>NC_141391.1:128428951-129859526 GCF_034619465.1 Leptosomus discolor
CCACTGAGCAAAGATTTCTCTGACAGGGAGCGTGTCTGCATTCTCCTAGTCATGCCGAAGAGGAGGGGGGACATCTCCAGGGCTGATGTTCAGTAGCTCAGAGGTTATATATTTATAACACTTTTTATATTCTCAGACCTTTAAGATCATAAAATATGCTCTGTACTGCACGGCATTACAGTTAAGATGCCTTGGGTTTAAGAGGGAGGGGTTTAGGAATAAAAACACCCTCCTCACACACTAAGCAAATGCAAAGCAACCTGGCTACTCAACAATAAAAGCTCTTAAAAATGCAGCGCAGTCATTTGATATAGGAAGGTTGATATAGGAAGCAGTAGACCACATATAACTTTAATACAACAGTCTTCAGCCACCAGCCTTTTGTGAAACTTTTAAGGACTATGGGGCTATGGGGCACTGCCAGTGAGTCTCCTGCACATGTTTGCCAGTTCAGAGCTTCTCACATATTTGGTCCCCAAGCTACACATTAGTGTAGCACAGAGATCACTGCAAAGGAGAAATTGTATTATGAAACCCAAATTGTCAAGGACCCTCCTGGGGTTAATTTTGGATGTCAAAATGTAATCTGGATTCACTGGGTTTTATCATTTGACCATCATTTGAAAGGCAGAGCATTTCAAACAACCTCTTTCTTTCTTACTGGTGCTGGTGGGATGGTGGAGGAGAATTTATTTGGAAAGCAGGCAAAAAATACTAGCAAAATCTTAGACAGTTCAGAAACCTGCTCAGCAGGATCCTAGAGATTTAGCAGCCTGGTCTACTAAATTGCTCTCCAGGCAGCGGACTGGTCCAACTCCAGCCCTGCAAACAGAAAGTAGAAACAGATCCCTAAACTCTAGTATCAAGACATCAATCTAGCCAGAGTTTTCCAGAGTGTTCGTGGAGGTCACGGCCAGCACTCTGGTTCAAGCCTTCTGCCTGCAAGAAGCCAGAAAAGCAGCGGAGGAAAATGGAAGCAATCAGGTTGCTCATCAGCTCGCAGCCTGCAGGCACAGAGCGAATCCGGGAAGCTGCTGCCCAGCAGGTACTGTGGGATGGTACACGTGCTCATGCAACATGCTGCCCCACGACATGGGAGCTCGACTGTAGGTGCCGAAGACTGAGAGGTCACAAAACTGCACAGTGTGAAATGGTACACAACCACGGCACTCCTTTCTCCCTGGCAGCACAGCAAGCACCTATACATATTAATTAATCCCTGCGGCTGAAGAGGAGAGGCAGTGGCTGAAGAAAAATTGTCACCTGATGATGCTCGGCAGGGTACAGACCTGTGCTTGACACCCGCCAGGGGCACGGGCTGTGTCAAGGGTGCAGGGTACCAGCCCCTAAAATTCTTGGGAGGATTGCAGCAGGCAGCAGGAGCCTTTGCATGGGGAGCTGCCTTGGCCCCAAGCGTAACAGCAAGTTCGCTGAAGGGCAGGGGGACAGAGAAAGCTGCAGGTGGATAAAGTGCCTAAAAAGCCCCAGCACACCCGCCTCTCCCTTTGGGGACTTGGCAGTCCTGCAAGCCTCAGAACGGGGAGTGGGGGACTGGCGCAGTGCCGGGGTCCTGGGTCCCAGCTCCCGGCCCCAGGGGCCGGTGCAGGTCAACCTGGCAGACAGTGCGGGCTCCCGCCGCCCGGCCCTGGGGAAGCGAGAGGGTGCCGCTCCCAGCCCTCGCTCCCGCGACGCAAATGCCACGGGAAGAGATGCCGCGCGTCCCCATTTGTCACCAGGGCCAGCATTAACAGAATGTTTAAAAGTCATGATGTCATCGCTATTAATCAGGGCCCCGCTGGGCCACGCTCCGGCGCTGCATATTAATCACCAGCGGCCCGGGGACTCGCTTATCTGGAGAGGCTAAGTTTAGATCCATAAAACATGATTTATTTTTAAAAGTAGCATTATTAAAGATGAGCTACAGCCTCATTCGCACTCCCACTGGAGTCTCCTTTAGGAAAAGGTTGGTATTTTGGAGTTGGTACGGAAACCATCCTTATTATTTTGAGTTTGAGAACGTTGTCAGGTGTGATACTGGCCTTTGAACGTCTTGGATCTTGCCCCTACAAAAGACAATCATTCCAATGCCCCAGCAGGGTTACAGTTTGGGGAAAAAATTCCATTCTGAACCATTTTCAACTACAGGTGGGAGACAGCTAACACCTCAGCAAGGAGAGCAGATGATGTTAAAAGGCTGGTTAGATGCAGATCTGAGTGCCCCCATGATGCTAATAAACAGCAGTGTCCCACCCCACATGCCTGGATATGGCCTTCATCAACAGCAGAGCCCTTTGAATACCAGCCCATAACCAACACCTAGCATTAACTTACTTTCTGTGCTCTGCAAAGTGCTTCTGTTAGGTCAACAGTGTGATTGATCCACACAAATGAATTCATAAAAGCCTGCCTGCACTCAAATTTATGTGAGTTTAACTACAGTGACTTTAACAATCACTTTAGCTCTGGTCCAATCCACACACAGGAACTGTAGCAGCTTAATAAAATCCTTTTCTAAATCAGTGTGCTGAATTTGATTCGACTCCTTGCTCATCTGCTCGTACTTTGGATTAAAGAGGTTCTGGTGCCAGTTTGGTGTGCAAAGGCGACATCTACATGGCGTCCCCCAACCACAACAAAGAGATTCCACCAACCTGTTCCAGCAGTTCAATTGACCCTGTTCCTAAGCCAGTTAAACCCAGTGCAAATCCTGTGTGTGGGGTCAACGCAAGAGATTTGGCAGACAGAGCAGGAGAGAGGAAAGCCTCGCTGGTACAAGATGCAGAACATTCATTCAACTGGTGAAGGAAGACTTGTTCCTTTATGGCCCACAACAGCCACCAGCAATGATCGTGGTCTCCTCCCACAGGAGCCATGGGGTGATACTATCTCCCCCACATGCCATTGCCATGCCGCCTGGTCTCGCCAGGTCAGCCGCCATCACAGGAGGAGGGCCAAGACCAGACCTACTCTTCTCTGGTGACAACTGCCTGAACCCTGATGCCTCACAGGCACTGTCCTGCTTTTGCCACCGTGGCGGGGGGTGAGTGCTGAGTCATTTGACAGCTTCACTGCTCCCAAGCTAGTGACTCTTCTTCTCAGCCTGCCTTCCCAGCCACACCATCACCTCAGGTGGGGCTGCACAGTGAAGCTCATCCAAATGAGCGTGGGACCTCTTATTCATACACAGAGAGAGAGACGTAACGCTGTGATCAGTCATGTTGACAAGCCTTGGGATCCCATCTGACAGAAGCAAGGGGACTCAGCAGACCAGGATATTCATCAAAGTGCTTAAAAATGAAACTGGCAGGCTATTCACTGTCATCTTAAAAGAGCCAAAGTTTGGCTGGCCAGTCTATAGTCAGTGGAGGAACAACCCCTTATGGCTAAGCTGCTTATTCAACCTATACCTCTCCCTTCAGGTCAGGCTTTTGATAAACGTGATCTTACACATAGCTCTTTCCCATTGACTGGCTGTGAATTCCCTGAGTCTGGATACCTTGACTGCCCAGGTTGCATTTCAGAATGGACCTCCTGAAACCCAAGAGCCAGAGGTGAGCAGGGCTCACACAGTCCTACTGTGGAGGACTCCTGCAGCCACATTTGCTGATAGCAGGGCCAGGGGAAGGTGGGGAAGACTCGCAGAGCATCCTAAATGACAAGGTTAAGTTGCAGTTGCCTGTTACCTGTACCTAATGTAATGAATCAACATGCTGCAGATAACAAACACAATTACCACACAATTTACCAGCACATCCCTTTGGGAGGAAGGATCATAATGCTGTCCCTCCACCTCAGAGTTTCCAGAGCTGAGCTCACCTTGGAGGGCTTACCCTGACTGACACAGCTATGATTTTCTGCAAAGTCTTCACAAGGTTCAAATTAGGGAGTGGGATCATCAATTTTAAACAGGTATGGTGGGCTTTTTGGTTTTTTTTTCTTTTTGGTTCACTATCTTTTGTGCCCCAAAGCAAAGGAAGGAGAATATGAGGAAAAGTCTGCAAGAAGACTAAGTCCAAGCCTCCAAAACTCTGCTTTTCCTTCTAGTGGGAGTAGACTTGAATGTCCATCCCAGACAGGCTGGCTCTGGCAGAATAAGATAAGTAGAAGCAATGACAGCTCCAGAGCTGCTGCTCAGACAAAAGAGACAGGACCAGCACTTTCCCCACTGGGTTTGATTAGGCAGCTCTCAAATGGGGCAAGCATTGGGCTTTGGCTCAGCTTTGCTGACAGAAACCACCAAATGAACACCACTGCTTACCTCCCCTTCCACATGTCCATGGCACTGATGCCCTCTGTGGGAAAAGCTGTACGGGGGGGGTTACCCAAAAAGAAGGCACTCTTTCTGCCATCCACTCCTTCACTTCTCTTTTCCCATTCAAATCCCCTGTGAAACATGCTATTTAAATCCCTATTTTACTGTAGTTGGCTCGTCATGTTCCTCTGCTCATTAGGCTGGCAGCACAGGCTCAGCAACGTTTGCACTTCAGTATCAGAATTTCTGCTGTGAAGTACGACTGTCATCCACTTGCCTGGACATGATGTATCTAAAAATAGCTTCATCCTTGTTTTCTTACTTTCTAACAAAACAAGCAATCTCTGTTCCTGAACCTTGATCACAAAGTTCTCAGATCCTCACAACCACTGCCTCAGTCTCTTCCTCTCTACATAAATTATTACTGATAAAACTCTTCCTTGCCGAGCCACCAGCCCACCTCAAACCTTCCACTGAGTTCTTTCTTCCTCAGGTCCCTGAAGGTCAGAGGATGGGCATTCACTTACCCCACGCACACACCAGGTCTCCTGTGATGAACAGCTTAGCCACAGCTTGTCACTGACAGTGAACTGTCATAGTTGGTTGCGGAACCAGATGAGGACACGTAAGCCGTGTGTGATGAACCCCCAGCAATGCCCCCTACTCATGACAAGAGTATGTCTACAAGGTAAAAGCCCACTTCTGACAGAGCCACATAACTTATCCTGTCTGGAGCAGACATATCCTGCAACTTGGAGGAAGAGGAAGCAATTTACAGCTCCTCATATTCAGTGATTTCAGTGTAACACATAGGAAACATGGGGCTGGTTGTGTACCTATACCAACAGTACAGAGAAGCCATTCCAAGCAATGCAGAACTGCAGTATTATGGATGTCACCTTCCTGCCCTCCTCACCTCATCCCTCTTCTAGGCTCCACCATATCCCACATCCACAATCCTCAAACACCCCTAACACACAAAAAACAGTGGCAGACAAGCAGCAGCGCTCCCCTCAGCATGGGGGAGAGGCTTTTTGAGTTGGGGATGCCTCTGGTGGTTGTGCCCTACTGCTAGCGCCCTCCATCTCTTGAACTCTTCAAGCAAAGCAAAAACGGTGTGTGTTCTCAGACTGCTATAAGGGGGAATTGGGACTTCATTATCTTGTGGAACTGGTGATGAAAAGCAGTATCTCTGCTCATCCCAGGGCTCCCAAGCACAGTGCATACCAAAGCCTTGCTAAGTGTTTATTATTAAGATCTAAAAATCAGTTGTGTGTCTTTGTAACTCCTGTTCTCGATTGATGAGAAGAGGGCCCTGAGGGAAAGGAAAACATTTTCCAGGGAAGAAGCTTTTAACATCAGAAGGCAGGAAACCAAACAGCGCTCCTTGTGCCTCTGCCTTACATGCTGGGTCCAGTGCTCACCCCATGCAAGCATGGTGGACAGAGCAAGCTGCCCAGCCGGCTCCAGGAGGGTAAGAAGCGTTGGGCAGCTGCTCACTGCCACAGGGCATGCAGAAGCACTACTGAGTGGAGACAAATTCTTGCAACCATCCTGGCCCACAGATCTCCTCCAACTCAAATTGCAGGGGATAAAATTGTGGAAACAAGCTCCATATCAAAATTTGAGCCATCCAGTTACAGCTGATCTCCCTTGGGAATGAGGTGAGGACTCTCGAAGCTCTCAGCAGTGCCAGGTTGCACAGTCTGGGCTGGCAGGCAAGAACATACAGCTCTCAAATATTTGCTTTTTTGTGTTCTGTGCCCTGCCAGGAGAAAGGATGTTCCTGTCCCTCCAGATGCATAACCCACGAGGCAAGAGCAGACAGGCTCTTTCCTGAATGCTTTGGGCACTGTTGTTTTATCATCTGGCATCCTGAACTATAATTTCTACATCTGGGCAAAACAGCTACTAAACAATCTCTTTCTTATTTGGTAATAACTTAAATACTGAATACAAGCATAAATGGCTACAGCTAGCATAAGGGAACTGAAAATCTTGCTTGTGTGAACTCATCAAGAAGAACCTTCAACTTCTAGTGGCTCCAAAACCAGCTTCAGTTTACACACACCCTTCTTTCTTTCCTCTCTCTAACGACATTTGTCTTTTCTCAAAATCAGAAAGGTCAGGCCAGGAGTGTCTGTGCTGTACCCAGAAGGTACAGTCACTGCACGAGTTGGAATATCTGACCATGTCACCATGCTTAATCAGTCTCCTGCTGGCATCCACTGTGGATCCAATGTTTTTGCAGTTCTACCACGGTT
The DNA here is from genome assembly GCF_034619465.1 of Leptosomus discolor. Classification (NCBI taxonomy): domain Eukaryota; kingdom Metazoa; phylum Chordata; class Aves; order Leptosomiformes; family Leptosomidae; genus Leptosomus; species Leptosomus discolor. Next base: position 128,435,468 of record NC_141391.1, read on the forward strand.
CACCTGCACATCTTGCAGAGTAGGCACAGAGCAATGCAGAAACGCCAGAGAAGTGCTGTAATGGGTGAAGGGTTCTGCATGTATAATGTATTGCACTGTGTTTTGATGGATTCCCTTGCTTAAATGGATGTAATAGTTTCTCTAGCTCAGCTCCAGAACCTGGATTTGCAGACCAGCTGTGCTGTCCAGTGTCAACATCACATAGTGCCCTCAAGCTGTAATTAAAATTTAACCACAAGTGCACCACTATGCTGCAAAACCTTCTGAGAGCCAGGTCCCTATCTGGGGGAAAATACTCTTCAGTGCTATGACAGTATCAAATGCGGGTTGCTTTGATATGTGAGACAGAATGACAGAAAACGTGTGTATCTGCAATTGCTTCCTTGCTGAGAGACAGACCAGGAAAACATGGCTGCGACAGATCCAGCAGAAGGACCAGGTCAGAGGGGACCAGAGGAGCTGGAAGGATTCTTTCCTAAACCTCACCTCACCTCACAAGCAAAAGAAGTCAAATCTCTTCTCTGAATATTTTCCTTTGGTTCCTGGTTGCATCTCTTTAGAAGGCAGATCTAATGAAAACACAGGAGAGTCTGTTCTTTGTGGCCATGAGGTTAATAAGAGTGGAACACAGGAGCAGCAGGAGCTGCTGGAAGAATAATTCCTTTTAAAGCTGGAGATAGGAAGCCTATAGGTGGTAAGTGTGACATTTCTGCACGGAGGAGTCCAGCTTAATTACCTACACTTCAAAGGTAGAAAGTTATACATTAAAGCAGGCAAAAAGAAAGTGGTAGGAGAGGACAGACTTTACCCGCTCATGAAGATTTAACATCATTAACTCTCCGGCGTCCAAGAATGTTACTGTATTTTCTCTGGCCAAATACCAATACGGCTAATTGCATTTGTGTTACCTGCAGTTCAATGAGAAATTGTCTCTTTCTCATTGCCTGCACTGTTGTATAGCACAGGAACACACAGCAATACCGGGCAGAGTGGCTCTACTTCATTTGTAGGTAAAACAATTCCTGTGTGCATTAAGCTTGGCTCAGCAAGACACGCAAACAACACCAAGGGGCTGGAGCTGCTGTTATTCAGATGGCAGTCAGTTCTGGCATGCTGACAGGGACAGGATCCACAGGTGCTAAGTGCCTGAAAGTTACTTGGTGGAGCCTGCATGACTGGATAGGACTGGTAATCATAATATCTGGGCAACTGAATATCTGAGTCACCTATTCACCTACTCTGTATTTGCATATGCTAATGACAGACATATGGTTTACAGCAAACCAGGGAGCAGACACGGCCACACACTTGTTTCTCTGTCTTTCCCAGGATTTGCTGATGCATTCTCAGTTGAGACAGACACAGGCCAAACTTCCTTTCCAATACACCACTAAAAAGGCTACATTCTAACAGCTGTTGTACTGTCTTAATCTCTTTTCTGTTGCTCACGCCTGATAAAATGGGGAACAACTGGCCACCTCTGAGTTACCAGGCTCCCAGTCAGATGTACTGAAAGGACCAAGATCTAGGTTCCCAGGTACATTTTCTTGTGCTATGAGGTCAGTGCAAGAGCCTCCCATCACCCCTGTTCTCTTGTCTGAACACTAATTGGATCTGTTCACTTGCACCAATACAAGTGACCACGAGGCCACACAAAATAAAATAGGTACAATTAGTCCAGAAAACTCCACCCTAAACCCCTGTAGCAAAATAGCATCATTTCTCCAAGCTGACTGATAGGAGGCCCCCTCCCCAGCACTGCAGCTCATACAGCAGAAAGCAGAGCACCATGAGAAGAGCTCCTTCCCCTGGGTCTGCTCCCGACCAGACAAGAGTGGGGAACCACTGCCCGGACTGGACTTAGTCCCTAATGTAGTTTTGTTCTATTACAGACAGCAGGAGAGAAGGCAAAGGGAAAGAATCAACATCCACATGTGGATGTTAGAGAAAGCAAAACATTACGTAGAGTCATCTAACACTTTCTTTCCAGGCCACCAGTTGGCTGAATTCCCTCTGAGACCAGTCCCCTGATGAGCAGAGGTTGGCCAACAGGCCCACTCCTCCTGTGCTCCTGCTGCTGGTCACAAGCGACCTGCAGGAAGAGACAATGTATACCCACTACGTACACCATGTACAGCTCCTCAGCTGCATCAGGATAAACAGTCACCACCTGCCAGCTGCCAAGAGTCAACTCCGATCAGATTTCCTTTGCCCTGCAATGCTGCAGTAAAAGCTGGTTTTGCTTGCACCTGCTCCGAGAGCCTCCCTCCATCACCACCTTCCAGCTGCTGCAAGCAGGGCTGGGGGATCACCATGGCACCGTGTCCCATGTCACTGTATTTTCTGTTTGGCAAGAACACCCATGACCGATGTGACTGGGTGATCTCATGGACAGAACAGCACCCGTGCTGCAGCCTGAGATGCTAAGGAACGGGTTCCTCGTGTAGAGATGACTCACACACGTGTCTGGGAGCACTCAGGAAAGACCCTTTCCCTTAGAGCTGAAGCAAGAAGCCACATCCATAGCATTAACAGAGGGAAGGTCCAGAAGGGCTCCAGCTTTTTTGCCTTTAAATACTTGCCACTGATCTCAGCCAAGAAAGCTGTTCTGCCCATTTCTCTTTTGCCCTCAAGCAAGAGGATTTAGGGAAAATCCAAAGGCAAAATTTTCAGAAGTTGGATCTCTGAGCCAACTGAGGCTGGAGACCTCCGGTTTCTGAACACCCTTCCCCTACACCTCATTCTGCATGCACTTGTCACAGGTGATTAAAGTGGCAGATCTGTAAAGGCAAAAAACTTCAAGATTTGCAGTTTTATTAGGGAGGGGCTGGAGTCTCTTCATAGCTGAGTTTGTAATCAGTTTCCACTCTCAGCTCTGACTTAAATAACTTCATATGCATTCCTCTAACTTTGGCTCATAATTGCAGGGTTTGGTATTGAAGCTAAAAAGACTGTTTTTCCCCCTTCCCTCCTCCTCACTCCAATTTGAAGAATTTGGACCTGTAATTCAAAGAGTTAGGCAATGCCAGACTGAACCTTTGCCAGACTAAATGTTTCCTTAGCTTCTTTCGCTTGAGAAAACAAAGGTAAACACGCCCCTCCCCCCCCCCCCCCCCAAAAAAAGAGGCTTTTTTTGCATCTCTTGAAAACATATGCATAGGCAGCAGCTGCAGAAAATAAGGTGCAAGTCAGAAAGTCATAAACAACCAATGCATTTAGCTGTAATAAACTAAGTGTATATGTAGTTGGTATTCTGGCAGCCTATGCTAGCTGGAAATCCTCACAAAATCTGAAATCACATGATCGCGGAGTTTCTCTGGTTTTAGACAAAGCCAGAATCTCCTAAAACCCAGAAGACTCTTTTCCACTGAAGACATGGAAAATTATCAAAACACTTTTCACTTGCTCAGGAAGCAGCAAATTGCTGCATACAGAAAACAGAAAATTCTTCCTATGCTGTACTAAAGCAGATTAGACTTTCCATTACTTTGGCTCTGTTTTTTATTTCTAGAGGTTAAAGTTTTGGCCCCAATTATATGTGGAACCTAGTATTTTTGCTATTTGCATAAACCTCGTGTTTGCACTGGATCCAATATAAAATACAATCCAGCCATTTAGTTTGTTCCTACAAAAGTACTCCCCCCACCAAAAGAAAAAAAGAATCCATCTCTGCAAATTGTAAATCTTCCATTTTTTCATACTGATTGCTGTTTTCAAATTTCTGCACATGGCCAATTAACAGATCTTTTTTAAAAATCATTAGAAAGACAGAAATCAAGTGCATTTGCTGTAGCGAAAAACATCATGTGGCAAAGAGCTGTGTATCTCCCATGCCTCCCTGACAGGCACTCTGTAAGCCTTGCAGACACTTTGGGTTTTGGCAATTTGTTCCCATACACAGGGAAGATTCCTGTAAGAAACGGGGAACTACTCTAGCTGCGCAAGCTGCAAGTGTGCAAGGTCAGGGGAAGGGAGCAGCACAGTTAACGGGCAGTAATCCAAAGGTACCCAGAGTGGAAAAATGACGGGGGCAAACAGGGTCCTTAAGCTGCTCATGAATTAGCCTGTACAGAGTACCAGCAGAAATATGGGCCCCACATAAAGAAACTAAACCTTGCACAGGCTTCATTAATTTGAGTTTAACCATTACTGTGACTTGCATCTGTAAATAGTAATGCACATGTGCAGCTTGAGTCACACGTAGTTCTTCCGATGCCAGTAAGAATCCACAAAATTTATACAACTTACATATGTATAACGGGCACAGAAACCTCTGACTGCTGCACTTAAACCTCCCTTCTAGGCATCTAATAGCCAATAGACAAATAAGGGGAAAGGAAAGTGAATATATCTTGCTGTATGAAGTCTGGCAAAATAAGAGCTGACTTACTAAACACTCTGCTGCATGTTCCAAAATACCCTTAATTCTGCCTGCCTGGTGGGCAACGACTACCCATTTCTGAAAGACGCGCTTCTAACAACCACAACGAGACGTTCAAAAAATCATTGTCTACAGGAAAACAAATCCATGGAAGGCATGACGTTTTGACATCCTTCCCTCCTCTAGACAATTTAATCTGGCATGTAAGTAATGTACTGGTCTGGTTTGATGAAATGGATACTCTGACCCTTTCTTTACACTTGAAGATTGATTGATTGTTTGTACCTGAACAATTACGCCTTAGCAAACAGGCAAAAAGAGAAACGAACCTTTGGCCACAATATTTAATTTCTGCTAGCAACATTTCACAGCTGTTACTTCCCTGTTTACTCAAAGGAACTTGGATCTTGCTTTGTAAAATGCTTTACGTTCCCACCCTCATTTCCATACTCTGCTGTAGGTAAAAACCTATTTCCTTTGAGTTCCTTAATTGAAATACATCTAATTCCACAGGCGCTTTACAAGATTTGTTTACAGCAGAACTAGCCACTTAAAAACCAACAACGTTTTTTAAAGGAACACATCCCCTTTATTCATATTGCAAACAACTCCGATTACTGTCAGAAGGAATATTCTCAAATACGTCTTGTCTTTCACCCTCTCCCTGTTAGCTTTTTGCACTCCTCTCAGTTTGGATAATGAAAATCAATGCAGCTACTTTCCTTTTTCTCTCCAGTGAATTTGAGTATCAGGTGACAGGGGAGCAGCTTTTGTTTTAAGACAACCCTTTGCACTGGAACTTTTACAAAAATGAACTACTTAATGGGAATTATTTGCTCTTGGCTTGTGTGGAGAAAAAAAAACAACCAACCACCACCTTTTTTTTTTTTTTTTTAACTTTTTAAACAAAGCAAAAATCTGTCAGCCAAATAGGAATTGACAGCATTCCTTTAAAAAGCAAAATAAAGCTCGCCCCAGCTGGGCACTCACCAGGCTGCTATATTTGTGCCTCACGTGCTGGGCCCATGTGCAATTCAGCTTCCCTTGATCTGAACAGGCTTGCCGTACTGTGTCTTCCCTAGTCCCCCCGGCACACTTAAGCTTTTTCTCTGCCTCCTGCCCCGTGTCACCCCTGTGCCCCTGTGGAGTACAGCTGATCCAAGCCCCCAGGAACAGCTCAAACTCCGGCACTGGCTCCAGCTCCAAACTCTGACAAAGCTCAAGCCCAGCCTTCCCCCAGACCTCCAGAACAGCAAGTGAACGCTGGAAGTTGACACTCACCCTTCTAGAAACGCATCCTAGAGAAAACTTAGAGTGTCTACTGGGGTTTCCCCAATCAATGGTTCTTTACTTGGGCTGGCACCAGAAACCAAACAATCTGTAAGAATACTAAAAAGCATTTTCAATTTTTATTCTGACCCTGTTTCCTCATCAGTTGGAGACATTTTTGGGATGAGTATGCTAGGTAGCAAAGTGTCCTAGTCCATAAACAGGAAACAGGACTGCTTTTTTCTTTCGGGCAGATCAATTTCCTCCCTCTGCCTGGTTTCACAATTGAAACAGACCCCTCTGCTATTAAAACATGCATTTTTGCTCCTCCCTGTGACCAGGTTTCTTCTGGTTCTTCGTTCTCCCTGAAGGCTCTGGCTCATGAGTAAGAATGACAGCCATCATGTTGATTTAAAATGTCCTGCCTCTGTCCTAATGCAGAGACTTGAGATGCTCATAAGAAGCTCCTACAGCTCTGCACTTTGTAGCCTGGAATTTTAAGATGAATAGTCATGAATTTCAATGTGCCTTAAAACACCAGACCACAAACTACAACTATTCAGGATCTGCTTCTCGAGAAGCTCAGCTGCCCAGGGACGGGATAGGCATCATCTGCAATCTGACCCTTTTAGGATGTGCAGCATGACGGTATTAATTCCTGACACCTTTGTTCTTCTGGTAGAAGATATTTCTCTTTCCCTCTTCCTTCTCTAAAGAAAATATTCATCAGCTGTGTGTGTGTGTGTGTGTGTGTCTGTTCATCTGCCCTCATCTTCCCTCCAATCGCAGGTTGTTCCCATTTGAAAGACACATACCAAGACTTAATGAGCTTTCACTGTAACACCAATGCATTCGTAAGAGCTCCTGAACACTGGCCACAATTCATGATTGATTCTCCAAATCAGCACAGAGCATTTCCATTTGCTTTTTTTACTGCAGAAAACTTGTTTTAACAAAATCCAAAATAAGCAATCACCTACAAACTAAGGCATGTTTCTGAAACAGAAAATGAAACAATAGGTCTCCTTGGTTTGTCTATATCAACACAGAGCTTTTCTGACAGACTTCATTCTTATCAGCATCAGACAAGAAAGACATCACCATTAAATTGTTCCTACTAAAAGCACTGTCCTGAACAAAGAATGAAGCAATTCAAAGGGAAGAGAGAGAACGGGTGCTGGGGTTCATTTTCTCTCTTGGGGTTCAGTTCAGCTCCTCCTGAAGGGGGCTTTTGTTTGCTTGTTGCATTACCATTTATATGCAGGTCATCCGGTGTGCGGGGGGTGTGGGGGGCTTGTAGAACTTCTGCTAACAAATCCTCTTTGACAATTGCTTTGTAGTTTCAGTATTTGCAAACTGCTAAACAAATTAAGAATAGAAACAGAAAAAAAAGAATTAGGTCTTCAGCAGTCATCTGACATCCTATTTTAAGTCTGTTTCTGACGACATGCCCTCTGACATTTTTTTATAATGTCAGTGACTTTTAAAATTAGAGTTCAATCAACTAATTTTCAGTGCTCTTGTGCATTAGATTTCAACAAGATTAGTCTACTAAAGTGGTTTTAATCTCTCTTGGTTTGGGTTTGTTTTTTTTTTTTGTTCTTGTGCGATAAAGAGGCAAAGTGAACGAAAGGACGTTTTGCCACCTGAAAAACTCCACCTTTAGGTAGCTATAAGCCAGGAACCCAGTGAATCCTGTTCATTTCATACTGGGTAAAAACCTCTTAGTCAAGGCTTCACATGGACTGTCTTTTGGGGAGGGTTTTATTCCTTTGTTTATCTATCTCATAAGGCAAACATCTGTTCAAAATCAGGTAAACTCCAGCCGAAACTTTAACTACAGAAGAGCTGCATTCAATTCAGAATAACTTTAGTTAGAAGAATTCCTTCATGAGAGCCCTTGCACAAAATATTCACCATATGCAGAAAACTACAAGCAACGATTATTTTACAGAAGTAAACACACATTAAAATTTGCATTGTAACACAAGAAACTTTTCGAATTGGAATGTAAAAAGAGTTTCTATATAAAACAGCACAGAAACAAAAATAGGCACTGGTTATATTTTGCACATTTGCAATTTACTCCCTTTGCACAGTTGTGGCAATGGAACTGAATATGCAAAAAAGAAATCAAAGAAAAATGTAAAAGTGAAGGCACTTGAGAAGCCACTTCTGTTAGAGAAGAGATCTTAATGTGGACTTGCATCAACTGTAGGAGTGAGTGGATTTGACACAAGAAGATAACACAATCAGGTTGTTACTGGTACTGACACGTAAATCAAAGCAGAGCTGCAAGAAGTAGGCTGTTCAACTTCAATGAGCATTAAATGAGAAAAAAACAAACGCAAAGCATCCATGAAGTTCATGCAATGTGAGGCAAGCCCAAAGGAATTCAAAAGCCCAGGTAAACAAAACTGCTAACCAGTGACCCAGTGGGAGAAGGGCAGTTATGCAGCAGCTCCGATCCTCTGCCTTTGCAGCTCAGCCAGTGCTTACAAGTGTTGCTGTTGTACATACATCAACCCGGGCAGAGACAAGAAGGGGAAGGAAGAAGTGGAAGGGAAACACCATTACAGCAGCAAAAGCTCTGGAGCAGAAAGAGCTGCAGTCCCAAAGACAGAATCTCTTTGGTGATACAAGCTTGCTTAATACCTGGAACCACGGTAAACTGGGATTATGAAAGCAGAAGGCATCTTTGGTGAGAGTGAACAATCAATAATAGAGTTCAAAACCCACACAACGAGTAAGAAGTAAAACAACATAAAAACAAGGAGCTTCAATGAGGCAGGCTGCGATACACACGGAAAAGAGGCAGGTAGGCTCTCATGGGAAGTAAGCCTAAAGGAGAAAGGAGACAAGGAAAGCTTGCAATTTCTCAAAGAAACAAGAGAGACTCTCTCTCACTGAGAGACCCAGTGCAAAATGTCTTATGGCAGCACACGGGAAGGCAGGATGGAAGGAAGCAGGAAAACAACCTGACTAAATAATAAGCATTTTCCTGAGCTCATACGAAGGCAGCACAGACCATAGGCCAGGCTACTGCAGCAGATGTAAAGTATGCAGGGATGAAGTCGAAAAATAACAAGAAAGCATCCCCTTCATTCACTCACAGTGAGAAGAACAGAAAGAAAAGCATTAATGGAAAGGGACAGATGACAGTCTAAAGGCTGAATAATTTTTGGAGGCCAGTTTCTTAAGAAGGTCAAGTGCAAGCATCTAGCACTATGAATGTCAACAGCATGAAAGCTCAGGCTATGAAAGCCTAGAAAAAATCCAGAGGAGTAAGTTTTGAAGCTGGCTGGTCCTGATGAACTTCTTCCTTCTAATACTTAAGAGAACCAGCTGAAGCAATTTCAGTTCATGGAGAATATGAATCATAGAGAACAGAAAAGATTGTAGAAGTCTGGAAAGGGGAAACACGGTGTCTGACTTTAAAAAAATTATGCTAGGGAATTACAGAACACTCAGTTTAACTTCCATCCCAAGAAAAAATATTGAAACAAATAATTGAACTATATGTAAGAAGCTAAAAGGATAAGTACGAAGAGATGAGTAACAGACCCTGTTGAATTGTCAGAAAGAAATTGTGTCAAGCCAATTTAATTTCTTTGTGTGACAGGTAATGGGCCTTGGGCAAAGGTGACAAGCAATAGATGCCGTATATCTTGACTCTTAGCAGGATTTGTGACACTGGTGCCTGTGATATTCTCTTCAGCAATCTCAGAAAACATGGACTAGTAACTACTCAAGGGTAGGTGTGAAATAAGTGGCACAGCCTTACTCAGAGGCCAGCTCTCAGTGGTTTCTGTCAGAAAGGGAAGCTGCACCAAGGAGATTCCCCAGAGGTCTCTCCCAGGACAAAATATGCTGAACATTGTCCTCGACCTGAACGACAGTGTGGAGTGGAGATCTGGCTTATAAATCATGCAGATGATACTTTGCTAGGAAGACTGCAAGAAGGCTGAAAGCTAACATCAGAATTTTAAAGGATCTCTAAAACGTAGAGAAGCACTCTTAAAAATTGAATTAATTCAACAAAGATCAATTAAAGCCTTTTACAAGAATAAACAACTGCATGGACACAAGATAAGGGAACAACTATTTAGTCAGAAGTTCTTCAGAAAGAAAATAATCTGAGGTGGGCAGAATGTAGTGGTTTGCCAGCTGGACTTATACCAGCAGCTTTATCACCTTGTGAAAAAGGCAAATATCATGTAGACATAGGAATGTGGACATTGGTCTGGTATGATCTTTCCACTCTACCAAGCACTGAGTGTCTTCAGCTGGAATACTATGTCCTGTTTTGGGCATGACACTTTAAGAAAGATGCAGACTCAAGAAGAGAAAGTCTAGAGGACAGCAAACAAGAACAGTTACAACTCAAGAAAACACCTCTTTCAGAGGTAATTGAAAGAAGCTGGGCTAATCAAACAGCAGAAGGGAGGACTGGGGGAGGCATGATAAGTATCTTCATGTATGTAAAAGACTGTTTACAAAAGGGAAAGGAATAATTTGTTGTTCATGACCACTGCAGACAGAGCAAGGAGTAACTTGCTTAAATCTCAGAAAGAAAGATGCATGCTAGCTAGCCAGCAGAATGAAAGCTCTATTGGTAAGTACAGCAAAGTACTGGAAAGTCTGCTTGGGGAGGGCATGGAGTTTCCATTACTGGACTGCTTTCAAAACAAATCCTATGGCAGGAATGACAGATGTACCGGTGAGTCTGCTTCAAGATAGAGAGACGGGCTTGTGATGTTTTTAGGACCCTTTCAGTTCTAGTTTTAAGGCTCTCTGAAAAATGTTCAGGTAAAAGCACTTTGAATGCTGGAATCAACCTTACCTTCCACTAAAAGTTATGTTTGAGAGACTCAATCAAAAAAAGGAAGAAATGCTTTAGGTGCATTGCCTGAAATGTGTGTTCCCTGCCACTGCTCTGCAGGATGAAATCACCAGAACTTTACCTTCTGAGCTTCAGCGAGAGACTGTGTCATAGCAAGGGTTATATTGGCATCACTTCAAAGATATTATTTATCAGAGAAAACTGAAACTTTTATTGTAACTTAAAGCCTGTTAACACTTGCTCTTATAAAGACCGAAGCATCTGGGCAACATATTCCTAAAGAGAAGGCATAAGCTGATTTAGGTAAAAGAAGAGAGACTGGGTGGGATCTAACTTGAATATGAGATCTCAGACTTCCTTTGTGCAGACTGTCTTTGAGTATGTTGGTGGGTTAAGAGACGTGCTGAGATCTTAAGGGAATACTTTTAAGCACAGTCTTGAAGTAATTGAATTAAATCACTCCTCCACACACCAAGTTTTCACAGGGTAAGCTAACAATAAATACACAAATATCTATGTAAGGGCTTCATTAAGATCACTTACATTTTGAGTTGGATTTTTTTTCAGTCATCACCAAATGCCACTGATTTTCTACAGCAACCCTTTCCAACTTCTTGAAAACCACGACAGCAAATTCTGCTAAAGGTAGTTTACTTGGGAGGTTGAATGGTAAATATACTTTACAGTAAAATATACTAGTAGAAAAACTCCTTTAATGGTAGCAGGGATTGTCCCTGGGACCACAATTCAGCCTGGAAGTTACCAGGAGAACAGCCCTGAGTTGTTAAGACAGAATCACGGACTCCATTTTTAGTGGTGGGGTACTGAAACAGAGACAAAGACCCAGATTCCCGAAGTGTTCGTGGGCTCTTCAGGGCATACCTGCCTTTACGGATCTGGCTTGACATGAGTAGGGAAGTGAATGTGCCCCTGTACTCAGCACTGGTGAGACCACACCTTGAGTACTATGTCCAGTTTTGGGCATCACAGTATAAGAATGACATTGAGGTGCTGGAGCAGGTCCAGAGAAGGGCAATGAAGCTGGTCAAGGGTCTGGAAAACAGGTCTTAGGAGCATCTTTTGAACACCTTCAGGGATGGTGACTCCACCACCTCCCTGGGCAGGCTGTTCCAATATCTAACCACTCTTTCAGTACAGAAATTTTTCCTACTATCCAATCTAAATCTCCCCTGGCGCAGCTGGAGCCCATTACCTCTTGTCCTGTCATTGGTTACTTGGGAGAAGAGACCAATGCTGGCAGTAAGGCCTCCTCTCAGCCTCCTCTTCACTAAGCTGAACAATCCCAGTTCTCTCAGGTCTTTCCAATCAAAATGATTCTATGATTCTATGACTTTACTGCAGTTACAGGAGAAGGCAGGGCATAGCTGGACCCACTGTCGCCTGAGGCATCAGATAGGAGACAATTTCAATTAGTTCTGACACAGAAACAGGGGTCTTTCAGCTACTACATCCCTGCAAACTTCAGACATGTAGCAAAAAGAAGGACAGAGGTCCAGTTATGGCGTCCCCTTCCCAAAAAGGAAAGACTGACTTATTAGACATCAGAGAAGCCCCAAGGGTTGGTGTCAGTTCCCAGCCAAATGGGACACTGGGAAATTCAACCACAGAACAAATGAGAGGGCGTCACATTCACTGCTCAGGGAACTGCGTGTGGTTTTAGCCTAGTTAAAAGCAATTGCAGGTAATTATTCCTGCCAAATTTGAAGAGATTCTCGTTTCCAAAGGAAACCAAACCCCTGTCAAGTGGTCTGAAAACATGACGAGAGCCATGTGTGAGATCCAGCCTGGATGTGAGGCTGTCCCCTGCAAGGTCCCATGCCCCTGGCACTACTAGCTGGGAGGGCCAGGGCTGAGATTGCTGACTCCGGGATACTGGTGATTCAACCAGAGGTGTTTTAACCCTGTAGGGAGCAAAGCCCTGACTTGCCTTGTGCAATCCTCCTGCATTTCCTGACAGCCCCTTGTAGAGAGAGGAGGAGCACCTGAGATGGTATGCCCAACTCCTTCCTGAGTACCTAAAGAGCTACTGTTCCCTGCCATTTCTCTTTGGTGCTCCAGTATGTTTCCAGTATGTCTACATACCAGTGTGTTAGGGGCATTTGATCATGATGGAGATAGCTGGCTGCAAGGTTTCACAGCTACCAAGAACAGGCCATAGTGATCTTCAGTGCCTAAAACATGTGGCTGGTGGGAAAGAGCATCCAGTCTGTGCAACAGCTAAGCTTCAGAGACTGGAGACCAGACCAGAGAACAAACAGGCGGTCAGAGACTTACAGAATCATGCGGGTGGGAAGGGATCTCCTGAGGTCTCTAGTCCAACACTGCTCAAGGCATTGCCAGCTAGACCAGTATTGTCACAGACTTCCCTCAGCTAAGATGCTTCTTGGCTTTAACCCCCTATTATCAGTGCATCTCTGCTGGGCTCAGAGTGCTTATTTTTCTGCTTGCTTGCAATGTGAGTGCTATTCTGCCTGGGCTGCTAGCTGGCTTGCATCAGCACAAATGTATTTTGGAATCTGTGAGAGGGAAGGGTGGCTGAAATGACACAGAAGAAAGAAGGTCCCGTGATTTGCCTGGGATCCCTGAAGCAGTTTAATTTCCTTGCTCTGCCAGAGATTTCCTACACAGCCATGGACACCTCCCATGGACATCCACCACACAGAGTGGGATCCGTCTAGCCTAACACCTTACCTACGAGACAAGACTTCTATCATAAGCTCCCATGATAGCCTACAGAGAAAGATCACAGGTCCAAACAGGTCTGCATCCCATCCTAAACCAGGTATTTCATTTGGGTGGTTTGACCCCTGTCTTTAGCCTCTGAGTTTCTGAGCCTCCCATGAAAAAGATAACTCTGTGTTATTTCACAGGGTTATTACACATATCAATACAGTAAGTATTTTCAGGCCTGCAGATACTAACCATGATCAAGAGAATGGAAGAACCAGAGACAGAAACCCACTGCAAGAACTTTAGCTCTTTCTTATTCATCCTGATCACCAGAGCTGGATGAATTATTTGCAGCAAAAATTTGGCAATGTTTCTTCATGAAATTTTGGCACACAGACTTTTTTGATTAATTTGTTCCTTATGCAAACGTATTCAAAACAAAATTGATGAGGACATATTTCAGCCTGTGGACTAAACATAAAACTTTTCCCCATGACTAGAGCAAATTAAAAATTTCAAATGTGAAGTGAAATGTATTTATTTTTGGCAAAGAAAGGGACAAAACGACAGCATCCTCACACATTTCTATTTGAATAAGTTAAACCACAATGTCCAACCATAACTCTTTCCAGAATTCATATGCTCTTCAAAAGCTGGCTAGCAAATCACTTGCTATGACAAAGCAAAGTCAAATAATACTGGTAATTCTCCCTGATTGGAGGAGTTCAAATTGACAGGACTTTTATAAGCACATACAGTTTTTCAATGCTTATTTCCATGATTCCACAATGTAAGCAAAATTCACCTGAGAAATGTTTCTGAAAGAAAAGTAAGCAGAGCACTGAAAATAAGCCTTGCCAACACTCAGAGAGAGGGAAGGTCACGAGATCCCACACGAAAGCAAGATGACCTCTAAAATCCGGCTAGTGTAGCTGAAGGTAGACATAGCTGCACGAGATGCTCTGCGGGGATAGGAGAGCCAGGGATAACCAGCTGGGTAGTAATGGTGGCCTATCAGTTTCGTGACTGAGATTAGAGGCAGCATGACAAGCCCTGTACCATGAAACACCTCCCCGCCTGCCGCAGCAAGAATTACTCAGGCTACGAGTTTCATCTCAGGGCCTCTATAGAAGGTGCTGAACTAAACGAGCTCTGAGCATCGTCCTGCTGGGACATCTCGGTGCAGGAGCTGCAGCTACCCTATTGCATTGCCATTCCTGGGGAAACAAATATTAGCAAATGCTTTTTTATGGAATTCATTTACCACCGCTCTTTCTGATGACAGGCTGCTGGGGAGCAGAGTTATGACATCCAGAAACTGACAACAAGAGCAATAAAACCTGACATATATCATGAAAGCCAAGCTATGGTACTACGTGTAATTAACAGAGAGTGTAATTATTCACCTTGAGAAGGACTTTGATGGATGCCTCATAGTTAATTCTTTTTTCCTGTGTTTCATCTTCTCTCTTTCACAGCAGCCAGGAAGGCTAGCTTGCAACTTTCAGCTTTTCGCCATTTCTCAACCAAAGATATTGTATCTTTATGGCCTGTAGCCAGGCTTGGACCCATGCCAGGCTTGATGCTTCATCTAACCCTGGAGGTGTTTCGATTCAGGCCCAGCTTTTGGAGCTGAGAGGGCGTTGTATTAGCACACAACAGACCATATAGGTATTTGTATTAAAACTCCAAGCATGCCCAGTATCACTCAGATGTTTCCAGGATCCAGAGTATAATCATATGCATAAAAGCAATCTTCCTTTTCATAACAGCACCATTCCTCTCTTCCTTAGTGTCCACTAAACCCTGACACGAGTTACAGCTGGAAAAGGAGTGTTTATTTTCCCCAAATTCTTTGAATTGTCAAGAAATCTGAACAGAAAAGAGAGCATCAGGAAGAGTTTGAACAGTTGCCCAGTCCCAATAAGCTGCAGAAGAGGCACTTAAAAAGCGGCAGTACCATCCACGCAGTGGACTTGGTGGTGTTTGTTGGCGTGCGCTGCTTTTGCATGGGAGGAGAAGCAACTGGGGAGGATTTGCCTCAAGCTCTGAAAATCAGATGGAGAAGCTGCTACTATACAAAATGTGATCGTTTAAAAATGTTGCAACCATGGGTAACGTGACCTAGCTGATGCACTGGGGACTGGATAGAAATTTAAGCTCAGTCACATGAATCTGAAGAGCTCCACAACCCTTAAATGAAAGAGAAATACATGGCCTTGGGACAAAATGACAGAAGCCTTATCTAAAACCCATTGAAGGAAGCTAGAATGATTCCACAGGCTTTTGGGGGTATTGGATCAGACCCCACATGGATGCAAACCTCTGAAGAAGTGGCTATATAACCTTAGCGCAGTAACAGAGACATTTTACAAGGCAGTGAAACGCACAGTTGGGCTCTGTATGACTCAGTGATGAATGAGTGTCCATGTTGCATCACTTCAAAAAGAGAAAGCTGGAGATGAAGGGAATTCAAAAAAGAATCCAGAAGATAAATAGAAGTTCCTCTGATAATCACAAACCCCTAGCCACACAATGGGTTTGGGTAAACAAGCTAAGATAGACCCCAGAATTTGGTCAAATACGCTATATATGCAAAGACAAAAAAAAAATCATAAAGATTTCAAAGCTGCGGCACATATATTAAAACCAAGGGAGTCTGCACATTTAGAGAGCAGAAAGGCAACAGCGTATATATTTTTGTAGGCACAGAGAGTGCAAAATAAATGGCTCAGACAGGCAAACACAGCTAAACATTAATGGCATAGCTGTATTCTTTTAAATTGGGTAACTGCAACATGTTCCAGGGAAAATACTGGGACTTGAAAATAACATAGCCCAAGTTAGTAAAAAGCGATGTGTGTTGTAAGCACTACAGAATCCTAAACAGACTACACAAATCCTCACATCTCCAAATACCACTTTGATAAATTAGTCACTCCCATGTGATATCCACCCAGAAAAAAAGGTATGGTTCACCCTAATGGGTAGGAAAACTGAATCTGATGATAGGAAAAAAGCAAGCACTCATTGGTACAGAAAAACAATTTATAGTTTGAAAGAATTACGTGGTTGTAACTGAGAAGTCAAATATGCTATGGATGTGTATTGATTCACATAACCAAAATGAAGCCATAAAGTCTGTGTAGCATCTGATCAAAATCACTAAAGAAAGGACAGCTAAGATCTTAGCAGAAAAACAAAAATATTCTAAATGTCAGATATCGGACAGGCATTTTTGGAAGGAAAAAAGTTAGCTCGGGCTCTAAGCTAGAGATTTTTAATACACCATTTGCGTATTATACAGTGAATTTAAGCAAAGGCCATTTGGTACAAGTTCTGCTCCCAAGGTATTACGAAGAGTAATTGCACAGATCTTTGAGGGATTACGAGGTGTCAGACTTTTAATGGATGATGTTTTAATTTGGGTACAGGGAAGTTAACACAAAGGAAGACTTTGGCAAGTATTTCAGGAAGCCAGAAAGAGATGCTGATCCAATACATAAAATACCTGTGGTCTAAAACACAACACTGTGGCCAGAGGTTAGGCAAAGATGGCTTATCAGATCTACAAAGATTTATGAAGATGACAAACTATATTCCATTATTCATTCCAATTCTAACTAGGGTCAGTGCATCTTCAAGGAGTAAGCTGCCTGGTATTGGATTAATATGAACAATTAGATTGAGATAGAGATTAATTAAACAATAGAGATTAATATGAACAAGGAAATAAACAGTTAAAAACAGTGAAAAACAGTGACACTAATCCACCAGCTTAAAAATATCATAATGATGTTTTCTGAAAAGCCTCAATACGTGCGTATCTTACCTGGTTAGACTGAGATTTCTAAGCAGAACAGACAGAAACTA
The DNA here is from genome assembly GCF_034619465.1 of Leptosomus discolor. Classification (NCBI taxonomy): domain Eukaryota; kingdom Metazoa; phylum Chordata; class Aves; order Leptosomiformes; family Leptosomidae; genus Leptosomus; species Leptosomus discolor. Next base: position 128,452,525 of record NC_141391.1, read on the forward strand.
TTGCCACGTTGACAAAGAAGTGCTAGTAATTTTATTTGCTCCTCTAAACTTCCTTCAATCTAAATAAATATGAAAGATATTGAGAAAAGAGACTACAAAGCACTTCGAAGTAGTTGTAAAAAATCTTTTGCCTAATTTTCACAGATACTAAGCATTAGCTTGAGTTGGAAGTGCAGACAGTAAGCACCTTGCAAAATCAGTCCATTTGTCTTCGGCATCATCTACAACTTCATAGATAATGCTGATGTCCTTTTACCGGGGAAGAAGATTTCCAAGGCACAAATTGCTATTTGATGCCCAGTGTCTAATGCACAGCTAGGTTTCTAGCTGAAAGTTGAAGGTTTAAAAATTTCCCTTATTTTCCTTGGGATTGTAATTGGATTACAAAGTGTATGCCAAACACTGCTGTCATGACAATAAAAAGTGGATAGCATTTACACACCAAACTATGTTTCCTGATATATTCAAAACACACATGGTAAAGATCGTATCAGCAAAAACTGAAATGCGGCTGTGGTATGAGATGCAGCAACTATTTTGCAGTGCTGAAGCACTACGAAAAAAAAGGGGAAGAGGAAGAAATTGTAATTGCAGTGAGGAGGAATTCAGAAAGTAGCATGTAGTCATTTGGAATTTGGTGAAGACAGTGATGTTAACCTCCCTGCTTTTATGGGAAATATCCCATGATCTCTAATGGCAACAAATGATCCACACCCTATTTTGATACGCTATCCGAAGGGTTACTCCTTCATCAGCATGGGGAACCGCACGCTGCAGCAGAGCACCTGATCAATCCCGGCTCACAGAACATGCCTCCATGGAGTTCCCATCAGGAAGTTCTCAAGCTTCTCATTTTCAGGCAACTGACCCCACCTTACACTCTTTGGGCTGGAGAGATCTATCACCATCCCAACATTAGGTGATATGGCTTCAGGCCATAACGTATCATCCCTGTAGAGGCAGGTGAAGGGAAGCAGCAACCAAGGTTTAAAGTTGGCAGCGTTCACAAGAAAAATGAATCTAGCAGCTTTCAACAAATGTCTGTAACACAGAAGACAGAAAAAGTGGTATCTGTTTGTCTGACTCCCAGGACTGTGATAACAAGATGTGCAATAAGTCAAGATTGAGTGGATTAACTGCTCTGTATGTGAATCCCAGCACTGGTATGTCAGTGGATTTAAAAGGATGGGATAAAATTAGCAGACCTGTAGGAAATGTATAAGGACATAAAGGGTACCAATCGTTAGGACTAAATCACACTGGGAGAACTGGTGTGGAGAGCCCTGGGCTGGGAAAGCTGGTGTGGGGAGCAGGGCAGGAGGGGGCCCTGGCAGAGCTTTTCAGCATGTAGTTGTTTCTAATCAGCTCTACCCATTCCTCAGTTTTATATACTGTGCTGTTTTGTGGTATTTAGGAGAAGAACAGACACGAGCCCTATAGCCCAATTAATCTGCTTTGATATCTATGGGGCCTTTATGGAAGTCCCTTCCACAAGTCATCCTATAGGACTGTAATACACAAAGCCTGCTGAGCTGCTTGGTGTGGCCGAGCAAGCGAAGTGGTGAGTTGCTGCCGGTGGCACGGATGAGCAACAAACCCTGTGCTAGGGACAGAGGTGTGCAGATCCTCCGGCAAGAGCTCACAGCCTCCCCACTTCCTCCTGTGACATTGGGGTTTAAATATTTTGTTTCTCTCGCCCACTCATTCCCAGCTACTGAGTCATGGAGTTCCTGACACTTTTTCTGATCCACATGGAAATGTTATTGCAAGAGCGTACAGGTTCAAACGTTCTGCTTCATGGCCTCCTTCTCACGGCTTTGTTTCCCTTTCTGCACGCCCCCTCCCCACCTTTTCTCTCTCTGTCTCTCTCCCTTTCCCCATTATTGTGGTAAGGGAAGGAAAGGAAAAGAAACACTTCAGAAATGAAAGATTAGTTTGCTGTATCATAAAGATGAGCTTTGTAATCACTTTCCTTTAAGCAAAGAATTAAAAGATAATAAAAGCCCTAATTAAGGACCTCGTTAGCTTAACTAGATTTTCATATGCAAAGTGATGTTCGCCACGTGCTACTGCTGTCTGAAAATGCTGCCTGGCCCTACATGGAAAGCACCTGTGCCAACTCCCAACTGCATTTTCCTTCTTCTTGTCATTTATCTTTTTTCTTCCCTCCTCCTTTCCCCTCTGCACCGGGGTTCAGCAGGTTTGGGCTGATGTGAGGCTGCGTTTTGCTGGGCACACCCAGGACAGACTCGGTGTACCTTATAAGCCACGTGTAAGAAACACGCATGAGACAAAAGGGCATGGAAGATGGAGGAAAGCAGAATGGGTTGACAAGAGCTGAAAGCACACAGGCTCAGCCCAAGAGGAAGGCAGAGGAAGCACACACAGGAACTGCTCAGGCCAAGCTGGTCGGATGGCAGGTGGAGACTAGCTAGGTGCAGGATGCATCCGAGTCCTGCTGAGCCCAAGGATGCTTTGGGTGGGTCTGGATTGCCACTGGGCAGAGTGGAGGAAGGACATGCTTGCTAGGGCTAGCCCAGGTCTTGCCCCTGTACAGAACTTATCTAAGATTTAGGCAAAGACTTGCATTAAGGGTTTGGTTTCATCCTTAACTGGAAACAAAAGCTGGATCTTTGGAGACACTGTGTGAGGGGCCTTCCAGAGCTGTTCTTGGTCCCGCAAGACTCTTGGTGCAGTCTAGCAGGTGGACAGGTAGCTGTTCAGGGACGTGCTTAATAGAAGCAATTAGGAAATCATTACACCACACTAATGAGAGCAGGTGAGTGAACAAAACAACTGCTCGCTGCCGTGTGAGAAAGCAGCCTGGCCCGGCTGAGCAAAGAGCACTCAGTTATCTGCAGCACAGCCAGCAGGCACTGCCCAGCAGAGGCCACGGCAGAGCCAGGAGCAGGCGTCCGCCCGGCTGTAACAATCTGATAAATTCCTACAGCTGGGAACTCAGCACGAGATGGGAATCGGGATTTTCATCCTCGTTAAAACTGTAATCGGAGCCTCATTCTACTTCGTTTAGACCCTGCTGTGAACGTGAGCAAAAACCGCATGGTGCTGAGCAGGGAGGTCACCCCGGGGCGATGGCGAGTGGCACGCTGGCCAGAAGCAGCGGGAGGCTGGAGGGAGGGCACTGAGGCAGAGACCCGTGTGGCCTGCATGCATCTCCTGTAGGTATGCGAAGACCCCTGTTGTGAGCTCCCCAGCTTTCAGCTATTTTTTTTTTTTTAATTTAGAGAATAAGAAAGAAAACATTCCAGTGCTGAGTAGAGATGGGTTTGAAACAAAGCCTCAGGGCTCAGCCTTCAGCTTGAGCCTCTTGGTGTGAGGGTCTGGGCACTTTCAGCCCAAACCTGGTGGACCTCAGATCCCTGTCTAAAACCCCAGTGATACAATCAATAGCCCCTGTCTCATCTTTTAGTTCAGGGCAAGACTTAAGGAGACCTCATATAGCATTAGTAGACTGGAGACTGGGTTGATCCATTTATTAGTGAGAATTTTCTTTGTTTAATATAATTGATTCTTGCCTTTCCTCTGCAAAACATGGAAGTGGCTCAATACAGGGGGGTTCATTTAGTTTGAGAACAGAGACGAAGAGCTATAAGCCAGATCCAGATGCTGCATCCAGCACTCAGACGCCAGAATCCTGACTGGGCCCGTCTCTAATCATTATATGTACTCATGCAGAAGACGAAACTGCCAATGTGCCTTAAATATAGCTTAAAACCAATCAGCAACAATCAAAGTACTACATTACAGGTTAGGAGTGAGGCAATTTGTTAGTGAGGGTCAGGCAAACTACCTTAATTTGGCCTTCCACCACTTCCCACCTCGTGGACCAACAAGTGTATCATAACTATTAGAACAACTGCATCAAATGTTACAATTACTCATGTCAAATGAAAATGTAATGCAGTTAACACACATGCTGGCTCCCCGCTGCTACTGCTGATGATTATTGCTATTAGAGCATGACCAAACAGTCATTCAAATATAAACAGCAGATTTGTTTTGATGGTGTTCGTGGCCCATTTTATTCGCTTTCTGCGAACATTAACACAAATGGCTTTGGTTTGCAAGACTGTCCCTGGGGAGAGAGACAAAGTCAGGAGTACCGTTGTGCTGACTACGTATCAGCTAAACTATCTGCACTGGAAGATTTTGCATGGCTCTCTGGAAAACTTGACAGCCACCTCCTCAGAGAGAAGAAGCAGAGCTACGCAAGCCCAAGCGCTGGTTGCACAAGATGAGCACACAGTACCTGAACAAAAATCATGGCAATCTACTGATGGGCAGCTCTCACAGGAGCATATTCCTGCCAGCCATTCAGTAGACGCTTAGGAATGACAGCTACGTCGAAACGCAGTACCCAGCTTGTTTGCAAGAGTTTCTGATCCAAAGGCTACTAAAGGAAACAGTGTCTTTCCATTGACTTAAATGCTTTATGTGTTATAGAGTAACACATGGGGCTAACTCCACTAAAAGCTTTGCTTGCTGTGAAAGTAGCACCTGATTGAGAAGATTTAATTGTTATTATTATTATTATTGCTGTCATTTCTCTGTCGCCCTTTAGTGGAATTCCTTATGTCTACACCATTTTCCAAGATGGGAGCTCTGTTGCTCTCTCCGTCTTGTCTGAGCTGCTTACTGCAAATGGCTTTGCTAATCCTAATGGCCACTGATGTGTTTAGGTTGTGCAGCTGACTGCAGAACCTCTCCTTTGCAAAAGGGTGGATGCAGAAGGTGGCAATCCCAGGATGCCAGGGATCCAACTAATTACCTAATTGCACCAAGGCCACGACTCTTGCCAGGTGCTTTGATAACAGCTCCCATTTATCTCCTCGGCAGCAGCCAATACTCAGGACTATGCACACTGAGGAAAGGCTAAGACTCTTGCACGTCACAGGACTGACTTTGAGACCAGGACACAGTCTCCCAGCTTGCATTAATTTTGACTGGTTTGTGAGAGATGTCAAGCCTCCTCTGAGGAGCACAGTGCTTTTGGGGGAGCTGATTGTTGGCGCAGAGAGGACGGACCAAGGGTCTGACTCAGGAAAATGAGTAAAATTGCAGGAAACGGAGTCAGCCCATGTTCTTCGAAAGCCTTTTTGGTGGAAAGTTAGTTACAGGACAGTTATATCTCTGGTATATAGAAGTCAGAAGGACTACAGAAGAGTGCTGGTTTGAACATGAATATGGAGCTTTGAGGACTCATTCCCAAGTTGATTCCTAATACCAGTTGGAAGGAAAGGTTACTAGCTGTGCAACACGTCAAGAGCTAAGGATGTTTGGAGTGCCCCCTTATGCTTATTCTTGTTTGGGTGTTTCTTCACACAGCAAGAAGATTAGGTTTCTTCAGGCTAAAGCATAGATGATGGAGAAGAAACATGATATACAATTACAAAATCATGAGTATCCTGGATCAGGTGATTAAGAAAGATCTTTCACTGTCTTTTCCTGAAGAAGCAATGGAAGCTTAATGAAGCAGACACGTGATGAGCAAATGCAAAATAGAGCAGGTAGAGCAGCGTTTAGCTGTGGAACTCACTGCCACAGGACACTGCAGGAGCTCAAAGAGCCTTGAGACAAATTCACAAGGAACTACTGAGAACAAAGCGAATACTACTGGCTCGGGAGGTTCCTGTGCTGCAAATTACTGGAGGCTCAGAGAGTGTAACAGAGCAGTATCATTATATACTTACACTACTCTTACATTTTTCTCTTGGCATCTGCTATAGGTCACTGCTGGAGACATATGGGGGAAAGGCAGCTAGACAGATCCTTGGTTCTGCCTGGTACGACAGTTCTTATGTTACTGACTAATTGGGTGAGCTGTATGGCTCAGATCCTTAAGCAGGAAGTTAGGCATGTCTGTGCTTAGAGAGCTATAAAATGATGTGTTTCTTTCTCTTGTCTCTTTTTTTCCATTGCATTTCATTACGTTTCCTATTTCAGGGAGCCCACAGACCATCCCAAAGAGTGGAGCAGGAGCTCCTGGGAAAGTCTGAGTAGAAACAGAGACTCACATCTACACATGACCCAGATGGGGTGTGATGAGGAGACATCATCATTGCACACATCTACTCCCACTCACTGTTTATCAGCAGGAGAGGTATGTGAGCCGCAATCCTGTTCTAAGTAAATCTGGGAGTTGAAAGTGCCAGCACAGCATGGCAAGGTACTCTGAGGATGATCTTCCTATATGTCAATGTGAGTGTAAGATAGTACAGGCATGCTTAGCAAGTGCAAATGTGAGATAAAAATATGGAGGTGCACAGGTATCTACAAAAGGAAGAGGGGAGAGAGAGGAGTACGTCTGCAAACATTTTTTACAGCGCACGTATTTATAGTGTTTATCTGAATCCATCCATCCATGCACTCTACAGGGAAGTGCAGCCTGCAAGGCAGTGGTTTGTCTGAAATCAGGTGTGTGAGTATCTCCTAGGACTGTGTTAAGGTATATGCACACCAACATACCAAATAAGCAAGCAGCAGAGAGCAGTGTAAGGGTAAAAGGGCATTTCATGGGGACACATGGGGGTGGGATGTAGGGTCACTCCCCAGGTGGAGCAAAGGAGGATCCAGGGAGCAATCCTCAAGGAGGCTTTTCCTATGCAGGCAGAGCAAAATTCATTGCAATTGCAGCGCTTCTGTGAGCAAAGTGAGGTATTTCAGGCACGCAGAAGAGGAAGGCATCTGTCCCACTCAGAGAGCAAAGAGCTGAGCAGCTGAAAATACTTGTGTCAAATCCCTACTTAGGCATCTCTTCCCCCTCCAGCCCTCGTTCTCCCTCCCCGCACTTCCCCATTCATTTCTCATTCTGCAGCTCTTCAGCACTAGGCCCTTCTCGTGATTAACATTTCAAACCCATTGATACGTTTGTGCTGGCTTAGACAAACTAATCATCATTAGCACTTCAAAAACCTGTCCAGCTTTCCCTCCCAGAGTCACAGGTGCCACCTTCAGCTGCTTGGGGAAAAAATACAGCAGCCACAACAGGCTCTCTCAGCAAGTCATCAGGAGGTATCAGCTCACAGCCCTGGGAGGCAGGGAGAATACAGTCCCTGGGCTCTGGGCTCCCCGAGATCCTGGCAGCAGATAAAAGCATAAGGCCATCTAGCAGGAGGGCAGAGGGCTACAGACACCTTCTCCCCTCCTAGGTCTTATAGCAACGTGCTCTAGTACACCAGAGTCTGTGCTGGAAGCACTTCTCACTTTCCAGAGAAAAGCAGAGCCAACGTGCTAGATATGGTGGCTTTCTTCCAGCCTGGCCAAGCTGGAGAGATGTTCATAGCTAGGGTTTGACTGGGATTTCCTGGGCCTGGTGTGGATACAATCTGTGTACAGAAGGCTAGGTGCTTTTCCCGGTGACCACCATCTCTTGTGTTTACAGAGCAGGAAGAGGCAGAAAGTAAATAAATAACCCAGGGAGACTGGGAATGATGCAAGAACAGGTGTCTTGGTGAGCTGCCCATGTCTGGCCGGAGCTGCAGCCAAGAGATAGAAAGGCCATAGACAAAAGCAGACTAATGGAAGGAAAAGAGTGATGGGCTGGAAGATGCTCTCTGTGACACTTGGATACAAGTCTGCTACCAAACTGCCAGGAAGGCTCTGATGTGCTTGCTTATCTTTTTTCCTGGAGGTACCTAAATCCTCCCCATCAGGCAGGGTCATTCCACACACTACCTATTTTCAAAGAATGACAGTGTGTTTTCTGTAGTGGGGATCAGGTGGTATTCAACATTGCCCTGGGGATGAAGGCTGTAAAGGTGCCTGTGAGATTTCCACCTCAGTTCAGATAATGCCAGCCTGGCCCCGGAGTGCACCTAGGACCGTTCCAGAGATAAAACCTTCCTGACAGCAGCTGAAAAGAAGTGGGTTTGCCCAGCAGACCTGCTTTTCAGCTGAGATGGAAGCAAAGGGGTCAACATGACGCTGAAGCATACATCCTCCTAGGTCTGAGATTCAAAATTTTATTTTGGTCACACCAACATTAAAATAATGACTGGGCAATCACCAGGAAAAAAAGACCACTGGAATTATTGTACCTCAGGTGGCTCTCTGGGCCCTTATATGTTATGTTTGTGGAGTGCACATCCATGAGGAGGCTCTGAAATGCTGCTGAGCCTGCGTGCATCAGAGTCGCTGTGGAAAAGCAACCACCTCTCATGTAGCTGCTTAGCAGCACGCATCAAGCCCACACAGAGGTCACACTGGAGAGAAAGGGATTATTTCTAAGGCGACTAAAACCTTCCTACTGAAGCCCAGAACTAATGCTGAACAGCAAAATGATAGAAGAAAAAGCTGTCACGTGCAGCTGTAACCAAGGCCTGAGGAATGTGATTCCCCAAGCAAGAACCATCCAGGCAGGCTGGTGGAGAGATGCCATATGCCTGCAAAACTGCCTAGCACCAAGAGACACCCCGGGCTCCCTCTTCTCCCAAGGCTCTTCTTCAGCTGCAACCCGGTGGTCCACAGCCCTCTTTCATCAAGCATCCCAAGCAATCTGCCCAGCCACAGCATCTGTATAGAACTTGCTCCAAATAAATCTGTGCAGAAACCAGGAGTGCAACATGCTTTACCATGTCTCCTTACAGACATCTCAGAGAAGGCCCGTACAGGCCTATTCAGAGGTTCTGCCGCTGCATTGGTGTTGGCACATATTCCCTGCATGCTCTGGAAGGCACATGTGGCTGTGGTGAGCCTCCCTCCGTGGCTTGAGAAATCAGTTACGAGGGCAGAGCAGTTCCAGAGCAGGCAGTATAAAATTCCCAGTCCTTTTGCACAAGCTCACCTCATTAAGGGTATGCGACACCACTAGTTATCACCAGGAAAAAAAGATTGCCTGCACAGCTCCCCATCCTCTGCTGCACAGGACATATGACAGCATCTCTAAGGCACATCTCCTCCTCCCCTATCTGCTCTCCCGAGATCCTCCCCACCTAACACTTCAGTGAACACGCTAGGATGAAGCTTACGTCATAATTTCACATGGTCGTCACCTGGCAGCAGCTGCAAAATTTGCTTGCCTGTGAGGTACAAGGGGATAGGGCAGGAGGTCAGTGTGATCACAGATGTTACTTTAGGGGCTCCACAATCTTCCAGCTATCCACCAGGAGACTGGGCCTGTGGGAGCATCCTGCTTGCATGTTCCTATGAGGCTAATACTCAGGTACTGACAGTGTTTAGGACACACACAAGTGAATCTGTGGGCAAAAGTATGTTGCCGTCTTCCAAGACCTGTTCAGCCACTGACAGTCAACCCTCAGCTATGTGACTCCTTTCTTCCTGCAAATAGTTGTTCCCTCCCACACCCACACCGGCTTCCCTGCCCCAGCCTGCTATCTTCTGACCTGAAAATAAAATAACCTTGTTTATGGCACAATTGCCTGGTTTTAAAGCTGAGCTCCCTGGAGGCTTCAGTCATAATTTCTGGCCTCCCTGCCTGTAACCAGCAAGAGGCCGGCAATAGGTTGCTAGTGGCTGCGATAGCATCTGTACAGCCAAACGCACCAGGCTCGGCAATGCAGAGCTGGCCCGAGGCAGCAGCTCGGGTCTGTTGCAGGATGCTGACAGAAGGGGGCAAAATCCATCTGCAGTCAGACCTTGTTCCCGGCTCCTGCATCGCTTGCTTTCTCTCTCACCCTCGCGTCCCTTCAGCCCTGACCCCATCGACAGACTCCGGCCAGGCTGGCTGCCCCTGCGGAGGGGCTGTCGGAGGGGGGCACTTTCGCCCCCCCTCGGAAAGGGGTGGCTGCCAGGGGTGCTCACCTGATCTGCACCCCAGGAAACGACAGCCTGGTGGCTGAGGGCAGGGACCAGCTCCCACCGTCTCCCCTTGCGTCTCTCACTTGCCTCCACGGGACCTGGAGTGGCCCCAGGACAAGAGGGTCACCGGCTGACAGGATGAGAGTTAGCAGGTGGGTGATGTGGGCAATGCCTGGCTGAACCTGAACACTAAGTCGGTGCATCCTTATTGCTAAGATGGCTGTTGGCACTGAGAGCAGCAGAAAAGCTGACGGAGTTGCAAGGAGGGTCCCCAGGAACAGGTGAGAGAAATGGGGCAACAGGGATGACAAGCTTCCTTCCATGCACTGCACACTTGGGGTGAGATCCTCCTTCACCTTGCACCTTCAGTGGTTCAAGGGAGGGTGGGTGCAAAACATGTCACAGGCAGGATGGCAGGGTCCCACTGCACCCGGTGCCAGGCAGTGGGCATGCAGGGCCCACCCATACACAAGATTTGGGGCAAGAAAGAGCAAAAGTGTTCTGGGACACAAGGAACACAGCAAGTTTCCAAATGAAAGTATATTGCTTTAAATCCTTCTCCACGCTACTTTTGGAGTCAGCTTTCACCTTTAGAAAAGCCCCAGTGCAGTGGACACCATCACATCTCAGGGCACTGGGAGCTTCAATTCTCTGTGGGCTGGTAATCTAGGGATGCTCGTGGGGTGATTTCTGTCAATTAAAAAAGCCTGGAAAAATGGGAACAGGAAGAGAATAGGAAAGCATGCAATTCCTCTCAAACAGTATTACGCACACACCACCCCCCTTTTTTTTCCCTGCAAGTAAGCAACATTTTTTCTCTCTTCTCCTCCTCAGCTGGCTTGGTGACTTCTATTTCTGTATACATCAGTGAGTCCCTTCTCCTTACATCATCTGACATGCCTACAGCCAACTCCTGTGAATTTCCTGCAAGTCTTACTATAGCTGGCAGCTGCCCTTAAAGCCCCTCAGCTAGCAGACTCACAAAGTTCACTAGCAAAGAGCTTTTGCTTCCCTCCTCCCTGGCTTCTAGACTTTGCATTTGAGGACAGCAGGGTGAGGAAGGAATGGAAAACAGGGACTTCCCTAAGCCCCAGCCTGGCTTCACTATTTCTTCTACACCCGTGGTACGGCAGGGAGCAAGAGAGATTATTATCCTCATCTCCAGTTCCTGAGTTGCAGCATGGTCCCCATGCAACATGGGATGTTCTAGGGCTGCTACCCATGCTGGCAGTGGGATTGCTTTCCTTCACCTGCCAGCAAGGTGCAGCCACCTCTGGGGAGCCCTGGCAGCAGCTGTGCAGCAGCCACACCACCACCTAGGAGAGAAGGTGAGGAACTGCTCGGTATGTAACAGTGTCGGCAAAGGTAGGCAGGATGAACTGATCACCCACCTTGCACCAGGGTCATCACCTCTAGCGTAGTAGACCTGCTGTGGGGTCTCCAGTGTCCGCTGGTGGGCAAGGTCTCAGTTTCAACATTTCCAGCGTGCAGTGCCCACCTGACGTTGGCACCCAGGGGCCGACTAGACACCAGCCCATGGGAAAACCTGGCTGTGATCTCTTTTTCTCTCTCAAGCAGCTCTTAGGCTCTGATCAGGCTGACAGAGGGCGTATTTCTGCCTGTCCCTTGGGACAACCCCCTTTTGAAGCTCTCAGGCTGTGCGAGAGAGATACTAGCAGAGATGCTGCTAGATGAAGGTGCCAACGCAGCAAGACGGGAAGGCCCTAGATATCCTCAGCCATGAAGCCTTCTGCGTCACAAGGCTGGGCTGTGATTGGGGGTCCTTGCATTTAGGGACCTCAGCAAGCCTGTCCAGCAGAGCTGGAGGGAGGCAGGAGAGGGAGGCACAGGGCAAGAGCAATCTCTTTTGCTAGGAATGAAGGACTTTCACGCCCAGATCCTGAGGGCACCCCTGACCTGAGGGCTCTTTTGTTTCTTGCGCATGGGATGGGCTGGAGCAGGGAGATTTTGCACACTTCATTAATGTAGTCTGCAGCCCTTTTCTGATGATCTGAATTTTTCCTCTCTTTAAAAAGGTTCCTTGAGCAGACAGCAGCCCCCATGTAAAACATCCGTTCGCAGCAATTACAGCAGCCAGAAATGGAGAAGCATTTTACACCTTTAAACTGAAAAACCCTACAGGGGAAGAGTTGTATCCTTCCTTGAGCAGACCTAAAGAGGGGAAGAAAAGGTGCTGGGCTGTGGCAAGCACAAGACTGAAAAGCCTGGTGTTATTTTCTTTGCCCCACAGACGGAGCTACACGCCGGCATTATGGGGGCAGGCAGTATGTGACGCAGCACTGCTGTATGTCCGAGGCAAGTACGCTTACATCGTAAAGACTTTACAAACACCTTGTTGACCAAAAGGTTTAAGGACAATTTCTTCCATGTAAACAGATACATACAATTGGGTTTATCACAAATCTATGATTCCTACTGTGCCCTACTGATGGGATTAAATTGCTGGTCACTCTTTAGTCTTATTCTTACCTATGCAGACATAAGATAAGATCTATGGATTAAACTCATGCTTTGGGGTTTTTTTTCCCCCTCATTCCCAAGAACAACCCCAATTTTTTATTTAGACCTTAGTTAGCTATCCTGCTGAGAAACTGCAGGTCTCTCTCCTGGAGCTCTGCGGCAAGCACTCGAAAGAGATGGCAAAACCTTTTTTTTTCCATCTGCGAGCAAGCAAAACTGACCTGGAGTCACACAGGAATTAGAGCAACAGAGGAGGAAGAGGCTATTTTTATCGAGTCCTTTTTCTGAGGCGAGAACCACATTTTAAGCTGTTAGTCCCCATTTCTCTCTAAATTCTCTGAGGAGCTGGCAACGGATGGCAGGGCCTGACCTCCAAAAAGAAGTAAGAACAATTAAGAGGGGAACAAATCCAGGGCCATCCAGGAATTTTGGACCTGTTTCCTTGCAGCACACCAAGGCCTCCCTGAACCTCACAACAAGGGTGAGGACAGGACTCTTGTTGTGCTGTTCGCAGCTCCCCTGCTGCCTGAATGGAAGGAGATGCTCCACCAGCCATCGGCTGTAGAGGAGCTCTAACAGAGAGAGGCTTGGCGTGCCACAGCCGCATCCAGGGGAGGCGGAGAGAGAGATGAAGGATGTTAGGTGATGAAAGACTGGTTAAGTTAGGATGGCTGTCTAAAACATTTCAAAGAAATTGAAGAAAGGAGAAATTAAGAAGGATGTTGAACCGTAAGCCTAATTAGAGTAGCAGTGTAGTTATAGTCATGATAGCCTAAGGATACAATTAGATGTGTCTAGAGAGGAAGGCTGATCTTGTTGTTAAAGCATAAAGGTAGGAGACAGGATAATATGGGTTGCAGTCTGGTGCTGGCTCCCAGATGACTCCGATGTGTTGCAGTGACTCCTTGCAACTCCAGTGGGAAACTTCCAGTCTCTCCACACCTCGGTTTCAATGTTTCCAAATATTTCTAAACTGGCCTGAGGAATTCCCAAGACCAAGATGGGGCACCTTTATGACATCCAGCCACCGGGACCCCCTTTAGTACACCTTGAACTTGCAGTTGGAGATCTTAGGGCAAAAGCTGCTAGGGGGAAGCAAAGCTATTTGCCAAAAAGAGCCAGGAGCTAAAAAGCAACCAAGGGAGATGACCTAAAATTAGCATGAAACATCCAAACCGGTTGTTTTCTAGTCTCACGCAATCACATCTGGAAGAGATGCTAAAAGAGATGCAGCCCTTCACTTTGATTTTACAGACTGATATTCCTAAGCAAACTGACTTCGGTGACCCTCCATCCAGTCCTCAGTAAAACAAGCAAACACGTTACAGCACGCAGGCATCATTCACAACATGGCTCTGAGGCCCCAGCTGTTTGTCAGTCCCTCTTTGCCCAACGTTACTGCCCTCTTCACTCTGCATTCACAGGAAAGAGTTGTGACAGCAGGAACAAGAGGAGATAAATAGGAGATTGAGGCTGACACAAGCTATGTCTCTAGAAACCTTAGCAGGCAGGAGCAGGCAGCTCAGCCTGCCCTGCGCACGGCTTTCACCCGGGGTGCAGTGCCAGCCTCTGACCAGCAGCAGCAAGGCTCATCCAGGACACCTCAGCAGTCCACCTCAGCCTGCGCTTTGGCACTGACCTAGCAGAGCCTTTTTAGCCTCCATCAGCAACTAGCTAGGGGAGATAACGCTTTTTTCTCTCCAAAACGCAGCACCAGCACTTTTCTAGCATGTGATAGTGAGCGCTTGGGGGACGCAAGGGGAGATGCTGGCAGAGCCTCGTGCAGAGAGGAGAGATGTCTGAGTTAGTGACACCTGAGGAAAAAGAAGTCCTGTGGCTTACATGGACATGAGCCCAAGGCTTCTCAGGGAAACACACAGACACATCATGCAGACATCCTGACAGAGGACCTGCCTCAAAGAGCAGACACCACCCAGCGATCCAGGCAGGTAATGGGATGTGGATTGGCACCATCCCCAGGTACCTGGGCACGGGCAGAGATCCCAGAGAGGCCCTGAAATTTGATCCACCCCTGAGCGGTCTTGGCGGGAGGCAATATTTACCATGCCAGCTCTACGTTGTCCATGGCATGAAATGACTGACATGCTGGCGCACAAAGGTAAAAAAGGACAGATTGATTTATTGATCAAGGAAAGACACAGTCTCCTTGACAGAGATGCGCTGTCAAACAATGGCAGGACGTGCTGCTAAAAGCCCTCCAGATTGATTACTTTACCTGCCACCTGATCCTTCATCGCCCTGGGCTCTGGCAGGTGAAGAGCAGGGGGAGATTTACATGTGGCTGGGAGTCAGGACAGGAAAGCACACAGGAATGAAAGCTCCAGGGGTCTGGCTAGGACACAACAGCCCCCCTCTCCCCCACTGCCATGGGGCTGGAAGGTCCCCCAGCCCACGGGCTAGCCAAGGTGGCAAAAAGACCAGCGAAACCTCGCTGTGCAGCCAACTGAAAGCAGCACCGTGGCAGGTAACACCTGCATATCCTGAAACGCTGCCATTTCCCTTCCCCATCTGTTCCCTTCTCTAGGATTAAACTACTCCTGTCTGTACGATTATATGGCCTGTGCCTGCCCTGGGGACGATTGAGAGAGCAGCCAGGCACTTGGCCTGGTGCTGCTGTCAAACCTCAGCCCGCCGCAGCCCCAGCCCCAGCCCCAGCCATGCAGGCACTCAACCCGCTGCAGGAGGTAACTCCGCATCCCGCATCCCAGCACAGGATATCAAGCTCGGGAACCCATGGAAAGCAGCCACCTCACCACCAGCTGCAGCAGAGTGGTTCCAGCCCAGGAGGGAACTGTGTCCTGGGGGCTGCTCTCCTCTGCTGCTGCCAGCACACCCTGACACACTCTCTTAGTATGGGCAAATGACAATAAAGTGATGGAGGAATTGCACCTTATGGAGGGAGAGGAGAACATGGGAATGGTCATTTGCTTGAAATTCTAGGCCCAAATGTACTATTTCTGAACTGGTTCCCTCTCAAGGTACGCTCTTAGTTAAACAGGGTCCTTCCCTACGTGACAAGAAGAGAAGTGTGACCAAGCCTCTCTGACAGCTTGCTCAGCAGCCAGCCTGAGCCACACTAGGCAAGAGGCAGGGCCTTACCATGGCAACAATTCAAGGCAGCTGGTTATGACACGAGACGACATGGACGTGCCCACTCAGCACCACATCTAAGCCCAAAGTTAACTCTGGTGACTGGCCAAGTCCTGACTTTGCTGTGTGGACGCATTGAGCCAAGCACGTCACAGATTTGCAATGAGCTTGTTTAGAGACCTGTAGCACAAGGCAGTAGCGGACAGACATAACAAAGGGAATCCTTTAAATGCTTCAGCACTGCCCAATTTACCAGCCACAGTATGTTGGGAAAACGCCACTCCAGAGCTGCTCTCATACCTGTTAAAGGGCTTGATATTCCCAATACATGGCAGCTCTATCTTAATTCTGTAGGCAATCGGACCAACTTTGGCTGCGCACCAAATCCAGATGGCTTGCCACCTCTCTTGTGAAAAGTGGAAATAACACAGCAGACCAACCACAGGAAAAACAGTGATCCCAAAAAGGCAGAGATGTGAGAGGCTAATTTGACTTTTGAACAAACATCTAAATTAACTACCTCCTAACAGCCTCTTTTCTGGACTGCAGCAAATGCCATGAATGATTGAAGAATGCCTGACCCAGACACACTGACTGTAGGAAAGGCAGGAGTAAGACAGGAGGAGACGTGACAAGCAGCTGTGCACTAGAAAAGGAAGATGAACTGAGCACATAGCACTGCGCGTAGGATAACACTTCGATGGACACAACTGATGTCACCTGTCTTGACTTCTGTAATGCCTTTGACATGGTCCAGCCCAACATCCTTGTTGCTAAATTGGAGTGATATGGATTTGATGGATGGAGTAGTAGATGGATAAGGAATTGGCTGGATGGCCACGTCCAAAGAATTGCAGTCAACAACTTAATATCCAAATGGAGATGAGTAACAAGTGGTGTCCCTCAAGGGTCCATACTAGGACCAGTACTGCTCAATATCTTTATTAACAACACGGTGGGATCAAGTGCACCATTGGCAAGTTTGCACATGACACCAAGCTGATGGAGGCCATCCAGAAGGGCCTTGACAGGCTTGAGAGGGTGGCCCATGCAAACCTCATGAAGTTCAACAAGGCCAAGTGCAAGGCCCGGCTGGATGTGGCTTTAAGCAACCTGATCTAGTGGAAGATGTATCTCTCCACGGCAGGAGGGCTGGAACAAGATGATCTCTGAAGGTTGCATCTGACCCAAACCATTCTATGATTCTGTGGAGCTCTCTAACCCCTTACATGCTGGAGTTTGGTTTGGCCCTGAGGTGTGTGCAGATCTCCCAGCCCTAGGAGCAAGCAAAGCAGCAATGAGAGAACAGTATCAATAAGAGCAATCATAATTCTGTTTCCTCTTTCACTGGCACTTCTATTCAAAGATCTTGAAATCTTTTTAAAATAGTGTGAGATTAATCTCATTCATCATCTCATCTCATTCCCTCCACATGTCACAACCCAATTCCACCCTGAATTCATACATATGTACAATTGAGCAACAACCAATTCTACTGAAAGGAGATGGTGATTTGAGTGTTTCTCATTTTGGAGGGTACCTGGTTATCTGGAGGAGCCACTGCATCCCAAAGCCAGGGGCTAAATTTGAAATACAGCATCCCAGTATTTCATGAAAGAAAGAGGCATGATTTCCTGGCTGAGCCAAAGAAACAATCAAGAACTTATTTCTCAAAAACTTCTTCTAGTCAAATGTCTTTTGAATCGTGCATCCCTTTGCCTTTACAGCTGGAGGAAGAGGTAACAAGAGGAACACAACAAGAAATCCGCCTACACTCACAAAAGTGAAGAAGGGGAGGTGGGGGGAATCACAGGTAAAACTTTCCCACAACAAAGTGATGTTTTGGCTGTGAAGGGATTTCCATTGATAATCTTGGGGATGGGAGAAGAGGAACAGAGGGAGACATCTGTCATCATATTTAATGGTGCTTCTTGTTGTACATTTTTTAATAATTAAAGAAGATTCACCCAAGTAGAAAGAAAGATAGGATTAAAAAAGAAAAAAAGGGAAAATGGAAAAAAAAGATCCTAGGCAGTTGTGTAACTATTTTTCCCCTGGGCCTGGGAAATGTTTCCACTAAGTAATCCAAGACGCTGCTTAAGATTCAAACTATTGCTTGCTAGGGAAAGGGAGGGAGGGCAGAGAGAGAATACTGCGACAACATTTGACTACATCTGCTACCCTCTCATTATTGTAATAGAGAGAGGTAGGGATAAATCTGACTACACGTGTGAGGGCAGCAATTGGTTGTTAAGTTTCAAAGACGTTATTACATCCTGGAGGAGCAGGGATATACACAGGTGACATTCACCAATTTCAATGGGGCGGAGGGAAATCACACACCGGAATGAAGTTAATAGCAACCCAGAGGGCAGGGTCCATGATTGCCAACCCGATTTCTATAATTGGTGTGATTACTACTATTGTAACTTAAACACAACAGCAAATCACTTGCTTAATTGAATTTTCCTTCTGTGTATGGCTGGGAAGGGGGAGGACACAGAGGAGGATGCAAATTCCTGCTACAGCTGTGTGAGCCCTTTCAGACATGAAGCAAGCAGAGGGGTCATGGGGTTGGGGGGCAGCCCCAGGGGCAGAAGGGGGAGGTTAGGTAGGGCCTAAGGCAAGGCAAGGCAAGGCAGCTTTTCTTGCATGATTTTCCTGGAGAGTGCCAACACCTTTGCCACGTTGAAAGTGAAAATTTTGCACAGGACTTAGTAAATGCCTTGCAGTGCACCAGGAGATGTTAAAGCTTCTCACTGAACTCCTGGCAGATCAGGCAGATGGCTATGCAGCATCCAGTGCCTTTGCTCTCAAATACACCGCCTTCTACCATCAGCAAAAGTCAGAAAGGAGTATCTTTTAGATCAGCCTGTAGGATCAGTTTATTCTCCCCAGCCTTTTTTCTAAACAACATTTGCAGCAGCCAGGAGACTCTACAGAAAAAAACCCACACTGGCATCTGAAATGCCAGAAACAAGCATGACCTAAACATATGTGTTATCTCTGGGTCACGGCATTAAATCTCCGCTATATCTTAGTCAGAGATTCACAATGGGATGACAGAAAAACAGGGCTGCTCATACCCTCCTATACCTGGTCTGGAGGAGGCACCTACTTGCTCCATTGAAAATCATCTGTTTTCAGATGCCATTTTGAACCTGAAATTACAGACAGACTCATCAGCACCATCATGCTTTAGCAGGTGGAGGACTTGTTTGGAGTAGTGGTTTTTAACAGGACTGATCAGTATCCTTTATTTGGATATTGTGACGAGATTTTGTGCAAGGTGTCCTATTTAGGGAATCCAAGTATGGATCCAAAACTTCTAGCGTCACCCTGTCTTCTCTGTGAAACTGAAACCAGGAAAATCTCTGCTGAATTAATTTGAACTTAGTGCATCTGACGACTTCCTAATTCCCTGGATGGGAAACTCTAAGGTCTGTTCTAGGGAAAAAAAAAAAAAAAATAAAGCAAAACAAAAAGAAAAGAAAAGAAAAAAAAAAAAGCAGGAAGTTTTGCTATGCCCAAAACTGCAATACAACAATACACTTCTTTCCTTAGAGCTTTTCATGCATGCATTTTACAGCATGCTACACAAACAGGGAAGCATTGTTTTTTTGACAGGGAACCTGAGACATACACAGATGCAGCACCCAAAATTGCAGGTGGGGCTGCGAGCAAAATGCCATCCTTCTGACCATACTCTGACCTTGGGCATCTCTATAACTTAGTAAAAGTCAAACTTGATGTACTTGTCTTTTGGGAGCCTTATTCATGGCCTTATTGAGCATCCTCGTAAGACAAGTAGGATTTGAGGCATAAACGTAACCTTGCAGATCATCCTTC
This sequence comes from Leptosomus discolor, assembly GCF_034619465.1. Taxonomy (NCBI): domain Eukaryota; kingdom Metazoa; phylum Chordata; class Aves; order Leptosomiformes; family Leptosomidae; genus Leptosomus; species Leptosomus discolor. The sequence goes on from NC_141391.1 coordinate 128,471,743, forward strand.
TGTGAGTGTTTGGGTGGAACTTTTGGTACTGCCATGACTCCAACCCTAAAAGTCACTGTTTATTTTTCTTTTTAAACTTACCTTTATCTGTTATAGAAAGCCAAGGAATGGGGAGGGACTCTGGGAAAACACAATCCCTTCAATAATATATGTCTCCCTTACAGCTGCACAAAAATGAAATATTAATTTATCTGATTTGAAAGGGAAAGAAGGAAGGAGGGGATAAACTGGCTGGGACTATGCGAGGTTTTCCATCATATATTTATGTTTATGTTCATACATAATGCTTCCATGTATCATCTGTTACCTTCCGCTCTTGTATATGCTTGTTACTCCATGTTTCCTTCCTTAAGAAAGGAGACAACAAAAACTGAGCTGTGGTCATCACACTGGGAAAGAGTGATAGTGGTAAAAATGATTTTTCACTGAGAGCCTTTGGCTGTACTTTCATAGACTTCATCTGAGTTCTTACCTATTCGACTGTCACATCAAGCCTCCTTCACGCCCTGAACATCTAAAAGCACTGAAAGTGAGGATATATGGGACTTCTTTGTTACCAAGAGAAGGCATGATGAGTTTTGGAAAATAAGCCACTTTCAGACCATCCCGGCTCAAGGAAAAATGTTAATATGTCTTGATGGGATACTAAAGTCTTTATGATGGTATAAAAGCACTAGGAAGAGACATAAGTATGAAGCATGTCTTTCAGATCAGATTTGGGAAATGGGCCTCCAGTAATGCTAGCATTTCAGTTGGGAAATGTGCAAATACAGACCATTTATCATCTTCAGGTTTTTCACTCTGTCCAAGTAGATATCTGTCTAAAATAACATGTTCCAAACCCCAGCAAACCCCACTCCACAGGAGAAAATCTCTGTCATTCTACAGAGTCAGCCTAGTTTATCCCCAAGGTTATGGGGAAAAAAATAGCCATTTTTCTTTATTTATCTCAATTTTGAAGCAGGAAAAGAGCCTCAAGGAAGTCCAGTTATTAACAAATAGCGCAACAAAAACTAATGTAAAAACATTTTTCTTCCTCCACAGACCCAGCCCTCCTGTATAAAAATTATCAGCCTGTCCACCTGTTTCCACCAGTGAGAAGCCCCCTCCAGCTGCACTAGCACTCAACAAATGTCCTGGCAAAGAGATGGGCTTTGCAACAAGCTCATTGGGTCTTTCTTGTTAAAGACATCACTACTACATAGCTGAGTGTGACTTCTGTTTCACCTAGTTCTTCAGAAGGGCACGTGCATACAAATACATCTATGGCACAAAAAAAAAAAAAAAATCATCATTGCTTAAACATTAAGACTGAGAAATCAAGCACTTAGAAGTCAAGCCATTCCATATGTTAAAGTTTCTCCTGCGCCATTGATTCTAGCCCATTGTACATCCTATTTATCACACATTATATATGAAATTGTACATTTCACAGGTAAAATAAGAACAGAGAATCTATATATATTCTGGTGTGCAATGAGACCAAGTTAATGGTGCAGAAAAAAACCAAGCTCTTGGAATACTCTCAATTCTACTTTAGATTTATATTCTTAATATTACATTACATTGTTACCTCACGCTTCCACCTATATCTTTGTTGTATCTATTTCTTATCTTTTCCTCTATTTTATGCATAGTGTCTGCAAAGACTTACACAGACACTGAATTTGTATGTACTGTAAGAACTCCAATAGAGGGTCAATGCCCAATATTTTGACTGTAAACTTGTTGGTTCTGGAACTGTCTTTATTGCAACATTATTGCAATTTGTATCATTAGAAGGCCCAGTAGCCTGGGTTCCTGACTAGTATTTGCGAACTGTATGTTCCATAACAGTCATTATTATCAATAATAATTGCAACATACTGCTAAACATATTCTTAAGGCTTTGCAAGATCTGGACTTCAGATCACAAACTTTCTGAGGATAAGACCAGTTCTTTGATACATCTTTGTACATTGCTAATAATGACATTGAGGTTCCTAAGTGTTATTATAAGACACACAATAAGTTAGTGCTTCAGCTAGGGACAGGGGACAGATTGCATTTAGATTTTACTTTTCTTGTTTTTAATGACAAGAAGAAAAAAAAAGTCAAAACTATTTGACTTCTGCCGTTTCCATAACCTGCAGCCTTCATCAGCAAAGCTTTGAAACTCCCTGTATAGTGTTTACCAGAATTTTCTATCCCAGTTAGTCCAACCTCTTGATTATCTACATGCCAGAGGTGAAGCTCAAGTTAAGAGTGAAGGTCAGGTCCTGTAGAGGGTCCAAGATCTGCAAGAGTGGAGCAGCCAAGCACTTTGGCCTTGAGGACTTGTCATTATACTCCACTCCCATCATCCACAGCTAATTGCCCTGAGCTTCCCAGGATACAGCAGCTCCATACAGAGCAATTTAGTCTCTGTAGGTAACAAGTCCTGGTAGCTTTAGCAGTGGAGTTCTCCACTTGACTGCGTGGCTAATAGCTTGACAGTTAAAAGGTCAAGATGTTCACCTGTACATGTGCTTTGGTGATCAAGTCAGCACTTTTCCACATACTTGGATGGCTCTTTTAATACTTCTGAATAATGAAAACACCAACATGTTTCTTAATCACAAGTCAGATGTTCAAATGGGGAAGCTCTGCAAGTCAGGATTCTGACATGCTGCAGGTATCATGAGTATTTGCAAAAGTGAGCTTCCCATATCATCAGCAAACAGTGACACACTGCAAGTCATGCTTGTATCTTCCAGTAACAAGGCTAAATGTCTCAACCTGCCTGACTTTATTTTACATTCAAGAAAAGCTATGGAAAGAAAGAAAGAAGAAAAGAAAAATAATCTCCATGAAAGAGAGCTAGTAAGTCTCAACTCAAACCGAGACACAAAAGAGCAAGTGCCCACAACAGAGAGGGAATTTTCTGCCGAGAAAGATGCAGAATGCAGAGAGCAGGTGGCAAGTAAGACAGATGCTGAAACCCCACATTAACGGGTGCCTTAAGAAACCTAATGCTGATGGATGGGTAGACAGATGCTAAATATGTAATCTCCTTGCAGATGGACAGTAACATGCCACAGAAACGCTATCAAGAAGGAAACATTGCATGTTTGAGCAGATATCTGTAAGCACAGGGAATCGATGAATGGCTGTATCTTTGGCTTTTCCCGTTTATGTCATGTCTAGCCTGAAACAGATATCTGGGTTGAGTTACTCAGCTCACTCTCGTTTCAGCCACCCCACTGCCACAACCTTTCCTGGCCGTGTCCGATAGTAAATGACAGAGGATGGATCTGTAGCCATCGGGACATTTCCAGATTATCAGAGTGATTCAGGTGAAAAAAGAACCAACGACCTGTGAATTTTCTTGATCTAAACATGAGGCCAAAAATGAACCTGCTTACTTCTGCCTTTCGTGATTTCCATCCACTCACCCATTCTCAAACATTTTAAGCCCCATAGAGAAGTTGTTCTTCTGACTAATACAAGAACTACTGGAAATCTCCCAGGAAAGTGTGTTCTCTGTTGATTTCCAGGCCCAAGAGATGTCTTGATAAATCCTGAAAACTCCCTCATACTTGGCGGTGCTTCAACCAACCTCTGAACTTTGAGGGCATCTGTCACCACCACCACGACACTCCTTCAGACAGAGAAAACCCAGACCTATGTCTGCAAACCATCAAGACTATCTAACATACCCTTTCAAGAAGATGGCAGATGCTACCAACCCAGCATGCAGCATCCCCTTGGAGCTTTTCTTCTGACACACTGAGAAGCCAGATGTGTGACAGAGGAAAAAGCATGTGCGGCAGTCAGCCTAGCAGAAAGAGAAACCAAACAGCAGCTGAAGGACCAATTTGTACTCCTGGGAGTTAAAATATGTGGCCCATCGCTATCCACAAGCAAAACGCATCAATGTCATTAGCAAGTACAGCTCTGTTCAGCCAGGTCGTGCTTATTACAGTGGATTTTTCAGTCACTTCTTTTGTACACAATCGTGTGGCCAGCAGAGCCTAAACTTCCCAGCCTATGTAGCTTCATCTTAGCATGAAACTTTGCCTGCACACTCCATGAAGATCAGAGCTTAGGATAAGGGCAGCTGTGATGTGTTCCTCTCTTGGAAATGATGTGACAGATATCAGCCACTGTCTCTACCAGCTGGTGAAAGCCTGTGTGCCCAGGGCCGATGGCAGAGCTGAGCATGCTTGAGCTGCGATAGCTTCTAAAAAAAGAGATGGTTCCTGGATGGAGCCCCTGCAGTAGTGGTGCCAGTGCTCTGCAGCACACACTACCACTGCCTGATATGTATCAAGCTATCGAGTGTCACAGGCCTGGGAAAAAGCATTTTGAAACAGCCAGGGAGCCACTGATGTGCCCATGCTATACAAACCCTCTCTTTCCCTAATGAGTGGTCTTCTCGAAACCAGACCCCTTAGGACAGGCAGTTAATCAATGCAGCTGCAGGAGGCAGAGACCACTTTCAGGCCTCTCAGCACCACAATCCCAAACTGTAAGGGAAAAAGATGCAGAAGAATCTGGAAGTTTAGTTCAGATCCCTCATTGCCTTTCTTCTTCTGGGACATCCTCTGAGGCAGCTTAAGAAAGAGAGGGTGGGTGGGCATGACCTACTGTGGCTGTTCCTCTGTCTTAGAAATGGAAGAAACAGCCCTTCCAGATCCAGTACTCAGGGAGGAAGGGATTGAAAAAAAAAACTCCTGGAGTCACAGAGGAAAGACAGTGATTGAGGAAAAAAAAAAAAAGAGAAAAGAAAAAAAAAGACAGTGGGGAAATGCACGAGAAGGCTAGGGACCGGACAATACAGAATTAGCTGCGTTACAAGGACATTGGCAGACACAACAGTAGAGACAGTACTTGTTTTTTCAGGTATTTTAAAGAGTGCAGACTGTACTGTGGGGGCTCAAAAAGTCTTTCATACAATCTTAATCAGTTCTTCTCTGCCTCTTCCCTCCTCTATCCCTTTCTGCTTTTTGTAGGCTTTGGGACTTTTTTCTTTTTTTATTTTTATTGAATCTTTTCTTTCTCCTTCCTCCACCTCCCTTATCCAATGTCCCCCTTTTGTTCAAGCACATGCTCATCCTCCCTGCCCATCAGAGGGGCACTTGTAGGAAGGCAGAGGAGCACATCTGAGCTGAACTTGTCAGACAGGAAATTTGATAAATGTCATCAGAATGAAAGGCGATAGAAATTAAAGACGTTTCTCTTTCCCTCTTTTCAGTAACTGTGCCTGAACAGCCATACCACCCCGCAACATATCTGACAAGCTAAGCAGAACTGAGAAAAGAACTGTCACTATTTGGATGGGAGAAACTGCAAATAACAGTGTTAGTGACTCAGAAACACGTTGGTGCTGCTGCCAAGTCCGAGGAGGGATGTGCTGGATGCAGCTCTGAAACGTCCCCTCCATGAGCGACCAACCTCTATGCTTCAAAAAGCAACAGGCATTTGATAACCTTCACTTCACCAAGTGGGTCTTTGGGTTTGCCTGCATGGGAAAGTTTTACCACTCAGATGTAAGGTCTGATTTTGAGAAAATACACCTGTACCCATTAGCATCCCCCCCCATATAACTCATCCTCTCTCACAAACGGCCTCATTCAATTAAGCTCCTTCTGGGGTGCTTTCTCAACAGTGCCTGTAACCCCAATCCGCCATAACGACTGCTGCTAAAATCCGCATCTCCCATTACACCTGCGCAACCTGCCCACCTGGAATAACACTTAGGCTCTAAGGTCACTCTCAAAGACAGGTTTTAATACCAATCTAAGCAAAGAAATTTGCTAGCATCATGGTTGTACTATAATCCCATTGCTGTACGTTATATTTGTACAGCAACCTATCGAGCCATTTCTGTTGGAAGCAGTGGCAGCCGTATGTTGGTTTAGCTGATGTGGTGGGAGGAAACTATCACTGTTAAACACCTGTTATATTCCGGCACAGAGGAGGCTGCACTTCGGTACCGGTACGAATATCACGTGAGTCTTCTGTAAGGAACTTTGGGATCAATGAAATGAAATGAGCTACTGAAATATATGCTAATATTCCAACTAGATACATAAACCAGAAGACTGGGTGGTTTGAAATGCGGTTTATGAATATGCAACACTCAATTTAAAATAATTGTGCAGTTCAACAAATACAAAAAGGGAAAATTTGGGGACAGACTCTGTTTGGTAGTCTTGTTTAATTGGCTATAATTTCGACTTCACAGCAGTATGGATTTTAAAATGTGTCATAACCAGAGTTGGGAAAGTTATAGAATCTGTATTACATGAGAATTTTCCCCAGCTAAAAGATGGTTGCTCTGACCATCAAAACCCCCACTCTTTTGCATTTGCTTTCTGCACACACGTTCAGCAATTGGGAGCTGCTCCCATTAAATGCTGGCGGAAAGCCACTTCCAGCTTGCCAACCCACGTACCGGTAATGGCAGAGAACAAAGAAGAAGCTCAAACACATCCACATATTTGCATCGGAAGTTATACTTTATATTGGGCCAGATGCTGCTTGTCACAGGAAAGAGGAGGAGCTCCCAAAATCTCTTGCTGCAACTCTGGCTCCAAAGCAATCAAAGGAGCCAGTTGCACACACCTAACTCTGGGTAAAATGCTAGTGCACGCATAATTACTGTGCACAATTGTGCATGCACAGATTACCTTTAAGCTCTCACCCAGCCAAAAAGCTGTACAGCTGTCTGCATTTCCTAGGAGCGATGCTCTGGGACAAGCCAGGGGGGGTGAAAATGCTTTAAATGTGTTCCAAAACACCTAATTTTTATCTGTTCCCTTTTCATAAATTGATTCCTCTTCCAGAAAGAGTGAAGGCCACTGTTTTCTTCATAACTCCCTCTGGCTGCAGGATAGCCTCAGTGAATCAGTAAAACAAGGCAAGAGAGTGTGATCCATCACAGCTAAAGCAGATCCAATAGCAAACCTCTGATCTTTACTGCTCAACAGATTTGTAAAAAAAAAAAAAAAAAAAGAAAAAAAAAGGAGAAAAAAAAAAGAGGAAAAAAATATAAAAAGGAGAGAAGAAAAAGAAACAAAAGGGAAAGCACAAACATAAGAAGAGCTAAAGAGCTATACAAGAAAGCAAACAATCATTCCTCGGGTAAAGTCAAGGCAATCGCCCTCGGCTTACAGGCATTTGTAATAAACAATGTAAAACTACAGAGTGCAAGAGAATCGTTGTGAATTATCCTTCCAGGTCTAACAATGAACTCGATGCCTTTTTAAGAAAACAGACACCACCTTGTTTACAAGAAAATAGGATGGGGCCAGTGGAGGAGTGAAGGTAGTGGGCGAGGGGAGGAGAGGAGATGGTGATAGGCATATTCCTTTCAACCCCTCGAGCGCTAGGAACTAGGCTTTTGTCTGTGCTGTCTCAGCAGGACTTGGACAGGTGAACACAGCAGCCACTGCGCTGGGGATGCTCTCATCCACTGCTGATGGAGGGAGGAGATTAGTCAGAATGGCGTTGGTTTAGCTGGCTCTGCCTTGAGGCGCAAGGAGATACTCCTCTTGGTGTCCCTTTGACCCTCTGAGATGAGCTAGCAGCACAAAGATCTCGGGATAGCAGTGCCTCAATGCAGCCTTGTACTAGATAACAGGGACACCTTTGCCTGAGGCATGGCAGCTTGGTGAGGAAGGGATGCCTTTGACATGCACAGAGACGTGCGAGATAGATGCTGCAAGGACTTTTGGGAAACACAGTCAGCCGCCATGAGTTTAAGATTTCCAGAAAGCCTCAAAGTATTGAACATGATGAAAAACCTCTTCCCTTGAAGGTGACAGAGCACTGGAACAGGCTGTCCAGAGAGGTTGTGGAGTCTCCTTCCCTGGAGATATTCAAAACCCACCTGGACACGATCCTGTGCAACCTGCTCTAGGTGAACATGCTTTAGCAGGGGGTTGGACTAGATGATCTCCAGAGGTCCCTTCCAACCCCTGCCACTCTGTGATTCTAAAGTGCAATTTCTCATTTTACACGTTATTTGCTGTGAGAAAACTTTGTATTGTCATTAACACCAAAGCCTCCAACAATCTCCTCAGTCCTCCATCATCACACATCAGTAATTAAAGAGGCATTTGCTTCAGACTACTCTCTCTTCCAGCCTACCTATCCTTTCTGTTGGAGGATCCTGTCTTTGCCTGGCTTACATACCACCGTCTGTTTACTTGAGAAGGAGAGTGAGGTCGGAGAGGAAATTCCTATCCATTACTGAGCTGCTAAAGCACCAGTGAATATGTGTTATTAGCCTATTTTAACTTAATTTATTGTTGAACATACAATAACTGTCAGAATAAATCACTTGTAAAGGCCCACAAAACTCCCCTGTATCTTATAGAACAATGTTGCTGAAAAATACTGGCAGCCTTATGCATTTCTGGCATTAATTTTAAGCCCCCCTCCCAAAAAATCCCAAACAAACTGGAATCCTCCCTTGCACATGCATCTTCTTCTGAACTTCCTGCTATTGGGTGTTGAAATCATCTGTGTCCTCTAGTTTATACAGCCTGATTCTGGTTTGCCAGTTGTGAAATGCAAAAGGATTTCAAGTACTACATTGTACACTCACAAAGCCCGTAACTTATACACACTGTCACAGCCATTCCCAAACCAAAACTGAACAGTCCCATATTCCCTGCTGATCCAGGTGATGCCCTTTCAGACACTCCATCCTTGAGGACACAGGGCCACTGTTGATACACCTACTAAGCAACTCCCCTGGGTCTCTTCCCTCAGCTGCTCCCCAGCCTCACGTTCTGCTTAACCTTCTCTGCACCAACATCTCCAGCTCCTGCCACCACCCCTAGTAGCACACAGCCCCTTGATCTGGACTATGCTCCAGGCAACCTCTTGCTGGGAGAACCATCAGCTCCTGCAAAGGGCAGGTGAGCATCCACCCTGCCTCCCACATATGCAGCTGCTGCCAGAGCAGTGCCCGTTCACCAGGGCTCGCTTTCTCATCACCCCCCAGGCCCTGCCAACACTCAGCACATTTCCACAGCCTCACCCAGACAAACTTTTGGCAGGGCAATGGGGACAGGTACACCAGAGCAGGGACGAGGAACAAAGAAGCCACAACAGCCAGAGTCAAAGAAGAACAATGTTTGGACTGAAGCCAGGCAAATCAGATGATTAAAGGAAAAAAAAAATTTCCTGAGGGAAAAAAAATGTCCCTCATCTTTTGCTGGGCCTTTTTGGTTTGGGGTTTTTTTTTGTTTTAATCTTGTGTGTTTTCAATTTCAATCTCCCTTTCTCTCTCTCTCCTTTTTTTGAATATATATCTGCATCAGTGCCACAAAAAGCAGCAGAGATCTCTAGCACAGTAACTGCTCAGCACAGCAACCTGGTAGCTTAGGACATCAAGAGATGGGAAATGCCACCGTTTTGAATATTCTAACCTTAGTTCCTGAAATCTGGGCCACAGTTTTAAAAGGTAGCAAGCATTCAAAACAGGAGTACTGCGTTATCAATAAGAAGCCTTACTTCTTCTCCAGGTGCAATTTGGGACAGCAGCGTTTTTGTCCACAGCTTAATGGTGGAACATTTTGTGCCTACAATTTCATTGCAGGCATAAAATTGATGACCAGCCAGGCACTGATCAAGGGGCATAAAAATTGCATCTGAAAGCAAGCAGGGTTCTGCTTTTTTTTTTTTTTTCCTTAAACATGGACAAAGTAAGAACAAAATTTTGTAGCGTAAATCATGTGCCCAAATGAGAGCTTCTGCCTCCCTTATTTCTGGAAATATATCAGTGAAGAACATGATTTCATTCCTGGGTGAAGGTGTTAAGGCTTTCTCATGCAATACCCCCATAAAGTCAGAACTGAACATCTCGTATGAGGCAACATAAATCCTGCGGTGGGATGCCAAGATCAGCACCTGGAAGAGGATGTTTGCACTCCTTAGTGCTACTGTTGGTCTCCAAATGCAGCAGTAGCCAAAGGAGCCAGGCTGTGTGCGTGGCAACTGTGTGAACATGGAAAAATGTTCTGCTTGCCCCAAATGTTTTCATTCTAAGGCCAGGCACCTAGCACCTCAGAGGCGACTACAACTGATATAAAGTATAAGTCATAGTGTACTTCTATTTCCTTTGGTTTCCTAATACAAACAACTTACCTGACTGCCCTTCAGCCAATATTCAATTAGGACTCTAATTAGTTGCTATGTGTAATTGAGTTGGGATAAAAAAAAAAAAAATGGAAGAGAGAATAGGTCTTTTATTGCTGTGCTTTCCAATAGAGCAGTGGGGCTGGGGGCCGCGGATGACCAGCTCTCGCCTTGTCCTTTCTGCTGACTCCTCAGATCTAACCACACTACCCAGACCTGCCCAGCTCTCCCAGCTCCCCAAACAGCCTTACTCTGCAACAAGTTGCAAACCAGACAGCAGATCATAAATTGCCATCGCCTCGGACCACCTTCAGATCCCTGCTAGAGTCCTACAGCACAACTGAAGCCACAAAGAGAGAACAACACAGGCAGGAGCTTGAGCCCAGGCACACGGTGGCTTCCCATCGGTTCTGCTGAGGATGCTCCCAACATTCCTATTCCCATATCATCTGCTCAACTCTCTCTTCTCCTACCCTCTCCTCCCCAGTTTGGTAACGCAACTAAACCCTCACCTGTAGTCTCACCCCAGTTTATGAAGCTCTTTTTCAGTAAAAATCAATCCATCCGTTTCAGTTCCCACAAAAAGCCCAGTGCAGGCAAACAGGTACCCCAGAAGAACTGCTCGAGATGTATGTTTTCTTTAGCTATGGCGGAAACCTCCTCTGTGTCAGGTGCTGTCATAATACAGATACAACAGATACCGTCTCCCTTTCTGCGTTTTTCACGTTTGTATTTCTAAAATAGTCTAGTCACCTGGAACACCTACCATTTCATAAGACACAGTGAAATGGTACTTTACAGACACATGCTATTTTCTCTTCTGAGAACTTCGCTTTTGTTCTTTCCTGTTCTGTTTCTTTTCTTTGATTAAATAAAGGCACCCAGAACAGAAGTGCAGGTCTGCACTTTGTGCCTGAACACTAAGACAAACAGCAATGTTGCTACGGATTTTTTTTAAACTCCAAATAAAAATAAACAAACACATCTTGGCAGTGTTTGGAATAGAAGCTAGTGAATAATTCACAATGAATAATTGATTTGTTGAATTTAGCTTCGTGGGGTTTTTTTTGTTCTGCTGGTGGAATATGCACTACCAGATGGTGAGTTCAATAAATGTATTTGTTTTTCCAATTTATTTGATGGATTTTCCCGCCCAATTCCTCCCCCCCCCCACAAGGTGAAGTCTCAAATTCCAGATGGTTTGACTAGTGGCCAGATAAGTCACGATGTATTGTTTTAGCTTCCTCTTTAGAAGGGTGGCAAGAATGATAACAGGAGTGGAAAAATGCACACATGAAGCAGGAATGAAAGGGGGGGGATGACACAGTTTGTATCAAAGAGAAGACAAATAAGAGGAGGTGGGATAACAGTCTATAAAATAGTGAATAACACAGAAAATGGAGGTGAAGAGCTACTGTTTTCTCTTTTTTCATAATGCAAGAAAAAATGAGCAGTTAATGAAGCTGAAAGGTGGTGATTAGAAATTTTTTTTTTTTTTTTAACATAACATTGAAGTTAGGTGAGAGAGCTCACTGCCACATAACATTAAAGCCAAGAGTTTAGCAAAATGAAGCAAGGAAATTACACATTTACATGGGGAAACAAAATATAAAGTACTAGTACTGATGACATGGACTATATTACCTCATGCCTTAGGGAATAAACTAATCATTACTATTGATAAATATGTGATACTATCTGCCAACTGCAGCAGTTCCCTTACCTTCCAACTAAAAATCTGATGCTGCTTATTCTGATAGGTCAAACCAGGGCTCAAGAGACTTCAAGACTGATTCTCTTTGACAAGTGCTAAGGTTGTATGAATGCACAAATCCTTCGAAGTTGAATATTCTCAGTGGAATTTCTAAAATTCAGTTTCTATAAATACTTCCACAATGTTGAACTTATTTTTTTTTCTTTTGGCCATAAAATTACATTGGTAAAATATATATTGAGAGAGGATGTTAAAGTGGAATTAAGTACAGCCCAAGCATATGCACTGACAAATTTGATCTAATGTTCATAAAAATACGGTTTGCATTATTTACCAGCAAATGCTTCATGCAGGGGGAGAGTGGGTAGCATTTTGCACAGGGTGAACTCTCACTAATTACATTGCTATTAATGGTAGGAGGGTGTTCTTTGGCTTCAGAGAGCTCCTTCAGGGGCATAAAACTTAATTCCGCAAGTGTTTATACACGAGAGCCCTTGGTGCACATCCCTGCAGCAAGACACTAGCACTTGAGGATCTGACAGTGAGAGCTGTCTAGAAACAGAAGAGAAAGAAAAAGGAAATTGAAGAATCCACGATAAGTGCAAAAAAGACAAACAACAACAAAGCAGCATTGGTAGGAAAAGGTAGCTTAAAGATTACTTTGTTCATTAAAGATCCCAATTCTGATCCATCTAATGTTCACAGAAACTTCACTACTACTGTGAATGAACACAGTATCATGTTTAAATTATTCCCAAAAGAAAACACTATCACATCATGTACCAAAAGTATTTCAAAAATCATGTTGCAATTTGGCTTAAGTCTGCAAAGAAGCAACTGAATTAAACTGTATTATTCATCTCCACAAGCTCACAAATCACTGTCTTCAACGAGGCAGTATCAAGGCCTGCATAAACGTCTGCTGTCCTTCTGCTCTGTTTCTGCTGACTCAAGCTTCTCCACGTATTCCTATGGGAGCTCCATTTGCTCACATTTTCTATATTTCATTTATATCAAAACAAAGAAATACAGGCTTATAAAAAAAAAATAAATTATTTTTACCTCAGCAGTTTCTGTGTAAACCTAGAGTGATCTAATGAGCATGCAGTGTACAAACAGAACGGATGAGGGACATGGGGATATATTATAGAGACTGTACCGATCCCACCCAACGCTATTTGCTCCAAACCCAGCTTCTCAATTGCCTGTAAATAAGCTTGCTGTCTTCTCCTGCCAGGTCCTGAGGCAGAAAAAAGCTGAAAACGAGCTGTGGCCACTGGGCAGCTGAGGAGCCAGGTAAATGAGCCAGCATCACTAGCCAGCTTGAAGAGGCAGACGTGGAGCGCCTGTACGATCGGTGATGGGGGAAAAATTTACAGCCTTCCTCTCCAAGACAAATTTTGCAGTGTGGAAAGCCCACTCCCCAGTCCTCCCTCCCAGCCTCACTGACTTCCCCTCCAACTCTTTCCTTTACAATGTTCCTCCACTGCCGTCTTGATTTCATCCTCACTCCCTGCTCCAGTTCTGCATGCAACGGCACCAAAGATGGGACAGATTTAGTAGAAATTTATTCCTTGCTGTTTTACGTGCCTTCGGCTCAGACTTTAACCACCTCTCGTGATGAGACCCTCACATTTCCAAACCCAGACTGCAACAGGGCTTTGCTTAACCTGACCCAAGGGGCACGAGCACTGCAGCCCGGGCAGCAGCATCTCCACACCAGAGCACAGGGGTGCTTCCCATTGCACCCGGCCACGTTGCACCACTTCCCCTCCAGAATCTGGAGACCCCTGAAAATGCACCACACCTCCCTGCCTGCCAGATTTCTTGCCAAAGAAAAGTGCCAGCAGGGAAAGGCATGCACACAGGCCCCTCCTGAAAAGCTCATTGAGGACCCAGCCAAGGGTATGCTGTGTCAACCAGCCCTGCTACGCACATGACCTGTTTTCATGCAGACAAGCCAAAGATGACCAATGCACCAAACTTCCTTCTGAGGAGATCTGAGCTCCAGCAAATGCCTGGTTCACAGATGAAATGAGTTTTCTTGGCTCAGTCATCTAGAAGGGGTGCTGCTACAGGGCAGAAGTGGGGAGCATGGGTAGAGCCACATGTCTTGAGGCTGTAAACAAGAAACTGCTCCTTCTAGCTCCAGCCAGGCCAAGAAGGTCAAGGCATTGAGGCCCTTGTTTTCCCAGCTCCTTCAAGCTGGCACCACTCTCATGACCTGGCAGACTGCATTGCTCAGTTCCCATAGCAGATTTACACACTGAGTTCTACGAAAAAGCTGCTGGTATGCTCTGCTGTCACCCTCAAAGGTCCCCAAAGCACTTCGGCTTCCTTGGATAGAAATTAAATAAATAAGAGACGCACAGAAGAGAAGCCCTTCAAAGACAGGCACACGAGCAGCCGAGTTGTCAGGGGACTCCCTGCGCTGGTACCCTCCCTCGCTCCCCCCTCTGTCCTCTTTTATTTCCCTCAGCCGGCGCGGATGGTGTGGCGGGAATGGAAGAAACCTGGCAAGGTCATGCTGTTTGATTCCAACGCCAGTTTCAATTACATCCTGGCTTTTATAACCAAATCAAAAAACAAAAGGCTAAGAAGAAAATAAAAGAGGGAGGGGGAGAGAGAGGAGAGGCAGCAGAGTCCAGCTGCAGGCTGGGAAATGACATTTCAATTTGTCAATTGATCCAGTCCCCCTCCTCCTTCCCCCCTCCCCCTTTTCTTTTTTTTTTTTCTTTTCTCTTTCTGCCCTGTAAATTAATTAGCCCGTTTATCATGTGGAAAGACTGCAAATGGGGCAGCCCAGATATTGGCTGAGCTGGAACAAACCTGCTTTCTGTTTGGGTATGGGCATCAAAGATGTGGCCACAAAGCATCGACAGTCTGGTGGAAGAAATGTCCCCACGTGTTCAATTCTCAGGTTTCAGGTTGTCCTGGAGAGATCACAGCTACGCTTTCCATTGACTCTCCAAAGTACCTATGCACATGAAAAGTAGGCAGCTACCTTTCTTCATTAGCTTAGACTTACATCCAAGCTTGGGAAACAAGGACTAAGGCGGTATTCAGCCAAATGAAAAGCTGAATTCAAAGGTGCTAGAATACCTTTTTTCTGCATTTTTTCCCCCTCCATACATTATATTATTAGACTGTGGGACTGGAAGCTAAAAGAAATAATTGAAAGCAAGACTGTCACGTTATTCCAGAAGTGGCAGGATGGAGACACACCACAACATCCAAAATTACAACAATGAATGACAGCAATATTTCTGAAGACACATTAAAGCTTCAGAAAGTAAAATAGCTCCTCACTCTCATGGCTAGGGTTGAGACTTAGCATGGGGTCAGATTCCCCAAATGTGCCTCCTGGCTCCTTTTCTCAGATGTATCTGCTACCAACCATCAAGAGAGCTGGGCTTCTGAATCAAACGAGGATCAGATCCAACCCAAACCTCCACATCCAGACCTCTCAGCCTATGCAGTACCAGCTGCAACATGGAAGAAGTGAAATGTCCTGAAGAAAAAGTCTTCTCAAGATCTTTTCACCTTCTAGAGAAGTCTGTCATGACCGTTGTAGGTACAATTCAAAAACTCAGGTATTGACATGAAGAGGAAGCTACCTGGTCCAGCTTGACTCTTGGATCCAGGCCTGTCGCTCAGCCTCTCCAGAGATGAGGACAACTGCGAAATTCAGGATCTCGGGGACCTCCTACAATTTGTCTGCAGCCCAGGCAATTTCATGATGCCATGGCTGCTTCTCAGGGCTTCCTCAAATTCTAATTGTCAGGGGCAATGGGTGCTTTTCTTGTCCAAAGTCTCTAGAAGACTATTGCCCTGCCATCATCCTGCTAAGCACCACAGGATCTCTGCAGTAAGGAACACAGCAAACATTACTTCTCTCACACCTTAATGAGAAAGAACATCCTCAAATGAGACACCTGGGCAGTTAGACAAAGTAATGGATTTAAAAGCAAAACAGGAGGTTAAGCACAGAGTTGACACAAGTGAATACAACTCGGCTGAAGTCCAGAGAGTTTTCCCAGGCATACATTCAGCTCCATACATTTTCAGTTATTCAGTATTCAAGCATTCTTTCCCCAATCTCCTCTTCTTTTTATCCATCCATATCTATGCAAATCTCATTTCTTCAACCCAGCTCACCACAATAAGTATCTCTCTCACACACATAAAGCCTAAATTTTATCAAGCATTTTATTTACTTCTGTCCCAGTGGAGAGGAGAAAAAATGGAGAGAGATAGAAAAAGAGAAAGATAGAGTAGATTATTGCTGCCTCTTTTTTTTTTCATAATTGGCAGGTACTAAGACATTTCCATTATCGGCACAAACAAACAAACAAAAAAATCCACGGCTGATCAACCCAGCAGCAGCAGCTCCAAGTGAGGACTCCAGGTGACAACACTAGCTACAGGCAGTGTTGCCTCTGTATGTGGCTGGTGAAATGCCACTGCAGCCCACAGACTCGGCAGAGATGGAGGCAGAAACCATCATTATCCACTCAGATCCTAACAGGGGGCAGGCCCTCGCTGTGCTGCGCCGGGTACACGCGCTAAGTGAAAGAAAGACCCCAAAGAACTCATCAGCAGTGTGCAAGGAAGGACAAAACTGGCAGGGAGAGGAGGAGGGAAGGGAGAAAGGCAGAGTGGCTGCCAGCTGCCTCACTGTGCTCCAGTGTTTCCTCTGCCGAGAAGTGGGAGAGGGGCAGGTTGGGATGAAGGACTGTGAAGGGGCAGCATTGTGGTCTTAGGAAGAAGTACAGACTGCAAAAAAAAAAAACCCAACTGCGTTTGAAATAGTCCCTGCATACTTTCTGATTCTGTATTCATTGCATGGCTGGTTACTACATCTCTCCTGCTGGTCGTAGCCAGGCGATGGGGAGCTGTGACCCCCCTCTCCTTCCCAGCACGGTCTTTGCACTGCAGTGGTGGATGGGAAGTTGTTACTTACCCTCCTCCATCCTGTACAGTCAAAAGCTGAGCACTGGGACTGCTAGCTTACTGGGACTGGTAGCTTGGCACCCATCCCTGCTGCTGCTACTCAGTGCTCCTATAGGGACATTTTTTTCCCCCAAAAGCACAATGCAAAACACCCTGCTTCTTTCATTCTTCTTAAACACTGTCTGGCGTTGCCCAAGACAAGCAGTGTTTAAAACCTCTCTAGTGGAAATGATGCTGCCAGTGAGCCCAAGTTAAAAATCCACACTGTGAAGCTCAGCAACTCATGCAGGGCCAGCACACCAGGGCCCCCTCCCCAAATTGCAGTTATCCCCACCTACTGCGGAAGAGGTACTTTATGCTCCAAGCCCTAACAAAAGTGCCACTACGGCAGCACACAGCTGGGTTTGTTACACAGATACTCATCCCCTGGTACGCCGCCGAGACGAGCTCAGGGATGGCTATTACCAGCATGCTGTAGCCATCTGAAAGCAAGGCGGGAGTTTCTCCTGTATCATCCCAGTGTCTCCTCCCATACCTTGCCACCCCACGCAGCCCTTCCATGACTCAGTTTCCCAGGAGTGCAATGAGGATGATAGTGTTCCCAGCCTCAGCTGGAGGCTTCGAGACTTTCTGATTTGCTATACAGGAGATTGACAATTTAAATAGAGATCACCGAGCTTCCAGAAGGCAGAATGAATCTGTCACAGCAGTTTCTCAAAACCTCAGCTCAGCCCTGCCTACAGCCTCAATGACCATTTCACTGCAAGATTTCACAGGTTTGACTGGGTTTATCCTTTCAACATTACTGATACACTAGTTGTACCCTCTCCAGCTCACAAATGGAGAAATCCAACTGCAGAAATGCCACGCACCTTCCCCAAGGTCACAGAGGAAGTGTGTGGCACTGCAGAGAGCAGCATCTAGGCCTCCTGCATCTCAGACGCACAGCAGTCTCTCTCCTCTTCCTTGAGACTGAAATTTTGTATCCGCCCCTGGAGTCCTCCAGTGCTTTCAGAAAATACGATGTGCTCCAAAGCTATTGCAAAGCAAGTCAGCCCTAGTAAGCAATTTGCAATAAAATGGAAAGTCAAAATTTCTTTATCTTTGACTTGATCAAAAAATGATACACACTTAAATCCTTTTTTTTTTTTCCCTTAAATACTCTCCTCACAGATGTGAAATCCTGCTGAAAGACATTTTCAAACCAAAATAGGTTGGTTAGCATAAAAAGATGGCTCTCTCCACGCCCCTGTCATTTTACTGCAAACTTTTGTGTTTAATGCCAAAACACCTAGTTTGCTAAAGGTCATAGAAAAGTGACAAGAAAAATAACTAAATAAATACTCAGAGTAAAGGGATGAACATTTGGACATACAATCGCTCCAAATGTACCTCTCGTTATCTGGACATGATTATACACCTGTGTCCTGCTACAACTTTCAAAGACAAGGACAGAAAAGCCAGTAAGAAGGATGTTTTTCTTCTTTTTACAACACAATATTCAAGAATTTAAGGATGCTTCTGGCCCAAGACATATGATCTCACCAAGGCACTTTCAACGCTCCTTGTCATCTCAGGGGACTCACTTTCAGGAGTGTTGAACATTCAGAAGAGATCAACAGGAGACTGGTCTCAGGACCCACTGGACCTTGATTTCCTCTGTGTTTCAATCCTCTAGTTTTCCAACTCCTTCCTTGTCCTTCACAGATTTCCAGGGAGATGTAGGGAAGCTGAAGGAACTGTACTTCTGCCTAGAGTTGAATCTTGACATTGCTTCACCAAAAGATTTTCCCTTCTTTGGGATGGGGAAAGAAAGGAGATTATCAAGACATCCACAGGAATTTACATACTAGATTTCCTCACATTTGCTTGGACCCTCGTCAATCCTCCTGGTGCCACTCAACCTGAAGGCAAGGAGATCTAAGAGGATCTACACTACACATCCTAATGGCAAAGCCATATCCAAACCTGCCATTCGTGTCTTCACGTGTGAGTACTGCCAACTTAGACTCATTGACGCAAACAGAGAACAGCTTGAGAGAAAGCGGTTGTACAGATGTCTAAGCTACATCTCTGAAAGTGATAGAAAAAGCATGGGCCAAAGACCTTAGGATTATTTTATGATTCACAGAATTGTAAGAACTTTCAGCTGTTCACATGAACTTAAAAATCCTTTGAGGTTTCTCTCAGACTGGCAATAACATACCTAACTACACTGACAAACATCAACAGTCTCCTCAGCCCTTCTATTTTTGCAATAAAAGAGAATTCTTCTCTTTCTTCTTTCTTCTTAATTCAATTTTTGTCTTCTCTTATTACCCTGGGCTGCTGCTTTGTGTCTAGAGCAGTTCTGTTCTGGACCACAGAAACAATAAAAGAGTATGTTCTCCATGCCCGTGCAAGGACTACAAACTGTCAGAGCTGCGCTAATAAAAGGTAAAAACAAAAACTGAGCTGCGATCAACCTGCTTCTGCTTCAGACTTTGAGACAGTCCAGATCATTATAAATGGGATGGAGAGGGGAAAATAGCTAAGAGGACAGCAGTGGCTTATCTGTCTACCAGAGACCTCAAAAATCTTTATAATACTAATGAATGAGCCTTTCCAGCTCCTTCTGTGATGAATCAGTACTGCTCCAGAAGGGATGAGGAAACTGAGGCATGGGAAGGGGATGTGATCCGTGCACAGCCTGACCATAGTCAGTGCAGAGCCTGAGCTGACAACCTGCCCTTAGTCACAGACCATTCCCCTCCTCTAAAAGGATGCTACGAAACTGTAAAAGTTGCTACCAGCTAAAGCAGACCAGCACAACACACAGCCTGTGAAGCAATACATTTAGTCAATTAACCAGTGTGCATGATTAGAGCCTCCAGGAAACATTACATGGGGTAGAGGGCTGAAGGCAGGAAAAGCACAATCCAATGCAGAACACTTCAGAGGTCCAGCTTGTCTGTTGGTGCATCACTAAATTTGGTCTCAGTCCATTCCTCATTGGGCAGGAACCACATATGACTTTCTACTTCACCTCTGAAATGAGTGAAAACATACCCTTCCTCAGCCTGCTTCCACAGGGACACAAAGGGTTATTAGGGCCAAGGGAAAGCGAGGGAGATTTCCAGGACAAATGTTAATGAGAGGGTTGAAAAGTTTGGTTTACAGGCTCTTGGAGTACACTCTGCTCTAAGAGTAAAAAATTACCCTTCCAAATGGTTGATTTGACCCTTTTCAGTAGCATGATAATAAGAAGAAAAAAAAAAAAAAAAGAAAAAAAGGCCACAAAATATATGCATCAAATGCTCTAGAGCAGTGGTCAAGGCTCCAGCACATAAAACATTTGCTCTGCCACTGGACAAAGTATAAATCCTATTTTTCTTTCCTAAAAAAAAAAAAAAGAAAGAAAAGATAAAAAGCCTCTAAATGATTCAATATTTTATACACACTCCGTATACTGCAGCCTTGAAAAAGATGCCGCAGCATGACGGGCTTTGGAGACTTTATCTTGCTGCAGCAACTGAAGAAGAGCAATTTTAACACTGACATAATAGTCAGGCATGTGTTCGTTCGGTGGTTATCCACAGCTAGCATTAGGGTGCTGGTGAACACGTTCTTGGCAGTTTTGCCTATGCACAGGTTTCATTTTTAATGGGCTGTACTCCACGCACGCATATGTTTCAGGCTATGTCTATGTATAATTTGTTAATGCTGTACAAATGGAGGTGTCAGACCTGTGCACATGCTTTTGGCATGCACTCTGCGTGCATGCATGTATGTTCATGCGTTCTGAGCTGTGAGGTTTCGTTTCTCGCTGTGCACCGGAGTTAGGTGTGTGCTGTGAGTGCATGTGATTTTGCAGGGTTTGCTAAGGCACGCTGTCATTCTTTTCTCCAGTTGACCCTGGTGGTAAGCATTAAAACATACCATCCACCTCTGCTCCACACTAAAGGGTTCATCTGTTGTCTGACCCAAACATTGTCAGAGCTGCCATTTTATGCAGCGGAGCATTCTCCACCACGGAAAGACTGCCCCTACCCGACACAGAGCCAGTCCAGCTGCCCCCAAACAGCACTGACCCAGAGCTAACCTCAGGCGCCTGCCCACCATGAGGAAGCAGGTGCCCCAGTCCCAGAAGCAAGCCTTTCTCAGGCACTTTCATAGGCAGTGGCCCCTGCCCTTCTGCTGAGGTTAAGCCTGGGGGAGACAGCATTGACCAAGGGACCACAAGGCAGCAAGTCAACATGCCCTGGGCCATGCTGAACAAAAATGCTGTTAGCAGGAAACTGCCATAAACTGTTCACAAGCTATAGTAGATGCCTCTGCCTCATGCAAGGACTTGTACCTCAGCATCTCCTGTGTTCCCACATGGACCAGCTTCCCACTACACCATAAAGGAAGCCACAGACCTTCCCTGGTGGTCATGACCACCAAGATGAAGCTCCTGACAAGGGAAGCAACTAGGAGACCTCCCTCAGATTATCCGCTCTGATAAAACAGTGGTAAAAGCAACCTAAGTTTTGATATGGTGATACAAGGTCTAGACTTGAGGCAGGCAAAATATTCAAACTGTAACATAAAACATCATTGGAGTGGTTTCTGATGTGCAACTCTGCCTTTTGTATTCTTTTTTTGTACTCCCTCCACTACTCCAACTCAGGTTATGACTCTTACATATCACAGTAGTTGTTAAATTGAACTGGGATCAGGGGAAATACCTGCCACTCCCAGTCATCCAGTCAATCCTATCAAGTCCATCATCTACATCACAACACAGAGCAAAAGGTTGGCATTTAGTGTGGAAAGAAGAAAAGGGATGCTCTCCTACACAGAAGAACAAAGCCTCCTGTCCTGTAACACACTCTGTTGGGTTTACGTGGCAAGACTGGGGGGAAGGGGGGCCGCAGAGGCAGCTTCTGTGAGGAGACAGCAGGAGCTGCTCCCATGTCAGACGGAGCCAGGTTCAGCTGAAAGAGACACCTGCCACCGGCCAAAGCTGAGCCCATCAGTGATGTTGGTAGCACCTCTGCAATATTTAACAAAGAGTAAAAAAACTGTGCAGCAGCTGTAAGAGAGGAGAAAACATGAGGAAAAGAGCCCTGCAGACACCAAGATCAGTGAAGAGGAAGGGGAGGAGGTGCTCCAGGCGCCCACGCAGATTCCCCTGCAGCCCGTGGAGAAGACCACGGTGATGCAGGTTATCCCCCTGCAGCCCACAGAGGACCCCACAATGCAGCATGTGGATGTGCCCTGAAGGATGCTGCAGCCCTTCGAAAACCTATGTCAAGCAGGCTCCTGGCAGGAGCTGCAGCCATGGAGTGGTACCCACACATGAGAAAGTTTTCCGGCAGAAGCTGCAGCCCATGAGGGACGCATGCTGGAACAGTCCATTCCTGAAGGACTGTACCCCATGGGAAGGACCCACATTGAAGCAGTTCCTGAAGGACTGTCTCCCAAGGGAGGGACCCCATGCAGCAGCAGGGGAAGAGCATGAGAAGGAAGGAGCAGCAGAGACAAAGTGTTGTGGACTGACTGCAACACTCATTCCCTGTCCCCTTACGCTGCTTGTGGGGGGAGGTAGAAGAGTTGGGAGTGAAGTTGAGTCTGGGAAGAAGCGAGGGATGGGGGAGGGTGTTTTTAGTTTTGTTCTTATTTCTCACTATGCTACGCTGCTATTAATTGGCAATAAATTAAATTAATTTTCTCAAGTCTAGTCTGTTTCGCCCGTGACAGCAATTGGTAAGTGATCTTCCCCTGTCCTGCTGAGGAGGAGGAGTGATAAAGCTCTTTGGGGGGCATGTGGTGGCCAGCCAAGGTCAACCCACCCCATACACACAAATAGATAATGCCACCAAGAGAAAACATAGAAAGGAGCATCTCTAAGCAACTGGTGATAGCGCTGCAGGTGAAGTAGACAGCAGCATTACAGCTGTGTGTAGCTTTTCTGCCCAGTCCTTGGGGCCTGGTTACAGAAGAACCACTGTCTCCAGCATGATGAACATCAACTGCTCCCATGGACTTCAGACAGAGAAGGAGGCAGACTGCACCTCTGAAAAATCAACCTGCACTCCCGAGACAAATGTACAATAATAGTTCACACTCCAACCAAATAATAATAGTAGTTCAAATAATAATTCATGCTCTAAACAAAGTCTGGGACCTGAGAAAGCCACCTCCTCTTGCCCGGGACACAGAGTGAGGCAGTGGGCGGGACTCTCTCTCCAGAGGCATTCACAAGCCTAAAGGGTCATCAGCAAAAACTGTATAAACTGCCATGGGCTCATGAGCCACTTCCTTCCCTAGGATGTGATGCCCTGTATGGCTCTGCTCTTGCTGCCTGCCAGTGTCCGCTGTCTTCCCCACTCCTCCACGAGCCCCCCTCCTCCCTCCACTACTCATTCCTTTGCTCAACGAGGCTGGCATTTAAGAAACACTTATTCCAATCCATTTCTACCCTTGTACAGCAATTGGGTGTCATTTAGTTTGATTTAACCAATTTAGTCCTATGAATTAATTGGTTAATAAGCCATCTGTATGCATCAGGTGACAGAGTCGCGCTCTCACACACAGACACAGACAAGCTACCCACTTGTCCTTGTTTAATAACAGGCTGTAGGGAGTAGGAGCGGGAGAGGCGTGCAGGCTGATATCACTCCCCACGGGGAACTGCCAACAAAGGGACTTGGCGATCATTGCACCAACCTTGACCTCTGTGTGGGGGAACTGTCTGTTTAGGGTAGTTCAGAAATAACCTACACCACAGCTAGAGAGGAGTGCCAGCTACAGAACAGATGCAAGAACCACGAATATGCTTCACATTGTGGGCTGTTTTTTTTTTTTAAAGAGGGAGGAAAAGAGGTTTAGTTCATGCTTACTAGACAGCAGGAAATTCTCAGCTGCATTCCCAAACAGATGAACTTTGTATGTGTGTAGGAGGGGGAGAGGGTTGGGAAGTGGGGGAATAGGAGGAGACTGAGGTCTAAAGCATTTGATTTAGGTGTGATCTCTAATTATGAGAAAAATAGCTCATCTATTTTGATTTCTTTTTAAATGCCAAGAAAAAAAGCACCCCTTGCAGGCCCCAACCATTTCAATGTTATATACAACCCCCCAAGCCATTCAACAAACAACAGTACAGCAAACTAAAAGCAAATCCAGCAACATACCCCAACCCACACAACAGAAAAACATCAACTGTTTAGACAGAAAAACAACTCCTCCCTTCCCTGGCCGCCCATCCATCTCAGCCAGCCCTAGATGGCCCAGCAAGCAGGCAAGTTTCCCTGCATACCCTGAAGGTCGACACATGGAGGACTTTCAGACTGAGGGGGAACTGAATTACAGGGCTATGGGACCCTTGGGAAAAAGCCCTGCCAGCAGCTCACTCTCTTTTCTGCCCTGAGATCTGCAACTCTGCAACCGCAGCTTTACGTGGGGAAGGGCTCACTCACTGGTATGGGAGACTCCCAACTAATTTGGGACAGTAAAGGTCAGCACTGGGGCCAGAAACTACAAAACCCAAGCCAAACGGCAGCGCTTTGGTGTGACATGCTGGGCAACATGCTCTCATGAAAGAAATGGACCACAAGCTTCCGTACTGGGTGGTTTCCAGTTGAATGCAAGGTGCAGCCCGCTGTAGGCTGCATGGTCCAGCTGTCACAGACCAACTAATAGACACCACGGAGAGCCTCGGCTGAGGCCACCCCAGGGAGAGGAGATGGGGCTTAGCCTGTGCTAGGTGGTGCACAGCAGCAGCGCACATGCAAGGGCTCCGCCAGGGCCCCCAGCTCCCGGAGTTTTCCAGTAATCTGGGAGAGAAATTAGCGCGCTGCAGACTCTACGAGAGAGACATAAAGTGAGTAGTAGGGATGTAGCTCTGAGGAGAAAGTACATTCTCCCCTCTCCCTAAGGAAAATGAAATTACAGCGGCGTTCGCTTTAAACGGATCCCATTAGCACAACAGGCACTGCTGGAAGAATAACATCCTCTGTGCACTGAAGTGAAACACTGACAGGCAGAGCGGAGCAGGCTGAAACAGTCCCTTCCAGACAGGAAAGCAAGAAACCTGTTTACTCAGTACACTCAGTAGGAGACTGTGTGAAGGGGGAGGAAAAAAAAGCGATAGAGGAAACTTGCCAGAGTTCCTGGTGTGAGCGTGCCCTACCAGCCTGCACAAAGCAGGCAGGACAGAGCCTTTTCACTGCGTGTGTGGGGAGCCCCTGAGTGCCTCGCTGAGAGTTAATCCCTCAAAAACACTTTTTCTCTCACTAGCATGCGAGGGCCTGCTCTCGGACACTGTAAAACTAACAAAACACAGAGTTAAGCTGCCCTGCTTGAACAACTGGAAGCCCTAGCTAAACCGCCTCTGCTCAGTCCACAGTAGCAACGCCTGTGAAATGAATGAACGAACATACCAACCCATCCATAACAAACAATTGCACTTGATCAGTGACCACAAAAAACAGAACGCCCTGGCCTGAATTGAACAAGTGTTGACGGGGCTTTACAGCTTGTTTCATGGCCACACAGAGCATAGGTATCCAAGTGCTCCACCTCCCTGGTTAGGCAGCTCATATGGAAAAGGCAGTCACATCACACTCGACAAGAAGTCTTCTCTTTATCAGTTGCTAAGGACTCTGGGCCCAAAATGCGTAAAAGTACTCAGGAGATTAAAGGGTCAGAAAGATTTTACTTTTTTGTCTTTCCAAGAAATGCCTCACCAGGCTCAGTTCCCTAACATCCACTCATTTCAAAAAGAGACGCCTACGCTGCTTGGGAGAACATGGAAATCTCACCAGCTGCCTCGTGGCAGCTCCTAACACTGAAACACCTTTGAATCTGCAGGGTAGCCCACTACCCAAATATCCTTAGTCACAAAGCCAGCACATCTCTCCATACAATCCTCGAACATTCAGATGAAGTTGCCCAAATGCCGACAGCAGCAGAGCACAGGCAACATGAGAGACCACCACTGAGGAGACACGGGTGCCACAGGACAGGGCTGTTAATCCCTAGGTTGTTGCCTAGGGAGTATGGGGCACATTATGGGATGCAGAGGAAGAGCATTTGGGGATTGTAGGACTTATGGGATATTTTGGGGAAAGACCAAAGGAAGAGAAAGGGAGGGACACCAAGGTAGTTTGTGGAGGAAAAAGCATGATAAAATAGAGGGATAAGGGGACAGAAGGGACCAGCTGCTGGTCAGTGCACTCGTCCGGCCATGCCCTGCACCTGATGGGCACAGTCTATCCTGTCCTCTCCTTAAACTCTACTTCTTGCTGTTTTCTTGGGTGAGAGGACTCTGCTCTGGGTGCAAGTACTACAAAGCTGGGCTAGCTAGTGAGTACCTCAAGCGGCTTAGAAGCCCAGTAAGCCTGTCTCTTTTTGGAAATGAGACAACTGGAGTCTGCTGGAGTGATCAGAGAGGTCATTTGTCCAGCAGGACAACTGCTGGAAAGACCAGCCAATCTGAGCCCTTTTGGACCTGCCTCTTATTGTCTCCATCCTCCACATCCTCTCCAGCCTGGGAACCGTCTCCCTTAGTTTCCTCGTCTCTCACCCTCTGTTTTTAATCCTCCTGAAAAAACCTTAAACAGTCTAAAAGCATCCCCAACAAGGATGAGGGAACGCAAATGTCTTAGCAAATGTGCATTTGAGCTCCACATGCTCCCAGGGATGGCGTAGTAATAAAAACCAATTAGATAACGCTCAGCAGCTACAGTGAGAGGGAGTGGTACAATCTTACCACGACTAATAGGGGTTTTAATAATAGATGGGTCTCTCTGTGCAGTACTGGGGAGGGAAAGCCAAAGTGGTTTCAGTTACATTGCATCTTTCTGCCCAGTGAATTTCTGTGAGTGGAGGATTAATATTCTATGAAAGTGGGGATTAACTCACCCTCCATTCTTGCTACTTCTACCAGGGAAATCCCCGCAGGGTCAGGACTGTGCTCCCTCTGATGGTGTGGGATGGGGGAATCCTATAAAGAAGCACGCTGAGCTCACTCCTGCACCCCCACACAAAAGGACGCATTACTCAGTCCTACATGTGCCAACTTTTGAGCAGCTCGGTAATGAAGAACGTGGAAAAGCACATGCTTTTGCTCTCTTGCTTTCTCTTATGTCCCAGGAAAAGTCCAAAAGCAAAGTTGCAACTGACCACTGAAACAAGGCTGAAGAAAGCCCAATGCACCAGAAGAAGCCACATGTACACCAGGTGGGTCAGTATTACGGGCAGGGTGCCACAAAGCCCCCTGCTTGCATCTCTTCCTGCTGCCTTCTGTTCACAAACCTTCACTTCATGCCTTCTTGCTCAAAACACAAACAAAAGCCATGGAGGGCATTTTCTTGTTGCCATAGGAACAGTTATTAAAATCTCAAACATACTTAATGCATCACTCTTCCCCCTCCAGCACCTTGCAATAGCTTGCCGTTCAATGGGAAGGCTATGCTGCAAGAGGAGGAAGAGGGCAGGTGAAAGAGCCCTGACAGCTCATGTCCTGTTGGAGACCTAGTGTCTCTGCAGTGGCCCATAATCTCCTTTCCATCAACGCACAGACTCTTTCTTTCTTTTCTTCTCTCTGTCTTGTTTTCTGTTCTTTGGAGTGTCACATCATTTACATTTATGAAAGGAATTTTCCTGGGGGTGCAAAGATAGTTCAAATTGTCTGTGATCAGATCAACCTTGTGCATAATACATTTGTATGAAAATAAACTCCCTGGGGCCCACACTCCTGGCTGAAAGTCTCTGTAATGAAGTATTTTACTCTAATTTAGTTAAAGATGATGGAGATAGGAATGAGTGCGTGCCTGCATGCATATAGAGAAGGGGAAGAAAGACAGGATACTATACGCACACAAAAGCCAATAATTATAAGATTACATGCTAGCTGGGAACATTACTGAACTACCTCATTATTACAAGAAGTTAACTTCTCATCTATTCCCTCTGAAAATCAGTCCTGCCCTATATGGCTTCTTGCAGACCAGATCTGGACAACCTGAATGCTTGTCCTTAGAAGGGGTAGGCAGAAAACTACTCTTCCATCCTGCATCGCTTGTTAAGAAATCATTCCCATTCCACATCCAGACTGAGCCAAGACCACATTGGGATAATAACGTTCCCTGCTCCCCATTCTTCTCCAAATACAAAAGGCAAGACATCACCCTCGATTAGAGTCGCTCCTCTGGAACATCAGCCTTTTGTTTTCCAGCCTCTGCTGTATTTGATCCAGAAGGATGACTTCCCCATAGGGCTCCTTCCCCCTGCCTCCCATCCCAGCTGAGTAACTTGGCTCCCAAGTTCCTGGCTACTCCTGTGCGACCTCTCTGGCTTGGCTAGGCACTCAAACCTGGAAATGTGAAACTGTTCCTGGAAAAACCTTGTTGAAATGAGGACAATTCCACCCAAGGTTTCTGTTTGAATTAACTGGTAATTTCTGGGGATGACAACTTTGCCTGAACACAAAAATATCAACCTGATCCAACTCTTGGCAAGGGTTAAATGATTTCAGTGAATCTTGGGTCAAGTCTGAAGTACAACCGCAGATCGTTAAGTTCTAGTACACTGCCATTGACTTGCTATGATGCCTTGCATAAACATCTGCTCTCTGTTTTGTTTCCCCACCTTTTCCAAGGAGGACAAACTTACCTCCCTGCTCAATAACAAAAATGAAATTTCATACATCAGTCTCCCAGGGTTCTAGCCACAGATCAAGTGTACCCGGAGACATCCTGAGATCTATCAAGTATAGTTAGTACAGGAAAGGGATACCATTTCATTGCCACTGCTTTCAATTCAAGAGGATTATGTTCTCCAGGCTTCTTTACTGTCAATAGTAAAATAATGGGATTTCTTTACTCCGTTATTTAAGGCCTAGTACTTCCCCCATCCTAGAGGAATATGGGAAAAATGCAAATAAAAGCTATTAAAGGACAGGAGAGGGAAAGAAATGGCAAGATAGAAAGCTAGGAGCCCCTGATGAGGTGGAAGGGAACAGCACGATTCAAGGTGCACAAGGAGAACTGGCAAAAGTGATTTGGCAGACAGTACTCCTAGCTAGGATTTCTTATGTTTGTGCATTTTCCTAATAGCTTTGCTGAGAGGATCTGCTTTGGAGAATGCTGTTGATGTACAGGATGTTTAGACCCAGGATGGCTACCCCACTTTTTTTCAAAGGCTGTATCACATGGGACACAAAAGAAAAATTACTCTAGGATGTGGATTCAGACACACATGTACTATATAGAAATACCTATTTTACCCAAGTCTTTTTTTTTTGTCTTCCCATTTCTGTACCCTAACAACAACAAAAAAAAAAGAGACAATCAGCTCTTGTGCCTAGACAGGCCTAGAAAAATTTCTACATCCCAGTGAACACTTGATCTTCCACACAGTAAGGGAAGTGATCAACTCCTCTGAAAGAGAAACTACACAAAATACCCCTTGAAAATGAAGGCAGAAGACTAAGTCCCTTCCTAGCAAGAAGAAGGTGTGACTACCTTTGAAGCAATAGAAATCAGTGCTGCTGAATTTGTCTTAGGGAGATAAATACTAATAACCAGTCCTTCCCAGAGGACAATCTGATAACACTGAAGTTGACACCCACAAATGTCAGGCAGGACGTATTTCCTCCTGTGTGCCAGTATCTAAGCTTATCACCCTATTTGCTGCTTCTCTCCCAAGTCATTTTGCAGGGTCAAAGGCTATCGTGGGCCTTTAATTAGAATGCCATTGTAATGAGCTGACACTTAAATCAGCCTGCCAGTGGCTAAAGAAAATTAACCTTAGTGTCAAATGAGCTCCAGTCTGGGAGTTCATGTCACGAGGGGGCAACAGACGCTTGCAGAGCTGATGCATACGGTTGAAGGACAGAGAGCTAAACCTTCCATTCCTTTGAACTATGAGAACTACACTGGGGAACTCGCCTATCCTAGCGGTCTCTGATGCACAAACAAAAGCAGGCAGTCTCTACTAGGCTTTGTACCATGTGTTTGATGTGCTAAGCCAAGGAGAAATCAACAGGGAGAAGTTACCTGGGGATAGAAACTTCTTTTGGGCTCCATGAGAAAGGGTGTGACTTGAGCTCACATACACCTACGAATGTTATCACATGCAATAAGCCATATGGGTTGCTATTAATGACTTTGTCATTATGACTTAGTTGATTACATCATTGTTATGCAAGAACCTAGGCTGCAAGTAAGGGCAGGTTCTTCACCCAGCTCAGAACCTGAAAAGCTTAGAGGGCAAATAAACAGTACGAGGTTATCCCTTGCTGGCTAACAAATAGAAGGGGCATTCACAAGGATGAATACACACAGGGGATTAACCTCCCCCCTAACCTTGCACTTTCTCTTTGCCACTGGTGCCCCTGCAACTGTACTGCCCCTTCTCACATGCATTTTGCACCAATTTCTCCCTGTACCATCTTTTGGCACGAGTAACAACAATGCTGTATTGCCAGCAAGTTTTGAGTAAGTTCTGCACAGTCAGTAGCGATTTTTCCCAGCGAACCCAGATATTCCCTTCAGTATCATTTTTCTTTGCATTCTAAAGGCACCCAGTAGCCTAGAGAAGAAATCCAATGTGCCTTACTTGCAGGTACCAGAGAATCCATAAAGGCTTGCTGCCTTCCTCAGTGCTGAACTGCCAGTGCTGTAATTTTCCACGACATCTCTTTTATGCCACTGCACTTGACAAATACCTTGTGCCTCTCCACAGGTATTTAGGAAATCCTGCCAATGCAGGCATACAGAACACACAAATGGACTTAACATCTCCATCTATTCAAGACATAGCTATGCAGCAAAACCAAGAAATTTTGCTAACCAAATCTGGTCACAGAGCTGCTCACGTATAGAATATTCAGCCCCACGTTCCGTGCCATGAGAGGACACGTTTTCCTTTCATTAAGATCAGTACACCTCAGAGGCTACTTTAAACAACCCTCGAATTACTCTTGGTGTGTTTCTACTACAACCATAAGCAACCTTTCTCTAAAGGGGAACTACCCAATTGCAAATCTTGGGAGATGACTCTACTTACTATAGCATAAAGATTAAAACTGGATCAACTCTGCTAGAGTCAATGCAGCAATAGTAAATTTACAAAAGGATGCTAAACAGTAGAACTTACTGCAGAATCATCTTTTTAAAGGAAAGCTGAAAGTACCTTCTTTTGCAAAAGTATCCTGTGAAACACTTGCTTCCTATGTTGCCAAAGACACCTTCAACTAATTGTTCCTGAAAGACTGTTGAACACCTCAGTTAATTCTTCTCTAGTTACCATCTTTGTTTACTTTTGGGATTTGGCTGCACTACAGAGATCAACTTGTTTCCTTCTTAAGAACAACGAAGATCCAGTGGGCTCAGTGTTATAGCTCCCAAATCAATGGGCTAGGAATTAAAAAAGTCAAAGGCGACTTCCACCTCCTGTAAGGTTCACTCACAGGTTTTCATGTGGTAGAGGCTGTGATGCAGGACGACTGCAAACATCAGCGTAGAACAGTTACAGATATTTTTAAAACTTAGCATTATTTGCACCTTTTAAAAAGGGTATAATTTTTAGTTTGTGTTAAGCTTTAAGTATAATTTTGTTGTTTTGAAAGTATTCCTAAATTTCGTGACTTGGACACAAGTCATTCAATTTGTGATACTTGCTTAAAGGTTCAGCTCCCATAAGGCTTCAAAGGAATTCCAGCTTTCTTTTTTAAAAAAAGAATGTTATTAATCCCTGGGGTGGTTATATTGAAAAGCATGAAATTGTAACCTTTGGCTTGACTCAAATGTCTTGAACCTAGAGGCAAGTAATAACGAGTGCAGGTATTTGGGAACTGTTCCTGTGGGAGGACAGTGTTGGTAATTTCTGAGATACATGGCAATCTGGAAGTCAGTCTCATGTTTTGCAGCAGCCAGACACCTGATACTGAGAAGGGACATCTCTGAACACCAGCTTTGAAGGGGAAGTAATCTTGGGGATTTTTTTTTTTTTCCTTGTAATTTTCTTCTCCTCTCACCAAATCTTACAATATATGGATTCAACAGATGGTGTGATCTCGTCCTCCCTCTCTCCCCTTAAGTCAAAAAGTAAAATAGTAAATACCACTGTAAGCACTTAATGCAGAAATAAACCATTACAGTACAAGAAACAGGAGCTTCAGACAATTCAAAATAAACAAGATGTAAGAAAAGACAGGTCCTCATCCAAGTCATACAGTTCCACACAGAAAAATGGCATCTCCTTGTCCTTCTTTTGACAGCAAGAAACAGTTTCCCCCTTACTCCCAAATAAACCTCAGGCTACTGAAACATCACTGACATTTTCTTTAAAGAGTTTTTAATTAAAATAACATTAAGTATGCCATGTTCAGTATTTCTCAGGCACCAGGAAAGGCTACTAAAATTATCACTGAGGGGCCTATTAAATATCATCATATGCTCCCAGAGTAACTAATTACAGACATTTTTAAAGGTTCTGACTCCCTTATCCTGCAAAAAAACTTTAACTTTTTTATTTCTGTATTTACTTGCATCAAATAACAAATGTTAACAATGTGCTATTCAGCACCTGTCCTGCAGAACGGGCAGGCGTTGCCCCACTGCCCCCGATGGCACCAAACAGCCTACTGACATCTTGGAGCTGGGGAGCAAACCTGATAAGGTTTCAGTTCCTTTTTTTGTTTTGTTTGCCCTCTGCCTTCTGCACTTCATGTTCCCTGTTTGCATCACTTGAACGTTTGAGCAAAGGCCACACATTGCAGCCTGGAAATAAAACAGGTACTCTTAGCAATCCAAATCCAAAAACATGAGGAACTTCGAAAACTGCAAGCCCTCTGAGAAAACCCCAGGCTTCCTGATCTGCACTTGCACAGCACCTCACGTAGCAGGATCATATTAGGTGGCTACTGTAGCTACTGGCTATAGTGACTACAGTAAATAACACTGAAAAGGGCTTGGAGCTGTACTTCTCTTTCTGCATGGGATGGTATCAGAACAAAACCAACAATGATGGTTTATCGTGTAGACAGGATAGTAAGAAGACCTCTATGCTGTTCTTCATGGTTCTGCTCTCCAAAGCAAAGGGAAGCCACCTGCTCCTAGATCAATGCCTAATGCCACACCACACCAGGACATACAGGCACAGAGGGTATATCCATAGGCTTGCTAACTGCAAGGTCAGAGAGACTGGTCTTGACGTCGTCTGGGGAGCACACAAAATTCAAGAGAGACATACCCAGACACAAGAGGTTGCTCTCCCATCTTTCCAACTGCCAGAGCAAGCACCTGTGTGTTGCTCAGCAGTGCCAGACCAGGTGAGAGGGCTGACCACGAGAAGCACAACCCGTCTGCTGATTCAGTCCAAAGAGGTCCTTCCAGCAGGAATTTGGAGCAATCACAGTGATTGTTGTCGCTTGCTTTATGCATGAGGTAGACCAGTTTCCTGCTGACCTTCACACTGCTTGTGAGGAGGGCAAGCATTTCAGCACCTATGCCATCTGCAAATTTGGTCTACCCCTCAAGGACACAAAAATTAGGTCAGAGGCTTTTCTCTTCCACTCCTGCAAAGCACATTACAGCTCAAATCCTCAAGACAAAGCATTATTATTATTGTTGTTATTTTTTTATGGTGGAAGAAAATATTAATGTTACAAATAGCTGCCATTAGCACAAGCAGAGCTGCATATTAATATGCACACGGGTGTCTCCACTGTCAGGAAGCAGAGAGGCCCCAGAGGCCCTGCTTTCACTGGGGAAAATGATGATGGCATTAGCTCTAATGATAATGATAAGGAAGCTGCCATAAATGATATGACAATTTCTTTTGTAATCCTGTTCGGGCAAAGACTTCTTCCTTACTCCCCAGTGTCCATAAAAGGATACTGTTTGAACAAATGGCAGCTTGACTGATTTATTTAATTTCACCACGGCTTTATGGTTTTCTTAAAAGTGCCGGCTCTTTGAGTCATGTGACTAAGAAAGAAACTCAGTTAAGCCTTTCAGATGAATTCCTAACCACGAAGATTTTAGAGAACAAGATACTAAATAAAAGGAATCCCACATCTATTTATATTTTTAAAACCTTGTGATGTTTGAGTCTTTTTAGACTATCGATACTATTGTATCCAAGGACAGCGGGAGTTATGAAGGGAAAAAAAAAGGAATATGAAAAAAATAACTGGTAATTAAAGTTGTCTTTGACACAACCTATCACAGCCTTTCTCCCTCTTCACTTATCATTGCCCCTATGCGTATTACACCTAGGATGCAACAGCAGATCTTTGTGAGACTATGCTATGAAACAGATGAGATAACTGATCTGGCTGGAAAGTAACAAAGCGAAAGCACGGAAGCGGATTTCCTACAGAAAGGTTTTGGATGTGCTCAACAGTGCAGACCTGCAGACAGGCATGCAAGTACAGTTGGGAGGGCAGAGAAAGTGTGGTCTAAGCTGCTCCTGGTACTGAGAAAATGCACGTTGGACTGGGGGAAGAGGTGCAGAGGGAATATCCGGATTTCTAGGGCCCATGTGTCAAGAGTCTGTCAAACTCCATTTTGGCTCTTCAAGCTGTGGAACAAACATGAGTTTCCTTTTTTTTTTTAGGCCAGAGGGAAAAGAGAAATTTTTATCCCCAGCTGTGATGTTAAGGACTTGGTTATGCAATAGGACTTGGCTGCAACAAAGCAAGAGCATTTCTTCACTGAAGTCTGCATCTGGACATGGACAGAAGATGATTCTCTCTGGCTCTGTAGCTTCTGAACTAATTACACAGCTTTTTGGCGATGTCACTGCACAGGGTGTCTCTGGCCTGGAATCGTCTGTCATGGCTACAATGTGCAACAAGGATCTGAATACATTGAAATGTCAGGAGGTGGGGATGCTAGGTTTCAGTCTGTCAGCTTCAGCGCTGAAAACCCTATTGAGCTCAGCTAAAATACTACACTATCCGCTTTTTATTTTTCACATTTGTTCTTGTGATGTACATCCTGAATCTCATCAGAGGGAAATTTAAGCTTTATACCAGCAATAATGTTCTTTGCAGTAAACTCCGTCCAAAGGGACTAGCCAAGACCACAGAGAGCCCTACAGATGACTGCTTTAGATAAGGTGGCCATGTGAAAATTCTTGATACAGAGACATGTCCAAAAACTTGGCACACACAAGCCAGTACACAGGTGTTATGGAAGGATGGCTTCCTCCACCCATACAGCCTGTAGGACACAGGGAATAGGCACAAGCCTCAAGATCTGTCTCCCAGGTACTACCTGCCCCAGATAATACAACAGCAAAAAGCACGACCTTTGCAGTACAAAGCAGCCATATTAAAGCTACAAAACTGGTGAACTCAAGACGGAAAACATCAGGGTAGTCCAAAATATGAATCCTATTTGTTTTCCTCTTATACTCCTTACTCTCTTTTCCTTACACGTATTTGTGTGGTTCAGGTCTGTATCTCAAACTCACTTAGGCCCCACACAGCTTCTCAAATCCTTATTATTCCAGCAGGCCTGCACAGAAAAATGTTTTCTTATTTATTTACTTGTTTTGGAACAAAATCTCAGATATCCAACAGAATTCCTCTGCAGAGACAGCAGAAATATCCCAGGGGGAATGCTAAGCAATGATGACCACGCTTGGGAAATGCCACCTTATGATAAACCTCCTGTTTTGGACATATCCAGAACCAATAGCAGATTTTCCTTCCTCAGCTAAACCCACTAAGTGCAGATAATCTGGAGATCTTCTCTAAATAACCAGGATCACAACACAGCAATTGTAAGCAGAAGGACATACACACACCCTACAAATTATGTATATTAAAAGCAGTTGTTCAATACCGTCTCCTACTGTGAAAAGTTGAGAGAAAATAATTAAACTAATATAAGAAGTCTGTCGCTGTTTCTGTATGACTAGAATTTACACCTACACACAAAAGTCTGTGTTTCACTCATACTTGGATTTTCAAGCACGTTGTCTGCGGGTCTCCCAGACCGGCATGATGTGGTCTACCACACAATGTCTGTGGAATTAATAAGAGAAGGAGGAACTCTGAATCATACAGTCTTTTTATGATCCTGGAAGCTAAACGCACAAACCCAAAGCTATTCCCTGGATAGCTGTATGGGCTTGGTACATAACAAGGTATATGGTATAGATACAGTCATCAGGTGGCTGAAAAGTGGGAGGATGAACTACAGCCTGCTGTATGCTAAGTCCATATAGCCATAAATCTTGATTCCAAATGTGGCCAGCAGGACTCCAGTGCCAAGTGGAAGTAAGAGCGATAAAAAATACTTTCAAAAATACTTTGTCACAGCCAAGTTATGCACCACAAGAACACGCTGTCTGAAAAGGGAATCAGCTTGGCAGATATGAACACCTTTGCTTGAGCTTGCTGTTCCCACACAACTTGCACTGTGGCTGTACAGGGGCACTACCGTCACCACAAGACAGAAATTGCACAAGTGCCTCTTCCAAGACTGGCATGGCCTTTTTGGCACTCAAGCTAAAAAGAGGATGCAGTGATAGTGCTCAATGATCTCATTATAAACCAGCCTAGGGGAGGGGAGAGGCAACAACAAAAAAATATTATACGTGCTTTTGATCACAGATGACATTCCATTAGCCCAGGACAACGATATGCATATGTATGTTATAAGCACCCTGACACAGGTAATGACTGACTGACAGGGTATAAGGCAACGTAGGTTAATCATCGCGATCACTGGGTCATGCAGTTACAAGACATCTGTTTTTCCAACAAGATTTTCTAGCAAAGACTTACGAACAAACAGGAGAGCCATGAACACCTGAGACTTGACACCCTTCTCTGTGGCTTTTGAGCCAAGGAACACATCACTTTCTCAGTTCATCACAGCCCAGTCAACTGGTACTTTTTGCATAGGAAAACCAAAGCTTCACTTACCTAGAACAGAAGACAAAAAGAGAGAGAGAGAGAAAACACGGTTAGTGGATTTCCCTGAGACATACAGATGCTGCTTTTATTTCTCAGGCGATTCCCACATCCTGGCACCTTGTTAGGAGATTCCTGACGTGTTCAAGAACAGGAGTGATCTATGATAGTTCTCTTAGCACATGGCCACTATCCCCCCTGCTGTAATTGGTCTGTGGTGCCATTTAATGTTATACATATTATTCATTAAGAAAAGCAAAACTGAGCAGGTGTTTTCATCAACATCTTGTTCTATTTAAAAAAAAAAAAAAAAAGAAAGAGAGAGAGAAAGAGGCTCCACAATGACATTAACCACACAGAAGGGCACAAATTATTCTGACTGTGAACAGCAGGGAGCAGAAGGTCTTGAAGTTTACTGAAAGTAACTGCAGCAGGAAAGAAAGGGATCTCCTTGTTAAGGGAAGGATGGATTGAGTCACTCTGCCTCGTGGTTCTGTCATGTATTATCTGAATTACAGCTGCAATGAAAGGCCGTGATAATCTTGGTTTAGATAAAGTAGGCTCTGCCATGGGATGGAAGGAGAGAACAGATGATCTTGAGGTCCGTGCCATCCCTGCATTTCAAGATTTTCTTGAAGACATGGCACCTTCATGATCAAGGTACAACACGGACATAAAAAAAACCTGTGACTGTCTCACAAAGAGCTACCACTTGAATAAACCAGAGGGTGAACATAAATGGAGGCTGTTAGATAGGATGAGAGGAAGCTAAGCAGGTCTGAAGCAGTACTAGGCTTTTCTTTTGGACCAGTTTCGCGCTCACTCAGAGCATGGCTAGGATGTGCTACTTTCTCGAACACTGATTTATAGGTCTGGAACTGGGAACAACAGTCAACCTGGACTCAATCTTTGCAAGCAATAAATAACTAAAGATTGCTTATTTATTCTCAAGAGTTAACCTGTCTCTGAGAGGTAATTTAAATTTCCAGAGAAGGGGGGAAAGCAACTATACCAAGGGTCTGGTCCTGAGAAAGTAAGAGCCTCCTTCCAGCTCAGTTTTGAGCAAAGTCAAATCAGCATTTTCACATTTGGAAACTGTGCATCACATTTACTCCTGCTCGGTTCTACCAGTCTGGGATAGCACAGAGCAGCTCTTAAACATCCCACACAAGCTCTGTCTGCCACCACGGGCTACATTATTTGAACTGTAATGGAACATAGCTACTATCACAGAATCCCCTAAAGGAGATGTGGCCAGGCTTGCACACTATGGAGAAAGAAAGAAATAGATTAATACACATTCACAGCACATTTGCAAAGAGATTGCTTTGCTCATAGCGAGATTTGCACCTGTATAATTGTATCACTTTCAAATTAATCATAATCATACTTTCAACCAATACATGATCCACAGAGTAGGCCTCATCCTTGGACTCTCATAATCGGGATAAAAATAACTGGCTCTGAATGCACCAAGATTTCTGCTGGTACGCAAGCGACAGTAAATCCCAGCTGACCCACTAAGCCTTGGTATTCTGTTTCTGCAAAGCCCTAGCATGGCACATATCTTTGCATAACTAAGACCTGGTCCCTGCAACAGCAGCACCGTAACATTTAGCAATACATTCCCTCTGCAGATCACCACAAAAGTAGCACAAGCCTTACTTTTCTGAGGAAAACTTAAGCTGAAAGAGAGGTTAAGTGATTTTCCAGCCTATACATAGTGCCTCTGTCACACGGAGAGACACAAGACCTGTAACTCTTGGCTTCCCCAACATACACATTTAATTACTGGCTATCTCCACGCAGGAACAGCGACCCACAAATGCAGCATAGCATCAGCAGAAGCTTCCCTAGTGCCATGCCTGCCCCTCCTCTGCGGTCTCTTCCAAATGTCTT
Organism: Leptosomus discolor; assembly: GCF_034619465.1. Classification (NCBI taxonomy): domain Eukaryota; kingdom Metazoa; phylum Chordata; class Aves; order Leptosomiformes; family Leptosomidae; genus Leptosomus; species Leptosomus discolor. The sequence continues at coordinate 128,510,325 of NC_141391.1, forward strand.
CCAGCAAAAGGCGGATTCCTTAATTGTGTTATTAGCTGAATTATTAATTGATATGAAAACAGCATTTTACTGGGCACAGAAAGTCATTTGGAAATGAGATAAAATGTTCTCGGCGCTGCCTGCCTCCAAGCAGAGCTGGAGCGAGGGCTCTGACAGCTTGATTATTATGCACATTAGTGCAATCTGGTGAGCTCCCAACACAGGGAGCGCGGAGTCCCCCAGTACCATATCCATCAGGCTGCATCACTCTCCTTTTCTCTTTCTCCACCCCACCCCCCCACCCCCCACCCCCATCACTGTCTGCTTTGCGCTTATGTGGGAGACCTTGGGGGTAATTTTTTCTTTCTGATCAATCCCAGCTGTCATCACTGCAGAGCTGCTAATGATAGTGGCGGTGGGCAAATAGTATTTTCCCTTCAGCCCCACATTGGGGAAGACTGTCTTTTTCCCTCTTCCTCAAATCTTCCTATGCCCTAAAAAGGAAAAGATTGTTTCCCAAGATGCTCCTTGTTGGAAAGGAGCTGCTTGCATTCCTCTGTCTCAAAGTCCTTCATGTCCCATTGTGGAATCAGCAGTCTGTGTACATATACCTTCTTCTACAAAATGTTCCAGTATTTCACGACAGGGTGGGCGAGTGGAGGAGGTGGTGGTGGTGTACATGTCTTGATGCCCTTTCAGCCTTTGTTCAAAATGCTGTCTTTGGATATGATACACTTTCACTCCAGACAGACCCTTTTCACCAGGTGCTGAGAGGGGACACCTCTATGGATGCCCACCATGTCATCCATCCCACTCCTTGGGCCTGCCCCCTCTCCCAGCCCCTTGTCAGCCCCTTAAGGCTCCGCAGAGCTGCAGCAGGAGCACAGCTGCCTGGCAGATGGTATCAATTAATTTTGAACCTCTGTTAAAGCGGCAAAATGCGTGTCCTTGCACAAGAGGGGTGATAAACCCCAGGCAGCCTCCTCCCCTACCTTTCTTGACCCCCTTTACAGTCACCCCGTCAGTGGGAACCTGCCCCCACTGACCCACATCTCTAACACGCAGCCAGAGGAGCCAGCAGACACCAGTGATCAATCCCGTCTCTTACATGCAAACCTTGTAATTTAGCAATAACTACTCAACCACCATTGACCTGCTAATTAATCCATGGATTTTTTGTTGTGCCTTTAATTGTTGGCCCCGATATCTGACTCACTTTAGACTGCTCACTCTGCACGGAGCCTAACCAACTAAATGCTACTTCAGCTCCGTAGTAATAAAACACTGAAATATATTGACTCCCTGCCAGCTCTCACGCTCGCTCTCTGCCTCTCCGCTTGCTGGCTGAGTGCTGGCGTGTGAAGGGAATATAGAGAGGGGAAGGCATTGGCCGTGAGAGATGAAGTTTGGGACACAGGTGAGAGAAAGAAAGCATCAGTTACCAGTGACAGGCCACCAAGGGCAGCCTCTGATCCCTGCTACAGCCTTGCTCTGACAAACTCAAACCCACTGTTCCTCCATCCCAAAATGGGCTTGACGGCTCTGAAAATTCATAAATGTGCTGGATCCTGCCTCCCTTTTGCCTTCCACCCTTGAATGAGAAAATCTTCGTCCTCTTGACTATCACTGTCATGCTCGCTATATATGTGTTTGCACGCCATCCGTGCAGTGGAGAGCCAGGAGATCTGTGGTTTTTTGCTAGCACTGTCAGAGGATCTCTGTATAAACATAGATGAATCTCCATGAATGCAATTTTCTGAAGTGACTAGCACCTCGTGGTGCCTTGCACTGATGCTAAGTTTTGGAAGATGGAAATGGCAGTTTGAAACCCTGACATGGCAGGAGCTGTGTATGCTCAGCCCGCTTGGACATTGAGTGACTCTGAACCAGGCCCTCACAATGGCTGTTTGATAACATGGGTCACACTGATGATGGGGGTGGGACAGAGATGAAGGGACTAATGGCTGACAGTTCAGTGCTGAGAGCAGAGAAGTAGGAGGAGGTTGTTAACCCGCTCAAGAAAATTCTCCATTAAAAAGTATTCATATTCATTTGGTTGAAATCAAAATGGAAGCCCTGTCAGCGGCAGCTGATATTTACCCTCCCACATGGAAACAAAGTGGAAAGCGATAAGCCCTTCCAATTACTGCCATAGCTTGCTACTATTGCTTTTGTTGTGGGTGATCTGTAGACCCGAGCCGTTCCCGATGCCCGCCTTGTGGTCTGCTGCAAACAGGCTCACCACACAACTGCCCTGGCCAAAGAGCTCATGGGCTCCCTCCAGCTGAGCCCCAGGAGCAGGCCAGCGAGTCAGGGGGGAAAAAACACAACTCCACGAGCAAGCTCTCTGTGCCTTCCCCACGTCAGTGCATCACCTGGGCAAACGGAGCGGTGGAGCTCCTGAAGAGCACACGCTCAGCACGTCTGCAAAGACCAGCACGCTCCAACAACATGGGTATGCGCTGGCCCTGTCACAAAAACCTACCATGCCCCTATGCCGACAAGTGTGATCACAATTAAATAGCTCAAAAACTACACTGCTAGCACAGCTGAGATGCTGTACCTGGGGGGCAATGGCAGGACAGAGGCACTTATTGTCAGAGAAGGCTACTGGGAAAGCAGCCATACAGTAGCCCTGTATTTCCTGATCCTAACACTGCTGTTTCCATGTAAAGAGCTAGTGTTCCCAAGCCCGCTGCGTCCCCCTGTCCTTTTCTGTCTCTCTCTGTAAATAGCAATGCCAGAGCATGTCCAGGGTACAAAGAGTGGCCAGAATAAGGCTTCCCAGCAACAATGGGTCACACTGGCAACTCCAAGGGGGTTTGGCAGCAGCATTTCTAAAAGTTTCCTTGTGGACTTCCTGGGATCTTATTGTCCTGATCTGCCCTCTCTTTTTTAATACTGCAAATAATGTTTCTGAAATGCAGGTCATTTGGGGTAATTTATGACCTCTTTCACTGCCAAGAGAGTCTATCAGCAGTGGACCTCCTGCTGGTCAACACTGGAGGACTTTTGAACAGAAAGGATTTTTCTGTGCTTCCCCCAAAACTGTCTAGAAGCAGCACGGTTGGCTGTGAGGAAGCTGAGAATTGCTTGTTCGAGTGCCGGCACATACTGGGTTTGGAGATGCTGCACGGTACATGCAAAATGTCTCAGTGAAAGGATGTCGTTTTGCTGAATAGCTTTGTCACTGAATTGCTTGATCAAAGATACCAAAATGAACTGAGTTGCCATAGGCATGAGAAGAAACGTTTTCTCTCAGTAATACCCTATCTAGTTCTTTTATAGAGCAATTATCACTGAGAGAACCATTTCCATCTTTACAAAAAGATATGCATTACAAATAACTCAGGTTTTTTTGGGCAGGATGGACATTCAACAGACCTCACGTGCACTAGTGGAGAATTGTAAACTGACTTCATTTTGGAAATGCACTGCTTTACAATGTTCTTCCTGGCACACATATGGGTCCAGTCTAATGGCTGGAAGATCAAGACCTTGGGCTTCAAATCTATTTCATGAGGGTGCTTTCAGTCTGTGCTACTTGGCCTTTTTGCATGCAATCTAGTGAACTGCCTTGTCCAAGACAAGAGGACAGAGCCCTTGTACCTGATCGCTGCCTGAGAGCCTGATGCCAACCTCAGACAGGCCTATAAGGATCATGGGGTGTCTTTAAGCCATTATTGAATCCGCTAAACCCTCAAAAATTCTGCAGGTGGCTTCCCCTCACATGCATGGGGAAGTTGGGAGTTGCTGTAGTGCTACACGTCCCTGCATCCCTGTGTCCGAAACAAGTCCTTAACACCATGTGACTGTGATTTGCGTAGTTAAAGAGCCTTCACACTCATGTTTTGATGATTAACGTGGTATTTTAGAGGTGTAGACCTCAGTGGGGTGCTTTAACCCCTGGCAGTAAAAGCAGATCTTTGTTTAAATTAAACCTCAGCTCTTCCACAAAGAGACAAAGGAACTTGCACCTGTGTTAGCTCTACTGCAAGAAAATTGTGCTGAGGAACAGATATGCCATATTGAACCAGATAAACAGTGGTGACCACGCCAACTTATTTTCAGGTGAACACCTTGCCAGAAAGGAGGGCTGTTTGCATGTGGAGTTTAACCTAGATTCAGCCCCTACCAGCTTTCTGATATGTCTTTGGGGTTTGTCCCATGAAGTTGCTTGCCTCCACTACACTCTGGAAGAATATCTTCCCCTCATCGCTCAACTGCCTTACAGAGCCCAGTAGTCACTTTGCATTTACATCGTGTTTTCCTTGGAGAACCCTGGATGGGTAAGAACTAGAGAGTAAGGTTCAGGGCTAAGGCACAATGCACAGCCTGATGTGTGATCTCCTCCTCTACTCCAGCAAGATCAATTAAGGCTATTAAGAGAGATCTCACTGCTTGGGACATATACAGGGAGTAACAGTGTGTAGGAAACAACCTTGTAAGGAGAGAGAGCAGTCAGATGGGAGCTCAGAGAGCTTATCCATCTGCGGTTGTTCCCCAGGAACTCTAACCAGGCATTTACAAGACCTCCATCAGCAACATCCTACCTGGGCACCTTGCATGTGAATTTCTACTCACCAGCCTTCCTGGAAGGCAAGGAAGAAGGACTGTGCCCATTTGAAAGAGGGAAAGAAGATTAAATGAAATCCTCAAACTCACAGCCTCTAGCAGAGATGAGAATCAAACAGAGATTTTCCAAGTCTAACAGCCTAACTACCTTTTCCCCCCCAGTTTCCTGTACTGGAAAGTAGAACAAAATGTTGGGTTTTTTGCTTTCTTCTAAAAGCTGTGTTGTGTCTCACATGATTGAGTCTCTACAGCCTAGAGAATGAGTTGGACCCTGCCCATCTTAGCCAGCCCCAGACACTGCCCTACCCTGTCCTCATACCTGACAAAACCATAAAGTTCACATCATGCTGTGACACCACAATAGCACAACAGCAGCACAGAAGCACTTCCCAAGCCTCAACCCCCCTGCCTGCCAGAGGGAGCTTTTAGCATGGCAGTAGGAATCTGACAAAGAGCTTCAGCGGAAAGGATCTGCCCAGTTTGAATTACACCTCAGCTGCCACCTCTGTTCAAGCTAGTCCCACCTTGCCGATGCCGTATTGGCACAGCAAACTCAGGATTACTTTTGAAACTCCTGCCTCCTAAAGCGGCAGCAAGCTGCCTGCAGCCTTTCCAGCTATTTGACCATGCTCTCGCAGCACAGGGAAAAAATCATCTCAGTTGAAGGACTAGGGCATAGGAAGTAGAGTGGTGTTTCCCAAGTGTCCTCCCCTCAACTCATTGTGTTGGGAGGAGCGGATGGTCCTGTTCAGAGAGAAACGGCCAGAATGACTGATTGCATCCATGCCACTGAAAGATGCTGATGAGAAAAACCCAGGCTCCTGCCTGTCATATTTTCAAAACCCCCAGACGCTGGCTCAGAGCCTTGCCTGTCGCTTTCCTTAAGCCTCTGTTGAGGAGGAAGAGTGAAGATCTCAGAGACAGTGTTTAGTGTCATAGACAGTTCGGCAAGAGACAATTTTTCACCCCGTTAAATCCCTCTGCAGAATATTATCTGCTGGTTTTCTCTCTTTTTATGATTTTCTTATGATTATCTCCTGCTGTTTCTGTCCTCAGCAGCCAAATAAATAAATAGCAGTATAGCTGTCAGCAGCTTTAGCTGAGTAAGAAGGCACAGCAGACAGCCTTGGTGGGCTACACTCCTCCTTGCCCTTAGCACCACTGCCTTCCAGGCAGTATCAGGGTGCTGAGACCTTCAGGTCTAATGGCAAGAGGGGAGTGGGAAGGGGCTGAGAGTGCAGCCTCTTGCTTCTCTGCTCATCCTTTGCTCTGCAGGCAGGGACATGTCACTGTCTTCCCTGTAAAACATGATGATGATAACATTAAAAGCAACTTGATGGGGGAGGAAGGCTGCGAATATTTAACCTCCTCACCTGTGCTTGGAGCATGTTTTTATTATCATCCCATGGCACGAATGAAAAAAGCAGTGTCAAAGAGGTGAAGGGACTTGCACGGGGTCGCAAAGCCAGTCCGTGGCAGAACCAGGAATAAACCCAGCCAATCTGATCACAAGGCACTGGTGTCTTCCCTATAAAACTATTTTGCCCTTTGAAAAAAGAAACGCACTTCTTTCTCTTGTGTATGTGTATCCTTTACCCCCTACCCCACTTTTTCCTTTTCTCTGCCTAGTTTATTCACATAGCAGTCGCACAGGTGTGTGGAGCACTTTACATATAAATGCAAAGACAAGACTCATGCACAGGAGGACTTAAGAGTCTGACCACCGTGTTCACTCGTATCTCAGGTATTCCTTCACAGACTCAGTTTTCTACACTGCTGAGGGATTCTGGTCCCTTTGGGGCCATGTTTAATTCATCTTCTATGACTCTCTTGAGAGCCTTTGCAAGTACTGATCCTGTCTTTTTCATGAGCTCGGTGCTCAGACGTCATGCTTTTTTTCTTCCATATATAGTTTTCTTCTTCTTCCTACTTAGATAAAGCTCCTCCTCTGCTTCAGCCTCTATCTTTGGTCATGCTTTCTCATTGCCGCTTTCTCCTTCTCGACTTTCAACGTATTTTCCTCATTTTTTCTTTCTGAGCGTTCTTCTCTTTCCCTTGACACAAACTGTTCTCTTTCATAACAGGCGTCCTTACACACTTCTTCAAATACCCTCCCCAGCCCCCAGGTCTAGCTCTGCCCGTGTCTGCACTCCTTCCCAACTTGTTTGTTCCGTAAGTGCTCATCAAATAGGTACCTTTTCAGAGGTGCACACTATATTAATGACACAATGAATGTCTCACTGTGTGTATACCAAACTGACGCATTGTTAACACAGCCATTGGAAACTAAGGCCCAGGGCAGTGTGCTAGCAGTGCCGGCAGCTGCAACAAAGCAGAGCTGACTAGTTTTTGACAGTGTGAGGTATCTTAACCCAGCAGTTGCTTATTTGATTAGCATGACCACTTATACACCCACTTTTAAAGAAAAAAAAAAACCAAGCAAACATTTACTTCCTTCCTATTTCCCCATGTAACACACAGCTCAAAAAAGCAGAGGAAGGGACAGAGACCTGTGTCTAGATATCTACCATGTCACAAACATGAAAACGTCTCACACTTCCAGCTCTTCTCTCAGTAACTTCCACACTTCAAACTACAGTGCTGATGGGAAAAAAAGCAAATATATTTGCTTGGGGAAGGAAAAATTTCTTACCCTTTTTTATATGGATGGTGTGATTTCAGCGAGCAAAGAAGTGTCAACCCACTCCCAGCTGTCACAGGAACTGGCTTTTATCTGACAATGCTTTGAGAACCCAGAGTTTTTGAACACATGAAAACAGGAGCTTCATGCCTTATCCTGCTTTCTAATTGTGATCTCTTTCCTAGCACCAGAAAGTGCAAGGGTTAAGTCAGTTACTTTGCACCTATTTCCACAAATTTTTAGGAGCTTCATCCACTTGTGGCAATCTTCACCAACCAACTGCCTTCCCTCTATTAGCCATACCTATTCTCAAGGATTTTCTTGTCATTAGGTAAAAACTCAAGAAGTGATCATCAGAAGACTGAGACAAAGCTAGTCCTCATGAAATGGGAGATCACAACACTTTCACACTTCCTACACCCATTGGATGGGTCAATGTAGCAACTTCACAACTCCTCTAAGTTGCGCCCTGACGGCCTGAAAGTCAAGATGCTGGGAACAGCTGGAACACAGTTAGTCTACTGGGCTTGTGCAAATACACACAATCTTGAGCTTAGGCTTGAAAATTTAAAAAAAAACTTTTGTGGTTACTTGCCTGGTTTTGAATGCTTTCATCTCCCTTATCTATTGCTATTATAATATATAAGAATATTGCAACAATAGCCGCTGTCCTCAAATTGCAGGGCTGAGGTGATTTGGACCCTGCTGTGAAGACTGCCCCAGGCACTCTCCACTGTGCAGTCCCATCCTCCTAAGCCTGCAGAGCCCTCACCGCTGCTGTTGTTCCTAGTCCTGCATACCTCAGCTCTGCTCCTCCCGCGCGGCTGCAAGAGTAGGCACTCTCCCACCAGCAAAAGGCCAGTTCAGGCAAGTCCCATTCTCTTCTCCAAAACCTGGAGTAAATGCAAGCAGGAGGGAAGACAGAAAGCACAGGCCAGGGAGGCTGATATCTCTCTCCTTGCTGAGAACTTCTGTCTGCTCCTTTCTCTCCCCTACTCAAAAACTTCTCTCCTTAGCCGAGGAGAGAGCATGAGCCCCAACAACATCCCACACCACTTCCTCACGTGACAGGCAGAGGCAAGGGCATCCAAACGGAGAGCTCTCTCCTCGGGCTATAACAAGCAGGAGCTTCTGGAGCCACAGAGAGACAGAAGTATTTTTGTCAGTGATCAAATACAAGAATACTGTTCCCTAACAGTCTGGCTAGCCAGAGAAAATGCAATCATGATTAACAGCTCAGCCCGCCATGCCTTCCTCAATCAAAACAAAGTTATTACTGCCATCTCAGTAGGTAGGTCTGAGCAAACATGCCCTAGGATGAAAACCACGAGGCATATCACCTCATGGGAGCTCTGCAGCTTTCCCTCAGTCCTTCCTAAGCTTTACAGACTGGACCAATACTACTTCATGCTGACCTCTTAGAGGCACGCCCCTCCTCCCTACCAAAAAAACGTTATCTCTCAGGTGAGTGAAGGGATACAAAGAAGAGGCAAGGCAGGAACACTGCTGCAGGCATGGAAATACACTGGGAAGGAGGGGGTGTCAAGTTTGCCAGACACCATTAGTGAGTTGAGGAAGCCTCGTTGCTACATCAACAGCCAGCCTTAAAGCTCACCCTTGTTGGTCCAAGCTACAGGGGGCCCTTGGCTGGGAAGAAGGGGGCCAAGGACCCAAATTTCAGAGCCTATTGCAGGACACTGGTTGGCCTAAACCCCTGTGATGCCCTGGGCCTGAGCCATGGCATAGCAGGGGCCCTACAGAGAGGCAGGCCAGCCCACGAGGGCATCCAGGCATCAAGCATGGCTAGGTGGGCAGCACAGCGCCAGGGAAAGCAGGAGGGCAGCAGCCATTGGAGAGCTAAGGCTATTAATATACCGCCAGGGCCCTGCCTGCTGGCAGGCAGAGCCAGCGCTGCAGGATAACAAGCCTCTGGGAAGCATAGGTAGAGCCCAGCCACGGGTTGTGCCATCTGAGCATCAGTGCCATGGGCAACAGAGCATGGCGAGAGCGCCACGAGCAGCAGCCGGTGCCGAACTAGCAGCCCGCCTGCTGGCACAAAGCTCGGAGAGCTGGGCAGGAGCCCGGGAAGCAGAGAGGACCCGTGCTCCTGGGTGTGCCGGGTAACAGTGGCGAAAAAGGCAGCTGCTTCATGCAGCCTCTGCTTCCTAGATCTTTAATGCACAGCAGTCCTTCGCCCACCCATGGGAGCTGGCACTCCAGCAGGAGGATCTCCCCAGGCAGAAGATAGAGGACAGTAGGACAAAGCAGGCTGTTTGTGCTGAGTGTTGGTACGAGTACAGATCTGCTGGGGGACTGGACAGTTTGATAAAGGAAACAGAGAATACACAATGGGACCAAGAAGCTGTTGTGCCTGGTCCCATGTGAAGTCAAGAGCAAAACTGCAGTCCTTGCTGCAGTTATTATCCAAAGTACAAGGCAAGGGGCAGTCACTGAATGCCAGAAAGGAAGGAAAGGAATTATTGGGCTAGAGCAAAGCTGCTGGCACTCTGGACTAGTAGCAAAACCACCAGTCCTTTTTCTGTAACTATCATCAGGCTTGCATACTGTGTTCATGTGTTGCTAGTTTTCCTGGTCCATGCTTCCCAATTACCAATAAACTCGGTTTGGGAAGCTTTTGCACACATCTGTGTTTCTCCTTACCCTGTTTCTGCCTCAGAGCAGCTCAGGAATGTGTTTTACGCCTGAGCCCTCCAAGAGGCTTTCATGCTGAAAGAGTACTGCTGAGCACCTCTCACTACAGGAAAACCAGCTTCGAACCACTGATGAAGAGTTTGACCAATCCCCATTCACGTAATACCTTAACTGGCATCAATGAAAGCATTGCAGGAGTGCAGTGAGCAGCCTCCATCCCCACGTGTAGAAACACAACTGCCACACTCGTGAAGCTACAGCTAGAGGGGAATTGAGCTGTTCCCTTCCACTGCACTGTCGAATGTAATTTACTCCCTGGCATTGTGTGATCAAGCAAAGGACGCAATAACATACACAGCAGCTTATCCCAGAGAATGGCAACTTCACCTCTTCAGCTTTTAACTAAGCCTGACTGCAACTTGAGACAGGTATTGGTACCTTTGCTGCAGTGTTCCCGTCCAGGCACTTGTGGTGGGGAGGCAGAGAAGGTAGCAAGGGTCTCTGGTATAAACTGGGGAAATCAGCATGCCAGTAAAGGCAAAATCCCAAGGCTTTCCCCTGGAGGAGTAAAAGCTGTTTAGAGCAGCGTGTAAATTCACGGCAAGAAGCAATAAAGGTGAGTTTTATACATTCCCATTATTGCTTGTACGTCTTTGCAATAATGTTTATTGACATGTTTGAACGGAGCACAAGCTGCAGTTCGGTTCAACTGCCTGTGAAAATGGGACATTTGTCAAGAAACAAACCTTACGGATCTTAGCAGCTCCTCTCTCCTCAGGTATTAGTTGGCAAACACTGGGGAGGGTATGGAGCACCAGGGAAGAGACATCCACTGAGATGCCCAGGGTGCCTTGGCTAGCAATCCCTGAGGTGCAGAGAAGGAGAGGGAAAGCTCAGCAGGTTAATGGGGAGCGTCTTACTATGCACTGACACTCATGCACAGCCTAGAAGTATGCGTGCACATCAATTACAGAATCCCTATGAGGAACAATAAAATTAACCTTGCATGGCCAGAGAGATATACTACAAACGTGTCTCATCGGAGGCACTTGGCATGGCTTTAGCCAAGGTACCCTATAAGAACTTGGCCATGACTTCCCTTGACATGCAGAAATGCCCTTGCTCCTCCTTTCCACCAGGACATATTCCATGAGGTGAGGAGCCTCTTCTAACTCCTCTGAATTTTAAAGATCCCTGAAGACTTGCAGCACATTTAAAATTCATTAAATGCAAAAGACATTCTTCTTCAGGAGTTATCATGTCGGAACTGAATGCCCCAGATTTTGACAAGGCTTGGACTGGGCTCTTAGTTTGGTCTGCTACAGACACAAAAATGACATCAAGCCATGCCATGCCAAAACTTTTGGATTTGAATCCCTGTGCTGAGCTTTAAATGCTCCAAACGTATCACGCTCTGTGGTTCTGCTTCAGGCACGCTTCACCTCTCATCACCCTTTCTACACTAAAAACTCAGGGTATGGGGCTACCTCTTTTTCCATAAAAAGCAAGGCTACCACACAGTGCATGCATTTTAGAAGCTGTTCCATAGCCAACACTCTTCCACCCTGTCCCAGCACCAGCTCTGCCAGTGTCACTCACTCCTGAGTGGCAATTGTTCCACTCATACATCTTCTCCACATGTGGCACTCGTTACTGGACAAACTAGACCTAGCCTTGTGGACCCCTCCCTCCTCAGCATCCTGCAATGTCACTTTTCATTAAGCTTCATAAACCTTTCAAGTGACAATTCTCTCTGCATTCATTGCTGCAGCAGCTCAGGGAATAGGAATGGCCTCTGGTTAACATCACATCACTGCTGTGGCTTTGTTTTTGTGCATGTTGATCAGAAATTACCTGACTTAGAGAAAGTAATTTAGTGATAAATGATTGCCCGTTCAGAGGTAGCTAGTTTCAGCCATAGCTGCCAGGTATTAATCTATTTGTCAATCCTTTCAGAACTTCTGCGCTGATGAGCAGTGGTAGAGCTAAGGTACAAGAGTAGCTCCCAACTCTGGAAACTGAAGCCCCATTTTTGGAGGGCAGAGAAGAGGGCAAAGAACTTATTTCACACCTTTTCAGCTGAATTTGTGAGGTACTCTCAAAGCAAGAAGGACCAGCTGGGAAGGATTAGTGAGGGCCAGGGTTCCAGCTTTGACCTTCAAAGGGGCTTTTCAACAGAGCTCAAAAGCAGGAAGAGCACAGATTTAAGTCTCAAAGTGGGGAACACGATTGGGAACATGTCAGCTCATACAAAAAAGCCAAAATTTTTTCACTGTTATCAGCCTTCCCCAAACTTTCAACAGGAGCATTCCCACAATGAAATTTTTGCACATAAAGGGAAAAAAAGTTAATTGAGTAGCTGGACTCCTCACCGAGGATATGCAGCTCTCAAGATCTAATTCCTTTTCTGCAACAAAGAATTCGAAGCCCAGGCCTCTCACCTTTTCTGAGCGCTGCCACCTCTCTTTGGTACAATTACTAACTACTTACAAAGAGCAGGAGGTTTATGCCTCTTTTGTACCCATCAGTGATTCTCCTGAGAGACAGGAACCCAGAAAAACAACAACAGCTTTCCAACACAAGGATGAAGGATGTAACCCACAGTTTGTTTTGGCCATGGCATAAAATCAGAGTAATTCATCCAAGCCTGCTTGTTTGCAGAATGCACAAAGTTTAAATGAGGATTGGTGCATATGGCTCACAGGACAAGTTGCACCTCTCCAGCTAAGAGATGAGCTCCTAGAAACCTTCAGGATGAGTCTGAACTCCACATGCAAATACTTCTGAAATTCTACAGTGCATCATTTGATACATGGGTCCAACCTTCACATTTGTGGTTCCCAGACATAGAGGGGTCACCATACACCAAAATTTGAAATGTGCAGCCTATTTTCATCATGCCAGCCAGAACTCAAACTCTTGAAATGATTCTTCAGTCTTGTTCTGGATTTAGTATTCTGCTATACGACATTAGAAAAACTCCCGGCTTTAAATGATTGCCCTGCGGAGAAGTCTGAAGAGTGCACAGATATCCAAACCATTACCAGAGTCCTGACAGTGAACCTCACTCAAACCGTGGCCTTGGTGCAAGCTCCTGTTTAAAAAATCAGAGTAATTTGATGGCACCTCCTGACGCCCTGTATTTAGGGTTCCTGGAGAAAAATGCTCCCTTGTTGTGGTAGGAGACTTCTTGTCTCCCTTTGGCTGGGGCAAAAGGTCTGCACCTTCCCTTTCCCTCCACTCTCTGCTGGGCTGCAGTACTGTTTTCTTCAGCCGTTCAAGTTTGGAGGCTTCAGCAGTGAGCCAGTGACAGATCGCGAACTGCCTTACCAAGCCCTGCAGGTAACAGGGCAGCATGCACTTTCTGGCTTGAAAGCAGACGCACAAGGCAGCTGGGACCCTTCCACCAAACCTCTCCTCCTTCCACTTACCCTGCTTCCCTATGTGCTCCACTTGCTCTTTCATTTCCTCTCCCGTAAGCCAGGAAGACATGGTATTTGGAAACAATTCCCTCCCTCTCCGACTTGGCCGCCAACTCCCCTCTTCTTGTGACCATCTCTCAGGCACAGCCGCGATGGCTGCTGGATGCAGCAGCCTGGGGAGGAGCAGGGCTGCCCCCCCACTTGCAGCTGGGACCGCTTCCCCCTCTGCTCAAATGAGGGAGGAGAGGCAATGAGGAGGGAGCATCCTCACCGCCTCTGGACCTCGGCTGCGGCACCCCGCCAAGGGCACGGGCATCCTGCCGGTGGCCGGCCGGGACTCGTGCAGGTGCGACGGCGTCGGCGGGAGCTCAGGCAGATTCCCACGCCTCGGGAGTGCTGCCGAGAGCCGTTCCCCCTGCCTTCGAGCCGGCAGGTTTACAAGCCTCTAATTCCCAGCTACAAGCGCTGCTCCCCGTGCCAAGGAAGCAGCGGCGCGTGCTGTCATTCACGCGGCTGGAAGGCCGCTCCTGCCAGCGTTTGCGGCTATCGTACCAGCTGCTCGGGGCTGGGAGCAGATGGTGGGATGGCACACCTGACAGGGAGCAGACCTTCCAAGGACGAAGGGGGAGGAAGAGTTTGCACACGGCATGGCCAGCCTCAATCCCCAGCCATGAAAAGATGGAGCAAGCGTACCCACCCCTCCCCTGTCTTCTTCATCCCCTCCAAGTCACGAGAAGAGATTTTCACACTAGGGTAAACCTGGACAGGTGTCGTTGATACTTCTAAATTTGTATGCTTCTCCTGCCTCAGCCGAAATGCCCTTTGTTTGAGCTAATTACCAAGCACATGGAGCTAATTATCAAGCAAAATCCCAGCTCAGCCTTTCCCGTGAGGATGTAAGAGCATTTTCTTCAGGAGGCCTCAGCTACTTTAAGCTCACTTCACCCCCCAGAAACGGTAGTGCTGGAAAAGGTGAGAGCTCTGGCCAAGGGCGAGCGTATTAGTCCATCCCAAAAAGTGATGATGACATAGCATGGGCTATGGAATTAATCCCAGTTCCAGCTCCTCATCTTCCCATCTCTCCCAGATGAAGTTACTGAAAGGAATGGATACAGAAGAACACAGAGCACAAGAGATATAAGACAGTGATTACATCGCATACAATCCATCCTGAAGAACTGATATGTGAGCGCACATACATTTAAATATTTGAAAAGCATCTTTTACAATGAATATCAAAATGACTTACAATCCAAGTCAGAGAAAAATGCCCTTACTTCTCCCTATCTCCCTTTTCTCATTACAGAGATAAATCCCGGGTGCGTCTCTCAGCTGCAGAGGGAGACTGAATAATATATAAAAACATATATATGAAGAATATATAAAAGCATATATATGTGTGTGTGTGCGTGTATGTGTATGTATAAAATATACAACAGTAATAATCTCAACAATTTTAAGAGAAGCTTGCTGCAGAATACATCCAGTCTGGGAAGTGAGAAACTCTGGGTAATAGCCGAAGCCTCTCTTTCACCACCTGCAAAGTGGGTGGGAAAAAAATGCCAGCTAGCAAATGTATGGGCTAGCATTGTGAACCAGAAAGTCAGAGGAAGGGAGGAGGAAGGAGCGGGAAGGATGGTCGCACGCATGTAACAATAATGTTTGTGGTCCAGCAGCCATGGACAGTCAGCCCTGTCAACACCAAGGACGCAAGCAACCTAAGTACAGGTGCTGCACCTATCCCAAGATTTTAACTCAAGCCAATTATAGAGCGGGGCCCTTTCCATTGCATTCTTGTTTTATAATGAAAACTGAAATGAACCGTGACCGCAGAAGCTCAGTCTTGTTTGTTTTTTGTTTTGTTTCTTTCCTGTCAAACTCCCCCCCAGCTACCATGGAACTCAATCAGGAGCCTTGGCAGCGCTGCTGCCACTGCAACTGTGCTGCTCCGCACATCGCAGAGGATGCTCTGACTTGGGGGGGAGCAATTCACACTCGCATACATTGAGACGGAGAGATGTTGGTCTTTTAATTAGAGGGCTTCACCTCTATTCCCAACCCTGGTCACACTTGAAAGCATATGCAACAGCTATGTCTCAATGTACTTTTCGCTCTCTTCTCTGTGATTCCTATTCAATTCACAGGCAGGTTATTTGAACACAGTTTGTGCCTGAACCTCTCAATTTCTAAGTGCTTTTCTTTATGTAAATACATATATATTCATAGGTTTTGAGCTGTGTGCCTCCACTGTGGACCTGGGAGCACTAGTATATGTGTACCCCTGTGACAGCCTCCTGGTGCAACGCAATGGCCTACAAAACTGTTAACACCTTCCACTGGAACAACGCACAGTGTCATACCTACACAAGGCTGAAGAATCCTGTCAGCACTCCAATAAACATTCCCAACCCTAAATCAGGCAAAAATCATTAATCAGTTTTCTAGAAAAAAGAAAGGATTTCCAAACAATAAGAAAAGTTCATTTTCCCCCTTCTTTTTGTCATGATATGAGCCTCAAGGGTGGATGCAAGCCATATTTTCAGGCCTTGTTCTGCCACCAAAACCACAAAAGGTTAAGAATAATTTACTTTAAGAAGCAGAGGCATCTGGTAAAGCACAAATTATCATTGAGACACATGACAAAAAATTCCAGAATTGCTAGCTCTGCAATTGCCTTCAGTGTAGAAACTAGGAAAAAAAGAGACAGATCTGTGAAGTGGCTTCTACAAAGTGTCACGACAAATAAGGAGGACAGTGAGAAATGCAGCATAAGTCTCCCGACCCACAAACATGCTTTTCCAACCAGATCAGGCTGCCACCATAATGTGTGCTCTCAGGACTCTGTGCACCCAAAGGAACAGTTCTCTGTTGTATTTTTAACTTTACACGCACCGGATGCCAGGACTTTACAGATGCACTTTCCACACAGGAAGAGCACAGTCGCCTCCTCCCACAGATGCACCACTACATTTACACAGCTGTACATGCTTTTCCACACGTGTATCCAGTGATAAGGCACAGTGCTCGTGCAGCTAGAAGCACATGCTAAGGCTGCTATTTGTGCAGGATGCCAGAGTCCAGTATATGTGCCTGGGTAGCTAATCAGAGCCCTTTGCCCTGGCTGGGCCTCTTACTGTTTGAGCTTTGTAAAAAGTGACAGACGCATGCACTTCTCCTCAGCTTTGACTCCTGAGTATAGCAGTGCTTGCATCGACCTAGGTGTTGAACAAATGATCAGCCAGCTGTAATGTTACTTTAAATGCAAGTTTGTGTATTGGCTCTGGGAACAAGTCCGAGAGATGCAGTTGAAACGAACACAGTCACTCTGAGTACAGGATCTGCATAAATCACTGTCCAGTATATTCATTCCTATTGACAGATTAATTCCTTTCTCAGGTTTTGCTTAAAAGTGTACCACTGAATACTAATAACAGTCCCCAGAGCTGCAGTAATGTCACTCAAAGCAGGGTGAAAGGTGCTGGAGGGAGTGATCTATGGCCTTCTTGATGGGGGAAGCTCCTAGCTGCTCCTGTTCCCCAGGCTGGCATAGCTGGCAGCAGTGGATGGAAGGAGCCACCTCCTCACCTTGTGAGTGGATGGGATTACCTGAGTATTAATTCTGGCAGGAGGCAGCACTGTAAGGAACACTGCAGACCCACTAGACCTGGAAGAAAACCTCTCGAAGTCTGCCAGAGTAAAGTTGGAAATAGCAAGGCAAATCCTCGTCTCCCCATAAAACTAGCTGTGTATGCAACACAGCAAGGGCACTGGCCTGATAGGCAGGGCAGACAGCAGAGCAGGGAATCTCTGTAATGTTTCCCAGCCCCAGCTGATTCCTTGGGTGCATTTTATTCTCTGCACCTGAAAAAAAAAAAAAAAAGAATGCAAAGATATTTTCACTTAATCAAGTCTCCCAGCCAAGGTGTCAGGCACAGAGAAATCACTTGTCACTCCAGTGCTTCCCAGCATGCGCTCGCTGCACCAAGGAATGGAGGGCAAAGGGATTACAGAATTAAGCGATACCGGTACAGCAGCCAGAGAGTGGCCAAGATTTACCTGTCACTCGGAAGAAAACTCCATTTCATTTCTTGATTTCCTAAGAGTGAAAGTTAAAGTGGTGGGGCCTGGCCAAGTCCAGGGATCTATAAGCAGGCGACGTCAAACCGTCAGTCCGTGACAGACCGCACCAGGCAACTTAACCTTTCTCTAGGCAAGGCAAGAGCAGGCGCACGGTAATCCCTTGGTCCAGGCTTAGGTCCAGGCTCTCAGACTCCTATCAGACTTCATCACTGCCTGTCAGTCACCTGGAGGACCAGCCTCATCCTTTCTCAGAGAACCAGAAGCAGTATTTTCTGAGAGTCAGGATAATGGCATTAGCCCTGCAGATCTGGAAAAGTGGCTTCCCATATCCATGGCATTTGCATAACACCAGCAAGCCTGAAGGGAAACGGTTGTCTAAACTTCGAGGTGCCCACTTGATTTTTGTTAATGTCAACACCAGGACCAGCCTGGCAAGGTCCTGCACAGATCAGCATG
Source organism: Leptosomus discolor (assembly GCF_034619465.1). Classification (NCBI taxonomy): domain Eukaryota; kingdom Metazoa; phylum Chordata; class Aves; order Leptosomiformes; family Leptosomidae; genus Leptosomus; species Leptosomus discolor. The sequence continues at coordinate 128,528,130 of NC_141391.1, forward strand.
AAATGTGAGCACAGAGAAAAAGGCCCAGCTAGTGCAGTTCCTCTACCCCACCTCTCCCTTTCAAGCAGGCTGCTTGCACCAGGCTGTCACCAGCAGCAGAACTGGCAGGACTGTGGGAGTCCATAGTGCTGTGTCTGCCTCTGCTGATGACAAACAACCCTTAAGGCAAAAATCTGTTCCTGCCCATACACTTTCTTTAGTGAAAACACACTTTTTCCAAAAAAAAAAAGAGTCTTGGCCTCTATCACTCCTAACTCTCTTCTCCACTTGCTCATGTGGAGGTATGACTAAGTACCCTTGGGACAAAGCCCTCAAAAATAACACCTTGCTTTCTATTTTTTAGTGCACATCCCCATCCTATTTCACCCCATCAGACTTCCCATCTGCCCCTAAGATCCCACATGCCTCCTTCTGTGTCTGCTTCTCTTCCTCCTCCAAACCATCCTCCCCAGCGGTATATTGGCTGAGATGGTCTAGTCAGAATGAATTCCTATTACAGCTCTTTGCAAACGATCACAGCCCCTTTGTTACAGTTTGATTTAGATTTCTCCCCACATTTTGGGTCATGGTGCCTCCCCCATCACTCTGCCATTGCACCAGAACTGAGAGCTCAGAAGGGCCTTGCCCTTGACAAGCTCCTGCCAAAAGGCACAAAGCAGCAACTCCACAGGTATCAAGGGGAGCACCTGGGTGAAAACGGGGAGTTTGCAGCTGGCTGGCTGTTTTTCTCTAAGTGGCTGAACCAAACTCCAGAGCTGGACATCTCTCAACTTGGAGAAAAATCTAGTTCACTTAACTCTATTTCAGTGTAAAAAGTATAAATAGAGCACTTTTAAAAGCCAGGTGTACCTGAAGGCAGATTAATCCCCAAGTGTCATGAATCAATGCAACACGGATTCATACCGCAACAATAACCATTCCCAGGCTCTTTATCTGTCAGCCAGCTTTGTTCCTATTGATTGTGTCCCATCATAAACTCAACTGCACCTTATTGCCAGCGAGGGCCTTTCCCTTGCCCTGTTTCAGTGCCGAAAGTGCACTGCCTTCCAGCTTGGTGCAACAGTCCCAGCCTCACACAGCTCAGAGTCCTGAAGCTTCTGCTTGCATCCATGTTATAGATGGACCCACAGGTGACACAAACACTGTTTCAGTCCACACAGGTGCTGGCTAGCTCTTCGCTGGAAAGATGCACACGTGATGCTGGAATTTAAAAGCAATACCTCTGCTAAAGGGTTATCTGCCTCCTCCTGCTCTGCCAAAGGAACACGTGCTGGTTACATTCATGTCCTAGACAGTATCACCTTTACCACACAAGCTGCATCTTACTCCTCATTACGAGCTTATACGCTGAGCAGCACCCTGCCTGCAGAAGAGCCACAGACTATAAATACCCCATGAAATGTATATATTCTGCCACTAGGCAAAGACTTCCCAGGTACTTTTGATGCTCTGCTATCTCCCCATCTTTTCTCATTCCTCCCCTCCATGCTAGCTTCTATGCTTTCTTCTATTTAGACTGTCCTTGAAAACCTTGAAATCCAACAATGCACAATTACCTTTGTTCTCTTTCTGTTTCTTCAGTTTCTTCCACTGGTCTTTTTTCTTCTTTTCCTCACTCCACCTGCATCTCTGCCTGTTCTCACTCCATACATTTCACCCCCCAATACCTCTCTCCCATGCCTTTCTCTGCTTCCAAGCTCTTCTATCAGTCTTTTGCTTTTCCGTTTCTCTAATCTACCCTGAATTGTCTTGTCTTTGCCATTTTTAAGCAAAATTAAGACTGCCCATGAATATAAGTGAAAGGAACCTCCCTAGATATTTTTAAATCTTCCAAAGCAAGCCCCAAGGCTCAGTCAAAGCCTATTTGCCTAGAAATAACTACACAAAAAGGCTTGCGCCAGTTACAGACACAGTTAGTTCTTCACACACACACCAGGAGGTACTTGTCTGTTCTACTTTATCTCCAAACAGCAGCACTGAAATACCATTCAGATTCTTTTTCTTGTCCCTCCTTGGGTCAGTGCTACGCAGAGCTGAATGGTAAACACAGATTAACTGGCTTGCAGAACTTCTGATTTGGCCAGTACAGGGCTTCTCAATGTATATCCACTGCTCTGATACCCCCAACAACACATAATTTATCTTATTCGCACCACAGGTAAACTCCTGAGACCTCCCGTTTTAGATACAGATTTGTAATATTGCTTCTCCAGAAGCAAGGGAAGGCCACAGTACTGGTGGGAGGTGGTGGTATGGCCCATCCCCCTATTTGGGTGCAAAATTAATCAAGCATGCCTGGACTTGACATTTTTGTCTCAGCATTCATCTGCAAGCAGCTGGAAAATCAAGGAGCTAAGCCTGGCTCCACAAAGGAAAAAAGATGACCAAATGTTGAATATATTTTGAAAAATGGGAGGACCAGGGGATTAAAAAGCAGAGAGCCTAGCTTTGGTTCCCAGGAACTGACTGGGACAAATAACCAGACTATCTTTAAGTGCCTGCAAGATAACAAGGAGATGAGTAACAGGCAACATGGACTTGTCAAGGAAAATCATGTCAAACCAATCTAATTTTCTTCAGTGGAAGGGTAACAGGTCTTGTGGACAGTAGAGAAGCAGTTCAGTCATACATCTTGACCTTAGTAAGCTTTCCAAAACCCTTTCTCCTGACATTCCTACAGGCAAGCCCAGAAAATATGGTCTAGATGAAGGTACTATACAATGGCTACACAACCTGTTGGAAAACAGTACTCAGAAAGTAGTTACCAATGGTTCACTGTCAGAATGCAAGGATACACCAGTGGGGTTTCTGCAGGGATCTGTTTGCAGCCTAGTGATATTCAATATTTTCATTAATGACCAGGATAAAGTCTGTTTATTGAATTTGCAGATGACAGCAAGCTGGACAGGAGTGTACATGGAAGATAGGTATGGAATTAAAAATTATCTCATCGTATTTACAACATGAACAGATAAAAAGTATAATAAAATACTATATGGGTGTGTGCAAGGCATTGCACTTCAGTAGGAATAACAGTCTCCATTAATACAGGATGAACAACCAGGCAGTTACTAGCCTGGCAGAAAAGCGGGTTACAGTAGAAAAGGCAACGTAGACCAAAAGCTCAACATGAATCACCATTGCCTTGCTAGTAAGAAAAAAGCAAATACCATATAAATGTACAAGGGTACAATCTGCAAAGCACAGAAGCTAATCTGCTTTAGCTAACACTGGTAGGAATCAGCCCTACTACTGTGCCCACCTTGGGAGAACGAACCCCAAGGAAAGTGTGGCCCAGCTGGAGAGAGACCCGAGGAAGGCAATAATTATAATAATCAGAAGATGAAAAAGCACCATTTCTAAAGGAGTTTGAATGTATTAGGGCTGTTTACTTTAGAGAAGACAAGCAAAAAGAGGAGACATTAAAACAGTTTTCAAAAACTGTAAAGGTTTCAGAAAAAAAAAAAAAAAAAGAACACTTTGTTCTGCACACCCATGGTGAATACAACAAGGAATGTGGGGGTTAAATTGCAGAAGGGGAGATTAAGGTTAGAAGTCACCTCTGAGATCTAGTGGTATGGACATTTTAAGCAGTAGGAAAGACTGCCCCAGGTGGCTGCATAGACCCCACCGTTGGAAGGTGTTTTAGAGTCAGTTAGATAAACATGTCAGGAAACACCTGAGTACAGCTGACCTGGTCTTTCAGCAGTGGGATGAACGTGAACCCCTCACCAGGTTACTTCTAGCCATATTATCGTGAAAAGTTTCTGTCTCACCCAAAACACTAATCCATGTGCAATCCTCTCGTCACAGGCATTGCCCACACACAGGCACTGCCCACAGACGTACGAGAGTTACGAAAAGGAAACTGGACTGCTGGTCTATCTGCTGCCATGCCAGCACTTTGTATGGTGACAGCGACCATCCCACAGTGTAGCTTTCTAACTGTGCAGTGGCACAAGCTAAAACTTTTCTTTCCACCCAATTAAACAAACCAGCTTATGACACAGCCAGTAAGGTCATCACTGGGGTTGACCCCACGAATGTAAGAAGCTAAGGCAGCAGATCCCAAAATAGGGGTCTTGACTCCAACAAAAAAAGTCTGAAATCTTGGAGGGAAGATCATTGCCCCTGAAAATGGGGCATCATGAAGAAGTTCAGAAACTGCTGAGCTAAGGGCTTTTTCTCCAACAATCTCACAACTTTCCTTCTCAGTTGAAAGCTGTTTTGCGACGCAAATCCTATAGTGAGGTAGTGGCCTTTGTAACTCTATATTCCTCTACAGTATAAGGAGCAGCAGGACAAATCCAAGCTCCTGTAGCAGTGACCTGGGTTATCAGGGAGGTCTGTGATTAGAGATGCTCAGAAAATGGAATTTTGTCCACGGGGAAAACATTCTGTCCAACACTTTCCATGCAAAAGCACTCTTGACTGTACATTCCTATCCTCCTGTCAGTGAGTGGTTACAACAGCCTCTAATGATTGGGGACTGATTCCAGGGGCCAGTCCAGGCATCAATCACTAGATATTTCCTCAGTGCATGTCCCATGCTTATCTGTATGGGATCTAGGCAGTCTGGACTTGGAAGGTAAATCACAGGATGACAGCAGAATGCCAGAGCATTTCTCACGACCTTTCTAATGCAGATATTCAGGTCTCAAAATATTACTAGCTGAAAGGACACTCATGCCTTTTCTAACAGTTCTGTGGTGGGAATATGAATGACTCCGCAGCACTGCATAAAAGATATAAATATCAAGGGAAGAGAATAATAGTTTGGGTCAGTCCAAACACACCTAACTGAGCAAGAAATAAGACCAAGAAAAATAAAATGAAAGCTTGGGGTGAAGGACTACTTAGCTCAGAGTGTGACACCCCATACATAATTCTCACCAAGAAAAATGCAAAATGTCTCACCTTGCACGCCTTTGCATCGATGTGCAAAACAATTGCAAGACTAGACCCCTGCAAACATGTATGCATGTACATATGCATACTTCCTAGTGAAAAGAGCTACTGATTTGTGAGGCCACTTTCCTTTCTACGATTTTCTGAACCTCTACTCATTTCCTCTTGTGGAGTCTCTAGATAGTGTCCTTACCAAACGGAGGCTCAGTGCTCCCCTGGACTCTCACATGGTTAAGCACTTCGCCATTGCCACAATGAGAAACACATTTTACAGTTCAATTTGATCTTTCTCAAAGATTACTAGAAGCACCTACTCTTGCTGTAGTGAAATGTTAGGCTGCAATAAATGATTTCACTATAAGAGGTTTTAACTGTCATAGGCATCAAAACGGCTTTGCAATGGTTATGAGTAGATTTAACTCAGAAGTTTGACAGTCCCATGTGCTCAACAGGACACTGAATGATTCAGTGATGATAGTGTACGTATCTCCCCAGGGAACCCCAGTGTGAAGATGCACACTTAGAGCTCACAGCCCCATCCCCAGAAACAACAAGGCATCTCCTTTCCTTGGCTGCATTTGGGTGGAGAACCAGCTTTTCTTTTAGATCACATTGTTAGCATCAGTGAGCAAAGGCAGGGGGGATGATTACACGTCACTTTTGTAGGTATGTGACAAGTCTCCCTCCAATGTTCACTTGATGTTACATTAACTATCTGCAAGGGGATTTCCATGGTGCTTGCAAAATTGTGGCAGTAGAGATAAGAAGCAAGGTGTGGCAGGAAACATTACCAGAGGAGGAGATACATAGCCCACGGCCCATACCAGACTAGGAAGCAAAGTAGTTGGCTCATGCGAGTGTTGCAAAGGCAAAATCTCCTACAGCGCAGCACCTGTAAGGCCCTGCTGGGGCACTGGACAGGAAAGGAAAGGGGAAAGGGGAAAGGCAAGGGGAAGGGAAAGGGGAAAGGAAAGGGGAAAGGAAAGGGGAGGGGGAAGGGGAGGGGAAGGGGAGGGGGAAGGGGAGGGGGAAGGGAAAGGGGAAGGGGAAGGGGAAGGGGAAGGGGAAGGGGAAGGGGAAGGGGAAGGGGAAGGGGAAGGGGAAGGGGAAGGGGAAGGGGAAGGGGAAGGGGAAGGGGAAGGGGAAGGGGAAGGGGAAGGGGAAGGGGAAGGGGAAGGGGAAGGGGAAGGGGAAGGGGAAGGGGAAGGGGAAGGGGAAGGGGAAGGGGAAGGGGAAGGGAAAGGGAAAGGGAAAGGGAAAGGGAAAGGGAAAGGGAAAGGGAAAGGGAAAGGGAAAGGGAAAGGGAAAGGGAAAGGGAAAGGGAAAGGGAAAGGGAAAGGGAAAGGGAAAGGGAAAGGGAAAGGGAAAGGGAAAGGGAAAGGGAAAGGGAAAGGGAAAGGGAAAGGAAGGGGTTTCCAGCACACCATCCCCCTTTGCATGATGCCTGGGGCATGGAAAAGGAAACTCTCCTGCTCTCTGCAAGATAAAAAGCTTATGCTGAAACAGGGTTACTCCACGCTCGGCATCTGGAGCAGGTGCAGACATTTGGCTGGCTTTCTCGGAGAGTGCATCATTCACAACTGGAGACAATTTTTTTTCAAAAGAGCTGAGATCCCATTTGGGCAACAAACCCAGCATCCAGGCTTTCAAAATAGAGCTCCTCATGCTGGGAGTGAGCACATTTGAAAAATGGGACCTGTAATGACAGTCACTAGATGTCTCACAAGACAGCACTACACGTGCTCGGACCCTGTAGGGTAGCAGCATGTGTTAAACACTCCTACGTGGATGCTTCAAAATTCCTCTTGCTCTCTCTGGGACACAAGGCAGATCCCCAGTCACTTGGGCAGCTGACTTCACCTATTCAAGCCCCATGACGTGCAGATAAATATTTCCACTTTTTAAAAACTAAAATGCAATTAATTTTTTTTCTAGAAAGACTCAAGGAGTACTCTGAGTTTTTTAGAGGATGTTTTAGAAGCGAATACTTAAACTACAAATTTATTGTTCCAAATAAATTTTAAAGAAACTTTTCACTTAGCAGCAGAACATCATTTTCTTCTGCATATGGACCTGCGACCAATCCCTCTGCCTTCCCCAAATGCTCTCCTCAAATTGCTAACATGGGGAAATCTGAAGTGCTCCAGCTGCCAGATTAATCATATATGCACTGAACAGAAGCCAACACAATTCCACTGCAGAGATTGTGACAAATACAGTTTCATTAGTAATTCTTCTGATATGGCTTACAGAAACTATAACAAACATAGGGAATATATACCAGCCATCAAGGAAAGAGATGCCTGAGAAAGTGCCTGTGCAACTGATTTGCCTCTTGATGAGTATATGCCTAGTGAAAGGAATCAGACAAACACAGGGCTGATGCATTTTAGAAGACAACACAAATGTTAATAACTAAAAACATTTCACAAGCTTCTAAAAGTAATACGGCCAGCTCCTGTAAATATACTGAAGAAGGAGAAAAAAGGTATGTGTGAGCCCAGGAAAGTCAGTTACAAAAGAGAGGAGGTGCCAGACTCAGTTTGGATGATCCGTACAAAAGGAGAACGCAGAGAAACAGTGCCACTTTTGCCCTGGAAGATTAACTCTGCAAGGTGAGGTCTGGTTTGAGCACAAAGTGCCAAAAAAATTCCACCAGTGACAGCTAAAAACTACAGACAGATCTGATGTACAGTTGCACCATTTTAGTAACTACATTTCCAATTTTATAATAGTGAATGCAAAACTTTTACTTCACTAGAACAAGACATGTTTCTTTCCTAGGAAGCCACTTTAGTTTTCAAAGCTGCCGGTGTTAGAGCTGACAAGTGCTTTAAATCATGAGCATCCTAAAGCAGCTAACTTAAAATGAAATCAGCAGTACAGGTGAACACAGTGGATGCCTGCAACCCATGACAAGAGCATAATCCCAGACATGCTTCCCACTAGATCGCAACAGTCAGTTTGACAGCTGATACTGCCTTCAGAATGACTCTACCTGCAACAGGCACTATTAGGGCTCTCCTGACAATAACGAGATTTCTCTTGGACAAGTCTCCCAAGTGCAGAAAAAGTCCTGCTTTTCATGCCTTCCTAATTATTCCCAGTCATTATCAACATCTCATACTTCATGTTGCCTTCCACCAAAAAAATCCCAGGACCTCTGGCAAAAACTGTTGAGTTGGTGAGAAGGTCCCCCCCTAACTTCAAAGAGACCTCAATAAAATCATTTGTCAATGCTATTCCAAAAACTTGTCAGCACTGCAAAAACTCTGCAAGGGAGGTATGGACGAGATAAAGACTCAAAATGAATGCATGTAAAACACTTCCAAAATGTTCCAAATTTTGGAATGCTAAAATACGTTGGAACATTACAATATTTCCAAAATGTTTTAATGTTTTTATGCATACAGAAGCTTCAATGGGAATATAATAATACAGGATCTAGAAGCGAATATTGCATGTCCCAGTAGGATACTGCCAGTCTCCCTTTCCAAATGACAAAATCTTCATGATTATTAGCTTCCAGTCATGTGCTGTCATAAGATATCAGAAATATAAATCTCTGTCTCACAACTAAATCTTCCTAGGAAACTTTTTGAGAAAAAAATACACATTTAGAGAAAAAGCACATTCATTTGGTGGGCAGATCTGACCCTGTTCTGCACACATATGACTATATGAAGCAGATCATGAGTTTTCAATTGGTGTTTTTGACCCTGTCTGCAAGGAAGAAAATGGACTCCTGAGATCTCTCCCAACCTTTCATTTTTGCTGTTCTAATATTGGATTGATTCCCAGGCAAATGAATTACTGGATGCAATGCAGGTTAGACACTCCAGGGTAGATAATGAATGGGGGTTTTATTATTATTTATATATAGAAAGATGTGTGCATGTGGCTTTGCAATTAGCTCATGGGTTTAACTTACAGACAGGCGTGCGCAATAGGGGGGAGAGAGCGAAAGAAAGAGAACAAGCAAGGTTTGTGTCTACACTCATAAATCCTTTCCATGCAAGATTTGTCTCTTCTCGCTCTGCCCTTCACAGAGTTTTTACTGCCCACAGTCCCAGGAAAGCACTGGGCACCTGCCTTCTAGGAAGGCACAGGTTTATTTGGGGAATTACTCCTACCCTGCTGCGGAAAAACAAGCCCTACAGTTTTGATTTGTAACGTGGGAAGGCTAGGAAGTACCAAGGGGAAAGGAAAGAGAAAGCCAAGAACCTGCAGTATGAGTCCTCCCCCAGTACATACACACATATATACCTGTAACACACTTCCACGACAGCTCAGTGGACACCCATCTCTAAAAACTTCCTCAAGGGCACGTACTACATCATGGTTGAGTGGGTCTGCCAAGCACGCTGGCACTCTGGCAAAGCCCAGATCCTAGTCCAAACTCTACTTTTGAGGCATAGTCTGCAAAGTATTCATCCACCAAACGAAAAAAGTGGTTCCACAGGAGCTGAGGGGGGCGGGGGAAGCCATGCACAGCACTGCTAAAACAGCAGCAGCTGCTGCTCAGCGTGGGCAATTTCCTTTTATTTTCCCCCTGGGAAACCTCCTCTAAAGGTAACATTCACAACAGGTTCAAGCGGAAGGCTGCAAGTTGGTATTCCGCATCCCCCTCCGGACTGGCGCTTCCCCACAGCACGACAGCCCTCCCGAAACTCGGGCGTGTACCTACTTCATCCTGCAGACGCCGGGAGAGCGGGTCACATCTGCTGGGAGGTCGGTGCCTCTGAAGGTCCCAGGGAGGGCAGGCTGTGCGGCACCTCCAGGCGCACGGGAGGCTGCCAGGGACAGCAGGTGTGCTGAGGGTCTCAGCCAGCCCTGCCTCCCGCAGCCATCCCCCTCCGGGCACCAACGGGACAGGCTGTGCAGCACTGCCACAGCCCACGAGGGCTTCTGCTGGCCACAGCTGCCCACCTGCCTCGGCTACTGGGGTCACAGCGCTGACATCACGGGCTGCCCTTGTTGGCTGGCTGCCCACCCGGCAACAGCGGTGGCGTCACAGTGCCTGCCCTGCCACTCGGCTCCCCACCGGTGACGGCACTGACGTCACAGTGCCTGCCCCGCTGACTGGCTCCGGTGGGCAGAAGCTGCGCCAGGCACGGCAGAGGGTGAGGAGGGAGGGAGCCGCAGGTTGGGTCCCCTGGTGACCCCCTCCCGCCTTCCAAGGGCTCTGCTCCCAGCTCTCCCACCCAGCTCCTTCCTGCAGAGGAGCTGCTGTGGTGGTTGGCCCCCTAACCCCAACTCTAACCCTGAGCATCATCTGAGTGTAACTATGAGAGTAGTTCCCTTCGATCAGCTTGACGCTTGCAGGAGGAGAATTAGCTGCCGTTAGAAAGGGGCAGGAGGGGTGGCAGGTAGAAAGCCTGTCACTAGATGCTTGCAGGGGCAGCACAGGCAGGAGCCCGCAGAAGGCCCCTGGGTGGAGAGGAAGGGCTTACACCATGCTGATGGTGTGGCAAAGCAAGTGAAATCGCAGGCCACGCTCCCGGAGCTGTAGGATTCCAACGCAGCTAACACTGTGCTCAGTGGGGCACACTGCTAGGAGGGGTCCTGGTTCTTTCTCTTCTGTGTTTCCCCTTCCCTTGCAGGAAGAAGCATGGCTCCTTACGCTACAATGCCAGCCTCTCCTACCATTCCAGCCTCTCCTCCATTTCCCTACTGCGATAAAGGCGGAGATAGGAAAAGATGTGCAAGGCTCCGGCTTTGTCTAGGCTTCCTAGCGTTTTAACTCACGTTAATTGCTCCCCAATTAGCCGGAGTTAGCTAACACATTTGTAAACACCAGTCTAGACACTCCACAAACATTTGTTCTAAGACACATATGTAAAATAGCAAAGTGGATGCTAAGGCAATTAGGTATAATCTTATTACTTCCCTTTCTCGCATCTCCTTTTCACCCTTTGCTGGAGCGCTGGCCCGAGCGCTGTAGTTGCAGGACTTTTATTCAAAAGGCTCTACAAAGGTAAACCTTAGGGCTATCGCATGCAAAACCCTGATAAGGTGCTATTAGTTCCCAGTCAACTTTCAAACACGGAGTATAGTAGGGTTTTATAGCAGGAGACATTCAATGCACACAGAATCCACTAAGTAGGTGTAAAAGCCTTCAGAGTTTCTCAATTTTGATTTATATTCTCTTTAAAAAATCATTAGGCAGTAGATTTTCTGGTGTTCTTTATACAGACAGACCCCTCCCCCCCTTTTGTTACAGCTATACATCAAAATGTAAGGTTTCAACGTGACATTCACACTTCTGCTACTTTAGCACGCGTGGCAACACGTTCCCCTCTGATTTTCTTTCAAAGATGCCTTATCAGTCTTTATATATGATCATAATGTGGAGCATATATCAACGGGATTCTTCAGAGCTGGAGAAGAATTGCAATCTCTGAGCGCTTTCACAATCCCGCGAATAAAAAGCAGGTTAGGGGTTTCCAAATCTAGCACCATTCCCAGCTCCCCCACCCCCCCACCCCAAGTTAACAGAAATATGTAGCGTCCAAATCAGAACAGAAACTGCCATCGGGATGTAAAACATCCATTTCTGAAAGGTTCCTGGGGCACCAGGCAATACATTTTTCTTCTCATCACAGGTCAAAACAGACAGCGCAGCCTCTAAACGAGCCACCCTCTGTTTGCTCTTCCGCAGGGTCAGCAAGCCAGGGCCAAGCAGGTTGCAAAGGGCTCACCGGCAACGTCCCAGCTGTGCCTCACTTACGGCTGAGAGCAACCACCACTCCCTTGTGCAAGCAGGCCATTTCGCACGCTTTGGATGACCAAACTTCATCCTAGTAAAGTATTTCCTTAGCAAGTCCAATCTCATCTGAATTCTAAACGACACTGAATTTGGAGCTAACCCTAACAGCACAAACAAATCTCAAAATTATTCACAGAAATTTTATAACATTTTCCTTCTGGGTGGGAAAGAGAAAGAATTTTAATATTCCTATCATCCAATGTTTTGTTCTTATTTCTTGAAATGCCCTGAACTGCTTAATTTCAAGCTGTTTTAGTGTTAAGATGCATTTTCCTTTTGTCTTAGAAAAGCCAGAGGAAAGTTAAACGCCTCCGTTCATTGCTACAGGCTGTGCTACGTAGATTTTATCTCCCATGATTTAACTCTGCTTTGTCAGAAGGAAGCCACCACCACATACCATTTTGCTCTTTTCTCCAAGTTGAGCTGTCTAGAGAAGAGGGCAAAAATGATAACCCCTCTAACCTAATAAAGGAAAAGAAAATTAGCTTCATGGTTTTTGGAACTGATTAGAAATTAAAAAGTTCAAGCCTACTAAAAACGAGTACAGTTTTGCTTGGGTCAAAATTTGACTCAAAATCCTCCACTTTCATTTTATTGATAACAGCAAGGTGGGAGCAGGGGGCAGAAGCTGAGAATTTTTTTCTTTTGCACTACAAAATTCCAAACCTACTTGAGTTTTAGCTATCTCCAGGTGTTTGGCAAAGCAGTTCACCTTGTTTCAAGTGAATGATCTTTAGCCCAGATACGCTGTGCTGCAGACACCAGTTTTAGCAGTCAAAAATGACTTAATTCATTTGCAGTGATGTGGTGCTGAGGGAAGATGGCAGTTAGAGCACCACGAAGGGGCCAGGCTTCTGCTTGACACAAGGCAGGTAAACTGTGGATGTTGGTAACCAGCATGGCCCTGCCTTGCCGCTGTTGGGGGTGCTGGGCAGTGCCAGTCCTGATGGGAATCTGCTACACAGGCACATTCAAGCGAATGGACGTCATAGGCAGAGTCTGCTCTCAAAAGGAACAAAAAAAGAAAGAAAGAGAAAATAAAAAGTGTGTTTTTAACCTCATGGCAACTGTCAGAAGTTATCTCAAGTGGAAAAACATTGCACTGATAGCGTACTTTAGTTTTACCACAAGATAAACTTGGTGATGTCAGCCCCAGGCTCAGCTAACTCAGATTGACCTGACCTAGATTACTTTAAAAAAAAACCAAAACAAAACAAACTCTGTAAAACAACCTGATTTTTCTGTGGTTTTATACCCCTGTTAATCACATTGCTCAAAAGCAAAAAAGAAAAAAAGATGATTTAAAACACACCAAAGTTATTTCACAAAGGTAACAAAATTCCCTTCAGATGATAACAAGCAACTCCTTTCCCACGCCAAATTTAAGTCTGTAACTAAGAAGTCAACCACCACGCCCATCTATCCCCCTGCATTCTTGTAACATCATAGAGCAATATTTTGCCTGGATCAAATCCCCAAACACCAGGATCTACTCTGCTAGTTTCTCTGCCAGATCACCAGGACACATGACAGCGCCCTGGGCAGGATGCAGGTGACATATACTGACCCCACATACACGGAGGGCCACCATGCTGAAGCCAGTGCGGATGCATGTTTGAAAGAAGGAGACATTTAGCCTAGTGAGCTTAGAAAATGCAAGGGCCAACCGGTGTGAAAGAGGGGTGAAAAACACAGTTTGTGTGCACCCTGAGACTCGCTGACCTTGGCCTGGGCGCTGGCTCCGGTATGGGAAACGGAATGTTGCTTTTGGGAACGAGCAGCAGCTCTTCCATTTACATACATTAATCCATGGAAGTACAGGAGGCATTATAATTTGCCAGACTTGTTTGCATAATGAGGAACTCTCAAGAGAAATTTCTTGGAGAAGTGTTGCCATTAACATGCAGTGTTACCACGGCATCTCTATTCAGACCTGCCCCCCCACCCACCCACCCACTCACTGAAAACGTGAAGTCCCTGCAAGAGCCCCTTGAAGCAGCCCTGTTGGAAGGAGCTTGTGTGCCATGCTCTCAGAGGGTTTTCAGACCCCCTGACACCCCTCATGCCCAGCCGTGCTCACACAGCCCAAGGGGTTATGCCATGCCACTGACTTACTGACTCCCTAAGCAGGCACTGGGGCGGGCAGGACTTTTGCCTGGCTAATTCGTGGCTGGTGGATAGCCATCACCTTCTCAACTCTTTCTCACTGGAAGGGTGTAGAAGGGGATTGGGCCACATGGGGGGCCAGGACCGGGATTAAGGAAAGAGATTAAATGAGATGCAAGGACCCCGATTTTGTAAAGGAGATGACCTGCACACTCCTGCAGAAACATAGGGAAGGAAAGTGAAAGAGAGAAAGCAAAAATGTTTCCAAAAAAAGCAGCCAGTGTTTCTGAACCGCTGCTGGTGTCCCCTTGAACCTAAGCAGTGGCATCAGGGACAGCAGATGAGCCGCTGCGCTACCAGGAATTTCTAATGGGAAGCTCCTGGCATCACCCTGACTGATGGACCTCAGCTCTTCCCTCTTTCTGCAGGGATGCAGTGGCCCAGAGCCCTCCAACTCTCTATAGAGGGAGAGAGCCCATGTTGTCAGGCAGCCTAAATAATGATCTCTAATGGGTTCGACAGCGTCAAAAGAGCCTGAAAAATGGCCCGGGAAGCTGCCCCCTCCTTCTCCTCCCCTGCTGCCACCCCCTCCACTGACTCAGATGTATTAGTAGGGCTGGAAGTGCCACCAAGCCTCTCCCTTGGGGGCTGGCAGCACAGGGAAGGGAACCCCCGCCAGCTAGTCTCACCGGCTTCCCCATTTGTTTTCATTTTGTCACCAGACATTTCTATTTAAGCTGTTTGGAAGGATATCTCAATAACAGCCCTACTGGGCTCAAGGAGACAGAGGCTGACAACAAGCACGCCTCCCTCCTTTCTCCTGAACATCACCCTCACGTCAAAACATCCAGTCATGCTGTGAGGGAAATGGGGAGAGACAGGCATGCCCAGGGCCTCTCTTCCCACCTTCCTCCACCCCCTGTACCACCTCAGCCGTTGATGGAAAGGGAGCTGTTTGTGAATCACAAGTGCTACCCTGCAAACCGGCTCAGACATTTCAGCAGTTATGGTGCTAAACCAACATCAGCAAGGTCTGAAGGAATGGCCTACTCGCCTCACATAGTTCAGACTGCAGAGCAAAGACGTTTACACTAATACACAGGTTCCCATACAAAATACCTTCAAACTTGTTGCTGCAGATCCTTTGGGTGACTGCATGGTTTCAGCGCAGGGTCCGTCCGTCCTTCTGCACAGTCAAGAGAAGTCAAAATTTTCCATGAAAGTTGTGCACTCATCCTCCAAAAAGCAGATGCTAACAGGGTACAGGCAGATGAGGGTACCTCTACACCACACATTGCCTGAACTGATCAGCTCAGATAGCATCCCTGTGTGACACTGCATTGCACACAGGGTAGGCACACCTGAGCTGCCCTTACTGATGGCTACTCTAAGACAGTCTTTAGCCAGCCTTCAGACACCACAGCCAAAGGCCGGATGCAAATAAACATAGCTGTTCTGTACTATTATACTGCCAAAGAAAAAAGTACCGTCATTTCCAAGGATGTTATGTGATCACAGATAAGAGTGGGAAGTTTTCCCTGTGGGCATTTGGAACAGGAGCTCAGGATCCCTACACGTGAGATCCAGATTTTACTCCCAGCTCTGCTGCCAACAGTTGTGTGGATTTGGGCACTTCATCTATGCACGCTTCACTTTGATGACTGTCTTTGCAAATGCTTCTGCTGTCCTTGAGCAGAACACAGCACACAAGTGCTTGTTATTGTCATTGGTGTCACACTGACGGCCTGTGTGCAGTTTGCACAGCTGAGTACAGTCAGGCTGCATGGGGTCCACGGTCCCCTGGATCAGTGTTTGTGCCAGGCTGTGCCTGCTAGGCAATGCCTGCCTGCGCTCCCCCAATGCAGCCTGCACACAGCTGTATGCAGCTGTCACATCATCTCTGGAGGAGACTTCATCTTCTGTCACATTCCTCTGCATGCTCAGTGATACATATGCACACTCTGGTGTGGATGACTGTAAGTGGGATGCATATTTAGATGTGACTATTTCTGTGTGCATCTCTGTGTATGCACACACATAAGAATTGGGTCAGGAGAATCTCTTTCCCCTTTCATGTTACTCATCACAAAACCCCTATACCCAAAGTCACCTTTGCAGGTTGTTTTGCAAGCCCCTGACTGAAACATCTGCTTTTCTTCCTGCTTTGCTGAGTGAGGAGAGCATCCACAGAAAGAGATGGAAGAAGCCATTAGCTTAGTCTCCAAGGGGGAACCCTTGAACAGCTCAGAAAAGCCTGAGCCAAGAGGAGGACACTGGAAAGCAAGAGCAAGCCAAGGAAAGAGACAGATGGGGCCAGCTCCACTCCAGTTCTCGGCTGCCTTTGCTGCGCTGTGCACATAATATTCGTACAAGGTCTAATTTATAAACCCAGCTCGTGTTTATAAACTCCGCTGTCCTAATGGAAATGAAAACATTAATACAACCCGAGGATTCTTCACTTTCCAGGTTTTAATTAAAATCATAGGCGTTAAGAAGCAAGAGTGTCTTCGTGGAATACAAGTCTAATGAAGTATTTCCTCATACAGCACAAATCTCTGTGTGCGGTCCCAGCTCACTGGCACCGGGTGCCCGAAACACCGACCCCCCTGGAACTAGGAGTTCGCGTCTTGAAAATTAGAAAAACAAATTATCCTGCAATTTGTTTCAAATAAATGTAGGTGCCAAGATGAAGCTGGAAAAATAATATTAAGTAGGGAAAAGAAACCCCAACAACCTAGCACAGATATAAAATATGATCTCTTAATTGACTAAGTGGAGGCAATAGTGACTACATTGAACGCCAGCGAGGGGGGACTGCATAGGAAAAAGGAGAGGACTCGGATGACGGGGCAGTAGCGTGAAGGCAGAACAGAGGAGGAGCGATGAGGAAGAAGTAGCAAAGTGAGAAAAGACAGTGCAGGAGGTTGAAGCAAGGGGAATTAAGGGCACTAGTGAGGCAGGTGAAAATGTAAACACATGAAAATTGCAAGATCAGATCACTCAGACCTGTTCACTATGTCTCCCACGGGACCAAAGGAAAGCAGGAGAGGAACCAGCATGGAGTGACCTACATGTGTAGACACAGATGAAGGGACTGATCTTTGGCAGGTGTAAAGCAGGCTGGAGGTCAAGGCTGATGGCAGAGCACCAGTTACTGCAAAATGAAGCCCAGCAGAAGCCATTTCCCTTCACTATCATCCTCTAGGGGAAAACGTGTCTAGTCTGCATGCTCCAGGACTGTTTTCTACCTCACTGCGTAACAGTGCCTGCCTTGTCATAGGAGGCAGGCACAAAGAAGAGAGGGAAGAGGCCCTGAAAGACAAAGCTAGCATGAAAGTAACGTAAAGCAGCATAGAGATGTGAGGGCTCTAAATGGAGAGAGGGTGACTTTGCCTCCCCAGTCCCAGGTCCACCTTGAGGAAGAATGCTGGCATCCCTCAAACAGCTTGGCAACAATCTTTTGTGGATTTGGTTTCATTTTAAATGCCTCCATCTAAACCTAAGGGAGCTAGAGATGGACTTCCATCCACCAAGAGTGGGTGTGGTCCCAGGCTTCCTTCAGGACTGTGAAAGTTTCCACCAGCCACACTTCAGTTTGAGCTTATTTCTAAAAGGAGCACAGGTTGCATCATATTGCAACCACTAGGTGGTTTGTCCCATATTCTTTTCAGTTTAGGCCAAGTCCAGTTGCTTAACAGTTTCCTGTGATGCTCCTATAATGCTTAGTTAATTCTATACCATGGTGAGATTAAAAAAGAGCAGAAGGTGCTTTTTTGCCTATTGTTCCTTTTCTTTAGTATTTGTCACCTTGGGAGACAATAGAAATGCAGAAACACGTGGGCCAGTAGAATATGACTCACAATTGAGGAAGACGGAGCAATCGTGTCCTTGGCCTTACATTCTGCGGTCGCTGCGTGAGGCAGGAGCAATGGTAAAGAGATGCATCATTTCCTCACCAAACGTTGCTCAAGACCTGAATATGCTCCTTTCAATCCCTGATCTAGCCAATAAAGCACAGCTAAATAGTAAAGACGTGTCTTGCTTCAGACTCCTGTAGTTACTGAGGCAGTGACATTCATAGCTGGAAACTCAGGAGATGCCACAGACAGGACTTGAAGAACATGGCAGGACTCCTGTCAGCCTCAGATGTGAGTTGCAAGCAAGTGCCTTCTCTGTCAGGAGGGAAGCAGCTTGCTGGTTAAATCCACCAACTGTGCAATGCTAGGCTGCCATACATACTGTATGTCCACCCATCAACACCAGTACTGTGAGGTGCAATGCCTTCAGCTAAAAGAACTCCCTTGGCTCATCTGAGCCTGTTCAGGGTGCAAAAGGAGCCAGGGCTAAGGCACTTGGGAAGTGAGGGAAACAAAGGAAGTGCTTTGTTTAAGAGGGAAATGTGCTTTCCAACCCTTGTAGGTGGCTATACGCAGTGCAAATGAGGACAAAAAAAGGAACTGAAGGCATCATCGAGGTTTGCAAATTGCTTCCTAGCTACTGGCTCGGTGCGGGCAACTTACAGTTTTATTGGGCTACTCCTTTGGTCAAGGTCTGCTCGGTTTGTATTATTTTTATCCTGGAAATAAAGGGGAGGCTTTAACATCATTTAAAAATGCAACACTGCACAATCAAGTAGAGATGACCTTGCAAATCTAGGAGTTATAAATCAGCCAATGGAAAGGAACGCTGTGTAGTACTAAGAGAAACAGGGCAAATATGTGCACTTATATATACTGGACTAATAGTTTATATTCTATAGTACCTTCCCTTAGAAGATGAAGATCTCAAAGAGTTTCACAATAAATAGAAAAAAAGAAACAGGAAAAAGAAAAAAGGCTTTGGATGTCCGATCCTGCTTTCACAAGCCCCACTCTCGGCTGATTACACTAGTTGACACCATCTGGAGACTAGGACTATCATTTCCCTGTGCCTAAAGCAGAGGTAAAACACAAAGAAACCAAAATTCTCTGTTCACAACGTCACTCCCTTGAAGTGATACAAGTATCTGGTACTGGCTTTGTATAGATCCAGATAAGCCCCTGGGAAAACAGTGGAGAGCCAGTCTCCATTGGCCACAGTACAAATCGCATGTCCTACTTTAGGGTATTCTCTGGGATGGTGCCATCAACATCAGTATGATGAAGGACAAGCACTAAGAAAGGTCTTCCAAATTTGGTCCATTCCCTTTGCAAACAAGTTCTTACTATGCATCTAGCTAGCAGATAAATATTCTACCCCAGCCATCGCTGTCATACCTAAGTACCCATTGACACTGTCCTTACTCCCCTCGAGTTAGTGACAGGTAAGCAGAAATACTGAAAGGCCAAGGTCAAGTTTAGAATCATAAAAGCTCACAAAAAATTCACAGCTCTTGCAGGCTGGTCCTGCAAAAGATGCCAGCAAGCGACTCAGCCCAGATCACAGCTACAAGAAAGTAGTAGCACTGGGGACTGCCCTTCAAGCCCTGAGAATTTAACACAGACCCAAAATAAACTGACGCCATGGTACTTTATATAAAGACAGTGACTGATTCAACAACATTTTTATACTTAAGAGTAGAGATCTCCCTACTAATCTGATAGTTTGTTTTTTTTTTTAATAGCCTTGGACCCCCTCTTCTATACATACCTATGAAAAGCAAACATACACACCTTGGTTTTTCCAGTGGTAAGTTAGGAAAAAAAGAAAAGGAAGAGAACGAAGACGTTTGATTTTGACAGTATCTATCCTCCCATCTCATGCCACTACTTGAGACAGCTAATGGAGAGTGATCACAATGCCAAAGCAGACAGAAAGAGCTGTTAAGGAATCAGAATAAGTTGCAAATGCATCTAGACAAGTGATCAGGCATCTCACCTCCTACCTACCAGCAGTCAGTAGCTGTGTTCCTCCTACTGCACTCGAGCAGGGTCGGGAGAAACATTGCTGGTGTTTGAGATGCCAGGCTCTCAGAGAAACCTGGGTGCTTATTTGCAAGCAAAGCTGCATTTTGATTTTGCATGCATCAGTTTTGGCTCAGGTGGGCCATTCCCAGATTCCCCTGAAATCCTGGCTAAACTGAAATGCCCAGAAGGACAAAGTAAAACCTCACTGTGGCATTTTCATGAGTAGCTCTCTGTTTGTGGGTGTGTACATGTAAAAAGGGGTAAAAAGGACAGCCCCAAATGGGAAGGCTAGTACTAGAGCCTCCAGGAATAGAGTTTTTTGATTTTTCTATTTCACAGTTGGTTGATTTCAAGCATTCTAATGGCTGCTTCCTACCCTAGTGCCCATCTGTCTATTTTAATAAATGTTCTTGGTAGCACCTACCTGGCAAGCATTCGAACACCCAGCAGCACAACCAAATTTCACCCTAAATCAGGGGGCTGGAACAGCAAGCTCCATGGAAATGATGCAATCATCCTTCTCCCACAACACAAGCACTGGCAGCAGCAGATAGACAGATGGGTAAAGCAAGAAAGCAAGAAAACATGATGGGCCTGGCCCCATCTCTCCTTTTCCCTTCCTTTTTTTCTGTTAAAGTCCGGGTGAGCAAAGGACAGGTTGCTGGTAATACTTGGGTGCCCTGTGCAGCCACAGAGGTCTTCTGGGTGGCAGCTGGAAAGATTATAGAATCATGTCATAGAATGGTTTGGGCTGGAATGGACATTAAAGGCCACCTAGTTCCAACCCCCCTGCCATGGGCAGGGACACCTCCCACTAGACCAGGCTGCTCAAAGCCCCATCCAATCTGGCCTTGGACACTGCCAGGGAGGGGACAGCCACAGCTTCTCTGGGCAACCTGTTCCAGTGTCTCACCACTCTCACAGTGAAGAACTTCTTCCTAATATCAAATCTGAACCTACCCTCTTTCAGTTTAAAGCCATTACCCCTTGTCCTATCACTACACGCCCTTGCAAAAAATCCCTCCCCACCTTTCCTGTAGGCCCCCTTTAGCTACTGGAAGGACACTATAAGGTCTCCCCAGAGCCTTCTCTAGGCTGAACAAGCCCAACTCTTTCAGCCTGTCCTCATAGGGGAGGTGCTCCAGCCCCCTGATCATCTTCATGGCCCACTTCTGGACCTGCTCAAGCAGGTCCAATTCTTTCTTACACTGGGGGCCCCAGAGCTGACCACAGCACTCCAGGTGGGTCTCACAAGAGTGCAGTAGAGGGGTAGAATCACTTCCCAGATGCAAAGGTTCATAAGCTACCTTGGAGATAATACGAGATAACTGATGCACTGAAGGCACCAGGTGACAATGAACAGCATCTCTTTAGGACCCATTCATTATCTTTGATCTGTCTGTGTCTCTCTCCAGATCTAATCAGTGGTGATGGATGCTAATCCTTGCTCCATCCTCTGGGCATCCAACTGTGCTCCCTCTCATTTGTCACAGAGGCCCCATCCCTTCCCCAGCAAATCCTCTCACATGCAGGTGCTGGGACAGTGAAAGGATCAGCTCCCTGTAGACCAGCTTGTGTCACAGTTGAGGAGGATGGGCACAGGGCGGGTATGTCACCTCCCTGTGCTAGGAAAGCTGGACACCGACCTGCTGTGTTCATACCCCAATGTCATGCTAGGAGAGCTGCCTCCATTCATGATCAGCTTTCCTCCACCTTTCCTTCACTCTCTACCCCAAGAGGTAGCATCCCCATGTGGCTGCTTTTAAAATGGTGGCAGAAGAAGCCTATGTGAACGCTGATATTCTGTTACTGCCTCAAGGACACGAGCGCATGGTTAAGTCTTGGCATTTCACCCTTCATCAATACTAAAATTTAGCAAGAAATGTGTACAATGAAGGCTTATGTCTTAGGCCTTTTTCTTATTAATCCTATTACATTTGTCTTTATGAGCTCTCCAAGTTCCTTTTACTCCCTCCGGGGCTTGGCTGCAAATGAGATTTTGCATCTCAGTGTAAAATAACCCGAACATTTTTCTATAAAATTAAATAAAAATCCTCCATCCTGGCAGTACATGCCCAGAATCCAATTTCTGGAGTGTACATCTTTCCAAGTGCTTCATTGTCTTCTCAACTTCCCTTAGCTTTGGGAACATGCTTTCATTCTGTCCTGATCAATATCGTGAAGAAAAGTAAGGAGCAAACTTTAAACAGCTCAGATGAACAAGAGGCAGAAAATATGAGACTAAGCTGCAGAAGTCTATGACGTTTGGCAAATCTCCTCTTATTATATATGCCTCAATTTTCTGATGTGTAAAGTGGTGACAGTAATAGTCATAGCCTGCAATGCAGATGGGTTGGCTCAGCCCATGGATGTTCACGAGTACGATGAGATTCTATTACAACTAATAGTATCCATAAGTTTATTATTGTGTTACATATCATTTAGGCAAGTGCTTAGATTTCTGAACTTTACCAAATCTTCCTAGCTTTGCAAAACTGGACTCTAAATTTGTGCAGTTTCCAGAAATTCCTAGTATCTTCTGTCTTCTATCAGGCAAACAGCTATTTTTTTTTTTAAAAAAATATTCTGTTTGACAAGAGGGCCTCAAGAACTAAATCCTGGTGCCAGATTTGCCTGTATGTTCAATAAGAAAGCCATGCCTGCTCCCAAAAAGCTTACCGTAATGACAAGAAAAAGCAAAAAGAAAAGTGTATTAGAATTCTTAATGCCATCTAGAGTTAGTAAGGCAGAGTGGAATAGCCAGAAATGAAAAATAATGGGTGAGGAAAGTTAATAGCATCCCTTCCCAGGGCTCTGACTGCTTTGAATTTAATCTTTCAGAGAAAGGTAAGTATTGTGTGGAAAGTAATTCCTACCATATTAAGGGAGGGGGATTTTTACTGTACCATGTTTGAACAGGTTTGGTGCTCTAACATTATCATTTACCTTTGATCTGTAAAATCTGGATATGTGTTAGCAATTCACCAGTACTACCCATAATTTGAAGCCTTTAATACCTGATATGGCAGGATGACTTGGACTGCAAGAAGAAAACAAAATCAAGCACAACTTGCAGCGCCTTAAAGAATCATTGACCTCAACATGCTGAGCTCCTGTTCAACTCAGTCTAACCTCCCCCAGCAGATTTCCACCCGCACAAGTGTATTCCTGTTCAGCCTCTGCAGCACACCACTGTTTACCATAGAAGCTGACATTTAGATATGAAAAAATCAGGAAGGAAAGGGGATGATTTAAAAATAAAATGTAATTTACACTAATTATGTTGTTACATAGGATGCTCTGCAAAAAACATTAGCAAGTGAGATCATGTCAGCTAAGCACAAGATGAACTGTATGGAAGACTTAAAAGTTCCTAAGTCAGAGAGCTGTGGCTTCCTGCTGCTTCTCATTTCTTGGCCAATCAATGCTTCATAAAGACTTTTAGGATATAGTCAAAGTACCTCTGCAGTCCTAATGTCTGCAGTATCTAACTAGGAAACCAGGGGTAATACACCGGTATGCGCAGCAGCCTGGCGCAGCAAAGCATACGACCACTCCTGTTACAATGCTAGGGAACAGACAAAGTGAGGCAGTCTTGAGTCATCTGTGGAAAAACAGCCAAACCAAAGACTTCCAAAGCCCAGCATCATGCCACAATTACTGACCACCCTTCATTTCACCTCCAGAAAATTACTAGAAAGGAGATGACCACCAACTGGCAGTGTAGGACATCCACTATTGTGCAGCTTGATGTCTCCCTGACCAGCATTCGGGACTCTTCAGCAGTCCTTTCTGTTTCCCAGTACTCACCCTGTACCGAACTGGAAGGGCGTATGTCTGTCTCGCAGCTGTCAAAGACCACCATTAGCAAATAAAAAAAAAAAGAGCATAGTAAATTCACAAATATTTGGGTAGGTTCGGAAAAGCAGTTCTTCAAGTAGCATTTTAACACATCTCCCAAGTGCCTTCAGCTCAAATAATCTCAATTTACATTTCAGTTTGCTCTCCCATAGCCTGGAGGGGTAAGGGGAGAACTTGCCTTTATCACTAGCTCCAGCTGATCTAGCTCAAGTTTTTCAGGGGGTTGTACACAGACCACCTTACCATTTAAAACTTGCATGTAAATCATACCATGCCTCCCACCTGCACACATTTGTATCCTGCAGCAGGCTTCATCTTATGCAAAATGGGCCAAGATTAAAGCAATCTTCAAGACAACCATTTCAGTAATCCTGTAGTGAACGTAATCTAAACTTGAATATTTTGGAGGTACAGAAAGTGTCTCAGGAATGTGGGATATAGCAAACAGGTCCTGCTACAAATTTTCAACTGGGTTTTCTGCAATGCCTGTGCTCAAATTCAGGTGGCAAGCTGATGGTCTGAGTTTCTACCATCCAAGAAAAGATCAGCTAACAAACAGAGTTGACACTTATATTTTACATTTCACAGTGTACAAAATCTCAAAAAATGGACTTCAGCTGCGCTGTTTTTGCTTTTTTCTTTCCTGCTTTATTTTGTTTTACAAAACTGTTCACTATCAATCTATCTAAACCACTTCATTGACCACAGGGGCCAGGAAGCTAAGGACTGTGATTATTTGTCAAAGCTTTTATTTTGAAAAAAAACCCACCAAACCCAACAATTGACAAAAGTAATTCAACGAATTTTTTGACAAATACATTTGAAAATTTTTAGGCTACCTCAGTTAAACTGATGAATAATGCGAAATGATATGAGGTGAATAATTTATTACAAAATATGGGGAAAAAAACACTATATAAATTATTGAACTGATATTATTTGACAGGTGCTTGCCCTTCCCTGAAGTGCAGCTTTCTCTGTGATGGAACATAGCAGCTGTTTAAAAGCAACAATAGTTTAAGGCAGCAAATGAAGAAGAATTGCAAGTGCTGAGAGAGTATGAGATTAGGCAGAATGTAATTATCCAGATTGGAAGCTGGTTAAAATCAGGAAATAAGGCAAAGGTTCTCTTATGAAATATATCATACAATAACAACCACAAGTGGTACAGATATCTTCTCTCTTTTTTTTTTGTTTTTGTTTGGGTTTTTTAATCTAAAATTTTTATTATTAACAAAAGAATAGAAGAATAGACTATTTCAGTTGGAAGGTACCTACAACGATCATCCAGTCCAACTGCCTGACCAATTCAGGGCTGACCAAAAGTTAAAACATGTTATTAAGGGCATTGTCCAAATGCCTCTTAAACACTGACAGGGAAGGGGCATCGACCACCACTCTAGGAAGCCTGTTCCAGTATTTGGCCACCCTCTCGGTAAAGAAACGTTTCCTAATGTCCAGCCTAGACCTCCTCTGACGCAGCTTTGAACCATTCCCACGTGTCCTATCGCTGGGTACCAGGGAGAGGAGCTCAGCACCTCCCTCACTCCACGTCCTCTCCCCAGGAAGCTGTAGAGAGCATGTAGTCGCCCCTCAGCCTCCTTTTTTCCAAACTGGACAAGCCCAAGGCCCTCAGCTGCTCCTCACAGGACAGGCCTTCCAGCCCTTCAAACCTCTTCTCACTTGGCGCAGGGGTTTCTTCCCTCTGCGCTCCGCGGGACTACTTTCCGCATCCCAGCGCCCTGGCAGAACACAAAGGTGTTCGCCCCGTAACAACCCTACGGAGTCGGGACGGGAAGAAGCGCCCGGCCTGGGCCCAGCCCAAGGCCAAGGCCAAGCCCAGGCCTTGGCTCCCGCTCACCAGGGCCCGGCCCCGCTCGGCTCAGCGCGGAGCGACATCTAGCGGCGGGAGCGTGCGTTGCGCAGCGGTCTCCGGCGGGGTGGCGTCACCCATCGGTTGAGGGGGCGCAGCTAGTCACGGTACACCCAAACGGGAGCGTAGCAAGCCCGTCAGCAGACCTGCGAAGCACCCGGAGGTGCAACCTCCACCCATCCGTGAGTAATTTGGAGGCGCTGGTGAAAGCTGGGACCACCAGGAGTTGCGGATGCGGTGGCTGTGAGGCAGCTCCTCCTCCTGCTGGGCGGCGGAAGGAAGGAAGGAAAGGAAGGAAAGAAGGAAGGAAGGAAAGGAAGGAAAGGAAGGAAAGGAAGGAAAGGAAGGAAAGGAAGGAAAGGAAGGAAAGGAAGGAAAGGAAGGAAAGGAAGGAAAGGAAGGAAAGGAAGGAAAGGAAGGAAAGGAAGGAAAGGAAGGAAAGGAAGGAAAGGAAGGAAAGGAAGGAAGGAGAGCCTGCTTTCCTTCAGGCGTGTTTCCTTCCCTAGCCTTATAGCCGGCAGCGTGCCCTTACTCAACACCATGGAATCGCACCCTGTGTAGCTATTACCGTGCCTCCAGGAGCTGTTACTTTAAAGACTCTACCAGTCCCTTTCGAAAGGGCAAATCATAACTGTGGCACCTTGGAAAGATTTGCTTCCAAGAGCAGGAGCTGAGCTCACCCTAAGTATTGCAAGAATTATTTGGGGAATTTATGCTCTTGGGTCCTTGCTCCCGGTCACTAGCAGGGAAATGCAGGACTGCGCAGAAAACAAAATTTACAAATCTCTGTCACCTTATGGGAACGTTGTGATACTCCCAATTTACACACACACTTTAGATGTGTAAATATTTCAGAGCTGCAGTTTAAGGGCACCAGTGATTTGCACAGCACTATATATCACGGCTTCCCAGGGAACACAGCGCTACCGAAAAGTAGCGCTCAAGTCAGAGGTGGATTTAACATTAGCATCTCGGCACTACGCTATGAGTTCGATTGTTTATGTACATCTGTCAACTGATTTAAAATCTATATTTACACACACTGAGATGGCCTCCACTCATTAATAAATTAAGACGCTTGTAAACCTCTGGATCTGCAAGTTGGCTTTCCAATTTACTAGTGTCTGAGTATCAGGTTGCCCACCCTTCCTAGGCAAAAGCTGCTGGAAGGAACAAAGCTAAATGCTCCACACAGTCCTGGAGATTCTGCTTGTCCATATACTCTGGCATTCATGCTCCTCATACTACACCTTTCTGCAGGCTAAAGAAGTCTCTTCCGTCCTGAGGGTTATTAGCCTCGGATCTTTTGCCAACACTGAATTCAATCATTTAGATGAGTTTAACGACAAAGGTTAGTTTTTCCAAGACAAAGCTGGAAACCTGCAGCAGTATGGTCTTAGGGGCTAAGAACTACGCAGTGAGTGAGTTGCCATTGCAGCCTCTGACGAGGGCCCCTTCTGCCATCAGCTCTCTAAGCTCATAACTCCCTTCCTCCTCTGAGCACGATGATGAAATATTAGAGGCTCTGATCTCTGCCTCATTAAATAGAGAATATTCTCACTTTGTCTTGACCTGCACTAGGGCCAGTTTAAGGAGCAATCCGTCATGAGATCATTAATACAAAGACTTGCTCAGAGGGCAAGGATGTTCATCCAAAATTAAATTCTTAACCTTTTTGGGAAGGACTTTGGAAAGGATATTTTATCTTTCCTAACTGGACAGATCAGTTACATATTTCCACGCCGCTATGATGGAATCAGAGCCAAGAGGCTGGCCAACACCATGCTGAGACTTTGCCTCTTCAACTGTTATACCCAGCACTGTGTAAGCAGAAGCCCCAGAGATCAGGAAGAAGAGCAATGGTCAGGAAAAAACTAGAATGAATATAGTTCAAATAGGCCAAAGGCACAGGCTCCATAACAGCAGCCTTGCAAGGGATAATATGAGGACACTACAGAAAACTATGCGTGGACACACAGAGATGCTGTAAAAACATTAATGAGTCTTTGCCATCCTTTCAGGACACACATCCAATTGTCAGACACAGTAAACTCACAAGTCACATGAGTGACAAATGAAGGGGACTCTGGTTTTGCTTGCAGTGTTGCTCATAGACATTCTGGGAAAAGGTCTGTCCTTTAATACATGGATTTACTGCACTTGGTGTGAGAGTGGTTCCTTGGTCTTCCTCCTGACCCTCTCTCCACTCTTCTCCTACAAAGGGTTTCAATGACGAGAGATACCCGTAGCCTGATGATGACAGCAAGCTATAGGATGGATGCAGACAGAGAGAGAGAAAGGAAACCTCCAAGACATATGTTTTCTCCTAATAGTATACAATCTACACGGACTGCTGCAGAAATGGGATAAATAATAGAATCACAGAATTTTCTCATCCCCTATCACTGTCAAATCCTATTAAACTCACTCCAGGTAAAAGGTGCATTATTGACACTGCTAAAACTACACTACGCATCGGGGTTACCGTAAACAAATGAAAGAAGATGGGTGTGAGAGAGGATAAAGACAAATCACAAATCATCATCTTCTCAGTGAAGCATCACAAGTATACATATTGGGGGTGAGGTGCTATTCCTGAAGACATATAAAAGCTATATCAGGTTAGGATTGGAGCTTGGTATTAACCCTCTCATTGCTGTTTTTTCTATGAATACTGGCACTGCTGTTTCTTTTGAGGCTAATGTGCTTTTATACCAAAGAAGATACAGACAACTGGATTAGTATGGGATTTAGGGAGCAGGCTGCGTACCGAGTGATGTGACAGCGAACAACTAAATTTAATATGGCAGCTTGATCCATTATGTATTTTACTCCAAGAAAAGTCTACATGGGCATATGAAACCTGGACTGGATCTGCAACGGAGTGGACTGGGATGCAGAAGTGTCAGATCTGGGCCATATGATGATCGCATTTTAACAACCGTTTTTTCTGCCACTAAGTACATTTTACATGGCTTAAGCTTATAAACACATAGAATCCTCATTAGAAATCATCCTGACCCTAAACTTTATTTAAAGATCCATAATATTTAAAACCTTTCTGGCATTTTTACTTGTGAACCTCAAAGATCTTTAATCGATTGGTATTATTACGCTCATTTCCACAGAGATGCTGAGCAGGGAGGCTGACACATGCAGAGTTGCCCAGTGAATCAAGAGAAGAGCCAGTGACTGCCCCTAGACCTCTCATCTTGCTCAGACACTCCTGCAACCTTCACTCAGCTCAGCACCAGAACAGAGATTTTATCCACTGTCACCATACAGGCCTAAAATACGCACACATAAGCAAAATCCTAGTTCTGATCAGAGAGGTTTCAAAGTAGTACAGGTCCCACCAAAGACACAGTCTGTTGATTATTGCTCTTCCTCAAGAAGTTACCGGATGAAATCAAAGACATGCACAGGTAACTGGCTGCAAGTACTCTGAAACACCTCTCTCTCTTCTCCTGGATCTTATGCAGGTTTAACTTTGTACCTACCCATACATACAACAGAGTACATGGCACGCTAAATATTTGTCAGCTGATAACCCCAATTACACCAAGGCCTGCCCCTAGCTTGGCACCACAGGACATACTTGCTTACTAGAGATGAAGTAGCTTCTGCTGCCCCGTCCTCAGAGTAACTGTAGAGACCAAGAAATATCAAGTCTCTCTTATGTTTTGTTAAAAACCCAAAAAGATTAATATGGAGAGGGCATACTTAATTTGTTACTAAGCTGTCCTTTGCATATCACTGGCCTGATCCTACCATCTTCCCAAAGCTTTACTAGCTCTGAGAGGTACACAGCACACAGCTATTCCAAGAAGCAAGGAGAAGTCTTTACAGGAACAGGTTTTGTAATCATTCGCAATTCATTTAGCATACGGAGCAACATTCTGGGTGTCATGTCTCCCAGCTGGTGGCCAGACGCTACAGTGGATGCGACCAACTGGCCACAGTCCTTCAGCCTGGCAGACCAGGCTTCTGTGTGTGCACGGCTTGTGTGTTTCCATGGCTGAGGCTCAGAGCACCATGTCCAAGTCCCGCAAGCAGACGCCAAGCCAGCTGAACCACAGAGGAAATTATCCCCAGGCCAGGCTGGGCGGGGGGATGACAAAGTTTGGAAAAGAGCACCAGCCAGCCAAGAGGATTTTACATTCAGGCTAGTCATCTTTCCCTAATGGTCTTACTTCTTAATGAGAGGGGAGGAAGAACAGATGGCTTTTGCATTCGAAGCCAAGGCCAAGAGTTCAAGGGGATGTGCAGTGTCTTTTCTGCAGCCCCTCTAAACTCCACACACCTACATGGAGCAATACAGCCAGCGTGGCATTGGAAGTCCCGGAGCTGGCTCCATGAAGGCTGGAGTCCCTGCTGCACTGGGAGCCATGAGCTCACCTCCCAAAGCAACATAGCTGGCTTGGTACAGAACTAGGCCTAGGCCAATATGCCCAGGTCCTGGTTGAAAAACAACCTTTGTTTAATGCTAGCTTGGAGTCGTCTCCATTTCTTTGTCTCAATGCTTCTCAGTGTCACTTTTTCTTCTCTAACAAGACAGAGGGTCCTGATCTGCTCCCAAGCATTGTTTTAAGAGCTAGGAGGATACCACTTTGCCTAAGAAAAATTCTCCGTGGATGTTCAGGAGGAGGACAGAGAGGTTGTTAACATGTGTTCAGCCTGGAGAGCAACACAAGTAGATGCGTCTCTGTCAGTGACAACACTAAGGGCATTGCAGCCTGGAGGATGGGTTGCATTTAATTGCTTTGCACATTTGCAATTATAGGGTTAATTTGTAGCTACCTTCTGCCCAAAGTATGACTCTGCTATCACTCTGGTAGCGTTACAGATAAAGACACGATTGCATTTCCAGACAGGCTTGTCACTTAGAAAACACTAATGCCCCACTTTTGCAAGGTGATTATTAAGGGGTACTCTGACTTTATAATATACCAAATGTCTGCACGGCTACAAACTGATAACATGGAACCAGCAGTGACATTGATTAAGTGCTGCTGGCAATCTGACTTCTGGAATACTATAGGCCACCAGCAGCCATAATACAGGAATAATCAATAATAATGCTTAATCTTGCCCTCTAATGAACAGGAGAAACCCCCTTCTCTAACCCTGCCCCATCCTCCTCCTCTCCATGAATCCTAAGAGGAAGGAAACCTGTGGTGTAGCAGTCAGGACTTTAAGACCAAGGGTCTGAGCACAGAGAAGCAGGCAAGTGGCTGTCGTACAACATGCAGATAGTTGCACAGGTACTAACACCCTATGAAAGGAGATATATCCAGCCTTTGCTGGCTGTGAGAAACACGCTTGCCGTGAATCTTTGAGGGAACAGAGAAGAGCAAGTGACGTCTTATTTCTATTGTATAAAACAGCTCCAAAATCAAGGCACCTTTGTTTCTAAATAGTCTGTCTTTGTTTCCCTGTACTGGCAGTTCAAGCAATCAGAAATCCTGAGTCTAGCCTCCGAAAACCATGAAAATAAGTTTTCTAGATTTGTTGGTTTTGAATCATCAGATTATACTTAGGTTGTATTTTCAGGCTTTTCATCACAACATTATAGTAAAAAACCTTCTTCAAACTATCCTTACTTCCCCTCCCCAAAAAAAACAATGAAAGAGGAAAATTTGTCTTCTTGCTCACATACCTACAAGGCGGCTAAGCTTGAAATTAAATATGGAAGGACTAAGAAGGACTAAGGACTGCTGCTAAAATTGTGAAAGTCAACAGTGCAAAATTTTCAAAATCCCTGTCCTAATGTTGAGGCTGTGGCAATGCTGTATTTGAAATGGATAACGCTTTATTGTGCTGTACTTGAATTCTCTCATGCTGCTCTCTTCTCCTCATTAAGGACATTCATGGGGAAAACCTCTGGATGCTCTTTGTACATGAGGGAACAAAGTGTCCTCTCCCATGGAGACAGAATACAGTGTTACTGAAGCTAAAAGGCCCAAAGTGCCATCTAATGCTAAAATAACAGGGAGTTTTACCTCTACTTATAACTCATAATCCTGAGCTATTTGTCCTCCAGATGAAATGAAAGATACATCCCACCACCTCCACTGCACGCAAATATCATAGCCTGTAAAGCTGCATATTAGCAACTTGGGAGATTCCCTCCCACAGGAGGGGCTCAAGCCAGGTGAACAGTGAGTAAGAATTTGGGGGGTTTTCCCCCAAACCCCATCTTATGCCTGAAGTATATGATGCCCACTAATGATGTATGTAGCTGTGGGAGCCACAATGATTACTGAGGCAAACAAATCCCATACATCAGGAAGCAGAGTGCTTTCCATGGGGTTCAGGAAGGGAGTCCCCTACCTGCAGCATTACCCTGAGACCTGCAGAGCCTATGACCTGCCCCCTGCAGTGGCTCTCACCCCACCTCTTGCCCATTAGGCAGCTCAATCCAAAACTCTTGGCAGGAGGCTGTGCCAATAAATATATTTTCTATTGGCAGGATATTGCGCTCCTCTGAAATATCATGTATTTGGCCATTAAGGGAAGGCAGAGTCTGATCTTGCATGTCAAATCCTATACTCCCATGAAAAATGAAGGAGCCACTTTGCTCTGCTCTACTCTTCTCCCAGCTAACAGCCAAGGATGCTTTCACAAGTAAAATGCAGTGTTCAGGGCTTGCTTTGCCCTGGCAAGAACTGTACCCGAAAGTAACATAGAGTGGATTGGAGAACAGAAAAGGGGCACGAGATACATGTGCCTGCTTGTCCACTGAAACTGCTGAGAATTTTAATTCTCATCAGCCCTGACACAAAAATCATAGCATCAGTTAAGTCATAATGAGTTGGTGGTGCATTTGATGTTTACAGACTGTAGATTAGGAGCAAAAGTGCAGGACTTCACAGCAGCCTCACTAAGTATAGATGCAGAGTTTGGACCCAAGGCTTAAGTTCAGAAGTTTTAACAAGAAACTGAAATGCTCATGGAATTCATAATGGGATACAAAGCTTTTCTTCTGTACAGTAAGCTAGCTTTTACCGACACCCACCAAAGGTGATCAGAAGCTCTTAACATGCAAAGCCTTATTTTGGGCAGGTGTCGGGGATAACCTGACTGAGGAAGATGAAGTTGACCTTGACAACATTCCAGTATACAGAAGAAGTGGATGAAGAATGTTGTAAACAAGTCTGAGGAAGTGATAAGAGACTGAGCAAAAAGAGACTGAACAAGTAAATGCCACAGAGCGGAAATTTGGCAAGAGAGCAGTAGATGAAGTGGGAAATACAGTTGGAGCTCCAGCCGATCAGTATGTGAATAGAGGTGAATGGACAGAGCTATTGAGCGAATCATTTTAGCAGCCTTAGTGCATGAACCGGTGGACAGATATGAAAGGTTATAAAAGGGTACGTTTTTTCTGCTGCGCCAGCTCGGCCATCTTGGCTTTTGTAACTTAATAAAGGCTGCCTTCTTTTTTACATATATTTTTGTCGGTGTCGGTCCCTACTGCGACAGGCAGGCATTAAGTGGCTCATGGGTAGTTGATTTCAGCAGATACCAGCCCCCAAACCCTGCTATTGCAATCACTGACTTCCTCACTGTGACAATAAATTTAGGACTTCTGCTAAAAGACAGGAAAAAAGCACATGGGAGGCAGGGGCAGCGGGGGGTGGGTGAGGAGCAAAAAGAGGAAAGACTCACAGAGCTGGGCCAGCACACTTGATTCTGGACTTTAACAACTCTGGGGCCTGATTTTCCCTCAAGACGAGTCAAATCCCAGCTAGGTACAACACATTAGCAGAAGAGCCCACAAACTTTTTGAAAGCAGACAAGATCTCCTGGATTAACCCAACACAAACACCACTCATGCCATAGGATAGACGTGGCGTGTCCAAGTCAGCCTTGCTTCCAAGGGATTTGCAAAACAAAGCAGGGGCCCCCTGGACCTCCTTCTCCAGTGGGTTTGACTGCCCAGGAAGCCAGAGCTCCTACTGCTGGGCGCGACACCGCCACCAATGCCTTAAGTGCCAATGGCAAGTGGAAATCTGTAGGGATGCTGGGTTCTGCAGCACAGCACGCTTGCGAATCCACAGGCAGGGAGACAGGCACATGGGGGAGAGGATTAGATTAGCTCGCATTGATAAATGTTCTGTGTGCTCTGATACTCCAAGAATCCTCTTTTTTCCCCCCTCCCTCCTCCTTCCCCCTCAAATCTCAGCCTCCTCCCTCCTGCCTGGTTTCATCACAACTCCAGATTGCTTGAACAAGCTGCCTGATAAGCCCACAGATGCCAACAGGAAGCAATGATGTTACAATAAGTGTCACAGGGAAAATGTCAACTGTATCATTATAATGAAGGTCATGTCTCCCTCACAGAGAGCTCAGGGCTCTGCACAATTCACATGTTGTTATTAGGTAGATGTTGACATGTGTAACTTCTACCTTACAAGAGTCACTGCACAGGGATGAGTGAGGAAATGCTGGCTCACGACTAGTCTGAGCTTCAGCCTCCGTCATAGAAAGTGCAGAAGGAAACAATTAACAAGCATTACACAGGTGGGAATTAACCAATACCCCAGTTCCACTGCCTTGCGGCAGGCAGGATACACACAGGATAACAGGGCAAACGCACAGCACATAAGCAGCCTCAGACAGCACCAAAGCACAAAGTGGTACTAAGAGCGAGTCAGGCACAAAAGCAACCAGCCTCTGTCCCAAAGTTGATGCTAGTAAATGGCACTTGGATACTTCATGTAAAACAGCTCGCTGCCTCCCTAATGTAGGGAATCTCCTCCTTTTAAACCTAGTGATAAAAATGATAAAAAGGGGACTATAAAAAATAAAAGCCTTGAATTAATACTCTAATGAAGTTTTATTATTTTTCTGAAAAAGATTTTGTTCTATGATGAGGAAATATGTACTCTCTTTGGCTCTAGCTCTATGCAAGGAAGTGGTTGTAGGGGTGGCGGGGTGGTGTGTTTGTGCACACATGCGTGCACAAGATGAAACAAGGTGCAGAGGCCTTTTAATACCCCAGAAAGACACAATGTTCTTTCCCGTCTTCTCTCCATCTCCTAACCTGTCAATATTTTGCTCAATAAGGGATGACATGTTGGCAAGGATTTTCACATGCACACGCACATACACACGTGCATAAATACCCTGCTAGAGCTGATGGGAGAATATTAAAAATTGAGAGATTTGACTAATACATTGCATGACAAAGTGCTTTCAGTGGTCCACAGGACTGCCCATTGCTAATTTATCGAGGAAGATGGTTAGGGCATTGCTCAAAGTTACCCCAGGACATCAAAACAATATTCATCTAAAGACAGAGAGGAGGAAAGAAGCATGGTAGAAGAGCAATCATCTGAAGAACTGGAGGTACAGAGATCATGATGGACAAGAGCCAAGGTAGGACTGGCATATCAGCACGCTCATAGGTGACTGAGCACCATTGTACTCTTCCTCCAGTCCAGAAAGCCAAGGGAAAGATAAAGCAGTGGGATCAGCAGGTTGCAGCTCAACAATAATTGCACTTCTCTTGAGATGGTGCATTGTAATTTATCTGCTCCCTCCCATTCCCACAGTGCCATGGTGTATCCCATCCCATCAATTTGTTCCCATATGCACTACTGTGAGGCAAAATGGCTGGTTGGACTCAGCCTGATATTTTCAATGGCAGGCTGTGTTCACTCAGTTGCTTGGGGAAAGGTTGGCTCGGGGCTGCAAGCACAGGGGAATGCACACCTCCCTGAAGCATCTGTTTATATTTTATTTTAGTAAGAGCAGAAGGAAAGCACTATTTTATTCTTCTATCCATAGGGCCATATTCTTATGCCTCTAAGAATTAACACCGTCAATGCAAGCAATTAACAAGCAATAGTGAACATGGTGGAGATGCTCTGAGAAGAAGCTGGGATGATTTGGCTTCAGTCCTCCACTCCCTAGCACGTAAGCTGCAGGAAGACAGAAGCAAAAAAGAAAGTTCTATTTTTCTATCCTAGGATGATCCACCTTCCCTTTCTTTGCCCTGTGCTTTGGGAAAAAACAGCTGAAACTCAGAAACAACCCTTGAAAAATCACTCCTGGGCTACATCTGAAGCCCAGAGCAAGGACAGGCACTACAAGTTCTCTGCAGAGAATGCTTACAAACAGATGTCACATCTTAGCCCAAAAGGGACTGTACTTCAGAGGTAGAACTTTTCAGAGCAAAGCCTGCTGAAGGAATCTCCACAAATGATAAGTTTGGTTTGAAAGATCAAGTGGTCACCATCTTCTCCATCATCCATCATTGCATCATCCTGTTATATCTCCGTAGTCCAAATACAGAACAAAAAAATTATTCCCTGTCTTCAGATGTCCCGGGCTGAAGCCAGTGAAGCATACTCAAGAGATAAAGGAAGAGTTGAGGCTCATGGAGAGGAAGGTGAAAAAAAGGAAGAAGTGGTTGGGGTTTTGCCAGCAACCACATTCAGTACAACGGATTTCTGAGTCCAAGTCAAAGAAGGGATTCGATGGGTAAGCATAGCAAGCCTTCCCCATAGGAAGTCACCAGGGGGGTGGGTCACTGTCATCAGAAGCAACCCCTTTAGGTCCTGCTGCTGCAAGTTGGTCAATCTCAGTGGCTCACAGGTTTCTCATTTGGTTCCTGATCTGTAAAGCAATCTGAAACGGACTGCTTCCTGCATTTCCACCTCTGCTTATTTATTCACTTATTTTAATTTGAAAGAGGATTTAGCGATTCATGGAAGCCAGTGATCGATATCCCTGGCATGAGCCAAGAACAGCTCTGAGCAAGACTGGTCTCACAATCCTGCAACTGACAGCGTAACTCAGTCCAGACCCCCCCTGCTAGGGGCTAGCTTCCCTGCTACTGTGCAGCCAGTGCCTGCTCCTCCACTGCAGCCCCCCCAGCTCTCCCAGCTCCTCTGCCTCCTGCCCTCAGTCTTCCTTGTGTTGAAACTGTAAAATACAAGCCAGAAGGTGAAACTATGGTTTTGAGATGATAAAATTAAGATGAGATCCACCAAATTCATTTTTATTTGCAATCATAAACCACTTCACTTTACAAGACAGAGAAATTAAAAAAGAAAATGAGAAAGAGTTCAAGTGCATCAGTTACAGGTTGTTAATAGAACCAAAGTATTTTGTACTATTTATATTTTATGAAGCTCTGTTGCTAAGTTTTGTACAACAAAACATCACAATAAATGATTTACCAACTAAGTAAAGGATCCAGAAATCTGATCTCAGCTCATCCTTTAGAAGGCCGAAGATCCTGATCTGTGTAAAGTGCCTGAGGCACTTTAAAACTGGAAAAAACCACAACCCATCAGTCCTGATTTTCATTTTTAAAAACTTTTCTACTGTTTTTTCAATTGTTACAGGATAGTATCTTGCCAGAAATGAAGCATTTTTTCTGAAAATGACAGAGAATATTTGAGAAGTCCATAAAAGAAATTACAACTTTCTAATGAAAAATACTTTTTTAACATCATACATATTTGATTTTCATATTTCTGACAGAAGAAATAATTATTAAAAAGAATTATTATTACTTTTCTTAGAATTCTTTTGCAGCCTTAGAGGTTTCCTTTGGAAGCCCTTAGCTAATCCTACTCCCTTCAAAACACATCTGAGCTAGGATTTGCAGGACTGTTTACAGGTCAAATGCACTGTAAGTAGGTGGTACGGAGAGGACAGGCAGTTTTCTAAACATGCAAAGCTGGCTCTGCTAACCTTCTTTCTGTTTTGGGTTTTATATTATACTAGGCAAGCATAACACTTCAGATCTATTGGCATGCCCGCACTGGACTATGATGGTGTAGCAGGTGGCATGTGACGGAAGGTGGGGACCAACATCCACTTTAGATGCGGCAAAAGTGATGCTTGTGAGTGAGCAAGGCAAGAGGTGTGGGGTGCCTCTGCAGTGCCCAGGTAGATGAGGACAGTTAGCACCAGAAGGTGAGCCTTCTCTCCCTGCTCAGCAGAAACAGTGACAGGGATGAGGCACAGGTGCAGCTGACCATCTCTCTGGCAAAGCAAGGGGCTGTGTAGGTGGCACGGAAGAGGAGGACGTGTCATTCTTGCAGGCACATCAGAAAGTTTGACACCTGCCCCTAGGTCCTGTTATGCTGATCCTCGGCACTGACCAACTTTGCCTGGATCAGGAAAGCAGCTATAGCAAAGGCCAGCAATGTTTTTTAAAGATAGCTTCTACCTTCTCACTGTCTGGGAACCATTAGCCTCTCAGTTTGTCTTAGACTTGCTTTAATGTACTCTTGAATGAGTCACGGCAAACAACAGGAGCTCTACTGGTGCAGCAGCACGTTTGAGCAGAAAGGGCCTGCCCGCGGGAGTGAGAAAGAGACAGTTGTGCTGGAGATGCACGTTAGAGGCTGCTTCTCAGCACTCTGCTCCTCGGCCCTGACAGAGCAGCTCCAGATGCAGTAAAGTCAGTCATTTCCCAGACCAGCACCCCTGCCCACGAGCAGCTGCAGGACCAAGTCAGAAGAGAAACGAGTGAGGGTCCTGTTTAAGCTCAGTGAGGAACCACTAGCACTATCCTGGCCAAAGCAGTGAGCTTCAGAGCCCTGCTATGAGGTGGGCTCACTCCAACCCACAATGGTCTTGGTTCTTTTCAAGTGCAGTTATAGACTGGTTTAGTTGCATTGGTGCAGAACTCTGAATAGACCCTTATTTTAGTGTCAGATGGTCTAGGGTTAGCACAAGTCTTCAAGGGTGCTGAGAAATGAACATGCTGCTGTGGGATATGCCTGATGTGGGACTGACTTTGCAGACATCTGCTCTTACCCCATGATGCTTCAGCCTTGCTCCCAGAAACAGGCTTGCATTCAGCCAAAAGAAGAATAGCTACATGCTCCTATGCACCAGTCTACTAAAGCAGCACAGTGAAGGCCAAAGGATCTTGAAATCCAAGGGACCAAATGCCTCCTGTCAGCAGGCCTGGAGGCAACCGTCACTTTAGGCAGGGTCGTCAGAAAACCACTGCATCTCGAGGTCTGAAGGGAGGAGCAGAAGCCTGACACAGATATTGAAGGGAAGCCGAAGAGGCAGCAAGCAAAGGACAAGGGCTGGGATTTGAGGAGAGCGCATTTACTACTGGCCAAGCTTGTTACTGTTTTGGTGCAGTTAGCTCCTGTCTGTCACTCTCAATAAAAGTGTTATTGATTAGCATGTGGCTTTATTGTAGAGAGCTGGCAGGGAGCCAAGGTGGAAGGACTCCAGAGGGAAAAGAGGACAACTTGGCTGGAGGAGGGGGGGGTGCAGGAGGAAAAGGGAAGCTTGGAAACATAAAATCTTGACAAGAGTAATTAATTCTGATCGTTACAGCAATCTATTCAGATTTTCAAGAATATTATAAATCAGTTGCCTGTACCCTTCCTATTAGCATTCATGCTGAGGAGGGGTCCTGAGGAGAATTGATCAGCTGAGAGCACCAGTGCCCTGGGGAAGGACTCCAGCTCAGGGAAAGGAGGATTGTTTTAGATGCTCATTTCAGATCACTCCTGTGCCCATGGCCATGGAAAACCAAGAAGGCTGGAGGCATGGCCCTCCAGGAGACATGTGGTCCCTCAAGCCATCTCCACTGCTGTCCCCTTGAGGCTGTGCCAAAGGTAAGGGCAGATGGCCTGCAAATCTTTCTGAAAGTGAGAAAGTGTTACTATCTCTTGCAGCTTATCTGCAAAAGAAAAAAAAAAAAAAAGGAAAAAAAATCCCTACAGAAAAATAGAGGGCAGAAATGGAAGGGCAGAAAATGTATACTTTCTACATTAATTTAGAAATAAGCTTTATTTTTAAAAAAATCAACATATTCTCTGAAATGTTTCATTCTAATTGCTTTCTTATGGAAAAATTTCTTTAAAACCTGCTTCATTAACCACAGAATCCCATTTTTCATGAACAAATTGAACTTTTTTTTTCCCCTCCTTTAAACTACTTCCTCAGTCATGGAGGCTTTGAAAAGTCATCTGGAGCCCTTAGGAAGAACATAAATGTGGGATAGGAAGAGTAGTGAAAGGTTATTCATTGAAATACACAGCAAAAGGAAGTCAATCATCATCAAATAACTCTTGCTCTACCATTTAGAGAGAGGAAAAAAAAAATCTTGATTAGATATCTGATGGTTTTCCTCTATTTATGTATCTGGAAGATATGCTTCCAGTAGGGAATGCTTGCAGTTCCCATCTTTAAGCTGGCCTACCTTTCAGCAAGCTGGTCACTGCCTCCTTGGAGGCTCACAGGATAGAGAAGCTGTGGAGCTAAGATGAGAGGCACTGTCAGAGCTCTGTGGAGGAAGCTGAGCACAGGATAGCAGATAGTGCTGAAGGCTGGAGCCAGGGATGCTGACAGAGCTACAGGACCAGACTTGTCCACTGTATACTCAGAATTTAAATGTATGCTTGGTTTGCTCATCTCCTTTCCGAAGAACAAAAATAAGAATGCTCCTGATGTATATGAGATGTCTTGGCAATGCAAATCCAGACACCAACAAAGGACTAATAGGACACAATGGTTTCAAAAAACAACCACCAGTAAAGCACAGCTCTTCACTTCCACCTCTTCAACACTCAACACTTGGATTTAAAGGTCTTTTGTTGCCACACACTAATTTCATGGCTATCAATGTCCTGACCTTCTGTTTCTCTCCATTTCCTTAGGTCGTTAATGGAAAACCCATTGACACCCCTCTTTCCCAAAGCACACACACTTTTATGTACTAGCTGTCCAGCCACTACTTCAGGACATCGATACAACAGCAGGCTGGTTCAGTAATGACCAGCTTGTGATGCCAATTATTCTGGAGTGCTATGGCGATGACAAAATTATCTGTGCTCCATACCACAACTGAAGATGTAACCAGGCAGCTTGCACTCTGCACTGAGGTAGCCTTGGCTGTGTCCCTGTGGCAGTGCACGGGAGCTTTCAGGCAGAGTTAAGAGGGCATTAACTCTGCCACAGCATCAACACAATCCTTGGAAGCCTGTATTATCTTGATCCTCAAGCAGCACAATTGCCACGTGGAATCTGGTTGTCACATCTGTCCCTTCCCTCCTCCCCAACACACCTTCCCATCAGACCTTTGCCACCTTCCTTCCTCCGCACAAGCAGCAATATCCTGGAAGGGGCCCCATCAAACCATCAGCCCAGATGGTTTTGCTCCTTTCCCTGAGAGCATCTGTGGCCACACTCTGCCAAGGAGGATACTTCCCTGCAGCTCTTTTCACTTGCCTAAATGTAGGTGTTTGGTGCCATTTGGGACGCCTTGGGGCGCCCAAGACATCTGCACAGAAATGGCAGATATGACATGGGACTACAGGAAACCTGTGCCCATCTGCACCAGTGGCAAGAAGCCAGGCAGGACACCAGAAAGCTACTAAAGTAAGCGACTGAGTATGTAACACTGCTTCCAACAGGCAACCTGGGCCCGTGCTATATGGTTCTTCTTAGATGTTGTTAGGAGCAAGGACAAAGGAGTCCTTTCTTCTTTCTACTGTTACCTGCTGGACCTTGCGCTTCCTGGCAGCAGGATCAGGAAAGTGTTTCTGGAATATTTTTCCAGCAAAAGATAGGTAAAAAACTGACACTGTGCTCTGAGAATAGAAGGCAAGATGCAGTTATTTAAGGTGGGAAAGAAGTCTACAGATTCCCCCACATGCTCTCCATACCGTCTCTTCACACTACCCAGGCATGATTACTGGAAAATGGCACTGAATGGAAGAATTTTTGTGGGAAGTCCCAAATGATAATAGAACTCACTTGAATGCCCTTTTCTGCTTCTCATTCCTTCCATGGTGCTTCTCGCTTCAATACCTGCTTTTTAGATTCATCTTTTATTCTGTATTCTCTGTTTCCCTCACTGCTGCCAGCTCTTAGCTTCATTTACCAGTTTTGATTGCGTGTTATTTACTTAGTACCCGTTGATTTGTCCCCTCAGGACTTCTCCATTTTAAGCAAAGAGAATGCATATGATTTTAAGTGGACGTAATTTTATAGAAGAAAGGAAACAATCACTGTGGCTTCCTTCTCACTAGAAAAAACAAAAGCAAGTCCATCTGAGAGATGTTTCAGCAGTTGGTCACAGCTGAGCTGATCACAAAATGGTGACTGCAGAGTAGGAGTGACAAGAAGTCACAATGTATGCAAAGCAGCATCTTAACTGTTTTAGATCTACTCATTTCACATTATCTTTTAAAATGTACATGACTTGACAAACAAAAATCATCTCTTCAATATAAGGTATCCTCCTAGTTCTCCTCTCAGCAGAGCCACGAAGCACACTGAGTTGTTCTTTGGAAACAAAACACAGACTCAAGAAAGTAGGAGGCCAAGACTCACACAGATGTCACAAGATGCTGAGCTAACCAGAGGTCCTAACATGTTCCCAGCAAAACTCAGCACAGAAAGTACTAAGTTTCAAGAGGATACGGGCAAATGTACATGAAAAGGGTGCTCCCACCTTAGTTTTACTCCCCCTTCAATATTGGTCTGACTGCCTGCCTCAGCGTGCCTCCTCCTCCATCAGCACAGCAGCTTCCCAGACACTCTGCCTGCAGGCACCACTGGCTTCAACCTGATGCCTTCCTCGGGAAAACATCCTACAGCCAGCTAAAAAACCGCAAGACAGCCTAATTCCTTCAACCTGCCCCAGGGCAAGAGTCTGCCAAAATCATCATCAGAAAAAGTGTGCAAGACCCTAGCCATTTCCTCATTTTTATCCTACTTGCAAATACCAACATATTTCTCAAAGAATCACACAATAATTTATTTACCACATAGCCTACTGCGAACACATTTCAGCCTATGGCATGCATAACAACAGCTTGCTTCTATTATGGTTGGGGATTTTTTCATATAAACAAAAGAAAATCTGCCAAGCTTTTATTTTTTTTTTTTTAAACTATAAAGGTAAGACATCACAGGAAGTAAAAGCCCCACCAACACAGCAGCCTTTCTCTGTCCCTCTCTCTCACTTGCCCACTCTCTCTGCAAGGACCTGAGCTGTTCACAAAATGGCAGGCTGACTCAGTGCCATGACTGGACTAGTCTAAATCTTGACATCCTTTCAAGCCTATCATTTTTATGATGCCATCTTATATAGTAGGTCATTAGTCACTTAAGTCACATGGTATTTGCACTGCCCCCTTGTTGGATGACTGATGCTTTAAACAAAACTGCAAACATCAAGTCATTTCATTATATGGTTGTGGGTGTTTTTTAATGAGCAAGCAGTTTGGCCAGAGATGCATATTAGCTTTTAGGACTCATTTTCATAGGCAGTCAACCACCTTTCCATACTTATCAACAGCAAAAGAAGGGACATTTCCCCCATTTATAGCAAAATGCAATGTACAAACATAACTGACTACCACTGCATATACTCTTTTTGGACCACTTTCTCCAGTTATGCAGAAACAAGAACTGCAGAGGCACTAAAAATGGAACCAAGTTCAAAGAACAAGACATATGTGCTTCTAACAGCACACATTAATTCTCAGCACAGGGTCATCATATCGACCCCTTGGTGTCCACTTGAAATCCTCTCTTTTTAATCCATGCTCTCTTTCCTTTCCTGAAATGCAG
Source organism: Leptosomus discolor (assembly GCF_034619465.1). Classification (NCBI taxonomy): domain Eukaryota; kingdom Metazoa; phylum Chordata; class Aves; order Leptosomiformes; family Leptosomidae; genus Leptosomus; species Leptosomus discolor. The sequence goes on from NC_141391.1 coordinate 128,571,106, forward strand.
AATTTTCCAGGTAGGATATTCAAGAGCACACAGCACTAGCTTATCTTTGACTTCAGTGTGATCACAGGTAGGCCAGTTGCAAATGTTTTTAAAATCTTTCCCAATGTTCATCATCACTAGATATCCTTTCTTACTCCTTGAGTTTCTCACCACTCTAAATCCTTCCCTACCACCTTCCAGGTTAGTTTTCTTCAGAATTTTCTTACTCAAACTTGACTATAATTTAATTCACACAAAAATAAACAGTTGCAAAAAGAAAGACATGAAGCAGCTTTGTAGGGTACAAGGACTTTCTAAAAGCAAGTGGAAAATGTTTCTTAGTTACAAGCACCACTTGAAATACCAGTACATGCTCCATTCACCACTGGGCCAGAAGATGCTCCACAGAGGAACAGTGGCTCATTGACCACAGGAAAAAGACAAGAAAAATTGCTCTGTTTTGAGAGAGGGAGAGGAGGAGCTGCATGGAATAAAAGTGTCCTCTGTCACTTTGTAGATGGATTGTTCAGAGCAAAACTAAAGAAAAGTCTGCAGTGAGCAGACAGACGTTCACACACTCACAGGTGAGCTATCTAGCAAGGTGAAATGATATTGAAGAGGCATTTCCATTGTGAAGACTTTCAGAAAGGTCTGCTAAAGCTGATGAGAAGAACATTTTTCAAAGAGATCCAGACAACAAACTGTACTTTCCACAATAAAAATATCCATTAAGGTCCATTATGGTTATTTTTATTGAAGCTAGTCTAGACATGCAAGTACTGTTTTTATTCATCTCCAGATAAATGGAGATCTAGATAAAGATGGAACCACTGCCGCTGTGTAGGGTCAGGCTTCATAATAGCCCAGTCATTATCCTATCTTTGACAGCAACCAGAACAGAATAAGCATTCAAGCTTCCCTCATTCCCAAATGCCCTCTCAGTCTAGGGAATATACCTCTGACTCATACTCTGCATGACTGTGTTAAGCAGTTCCTCAGGAAATTTTTTTTGTTAAAGCATTTAATATTTGGAAACAAAAAAAGGAAATTTGGCTTATTCTTCTGTTGATGAAATGAACCTCACTCGAAAGCTTGTTTTATTCTAAATTAAGATCTGCCTGAGATCCTTCAAGTCTACCTAACCCTAAAATACCAAACACTTTAAGGGTCCTTTTTAAATGGTTTTCAGAAATTTGGAACACTTAGCAGTTTCTCCCAAGACTAACACGAGCTTGAAGATGTCCTGGGCTTTTAAACAAATACAAATTGTGGGTTTTAGGCTTCAAATAAGTGCTGCCAGCTAACTTTGGATCCTTTCAGGTTTGGCAATTAGTCTTTAGCTGCTTTCTTGGCAAAGAAAGAAACTGAAACCATGATCCTGGCCTGGACTGTAGAATCTTGTCTTGCACTGTCAGTGTCCTGGTATGGTGCAAAGGGCATCTCTGAACCTGACAGATCCGTGAGATGGAAGCTTCTGGCTCCAGAAACAGCTAGAAACTTTCAAGGCTACCTCAGCCTGGCTGCTTCAGGAGGAACTGGACAAGTTCATCTGGGATTGATGCTGAGGTTAAGAAATCTATCATGTTTTATTGTTCCTGCTGATGTATGACATGCCATCCTTCATCTCTTTGTAATGCAGAGTGCCTGCATGTTGGCTCACGTTATACTGTCAGCTCCACTTTTACTGCCTCTTCCCCCAACTCCATTTGGTCTGTTCATGCTAAAAATAACATCAAGATTCATGTCTATGAAAGAGATGGGCGCCAGAGAGAGGAAGACTTGCTGACTAAAAGACTCATGACTTATCACCTTCTTCTGTAAGCCTGGATCATCTCTATTCAGGGAACGTCATTCCCAAGTCTGGAAAGTAGGGGGAAAAGATCCAAACCGGAGGATATTGTCCAATATCTATATCAAAATCTTTTCAGCAATGCAGATCAAGAGACAGATGGGAGGCTTTCAGATGTTTGAGGCTGCTATCTTCTCTGTGGCACGAGCAAAGGCCAACCAGAGGGTTTATTCAGAGACTTATTCAAAAAAAGGACACAGAAGCCCAAAGAGAGATTCTGCACCTTCATTTTGAGGCCCCATGAGGTTTGTACCAGGTCCCAGACATCCCTGATGTCTATGGTCCATCTCTGTTTGAAAGACTGACTGGCAGCTCTTCCTTTCCAGACAGTAAGCACATGCTTGCAGGGAAGAAAGGAGCTTTCATAGAAGTATGTACAAGGAATTTGTTCTGCTGAATCAAGTGGCAGATGTCTGCTCTCTGAGCTTATAACAAAGCTTGTCCCTTCATGGTGCTGAGGGGCTCCAGGCCACTGGAGATGTGTCTTTCCAGTAAGATTTCGAATGCTTCTCATCTCTAGTCATTTAAGAGCCTGGGGTTTTTCTTTCTGGTTATTGTTCTTTTCTAAAATCAGAGGTCTTTTCTTTCTTAAAGTGAAGCTACAGTGTCACGACATCCTAATTTGTATAATTGCTGTCTATCCTGAAGTTTCCCCTGAAGTTTCAATTACATGTCTCACTTCAATTAATCTCCTTAATTCTTGTCCCAAACTGGCACACAACACGGCTAACAGTCACAGTTATCCTGCTCTACCCCAAAGCTGGCTGCACCGTCCTAGGGGGATGGCTGAATAGAAAGCAGTTTGAAGCCACCTGGGATAAAATGCATCTGTGGAAATGTCAAACAGTGATCGTGAGCTACTCTCACCTTCCTTTTGTATCTGAAGGAACATGGTTCAAAGGAGGGAAATTTCTAGAGAGTTAAGGGAGCAGAACATAAATTAAACACCCTGCCCAGCTTCCTGGGTAAAGAAATGGAAGAGGTGAAGAGCCAGGTTGAACGGGCTGAAGACCCTCTAGAGGGTCTCCAGGGGATGAAACCATGCACTTCAAGTGCTGCAAGAGGGAGAGGGAAGTGAGGGCTGGGGTGGGGTTTGCCACACAGGCAGTAGGGCCGCTTCTATAAAGCAGCCTGTCGTGTAAACAAGATGTACCTTTGACATCCTCCCCTTCGGGGCACCAAGGCATGAAGCAGGAGATGTATTTCAAGCCAAACAGGTGATTTGTAGGTGCTAAGTGTTCATAAAGACAAGATTAAAGAGCTCTCCGATAGCAGGGCAGTAAATCATTCCCCACCTGCAGAGTTGAGTGCCGGGCACGGATGCTCCTCCGACCCTGATTAAATAAAGGATGGCTCAGCAAGACGGGCTAAAGTTAGCTGACAGCTCTTGAGTGAACTGGTGTCTTGCCTGCTGCCGTTGCCGCTGATGGCCAGTTTTCTCCCAGAGGACCCTTTGCAAAGGCTGGTAATTAAAACCAGTGGAAGACAATCTGGCTTATGGGAAGGAAGGCCCGTCTGTCCACTTTCCCCCAACCACAAGCCTCACCTGAGTGAAAGCCTGCATGGGTCAAAGCTGCTCCTCTTCAGGAAGCTTTAAGGACTGTAACAAAGCTGGGTGAATAAAATCACAAGGCCTAGTGCTTTCGCTTGCTCCAGTGAAACAAAGCTAAAAATAAATATCTACTAACTTTACATCCAGCACACACCAAAACCTGACAAGCTCTGAGTGTCCTGTGTACAGTTTTGAGGGTCAAATACACAGACATATGTATGTACACATAAATATATATATATATGTATGCATATTCACATGTCCCCAAAACACCCATACGTTTTCATAGCATCCCAAGCTCTCCCCTGAGACTCATGCTTTCCCCTACCCAGTCAGATGCATGAAAATAATTATCTGAGTGTTACGACCTGGGGACTGATGGACCAGAGGAGGGAGGTTTTGCAGTCAAAGGCTCAGAGTTCAATGGCAAAGCAGGTGTCAGAACTGGGGCTTCATCAACTCCCAAGTCTCCTTCTAAACGAAGTGCATGTTTAGACTAAAGAAGCAGATTTTGTTTTAAATTACCTATTTTACTAGCCTAGATAGGACCCAAAAGAACTTAATGGAAGGGAAACTTAATGGAACCTCATTAGATTGTTATAACATTTTTTTTCTGCACTGTGCTATTAGCTCTTTAAAACAGATTATCAAAAAAAAAACACTTCACAGATTTAAATTACTTGTGGCTTTTGCCTTATCTGAGTTATTTCTTTTGCTTCTTATTCCTCTAGAGTTTTCAAACCAGATTGGTCAGACATTTTTTTTCCATTTCCATTGTACAGATACTTGTACAAAGCTGGCACAGTTGGGCTGTTAGACCTTCAGTAATACTGCTCAATCCTAAACAGAAAAATCTTTTTAATATATGGATCCTGATTTTGAAATATTTTGCTGTAAACCTAAGTAACAAAGGATTTTTTTAAAGTTGTTTTTTCAAGGCACAACATAGTAACGAGATAGGTACTCTAGGGATTTTTTGGAGTCCCTCCCCCACTTTGTCATTGTGTTGAAGCTGGAAATACCCAAAAATCTTCCAAGTTCCAGAGTTAAGAGTCTTGAGTTGGATTTACAGTAGCAGCACATCCTAACTTTGGGTGTGCTCAGATTTGCCCCACTTATAAGGAGGGAAATGCAGAGCGAAAGAAGGAGCACTGGATAGTCCTGATCAGGTGCTTTACTTCCAGCCTAGCTCTAAACTTCACCATGTAGCTTTGTTACAAGAGCTTTGGCACTGGGACCAAGAACAGAAGTGGTTCCTCTTTGACTTGAAGAGACAGTTTCTCTTTCACATGTTTCAGGGATAGCTCAAAGATACAATCAATGGAAAATTGAAAATAGGTAGAATAAGGAGATAGGGAGACCTAAAAGCTAAAAAGTTGCATGCAGGTGCTTTTATTGAAAAAAGTCTGCTTGTTTTGATGCTCTTCCAACTACTTAACTATCTGAAAAAAAAAAAAAGCAGCAAAGGCAGCTGCAGCTTCACAGTTCATGATGTCTTACACTTAGCATATTGTGTCCACACTTTCCTGAAGCAGATCGAGAGCCCATGCAGAAGAAGTAAGTGTATTTTCTTCCCACTGGTACCTCCGGCTCTTCACAGTACCATGAAACTGAATTTCCATATGGGAAAAGTAATTTCATGTTTTACAAACTTTTCAAGCCAGCTTACTTCTACACTGTTCATTCAGTTCAAAATACTGCCTCACTTTCTGCTGAGGACAAAAGGGTTCAGTCACTGCAACAGCCTTTGCTTCTGCCTCTTCATTGGTCCGGTACCCTAAGACTCTGCTGTTACACTGTGGTGCGCTCCAGCATGGCTTCACATTTCACTAATCCTGGGATTTCACTGGTTGTACCCACTTACTTACACATACAGGCGCAAACATACACTTATATGTAAGGCTCTGGCAAACAGACCTTGGCTGTGAAAGGAGTCACTCTACAGAAGAAAACTGCAGAACTCTTTCCACGCCCACTTCTCCAAAATGGTATTTCATCACACCAACCTTTCCATGCACATCCCCTGCTTGAAACAGAAGACCTGCATTAAGGTATGGACCTATATGTTGGCATTAAACCATCAGCTGACTGCTTCCTTGCACCTCAGATGTAGACCTTGGTAGATACCACACAATTTGGTATCAAGTCAGTATTTGCCACTTTCTAGTCCTCTTTGAAGAGGACTTCTCCTCATTGCTCAGGGTCAGGATGTCTTGGGTTGCATCTAGGCTAGATTCCTGCCTTGCTCTAATCTCTAATTAACCGTTTGTTTCATTTTACCCAAATATGTAAAAATACTGGCGTATAGATCCTACCCAGATATTTGATCCCCAGTGTAAGTGTTGGTGGTTTACCACATCTTGATCTTTAGGTTTGAATCCTGAAAGAGTCTTTGGATAGGTTTTAACTGATATCTACAGATGCATTCACTCACCCAGAGCTAACTGTTAGCTGTTTACATTCCTCCTACTGTTTTCACATGAGTTAATTTACACATGCCAACAAAGGACAAGGAAAAGCAGGGATAAAACCAGGCAACACCAAAGGTACGGAGTGAAGGACATAACAATGAGATGGCCAAACACAGGTAAACTCAGGACATGAGCCCCTCAGGATAACCTCCACCCAAAGGTACCCAAGATGTATCAGGTGTACCCCACCAGGCACCCATCCATAAGCTGTAGCAGCCAAAGGGAACAACCTTGTGTTCAGTGGTAGAAGAGCGTGCCCCAGGGAGCTACACAAATATCTTCTGAAAAATGGATTCCATTCTAATTTGGAGGAAAAAGAGAGTGTGGGGGTTAAACCACAAGCCTGCAACTGGGAAGGAGCAGGGAGAGAAAGCAGCTGGGTTCAGCGCCCTTCCCTGCCAAACCCTTGGCCTCCCCACATCTTGTCTGTGCAGTAGGGAGGAAAGCATTCCCCCTTTTCTATGGGGACCGGGCAGGATGAATGCCTCAGAGACTACAAAGAGTTTTCTGCTTGCAGTATTAGCAGGGACCACCTACGTATCTTGGATGGATCCCTGGAAAGCTGTGACGCGGGACGGAGCAGCACGCCTGCCTCTCTGTTCCCGTGGCTCTCGCTGCCACCCCCTGTGCCTGCCACCCTCGCCAGCTGCCACCGCCAAACGTGGCACCACCAGTGCCAAGAACAACGAGCCTTCAAGCGGAGCTGCCCGAGCAGTGCCAGTCCCTCAGCCCTGCTTGGCTCCCCGCATCTTTCCCGTTGATTTACGTATCTCCGCAATGTTATTTATCAACTGCTCCATAATTAATCAGACGCAGAGCTTGGCAGCACTAAATGAGCAGCCTGTCTCCAGCGCTCCCACTGCCACCAGCCCCCTCCCCTCCCAGCTACCATGCTTTATCACACGCTGCAACACTGGAGCCTGCATTCAGTCTCTCCTCATAATAGCAGCCAGGGGGGCTTTTCAAATGATCTCATCTCACCAGGAGAGCAGGCACTCATCCTGCCAGACTGGCAGGAAGAGAGGAATTAGCATCCAGGTAAATGCCAGCTTCCTGCCAGTTATCCCACCAGCCACCTGGCTAAAGAGCTGCAGCCGCTCTGAGATTAAATATCTCACTGTTCTTTGCTTCCCGACCTCTTCCTGCCACTGCTGCCCTGGCCTGTAACCTCTCCCCTTTCTGCCAGATTACTTTCTCTCACTTTCTCCCCTTGCCTCTCACCCCAGAACCCTCCCTTCCAGACTCTGCTCCAATTTCTAATGCCTTTTTCTCATGTTGCCTTCTTTCACTCACCTACTCTAGCTGCTTCTGCCTTTCTCCCCTACTCCTTCCTCCTCACATAAGGCCCAGATCAAGGACACCGTATGCAAATAAAATTGTGCTGTCTTGTTTTCATAAGCAAAGACATGAGGAACCTGGACTCCAAAAGTACTTCAGCTCGAATCTGTCAGATATAAAGACCACAGATCCTAAGCTGCTCATAAAGTTTTGGCTCCAACTCAGATTAAAAAGCAAGGCTTGGGAGACATGGGTTATATTCCTAGATATGGCACGCATGGACTGAGAAGCTATTAGCAAGACATGCTGCACCTCAATTTACCTGTCATTAAAATATAGAGTACAGAAATGCTAACTGACCCAAACTGATACAGTGTCCATGCTTGTAAAAGCACTGACACGCTCAAGGTTAAAGTGGAAGACTTTAGAGATTGGCTAGAAATTTAAAATCTCTCTCCCTTTTTCTCTGTATTGAGGCTGGTATTGAACACCCACTTTACTCAATCAACCTGTGGGAGACAAGGTGGGGACTGTAATATTAGGAAACCTTGACTTCATCACTCTAGCTTTATTCCTGCTCTTTTCATGCGAAGGTACCCCTTGTGGGAGCCATGCTTAAAGGGCTTTCGCAAGAGTGAGCTGTGATGCAGTGCAGACACAGCGCAGCCTTCAGAGTGAGCCTGGGCACCGAACAAGGCCCTCCACTGGCAGAGGCATCACCTCTGAGCGATGACTGAGCAGCACATCTTGGCTTGCCACATCCTCTTACCCCAAAAACATAGGAAATGTGTGTGTTTTCCTGGAACTCAGCTGAGCTCCCCAGGCTCCTTAACTCTCCAGCCACCTGCACGCTGCCTCGTCAGCGTACAATGAACACTGAACCTTTCTGAAATCGCCTTTTGTGATTAAGTTGAGATAAGGTTTTTAAATAAACACCCAAGTTTATCCAAGACTAAGGAAGAGAAGCATAAATTTTGTCCCAGTGCAAAATAACAACATAAAAATGTCAGCCTCTGCCACGCGACAGCCTTGCAAGACAGCTGCAGGGAAAGAGACCTGAACACGGGATCCTAACATAGCATCACCAGTTAATACTAGCCCCCTCTGTTGGCCCACTGCACCTAAGTAAAACAGTGCTCATGTTAGTGAGGTTTACCCAGATATTGAGCACAAAGGTAAGGAGAGGAACCAGAGGGGTGGTAAGAATTTTGTTGTGTTCACTTGCCCTTGCTTTTCATATTAGAAAGCATTGCTTTTATCCTGCCCAAAGAGTGGAGGTAGGAAGCAAGAAATAGGAAAAAAATCCTGGAAAAATCTAGTGCAAAATTTTATTAATTCCTTTAAAGGCAGATCGGGTGGTATAGTGGGGAAAACAAGAAGAGAGATTGGAAGTAGGGAAAGCAAGCTGTAGAAAACTGAGCTAGTAGGAAATGAGGCAGAGAGATGTAGAAAGCGCTGTTCAAAAAGCTTTGATTTTAGCTCTACTATGCGGATGCTCAGCAGAATTTTTCCTGCCAATGATGGGATGTTTTTGTTTCTCATAGATTTCTAGCTAGCAGTCATGTACTTTCCCCTACGCTGAGGGCATGGGGCGCATAATGCCAGCACTGCACCTCCTTGGAGCCTTCTCTCTTTCTCTGTAGGACTTCTGCTCTCTTAGGGGACTTTTGGAAAGGGTGCAAAAACAGCAGTTCAAAAAGCGTTTGAAAAATATAGTTGGACTTAAAGTCTCAGGTGGAAGGCGTATTATCCAAAATGAGAGCTAATTATTTGGTGGATTAAGGCCACTGGCTGGGTCTGCAGTCAGCAGATGGACAAGAATGCAGTGGAGTCCTTTTTCAGGGTGGATGACAGTGTGAACATCTGTCTGCTGCAAGCAGGAATATGTTCCAGGCCCACTTGGTCTCAAAAGCAGGAGTGCAACCTCCTAGCTGGATACAACTCACAGAAACCAAAACTGCATTGAGGGGCTTTTTCATGTGGTGAGATCAAAGGGCTGGGACTTGGCTTTGCATAGGGGGTTTGGATGAGCCTCACAGCATTGAAAAAAGGAGAACAGCTTAGACAGAGCTATAAAAGTCATTACTATAAAGACATTGCTTTAAAAAACCTTTTGCCACTAGGTTATGAGTTTGAATCCCATGCATTCTGGTGGCACATTAAAATCACTACCATTGCCATCTGACCACTATGTGGTGGTCTTTGTGTGAAGGAAGTTTTGTGGCCTTTAGCCAAGTCCCAATGAGCACATTTAAATCACTAGTAGCACCGAGTGTAAGGATAGCTGATCAAATTCTTCCAGACTGGAGTAAAGTCAAAGCAAATTGACACAAATGGGAGATCCACCCTATAAGAAGTCACAGGAGCTGGGGTAGATCCATCCACAGAAAAAAATGAAGTCGTTAGCAGGAAGGTGTTTCAACCTAAGCAAAGATTAGGATTAAATTAAACAGCCCTAGACAGACGTACTCCTTTAGTTGAAGTCTGCCATGTCAACTGGAAAAAGACATTATATTCCACCATAGCTCAGCAACTGGAGCTTCAAGTATTCCCGAAAGGGCCATCCTGCAGCTGGCACATGACAAATACATGGCAGTTTGTAAAGACATGCAACAGATTATCAGTAAAAGAATTACAAATTTTTCAACAGCAAACACATAGGCTAACAGAGTTGCTCCTTCTCATGTGTGGTTGCTGGGGACAGTGAATATAGAAAGCGAAAACCACTGGTGCGTTCCTTGGAGCAGAGAGGGCCTTGGTTCTTAGAAAGTCCTATGCAAGAACTGCAGCAGTGCTTGGTCAAAAAGGCAAGAGGAAACCAGTGGAAACCTGATACAGTTTCTGACAGAGGCCAATGCAGAGTACCACCAAATCTGCCCCAATGCTACACAAAGATCACTGCCACATTGAGTAGAGACGCATGCAGATCAGCTGTAAAGGAGCTAGCTTGAATACTGGAAGCAGCCTAACCCCAGCAGCATGGCGCTTAGGCTGGGCCAATTTACCTTGCTGAGACTCAGTACTAGAAAACCACGATGTGGCCACAAGGTTTTGAACTCCATTGATCTTCAAAGTAATGCATAAGGAGCATCCATTTCACAGAGGAAAAGGGCAAGGAGAGTGGAGGAAGGCACAAGCACAGCATGGAAGGGCTGTGGCAGACCTTCCCAAGCAGCTGCCCATGTCCTGTTTCCAGCACCCCGACCACCTTGCTGTCCTCATCCTTGCAGCACATCTCCTTCCCTCACCACTCTGCAACAGCCATTTCCCCAGTGGTCCCAAACCCATCACAACTTTTCAGCGGCCCAAACGACAAGGCAGAGAAGGACTGTCTGAAAACGACAAACGGAATTAGCCTGGTGTTATGCAGGGCGGCAGCCGGAGCCAGCACTGCTATTTACAAGGGACACCGCTTGCAAAAAGCAAACATCTCCTCGTGGCCCATGGGGGCTCTGCTCTAACTAACATGTTGTGTGACAGGGAAGGCAGATAATTAATCTCCCATCACACCACCTGTCTGCACCACCCTTTTCCCTTATCCAATATCTTCCTTCTTGTTCCTCCATTTACAAACACCATTAACAGAAAAGGGGAGTGAAGTTTATCACTGCCACCTATTGGCATTTGCCCTGAGGGAAGAACATGAAGACACTGCAATGCTATGCCCCAAAACATCACCACTTCTCCATGCCATGGTTCCATGTAAAACTGTAGACCCTTTGATGCTCTGTGTAAACACACAGCATGCAATCCTCGATGGATCTAGTTAGATGGAACTAGTTAGGAGCAAAGCTGCGTGAGCAACAGTACCATACACAGTCAGTCCCCTTGCTAAGAGTTTTGTTGTTAGTTTGGTTTGGCTTTGATTTTTTTCTTTTTCTTTTTCACTTGTAGGACCTAAGACCAGCACTGCACTTTGCCACGTGGGTACAGCAACTCACTTGGAGCCAGCTGAAGGATCTTTGATATCACGTGGCATCATGTGTTTTGGACATACCCTACAGGTTCTTATAATCAGTGCAGAGCTCTCTCCCTCAGTACTGGAAGCCAGTCTTATAGGGCACTCTGGGGGTATCTGTAGCAAACTAAATTTGGGTTATCTGGCACAGTCCTGTATTAAGGTCAACTTTACTTAGCTCTAGCCATCCGGGCAAAAGGTCTGTTTTCCTGCTGTGTTCTGTAATACACATACAAGCACAATACAGAAAGCGTTTTAAGTTTTCAAGTAAATCTACCTCCTGCTCTGAAGTGTAAAAGGTCAGGCTTGAGGTGGGGTTTGACACCAGCACTGGAATAGAGAAGAGGCAGGAGGAGCGTTGCTGGTCAAAAGTTGGGGGCACTAACAAAGCTGTGTCAGGGGCGCTCTGAACTGAAACACCAGGAGGGCTGCAGGGCAGGTGGGGGGGAACTGGCAAAGGTATTTGCACATCCTTTACACAGAACATGCCTGGATGCAGTCACCGATGCAAGTCCCTACTTCAATAAAAATCAAAACTCTGCTCTAATAAAGCATCCGAAGAGAAAGCCATCCCTCGTTCTTTAACGCTAACCTTTCCCTTTCCCCCACATAGTTAGATCCCTTACAAGATTTGGTATGTTCAAGAGGAATTTTTTAAAAACATTTTTACAAACACGTTCTGCATGACCGCTTCCACTAATCGTGCCGACAGGGGCGATCAATGCCTTTAAAGGAGATTTGTGGAAACCACAAAGAGTCAAATCCTGCCACTATGGAGATAAATGCCCCTTCAGTTCCTCAGCTGCCGCTCACCACAACACACCTCCTCAGGGGAAGGTTTTACTCCAGGCCCGGCTTATTATTAAGATGGGGCAGAAGTTCAGGACTGACTTGCAAGGAACCACTTCCCACCTGGCTTTATTTCTTGACAGAAAGTACTGTGCTTAAAGCAGTACTACAGCACCCTCTTACATTACACTGGATTATTAATTCAACATCGATCCAGAAGAAGCACGCATGCCACTTCCTATGGCACCCTGCTTTTGAAGGTCTCCCATTCTCTTTATCGACCAGGCTGAAGATTGCTTAAGTTAGCAAGAAGAAACAAAATCTGCACACCACCAAACAGCAAAGGGATCTGAAAAACTGATCCTTTTTTTTTTTTTTTTTTTTAACCTGAGATCAGGACTTCAGTACATTCTCCCTGATTAGCTCTTTACATGTGAAACATTTTCACCCATCTCTTTTTGTGAATCAATCCAGGCAGCAAGTAATCTGGGTAGAGGCTCCTACACTCAAAACAGATAACAAACCAAGCTATTCAAGATTAAATGCATTACCCTGCTTCCTACTATTTTAAAGGCCAGAGTTCTGTAAAGTAGTACCAGATGTTTTAATTAGCAGAAAGCAACAGCATATTTCTGCACAGCATGTTCCAGAAGGGATACTGAAGCAACAAAGTAAAAAACCTCAACGCCGAATGAATGCGTGTTTCATTATACATCTTTGACTGCTTCCCCTGCGCTCTGCCCACGAGCCTGCCTTTCCTAGGACTCGTTCCAAAATATTACTTCAAGTAGATTTTGTTTTCTTCTTTACTGTTTCCTGGAAACCTTTATAAGTATATTCCACTGGTGTTTCTCAACTTTCCCTACTCAATCAATCTTTGTCCCAACCTAAATCTATTTCACTTCATTTGAAGAAACTAACCCTGCCTTCTGATCTAACAGACACTCTATTAGAGATGCAGCCACTGCATATTTTGCAGTCTGTTTGAACTCATGGACACAGCAAGGCAAAAATTAATACTCCACCTAAAACATTCATAAAATAGTGTTTCTTACATGGGCCACATAAAAACCACAGGGAGATGATGCAACATGATACAGTGGCAGCTCCATTGCTTCTTAGCTGGTGAGGATCTCAATATAAAAATTTGCAGAAGACCCGTGTGCACAGGCAAGCTCACAACACAACAGGGATTTCAGGCAACATAATACAATACAAGAACAGTATGGGCTTTTTTTAAATCAAGATGATACTACTAAGAAGAAACTACTTAGATGTTATATGTTGAAAAACAGAAGAAGTGAACATTACCTCATAAAAGACCTTATGCCTTTTCTTCTAATGTTCCCCATTTTGCCCTCAGCATGAGATGCCACATGCCTCTCTCTGCAAAATTGCAGATAGGCACCAAATCACCCCAGTGGCTATTGGACGGGTGTAGTGTGCTTTCTGTTCTAGCGCGTTGTGGTGCAATGCTTGGTGATAGCATTCACACTGTCCACACTTAGCACAAGAGGGAAATACATCTGAAGATTTTACTGAAGGTTATGAAGTTCTGTGGGGGATGGCTATCCCCAAGGCAAGAGCTGTCCCTGATACCAAGATTATATTGGTTTTTTTCCACCATCTGCAGAGTTCTGAGACTGTGCTCTTCTCTTCTGTATAAAATCTTCTTAGTTGAGCAGACAGTTTTCAAAAGCTTGGGCTGACAAAAAGAGAAAGATGCAGCAAAATAATATCACCAAAAGCATATCTGTACTGGAAGACATACGTGTCTAAGAATTCATTCTCTTCTCTACAGTGATGAGTAGTAAGAAAATAAAAGCCAACACAACTAAAACATTTACCATTTCAAAATACTCCAGTAAAAAGTGGAAAACAAGGAAAGATAAAGAAAACACACAGAAGTTCTAGTTAATGAAACCCATTTGCTTTCTGAAATAAGTTTAGAGTAAAATCCAATGGTCAAGTCTCACACTATGCTCTTGGAAATCCAGTAGTTTTGCACTGCTGCACCTTTCCAGGAATGCAGTGAGCTGGGACAATCTGCATGCTTGTCCCTCTCCTGCCTCTCCTACTCTTGTCCCTTGGTTTATTCCTCTGTCCACCTGCTCCAGTGGCTTATTTCTGATTTCTCCTCTCCTTTGGAGTTATCAGGAGTAAGATACAAGATTGATTCTTCAGGTCAAACTGTTCCTCATCAATTGTAGTAAACAAACCAGGAACGTGTTTTCAAGCCAGTCAGTCTCCTTTCCCTCTCTCACACATGCGCACACAGATGTCCTTCTACTTCCAAGGAAAACAGGAGCTGAAACAGGTCATTTGTTATTTTTTCTTTAAAGACAACCACGGTTACATTTGTCCAATTTAATAACTCCTACAGAAGGTGGCGTCTCTTGATGGGAAACAATACCAGGTATTGATATAGATAGGATTACAGATACAAAATCTAACCCCACAGATTTCTGGCAACTCATATTTATTTAGTTCGGAAGTTTTGGTTCACTTCAAAAGAAAGGATTAGGGGGGCAGGGAAAGAATAGCAAATCGAGCCAATGAGAGCGTTTTAATCAGAAAACCAATGGCACAGAAATTGGCTTCCAAAATGGCTATGAGGAAATGGCTGAAAGAAGGGGTGGAACTGAATCCGAGAAAACTCAATAACAACTCAGTGTTATTAAGCAGGTATTCTTTATTGGGGCGCCGGGCAGCACAGGGGATAGCTCCTTCCATACGCGCGTGCCTGCCCAAGCGTTAGGATTCTTGCCTTATATTTACAGCTTTTGTGCTTATTCATTACATTTCTAAGAAAAAGTTGGCTTATTCTAATTATTTTATTAACATAATTTCCTCCCATAGTCCCGCCTCAGTCTGCCCAAGTTACGCCCCCTGTCGGGGTCCTTGGTGGTCGTTGGGGATGAAGGTCCGAGTCTTCCTCATGGCTGAACTTTTGAACATGTCCTGTGGCGCATGCCCTGTACCATCCTGGGTTTTTTCCAACCTGCAGAACCAGCTCTTGCTCGCTGCCCTCCCTCTCTCTCCTGCTCAGTCCTTTGTGTTCCTTGAGCCCCACAGTCTGATTGGAGGATTCCACCTGGTGTCCTTCACTTGGCGGATTCTGCTTCATTCTTATCTTTAGAGTGTTTGTTAGTTAGTCCGCAATGGATATATGCAGAAGGGTTAGTACAAATCGGCCTCCTTCCCTATCTCTAAAGGCTGGTCAGCAGCACTTTTCTAAAAGCCAGTTTTCTAAAAGCTAGTTAGCCATTCTTTATTACAGAGCAGAATAAGAGAACAAGAAAAAGGCACTAATCCCTAACCTTCTTTAATCTTTCTTTCTTTAGCTGCTTACAGCACAGCTTTTTGCCTCAGCAACTCCCAGTAGCTCCAGCCATCTCCATTTGGAAGTTTTCCACCGGTAGTCCCCACCCTGTTCAGCAGAGAGGTCTCACTACCCCTCCCCTTCAGACAGAGCTGCACGGGTGCATGAATCACTGCAGATGGGCAGCAAAGACGCCCAGTGCTGTGATCATGCTGCCAGTGGCACTGATGGCTTTTTTTTTGCCCACGGCTAATGGTGTGGTCACACGGTGCTCCTCACTCGGGAGCCTTCAGTTGATTGTGGCCCTGGGGGAGGCGAATGTAGACCCATCCCATCCCTCCCTCCTGCCAACAGACATATCCATCTTTGGGGGAAGCGGTGTCCTCTCACCTTTTCAGACGACCAGCAATGACTTGCAATCATAGTGAGCTGTTGCATCTCTGACACTTTCTCTGCTCCAGTGCAATAACATATTTTTTGGGGTTAAGCCAGCTTCTACCTTGTCCCTGACCACAAGGCAAAGGCACTGCCCAATTGTATTTAGGACAAGACCCTCTGCACAGCCCTGAGAATGCTGGTGCCATCACAAGTGAAGCATTACAACATACTGACACAATCGCAGCAGAGCTGAGATCTTCAGCTCTAAGAAGGCTGTTAAAGATGATGACAAATACTTGTTTCAAAATGTAACTCACATGCAGGATCTAGAAGCCTTTCTGACAAGGCAGTAAGGAGAACGCAGGACTGCTCCATAGCCTAATTCCCTTCTAGAATAACGAAGGCCAGCAAGGAGCCAAGATCAAAGCCATGCTGAGTAGCGATGCACTACAAAAACACTATGGAAAATGCAGCTCCTTTGACCATCCAGAGTAGTGGGAAAGGGACAACCTGAGAAACAACCACCAAATCCCACCTTTCTCCACTATCACCAGCACCCAGGTGCCAACAATTGACATGGGCTTCCCATAGCAAGTTGTCTGTCATCATCATTGCTACCAAAACAGTCTTCCCCAACACTTTCACTCTACCCTTTTAGTCCTTTCTAGGAATTGTGTATTTTGATCTCTAGCACTAAAGAGTAGCACTAAAGATGAGACTCTTGCTATGGGCTGCCTTATCTCGCAGAGTTCTTTGACAATACAAATACCTAACTGGCATATATACCTTCCATGACAATCAAGCATGTGAATTCGAGGGATCCTTAACAGACAATAGTGATGCTCAAATAAGCTTTGGCTGTTCTTACAAGCATTAAACTAGTGTGCTATTGAATACATGTCAAAAGTGGAGGAGATCCATGAGACTCCATATCCTCTCTAAATGGAGAAACTTGTTATAAAACCACAGAGAAGTCTGGAAAAGAAAAACCCTAAAAACTAAACAAGTCCTGACTCCAGACTTTTCACGAGTTTTATGTCTTTTTTCCCCTTTCTTCCTTTCATTTAATAATAAAAAAAAAATTAATAAGTAGAATGTTCTGTAGTAACTTTGAAAGAAGTAATTTAATAAAAAAAAAAATCAGAGTGCCTCAAGTTAATTTAATTCAATCCTAGGCTCATGCTGCTGCCAAATTGCACATTTCAAAACTGCATAGCCAAAGAACTTTAGGTGCCCTCTGAGAACACCTGAAGTGAAAGAAAAGGCAGGGAAAAATAGACCCATGAAAGCAAATGAAGGCAAAAACCTTGTTGGGGGTTGGAGGGAAAAGAGAAGGAAGAGGAAGTTTCAATTGATGTGCAAGTGATTTAGTGCTTAAGAACAATAGTTAGGTAGAAGCGTCGCTGGCATTTATTTAATTATTTAACACCCTTTGAAGGAAAGAAAGAGTAGGTCAGGCCAGTCAAGATAAGGAAAGCTCATCAGTAAAGAATAACTAGCTTGCAAAATAAAAGAACAGCATAGCAATAGAGTCCTGAGGGTCAGGGCTTCAACCGAGAGAAATTAAGGCACTCTGGACTAAATTTTTCCCCTAGATATATTCAGCAAGGGTCTGCAGACTTTAGTGGGAGCCCTGCAGACACGCAACCTGGGACATGATGCAGTCTGAGATAGTGAACACACTTTATCGGTCTGATCCACTCCTACTGAAGAAAAACCACTCCGAAAGAAGGACTGATTACAGCATGTTGTTAGCGGACACCTGCGATAGCTAAGAAGCCATAGTGGACATACAGTAGGCAAGAAAACATCTTAGAAACATTCAACTATAATTTAGTGCTGTAACGTCCTGATGTCCTACACCAGAGAGAGTCTGGGAATTAAGAGGTAAGATGCAACTTTGGTCTCATAATTTTGCTCTGGAAAAAATAATACACAATGCATTACCAAGCCAAGACGTTTTTCACCAGTCCCTGTCTATCCACAGAAGTCCATGGATTACATTACCACCATATTGTCCTTCTAGTTTATTTACTAAAACCTATCTCAGAAATCTGCCACGAGACACAATACGTAGGTTATGAATAATGTTGCTAGCAAGTAACTTCCTTGATTTCACAATTACCGCAGCTAAGCAGACCTACCTATCATTGCTTCTGTCCTCTCTAGCCCCTGGGCTCCTCTTGGTGTCATCCATCTGTTTACAATAGAGCGGTTTAGGTGTTAAGCCCTTCAGAGCAGGGAGTGTTGATTATTATAAATGTGTGTCAATGTTCCTCCAAGGTCTCAAAGGTTATGAAAAGGATTATGACATGACTGCCAGTAATACCAGAAGGCTTGATTTGATGACCCAAAGAGGTCCTTCGGAGCCCTATACTCCTACTCACTAGTGCATTGCTTTTACTATTACTATCGGTCCTAATCTTATTGTTTACTTCTTTGAGCAGGTGAAGGTAAATTCTACTAGTGTGCTTTAAGTTCAAGGTTACAGCAGCTCTGATTGCAAAAGTATTACATCCTAAATAAGCAATATAGTTTTGACCAAAGGCCTTATACTGTCTGCTAGATTTCTTCTTAAGGGGGATACAGGTTAAGCTGGATGTCATTGGAAAGTCAGCACTTTCAACAAGATTTTTGATAAAGCCACATAATTAACAAATGCCCTTGATGTTATCATACTAACTGGGCACATTTTCCACCGTATATACCTCAGCTAGTGTCAGAAGATTGTCCAGCATTCTTTTTATATATATGTAAAAATATGTGAACATAGAGAAATATAACATTGACATATATATATATAAAAAAATCTTATATAAACCCACATATATATATATATATATGTTTGATATGTGTAAGTATATAGAATCAGTGCTTTGCCACCCATACTGTTTCTCTTTTACTTTTTTATCCACTTGCTCCATGTTTTGGGTCTTTCACAGTCTACTTGTCCCCTGACTCATCTGCTTCCCTAGAGAAGCCAGCTACAAAATAGGAAACAAATAAAAAAGGGTGCAAAAAAAAAAAATTAATAAAGGGTGCAGACTTGGTCCCAGCTTTGCCTCATTTTATGCAGTCTTTGCATCCCCCACATTCAACAAGTTGATCACTTGATTCTAACTTAGAACTCGCTCTTTCTGAACTGTAAAGAACTTAACAATTTCAATGGACAATCAATATCATGGCAACAGATTGAGTTCTAGTAAAATAGATTTATAATATATACATACTACTATTTACTGGCTTTTCTAATATTTACTGTGGTATCCGGGAGGGCTTTACACGCATCTCTGAAGCTATCCCCCCATTCGGCATCTAGGGAACAGAAGTCCATATCCTCTAAGATAATTAGATACTTAATGATCTACGTGTCTATTTACTTTTTGAGGATCTCAGCTGCAGAGAATATTAAGCGACTTACCCAAATGTCATACAAAAAGGTTGTGGTAGTGACTTAAAAAAACAGAACCAGAAACCAATCTCCTAAATCCATATACTTTGTCTTAACTACTATCCTTGTGAATTACACTGTTATATAATGTAATTAGGAGAAAATAGCAAGTTCTATTCTAGGAACTTCTAATCAGCTACAAGCACTGCACTCCTAACGATCTCATTAGAAAAGAAATGCATAATTGCACGGTAGCACCATCTAGCAAACTACACCTCCAGCCACAGGGGCAGCCCTTTCCCAGGTAGACAGCACAACTTTGAGTGAGACCACTTCTGCTCTAGGTAACACCAGGAACCCTTGCAAGTAAGAAGTGATAAGGATCTTGTCTCTTCTAAACATGAGGTAAAGGCTTTAAAAAAATAAAAGGAGGAAAAGAAAACTTCATAACCAAGGTATTGTTTGTTGAGGGTAAATACTAAGCTGGTGCTTTGCTGCTGTCCTCGAGTGCAGCAGTTTTGTAAGTAAATCCTGCTTCCAATAGGAATAGACTAGAGACCGCAGACTTACAGACACCTTGGATTTTGATCTAATCTTTGCAAATACATTCACGTTCAGTAATCGCTATGTACATTTTATTTATACCTGCCTATTCTTAACTTGCACATTTCAAAGCAAGCACCTTACTGCAACACCATAAATGAAAGAGCCCAACCTTTCTGCTGTATCTCTACAAGTTCACATCTCAGGCCACCCACCACATCCTTGGTGCTACAATGAACATTATGATCCAACCCTAGCAGAGGATGAAAGGGCAGGCAGCTGGCCCAAACTCCCAGAGTCACAGCAGACATCTGGCATCATCAACAGCAGCCATTATAGACCACGGCTGAGCTGTAAAACCTGACTTAGGCTTGAAGTCCTCCAAATGTGAGAGTAGCATGGTCTAGATTTTGTATTTGAAGTCATCACTGGATGTAAAGTGGCACTTCCCTCAGAAGGTCCCGCTTGAGGAGGAAAGAGTGAGCTCAAGCTGCAGGGATCACAGCTACAGCTATGGGTAACAGGAAGGTCCTGTGAGATATCTACGCAGTAACGATTAGTATCTCATGGCACATGCGGACACAGTTTAAGGTTCTCAAAACAGACATAGTAGCCATTGAACGGTATTTGCAGCTCTTTCACAGCTTCCTCTGCTAGCATCAGCAAACTCCTACTTGAACGTGCCACTCTGTAAAATGGGAATTTTACAGCTCCGCAGGGAAGATGTGAAGGAGTAAAGCACCAAAGCAAGGAGTTAGGTATCTAAAAGCTTTATTGATCTGGGTCTAAGTATACCGTATTATTGGTCTCCATGTTAGCTCATATCTGGGAGCCTAAGAAAAGCAACCGTAAGAGGCAGCAACAGGATTGAACTCTAAAGTAAGGAAAGAATGTGAGAAAAACCATGAACCGAAACGCTTTAACCTAAGAAGGCAAGGACAAGAAGTGGTTAAGAGGGGATTTTGCTTAAGCACAGAGAAGAAAATCTTCAGAGATACAAATCACGACTGCTGATGATTCTGTTTTCCTCCTGACACAGATAATGGGATAAGTGGGCATGCATGGAAATCACAGAAAGGAGAATTTCTGAAGAGATGAAAGCCTTTGACAAAGCCAGCTCCATTATACCATTTTCCCCTGTGCCTCCTGCTGGGAAAGGCTGGGAGTACAGCTACCCTCAGCTCCTCCACAGCCCCGCAGGAGCAGCTGGGAGCTATCCTATGCCCCAGAACATGCCCTAAACCCTGATCTGCCCACTTCTGCAAACATCCAGGCCTGCAGCAGCTTCGAGAGTGTGCTGGAGGGCACCAGTGCCCCAGTCCTGTCTCTGCTGCCTGAAGGGAGGTGCTGAGGCTGGAACAAGCTCTGAGAGAGTATCCCACGTGCTACTCCTCATGCAGTAGAAAGCACAGAGTGAATAAAGCAGCATCCTCCTGTACTGGACAAGCCAGCATCAAAGCTCACTCACTGATCTGCGAAACCTAAATCTCTGTGAGGTTCCTTTTTTTTTTTTTTTTTTTCTTTTTTTTTTTTTAAATTCTCCCCACCCCCAGTCACTCTCCCTCTTTTTTGGACGTTGCCATGGAAACTGCATCTGGTTTCCATTCTCTCCTTTTCCGTCATGTCCCTGCTCAGAGTCAGAGGCAGCATCAGAGAGACATTGATCAGTGATGCAATGAGCCAGCCCTGCAGGAACCAGGCTGGCCTGCAGCAGCGAGCGTGTAACCCTGGGGCTCCCAGTCACCACCTTCCTCACAGAGAAGGTCCAATTTTACTATTCTTTGGGCAAGCTTATTTAAAAATCAGGTGGGACCAGGCCCTTTAAGGCACCATCCTTCAGAGGGTCAACAGAAACGTCCCCATACACACACCTCAAGCTTACATAGCTCTGTCAGGAGATGCTGGGGTTATTCCCAAGTGCCTTTACAGGCTACAGGGAAGCCTGTGAGCCCCTAACATGTTATTTCTCTTTGAAAGGTAACCTGCACCCCACTACCTGCCCCATCCCCTCCTGAGGCTGCTAGACCAGTGATGTTCTTTCTTGGGCCTTGCATTAGGCCACATACATCAGCAAGCCTAGTGCTGTAGGATACACAAGATCCCTCATAGCCAATACATCTGCCCTCAGCTCTTTTGTGCTTTAAAGCTGCTGTCCAATTCCTCATCACCTCTCCTACTGGAAGAGAGTGTGAGTGGAGTAGGTAACCAAAACCAGAAACGGCTGTGCCAACTCTTGAAGTCGGTAGAGGAAGATTTCCTTTAGGAAGAGCAGTGAAGATTTCAGATGGCAAGCAACAACAAAAGGCCAAAAAGAGGGAAGGTGCATCAGTAAAGACAAAGCAATCTCAAAGGAAGGAAGGATGAAAAAATGTTGAAACAGGGCCAAGAGAAAGACTGGCCTGCTTTCTTAATTTCAGCTTGCTGCTAGCTGAATCCCTTTTCCTGCAGCCTCCTCCCGCCACCTCCCCGAAGGGTACCATTGCCTCCTAACACACTGATGTGCCAAGGAGCCCTCTGACAGCTCTCTATTAATTAACTTCATGCCAATACAAATTTTATTTAAAGTTAAAAAAATCCAATTCACATTGATCCACCTTCATTGCTCCATCTGGCTGCCAATCAATGGCTGCTCGGCTTTACCTGGCGGGGGAATAGATCTCACAGCCTCACGCAGGAGGGAGTGCTTGGGAAGTGGGAAATGAAAGTGCTCTCTTTGGGCCTCTCCCCCATCCTACTCCCAATCTGGAGGGAGCTGTATCAGCGTCCCTTCTCCTTCCCCGATTTTTCTGCATCCTCTGTTTTCCCTGCAGACCTCCCACTCCTAACAGTATGAGGTGCTCTCCGTACCAATTGCCCAGGGTCCCATTGTCCCAGCCTGGGAAGGGGCTTTTCTCATACGGCAGACCAGGCTAAAAGCTCATACAACGCACAGGGCTCAGTGGAGACAAGAGAGGGAATGAATTGGCCCCCTGTGTTCAGACTTCTGACAAGATTTGCTGGATTTCTTAATGGCAATTGTCGTTTCACTCTCAGAGGGAAAAGCTTTGTCTCTTCCCCTTCCCTCTGCCCCAGGAATCGATACAGCTTCTACAGAGAACAGCCTTTCCTGAACAATGCTTGGTCCCTTAGGCCTTGTCTGCACTAAGAAAATTGGTAAGCACTTTTTTTTTTCTGCTCTGCAAGTAGCAAAATAAGATGCTGGAGAGGAGACATAGCACACGCGTTACCTAAGGATCAGAGAGGGGCTGCTGGTCTCATGTTGTCTGCACTGTACCTTTTACTTTCAACATTACTGGCTATTGGCAGTCAGGGCAAATGGTTTAGCTCTGGTTGAGTTTGGCTACCATACGCCAACACAGACCTCAAACTGGCCTTTCTCCTAATGTTTAAAGTTTGTTGTCTCATCTGTGACCCAGGAAGAAGCTGAAGACACATTACCTTGCATCTTTACGCTATGAGAAAGGTCATTTGACAAGCCTTTTTAGTTAGTGCACTCTTTCTAAACCCCTCCTTGAAAAATAATCTTATTCCTCTGCTATAGACAAAGCTTTCAGCTTGCCAGCATGGCACGGAGGGGGCTCAACAAAACAAGTTACTGAGATTCTAAAATCTCACAGCTCAGGAGTTCCAGAGTTAGCAAACATGGACAGTACTGAAACAGAGACTATTTTAGCAAAAATATCCAGCTTTAGGTGCCATGTAAAAGATGTAGAGAGAAGAAGATAATAGGCTACCTCTGGGTAGCACCCTTGAAGCCACCATTAAAATTCCACCATTGTAACTACCTGCTGATATGCCCGTCTCTGATGGAGTCATACCATTTCTGCCAACCAACAAATCCTGCTGGCCTGAGATGTCACATACGCAGCGGGGTTTCTTTTGAAGAACACATTCATCCATTTTGGCATGGACCAGACGGCACAGTAAGCTCCGGCCATTCTCTACAGCATACGTTGTTATTGCCCACCAGGCCAAGGCAGTTGCTTGTCTGCTCAGACTAAATGGGGCATCCAGCCTACAGGCTTAATGTCTTAGGTGCATAAGTCTTTGCATGCACCTACACGTGTATTTCATTGTCTTAGAACACAATAATATACTGGCGTACATACAACAACTTCTATTTGTGGGTAAGCAGTAAGGGGAAGGATAAATCCTCCACCCCTGCCAAAGCAAAACAATATGATGTAGGCAAATACGTCAGACTGCTTCTCTGGTTTAATGATATTAATATGTTGGGCACACACTGGTGGGTATGCCTATAAACCTAATACAAACTGCAACAGAGGAGGCTGGATACCCCTGAAATAGCAGTGTAAGTACTTGTTGGATACTGTAACAGCATGGTTTGTGCAACTTCACCATGAATACCTGCAATCCCTAACCCTGAACAAATACAATACAGGCTTGAACACAGAGAGAGCAAATGTGCAGGCAAGAGAAATGGAGGACAGTTAGGCTTACAATGCCTTTGGTTCCTGGAAAAAAAAAATATTACCAACTTGATTTTCTTACCTGCTCACAAATGTTTTGGACTAATTTTGGTAACACAGAATCCTCTCATTGCAAATAAAGTAATTCTGATGCTTGTGGCCTATTTTCTGATGGCAGATAGCAGAGTCCTTATCAGCTAACCTGTTTTGACACTTGCTTTTCTATGAAATAGAAGAGGAAGCCACAGGACATGGTGAATCCAAGTTTACTTCAGAAATAGGTTCTGAGTTCAGGATGGGCCAAGCGGGAAACCTTGTGCTTGATTGCTGTCCAGCAGGCTGGAGTTTGGAGCAGTGCAGGATTTGGAAGCAGTGCCAGAAAAGATTTTGGAGGAAGAAGGAGCTTTGTAACAGGAGCTGCTGGAAAACTTCAGTGGGTTCTCAGGTAAATAGCTGTGCCCACATCCAGCCCAAGTGGGCATTGCTCCATCTCTCTTTGCTTGGTAGCACAAGCAGTTAGTTTGTTGTGAGGCTCTACCCAGCCACAGCTAGCCACTGGGTCACAGGCTTCCTCCCTCCACTTGGTGAAAGTATCTTTAACATCTAAGATCAGCAGCATCTTAAGTTCCATCTGATGGCCAAAGACACCAGGGTCGATACCTGAAGATAAGAGGGTCCACATAGCTCAGCCCTATACTAATACCATAGCATTTTATATCCTGAAGTGTTTATCCTTCTGCAATGCCCTTCTAGCTTATCATTTTCATTACCACAGCAGGGATTAAAGCATAGCAAAATTAAGGAATTCTTTCAAGATAACACAAAAAGACTCATGGAAGAGCAGTAAGCTCAACCTCCAGCTCCCAAGTCCCTGGCTCCCTCCTTCACACTCTGAGTGTGGCTCCTATAACCTAGCTTTCCAAAAGACCTGCAAGGAAAATGTGGATGTAACTGCTACAGCAACGAGTCAACACATTACCCACAACCCTTCTCACGCCCATCCTCCAGGTCTCTCTGCTGACCCCTCTTCCTTTTGCTTATTTGCTCTTTGTCCACTTTCCCAGGGTCTCTTTTTGCCTCTCTCTCATCTTGCAAGAACAGAGATACACACCATCTATGCAGAGCTAGAAAAGAAATATCCACAGGCTGCTGAACTTGCTCATTGGAAGCAAACAGCCACAGCAAAGCAAACAACCCTGGCCCTCACAAACGTGGCTTCAGACAACGAATCAAAGGCACTTAAGCTGGCATTAAACCACCTTAGGCTTTCAGAGCCTACTGGCAGAAAAAGAAAAGCTGAAAGAGAAAAGGAAAAAAAGGAAAGGAGTGAGGTAAGAAGAAAAAAAACCCAACCAGACCCCACAAGTAAGATAAAGAAGTCAGAGGGACAACACAGCTATGCCTTTGATGTTTGCTTTGATAAACATCACCCCCCATATAGCCTCTGAGGGACCACCGTCAACTCTTGCTTCGGTACTCTCCTGTCTCCTTCCCCCATTCCCTCAGATGCATGCAGCATTGTGCCTCCCTGCCTTTACTGCGCTCTTTCAAACACACCCTTTCCTCTTTTTCTCCAGCAACCCTCCCCCCTTAACTCCATCCCTGTCTCAGACTCTTTTCTTTCACAGGCCTTGATAGAAAGAAGCAGGTCTGAAATTAGCTGTTATTCAATCCGAAATTGCTGACCCTTTGGGGCAGGGACCGCTGTATGCACTTATAGTGTCCTGATCACCACTTAAGGCCTTTTGATATTGGTACAGGAACCACATCTAAAGCTAGAAGGGGTCATTTGGGCTAATATAACCTACAGGATAACATGGCCTGGAAAGCAACTCACTCAGCAGTTTTCAGCACTCGGTGGAGAAAGTTGTTTGCGTTACATCATGTCTTAGAAAGGTACCCAGTTTTGACTAAAAGACTCCAGCTGAAGGACTGTCTATCATAAACCTAGTCAGACCAGCTGGTATCGTCCTTTTTAACTTCTGCCTCATTTCTAGTACAAATTCGGCCGCCTTCAGCTTCTGATTGGTATGTACCATTATGCTTATGCCTAAAATCATCATATTGTCAGAGCTTGTCAAAACCTTTCTTTCTCTTCAGGAAAAAACTCACAAGTTCACAGTTTTTGCCAGGAAAGAAACATGCTCAGATGAGAGGCTTTCCCATGAAATAAAAATATTGGGAAAAATATATTTTTTTTTAGGAGCATGAGAATCTTCTGCTTCAATGAGGCTGAAGTCCCTTACTTTGATAAGGACAAAGAGCTTCTGCTGTTACCACTTGGACTTCTTGATGAAATGCAGAGATTCAGACTGGACATATGGAAAAATTTCTGTACCAGGGAGGGTGTAGCAGGTACCCAAAGAGGCTGTAGGACCTTCAACCTTGTCAAGACTCAGCTAAAGCCATGGTGACCCTATCTGCTGTTGGAGGTGGTTGTATTTGAAGAGAAGACCACACTTTTTGACCTCCAGCTGCCCCTTCCAGCCAGCATGTCTGCAGTTCTGTGAAATGCAAGTCGAAACAAAATACTCCAGCCTACCTGAATCTGAGCTTTTCACCAAGTCTTCTTCACGAACAGTTGTAGTATCGAAGAAATAGTGCTTTCCAAGTGAAAACTTAAACAGTGTTTCAGCAGGAGTCATGAATTTGCTCTTGAAATTCTCTCTTGAGCTTTCCTTAGCATGGGAAAAGCATATTTAGCTCTCTTTGCTTCTGCTTCCTTGCCCTCCTGTGCCAGTGTTGTGTGGGCAGGGAGCAGCCCATGCGTATCTATGTAGAGATGTAGAGTGTTTTAGTAAGAGTACCGTGATGCACGCCACCTTCTTTCTTGTGAGAAAGTAGCAGAAAAGCTCATCTGCAGAAGAATATCATAAAGTACTTCAGAGCAATCCCTACACCGCAACCAGTTCCCAAGCTGCAGTGCCCCCTTTTCCCAAAAACTCTTTGGGAAAAATCAATGTTTTATTTCACAAAATTTCAGCTGAAAAATCTTTTGAGATACTATTTTCTGTCAAAAAGCTATCAGTTTTCCCACTGAAGTTTGGAACAGACGCAAAGTGACTTTTTTTTTTTCTGTTTTGCTTTAAAATGTCATATTCCTACCTTTTTTTTTTTTGGAATGGAATAAAAGCATACGTGACAAAGTGACATTTCTACTTGATCTATCATTTTGTTTCTCCTTTTTTTAAGCTGAGAAACAGAAATAGAATATTTTCAGTCAAAACGTTTAATTTTTGAACTGAAAGGTTTGTTTCAAATTTCCCCTTGGAAAACACATTTTTTTCCCAAGCCAAACTGATGTTGTTCTCCCTCCCAGAAAAAGTCAATTTTCAACATATCTATGTTTCTTTTGCCCTACAGTAATACTTTCTGCACATAAAAACTTCAGCCTATATGAATTAATTTCTCTGCCTTGGAAGTTAATTGGGTAGACATGGGCTGCAGGAAGGGTACTGGGAAAACCCCTCTTTAGTTTGTGTCATGGCTCTGAAGAGGGGTTGCAGTCTCTCCCCAGTTGACATGGATGGGACTAATTAAATTATGCCTCTGAGCATAATTTACTTCTGGTACAGTGTATATCAAGGCATGAGGGAAGGTGCAAAATTTACTGGGAGTATCAGCAACTGTGTGCAAGTCAGGTTCCAGCCCTTTTTTGGTGGCTGAGAACAAACTTTTTTCTTCCAGAGTTTGTAATCAAACACATGTGGCTTTGATAGTCCTTACAGCTCTCTAGAAAACCGCATTTTCATAAATAAATGAAATGCTTAGGGCACAGTGAGAGACCCTGCTGACTGAGTACATTCTTCTCCTCCCTGGCTCAGACCTGAGGACTTGGCTACCAAATTTTGTGCTACAATCCAGTACCCTAATATCATTTTGCATATAAGAGGTAAAACTCCTATTCGGTCAAGAGCAAAGATCCACACCTCAACTTAATCTGGTTTTACTTCAGTGCCAGGCCTACTGCAATATTAGTGTCTCTGCCCAGGCTTTCATTTCAGGACTTAAGGAAACTTCTAACTTCCAAACTTCTTAGGAAAGTTTACTCTGCTGCACAATCCTTCTTTATATTAAATCCGCACAGTGATGATAATGTGGCTAGAAATACTTGCCAGCGAGGGACTGAGTGGGTGGAAAACAGGGGGTTGCTGAATTATTGCTAGACTATTTAATTTTGACTTTAGATACGTCTGCTTCTTCCTATTTCTACGCACTGCTCACTTCGTTGCTCTAGGCTTCACGCCTTACCTAAAATGGTCCTGGTCAAGCACAGCTTTTCAGTTTGTGTCTTCTGTTCAGTGTACCCCACTGTCTGGGTTCATGAAGTGCTGTCTCTTGAAGGACGCTTCCAAAACCAATGCCCTGATTGCACATCCACCACCCAACAGCACTTTATCCATCTCCACTGGGTAAAATTGATCAGTCCTTACCTCCCTTTCCCTGGAAGGCATGTGAAAGCAGTGCATAGTAATTCAGGCACTAATACTTCTGTTAGAAGAACTTTACCAAGGATATGCCTTGCATAACAACTTAGCTAAAAGACTGCATATGCAACATGCAAAGCATTAAAAAATGCCCACCGGGGCGTCCCGGGGAACTTCAAGGTTGCCTGATAGTCCAAACAAGTTGGTAGCTTTTCTCATTGCTATTTACCTTCCACCTTCATTTTTATGTTTTAAAACAAGCAGAGCTTCCAACATTAAAAGTGGCACCTATGACACTGAACTCAGATCTGCCAGTAAATGTTACTGTGGGGATGCTGCTGCTACTGGATCCACAGACATAGAGGCATTTGCTGCTTTAACCTCACACTTGTTCATCCAGATAGCCAGTTTAGCAAAATGAGAGGTTAGAGCTCCTACTGGCCACCTGGTTTACTGCAGTGCCTAACCCTTTCTCTCTAGTTTAGCATCAACTTTCTAAATGTTACTTTTCCCATCTGTCAGCATGATCCTCCAGCCTGTAACACAGAACCTGGCTGAAAGGAGAGACAGCTTCATTAAGTGTTAGAGAAAGTTGTGCATGAAATCTAATTCAGGAGTCTCGACCATCACGGCTAAAGGAAATGTAGCTCCGTGCATTTGGGAAAATGAAACACAGAAGTGAGAGGACACCAGGTACAAGATAAGCAGGCTCTGTATTTATGCTTTTTCTTCAAAGCAAGAGCGAAGCATATCTTGTGCTGATGTCAACATGAAGTATTTTGTACCCTGTAGGTGAGGGAGCATGGTGTCACTTCCAGCATCTTCCTCACGATCCTGAGAAATTAAGGTGTTTGGAGCGTACCCCAGGTGTCGCAAAAAAACTCTCAACTGCCCAGCTAAGACAGGAAGAGGGTCTAGAGCATCTTGAACAGATGGTAGATTAAACAATGAGTTGCAGCGATATCTGGGGAAAGCAACTGCTTTCAACAAGCACCTGGTTTTAAATATGGAAGTGCTACCAGGCAGAGCTGCAATATCTTTAGACAAGTTTTAAACTCAGCTCAGTACACTGGAAGCACAGTTCACATATAGTGTTTTAGCTCTACCACGTCCTGTTTTTCTTACCTGCTTTGTTTAGGCTGCCATTTCCCCATGACATCACCACATAAACAAGCCTATTTAGTTCAGTTAAACCAAAACAAAATGAACACCACACACAACTCAAAACAAGATGTACATACTTGCAATGTGTTCTGGATGCAGAGGTAGGGTCTACACAGGCATGCCACCCTCTCAACCTTTGCAGACATCAGATTGATCTGTCGAGTCTCACATGCCCATTTCTCTTTGCTCTCCTGTGGCTGGCCTCGGGCCTCTGTCTGGAGTGCAACATCCCAGCTTCTCTCCTATTCTGTAAGCCCCATCCCAAATACAGATGGCTAAGCAGGTCTATAAAACGTTGCAAGGGATTACAGGATAAAAGAGAACTCACAAAGCCGCACAACATTCAGGACTGTGCTGCCTGGGCGGGCCCGCTACACCATGCAAGCCCCACCTAAGCTGTTGTTCCTTCTCACTTGATCCTGATCCCCCTCTGTTCTATCTCTTGCTTGGGACCAAGCTCTGGTGCTGGGAAGGATCTGTACAAGTAATTTGTCTGTGAGACAGTCAAGTTGAGAAGGTAGCTAAGATTGTACTTCTGGTGCAGAAAGCACTCCAGGGCTTATGCAAATCTGCTTCTCACCCTGTGCCAGGAAGAAGACTCAAATACAATGGGCACAAAAAAAGCTGATTATGGGGCTGTTCAACATGGAGGAAACCAGAGAACTGAAGGACTTCAGACTGTGGTAACAGTTCAGTGTTATCTGACCAGGCCTTTATGTCTAGCCTGGATTCAGGGGACACAAAGGATGGATGGCACACGATTGGCCTCTATCCTGATTTCTGCCTTTTGTCTAGGTGCACAACAGGAGGAGCAGGATGGGAAGTTGGGCTCATCATTAGAAAGCACTTTTAATCAGACCTTCATGAAGATCACAAAGTCATCAGCTCATGGTGACGGATTGCCAGGGACTCCATGATGAATGCATTTGCAAATATTGCTGCAGAATAATTTCCTTCCGTCGCCAGAGCACTCCAAACAAATTAGATTCCCTCTAATCACATCTCCTGTCTGTGGATGAGGAAAGATGGGCCCGTCAGCACAAAAGCATTTAGGGGGCAGGCAGCAGAGGGGAGAGAGTGGGAGGTAAGGGGCTAGATGCAGGAGGCAGGCAGATGAGGTGCTGGAAAGTTGCCCAGCTTTGAGGAGAGTCTCTGAGCAGTGGTGTGGATACACAGTAATCCCAAGCATGTTAACAGCTCTCCCCCTGCTTGCACATACACACACCATGAATGCTAGAGGATGGAGGCAGAAAAGCCAACGATTCACCTGGAATTTTACAATGGTGCAGAATAAAAGGAAGGAGAATGATGCCAGCATCATTTATCCCAGAGAGTGCAAACCTTGCCAAGGTTGCACAGATGAGCTTAAAGCAGTTTTCATGATGAGGGAAAGCCTGTGTTGCTTTCTGCACTGTCTTCCCCATGCCCTACCCCTGGCTGGGATACTTGAATTAGTGAAGCAAAAGGAACAGCTTCCCAGATAATCCAGTGCAGGTGACTCACAAGATGTGGCACTAAGATAGAGACACACTCAGGAATTGTTAATTAGTACCAGGTGGCCATTATGCCATGCCGGAGGCATTCAAAGCTGGTAGCTCTTTTAATTCATACTAAGTCTAAGCATATCAGTCTCTGAAATCAGGGACACAACAGGCCTTAAGTTTAAAGACAAACCAAGGGTGAACAGCACTTTGTGTTTTTAAAAATGAAAAATACTGTACCAAAAAGGGTGGCCTGAGTAAGATGTCCAAAGGCTACTATTCTTCTCTACACCACATTTAGAATAAATGCTGAAATCTGGCCAGGAAAATTATTGCAGAGTACCATCCTCACACCAATATCATGTCCATCATCTACAACTTTCCTGAATGCATGAATTAACCCAATAAGAGCTTCCTTTCCCCTTGCCTGAAAAATCAAGTGTCATCGCTTAGCAATATATTGCTTCGTGGCTGACCAGGCGAGTGACAGGTTATAGTTGCCTTTCCAGGACTGGACAAGTGCAATCCATGGAGGTAAGCTGGTGATACAGCAAGCCAAACATTTACTTTATCCAGCTATTCTCTGGCATTGGCTTGAGATACACTGTACCCATTTTTGCCAGGAAATTGGAGAAGACTGATATTCTTAGAAAGCAGATTTTGCCGTGTTTCCACACATGGTGTTCGAGACTGTGCAACACGGTGGAGAAGACAAGGATCATAGGCTCATTCTGTGAATACAAAGCAGTAGGAACAAGCTGAAAGAGTTAAGTACAATGCAAAGCCTGAGCAAAGCACGTAAGGAAGGACTGAGAGACACACTGCGCTTGCAGGCCCATGTGTTATCTGCTGAAGGACTTGCAGTTGGGCTTTATTAATTTCCCTGCGCAGAGGAGCTAGGGCAGTTTTTGGCTTCCCACTCCTTAGCTGGTACCAACTTGCTGTTCACAGCTCAGAAACTCTGCCAACAGCTCACTACTGAAGAAAAAATGTAAGCCCAGTCCGTGCCCCTTTTAATTAGCTTTGAGATCTGGCACCAAGCGAGCTGACACAGAAGAGACAAAGTAAAGAAAAAGTCTTGTTTAAAATATGGTGGAGAGCTAGCTGTGGAGCAGCTAGCAGGGCGAGAGTGGGGGGAGTGGAGGAAGGAGAGAGGAGCTGCTGCGAGAGCAATTGGCCTTGTTTGCTCTCCTGGAAGCCTCTGTGTGCTTTTCCTCCAACGTGCGCTGGATTTATATAGGAGGCAAACCCTTACGGGCCAGTGGGCTCAGGGCGAGGCTTGGGGCCAAGAAGCAGGCGGGCTGCTGCCAGCTTCCCCTCCTCCTCCTCCTCCTCTTGTCCGCTCAGCTCTCGCTCTCTTTCACACTCTCGCACAGCAGGACCTTCTTATCAGGTATGATAAGCAGCACTCCTGAGCACAGCTGGCAGGCTTCCAGCTCACGTTCCAGGAGCGCGGCCGGGCGCTGCTGCTGTGTGAGCACACTTTAATAAAACTCTGATTTTTATCTGAACATTTTATTAATCCAAGCTCAACCATTTGCCAGAAAAGCCAACACATTGAATATGCCAACGTGTGTTCTCTCCAGCTTCTAATGCCAATGTACCTCTGCCCACAGAGTCTCCTCTGTTTCACACTGGGATGCATTTTCTATGCAGAGTTTCTCTTACTTTTTTACTTGCCCCTCCACCATGCTAGGGAGATGGCAGAGGCTCTCTGCAACTGGTTTGTCCTCCCTCCTTTTGTAGAATGATTTTAAACAGGAAGGGGGAAAAAAAAAAAATTTGATTTTTCATTAACATGCTCCTACTGCCAAAATCACTATTTTCCCCATACACAGAGCACATGGAAAGACACTGGACAGCAGCATACTATTCCTAAAAAATAAAAATAAAATTTAAAAAAATCTTTCCTTTCTAACACTTCCACTGCTGTCATTCACCACCTCTCATGATACATCCATCTCAATCCTCTCACAGTGTAGGCTGAAATGTAAACATCACTGGGTGCTAGAAGTCAGCCTGCTGCAACATGGCCAGAGGAAAGGAACAGGAAAGATGGAGAGGTTTGTGTGCAACCAGGCTTAAAAGATGAGATGGATGTTCTAAAAGCATCCATAGTTGGTACATTTTTTCCACGCCCTGGCTGATGGATTGACATGACTTCCTGGAATAAGACAGCCTGCTCTGCTGCTCTTCCTATTCTTATTGTACCAGTCTGAGAATGGGACCTAAGGACTTTCAGCTCGACAAGGAACTAAGCTGCTGGGTCATATTCTCACTTGGTGGAGTAGTCCCCTGCTGTCCATGACACTGATGGCATTCAGTGTAAAAGCCTTTTTCTGAGCTGTATTAGAGCACTAAGCACCTTGTAGGACCATGATACTGATCTACAGTCTTTACTGTTTTCAAACTGACAACTGTATTTTGACCTTTCATCCCTAGAGGAGGTCACACATTTTCCTATTCCATCTCTCTACAGTCCTTCTGTAGAGGTTGTCCTCATTTGTCCACTGCTTTTTTATATGCTTAATGCGTTTCCCCCACAAGCTTCAGATCAAACTCTCCCATTCTGTATTCCAAACCCTGCTCATCTCCTGCTGCAAGCACAGTTTGTCTTCCATCCCACTTAAGCCAGGCTAAATCCTAACCTACTCTTGTACAAGCTCAGAACTTCCTGTCAGTCCTCTGAGAAAAGTTCATTGTGTTTTTAAGCTTATCATCGAAAACCTTCTGACTCCTTGGGATTCTGCGTTGATCAGTTAATGGCCCCCTTTTCAGCTGCCTGCTCTACCATAACAAATGCTCAAGGGAAACCATAAGGAAGACCAGGTGCTGGCCAAATGGGACAGTGCCTTACTTAAGGTGAGATAACATGAAAACTCAAGACAACTGGATGTTACTTCCCAAGCCACACAGGTGAGAGATTTGACAAGCAGCTCAAATGGTAATCTGTAAAGGGCAAAATGGTAAACAGGGACTTCGAAAGCAAGGACAAGGACGCACACCTAGTTCTTTATTCTCTGACTATTCATTTAGGCAGTTTTGGAGGGAGGTGTAGATTTAATATCGTCAATCTATTCAAAATGAAATGAAGGAGCAAGGGAAGGCGGCCTTTTGCCTGGCAACTCAGGAGATACTTAGGAGGCTGAGGTTCAGCTGTTAGTTCTGCTAGAGACATCACAGGTGATACTGGTCAAATCACTATTCCTTAGCTCCTTCTTTGTATAGTTAGGATGCCTGAAATAGCTCAGCCCTGACTTCAGCAGGGATCATGAGATAATGTATACCAGACAATGACTGAAAGTGAGAGTTGGTGTTCTTCTAAAGGCTCCGAACAACAAGGAGGTAGGAAAGACTGCTGTGGGGATAACAGATAGAGAGGTGAAATAATGAGCTTAACAGTGCCATGGGAATAAGATGTCCCTAAGTCCTATTCCTATTTGGGTTTTACATAAAGTTTGTATGCTCCCTGTCTCACTGTTTCCTCAGGCAAAAGTCAGGCTGGCTGCTTATGCTAGCCAAATATTACAGTCAGTTCCTTCAGCCACAACCTTTGGGTCTGTCTTCTTTTGCATTAGACAACTAAGTCCAAAAAAACCCTAGTGAATCCAACAACCCTCTGCCCCCTGCCAAACAATGACTGAATTCTGTCCTGTACAGGACCACTGAAAGTTTCAAATGATGCTGCAGTTTGACTGCTATAGGCTTAGGAACATAATGCTAAGTGATATTTCTGTGTAAGGGCTGGAGCTCAAACCAGGTTCATTAAGATTTGTAGTCTGCATTGTCTAAAGGCAAAAGCTACTTGGCCCTAGGCTCCAGACAGCAAAGAAGATGTCTGTGCCACGCAGAATGACTTAACTTAGGTCCTGGAAAAAGTGTGGGCACTTTAATACAGCATGCTGATCAAGCTACTGTGCTCTGCTTCTCTGGGCAGCTAAGTAATCTGATGGGACATCTTCCCACACACAGTTATTCTTCTCCCAAAATAGCTGAGGTGATCTTGCCCAACACTGTAAAGCACATGCAAAGAGAGACTATCTCACCCTCTGTGAGCTTACAGCCATACTGGCATCCAGTCTTTCCACGAGAGTGGTTGTTTAGATCTAGCCAAACACAGGTTATTCACTTAAAACAACATGGTTATAATAATCAATTAACAGCTCCCCCCCCAACTAATTTACTTCATAGCTTGATCCATGCTAAGGATTACGTTCTCTCTTCAACTAGATGTATGATCTCAAAGTGGAGGTGTGAGCAACCTTCACACCTCAGACATAGGCAGCTGGACTAGATGAGACTTGGGCTCAAATATTTCTGCACTTCTGACATTAAAGACTGTGCTACAGGACAGGGAAGAAGCCAGAAAAGTCCCCTCCAGTGAAAGTTTAGAAGGCCAAAGCCTTAATGAATACAGCATAGGGAATAAGACTGGTAATTTTGCCTTGTGAGCATAGTTTTAAAAGGACTAGGGAAGGAACCAAGTAAAGTACGACCCTTCTTTTTTTTTTTTTTTTTTTTTTTTTAAAATAACTACAATTCCAAGCATGATAATTGGAGAAAGAAACCTCTGAACTGAGGCAACGGTAAGGAAAGACTAAGGAATGAGCAGCTATGGGTGATGGTTCCTCTGATCTTGAAATATTAGTACAAATAGAAGCTTGTTAATGTTTTTGAAAACACAATAATTGATCACCTGCTCACAAGATTGTTCCTAGTAAAGATTATTATGTGTGCTCTGGGCAAAATTTAACACTGACTAGTAGACTCGTCATCATGGGGCTGGGGCTCCATGAAACCTGCAGGGGTGATTGTACGAGTACCCTGCCTCCGCCGCGTTGCTATGCCGAGTGCAAATCTAGAGTGATCTCAAGTGGGAGATGGTCTTCCTTCACAAGAGAATGATTAAATGCTGCAGTCCTCCCCTAGAGAAGTAGACTTGTCACTCTCTCTTTGTGCTTGCCCCTGAGATTGGAGGAGGCAGTATAGCACACAGAAGGAATCCAAGGTGCTTGCCAGCCCCTACCTGACATGGTGAGGGGTGCTCATATATGCCCCAGCTACAGAGATGACAGCTGCTGTTCAAAACATCTCTCTTCGCAGGCCTGTGCAATATTTGTACAGAGCAATATTATCCTAAATGTCTTCTAATTATTCCTCTGGATTAATGAAAACCTGTTATATTATTGACAGGTCTTTTGCAATATTTATAAAACACTGATCGGATTAAGGAGGTATAAATAAATATGTAGAGGATGCCTAACACATAAATAATAAATATTCAGTCATCTATTTTTTTGCAAGATGGTTTAAATATACGGAGTTTTCAATAAATCTTTAATAACTCTGCAAATATTTATTTATTTGCTTTGAAGCATAAGGGATTGCAAGAAAGCTCTGCAGACTCCAGAAAGGGCAGGCAGATGGAATGCCTGCCCTACCAGGGAGCCTTCAACCATCTTCTGGCAAAGAAAGAAAACACACCCTGAGCTGCTCCAGGCCTGGGAACGAAAACAGTGGAGAGAGGAGACTTTCAGGAACTGAATGAAGAAACATCCCAATTGCTTACAACCAGCCACACACACCAACCATCACCGCTGAACAACACAACACCTATGCCCAGCTGACCACCAGCATGTTTTGCAAAGCTCATAATTACATTATAGAGAAGTACC
The DNA here is from genome assembly GCF_034619465.1 of Leptosomus discolor. Lineage (NCBI taxonomy): Eukaryota > Metazoa > Chordata > Aves > Leptosomiformes > Leptosomidae > Leptosomus > Leptosomus discolor. Next base: position 128,607,793 of record NC_141391.1, read on the forward strand.
CAACCTCTGCAGGATTCTCTGCCCCAGCTATCCTAACAAGTAAGGGAACTACTGAGAGTGTATTTGCTGAAGCTCCCAAGCCTGCAACGAGAAAGGAAGAAAGGAAGACAAGAAGAGGCAGTTTGGTTGTGAACTACTCCCAATTTTCCTAAGTAGTCTAGTTTTTCCACAGGCTAATATAATGTCAAGAGAATTGTCCCTCTTAAGATTCTACCTGTGGCATTAAACATCCTGAGACCTGTGGTAAAGAGGAAAGCTGGACTCTGCTCGGTTAAGGAACCCTCAATACCCTATATCCCAGAAGATCTGGGCATAAATTGGGGTGTTCAACCTCTCAGAAGACACAACGTCATATTGGGATTTTAAAACTCAAACCCCACTACATTATCAAAAAGTTCTGCTTTACTAGAGGCACCATAATGCTTTGTCTATCATGACCCAGAGTAACTTCATGGCAGGTTATCAAAATGTGACTCTTCTGCAATATGTTTGCATAGCATCAAATGCCTGCTAAGACAATGGCTTTTAGTAATCACTTGATATTATGGTAAGAAAAGCTTTAAAATTAAATGCCCAAAACACAGTTAACACATTTAGTTTTAATGGGATAGGATGGTCATTACATGTTAAATAAATACTGATTGTAAAAAGCAAGTCAAGTTGCTGAGTTCTAATAGCTGTGCAGTAAATAACTGTTTATGCGTCATTACGTGGATTTGGAAGCATCAGCAAATATGCTTTTAATAATCAATTGATACTTAACATATAATATCTGTCTGATTAAATCAAAGGAGATGGATGCAGCCACAGTAATTACTGCATATTGTTACAATGCCATTGGATTAGGGAAACATATTTATTGAGGTGGAAAAAAGTCAGAGGTAGATACATATCTCCTTGCCTGTCTTCTTACTGCAGTACCTTGGGCTGTCATCTCATTGATTTCCCAAGATAAGCAATGTTCACTCTAGTCAATACTTGGATGGGATGCCACTGAGGGAAACCTAGAGTGCTGAGGGAAGCGGTGCTAGTAAGGCAACTGAGATTGCTTTTTTCATTTTCCGGAAGGGAAGGGTGATGCTGCAAGTCCTCTGAAGTGCAGTACTCCAGAGGGGATGTTGCGCTCATCTCCCCTGCAGGCAGCAATCCACAGCTCACACCATTAGTGGCGGAGCCATGGGTCGCCCTGCCCAGGCAGACTCCGCAGTGGGTAATCACACTCAAGTTTCTAGATGCAGCATGGGTCTCCATTTCATGTCAGAAAGAAACACCTCTCTGGGACAGGCTGAAGCAAGGAAGATCATGAAAGCCTTTTTCCCACCCCTGAGTATTCTTTCCCTCACTTCTTAAGTCCCCAGAGCAAATCCTTACCTGTCTACCCCCTTACACCTTTAGGGTGTGGGGGGGGGGCAGGTCCAGTGGCCAGAATGACAGCAACTTGTTTTAAAGCCGCTGTGATTACTCTGATCACAGGCCAGTTCTTGACACAGCAAAATGCAAGGTGCCTTAAAGCACCTGGGCTTTCCTACCTCTGGCTGCACCCAGCATGACATAGCACGAGCTAAAGTTGTAGCTCAGATCTAGTTCAAAACTTCGGTCACTGGGAACACAGACACGCTCCTATTCACTGATAGCTGGAATAAAACTACCCTTAGGCCACGCATTTAAAGCCAAGGAAAGAAAATTTTGGCATAGGCTTTCAGTTCTTAAACAAACGACACATGCTTATTACAAATGCACAGTGTATGAAAATGTAGTCTGTATTAAAGAAAGCCGGGGAAAATCCTCAATTGTGTACATTGCTGTAGGCTACCCAAAAGCAAATGGGACCGTGGCACTTCAGGGAACACTGTGGGCTGGTTCCTTTACTCAGATATGTAAAAGCAGAGAGAACCAACAGTTCCACTCAACCCAGGTCTCAGAGTTACCACATGTATTTATCCTCCCTCACACCAAACCCTCCGTGGGACAGGAAGGCATCTAGAACCAGAAACATGAGTGTTAGTAGGCACTTAATTCCACTGACACCAAGAGGCCTGAACAAATGAGTCACGTAAATCTCTCTTTGAATCTCTATCTCAGTTACCAGGGGCCAAAGTACTGTATATTAAAATACGCGAAACCTCAAAAGGTTCAGAAAAACATTTAAAACTTTCAGGAAGTTGCAGAAACATATCTTTAATTCCCTTCTTGTTAGTGTGCCTACAAGGCTAGGAGTTTCTCAGAGATTTGCCAAAATCATTGCTTCTGGTCATACTGAAAACAGCACTGCAGAAAGACAACAACAAAAAAAAAAATCCCCCCAAAGCCTCTCACCCTCTATCTCCCCAACCACATGCCTGCACTAAAAGCAAACAAAATATACAGTGAATTTGAACCAATGCAAGAGACCACACAAACCCATCTGTTAGGTCGTCTCTGCTACAAAAAAAAACAAAAAACAACCAAAAAAAAAGGCATCAGGACTGATGTCTCTAGAAAGGAACGGAAAGCACTATACCCACTAATGTTACAAATAGAGCAACAGTAACAACAATGCTACTTTGGATTCCTAAAGCACCTTTTATCCTGGGGTCTCAAAGCACTCTGTAAGAAGTTGACTAAGCATCACCCTGCCCCACTTAAAACAAACAAACAAACAAACAAAAGTAAAAATGCAGCAGAAACAGTTTCAGCATCACCAGCCGTCTGCAATACTCAAGTCCCGATTCCCTTGCCTTCACAAGACCTTGCTTGCTTGCCTATTGATTGGCAGAGTGGGATAATAGTAACCTAAGGTTTCAGGAACCTAAGTGGATTTTTCAAGGGACTGTTCTCCTCCACTTTTATTCCAATGTTCCCACCTCTACACATCATCTCACCTTTGGCATTATGGGATTTTCTTCACTTTCCTCTAAATAATGAGGTCAAAATGCAAAGAATAACACGGGTCCTGGTGGATCAGTAGCCCAACGTGGTACATGGCATCTTGACCAGAAGTGGAGTGCAGCCCAACAGTACTAGCAAGTTCTTCTGTAAGCACGGGAATTAGACACACCTGTTTTTCAGAGGGTTGGTGTGGAGTTATTTGGGGTGGGTTGGTGGTTCTTTTTTCTTGGTTGTTTTTTTTAGGGGCTTTTTTTGTTTGTTTGTTGTGTTTTTTAGGGATTTTGGGGGGAAAAAACATCTCTGAGTGAGGCTTTTCCCACTACATGGACACTGTTAACATTTCTTCTGGATATAGTCTCTATTGTCCAAACATACAGCTGAGTTCATGCTACCGCAGAACCAACAAGGTCACTTTCCTCCTGTTTTCATGAAAACTATAAGGAGTGAATGTCTTTGAGATTTCAATTTAGCTGAAATCAGTCAAGATGTTCAGTAATTACAGCAAATTGAAAGACAGCCAGACATTCTGCTCGCAGAAGCCATGTTTCTGTATGAAATCAGGCTAAGAAACAGGTGAAAAGAAAAAAAAATAAAAAAGTCAACTTAGCTGAAGGATTTACCTGAAAAACAAACAATCAAAAACTATAATACAGGGCACTTCTTTATGTGAATAGTCCTGCATAAATTGATGGAGCTACTCAGCACACAAGGACTGGAGAAGGGCCTCCTCTGCTCGCTTTCTGTTGAGACACGAAACTAACTCTGTATCGACTCCAAGGCCATCACCAGTAATAAGATCAAGCCAGTACAAAGGGGGTGTTGAGAAAACTGCTTGCCACAGCCACAGCTTCAGGGACTAATCCAGCTGCAAGCCCTGTTTTGCACACGATCTACCGATAGCAGAGGCAGAAGGTAAACCTCCCTCTTCCCAGAGAGGGAGTCTCAGCTACCCTGCTCCTCATCCCCAGCCAAAGCCCAGCCAGCCTTGCCAGCTGCACATCCCTGCAACCACAAATAAGAGCTCACAGAGGAGCGGCTGGGAAGCAGACTGGTTTATTTTATTGTTTTGCAACTTCTTATTTATGAAAATGCTCTGAGAGCCTGGATACGGATCAAGTTTCGCTGCTCAGTATTTATTAGAGTCTCACCTGCCTCACTGGAATGGGAACCGCAGGCACTTTGATTAATGGATTGGAAAAAAGAAATGTATAGTTTCCCTGTCGTCTCAGTAAGCGCCTCCCTGTATCTTGTACTGAGAGGCTATTTTATAGCATCACAGTCCTCGGTGAATCTCTGCTGATTGCTTGCTGCCTCCCTACAGCAGCACTGTGCTTGGAGGTGCAGGGTGGCACTGTGTTTTATCCTGTAGCTGGAGGTGGAAGAGCACTGTGGTGCTACGTCAAGTAGAAATAGGCCTTCTCTGAACAGCAATAAAAGCACCGACTTAAAATATCCCCCCAATGGCAGCTGCAGGTTGGGGAATAAACTAAGCTCTCTGCACTTGGAGAGCACCCACCAGTGCCAAAGAGAGATTTCTGGCTGTGGCCTGACTGCTCTCCCAAGGCAATGGCTGTATTGCCCTTGGAGGCAGAGCAGTTTTAGCAGAAGCCTGTAGACACAGGCAGCTCCAGTGGCTGAACCCTGTAAAGCACAAGTGTTAGCCAGGCCCTGTCCTTCTGCCTTTCTTCATCAGCTACCTCTGGTTGCAAAATTAAGCTTCGGCCCACCTTTATGCCAGCCTGCTGCTTTTGAGCTAAACAGGATTTGCACATTGCTGCAGTATGAGGCTGCAGAATGCTTGTATTTTGCCCCTGGCTAGCCAAGAGGCACTGCTGAAGCTCAGAACCATGGAACACCCAGAAGCAGACCCTACACAGTCAGTTTTGCAGCAGAAATCCTTCCTACTCCAGCAGCGACCTGTTACCAGAGCTCAGCTTCCCCCCAGCATCTTGAGGTACAGCACAAATACTACTACCAGTAGCTGCCATCCCATGGCTCTTGGCCACACAATGATACTGGCGTATGGTTCACTGCATCAAGACTGCTCCAGCATGTTACACGGAGACCACCAATTCAATCTATACTAAGAAAACACAGAGTTTTTCACCAATGGTGAAAGCAGAGGGTTGACAGCAGTCACAAAAGATTTCTATTTTCTAAAAATTCTCCTGCACACACTCCCCATGTCAGGCACCTGGGCACATGCTGCACTGTGCTTGCACCATCAGAGCAAGCAGCACAGGGCTGAGGAATCCAAAAAGGGAGGAGGAGGAGGTCGGAGCATATTTCCTCCAGGAGAGGGCAGTCCCATACATACACATACTGGTAACTCATTGCACATGTTGGAAATGAATCAGTCCATAATGAAAAAGCCCCGTCATCCCAACATCCTCAGCCAGTCCTTCTTCCCTTGACTGGTACAGGACTGTGCCCTGCAGATGCCTGGAGTCTGTGCAGTTATTTAATCCTGCATGCTGTAATCTTTTATCTTTACATTTTGGCTAATAACTTTCTGCTCCAGTGCAAGTGAGTGAGTACTAGGATGCGCTAGCACCAGGCATGGAGGCCGCTGATGCTGCAAAGGTCTCACACACACACTATGGCACACTGCGGGCTTTGCCTTCAGATACCCACCTCACATCTGCCTGGAAAAGTCTAACCATTCGCTCCTGCCTTGGAAACCTTCCACATAAAACACATCTGTTCTCCCATATATAGATTACTCCAGATGCAGAGTACTGAGAGTACTACCAGTACTCCCCACACCAGCTCTGCTGCTGCCTCCCACTTCTTGCCCTGTAGCCCCTCAGCTGGGGTCCCCACAGCCAGCTCTGCCAACCTCTTTTAGGCTCCACTTTCCGAGTTCCTCATTCCTATTTCCACACTTGCCAAGACACCTCAGACCCCTCCTGCAACCCACCTTCTTGTGATTTCGTCAAGTGAAGTTCATTAGTGAGGCTCAGTACAGGACACCTCCCTGGGGCTGATGTAGCATCACCAAACTCTTGTTATTCCTGCGCTTTTTGAGTATGCACTCCTGCACCAGGCAGTGCTTCAGCCATGAGCTGAAGCTTGCGATGGGCCGTTCTCACCCCTTCCTAGGGGTGCAAAGGTACCAAGCATGTACAAACCCAAAGGACTTTGAAAGGATTTGGCTGGACTTCAGTTAATTGCTACTGCAAATTAGGTCTAAACACATTTGTCCCAACCGCATGATGGATGAGGATGTACCTTACGTCTGCTTCTAAAGTCTACGTTTTTATCAAAAGATTGGCAGTTCCTATGGGCCCTGCTGAGATAAAAACGGCCTTCTGCTTCCCAAGCTCCTTTTCCCTACTTGCGCCTTCTCCCTGGTTTTTGTATTCAGCTTAGGGCCTGCAGGAGCATCTGGAGGAATTCATTTCCTTCACAGCCCACCCCTCTTTCTCCTGAACGAAAGCTAGAGCTGGTTTTTCCAAGTTGGATTCGCAGGAGAAATATGAAAGCTAAAAGGCACACAGTATAAATAAACATGCAATGGGAACACAAGAGGCAAAACACAGAGGCCCATTGCAGACAAGAGAGACAATACAGCATAACAAATAGCGAGCTGCACTTCGCCTGTGGCATTTTCCAGCTACATCAATAATTATATAATACAACAGCCGCCGATTTCTCAGGCACAGATCAATACTGACTGCAGTGCCACCCCACTCCGTGGCGGGTTGTGGACCGAGGGGCTCTTTGCAGGCCCTCACTTTGCCTGTGCTGGGGATCGATGATCGCATGTTGCAGGCAGCGCCAAGGGCTAGGGAAACAGCAAATGTATTCTCCAGATTAAAGACGCAGGGGTCTGCCCATGGCACGCGATGCTGCCAACATTGGTAGGAAATGGCTTGTTTGGTTGGTTTTTTTCCTCTTTCAACCGTCTGCAGAATATGCAACCTAGGTGCTGGTTTCAATAGGTGCTGTTGGTCAGCAAGGGGTTGAAAGAGGATTCATCCCACGAGTGTCCGGCATGCTGTGAACTTACTCAGCCAGAAGAAATTCGGCTGTCAAGTGTAAAGGTATGAATGCACCCACTTGTCAGGCCTTCCGCAATTAGGGGACCCAGCACCATTACAGACATTCATATTCTTCATAACAAAATATAATTCTCTAAACATTGCAGCAGGGATGCTAAAAATAAAATACGTTGAAAAAACAGAACCAGTTCGTGGACAGAGTGTAATAAGCATCTCTGCTTTGAAGAGTGGAGTTCTGCAATCCCTCCCCCAAATTCCCATTTTAAGTGTACAATCACTAAACATAGTGCTGGAGGAAAAGAAAAAAAAAAAAGGGAAATCAAATGAAGAAAAAATTGAGAACAACTACCACCCTCTTTTCTCTTGTTAGCTGGCTTGGGATTCCTATGAAGAGCAAGCCTGAAACATATATTTCAAACCATTAATACTATTATTTAAATACTAGCCTGAGAGAAGTAGCAGAAGCTATGTCTGACCCATGCAACTTCCCACAAATGGCAATTACCTCTAAAAGCTTCCCATGCCAAATCTAATTTAATTGAAAGAGACATTTGGAAACACAAACTGGTTGGTTTTCTTCCGGAAAGTGGACCTTTTGGGCTGGAACTGACCAATTAAAAAAAAAAAAAAAACCACAACCACCAAACCACAGCACAAAACCAAACCCCAAAACCAACAGCCAGAAGATGTGGATGGTGCATTCTTGCTCTATGCAATTTAACAGTAAAGTCATTGGCTTGCAATGTATGTTATTTTATTGTGTTGCAAGCTGTCTCTGGTCAGGCTTTGTCTTGTATTTGTTAGACAAGCATTCTGATTACCCTATGTAAAATGTCAAGTAATATAATTGGGCCCCAGTCCTACAAGGCCTTCCTTCAGACAGAACTCACATGTCATTGGGAGTTTCAACTGATTTCCCTGCTGGAAGGCTGGATTAAAGGTCTTCATACTGCAAAAATTGAAAAACTCATAATACTGACACACTCATCCTGCCAATCAAAGAGTAATAAAAAAACCTAGAAGTGACTCAAAGAGATCATCCTAAACAGCAAGAAATCCCTAAATTAATAATAATAATAAAAAAAAACCCCTTGCATCCACCAGCCTATGCCAGCTTGTGGCACATTTCACTACCACTACAGTCACACAGATAAGTGCTCGAGTACCACCATGGAGAGGCTATGGTATAAAATCACCAGTGTACAGGAAGGCACTGTTCTTAGAACTCCAATTACAGCCAGAAGCAGAGGTTTGCTCATCTCTCTTTGGGAGCATGCACAAATCTAACTAGATATCTCAGCTGAACTGTTATACACATACCTAGTAAAATCCAGTTGCTACATAAGAATCCAGAATTCAAAAAGACAAAGAGGCAAAGGAAGATAAAAATGGGTGGTCTTGTAATCGAGATGGTACAGCTATAAAAGTTTTCCCCCCATGTATGATGCATTGCCTTTGCTGCAATTGGTGCTCCCAGATAAGTTTTGATCATGCAAATGGATTGAAGAAAGTATGCATCCAGTTTGCGTAAGGGCTAGTCAAAACATGAAGGACTGTTAATCTTAGGATTGATCTTCCCTCCATTAACAGTTATTAATAGGTATAATGCATTTACAGAGATCACACGATATAGAAAGAATCTACTATTTGTGGAACAAATGCTTGAGTATTATCTTCCCATCACTGATGAACAATGGAGGTCAGGAAAAAGCAAAGCAACCTGCCCAAGGTTGCAAGGAAGCCTGTGGTAGATGAAGGCAGTGGAACTGAACCTTTTGATTCCTAGCCAAATACCCTTCTTCTCTGACAGATGCATCAGAACAGTGACAGAATAGGTTAAAAGTGGGGAGTGCAGCCCAGCTGATCAGCAGTAGCATGTTAAACCACAGTAATCTGACTTTTAAATCTGTGTCTATATATTGGAGTGGCTGCTCTTTTTCAATTTTCTACCACTATCAACTCAGTGCAGTTCAGAGCTGCTAGATTCAAACCAAACCAAAATAACCCGCCTGGGCCCAGGGCATACATATGAATATTTATAGAAGTTTTACTAGTGAAAACATGAGGGTAGAGAGAACCCAAATATTTGTCAGATAGAGAAACAAGCAGATTAACACAACCTGTACTGGCACGATGTTCTGGGTTTGCTCTTTCCCTTTCTGTGCCATCTAATAGAGTCCCTTTGGAAGACTCTTTTCTGTGAGGACTCTCTCTCCATTGCATGCTGATGACTGATGATGCAGTCAGCATATTGTAAATGGGAGCTGCTTTCCACTGTGAAGGGACAAACCCTAATTTGCCATAGCCCTGGGTCAGATGCAAGTTAAATGAGCTGGAGCAGGACACAGCCACACCCTCCATCGCTGGGCTATGCAAGCTGCATGCCTACACACAAAATCAATTACTTTGGGCTCTTCTGAACGCGACAGGAGAAAATGACATCTGAGCTCTGGCCTCAGCCAATCAATCCTACAGTAGCCTGATTTTTCTAGGAATGATGCTTCAGGCAAGGCTTGTGTGACCTACAAAGAGAAAGGTCTCAGTTCAGTGAGCTCTCTAGCTCTCCTTTTCTGTTCCCTCTCAGTATTGCTACTGCCCCCATCCATGGGGCTGTTTCATCACACTCCCACCACAAGAACTATCTTTACTCAGTCAGGACATCAAATAGCACGTGACTCCTGCCACCAATTGCAAGAAGTCATTGAAGCTTAAATGTCAAATATCCAATTTTATTTACAACAATCACTTATGATCAACCTACAGAACAAAACTCACCTTCCTCATTCATGAGGTAGCCACTTCCTAAGACTTACCTTCTTCCAGACACTATAGGCCAAGAAAGCGAGGCAGGCAAAGTGAGTTGCAGTATTCAAGACTGCTTCACATGCAGTAGAAGCCAAGCATTAAAATAACCAGGACCCCACTTGTTCCGTTCCAGAGCTTGCCAGGCCTTGCATATTCACAAGTCTCTTGAGCACCCCATCCTGTGTGGGAGAACACACAGGATGAGGTGTGAAAGACTTGAGAAGTTCTGTTGGGGGGGGGGGGGGGGGGCAGGGGGTGTGGAGCAAACAAACCACAAGACACCACCCCCACCCTCGAAACTCCAGATCCTTGCAGAAGAAAAGGTCCTGTAGAAACATACATAGTTATTACCTTCATGTATGCCTCTAACAAGTACCAAAAACGTCAGTATATGAGGTTTTCCTCCTTAGTAATGGAAGGCTACACTCCCAGCCTTGCAAATTTTAATTCCTGTTGGTTTACTTGAACTTGAATTGTGGACTTATGGACACAAAACAAAGACTACCAAGAAAGCACTACTAGTCATAACCATGCTAAGTCCATCACTACAGCTTTGTTGCACTTGTCACAGGAATGCTCCAGGCAAGCAAGACTGTTAGCAATGAGCTCTTCTAAATTTTGGATACTATAGACAAAGATGGTTTTTCTAGATCTTTTGCTGGGAAGGTTCAGACCAGGTCTCAAGCCAGGGAACCAGAGTCAGTGGTTGCAACATCTTGTCATCTCTCTCTCTCTCTCTCTCTCTCTCTCTCTCTCTCTCTCTCTCTCGCCTTGGTTTCCTCTCTTTTACTTCAGTGGCCTCTGCAAGCTCGTTCTCACTGCATGCAGAATGGCTCAAGCATTTCACGAAGTGATGACTCATTTTCAGAAATGACTTAAATATATCAGAGCTCAAATCTCATTGACAGCTGATGGGCTCTGCCCTCCTGAGTGACCAAAGCCCAGATTTCTAAATGCTATTTAAACGCTTTAATAGTAGTTATAAACCTAGTGCACAAAAAGACAAGTTTGAAGCAATATAAAAAAATATCTACAAGGGAAGCTAAATGGATACAGAAACATTGAATCTCTCATTATATTTGTATCTACATATACCTAAATCACTTTAGAAGATGAAATCTTCAATCCTTCACTCACCAGAATGTCTTTAGAAGAGACAATAATTTATTTATTATTTAGGCAGAGCAGAAGGCAATCTCAGTATTAGTCAATATGATTCAATCTGCATAACAGGATCTTCCCTGTAGAAGAACTGGGTGTTTTAAAGCCCAGGACTATAGCACAGGAAATAAAGGACTACATGCTTGGTGCTTTCCATGGGTATGTCAGACTGCAGCAAATTATATCCTATAAGCTCTGAGCAACCATTGACATAGTATTTGCATTAGTCTGTTGTCCTCCTCATGAGTAAGGGTGCCCGTGCCTCAGTTGTCTATCTAAAACAACAAGAACTTGCTGTGCATGCCAGACTGAGGTAGATTCACCAGTATAGGATCACAGTGGATATCTCCAGGACTTTTATAGCTGGAGAACAAATCATGAAATTTGGCTTCACTTATATCAGGATATAAAACGGTTCTCATTAAAAAGTCAATGTTTAACAGAGCTCCTCACAGTAATATCTGATTTAAAACAAGTTATCATCTTCTCTATACTACATGGGGTATACAGGAAGGTGTCATTTGCTGCAAGATGGTGCCTTTTTAATAATGACCTCCATGCCAACAAATAAAATAAAACCACAGAAGTAGCACACCAACAGTCAGAGCAACACGAAATTAACCTCAAAACTTTTTAAGAGCTGAGGCTATGCCTGGACATAGTAGAAACATACCAATATGGCACGAGAAAACTTCTTGAGCAGTTCATCATAAGCATTCACTGAAGATGCCTGAGCATAAAATGGCTGAGCATTATTGAGGCACTTGGTTGTCAGGTAGTTGATTACATTCTTCCTCCTCAACTCTCTAAACACTAGATCCAAACCACATGACAAACCAACCAGTGAAACCACCAACAGAATGAACACTTGGAAGACAGGAGGTGCCAGAAACACAGACGTGCTGAGAGGGAGGGGCTGAACTAAAACCTCCTCACCTGTGAATTCTGGAAATAAAAAGTTCAAGCCAATAGATATGGAACCAACACACAAGGTGCTCTCTGCTGAGGTTGCAGCACAGGGTTTTTTTGTACTCGCACCTTGGTGGCTTTTGTACTCTAGGTGACACTCCTCCAGCTAACAGTGGCATCTGAACAATGCCCAGACCTTTTAAGCTGAGGTTCTATTGTTCAGCACTGAAAATGTATCTGTTAGCGCTCAAGAAAACATTGGCTTTCTCATGAAAGAAAAAAAAGAAGAAAATACATGGTCTCATTAGCCTCTGACATACTGTTCATGATGCATATAAAAATTGGCTCTGCTATTTCTAATAAACAGAAGAAAGTCCATGCAGATTTAAGTACTTAGACAAGTGTAGCGTGTTGCATTAAGGAAATGCAGAACTATGTTACAAGAAATATAGAGGGAATTCTTCACTGAATTTGCTGAATACAGCTCTCCTCCATTAATGCAATCCTGGCTGTCAATACCAATGGTCTTCCTAACTCCTGGCCAGGATTAACTAGTCACCAAATTGGGAGCTCACTGCAGCTCCATCTAGAAAGGTAGAGTTGAAAGAAACACAGGTCAATTCACAGAAAAGGTTTCTTTCTTCATCATGCAAGAGTAGGATGAATAAGAACAGAATCCATTTATCAACAGTACATTAAAACTCCAGGGCTCCAAAGGTTTAATTCATTTCAAATCATGGCCTGCCTGCTCATTTTAACGTGACTTCTTGAAAAGCTCGCTGCATTACAAAGGGATCTTGGGGTTTGGCTTTCCTCCTCCCCACCCTCCAACTGCTCTTCTCACATTCTCTCAGTTCTGCCACACCGCGCAGCAATGAAAGTCCCATACTCACTGTCTACCTGCATGACCCAGTCAGCAGCTAAGACAGTAGGTCAGGAGAGAAGATCTTCAGCAATGGAGTACATCAGTTCTCAGTAAGGCTTCCAAAAAGATATCTAACAACACTTATATCAGATGGGCTGATGGTGCCATCTCATTTGGTAATATTAGGAAATGGTTTCTTCCACAGCTGCAAGACCAAGCTTTCCTTTCAGAAAGACAAGAGGATCCAAACAAGAGAATGTGGACACACGAATTCCCAACCTCATAAAGAGACTATCTGCATACTGACACAGAGCAGACAGGCATTGGTGCTGACCACAGCAAATCTTAGGCTGGATTCTACAGGCAGCTCATGATGGGTTTCTGTGTGGAAATTACTTACCCTTTCTGTGCTTCCATTTCACTGTAAGGAGGAGTTAAGTCTCCAGGATTTAAAAAAGGAAAAAAAGAAGTACAACCTTTCCCACATTATACCAATTGAGTAAAAAATTGAGTAAAAATATTTTCTAAAAATACATTTTCACTAGACTTCTGCCCTAGTTATGGGGTGGGGGGGCGGGCAGGGAAGTAGGAAAGGATGAAACTGCTACTAAGTTTCACTGTTAAAATGGATGTTTAAGGCAACTTTCCTATTTGCTTGACACAACGTCCAGGAATGCCAAGAGAACCTTTGCCCTCTTCTTAGGAGAATAACGCACTGAACTTTTACTACAGATCACAGGAGAATTAATGTTCACACTTTCAGCCAGCATTAAAGTGGCTTTAATTCAATTTAGTTTAATTCCCTTGAAAGGAAAATTAAACGAAATCAAATGAAGGCCATTTTTAATTCCAAACAAGTGTGTGTGCACACATCAGTTTAATACAGTTTACATAATCCACTTGAAACACACTTTGTTACTTAATTCAGATCAACTTTCCCATGTGCTCCTGCCTAGACAAGCCCTTAGAGATAACATTATCCGTCCTCAAGGAACAGCCACATTTCATTATTGACACCTAACTCTAGAGAGAGCTACTCTGAAAGGGACAATGTAGTTGCACACCATTTATATGTCTGTCACAGAGAGAACAACGCTTTATATACAGCTACAATAGCAATTAATATACTGGGGGCTGTTGTTCTCTTAGTCACTAATTACACAGTAGACCAGTAATATAGAAGCCTTGTTCCTGGCAAAGAAACCATTGCTCCAGAACTGTTGAACTGGTAATTAAGAGCCTGCCTTTTGTTTCCCTAGGGATATCCTGCACCTTTGCTATCAGTTAGCTGAAAACACCACAGATTATACAGATTCAGAAGCAGTGGCTGTGCATTGCAGACCACTGTTTAAGAACTTCTGAATTATGGCATTTGCATGAGATGAGTCAAGGTGAGTTCAGTGACTGAACAGAATTGCTTCCAGTCTTTGTCACAGCATATAAGAAGAATAGTTTGTCACTGAAGATTTTTGCTTCCTCTTACAAAATACAGGAGAAGCGTAGCAACCTCATTCCCACATTGTCTCATCAGGCTATTGCAGACACAAGAAAACGCCAACTGTTTGAGGGTGGTTTTGAAGGACCCTTGTTTCGCCAAGGAATCTTGCAAAAGCTAAAAAAGGTAAGGGGTGAGGGAAGAGAGAATGAAGCATAACAAAGCTTTTAAAAGGATGCTGCAATAAACTCAATGCATTTGGTAAGCCACAGATGTGACCCTGGCCAGCCAGGGAAGTAGCACAAATGGACCCAGCTCCACAGCTTTCCTTAAGATCTTCTCCCCACATTCTTTTTCTCCATTGCTCACTGCATGGCCCCACTCTAAGAATGCACCACGATCTGTGCTCTCCTGTGACCCAGCCTACCCATAGCTCCAATAGTGCTTGCTGCAAGTTGTATATGTTTGAGGAGAGCCATAGAAGAATGGTCCAGTCACGCTCTTTGATGACAGAAGAGCAAAGCAAAAGAAGCAAACATCCTTCTTGCTATTCTCCTAGCTGGAGTAAGTTAGAATAGAAGGGTAATAGCCTCACCTTCCCCCCCCTCCCCTCTACCGTGCTGCCACCCCACCCCCCTTGGCCAGAGCAAGGACCCAGGGCTTGAGGACCTTTTAAAAATGCCAATTTACAAAAGTGTCAATTTCCAATCAGCTTCTCTAATTAGCATTTAGTGGAAACTTTTCACCTTTCACCAATGACAGATCTCTCCAGGGACCTGTGATTAGAGCAAGCTCCTTCTTGATACGGGAAAAGGGATAGAGACAGTGTCACAGAGACAACAGTACGTGTTGCGGTTTGGGGTTTTTTTGTTGGTTTGTTTTTGGGGTTTTTTTAATGAAAGCTTACCTTTCCAGAAGTTGCTCACCAGAACAAGCCAATGAAACATTTTGATCTCATCATTCGTAATCCTAACTTTTAAAATTAAAGCCTAGTCAACTCATCTTTGGGCCAGCTGTGTTGATCTTGAGTCAACAATTCCAGGAAAACAAAATGTCTCTCCTTCTCTCCCCTCTTCTTTGTTGTTACTACATAATAGAGGTGGGAAAGAGATTCTTTATGCTTTCATAGATACTTTTACAGTTCAAATCACATACACCACCTGGTGTTTTTTTGGTTGGTTGTTTTTTTGTTTTTGTTTGGTTTGGTTTTTTTAAACACATAAAAGTCAGGAAAATATCATCCGGTTGACTTCAGCTTCAATACAAAGATGCTAAGTTATCCCCCAAACTGACCAGTTCTTTATTGTCTATGATGAGTATCAATGAACAAAGATTAGTGTCATAATGAAAATTCAATTGCATCCTTAACTATTCACAGTCTACCACCCTGCTCCACAAGGTACAAGTGAGGATAATTGACAAGATGGATTGAATGATCTAATAGGTTTAACTTCTGCAAGTTTTCAATGGCAAAGACTTTGTCTCAGTTTAAATTAGTCTAGTACCACCTTTATCCATGGAGCTAGAGAAACATCGAAAAAAAGAGGGCCTGGATCAGCTGAACTTCGCTTCTAGAAGGAAGACACCTTTATACCAAACCATAAGAAAAAGGCAGAGAGAAGATTGCGACCCATCACACAGAGAGCATCTTTTATGCATGGGGGAAGATGGGGCTGGAACTTCCTCTGTCTTCATTTTCATTGCACAGACAGGTAAGCTAAGGCACAAACTGATTAATGGACTGACTTAAAGAAAGCCTGGGGCAAAGGCAGGAAGTAAGCTCAGCTCCCCTGAGGACCAGTCCAGTATCTTAACAAACCCATATCTTTCCATTCTGAAATGCTGTGGCTTTCCTTTGTAATTAAACAGCATGGATTTGAGGGGGCTGATTTTAACTGTCATTGTACTGAAAGAGCTTGCACTGGTCAAGTGGGGAGGAATTGCCTTGCCAACCTAAAAAGGCTTTTCCTTTACTTAATTCCAGGCTTCTAAGCTTTCAGAAATAGAAAATATTGCATAAGCAACAGTTCTGAACAATTTTGAAGGCATACTGAAACAGCTTTTTATACTCTCCCATTTTAATAGCTGGTGCTTTTACTGTAGATAGTATATGGTTACAGAATAATGTGTATGGGTTTAATGTCTGGTATGATAATATCCAAGGTGAAGATACTGAAAATCCAATTAAAATATAGTTTAGGATATCAGCTTATTTTAATTTCCAGCCTCCTTTGCCCCCCATCCATCTCCTTTGTATCCAGGAGCTCTTCCTGAGATCTGAAGCTAGAAGTTACACACTGAATCTTTTCTCCTGTAACTCATAATCTGAAGTTCTTTGTACTTCTTCAGAATCTGACTATCTGAAGCCTCTTAAAATTCTGTTAAAGGAGCACAGGGATTTTGGAGAAGAGGACACTGAAGCGCTGAGAAGGAGTAGTTCCTATCAAGGACAAAACTACATGGGGACCACAAAACCTTGTCTTCTAGCACTAAATCCTGGGTCACTCACACTCCCTAGTGCTTTTTTAAATGGTGGTTGCCTTTTTGAGCAGGTTCAGAGATGGACCATAAATTATTTCACCACAGCAAAGCAACTCCCTCCTCTGCAGTTCCCAGTTACCTTTAACTGCAGCCTTTGCCATCATTTATGTTCCTCTTGCTTGTTTGATCAATGAAGTTCTCTCACCATCACTACACTGCCTTACAAGGTACAGAGAAGAAAACAGAAGTCCTACTGGAACATGATTGGAGAAAGAGCAATAATTTAAAGAGGCAAACAATGAACCAGAGTCTCTTAGAAGAGCTCCAGCTGCTGTCCAGAGTTTTTCCTGATCCTTCCTAAAAATATATGGGAGAGCATGTTACAGGGTTAGTCAGTGTGGTTGCCTGCTAAACATTGAGCATCACTGCACATAACAAGCCCTCCTCCAGACAAGCGCTGCTAGGACAGAAGATAGATCCTTGTTCTATTTTCTCTCTCAGAAGTACTCAGGAGCATCTGGTCCTGGAAACCAAACATGAATTGGCTTGTGTCGGATTTGAGAGAACATACACCTGAAGTGTTTGTGGCCTGTGTAAACCTTATCCTGACTACAGTAATGACAGGTGTTATCCTTGTCATACGAAATATTACCACTAACCTATTTACTTCTGAAACTCCTCCAACTTCTCAAATTTTATTATAATAAAAATTGTATCGCTAAAACATTATACATGTGGTGACCATTTATTTCAATGTGACCACACAGTTTCCATAAGAGGAAAGTACATCAGGTTTAAGGACATTTCATAACCAAACCTACCTTATATATAGTTTACACAGAAGTGAAGATTTAGGTTAAGCACCATGGTCACCAGTCCACTGACAAGTGGGCTCTTCAAGGCATCAGAAGAGTCACCACCTATTTAAAACTTTCATGAGCCCCTTACAACCACCTAACAAAAGTCAATTGCATCCCTGTTTTACAGAGAGGGGAATACAAAGTAGAGCCATTCTCGTAATTAAGCAATGAAAGAGACTAAACTAAATGAGTGCACTAGTCCTTGGCTTAGCACATAGTCCCATCTCTCAGCATTGCCTGCAAAGAGACCATTAGTCACACAGAATGGTAGGGGATGGAAGGGACCTCTGGAGATCATCTAGTCCAACTCCCCCGCCAAAGCAGGTTAGCCTAGAGAAGGTCACACAGGAACCTGTCCAGGCGGGTTTTGAATGAGACTCCATAACCTCCCTGGGCAGCCTGTTCCAGTGCTCTGTCACCCTCACAGTAAAAAAGTTTTTCCTCATGTTCAAGCAGAACTTCCTGTGCTCCAGTTTGTGCCCGTTGTCCCTTGTCCTGTCACTGGGCACCACTGAAAAGAGCCTGGCGCCATCCTCTTGACACCCACCCTTTAGACATTTATAAGTGTTGATGAGGTCCCCTCTCAGTCTCCTCCAGGCTAAAGAGCCCCAGGTCTCTCAGCCTTTCCTCATAGGAGAGATGCTCCAGTCCCCTCATCATCTTAGTAGCCCTCAGCTGGACTCTCTCCAGTAGCTCCCTGTCTCTCTTGAATTGGGGAGCCCAAAACTGGACACAGCACTCCAGATGTGGCCTCACCAGGGCAGAGTAGAGGGGAAGAAGAACCTCCCTCGACCCGCTAGTCACACTCTTCTTAAAACACCCCAGGATGCCATTGGCCTTCTTGGCCACAAGGGCACATTGATGGCTCATGGTCATCCCATTATCCACCAAAACACCCAGGTCCATCTCTGCAGAGCTCAAGCAGGTCAACTTCCAACCTGTACTGGTGCATGGGGTTATTCCTCCCCAGGTGCAGGACCCTACACTTGTCCCTGTTAAACTTGGTTCAGCTCTCCAGCCTGTCCAGATCTCGCTGAATGGCAGTCCCTGCATTTGAGTCCATATGGGATACAGCGCACTCAAGTAACCACCCATCTAGACATAGATCAGCTATTTCTACCCTTCTGGTTCTCATAAGCTGCCCTGCACACCACCGCTAGCATTCACCTTTTTCAGTAACTGCCTTCATACGCTTTGCTGGTGAAGTAGCAAGTGAGTATCTCCAAGATCTGACTGTAACTACATCAGTCAGAGATTTGGTGACTTCCAGAGCTTAAATCCAACTAGAACGGAGTTCTTGGCTGAGGTGTACATATGGTGCCTGCACAGCAGCTGAAGGAAAGATGCACACCTCTACCATAGCAAGGTGAAGGAGATGAACAGGAACTTCCTTCTCCAGTGATGCTGTCCTCCTGCAGCACATACTTTGAAGTCTGCCTGGCTGCAGGTGTACTGGGAGGCCAGTTAACAGCAAATTAAAGAGCCAGCACATTAATACTGGATAATAACAGGAAAAATCCACCCTGCATTGTTTCCTTTTGAGTCTTTTGCCTCATCTGCCAGGTCCCGAGACATGCCCTTTCCAGAAGGGATAGCTACGTGTGCCCTGCTTCCCACACTTTGCTGTGAATTTAAATATGCAGGCATTGCTGCTAGGTGAGTGCCATTTGAATCGACAAACTGGGATTTCTGCTGCGCACTTCACACTTAATGCAGCCCTGCCTAGGCTTTGAAGGCAACGGCTTGTTGCCTTGGGGTCTGAAACTAACAAAGCCAAGCAGAACAAGCCCAGGGCTCCCGTCGGATTGCTCGATCAAAGACAATATTAAACAGCACTGTTTTCATAACTACTATTCTGGAGCACTTGGATAGCAAGACAAAGGAGATGAAGTTAATTTCTGTTATCATAGCCTGGTGCAGCTGCAAGGGCCCTGGGAGAAGCCATCTTCTCTTGATGGCTTACGCAGCCTGTGCCTTTGCAGGAGCTCCCATTAAGCAAACAGGGCTTCAAAAGCTTGTCAGATGCACTCCTGTTCCCCTCCTCCCCACACCGCTGCCAAATGCACCCCTGTTTCTTCCCCCAGACATCTTCCACACATCTCATTACAGACACCAGGGAGCCTCCCTCTCCTTGACATAACTTTCCTGCATCTCACAGCTCTCTCCTTCACCTCTTCTGTCAGCAGCACTGCCCATTTCAGTGCCCAAGGAGACCCAAACTAGGGAAGTCTTGCTCTTGGCACACAATTGCACAAGGGGACCAGACAGAGAATGAGTCCTCTAGGTCCTGCTCTGCTACTGACCTAGCTCATCACCTTAGACGAGTATCTTAACCTTTGGTTTGTTTGTGGTCAGCTGGGATTAATAAGGCCCAGGCTTTTTTTTTTTTTTTTGAGTTGCTGGGAGATGAAGATATAATACGCATCATATATTTTATACCCTTAGATGTGACTGGTGATGGAAATCACTAAGCAGCAGTACTGCAGGAAGAAGTGGAAGCTATCTCCTGGTGAGAAGCACTGCTCGGGATATTTGATGCAATTTTAAGATGCCTCTCATATACCATCACAGTCAAAGCCAGCAGATTTCCTTAAGAATGGATGTTTGTCTGCATACAGGACTGCCACGGGTACCTTGGGGTCTGTTTTTGTCTCCTTACTGTTCATCCAGAGTTGAGTATAGAGCTCATTTAGGGAAAAGCAGAAGTGTGGTAGAACATGCTTACACCCTCAGCTTGGTTACAGTAAGGACAAGGAGGATGAGAAAACTGTGTGACCATGAAAACCTTTGAATTTAAATTACTAAAAGGGAGGAAATAGCTCCAGAGAGCTTTGTTTAAAGTCTTCCTCTTCATACTGCATGTTATTTTCCTGAGCAGTCAGATAAAGGCAAAAACCAGCATTCACCAAATTTGGGATAGGGCATGGAAACAGTACACTGCTCCAGACGAGCAGGGTACTCCAGGAACTTGTCTGCATCAATGGACAGAACATCCCACATTTTCATCCTCTCAAACTGTGAGCTCACCTTGGGTCTGTAACATCTAGAAACACATTCCCAGCAACTCAAGTACTCCTGTACAGGAAGCACTCAGTGCTAATAACTGTCATCCTGGATTTCACAAACTGGTTTCATTCAAGCTTGCTCTGCTCTCTACCCTCAAGTTCCCCAATTAGCTGAAAATACACTAAAAATACAGAAGATTTTGCTGGAAAATTTCTGAATAGATTCAACATTGATGCCCATGAAATGAACAAAAATGCAACGTCAAGCTCAAACAGCAAGAACACAGCTATGTCCTGCTATATGCTGATACCTTACATATCTTCCTGATGTCCAAGTTTTCCTACTAAGTGTTCACTACAGATCTCCAACAATTTCAGAACAAAAGTCCATTCTAATTGTTGAAGGCATAAAAAGAAAAAGCTGTTCTCAACCCAGAAGAATAGCAACCAGTCTTCAGTTTCAAAGAAAATCTTCTAGATGTAAATTGCTGCATTATTTAAGTTTATTGAACATCTAACACCAGGAAATGTACAATTCATGAAATTTTCAGTGAAGACATACGAATGAGACTTTCCAATACATTTTTAAAATGTGAAATTATCAAAGTTTTATGCAGTGTCAGCTTTGGCCATACAGGGTAGAGTTAATTGAAAGTGCAGTTATAGCTTTAAAAGAGTCCCCATGGAAGTGGCAATGTGTGTTTTATTGTCTCTTAGTCATTTGCAACTCAAAGGTGCTCAAGTTTATAAAAGAAGAAGTGTTTCTTCTAACTGCCAGCCTGCACTGCAAGACACTATTGAATCTAAGAATCTGGGTAGATGCTTTACTTCTTCCGTTCATATCACCAGTTCTACAGTTTCTGCAAGCTAAACAGTGTGCCTAGCTATCCAGATGCAACCCTTAAGCCCCAGATCAGACCTCATAAGAAATTCGCTATTACCATGGGGAGGATTGAAGATCCTCTATACAGAGTACCTTTGACAAAAGGAACAAACTGCATCTCACGGTCTCTGCAAAAAGCAGAAGGGTAAGGGTATCCTCACCTGAGGAAGGGCAGAATGGTCTTTGATCAAAAGACACAGGCATTACAACTCATTCCCCTTTTTCTTCCCCTCACAGAAACGTACCAGCTTAGAATTTTCTTAGCTTCAAACTGGAACAGATACTGCAGAGGACAACTAAATCAAATGACACATCTTCAACCTCCTAGAGAGAGACAGCGTAAATTGAGCCCAAAGCCTCTGCTCCCTGAAATTGGATTAGGGACTCCACATTGGGTTTACCTAAAACAGACAGACAGTCCTTAGAGCTTTTTTTTTTTTTTTCCTCCTTGTTTTTCCACAAACAAACCCACTCCCAAACCCAAAAAACCTTCAAGAGGTGTTAGGCAACCTTCTACCACACAACAACAACAAAGGCCACAGACCAGACTGTTAACTCCAATGCAGAATTCATGGTTTTTAACAACATTAGGTCATACCTTCTCAATACGACCCTGGTACAGGAGGTAGACATCATAGAAGCTGTTGGGCTACTCTGCTTTGCTACAAGCACATCTTTGGTCCCTTGTTTTGGTCATAAAGCTGCAGCAGCAGGAAACATGAACTGTGATATTTGGTTGAAGTTTAGTGCAGGGGGAATGAAAGAAAAGACCCATGCCTCCCCCTTCCTTGCAGCTTCAGCGAGCCAACACGAAGAGCAAAAAAAGGAATTTGCCACACTGGCTGGAGGCTGCAGGGCAGACACTGCAGGGCAGACACTGCACTGCACATTTTACAAACGCAACAGAGCTGCCCGCCTCCAAATCTGCCAAGGACAATACACAGGGATTTGGAGCTCTCTTACAGCCACAGCACCATCCCCACTACTGCCTGCTGAAATACCTGCAAGGACTGTGTCCTGCCGCTGCCACCTCTGCTCACAGAGCCAACAAGCGCTTCCCAGCTATCTGCTTTGACAAGTGGGGGCTCTCCTGCAGCCTACCCTTCAGCACAGAAAGCCAAAGCAGAGACATGGAGCTCATGTGCCTTTGGTAGTGTAAGCTACTTTCCTGTGTATCTGTGTGGCAGGTGCAGACCTTTTACTCACCTCCTATCTAGCAAGCCCCACACTGAATGCTGGAAGTCACAGAGCTCTAATTCTAGCGTGTATGGTGGCTAAAAATGTGACTTGGAGAGAAAAATGAGACCTCTCCAAAGCAGATCAGAGTCCAGGGATTAATGTGCTTTTTGAACTGAGGGATAACCAGATTCCAGATCCTGTTCTATTCTGGAGCAGAAACAAAGATCTGAATGTCTTAAATTACACTGGCTAAGAATCAGTCTCCACTTCTTTCAGAAAGGCCATTCTAGTCATGGGAAATACTTCCTTATACCAGTTTTCATTAAACATGCATATTTTCCCCAAGAAGTTTCTGGTTTAATGTATTTGGTTGATCACTTTTACAGCACCAATTCTGACTACTAACAAAAGTAGTTACTAAATAGTGTCAATCCACTTTTTTCACTTTGTTCAAACATATGAATAACAGTAAACAAACAAAAAAAAAGCCACTAGTTTAAGAAGAGTCTCCCTTCCTATAAAGGTCGCTATTAAATGGTGCTGCTGTTAGATATGTAGACCAGGAATTTTAGAGATGAATGCATAGATTAGTTTAGATTTTGCTTTTAAATGCTTAGTTTTTTCTTCAAAAATTCAGCACATAGCAATACAACCACAAGTTTGCCACCAACCGCCCTCTTCCATACAGCATTCAGGGTCTCTTCCTTTCAGAGTGACAGTTCATACAACCCACAGAGCAACCCCACAGCTCTATCCTGTACAACAAGTTGCAGGAATCTGTTTCAAGGCCTCCTGCTGCTATGCCTTTGCACCAATATCTAAAGGAGGCGGCAGCATCGTGCTCTGACTCAACAGCTGGGTGCGAAACGACAAATGTTCTGCCGGGGTTAGCATGAGATTAGCAAAATCCCACGGAACAATGATTAAAAGGTGCTGTAACAAATCCATTTGCTGCATGCAACAAACACAATTACTAGACAAATTATCTCTCACCCCACTCCTCTCTCTGCAGTGAGCCAGGATTTCAAACCCTCATTCTTTGGGCTCCAAACATATAGTCCAGCTTTTTAAGTGATACTGCCTTTGAGTAATGGTAGCAGCAGCAGCTATCTGCCTCAATGAGTTATGCCACTAGAGGGCACACAGATTGCTTATATAGTACCTAGAAAACAGAAGGTCCATTGGTCTTTGGGCCTGTATTTCAAGTTCTCAATCTTCACAAGCATGCATCCTACCATCCAACAGCAATTCATCTCTGCCAATACAGATTCTCACCTTCTCCCTTTCTTCACCCTTTACTGAATTTCTAACATCTCCCAGTTTTCCCATCCTAGCACAAATGCAGCCAACTAACTCTACCAAAAGCAAAGGGGGGATTTCGTATTCTTTCCAGGACTTACATATTCATTAGATAGGAGATTATAGCACACCAAAAAAAAAAAAACCAACAGGAAGTTCAGTGCAGACAACTGAAGTCTGCAATGTTCCTTGTCCCTGGTTCAGAGCCAGAGCCCTTCTGCGCTCCCATTGCACTAAATCTGAGTTCATGATCTCTCCCACCCTGCTAGGGAGCATGATGTAAAGAGGTCATTATCAACAGCCACCTTGCACATACCACAGCTAGTCATAAGTCCAAGCTAAGAAGCATCACTTTCCAACCAGATTCAGCTGTCTTTACACCCTGTTCCCTGGCACTGCTGGGCTGCTGAGACCCTCAAATTGGCCCTGCACAGACTGGGAAAGATCCAGCAACACTTACCAGTCTGGACTGCATGCAATGCAAAACAGTGCGCCTTGCTTCCTGCCCAGGAAACAGATTGCAATTTGCATAGTCCTGTACCAGAGCTAATAAAGCTTGATGAACTCTCTCTGGGTCTGCATCCATGGCACAAATAATTGTCAGTCTGAATAATCCTCATCATGTATCCTGGCCTTTTCACTTAAGCCACAATACCTTTTACCTCTGGAAGTCCATGGTGCCAGCCAGCACAGCAACCACTACAAAACTTGCTATCAGTTCAGTCTGTTCTCTTCCCAGAAAAGTGTTAAACTGAGCAGCCAACCCCACCCATTTTGCTTTCACTGTTGAGTTCCTGTTGTAAGCAAGAGCAAACCAGTTGGCTGATTCCCACCCACCACCAATCAACTTGGTCAAGTCCTACCATCTCATTCCACCTCTGCCTCCCTCATAGGCCCACCTCCCTCCAGTTCACAGATGGCCCTGGGAGGGCTCAGCCCTTGTCACATGCCAGGAATACTACAAGATCCACCACAGCAGTTTCTGAGCCTGAAGGGATTAGTCCACTGTTTGGTTATCATTTTGAAAACGTGCAAGATAAAGAAAGAGCGGAGCATATGTACGTATCATATGTAGCAATGGGAAACCTGTCAAAGCCTAGCACAGCTTATAGGACAAAGTACAGATATTGGGATTTCCTCTTATTGGGTGTCCAGCAGGCTGCCTTTGCCCACCTATCAGACAAATCTGAATTAATATCCCACAGAAGGAAACAACAAAAAAAGTCCCAGTTAAGCAGTTGATAACCATCCCTGGAAACATTCAAGGTCAGGCTGGACAGGGCTCTGAGCAACCTGATCTAGTTGAAGATGTCCCTGCACAGCGCAGGGGGGTTGGACTAGATGACCTTTAATGGTCCCTTCCAGCCCAAACTAGTCTATGATTCTATGATTTCATTTGTTAATATAGCGGACTACTTCCTCATGCGTCTGTCTTGCGCCAGTATCTGCGTCACAGCAGAAATAATACAAGGCAAGAAAGAAAAATGTTTTAAAAAATACACTCCTTTGTCAGACTGGAAGCATTAGCTGTGATTCAGAAATTAATGACAGCATAAAAATCTATTAAGGCATCTAGACTGTCTCTTGAGGGACCTATTCAAGCTTATAGTGCATGGATTATTCTCCAGGGCCCAGCCAAACTTCAGATATCCCAAATGACAGCAATTCCACCACAACTCTTAACAAAGCTATTCCACCACCTAACCTCTTTCTTCCCTTAAGTGTTCTTCCTCTCCCGTCAATTTTTTCCCTCTTCCTTTCTCCAAATTTTCTACCATGAGACACTTCTAGACCTCAGTCCACACTAGACAATTCTTCACGCCTTCCCAGTATGCCTAGATCATTAGCATAGCTCCTCTTCAGTCATTTAGCCAAAACAGCTATATATTTAGCCCTCACAAGCATTCCTCGTAAGTCAGTCCCTCCAGCCCCTTAATCATTCTCCTTGCAATCCTCTGAATTCCCTCTAATTTTGTTTACATCTTTATGGAATTGAAGTGCCCGGAACCAAGCACTGTAAACAACAACAGCTCGTTATCTGGCTAGACTGTAATTCTGGTGATCACAGCACAGTGCCCACACATGCCATGCACACATAGATACATGCACATGCTCATCCTCTGGTTCAGTCACGGCATCACTACCAGATGTAGGTCCTGCACAACAAACATTCCCTCCTCCCCAGTGACATCAGCTGGGCTTTTTTCAAGGAAATGCAATTCCAAACAAAAGTGCGGGTAGATTTTCTGTAGAGTCTTTACAACTCATGTTTAAACAAGTCATCCTGTGAATTTGCTCCACTGTTTTCTCCAGTTTTGCAGTTCCCAGTCTGTTCAGGAATGGTCACAAGCCAAACTGAACTAACATTCTCATTATCCAGCTCAAACGCAATCCACAACGTAACCTAAAACCCTTCCACATGATGCACACTCCTCAGGTACCAGTCCCATCAAGCGTTGACAGATACCATCAAAAAAGGGCTGCTTTTACTTTTGAGCCACTGAGGCAAGCACAGCAAAAGTGGTTTCTCTGAGCGTTTTCCCTCAGGGAAACTACATCCAACCCTTGGTCAAGAGGGCCAGGACTACTACACTTTTTGCTGGTTGTATTGAAAACCCTTTCCCAAAGAGGCACTAGCAGGAGAAGGTCAGACCTAACTTCCCAGAGAGATAAATGGGATGGTACATCCCTGAGGATGCTGTTTCAGCTGTCTGCAGACTCAAGACAGACACTAGCTACTGGCTGCACTCAGGTTATATTTTCAAGGTTTCTGTTACACCTATAAAGACCACAATTTTCAGAACTTTTGTTTCAGATGACAGTTGAGACTTTGATATAATCTTATGGCAGAAGATAACACATTGCAGAAAAGCCTTTAAGCACTTGTGCCTTAATCTCTTATTGAAACTCGAGTTGGATTTTTTCCAACAAAACACCCTTTTTTTCCCCCCTTATTAGAAAAATGCCAACTCAGTGAGGCAGAAACATTCTGCAAAACTTTTTGGTTTGCTTCAACAAACTTCTAGTGAACTTCAGGCAGCATTCAGTAAGAAACCTGTCAAGGTTCCTACCAGTTCCTATGACATCTGTGGGGTAGCCAAAGACCAAGGAAAGGTGGCAGCTCCACAAGAAGCCTTCTTCTAGATCAAGGTTCTCCTAAGCCTCCCCCTGTAACAATTTCAAAGCCTCTTCTCACGTAGCATGCCCAGGTCTGTATAAACCTCAAATTTGGCACTCTGAGGGTCCCTGCTACGTGGCAAAGAAAGCAAGAGCTTGACGTCTCCTGTCTCCCCAGTACTTTTCACACTGTCATTCCTCCTTCACAGCAGCTCAAGCAACGCTTCAGCGCCAAGGAGAGGTTGGGATATCCTGTTTTGCTTTGTGTGGTTGGTTGGGTTGTTTTGGGCAAGAGGAAGAAAGAAAGAGACCAGAAACTCTTCAGGTTGACTAGGGGATGAGAAAAGCATACAAGCAGAGGTCTTGCGAGGCCCCCTGAAGCCTGAAGAAAAGCCTGCTGCTACAAAGCTTTACATCAGGACAGACAGAGCAAGGCCAGCCAGAATGGCCTTTTCTCCCTTTCCTCTATGCACAAGCAGACCAGAAAAGGAGGAAGACTCTGTACTGCTGACCTTAGCTCTAGGTCCCTCTGGGGCAATGCCACAGCTCATTTACCTCATGCTGCAGCCTGACTTTTTTTTTTTTTATTAGCAGTCCAATCTGTTGCAGCTCTGTGGCGGCTGGACAGTACACAAATCAGTCACCAGTAGGCACCTAGGACACATGGAAATGGAGGAGAGGTTCTGAACACTCCTCCTTTAGCTTTCACTGTTTCTTACCTTTCTTAGCAGGCCTAGACTACAGGCAGCTCTTAAACCACTTTAGCTAGTATGATTTTTTTTTTTCTTTGAATCACTGCGAAATTACTGTTAGTAAAAGCCCTAACCCTGATACAGCACAAACACTCTTCTAGACAGACAGTTTTCTTTCCTTTGCAGAAGATCTAGAAGTGCAGAACACCTCACAGGGGCACGCCTGCAGTCAGATCTATCCTGCTTTTATTCAGCTACCTAAACCTGAGCCTTGACAAAGCACAGTTATGCTGGACAGAATCCATGCTTGCTTGTAACCAGCAAGGCTGTGTTAATGCAGGTACAGCCAAAGTGCAGACTTGCTGGTTTACTGGTTCAGGTTGCATCCAGCCCAGAATTCCTTTGCTCATACAGTGCAAAGTAGCATAGCTACATAAGAAAGGTTGGCTCAGTCAGGTTGTGCTATTTTTGAATATGTTGGTCTAATTAAAACAGTGCAGCTTGTGCATGTAAGAAAGCCTCCTTTTATCCTCTTCATTATTCTATTCCCAGAAACTCTTCCATGAAAGTGCAGGAGTCAAACATGTCCTTTCCACTCTCTACACTGTATTTCATGCTTAGGTGACTGAAGCGTGACTAAATTGCCACCTTATACTGAGGCTATCACAGAAAGATGAGGAGGGGTAGCCAAGCCACAGTAACAATTCTGTTTCACTGCAACAATCGCTTGCCATGTCAAGATAGGATGCAAATCTGCTATGAATAATGGTGACTCCAAAAGCATACACAGCTACACAGGTACTCCTATCAGTAATCATGCTGTGTTCACCTACTGAACTAACATTTCATAACATCTCCCTTGCACAAAACACAACTCTGAAACGATTTGTTAACATGGCACAAGCATCTTTACCACGACATGTGTTTTCTGTCACATGAACGCACATGCATGCATCTATATCTCCACCATCATCTTCTGTTTCACATGCGCATCTTCCCAAAAGCCAAAGAAGAGATATTCAAAGACCTTTGGTTATACCTTCATGCACAGATCATGTATATAGGCATAAATAAAGCTGGATGTTGTGATACAAGCGATCCCATTGTACAACAAAGTAGCTTCATGAGACAAAGCACAGCTACTCATAAAAGCAGGTGTACCCACCACGACACAAGTCTAAACACATTTACACACCCGAAACCCCACAAACGCCCCTTGAAATAACCTCTCCTTCCTGCAGGCAAACCCTCACCTGCAAATCTCTCCTTTGTCACGCACTCAAGTACATATCACACGGTGAACTTCACTGACACCCGCGCAAGTGGAAGGCAGGTAATGCAGTGCACTAGCTACAAGGCTCCTGGTCAGAAAGACCTTTGCTCTCACTCTTGATGTAGCTTGGGGTCAACTGCTGAAGGCCAAGCACAGCCAGGTTCCATCCAGGTGCAGCAGCCAGAGGGCACGCGGAATATTAATAGTTATTGTCCTAGCAGGTTGTAAGGATTAATTTGTTCCAGTCTGCAACTCGCCATCAATGTAAGCGCTAAGGGGCAGAGGGGAGGGAGCTGTGATTACACACTTACATTGCATACTCATAGCCCAGTGCCTGCATGCTGATATGCTATTGATTTCCTGGTTGGAAAGCTCCACAGCCTTCCATTTGTCTCCATGCTTGCTCCCTCCCTCATCCCGCTGCTCATGACCTGCCTGTCACATGTTCCCCTTCCCAAAAGCCAAGAACATATCACCAGAAAAAGGAGAGGGCCACCCTTTTTGTGGGAGAGCTCTGCTAAACCTGAAAGAAATGAAGAAACCTGCATCCATGAGGTCACACAGAGGCAGACCCTAGTGAAGGGAGTAAGTTTCAAGAGCAAGCCATCTTCAGAAGAGTTTCTTTTGGATGCTTTATATACCCTAGGAACCACAAAAGCCCAAACTGTGTGCCCACAGCTCTGATTATACTCACTTTCGCTTTAAGCCAAAACACTTCCTCTGAAGCCTGTCTTCTGATCCTATCTTTTTTTAACAAACAAACCAACCAACCCACCCCTCAGAAAACCACAACACATCAGCCTGCCTTAATTTTATTATGTATATTCTTGCATTGCCCCCCAAACCATCTCCTCCCAGAGATGCCATTCAACAAAGTCCTGTCCCTCTACAGCTGACAACTATAGCAAAACCCTATTCTATGCTTGCGGGTGACCAATAAGCAAGTCTAGTGTAAAGGGCCCTTTTCCCTCAATATGTAGTCATGCAGAATTTTTTCCATGAACTTTAAGACAGCAGATATGGCCAGCAAAACACTTCACTGTGAGGCCCTGCAAGCCTTTGCCAGGGAGAACACTTCTTTGGCTCAGAGAAATTAAAGCAACAGCCCCTGCAGTGTATTCTGTCTTCTTCCATGCAGGTGAGCAGGGCAATCTGCCCCACTGACAGGTGACCTGCTGGAGGGAGGCTCACAGGGAAATGCCTCAGCTTCCAGGATGTCTACCATCAGCCAAAGCATCACAGTGTAATGGCATAGCACAGAACCAAGCCTGGATTTCTCTTTTTTTCTTCTGCCCATTTCTGTAAGAATCACAAATTCCCAGCATTTCTTCTTCCTTTCCATGCTGCCTGCAGGGATCTCTGCCCTTCTCTGACACCAGGAGAGGGCTGTCTCTCACATGCTCACACATGCCCTTATTCACTCCTTCTTAGAGTGGGACAATATGGTCTGTGTTGTGCTTGATATTTTTGATTTTGTCCTGGATAAAATGACAGTAGGAAGAGCACATCAGCTGTCAAAGCCATTGCCCACTGAGTCTGAAGAGCACATAAAACTACGTCACACACTTTAAGGAAAAGGGGGTACTGAAGAGACAAAGATTCATTCTTCTTATAGGGACTGGAGACAGCAAAACTCTGCATCCTCCCAGCAGCACCCTGCACCAAAGGAGACAAGCTTTGGCAAAGACATGCCCACATATTTAAAGGCACACATGGAAGATTTTCCCCAGACTCTTCCGAGGTGCCTTTGTCTGGTACCACTACGGATTTCACTCAGATTATTCAGTCCTTTAACAACCTCTGTCAGGCAACGACCTCAGCTGATCCTCTTCTAGAAGAAAGTCCATGAAGATTTCAGATCTGCCCAGAAAAGCAGGCTTCCCTTGCAGTCACCCTTAATCACCTTTTGCCACCTGTTTTCGCCGTACAGCACACAGGTCAGGAAGTGGTGCTACAGCTCCTCATCGTCAGCCTGCTCAGTCACACCAGCCTCTACAGGTAAAGGCACAGAACACGCAGCTGCTGCTGCTGCAGGGCCTGCATCACATTTGGACCCACACATTAACAACCCTGCTTTAACCCATTCTTAAGCAAATCACTCTCGAAAAGGGTAAATTTGCTGAGGGAAGGGAATAGTCCCTGACAGTAAGGCAAGGGCCATGGCATACACAAAAGCTTACAGGAGGCACAGCTGGCACATAGCAAGGATGTGCCATCAGCCTAGGATGATGGCAGCCACATTCCTCACCCTGACTGAAATGAGCTGTATTGCTTGCAGGTGAAAAAAGAGATGGAAAGAGCAACTCTTCAAGAACTTGTCTCCTCCTTTGACCACTAGCATACGCATGGGTGCTTGCAGGCTGAAAAGGAGCACCCACAAACATAGAGACTAGGGTATTTGTTACAAGATTAGTAAAACTCTTGTGCAAGAGGAGATCTCTGAGACTAAAAGATGAAGCAAATTCCTACTTACCGTAATAAAGCCCTCTAGGTAGGTAGCCGAGTGCTGAGATTTATAACAGCTAGGGGAAATGGGTCCTTACTGGTGTGGTAATTACTGACTCAAATGGTCTGCAATCACTGGAATAGGACTAGAAGAAACACTTGAGATATCTTTCTAATGCTCCCTGTTTGTGGATAAAAAGCCTTCTCTGCCTCTTCCCTGTCTTAAGCCTACAAGAAAAGTGTTTTGTTTTAGGTATTGAACCTCTTCATCATTTAAGGGAATGCAAGGCATCTGAGCAAGTTGTTACCTCATCAATACAGTCCAGCCTGCGAGAGCTTCCCCTGCCTTGTTTGACAGAGTTGAAAACAGATAGGAAGAAAAGTATATTCAGGAAAGCAGGAAAACTCTCTTTTCTCCAGTGATACCGAAGTGTTATCCAACTGCATCACATTCACCCCACGCTGTTACCCATACACCACAATGTCACCACTAGCACACACATACATTCCTGCTCTTCCCTCTGTTCTCCCCATCCATTACACACTATCAGCACAGAAACACTTGGGTACATGCTTCCATCCATATAGATTGCACAAACCTCACGCATTAACAAACACACCATTTTTCACACCCGCATTGCCAGTAACGTTATAAAACATGAGACTTTACAGATAACATTTGTACTGCGTACTGACCTACTCCACTTACCCGAGTACTTCTGTGATTCCTTTCACCAGACTCATTCCCCATTTATGAACACCCTTGAGCAGCTCAAAAAATACATTATAAATAAATGCTGCCAGTACTATGCATAGCAGTTCTGCACGTCCTTTCCTAAAGCATCTACTTCACTAAATTGGCTCTGGAAGTATCTAAATGCTTGGATTTGTTGGGGTTTTTTTAAAGCACAAAAATCTCCTGCAATTAACCAATGAGGTGGGGTTGTAGGGGAGGTACGCTAAAACAAGCTGGGATTTTTTAGCAAATTGCTGATTTGAAACAGCTGTTATTTTTCAAGGGAAAGAGTTTGTTTAGAAAAATTTTCAATGTAAAGCAATGCTGAAGAAAATGTATAATTTGACAAGGCATTCATTTTTTAAATAAAATGCTCAGGGTGGTAAATCAAAATCACTTTTCATATTGACATCTAAGTTAAAGTAATAGTAGGTAAAAGTGAAAACATCAACACAAAATTCTTCTAAATTATCTAAATGCAATTTTTGATAGAACCAAATAATTTGCTTCACCTCCCCATCCCCATGCACTCAATTTTTGACTTTGGGGAAAAAAAAAGGAAAATAAAAATTCAGCTTTTGAGTCCAATTCAAGAATCTGATCTCTATCAGGAGCTACGAGGCACACCATGCTAAGAGACGAATCCATTCGAGGGAAAAGCTGCAGCATGCAACTAGAAAATCCCACCCACCAGCAGTGCTGGGGTGTGTAGGTACTTTTATTCCTCCAGCCCCCACAGGGCAGGAAGGCCAGCGCAACATGCAGGAGGAACAACCATCCCGCCTCTGAGCCACCTGCCTCCAAACGAGGACTGGAAGCGCAGCAGCAGGGAAGTGCAAGGATCCTGAACCACGAAATTAAGGACACGCAGTGATCAGGGGAAAAAAAAAAAAAAAAAAAAAAAAAATTAAAAATCCTCTGTGCACGACTCGGAACCTCTAACCTAGGGGAGAAGGAGCAAAGCCTGTCTCTGTGCTAAAGCCCCTGAGCCCAGGGGGGCAGCGGGGGCACAGGCAGCCCAGCGCATGTCCCCTGGCAGAGGCGCAGGAGGAGGCAGCCCGGGTTGGCCACTTGGCACTGTGGAGGCCGTGGGTCTCCTGCCAGCCTCAGCCTCAGCATCCCCCTCACCGCCTGCTGTTCAGCCTCCGCTCGGCCGTGCCCAGCAGCACCGGCATCGCTCCCTTTCACCCCCACGTTCGGTGGCCTTGGGAGAACAGGAAAAGACGAGGAAGGTGCTTTTGCGTTCACCGGCACACCCCCAAGCGGACAGGGAGGAAAAGGGGGAGAGAAGGCACGCGTAAGTTTCGGAGAGCTCGCAGAGGTGCAGGCTCAGCTGGCTGGCTCTGGAGGGAGGCGCTCGGAAAGCGCCTGGAAGCGGTCCGACTGGGGTCACTGCCTGGCAGAGCCACCACCGCGGTTTCCTAGGGTAAGAGCTCCACAGAGTCGTGCTCAGCAGGGTTACAGAAGTGTTCAAGGCTTGTTACCACAGTTTTCAATGAATAACAATTAATTTGAAATAAGTGTGGGTTTTGCTTTTTTTTTTTTTTAAAGGGCACAATACTTTCACACCCCCTTTTAACTCCTTCAGATATTTCCAGGCTTGCTTGCGAGGTGCCCTGCTCTTCCATGCAGCCCCAGTATCCCTGCTTCCTCATCCTCTCACCCTCCAGACCAGAGAAACTGGCTATGAAACTAGATTCAGCAGTGGACTGGGTATGGTTTATATCATGTCTGAAGTTTGGGAGCCATAGAAAAAGCAGCTCCAGGTTTGCAACCCCCCACCCCCAGGCCATCCCAGCCCATCCCAAAATCCAGGGAGGACAACTGTGTTGCCTCTGCCTTCTCAGAGGGTACCTGGTAAGGCAGTCCTCAAAGGACCTTCCCTGCTGCCTTCAAAATGAGAATTGTTGTGGCTGATACAACTGTGGAAATACTAACTCACTAAAACAGAACGTAAAATCCTGTAAATACCTGTAGCCTGGTATAAGCCACAGCTATAAGAAAGGACTAAAACAGCTCCTGGTTGTGCTAGAATTGGGATGCTCTGGTCGCAACTTGGGGAAGGCTTGTGAGTTGGAAACACTGCATGGAGCAATCACCATCGACTATAGGCTAGGAACAGGCATCAGAGAGAGAGAGGCAATGTTCAGAGTTGATGTGATTTGCAAGTTTCCATCTTCCTTAACAGGTCTGTGCCTACTCCTCCAGAGCAGAGGGAAGTTCACATCAAGCTACGCAACTCCATTGCTGACATTAGCTACTGATGTTACACAAGTACTGGTTCTCCTCTCACCCCACGTACATCCTATGTGCTGGAAAAAATCCGCCTCCCCTGTCAGAAATAGCCACTTCACAGCGAGGAAGTCAGCTGGAAGGTGCTGATGCTGGATTCACAATCCAGAGTTCAGAGAATGCAAGTTTGAGAGAAAATATGAGGCAGTGAAAAGCATGTGTATGCAACCCAGAAACAGAAGAAGTGAGACTGTATAAAAAGCAGCACTTGGTAAATGTGAGAAGGTGGCAAAAAAAGAGGGATTTCCTAGTGAGTGCTTGCAGTAGTGACAGGTAAGTGTGAGGCTGCAATAGAAAGCATGTGCGTGACAGGGAGCATGCCTGTATGGGAATTTGCTTAATAGATGCAAAATAGAAGAGGACAGTACATGCAAAACTGTCTGTAAAAGTAGGAGCTAAGGGGAAGTGAGGATGCTGTGACTGGGCATATCTCCAAGCATGGCACTCATGCCTTAGTATGCACAAGAGTGAGAGAAAAGTGCTGTGTGTGTGTTGAAGACAGTGAGAGCAAGATATACAGCTCACTGCGAATGCAAGAGCATGAGGCACAGAGTAGGCCAGAGCACATACATGTTCTTTACTTATATATCAACCTATGTGTGCGTATATGTGTGCATGCACGCAGGCTTACAAGGCTGGTGCAGCAGGATAGGCAAGGGATTTTTGTATGCAAGCAACCATGAACACTAGTGTGCAGGATGGAGAGAGAGCACAAGAAAAAGCTTGAAGGAGGTAGTGGGGAGAGACGAAGAAAGAACGTGAGCATGAGACAGACAGACGGGCACTCCAGGAATTATATGTGCTCGGGAGCTAGAACTGTATGTGCCACAGTGAGTTTATTCACCTTCCCTGCTATATTCATGAGTGTGTGTGTGTGTGTGTGTGTGTGTGTGAAGGACCACTGGTGTGTATAAGTGAGTGTGGATCATGTACAAGCTGCGATTTAGAGGGCTATGATTATATGTACGTGTGACATGTATTTATACATACAGCATGGAATGCATTAACCCTTAACTCCTGTTTACAGAAAGCATCTCAAAACCAGCTAGCATGCCTGTCATCACTTCAAACTAAATTCCATACTCACACTTGGCTCTTAAAGCAAGAAACCCAGCTGGCAATTCTCCACTGAGCAAAACCCCATACCCAACAAATTGTCTTCTCCTGTCTTTCCTCCATCACTCTCTCTTTTTTTATCCCTGGTGGAGGGGAAGGACATAGTGTTTTTGCAGACAGACCAGAGGCACAGAGGTTCCTTTAACCTCCCCCTCTCTGGGCAAAACCAACATAAAAATAAAACAGAAAAAAAAAAACCCAAAAGAAACTTAACACTGATCTTCTCAGGAAGGTGAAGCATCCAGGAGCATCAGTACTTGTGACCCAAAGTGCTGAGGAACAGTGGCTGTGGATGGAGGGGATACCCATCTTTACCCACCCCTCTTTTCCTCTGCAAATCTTACTGTGCCCCCCCCCCCCAACTCCCCCTGTGCAAAAGCATAAATACAGCAGCAAAGTCAGTCCCATGCAGTGCCCTCTAACCACAGGATTCACCAGGAGCGATCTCTCCTTGGCTTATTTCCTCGGAAGATGGGGAGGTTTCGAGGGGAAGAGGGGGGAAGAGGAAGCTCCAGCTTCCAGCTCCATGTTTCAGGCCATCCTCAGTCCATCAGCCTCAATTCAAGCGGAAGGGTTTGAGGAGGTTGCAAGAAAGAACTCATTACATACCTTGCAAGGAGAAGAGGGACAAGAAGAATCCCAGCACCCAGATACTGTGCAGCCAGTAGGTCCTCATGCTTCTCTCTTACTTGCTCTGCTTCCTCTGCCTTTTTCTCCGTCTCTTCGCTTCTCTCTTTCTCTCAATTTATCTTTTTTTTTTTTCCCCTTCTCTCCTCTCAAAGAAAATGGGATTCGTATCTCCCTTCAGTCCCCCTGGGCTCTGCTTTACCAGCTCCGACAATCCAGTCGCAGCAAAAGCTGACCTACAGTGGCCAGATTCCCAAATAACCTCGCACTCTCCCCTTCAAGAGCTGGAGGAAGGGGGGGCCAGGTTAGATGCTCGCCGTAGCCTGCACTGGCTGTAAACACAGAGAATCTCTCTGTCTCTCTCCTGCAGCTCCAACTAAATGCGACTGTACTTAAACAAGCAATGCCTTATAGGACAGCGCTCAGAGCAGAAAAGATCCCACCTCTGCCACCTAGTGTTGCAAGCCAGCTCATTTATTTTATTTTTATATATATAAATATATATGTTATGCTATAGAAATATGGTTCTCTCATTCCTCTGCAAATGTGTCTCTTGGATCACAGGTCTATGAGCCACGCTGGGCTCAGGAGTCCCTAAGGCTCCAGCTCCAGCTAACACGGGGAGGTTATTCAGCAAAGGAATATGCCTCAACGCTACAACAAGAAATGCAGCGGGGCAGGTTTGATTTCTCAGCAGAGTTCTGCTTGACAAATTCTGAAGCAAGGGTGTCTCTGATGCTGGTGTCACTGCTGGGCAGTACACAGGGGCCAGAGGGAGATTCAGACGCACTGATTGTAATTACAGAGCTGCCAAGGCCTCCAGGAAAAATAGCAAACATCAGGCTGCATTAATCTTTGCTGGATCTCCTGTGACTTCTGTGCAATTTCAGAGGGACCAAAAGGAATCCTTCTATATAGGAAATCCACCCTGTAAAGCCACTGTTTGTTCACAGAAGGCTTCTCCCACTACCTATCTCCTTTCAAATCCCGGTTCCCCCTGCCATATGTAGCATGAACTTTTTTTCCCAAGGAATAATTAGCTCCTGTAGCTCTATTGCCCCCTAAAATCATCGCCTCTGCTGAGAGGAACAGCAGTCATGAAGTATTACTTCACATTCACACAGGGCTTTTCATCAGTTACTTGCCAGGCATTTCACAAAAGGGTGTCCTTACGCAGCTCGGGACATGGAGGCAGTGGGACTGCGCAACTTTTGAGAGGCCAGTCCCTGGGATGCAGGGTGGTACAGCCTGGTGGCCCCTCCTCAGGCCACATGACCGCCTTCACTGAGGTCACCATGGCAGCCCACGAGGATGCCACTGCTAAAGGACACCAGTCTCCAATTTACAGATCGCGGATGTGGGACGCTAAGGTGAGTATGCATGTGTAGGAAAGGTGTATAGAGTTCTCATAACCAATGATGTCGCTCCAGAAGTATTTCTGATTAGACTGCCATAGAGCAAGCTGTTCTGCGAACAGAATGCACAAGCCTGCCTCCTCGCGGGTTCTTGTCTGATGTCTCCAAAACCCCTCCCTCACCCTGCCGTAATGAAAGCCAGAACCCATCATATCTCCTGTGACATCCCCTAGAGGAAAAAGAAATGACATGCTGTGGCTAACGTAGAAACACGTGCTTGTTTCTTAGTGGACCAAAATGCACACTGCAATGCAATGCAAAACGCAGTCACCATTTGGCCTGGCTGGCCGCTGCCAGGTACCACCTGCGTTACTTGTGCTTCTTCCTCTATGGAGAGAGTGGGACATTACCTAATCACCAGTTTTTAAAAAGACATATGGAAACAAGTCACTTTTCAGCCTTCCACCCTCTTTTAAGCGTAGTTGAAATTGGTTGCGCTGAAGAATTATTGGGAGGAAGAACATATGGACAAACAGATACACATGTACTATCAGCTAGGCTTCATTTCCCAAGGAAATCAAACTAAAAATATTAGATTGGGTTAAAGTCAACTGACTCCAGTCAAATGGAGGAGCATGCTTCTTCTTCATGGTTTCCTTTTAAATAGTTTTCATCCTCTGATACTGTATTTGGGTTGTGTGGCAAGATTTAGTAGCGGGGGGCTATGGGAGTGGCTTCTGTGAGAAGCTGCTAGAAGTTTCCCCTATGTCTGATAGAGCCAATGACAGCCGGCTCCAAGATAGACCTGCCACTGGCCAAGGCTGAACCCATCAGCAACAGTGGTAGCACCTCTGGGATAACATATTTAAGGAGGGTAAAAAGTTGCTGCACAACAGCAATTGCAGCAGGAGAGAGAAAAGTGAGTATATGTGAAAGAAACCAACCTGCAGACACTCAAGTCAGGAAGGAAGGAGGGGGAGGAGGTGCTCCAGGCACCAGAGCAGAGATTCCCCTGCAGCCCATGGTGGAAACCACGATGAGGCAGGCTGTCTCCTTGCAGCCCACGAAGGTTAATGGTGGAGCAGATATCTGCCTACACCCTGTGGAGGACCCCACGCCAGACCAGGTGGGTGCCCAAAGGAGGCTGGGACCCTGTGGGAAGCCCATGCTGGAGCATGTTCCTGCCAGGACCTATGAAGACAGAGCAGCCCACGCTGCAGCAGGTTTGCTGACAGGACTTGTGACCCCATGGGGGACCCACACTGGGGCAGTCTGTTCCTGAAAGACTGCACCCCATAGAAAGGACTCACGCTGGAGCAGTTCATGAAGAACTGTAGCCCATGGGAAGGACTCACATTGGAGGAGTTCATGGACTGCCCTCTGTGGGAGGGACTGCACATTGGAGCAGGGGAAGAGGATGGAGTCCTCTCCCTGAGGAGGAAGGAGCAGCAGAAACAACTTGTGATGAACTGACCACAACCCCGATTCTCCATCCCCCTGCACTGCTGGTGGTAAGGAGGCAGGGAAAATTGAGAGTAAAGTTAAGCCCATGCAGAAGGGAGGGATGGGGGCAAGATCTTAGTTTTTTTTAAGATTTGATTTCTCATTACCCTTTTCTGATTTGATTGGTAATAAGTTAAATTGATTTCCCCAAGTCGAGTCTGTTTTGCCCATGACAATAATTGGTGAATGATCTCCCTGTCCTTATCACGACCCGCAAACATTTCATTACATTCTCTCTCCCCGATTCAGCCGAGGAGGGGGATTGATAGAGCAGCTTTGATGGGCACCTGGCATCCGCCAGAGTCAACCCACCCCCAAATACCACAGAGCATATTCTGAAAAAGAGCACAGGCAAAAATAAACTTACCACTTGTGGTGGGTTGGTGTCTGGCAGGGTTTTGGTAGCGGGGGAGGAGGCTACAGCGGTGGCTCCTGTAAGAGGCTTCGAGAAGCTCCCCCGGCTCCAATTTCGGACCCGCCTCTGGCCAAGGCCAGGCCAATGGCACCTCTGCGAATAACTGTGTTTAAGAGTGAAACAACCTGTTGAGGAGTTCTTTGTTCGTCTGTCTTTGTTGGTGAGCGGACGAGAGACGGGAGATAGAAGACAGCGGTCAGTGAGGCAGGAGAGGGGGAGCTGTGCCGGAGCAGAGGTTCCCCTGCGGCCCACGGCGGGGTGGCGGCTGAGCCCCTGCAGCCCCTGGAGCCCAGCGGCGGCCCAGAGGTCGCCCTGCAGCCCGCGGAGGGCCCCGGGCCGGAGGGGCAGGGACCGGGCCCGGAGCAGCCGCGACTGCGGCCGCGCTGGAGCCGCCCGTCGGTGGGAGGGCGGCAGCCCTGGGAGGGACCCGCGCTGGGGGGTTCTGGGGAGCTGCGGCCCCGCGGGAAGGACTCGCGTTGGGGCAGCGGGTGGAGGAATGTCTGCCGGGAGAGGGACCCCGCGGTGGGGCAGGGGAGGGCTGCGAGGGCCGCTCTCCCCGAGGGGGAAGGAGCAGCGGGGACATCTTGTGCCGGACGGACTGTGACCACCATTCCCTGCCCCTGCGCTGCTGGGGGGGAAGAGGCAGCAGAGCTGAGCCCGGGAAGGTCGGAGGGTTGTGGGGGGAAGGTGTGTTGTAGTCAAGACCTGGTTGTACCTCTCATTATCCTTGATGGTGGTCGCTGTTCATTAAATTTATGTTGTTTTCCCCAAGTTGAGTCTGTCTTTTGCCTGTGACCATAACTGGTGAGTGAGCCCTCCCTGTCCTTTGCCTCGACCCTTTTGGTTGCATTTTCTCCTCCCCATCCCTCAGGGGACAGGGTAGGGCTGAGCGAGCGGCTGCGGGGCGCTTCGTTGCTGGCTGGGTGGTCTCAAACCACGACACCACTCGAGATGGGTTTGGAAGTTAGCTTGCCAAAAATCAAGTGGTGAAAATCAGTTTGTAGGCTTGGAGTGGGAGATAGTTTTCAATTTTTGTTGCAGGAATCCCCAGCAAGGTCTAGCACAGGATCAGGGACCAACTAAGCCAGTACCACACTAGCTCTGTACATTTATGACTGCCTGTATGCTTGACATCCCTCCTTTCATTCGTCCTATACCTTCATTGTCCATTACCTGAGGGCCCAACATCTACATCTGATATATTATACAGCATTATATCCATTCATACTTTTTCACATATCTTCTTGTCAGCCCCATACATGGCACCAAAGCTCTTCTGCTATGTATCCCAACATCCCAGCTACCCACAGTCACATACATAATCTCATCTCTCATCCACCTTACACATAATCCTACAAGGTCCCACAACCTTAATCACTTTTGTGTGATCATTATGCGACCATTTGAAGTCTACTTTATCTACAGACTTTTGCTCATAACCTTATGCATGATCTCGTAATACACAACTCTCAACTGCATGGCCGTCTCACGCTTTGGGTATGAATATCACGTGGCCTATTGGGTCCAATCCTCTTTAAAGTCTTTGAGCATTTATGTAATAGACATTGTATTGAAATAATAATAATAATAATTAATAAATTATAAATAATAATAGAATTGGATCTCTGCTCCATAAACTGCATAAGGATAAAACTTGTGTGAGAGGATGCTGAACCCACTATTTTTCCCATCCAGAATGGGCAGTGGTAGTCACAAGTCCAGAGAGAAGAAGCAAAGGAAGAAGCACTCTCTCAGGTAACAGCATCTTATACTTCCCTGGAGAAGCCAGCATGACTGAAAGGAAAACCAGCTATTTCTTACAACCTTTTTGACATACTCCTAACCTTCAAAAACATTCAGGGCTGGATTTTGGCTCCCTTGCTCATGCTGACTCATACCAATGGGGTTACTCAGGACATTAGGCTACTAAATATGAGCAGGAGTATCAGATTCTGTGAGCTAAAATTCTCTGAGATTGGTCTCCAGCCAAAGGTGAGTCCACTTTTCATGTGACCAAATCTTTCAGCTACCTACATATTGTGAGGGCAAAACCAGAACAATTACACCCATCTCTCCCTACCCCCTCCAAGCATTAAAAAAAACCTAACAAAACAAACTACCAAAACCCAAAACATGCAGTAGTCCTTTTTCTTCAGTGCTTTGTTTTTAAATTACTGCAGTTCTTCCACCTACCCCAGTGTTCAAAAGCTAGATGAACACAGAAATATCAGTATTGAAGAGCACATCTACAATTGTGTATTAAAAAAAAAAAAAAAGGTTGGATTCTGACAGAGCTCTGAATGATTGAAAGCTGGTTACTTTTAATGCATAGTAAAAGTATTTCATTAAGGCTGAGTGGATGCATTTAGATGCACTGTGCATGGATGCTTGTCCATTTTTTAATAAATAAATGTGCTTTGTGCTATTAACTGTTTAAGCACTCACACTTTCACTTCTATTTCATCTTAGCTTTAGTCGCTTCACGCAATATCAATATTAACTTGATTGTGCAGCGCACATAATATTTTCTCTTCCAAGTTTTTATACTGAGCCTACCGTAAAATACTTCTGAAGCAGGCATGTTAAAGTTGATGGAGGAACTTTAACTTTTCCATTACAGATTTTTTCAAATTACTGTTATTTAACTGTGCAAATGTCATGTTGCATTAGCAAAAGGCTTAGTGGTTTTTTTAACTTTAATAGAAATAGTATTGAAAACACAGTTGGCCATGCAAATTTTGCAGGGTTTACATAAGAGAATGAGTGGTCCTGAAATTTAAAGCTGAGAGCTTGGTAATATGAGCAGGAGAAAAGAGCCAGGAGTGTTTTTTTCTAGTTGTTTTAGTGTCCTGTCCTGCATGTCTGTCTGTGACATATGTGTACTACTACTTGTTTTATTGAGTATTGTATCTGTGGGTTCCATGGCATGTCTTTCGAACTAGTGCATCTATGATAAATAGCACATTTTAGTATGATTTAGAAGAGTGTTGGGGCATGTGCTGCATGTGATCTTGGGAAAGGGAGT
Organism: Leptosomus discolor; assembly: GCF_034619465.1. Lineage (NCBI taxonomy): Eukaryota > Metazoa > Chordata > Aves > Leptosomiformes > Leptosomidae > Leptosomus > Leptosomus discolor. Next base: position 128,650,143 of record NC_141391.1, read on the forward strand.
GGAAGGAGATGTTCTCTCAGCAAGAAATACTCATTTGTCATGTGGTTCTGTGAAGCCCACCACTATCCAAGGTCAAGGACTGCAGTGTCCAGAAATGTGAGTTCTCATAGAAGGGATGCACAGTGCATCAAGACCATGATAAATAGTCTCACACCTGATTAAGCTCCTTCATGTAGGCTGAGAAAACAGCATTGATGCTTCTCATTTGCCTTCAGCCTGATATTCAAGAGAAGCCAACCCTGCTCAAACCACACTTCCCATCTACCCTTTCCTTTCTGCTGCTTTGTACTCCTCATCTATATTCCCCCCTTTTCCCTCTCTCATCTTTTCTGCCCCACCTCCCATGTCCCTCATTCTGCCTCTCTAAACTATGCTGCTGGGAAACCCATTAAAGAGTGTCTTTTTAAGCTTCTTCAAGAGAAGGATTTTCCATCAGGGTTTCTACAAGACTCCAAGCTGGAAGTAGCTTTTTTTGAACAAATAAATGCCAGGCCAGTAGCATGTGGCTATATAGCAATTCTGTAATATAAAAATCCACAGAAATAGCCAGCCAATGAGATAGCAGCAAAACTCAAGGAGCGGTGGAAGGAGGGAAGAGATGGAGAGAATCCTCATTTAGTTTCAACAACGATGCGATGACGCAGCAGGGACTGAACCGAGAACCCTTGGAGATGAATGTGTTGCATGAACTGGTACAGCACGAACAACTGAGAGAGTTTTCTCTAGCGTTAGCCATAGCAGAACCACATCCTCTACAAGTTGGGTCACATAAAGGATATCTCACAAAGAGCATTTGCCAGCAGCATACACACACACACACAGACATTGTCGCATAATTAGAATATAAAATAAATGGCATAGCAGACGCTATCAGCACGTCTACCATGCTGTATCCATGGTGCCAACTACTTCTCTGAGGGGAGACTCACCCAGGCCACGCTGAGAAAGCCTGAAACACAGGCATGCAGAATGCAGCCTCTGGGGAAATACACACACAAAGTTCTGCAGAAAGGGCCTCCACTCTTTGAACATTTGCAAGATTTTTTTGGAAATCTGCAAGTGTGAACGACAACAAGAAAAAGAAAATTGGCTAACACCCAAAAAAATATAATTTGGCAGAGGATTTTTTGAGTTGTCATGTTTTCTGTGGGAAAAGAGTCAGCTCTTTCAAGCTGGGGAAAAAACCTAATAATTCTGATCAGCTCTTAAGAACAGCAGGGAATTCATAATCCAGAGGGAGAGGCGTTTACATCACAAAACCCTTGCCACATCCAGCATTAACTAGCCTCTGCAGAGGTACAAGCAATCCCTCAACACTACAGACCACCTTTTAAGACACTGTTTTTTGCAGCCCCAAGTCTTTAAATCTCACCAGAGCTTGGCAGCATAGACTTTTCTGACCTCCTCCTGGGATTCAAGGCTTGTTCCCTCAGGCAGCACTCTACTAAAGACATTTCCTTGAAACAGCACCCAGCTCCCCTGACACATACCTTGCTCTTCCCAGAAGCAGCCTTTTATCCCAGCTGTTGCTTTTCAGGTCTTTAGTCACAGCTGAGGGCCCTGTGCTTCCCTCCATTAACCCTCTGCGCCTGCTGGGGAGGAGCTGCTGCACGCTGCAGCCCAGCTTCCTGACCCGTGGTACCAACAAGTCAAGCATCATGCTCCCCAGGTGGTACTTCCACCTTTAGGCTAAGGCTTGTTGGCTTTGCTAGATATATTGTGGGTTAACTTTAGAGATAGGACTGCCATACGCCTAGGTTCCCCTGTACATCTTCTTTGTTCTTTAGACAAAGCAGAAAAGGGAAATGTGGCCATTTGCCCACTGTGCCTGGCTGACTGAGCTCCAGCCGACCTGCCTGACACAAGGAAGTGCAAAACAAATGACTGTCGGGTCTGTACTTACCACCCAAATGAGATACGGGTGGCAAATGACATCAGTCTCACTGTCTGCAATGGGAGCTGACCTGCACATATGTGGACAGCCTGACATTTCCTGGACAGAAGCACAGAAAAAAAGCAAGTTTTTTATGCCACAGATGTTTTTTATGCTGGGGTGTCCGTACTTAGCAGCCTGGAAGGCAGCCAGAGCTCGAGCCATGTGAGCATTCCCATTGCAAGAGTCTCCTTGCAGTGGTTCATGACATCCTGAAATTATGAACTCCCAGGCTGATGTTTTTCAGACCTAGTCTCTTACCCAAGGATGGATTTTTATGATTTTGTTTTTATTTTTGAAAGCTTGAGCAAGCAAGGGCTTGGCTGTTTAAGATACTTGGGACTGGGGGAGTTCTTTATGATTAGTGGAAGAAACAATTTGTGCCTTTTTTTAACAGTTCTAGTGCAGAAATTACTGTAGATAGAGAGTTGAAAGGCAAATAATGTGAGGCAAGATTTGTAGGAAGATGCAGTATCTTTTATTAAACTAAAGATACAGTTGAAAGAACAAAACAAAACAGGCTTTCCAGGCATATGGGCTTGCATGGCCAAAACTGTAACCAGATTTTTAACTGTATGATGTCAAAGAACTGATAGCACTTCTCCCTACAAATCTACCCTCAATTATGTCTTTAGCCCATCCTAGCAAAAATATCACTGCATCTCGGAAGGGAAGTCAAGTCTATGGTGGTGAGGACCACATTACCCGAAGGAGTAGAAAATATGCAAACATGGTTCATTGAGTTGGTCTTCATTTGGCCAAATCACAGGTCCTGGAAACTACTACTTAGTTTGTATGGCATGAAAATGCTTGGGTTTCAATACCATGCAGAGAGTAGTCTTTGTATAGGCAGGGCTTCCCACATTTCTACTCATCACTGAAGATCCGCTCTCAAGCCCAGTAAAAGCAGTTGAAAGACTCACAAACCTCTGTGGCCCCTGATCCAGGTCTTCTCAACAGCAAAGTCACTAAGGTGGCCCTTTCCTTTACCTGCCCTGTACTGAGTGTACGCATACCTTCCCCTGCTGCTGTTTATCTGTTGTGCTGCAGGGGTGATACAGAGCCCTCACTGAGACCAAGGCCTGTTGTGCTAGATGCTCTACACGAGGGTGGTGAGAAATTATTTCAAGCCATTGACACCAGGTGCTCAGACAGACAAACACTCAGCATACTGACCAGAGAAAAGCCTACAGCCCACCTACTATTAAAAAAAAAAAAAAAAAAAAAAAAAGACTGTTGTGATTGTAGTCTCTCATTTAGTGAAAAACACAAGGAGGCAGCTTCAAGTTTGGCACTACTTGATTTCTGCTAGCCTTTGCATTGTTAGTAGTTTCTGCCAGTGGCTTCTTTTCAAAGCAGGATTTCTCTGCTATAGCTATTTTGTCAGACAGAGGATGATCAGGAGGTTAAAGAAACACATCATTAGCATTAATGACTATTATTATTTATACCCATATACAAGCTGCACAAGTATAGGAGAAGAGACAGTCCATTTCCCCAAAGAGCTCACAAATCTTATTTATGATAAGGAATCACAAACCATGTATCAATAGTAGGAGAGGAGAATAGGGAAGGAGGACAACTGTATTAAACATAAACCTCTTCTGCAGCTTGGGCAAGACATTGTCTCCTGGGGCATGCATCCTCAGCTAGAAAATATGGGTACAGGGATTTTCTCTACAACATCACTTTCCACCATACCAAGGTGTTTCTTTTTGTCTTCCCCTCTTCCCAGCAACATATTAATCTATGTCCCAAAGCCCATGCCAACAATACACAAATGGCAGTATCCAGAATGACAGAAATAACCAGGTTTTGTACAGTTCTGTCCATCTGTAAATCAAGCACTCGTTGCATTACTATTTTACAAATAGAGAAACTGAGGCATGTAATGGTGCAATAGCTTTCACTAAGATCACCTAATTTTACGTCCACAAAGAACCCTAAAATAAATCCTTAAGGTATGCTTCTCCCAAAGTGGTTCCATTTATTCTCCAAGCAGTGTCTTCCACAAGTAGAAGCACTTTACTGCCAAAAGAATAAGCCAACAAACATTGTGAACTATTTAGACTAGCAGATGTTTCTATTGTAGGTTAGCATCTTAGAGAGGGAGGGCAATCCAGTGGTAAATGCAACTTCCACTGACTTGGAAAACTTGATTTTACTACAGTATTGCTGGGCCCAAACATTCAAAACAGTATCATGTCTGATGTGGAAATCCCACAAGGTCCTAGAAATTCTGGAAAGTGGGTTCCAAGACCTTTCTCTGCCAAAAACTTAATGGATCAGTTTAGACATTAAGGGAGCTTCGATCAAGGTTTATTTTCTCATTGGTTAAAATGGGGAAAATACAGTACACTGATGAGGGTATCCTGAAAAACCATGAAGATACTTATGGCGAGTAAGGAATTAGAAAGCATATAAAACCTCATTTAATCTGTACTACTTTTCCCTCTCAGTGCAGAATCTCATTTCACTATGTGCCATGGAGAGGTTATGCCTTGCAAGTGTCTTGTAAAACTGAGGCTGCTGCATCGCAACCCTGGTGGATCTCAGGGCAAACGCAAGTCTGAACAGTGACTCCATATCTGGCTGTGCGTGATTCCACCTCCATGACAGCTTCACTTGAGAAATCAACGAAGCAGAATATGAAACATGGCATATTTTGGGGCTATATAGGAAGCAAGTTGCTTGTACTTCGACACGATACAAAAAGCTAAAAGGACCATTCCTCAACTTAAACAGAAAAGATTTGCTACTAAAGGCAGAAGGTGTCTGTGGTTACCATGAAGCTGTCAGTGGTCACAATCGTAAGAAGGTCATAGCAGAGATATTACATAGTTAGCTACTAAATTTATTCAATACTCTTAGGCTCTGTTTAGATAGACTGAAGTTACCCCAAGGTCGAACTTCTCTGTGGTGCAGACTATAAGCTTATAAATGCAAGCTCAGGTGTTGACCAGGCACACATTTCAGAGTTCCCAGTACTCTGTTTGCCTGAACACGCTTGGTGAGTCACTGGGTCAACAAGCATGTTTATGCAGGCATCCAGTTGGCTCTCTGAATGGCAGCCACAGGGACAGGATGCAAATGTGGTGCATGGTCTTTGGTCTCAAGACCAGTTTCATAGCAGTGCAGGCATAGCTTCAGTTTAACTTGTGAATCTCTCCTGCCCCCAGAATGCTAGTTTCCCCCTCCTAATACTAAGTACATTCTTTAGCAGGCTATTGTCAGAAAAATAGATCTGGAAATTGCATTGTGCTGGACCTTGCTTTAGTATAAATTGAGCTTAGCTTGAATTATAAAAGAGAAAAGACTGCTCTGAGTTACATTAGGAACTGATTTAGAAGCTCTGTTTGCTCCTTCCCAGAAGCTTTTCTTTTGCCAGAGCCTGTCTGATTTGGGAGGTCTGACCCTTCATAGACAGCTCCTGGATGGAGTTATGGGGTTAGTGTACGCAACAACTTGTGTTGTTTTTTTCAGAGAAGATCCAGACTACGACTGTAATAGATATAATAGAGATTCTAATGGAGATGCTAAGAATAAATGAACCTTGTAAGGTTTCCCTGACCCTCCAGAGCCTAGGTGGCATATGCAGAATTTGCAGTCCAACATCAGTGTATGAGGGATGCTATGTCCTAGAATGGGCACTAATGTGTGTCTTTGCTACACAACCAGGTACAGATCAAGGGAAACTGATCCTCTAATGCCAGAAAAATGATATTCAGAAGACATGGTCTTCTGCTTTCTTCTGCCCTCTGCACTGAGCAGCTTGGATATTGTTTCTGTGTTCACAAGTATCTTGGCAAAGACAGCAGTACATCAGCCCCTTATTATGTGACTTTCTCCTTTACATTTTGCAGGGGTATTACCTGAAAATCATCTTGCAGAGGAAGGCAGGGAAAAGAGGCCATCTGCAGCTTCAGCTGTCAGGCTGGTGAAAACAGGGGCAGGGAAGGTGTGGATTTAGATGACAGCTGCCCAGACAAGTGGCATATGAGTGGGGAACTTGGTGGTAGAAAATTGTACAATGGAAATAGAAAAAAAAAAAACCAACAACAAAACAAAACAAAACAGGACATAACTTCAAAAGAATGGAAAGGGATCTGAGTAACCCACCCCAGTGCTCTCTTATGTTGGGCTTTACCCGTGGTCTCTAAGATTGTGTTTCAGATGGATTCTGAGCTTAGAGAGGACTTCCACACTTCCTTTCCTCTTATTTCTTCCTAGGGGTTGTGAGCTGAAACCTCCCTGACATCTTTCCAGGGCTTTGTAGGGCTTTGATTTGGGACTTTCCCATACTGCTCTGCCTGTCCCAGCTGAATGAGAAGCTCCTTTGGTCCCACAGCTCTGCTGAGGTTGGTTGATGCCCACACTTACAGAGTTACCATGCTGGTGGCTCCGATCACCTTGCATTCCCAGGTTGCTAGATCTCCCATGGAAGTCAGTCTCACTTGCTTTGGGTGATAGAGAGCTCCCAGCTTCTGGGTAACTCCTTTCTTGTCTGAACTCTGTGAAAACAAGTGGCAAGAACAGGATTAGGCTCATTCAGAAATGCTGTCAGGAGCAAGCCCACGACCTTGCACCCCAGCGAGCAGTGATCTTACACTCTGGGATGAGTTGATTAATTGTAGATGGTCAAAGTCACTTGTAAGCTATTTATCACAGTCATCGTTAGGTATCATAAGGGACCTGTAAGAGGCCTGGTTAACAGGGATCGCTCCCATTTTTCTTCAGCTTTCATCATGACCTAGTGCCAGCATGGACCCATGGCTGGATTAACCTCTTATTTACCAAGACTGAAATAAATAGATGGCCAAACCTAAGATCTAGGTACAGGGAAATAGAGCAGCTTGCCCATGGTTATTGCCAGAGTCAGCAGCAGAACCCATGTCATCTGAGCCCTGGGAGCAAGCCAGCAAGCATACTCCTGGTGCCTGCTTTCCTCATGAGTCCAATCCTCAAAAGGAGGATAAAGTCCTTGTGCCAGTGACCCAAAAATTGAATGAGCAACACAAAGGCATCTGCACATCTGCTTTGTCACTTTTGACTTCTGGGTTCTGCCACTTGTGCGTTATTGGCATGGACTTTGGGCCATAGATTAATATGCTGCTGGCAAGAGTGGAGGACAAAGAAAAACACACACACAACCCCACTGGGCTCTCTTGCAAACTCATCCATAGTTGGCTGCTGTAGGAGTCATGACTCCCAAGAGTTATAAAAGCTACAGCTTCTTACTAGGACAAATGAAAACACTTTATCAGGTCAGGACTCCAAGTGCTAGGACATGAATGCTATTGCCATCTTTGTATGGGAAACTGTACCTAAGGATCTGCCCAGAAAGATGCAAAGTGATTTCTTTAGACGTTTGCGGAATGGGTGCCTCCAGCTGCAGCTGAGATGGCTTGCAGCTGTTGAGCCATTCTCCACAAAGGAAAGAAAAATCAGAGGGCTGTTGGATGAATTATCCTGCTGTTCTTCACCTAAAACTGCTCTACATACCTAAATGGCCTCTGTGTCTTCACTGGACTGGTTAGGTGAAGGGTTTGAACCAGTTCTTGGCATAAAAAATCCTAACCATTCCCTGGGACTGTCTGCATCAAGTTCCTTCCGATGGACACATCACTAACGATGCCACAGCTTGCAGTCACTTCCATGGGCATAAGAAATCCTTCCCCCTATCAATAGGACATCCTCTAGAAGAGGAGGAATTCAGGGGTTGGCACCTGTTGCATTCCAGGAGCTTACAACTTGTTTGATATGCTTATTTGACTTTAACTGTGGCAAACAACTGTAGTGAAAAGACAGATATCTGTCTTATCCAGAAGTTGACTGATAAGGATTCTGTGCTGCAGCCTCTCGAGGAGAGAAAAAAATACCTGTGTCATATCTTGGGGAGAGAGGTTTCTTTGCCTCCGCCCCCCTGCAAAAAAAGATGGCATATTTATGGAAACCAGTAAACCTCCATAAGATTTAGGGTTTTGTAAGGAGACCTGTAAAACTGAATAAAATGGAGGAAGGAATGAGAGAGGAGAAGATAAAGTAATTGACTAATGTACGCCTTTAATGAACTAAACCATATTCTCCCCACAAAGGGCTCATAAGGGAAAAAAATAGGATTCCTCATACACACCTTCAATCTAATACTGAATTATCTGTGGCAATTGGACCCGCAGCCTCACATGAGAGGGTCTTATAAAGAGGAAGGATGTTGTAAGACTACTGTATGCAAACACACCCAATTAATTCAAGAGCATCATTGTTATTTCATTTATATGGCACCATAGGGGTATGCAATGCTTTACAGACGATTAGGGGCTATAAAAGTTTAGAGAAAAGATGAAGCAGAATGCAAGGAGCTGGCAGCCAACTAGAGTACGAGCCCTGACTAAAAGCTTTCACCATGGTGTTTATGGTTTGTTTGTTTGTTGTGGTTGGTTTGGGCTTTTTTTTTTGTTTCAAGGTTCAAGGAGTGTTTTTGGCACTAGTCCCTTTTTACAGGGAGAGAGAGACCATTTAACATGATTGTTGGGCCTGTTCCAAGGATGCAAAGTTAGAAAATATACTCATTAAAACAGGTCTGAAGAAACAAAATACAAACATGCACAACAAGGAGCAGGGAGATAAATTTGAGATAAACTGTAAGTCATTTCCTGAGAGTTCAATGCTTCAGTAAATTGGTGGAGTAAACAGAGACTGCATATGCCCAGAATTGACTGGCTGAGGCTCCAGTTAGATGGGTGTCGTGCTCCTAGGTTGAGACAGACATGCATAAAGCACTTCCTGTCACTTGTGTCCCGCATTTGCAGCTCAGGGATATGCTTGGATCCTCAATTGGTTTTTAGCTGGCATGAGAGCATCCAAGACCAGGAAGCATCTTTGCACCAGCAAAAAAGCATGTGACTCAGGATTCCAGATAAAGATCTTATTAATGGACTCTAGACAGACTTTTGTATTGCAGCACTGAAATATTTCAGGAACAGCTGGACCTTAAATCTACCCAGAAGCCATACAATGAGAACGTAGTAGTTTTCTCAAGAAACATGTACTTTTCTCATAGCAACATATGACACCTGTGCTCTGTAAATGGCACTAAGCCAGACTTTGAAGGATGAGTTTTACTGTATCAGTTGTGATCTCAAAGTAGGTAGACCTTTAAAGGGGGGGGGTGGGGGGTGGGGTTGTGGGTGTGGGTGTGTTGCTGGGGTTTTTTTGGGGTATTGTTGTTGTCGTTGTTGTCATTTTTTATATAAGACAGGAGAAAGCTTTTTGTTTGTTTTGTTTTAAACAGGAGAAGTCATTGAAAAATCTGTTAATTTTCTGTCTTCCCTCTAACATTTTCTGTGTACCACTTTTATCAAAATGGTCACTGAGAAATTTTAAAAAAGGGTAAAAATTAAGAAGTACTAAAAGCCTTTTCCCTGTTAACTAGGAAATTCTACATCAATAAGCATTCTTGTTAAAAATCTTGATGGAAAAATGATACTTCCTTTTCGGTAGGGTGAAGAGGGGGAAACAGGTCCTTCCTACATGCTTTGAAGCAGTTCTGGCTTTCAAAGTTTCAGAATTCTGTGCTCATCCCCTGCTTCTTCCATCATCTCTGGAGTAATTCCTGAAATGGTTTTTGCATTATTTTCCGGGAAGATAGGCTTTTTATTGCTATTGTCCAACAGCTACCACCAGTGATGACGGGTCACCTAAATTAGTATTTCCAGTGTAAAATGTGCAGTACTAGCACATTTTACAAGATGGCCTCTGGACTGAAATTTTCTGTGATCTTACCAGTGTCTCTGACCTTTGGGCAACTATCCTCTAAACCAGTTTTATTTATAGAAAATTATGTGTGGATCATCTCTATCTTTCTATTGAGATGGTAATGCCTCTTTAAACCTCTCTTACACTACTACAGTTTACTCTGTAGTAGTTCCTGTACATTATAAAGTACCTTTCTACTGATTTTGCTGCATCTATGCTAAGGGAAGATACTGCAGTAACTATTCAAATATGTAGTAGGACAGATTGAAAGATTTCTGGTTGAAGCTATTGGTAAAGCTACTAGTTTTGTGGGGGAAGGGAAAGGAATTGAGAAAATGCTACATTTTTTGCTTAGAAAGGTACTTTTGTCTGTGCGGGTGTGTTTGCGTTATTCAAATAATAAAAAATCATCAGCAACAAACATCTTGCCTAACCTTTTCCCAGGCTTCCCTTAAACAATGCTAAATGTCCTTCAGTAGCCCACACAGTCAGATATACAGCTAAATCAGCTTTTCGTTCTCTTGGCCAGGAGCCACAAACAGTGCTGTTGAGTGCCACCCTCCACAGAGGCCGTATGCCTGGCTCACAGGAGGGGAGTCTCTGGCTGCCTCATTACTTAGTGGCAGCAGTCTCCTGTGAATCTCCACTCTTTTGAAGTGACCTGCATCACTCTGCAAATTCCTGCTCCAGAAAATTAAGGGGAAGTAACTTAACCATTTCTAGACCAGGCTACAAACATCTGTTTGCTCTAAACAGCTTGGCAAATACTTGATGTTCCCCACTTATTTATTTACCTCTATGTCCCTGCTTTTAGGTGATGCACGCAGTTCTTCAGCTGAGTCATGAACCTAACCTGGGACTTTCCTTCTGACAGAGGCAGGCTGTAGCTTTGCTGTTCTCCACAAAGAGCTTCTAGAGACTCCATCATGAGTTTCCTTGGAAACAGTGTATGATCAGCATAATGCTCCATGGTACTTGACCATTCATCTCCATGGTGGTTATAAAAATCCCATCAGAAAAAGCCTTCAAGCTTTCTTACCCCATTAAAAAAAGAATCGAGACACCAATCCTTTGATTCAACAGTAAAACAAGCAATAAAATTCTTCATTAGACTAATTGGGCCAATACTGTTGAAAAACGCGATAGGCCTAAATCTAAATTCTAGCTCCAAACCCAGGAAGATGAGATCTGAGGCAGTATCAGTTGGGCCTGTGGAGCTTGTCTACTTAGTGATTGCTATCAATTATGAAAAAACGATTTTCAACCTTTTCAGCTTTGTGGCACCTTTTAGGTTTCTTTTAGTTTCCTACACATTTCACAATGGAGGTGTGGGCCCTAGTAGAGTGAGCCTAAGCTTCCTGAAATAAGCTTTTCTTAGTAACTTTTCCTGGGCTCACCTGCACAGTGAAGGTAGTAGTTCCCTTCTACATGGGAATTACGGGACAGCTCATGGGGTTCGTTTTCCAACTACAGCCCCTGCTGTGATTAAGTCTATTTTTCTCTTCCTTAACCTCTTGAGTCAGGCATGGAGAAAATGTGTGTTACAAAGCTGTTAGACAAAACAGCGAGTCTCAGAATTAAGTGATTTTTTTCCTCATCTTTTGTTTGTCATTAACAGTCTTCTCAGTAGCTACCATTATGGCAACACTGGGCCACGTGACAGAAGGTAATGAAAACAAAGAGAAGAGGGGAAAGTTATTGCACTAGAACAAACTCTGTTATATTGCAGATTATATTACAAGTGAAAGGCACATGACTCCATTGCCTAAGACTGTGGTGATGCTATGGGAGCCTTTCTCAGTCCTAAGCTGTTCATTAGCATGCAGAGATTTTGATTTAATAACTGTGATCAAAATCCCACTGAAAACACTGGTCATTATGTACCCAAACTGAAGATGCTCACCAAGGTTTATGATCTTTGAGTAAATTTAAGTATTCATTAAAAGGACCAGCTAGTATATCAGTTACATAAGGAAAGCATCCAACTGATACTGTTGTCTGAAAAAAACCTGACCTTTCAGAAAGCAGTTAGTATTGCTGTGCCAATGAAAATAGCAGCTAAAGATGTTAACGAGAATCTGAGTGCAATACATTGAGCAGTGACCATGCTTCATGAGTAAAGGTAAATCATTATAAGGGAGACCTCCTTCTGCTTGAAGGGCTCCTATAAACACAAGGGCAACATCAAAAGTTATATGAACATCATGGCTTTATCGATTTGAATAAATAACAGTGTCAGGAAACATTCCCAGGCACCTGAACCTCATAACCTGCATTTTAAAATTGTTAGAACAATTCCTGGCATGCTTTGGACCCAGCCCAAATATCATTCTCCTATACAATTCTTGGGCACAGTGTGGGAACTCACAGGGTCCAGGGACCATTCCCAGTTGGCAGTTTGAATCTTGCTCCATGTTTTGGAAGTTAAGAAAGCCTAATACTATGGAAATTGGCTATTCCATGTCAGCTGGGATCAGTACCAGAGAGAGGTCATGGCATATATAAGATCATTAGCTAGTGAGTACTTGGCAAGTTTGCTAGAGCTGGTTTTGTAGAAGAACCATGGCAAATGGGTTAGGAAAGGAACTGAAGAGATCATCATCTTGGGTCCATCTACTGTGACAGGAACTCTCTTCATTATATAAATTTTATACTGTAGCAGCTGACATGAGTTCTGGTGAAAATGCAGCATGGAGCTGGACAAACAGGGTAAAGATATGTGCTAACAGAGCGACAGAACAGAGCAACAAGCCGAGAAGTTCCTCCAAGTTTGTAAAAAGATCCAAGGCCTCCATTGCTGCTCAAGGCCTTTATTCAGTACTTCCAAAACAAATGCAAATTGAACCGACATAGGCTTTCAAGTGGCATAGAGACAAAAGAGAAATTCTAGGGTACTGTCAAAGTAAGAGTGATGTTCAAAGGGCATATGGTAACTAACTGTGCGGAACACGGAGGAACTCCTCCCCTTGGACATCATACCCAACTGGACTGAGGCAAAGTCAAGGGCACTGTGAGCCGGGTTTTCAGAGGAACTTGGCATCCAGCTAAGATGGAAAATAAGCAGGTAATTCTTTTAAGATGTTGATCCCTATTCAAATTTTAACCCTAAATAGGAGCTGCTTGATACTGACTGGGCACATCTGAGGATATGTCCTAAGCTGAAGAAGCCAAACACTTGTAAAAGCTGTAATGTGTTTGCCAAATCTAGTATTTACAAGTTGTACTTAGCAGAGTCTTCTATATATTAGCACTGACAGGTATTCTAGTGCAATTTAAATGAAAGTTACTAGTAGGAATGACCTGTGATGTCAACACATGTGAGACTGATACCATTATCCTTTTCACAATGACTGATGGCAATTAATTGCCTGTTATTTATGAATCAAAGATGCTTTGTGCAAGAGGAAATCAACTATAGCCTTGTGTTGTGGATGGACTGACACACTTCACTCATAAGAGAGAAGTAGCAATATGTTTATTGATACAAAACAGCAATTAAACAAATTTTGATAATTAATGTGACAGTAGTTTAACAAGATTTTATGGCAAGGTACACTTGATTATTTACTACACAGAGGACAGGGTTAGAAAAAACTGTCAAGGAGACCCTCCTGTTGAGTGCTGAGGTTCAGAAAGGACTGCCTTGCATTCTAAACTCCTTCTCAGAAGGGAGTTTAGGTGCAGTTGGGTCCAGACTTAGTCCCAGACTTGGTCAACAGTTTGTGTCTAAAGGATTGTATATACACAATCAATCCTTTATATCACTTAGTTAGGATTCAACGTTTAGCATGCTATTAGTTACTGAGAATCTGTTTCTGCAAGGACTCTCTCAACCTCAAGGAGTAACCATGAGAGTCATCCCTGCTCAAGGGGAGATCATGGCATGCAGTCCGCTGCTGTGCAGGAGGGCTCAACGGGCCCTCGGCTGTCCACTATTTATGGAGTAAAATAATTGACTTAAAGTCATATTCACGTACTGACTACAGATGTTAGTTTCTTCCAAATTTGGCTTCAGTCAGGCGTTGACCAGAACTGTGGTTAGATGGGTGCATTTCTCAAATTAACCCATTAACCCTTAGCTATCATGTTGTTCTCTGTCTCCCCTGAATCCACATGACCAGATTCATCCATTACGACCGCCGCTGGTGGTTATCACTTGAGCAGGGTTACTGGAAATACAGGTCAGGGTGATGCAGGCGAGCACACTGCAACACTTTGCTACCTGGGAAGCACTGGAGCTGGTGTAACAAAATAAGTCCTTTACACATGAGACTTTATGTTTATAATGGATAAAATGGTATGGGCCAGCTGCTCTCTTACTACTTCCAAAGCAAGATATCTGATGGCACAGAGAAAATTGCACAAACAAGTTCCTTGTCGCCACTCTATCAGCATAATATCATGGACTTTTTGGCTGGCATAATACTGATGGCTGTTTTGCCTGCCTGTCATGGCACACATGGGACAGTTTACTTTAAATAAAAGGAATGAAAATATTCAGTCTATGGTAGGCCTGGCATACTAACAAATGCACAATTAGCAACGGGAAAGCTATAAAGGGTCACTGTTAACTTAGCCATGTTTCTTGGGGCAAAGGTAATTGCTCTAGTGATGTTAAACCTTTCTTTCAGTGCTCATATAGACTGAGCACTGACGAGGGCCGTCTCATGCATTGGATCCAAGTTGTAAGTCGCAAAATGTGGCAACAAGCTCTTTAGGAGGGATTATGTGACATCTTCCAAGTGGTTCGTGTGGCGGTTTGGTGTCTGGCAGGGTTTTGGCAGGGTTTAGGTAGTGGGGGAGGGGGCTACAGAGGTGGCTTCTGTAAGAGGCTTCGAGAAGCTCCGCCAGCTCAAATTTCAGACTCACCTCTGGCCAAGGCCACGCCAATGGCACCTCTGCGAATAACTGTGTTTAAGAGTGAAAGAAGCGGTTGATTGTGTCTCTTTGTTCTGTTTGCGTCGGTGAGCGAAGGGGGATGGGAGAGAGACAGCCCTGCGGACACCCCGGTCAGTGAGGCAGGAGAGGGGGAGCTGTGCCGGAGCAGAGGTTCCCCTGCGGCCCACGGCGGGGTGGCGGCTGAGCCCCTGCCGCCCCTGGAGCCCAGCGGCGGCCCAGAGGTCGCCCTGCAGCCCGCGGAGGGCCCCGGGCCGGAGGGGCAGGGACCGGGCCCGGAGCAGCCGCGACTGCGGCCGCGCTGGAGCCGCCCGTGGGTGGGAGGGCGGCAGCCCCGGGAGGGACCCGCCCGGGGGGTTCTGGGGAGCTGCGGCCCCGCGGGAAGGACTCGCGTTGGGGCAGTTCCTGGAGGGCTGTCTGCCGGGAGAGGGACCCCGCGGTGGGGCAGGGGAGGGCTGCGAGGGCCCCTCTCCCTGAGGGGGAAGGAGCAGCGGGGACATCTTGTGCCGGACGGACTGTAAACCCCATTCCCTGCCCCCTGCGCTGCTGGGGGGGGAAGAGGGAGCAGAGCTGAGCCCGGGAAGACCGGAGGGGGGGGAAGGTGTGTTGTATTTAAGACCTGGTTGTACCTCTCATTATCCTTGATAGTGGTCGCTGTTCATTAAATTTATGTTGTTATCCCCAAGTTGAGCTTGTCTTTTGCCTGTGACGATGACTGGTGAGTGAGCCTTCGGGGTAGGGCTCAGCGGCTGTACGGTGCTTTTGTTGCCAGCTGAGTAGGCTCAAACCATGACAGTTGGGATGAAATCAATGACTGGAAACCATCTTTGGTATTCTAACATTGAGCACTAAAGGTCTAGCTCTGGATGTGATTAATTGGGCCCATCTAACTACAAGGAGGTAAAAACTAAGGTTCAGGAATCAATACAAGTTATTAAGGATATGCAATCCTAGTAGATAAACTGTGGGCTAAAATTAATTCCAAGTTAGCTCTTGTCTAACTTGTTAGTTAGACAAGTGTTATTCAAGTAGATAACCTCCAGC
Organism: Leptosomus discolor; assembly: GCF_034619465.1. NCBI lineage: Eukaryota > Metazoa > Chordata > Aves > Leptosomiformes > Leptosomidae > Leptosomus > Leptosomus discolor. The sequence goes on from NC_141391.1 coordinate 128,665,771, forward strand.
AAATGGCTGCCAAATAGAGCTTGGGTGATTTCTTGTGCCGCTCCACATGGAAAATGTAAGATTGAACAGGACAAACCCAACATTTTCTAGTGAGACAAGTATTTATTTCAGTATTAAACACTGAATAGCTTCTACCACAAACCTGTTGAAGGTCAAGTGAACTTCCAGGTTATTACCCTTTTTATGCCACCTGGACACCAGCAAGTGGCCACAGACAACACTCCATTGAGAAATACTGCTCTACACTAAGTGGATGAAGAAAACCATTACAACATCCTGTTATTTATCAGACTTTAGTTTCTACAGCTCCAGCATCATTTCAAAGAGCGCCTAGTCCAGAGTAATCCAAGTATGCTCAACTACTACTTACAAGACTTGACTGAAGAAAACACATTCAGCTAAGATTGCTTAAAGTCAGCTAGTTCTTCTAGTGTAGACAGGAAGCCAAAGGGTTGCTGTACCAACCTGGCACTCACTTCAGACTGGCAGCAAAGGACCTTAACCCAGAAAAGAGCCACAATCCTTCCCTGCTGTTCCCTGCTTTTAAAACAGGCTAGACATGCTGCAAGATCCAGCATGCACTGGTACAAGGTGAACTTATTCTAGAATGGTCAGAGGCTGCGTACTATCGTAAGAGGGAGAGGCCATTTCAGGCTCTCCGTGACAGCTTTCTTGTTCAATGTAGACGCATTTAATTAAACTGGAAACCAAAAGAGAGGCCTGACTTTGTAGGCCGGATAACAGCAAAGACTTCAAAGCAAAGGCATTATGTTCTCCATTGTGCAAGATACAAGGGGAGGAAAAAAACATTCTTTCACTCTATCAAACATAATAAAAGTCTGAGTTAAGAGGCACAGAACAAAATGTCTAGTTAATTTAAGGTGAAATCAAAAAAGAAAAAAATACAAGGGCCTGCCTGGTTCTCAGAGCGTCATTGCTCTTGCTGATTTTAGATGGTACACTGGATACCCAGCATCTCTGAAATTGCGATCCAAAAATTGAATGGAGCTGTATTGTTCCTACTCACCACATTAGAACTGCCATATTGAATCTCAAATAATCTGCAATTACAGTGCAGTTGGTTCAAGGGGTTACAGGGAACAACACTATGGGTGCACCCTGTGTTGCATACATTCTCATGGGCATGTGTACTAAGTAGCAAATGCAAATGAATTTAGAGATTACAAGATAATGCACAAGTCTTGTTGCCTCTTTTTTTTCCCCTCCTCTTTATTCTGTGTGCCAGAAAGACAGAAACAATAAAGAGGGCTCTGACCATTTCCTTGAGTGGGGTACCTCATGGGAGACTCAGGGTTAGGGCAAGATCACATCAGGACCCTGAAGCACTCTGTCTGGAGGTTGGGTCAGGCTGGTAGGGGCAGAGGGAACACAGATCTGGGAATACATGGAACTGACAAGATGTTTTAAAAGCATCTCTGTGTGTTCATCCATAATTACCTTTCTCCACTTAATCCAGCTAGTAGGTCCAGTCAGACACACAACAGCAGTATGTCTTCCTGGACTCTATGATCTTAACGGTCTTTTCCAACCTAAATGATTGATTCTATGATTCTGTACTGCCTGTGGGTGCAGATGTCATATATGTTGGTGAATGTGAAAACTGAAAAAAAAACCAACCCTGAAAAACAACCCTCTGCTCAACAGTGAAGAAGGTTTCTTGGGGAATCAGCAGTTACTGTAACCCTGAAGAGCTGGTACTCCGCCCTCCCTCTGCTGGATTTCTAAGGAGCCCAGACAAACCTGTTTCATATAGAAGGGGTTCTCTCAACTGATAGAAACAGGTTCTTTTCAGTATGCAGCTCCAAAACAGTGCTGCAGCCTGTTCTTTCAATTTTTTGCCTGAGTTGTGGAGTGGTCAAATGGTCCTTCAATTAGATTTTGGTCAACTTCCTGTAGCAATACCCTGGTTTTGAGTAGAATTTAAAGAGTGGAAGGCATAAAAAGAAAGAAAGAAAAAAAAACCCTTAAAGAGAAGGGAAGAGGTAAAGAGATTCTGACAAGAGATATGATTGATGCTGTGTGTGCTTTATCTTTCACAGCTTATGTAATATATACATGAGAAATAGTTAGTTTGATAGTTAAAGAAACTAAATCCCTGTCGAGGATAAAATACATCAGGGACACAGAACAATTCTTCATCTGGTTTGGCTATCATTCACTTTCCAGCCTACTGGCTGTCTCCCAGGAGAATTCATAATAGATCAGAGGCAATGATCCTCTCTCCTTGGGCCCCCATCATTTCTTCCCTCCTTCGCCATTTCCCCCTCCCCTCCTGCCACCACCATCTTCCCCATCCCATCCTGTTAGCTCCCTGCTGAGAGCTGTGTAAAAGGAGTGTGCTAAAGCAACAAACCTCTGGAGAAAGCATGCGGCATGGCTGCCAGTAGCAGAGATGAAGGAGAAGTGGCTGGTCCATGCAGAGAGCCTGAGGCTCTGTGTCGTGCTTGTGCGCTGCTCACAGCCCCTCACAGGCTGTTTTACAACGAGCGGCAGGAGGAATGGGGGAGGCAGAAACAGAGCCTCTCTGGAGACTCAAGAAGAAAAGTCAGGGATTCAAAGCAAAGATGAGGCTGGAGCAGTGCAACTGAAATCTCTGAATGAACACTTTCCTCCCAGTAACCCCCCTTCCCTAAACGCTGTATTTTCCCTCTCCCTCTCAGTATCTCACCTCCCCATCACTGTGGGAAGATATGCTACTGCTGTCAGGAGGATAATGGGCCAGGAGGACCCAAAGGGTTTGTGATCCTCTGCTTCTAGGACAGAAGGTGTCTTGTAAAAGCATGTGCTCAAAACAAAGTCAATATTAAAATTGTTACAGGTATGCCTGTATAATAGTGTCTGATGCATCATTTCATTAGTTGCTTAGAACTTTCCCAGACTTAAAATCGTAGAATCATAGAATGGTGTGGAGATTAAGGGCACGGACTCCGATTAAGGGTGAACCGAAGACCTTTATTGTTTGCTACAGCATCGTTATACACTTTTCTCTACTAGTACACGCGCCACTAAGTAAGCTGTGATTGGTGCACCGGCATTGTCCACGCACCCCTACCGCTGACCCCGTTGGCTGCTGTCCTGCAGGCTTGCGCTCCTCTCGTGTCTAACGGTCTGCACCTGTTTCCTTCCCTGTTCTCTTCCTGTACTCTTGTTCAAGGCTCAGGGCAGGAGCTGCCTGAATCCTGTTAACTCTTACCATCCCTTCTGTCCTTGTTCACTTACTCCTACATCATGGTTTGGGTTGGAAGGGACCTCAAAGATCATCTAGTTCCAACCCTCCTGCCATGGCAGGGACACCTCCCACTAGACCACGTTGCTCAAGGCTCCATCCAGCCTGGCCTTGAACACTTCCAGGGATGGAGCAGCCACAACTTCCTTGGGCAACCTGTTCCAGTGCCTCACCATCCTCAGGGTGAAGAACTTCTTCCTGGTATCTGGTCTAAACCTGCCATCTCCCAGCTTCCAACCATTACACCTCATACTATCACTGCAGGCTTTTGTAAAAAGTCCCTCCCCTGCCTTCTTGTAGGCCCCCCTCAGGTACTGGAAGGTCTCCCCGGAGCCTTCTCTTTTCCAGGCTGAACAAGCCCAACTCTCTCAGCCTGTCCTCGTAGGAAAGGTGTTCCAACCTGCTGACCATCTTTGTAGCCCTCCTCTGGACTTGCTCCAGCAGCTCCATGTCTTTCTTGTGTTGAATACTCCAGAGCTGGACACAGTACCCCGGGTGGGGTCTCACAAGGGCAGAGTAGAGGGGCAGAATCACCTCCCTCGACCGGTTGGCCTCACATCGGATACGGTTGGCTTTCTGGGCTGCAAGCACACACTATTGGCTCATGTTCATCTTATCATCCACCAGCACTCCCAAGTCCTTCTCCTCAGGACTGCTCTCAATTGCACTCATTGCTTAGCCTGTATCTGTGCCTCGACCCAGGTGCAGGACCTTACACTTGGCCTTGTTAAACTTCATGAGGTTGGCCTGGGTCCACCTCTCCAGCCTGTCAAGGTCCCTCTGGATGGCATCCCTTCCCTCCAGCATGTTGATCTCACCACACAACTTGGTGTTGTCGGCAAACTTGATTAGAGTGCACTTGACTTGATTTGTAGGAGTTGATATCTACAGTGAACATTGTTGAGGGTTTTTGTGTTGTTCCCCCCCCCCCCCCATCTTCAATTTCATCTGCAAGAGTTTAGCTACTGTTTGAGAGACACAGTAAGGAAACAGAGGGGAAGTTGGTACCTTGCAGCTTCTTCTGGGAAAGCTCTGTGATCTCAAATGGGGAGCAAGAGCATGAAAATGGGCTTTATGCCAGAAATATGTCATTGATACAGCCAAGAAAAATATAGATAAATTTACTGTGACAGAAGCCTACAAAATAAAAATCCACAGGTTGCACATGAAGAACAATGTTAGATCTAGTGGCAACATACTTTCAAGATTTCGCCTGCACTGAGACTGCTCAGTAGAAACACTGCTGTTCTCCTCGGTTTCCCAAGAGACAGACAGGTCTGGTTTCTTCCATGAAGACCAGGGACACTTGTACACTGAATAATCATCTGACAGATCCAGGCAGCAGGAGGAGATTGTCTTAATAGATGAGACACAAGGAATCCGTAGGTGGCAAAAGGTACCAATTAGTTTTAAGATCCCTTACAGGGGCAGTTGCAAGAAAAAGGTCCGAGATCTAGAGTTGGGGAAGAAACTCAGCTTGGATGTAGCATGTGCTGCAATACTGGGGCTGTGAACCAGTGTGGAGTAAGTGTGTGATACTGGATAGAGGAAAAACAAAAGAAGAATAAATAGTTAGAAGAGAAAAATGGAAATAATTGGGCAAGAGAATTAGTACAAGACAAAGAGACAAGTATAAGGAGTAGAGAAGGCAAGATTTAGTCCTGCTCACCAAGGAGTTTAGGGTTTGGATGAGAAGTCCAACAGGGACAGGGACTGATGGGGTGAAGAGCTGGCATTGGTACAAAGAAACAGTAGGTGAGGGAAAGACTGATGGGCAAAATCAGGGTAGAGAAGATAGAGCCAAATAGGTCTTATTCAAGGAAGTACTAGTGTTGGAAGAATCTTCAGTCACTGCAGGACACCCCTTTAGAGCCTGGAGCAGCTCCCAAGAAACACAAATCTCTGGTCACAGTTACCCATACAAACCTCTAGCTAAATTCCCAAATCCCATGTGTGCTGAGCCACAGAAGATGCTGTTAGACTGGTACTATTGAAGAGGAAGAGGTCTGTGAAGTGGTTAAAGCTCTGCTAAACAAAAATTCAGATAGCAACATCATGACATTTTCATTTTTCTGCTTGTTGATTTAAAAGGTAGCAAGACATTTGTTAACAAACTGCTCAAAGTCACAATGTCAAACACCAAAAAGTTAGGAATTGCCACTCTTCAACTGAGGAAATGCCTTTTTGACCCCAAAGTATTCACATACATCAGAAGCCATGAGTGACTGGTAAATATACCAGGTGGGCCTGGTAGAGAACAGGCAGAAATCCCCAGGATTGATGAAGCCTGAGTCAGATTTCTGGCAGTTACAAGAAGCTTAAAGGACAAGCTGATCCTGGGGGCCAAGGAGGGATACAACAAAAAATAGGCCAATAGTCAGAATGTTAGACCATCTAAGACAGTCCAACTGCTCTATACAAGATGTCTGGAGGAAAGCCAGACCCCTGAGGAGGAGCCTGGGGAGGACAACCTGACCATCAGGGCAGGGTGCAAGGAGAACCACAGGAGCTAGGACCTGGGGCAGGCCCAGGGCAAGCAATGAAATAGGAAGGGGAGGCTCTAAGGCAAAGAGCAGAGTCTCAGGAGAGAGAGCAACTGGTGTGCTGACCATCACAAAGGGAAGAAGGAAATCCAGTAACGGGATTTACTATTGAGTTTCCACTTAAGCAGGGGTTTCCTGGGGTGGTCCTCACAGGAGGAATCTAATTCAACAAGTTTCACAGCCCTTCTGTGAGCTCAGAACATACCCTTGTCCCAACATTGCATGCAAGACACAGTGAAGCTCAAAAAGCAGTAGTGAATATTTGGATGTAACAGCCATGTGTCCCTTCTCACTGTATGCAGACGCAGTAGATACCAACACAACCACCAAACCAGCCCTACTGCAGTGCTACAGCATCTGCTTTTATCAGTCTGGTGTCTTTGTGCTGCCTGCCCCACTGAAACAGTCTCCTTCTTGTCTACTTCTATTTCCCTCCCTCCCCACCCTATGGGGACTCTGTGCTCCATTGGAGGAGGAAAGATGATATTTCACCCCTATAAATGGTGTTCCCTCCACCAGGAAATTGCTAGAGCAGACAGCGGATGCCACAAGATGCATCAATGGGGGTCCTGCAGGTTGCAGGTGAGTGAGGAAGGGCACCATGAAGTGACATAGAAGACCACAGCCGAAGGGATGCTGCCTCCATTGAGGGATGAATTCACCCAGGCACAGATTTCAGCCTCACAGTGAGATAAAGAGGGACAGACGGAATTTAGACATTAGGGTACAGCAAGACAGAGAAACCCCACCCTAACCTGCATACCCCACTGACACCTAACATCATCATTTTGTGTTAGGATATATCAGTATTTGAGGGGAGGTGTCAGCACCATGGAAGAGTTAAATGATTGTGCCCATTGCTTCATTAGGGGATTTTTTTGACTATACAGCACAAGATAGTTCTATTCTTGCTCAAGCTGATAGCTTTAATCTGTTTGCACAAGAGGTCCAGGAAGGACACTGTCCTGGGAATGAGTTGGTTTTGTGCCATCCTTTTCACTAGCTGGATCATGCAGAAGCTGTTGTTTCACCTCACTGCAGCATCCTGGAGCCTCCTTTCCAATACCTAATGATGTTTCCCATCCTTTCCTGAGGCACAAGGCCTGCTAGGAAAAATTGGAGTGAACCACTCCCATTGGCTTCATGATCCTCCAGGACATGGAGAAATCCATCCCCTCTTCCCCAAACCTCAAGGCTGCTGCAAGAGCAGTATACAAGGATTGCATTGTGGAGTTCAAATTTCCTCGTCCTCTTCCCAAGCGAAAACTGAGCAAGAGTTTAGGTGAGTTTTCCAAGCTAGGCCATTTTTTTTCAGGCATCTCTTTCCAACAGCAGTTCATTCTCACTCCCCTTGGCACAAAGTCTTGGGGACTATTTATGGCCAACGGTAACTGCAAGCTCCATCCAGCCACAATCAGGCTTTTCATATGAACGGAAATACTTTATAATTACAAATCTAAGATAGGAAGGAAAGGGAAGAACAAGAAAATCCTACAACTGTCTTTGGCAAGAAATACAACCCAAAATGTATTCAAAGCACTACATCTCTATCAAAGCCTATTAGAACAAGCAGGAAATGGGAGGTCCCCTCACAGTTCAGCATTTGTATCCATCAACAGGGAAAGCAGGGCCATACCCTGAGCAGATAATCTCTGTAGCTGGTCACCTGAGTTTCAGGCATCTACAGGTAAAATCTATAATGCAGGCCTAACTGCATCATCTCTAAGGAGAGGTTTTCCATTAGCTCCTTGCAGGAAACGTAGCAAACAGTTTCACTGAAAGGCACCTCTTAAACACATTTATATAAGTAAGCTTTCACTTACAAAAAGCAGCCTCAGTCAATCCATTGGGGTTTTACCATCGCCCCCTAAACTTAACAGCATATGATCGAAGAGCAGTGGAGTAAGCAGCTTCTTCCCTAATTGCTCCTCCCAAGTGACTTTATGCCCTAAGTGGTTGTATGAGGTGGGGTTTCTCCTGCTCAGGTTCGGGGAACTTGAGGCTGGACTATGGGCTAGCTCTGCTAAGGAGGTTCGTTACACCAACTCCTACTACATTATTTATCATTTGTTTGCTGAGCTCTTTTAATTGCTTTCTTACTAGCGCTACACTCCCTGCAGTCTTCTCAGCGAGGCATACATTTCACCTCCTGTCCTGTAGTACCAAGCTCTGCCCTTCAGACGCCTGCTGCGTGCATTTCCTCCTGGAGGTGAAAGCAGCATTTTGGGGCAGAGGTGAGCAGATCCAGATGCCATGGGAAAAGGGTATGTTGCATAGCAGTGTCTCTGACAGCTGACTTGCTCTTTTCGGGTGCTCACCTTTGCTGCTCCCCCTAATTCACTCTCCTCCAACTGCCTCATAAGCTTCATCACCATCCCCTTTCTGTATTAAACAAGTCCAAGGATAGGCAAGAATTAGTGTGTAACAGTCAGTGTTTAAGACCCCATGTTCTATGAGCCACCAGCTCTAGCACTTGGCTTATCACTAGATGTCAGCTCTTAAAATTGCAGTTATGAGGAAAAGCAGGTTTAAGTCATTATCGTAGGCTTTCTAAAATGCATTTGTTTACTTCCAACCCCCATCCTCCTTCTCTCAAGGTCTATGCAATTGAATTTACTGGGACTGCCTGTCTTAAAAGGCAGGAAGAAATGACACCTGTACAATGCTCTGCCTTCTCACTACTCCTCAAACGGTTGTTCCAGTGCACTCTTTTTTAAATTTTTAAATTTTTTATTTTTATTTTTAAATTAAACATATAGGCAGGATTGAGAGGGTACAGATCTTTTGCTAGTGTTCCTCTGGGCTGACTGGGCTCCACTGTGCCTCAGCAGCAGGGCTGTTCCTAAACCATGCTGCTGAAAAGTGCATACCACACTATAATGCAGTCGCTATATATAGTCTGTAAAGAGCTTTTGGAAACCATGAGGAAAAGAGTTATTTGATATACAATAAATTATTAATTGTTATTAGTTACTATCTTGACAGGTTTCTGTTGCTCAGCTGTCTTCCATCCTAAATTTGGGGCAGGGGTGCATCTTTACTCTCTTCTTCATTCTTGCTTCTCCCTTTTTCCCTCTTGCCTCTGGCCCACTTTGGTACCTGCTATCTCTGCATCTCTTTGCCCCTTATTGACTGAGGACAGACTGGATCTCAGTCTTCTTCCAACTTCCCTGTATGCACACCGTGATGGAAACAACAGCGCAGTAGCATCTGAGAGAGATCAACACCCCAACAGGAACCACTGAAATCTGGCTTCTGCCTTCACATCTAAAGCAGGGTTTCACACAGCTACCCCCTTGTACTGACCGCAGTACGTTATGTCTGAGAACACCATTTTAGTCTGGGCCATTTACTGACAGTATTTAATCTCTTCTTGCATTTATTCTGTGCCTGTAAAAGCGTATATTCCTTTACAGTGTTTGTTTGAGCTTATGTACCTCTTGTGTTGCAAGAAACCCTGCATGAGCCTGCTATGTTCATGCCAGCTTTATCCTACATTGGATGGCTTTTGATATAGGGAACACAGGTGTGGAACAGGTGAGAGGTAGCTGGAAGTCAGTGCAGCATCTGCAGGGACCAGGCAGAGTGCAGCTCAAGGCCACCCATCCTCTCTGCTCAGATATTGAGATTCTGGCAGCTTCTTGCCTGTTTGTGAGTTTACAGCTCCAAAACATACTTTCCATTGAAATTTTCTGAGATAAAGTTAAAACCAAGAGAACACGTCCCTTTACTCAGCTGTGCCCGATAGGCACGTGTCTTGCAAAACACAAACCACTGCTCAGGGGAAGAGTGAAGAAATTGCGAGGTTAAAGCTGACACTGTGTGGCTGCAGGACAACCACAACCACAACTCTGTGCTGAACCATTCTATATATGGCCTCATGAGCCTATGCCCTGAGTCACTCCAGCCCCCAAATAAAAACAGGAGGGAGGACATGCTTGCCTTTGTCCCCAAAACAACAAGCATAGCCTTCAAAAACTCCATACAAAACCAGAAGCGATGCTTTCTCCACCAATGGGGGAAAAATATTAGTTTCGTTTTGAGTTGAACATGAAAACCTCAAAATGTCACGCAAGAGAAGCACAGTATAGGGCAAGGCTCTGTAAGTGATAGGCTTAGACGCAAGTCTTTCAGGCAGCAAAGAGAGAAGAGGTAGGTTTTGCAGGCAGAGGCATCATACAGGCTACCTTGAGCATGAACAGCAGCTCCATCTAGCACATGCCCCAGATCACTGTGACTATTTGCTTGTCTCATCCTTTGATACAGACACACTATTCAATTTACAGAGAAGCAGGAGGCCTCCTGCCTTCACCACACTATGAAAAATAGACCCCATTGTCAGCCATGAGCGCAGCTGTACTACTGTGAATATGATTTACCTGCCAGGGCTGATGAAGACAAACCAGCTTTCGTGCCATTTCAGAAGCCAGGATAAAAATCTGCCTGGGCAAGTCTGGGGGAGGGACAACCACCTGTATCATCCATACTTTTATGTGCAACTATACCCATGGCAGCTGTGCATGCAGAAGCACTGAAGAGTGCAAAGGAGGTGTATGTGCACAAGGAAGTATATGAAACTTTTTCCATGTCAGTTGTTGGAAATAAAGCACTTAACACAGGTAGGGTTTAGAAAAGCATTTCTAGACAGATGGCCCGATTTGAACAGTTAATTCCAGATTTTCTCAAGCTGAGAACAAATAAATGGAAATACCTTCACCTAGCATTGGAATCACGAGGATTGATCACAAGATAGGGGGCATTCCTCGTTGTGGAGAAAGGGATGGGAAGAGAACAGCAAAGACAGAAGACCAGCATTTTTGCATCCCTGTTCCAGAAAAACTAGGGGGAATAGTTTTCATTTTATTCTAGAGAAAATATCCTGTCCTTATAGTGTGTGTGTATACTCCCTGCTTCTGCAAAGAGCACTCCAGAGTGTAAAGACAGAAATTCGGAAGTAGAAATGAAATAATTTTTATTTTTTTTTAAAGTAGCAAACTTAAAACATTGTGAAAGGTTAGAATGATTTAGAACACCCAGTCTGAGCGGCCACGCTTGGCTGTTCTCAGAGTACGTGTGAGGTGATTCTGCACACAGGGCTTTTGCAGCGGCCAGAAAAATTGTGCTGCTTGCAGCCTCTTTCATTTCCCTCCTATTTTTATGAGAGGCACATGAGAGAAAGTTACCTGCTTGCCATACAGGGACATGGCACAGATCAGTTCATGTTTTTCTGTCACAGTAAAGGCAAGTGCAACGTGGGCAGAATAGCTGCTCCCCTATCTCCTGTGAGGGAAGAGGTGTCAACCATGCAGCCTGGTGTTCTTGCTTAATTTTCTGAAAACAGTTTGTGGCCAGATTAATGCTTTGGAAATTTGTTGGTATGTAGAATGTCTTGGGTTGGAAAGGACCTTCAAAGATTGTCTAGTTCCTTGTGTGTCAGTAGCCTCCTATAGGGCTCTACATACACAGCTACATATAATACAACACTATGGTAGCCTCTGTGGGCTTCACCATTCCAAGTATATTATTATTATCAAGTTGTGGGTGTGCGCCTTCTCCCTGTTGGTCAGACGACTGTGGTATCGCTATCACCGATATCTAATTGGTTACTAGCATTCTATTACCTCTTGAAGTAGCTGTCACAAAGGTGACATCATAGTGTCAACACGACTGATTGGCTGGCATTGTGAAAAGTAGTTACCTGGCATATAGTTTGCTTTAGTAGGAGATAAACTAAATTGCAGAAGATCATCTTCATCGTCATCATCCTACACACAGATCGCAGAGATAGGAAGAAGGTGCTCAGTCGTTCTAATTTCAAAATTACCACAGACGAAGTGAGCAAAGCTCAGACAGCCTCTAGCCAGCCAGGAACCAACTTATATACCTCCACTAAAGAGATCCTTTGTTATCCTTTTGCATCAGCTACCAAAGTTGGAGAAACACAGGGATTATTAAGAACATGAGAGGTTGTGGTAATGTTATAATGAGTGGATGGACAAACTAGCATTGTCATGACAGAAACTGGGCTACAACTAACACTGACCAAATCCTTCATTGGTTTGTTGGCCCAGAAAATTCAACATTAGTCAGGAAAAAAAAAAATCATAATGACATACACACAAGGGGAGCAAAGTAGCGATGGCACAGTTGCATTAGATGGGTTCAGATTGCCACTGTATTTGGTCTACAACATAAAATAAAATCTTTCCTACAAAGGCAGAATTATTGTGAGGGCCATTTAGATGAGGAGTCTCATGACTGACTCCATAGACCAAGGATGTTTACTGAGGTATCACTGAGCTCAGGCTAGGCTTGGTAGTTTCAAGAGGCACAAAGTCAGAGATCAGCTAAGGAAAGCAGGACTCATATTTGCTGCTATAATGGAACAAATGCCTGGCATATAGTACTCTTTGATTGCTCCAATCAAATAGACCATTTGAAAATATTTTGGTATTGTTACTCAAGTTGACAGCTATGAATGACCATCAAAAAGAGTCTGCCCAGGCACATAAAGAAACTTCAGCTGAAGCTGTCGTTGTCAGTAGATTTAGGAGTATGATGTTCAGTTAGTTCCATTGCTATTGAGGAAGGGAGCAAGGGAACATCACAAATTTGAATGCAACTGAAAACAGACTCTTTTGGAAGAATGCAACCTTCGTTGACTCTTCTCTAAGCAAAGATAAGCTGATAGTGAGCTGCAAGATGAGAAATGAACAAGACGTGCATGAGAAGACTTTCCAGGAACCATAATTACAGTTCATCATTTTGTTTTCACCATAGTCAACACCACTTGTTAGGACTGTTGAAAAAATACCCTCCAGCCTCTTGATCTTTAAATTCCAATTATCATTATTATTGAAAACTATTTCATTACCAGTGCCGCCCTGCCTACAAAAGAATGACAATGGTAACATGTTTTATCATCCTCTGGTTCATGCTGTGTGAATGCAAGTACATTGTGATTTGAGGATCAGATGAGTAGCAAAAATGTAGTCACTTACTTAACCAAAGCCTACTCTTGCTTGTCAATCTAGGCATCAGCCACATTCAAGTGGCTGAATATGAAGCTGAACCCTGCTTGTGGATCAATAAGTTTTGAAGTGGGTAAAGAAGAAGGTCAACTCCATATCCGCTACTGCAAGAGACAGCAGACCCCTAGCAGGTTCACAGTTTGGCTGCACCTCCCATTTAGAAAATAAATCCTGGGGGAGAAGTGAAGCTGAAATATATAAAAATAGCATCCTCAGATTCTAATGCTTCCTATTTCTGAATCCTCCCTTATGACCTCTGCAAAAGCAGCAAGGAACATCTTCTTTACACAGCAGGTAATGTGGAGAACCTACACATCTGGCGAGTCAGAATATTCAAGGTAGAACAGTGAATTTCCACTCACATCTCAGTTTTTAATTGTATCCAAATTTCTCAGTAAATATATTTTCTTCCTGAAATTCAGCATGACTGGATCACTTGTCAGAGGAAAATGCTTCTGGGAGGAAATTATATGTAATTTGGAAAATATTTTTTAGAAACAGAAGTCTTGTAAAAGTAAAAAAACCAAAACAATTATTTTTCTAGTTTCTTCAAAATCTTCAAAGCTTTCTCCACAAAACAGAAGAAAACAGGCTGTGTCTGTAAACTCCACATCTGTTTCATTCCATCTCTTCCCTTCAGGAAGATCTATATGCAAGATTAATTCCTGAAAGGACAGCAAGGCCCTTTCTGCATTAAGAAAACGTGATCTGTATTGATGTAATTACATTGGTGCCAATTTCCTTAATGTAGGCAGGGCTTCAGCTGACCTTGGAAAACATGGAATCTCTCCAACGGGTTTACAGACTTGCTGGAGGTCATGTGGAGTATGTAACCTCAAAAAACTCGAGTCCTTGTGCTAGTTATTCAATACAGCAAGAATGTTAACTCATTTTTCTTATGCTTGTCAGACAATATTCTAGGACTATAGATGGAGATCAAGAATTCACTGCTCCATTCCTGGGCAATAGCTATCTGCTGTGGCATCTTTTCTTCAGTCCTGTGCTTGGAGTCCAGAGGGAGGACAGAGGGAAAGAAAGAATTGAGAGAATTGATGGTGGCTTCTCAAAGTTCCCCATCAATGTCAGATTCAAACCATTTGATGCCATTAGAAGCGGAGCAGTCTGTTGTCATTTTTCTCCTGTTTATATTGCCCCTGCAACCAGGCAAAATAAAGAAAGTGAAATTACAGCTCTGGAGGGCTTCTCTTCCCTGCTTTTTTGTGCTTCTGTCATCCTACTTGACTGTTCTTCTTAGCTGCTCAGAAACTGTCACCTTGTATAGCATCCGGGGGGTCTCTGGCAATCCAAAGTGACAAAAAATAATATAGTGGAAAAAAATCACCCAAGAGGCAAATGAAAGAAGTGATGAAGCCAACAGAAAAACAACAAAAGGGAACCAATGGTGCTGGATTGATTGCAGTTAATGTTTGTGCGCTCTGGAAATATCAGTAACGATGAAGAAGAGGCAATAAATTGCTTTGAAGCCCTCTATGATCCTTTCCCTATTCTCTGTCACCCTGGAGATGAACTGTGTGCAATGGAAGTTTCTTTCTCTCTCCTTTCTTCCTGGGATTTAACAGATGTGGTAACCTTTGTGCTTTTTATTGTGCACTCAGGAAATAAAATTCCACTCAGTTAAGCCACATTGTGAGTGAAAATGCCGCCGTCAGCTCAGGTGGACTTAGAGTATAGCAGCTCAGAAAATCCAAACCAGGCAGCCTCTACACTCCATCATAAGCTGAAGAACTCCTCTGCTGTCCTTTATCTGCCCTGACTCCTACCCTCTCATCAAACGGTGGCCTGCAGCTACCTAAACTAGTCAGAAAACAAAAATCCAGATCCCGTATCTCCCGCTATCAGGTTTAGAGGGAATGATTTACCTCCTTGGTTGGAGAAATGGTCATAGGTCTGCATCTGTTAATATACAACTTTACCGGAGCACCTGGAGTCCCAAAGGAGGGATGGGAGAGAAGAGGTCTATAGCGTTAGTTTCCTACCACTACATATTAACATTTTTGCCTTGAACAGAAGATTGGGAGTCATGGAGAAGGGTGCTCTGTCTGTTTTGGAATGGCTGGTGTGTACAACGACTTCTGGTGTGAGCAATAAAGTGCCCATAATGCTGTGGCTCTAGCACTAATAAAAAAAACCATTGTAAAATACAGAAATGTCAGTTATAGGGCATCTTAATCACATCTGAATTAAAGTTCTGAGCCTGTGTAGAGAGGAATTGGGATGAAGATTAGAAATAAAAGCATGGTGTTCTCTGGAAAAGAGATTTCAATTCACTGTGTGGCCAACAGAAGAGCAGCTCACATGTCTTCACCATAAATCCTTTCAGGTGACCAGTTAATAAGCTTATCAGAAGATACAGAAAGGCAAGTCCCCTGGCTCCTGAGGGCTGCCATCCTATGGCAAATGAGAGGAAGACGTGAACACCCTTGCAATGCTTGGATCTGGCTCTGAGAACCTGGGATTCCTCTCATTCTGCAACGCTTTCAGGAAGACATTCACTGGGACCCTTGTGTGGGCACAGGGCCTTCCTTTGAACCTTATACCTCCGCCATAGAGATAGTTGACCTCCCTGGCTTGAGTGATGTTCACCATTTGGGCATTCCTGACTTAGTAGCCATTTTTCTGTTGGGTAGATTGAGCGCTGATACAAAATGAGAGAAGCACTGTTTCTGGGCAGTTTCAGCCTGACCATAAATCTTGTGTCACAGATCAAGTTAAACTGGTAATAAATCTCTTAAAGCTTGTGAGACACGATGCCAGATCCAGCCCTTGGAAAAGGAAGTAAAGTTCCATTGACTGCCAACATTTGTTTGCATGAGATTTTATCTCTTTCCTTCTTACTGTCCCCAATACCAATGCCTTGTCTGCTTTAACTGTCTCTGAAGTAAATGTTGCTCTGAAAAAAAGAACAGCAGGCTAGAGGTGGCCAAACAATGCTATTTCCATACTATTTTCTCAGATTATCAAAAATTTTCATTCCACACCATGTATAATGCAGCTGGAGACAGGTCAGGCTCAGGACAAAGCCACAGTTTTTGTGTGAATATTCTTCTCAGTCCTGTCTGCCACCATCTCCGAGGTCAAATACTCTGACTACTTACCTTGTCTTAAAGTATCCATGGGCCATCATGAGAGTGGCCCCAACAACACAACAGAAAGAAGTAATACAGTACTTCCAGACCCTTAAGCACCTCGGAAGTTCCCTTGAGTGTGGATGGTCACTGTCACAGGTTATTTCCCTCTATAGAAACAAAATTTTGTGAGAACATATACCAGAAAGCTACAAATGGTCTACATAATCACACTTACACTGCATCTCCCATCATTGCTCTTTCATGTACACTGTCCAGCAAAACCTCTTTGGACAGCATAAGACATCCAGTAGGGTGCTGATGGAGTGAAGCTGAGCAGATGATCTCAGCAAGCTTTATTGCTTTTACACAATCTGAGGAACTCTCCGCTTTGAGAGCTGCAAGAGCCAACCAGGGAAGACAACTTAGTATAAATTCCCCAGCAGGCATATGTGAGACAGCTTAGCTTCTGAGTCAGTCAATCAGCAATGAGTCATTGCCCACCGGAGGGAAAAAACCCACGAGTCACCAAAGTTGTTTTTCAAAACCAAGAAAGAATGATTCAAGCATAACAAATAGATAGACATTTGGCTGGACTGGGGAGGTCCTAGTTCTTGTTCCTGTATTTCCCATCTCCTGCATCCTAGGTGAGTGCTCCAGCAGGTCTACACAATCAGCTCCCTCCCCATTTGACCACAGCTAATACAGTATAATAGCCCCCTCAGGCAGGACTAAGAAAGAGCCTCAACTGGGGAAAAAGACACACCAGAGAAAAACCATGGTTGTTGGGAACAGAGGCAGAACTGGGGTTTATGTGACTTCCAGCTTCCTTGGTTAAACCCTTGGTCACCGTGCTGTTTGATACTCAGGTACAGCTGATTTCTTTCATCAGAATTTCCCAGCTGAGACCAAAAAAATCCTTCCAAATATAACTTACATTTAAAATCAACCAGTTCATTCTTGTATTTTAACTAACTGAAAGTCTCTGACACAAACCTGCCAGATAATTCCCCATTGAGCTTCTGTGAAAGATGCTCCAAAAAACAGCATTGGTACAAATATTATAAATACCAAGCATCCAGCTACAGGTCAGCAAGTGTTAGATATAAAAGAGTCTGACCTTGTTTCTCAGTCTCCATATGCCATATTCATTTGCTATGGAAGCGTTCAAACAAGCCAACAGTTGTTCCTTTTCATTTAATCTTTTTGCCAAATAATAAATCTTTCAGACAGCCTTATTGGAATTATTCATACACACAAACGATCAGTTACTGGAATATGGGTCTTTACCAGTTGTTGCTCTCCTTCGTAGTCCCTGGGTTTCAGGCACCCTCTCATAGTGTACTCAGATGGTATGGGAAGGCAAAATCAGCTTTTTAACTTCAGATGAGGGCATAAACTTTTTGATACACACAAGGGAGAAGAGAACTGTTTATTAGCCTATAGAATTATATAGAAGTAATAGCACTTTTTTTTTTTTTTTTTTTTTTTTTTTTTAAAGGCAAATGCTTTGGAAATCACTTAATTATAATATAGACATCTAAGTGACAAAAAGAAATCTCTGGGCTGATGGGAGCGCCAA
The DNA here is from genome assembly GCF_034619465.1 of Leptosomus discolor. Taxonomy (NCBI): domain Eukaryota; kingdom Metazoa; phylum Chordata; class Aves; order Leptosomiformes; family Leptosomidae; genus Leptosomus; species Leptosomus discolor. Next base: position 128,683,260 of record NC_141391.1, read on the forward strand.
TAAGACCAAAGAAATGTTGGGCACCCTGGAGGGACTAGACAATCAGCAGAAGCAAACTAGAAGCAAAGCATTTAGAGAATGGTCCAGGTAGCAGGGCAAGAACTGAATATTGTCATCTGTTGATATATTTGGATTGAAATTTTACTAAGTTTCATAACACTCTTCACTACTAAAAGAATACAAGAAAGAAAGATTAAGGAGTTGAGAATTCACAAGTACAAGAAAGTTTTGAAGAGAAAAACTTTCTTGATCTTGAAACTCATTTGACTGAGAAATTGCTTCCTTCTACCCAGTGTCTTTCATTGCAGCTCTCAGAATATCAAAGAAGGGCAGCCAAGTTATGATGACTGACAAAGGCCATTATTTAAGCTTGACCGTTGAAACAGAGGACAGAGATTAAGGCCAGCTGAGTTTACAAATAAATTTGTAGCAAATGAGGTTGCTATAAGCATAAGCATTGCTGACATCCGACCGTGTTCAGCTGAAGAAACAGACACACATCTGTGCTCCTAAAGGCATGAGAAAACCTAAGTGTAAAGCATTCCAAAAGACATAAAGACCTTTTTCTGGCTATAACTAGTCCCAACAGATATTTATCCAACTTGGGGTTTTTTGTGAAAACTTCAAAGAAGAAATTCAATACCCTTCTCAGGCAATCTATTTTAGTGCTTAGCTATTCTTACTGCTAGAAAGTTATTCCTAATATGTAACCTAGATCTTCTTGCTGCAGTTTAAACCTATCACTTCTCATTCTTTCCCTGGTAGATGTGGATAGCAGTCTTATCTCCACAGATACCAAAGGTCTAACAGCAAATTCAGCTTTCCTTACTATCAGCTGTGGACCTTAATTACAAGATGATTTTAACTCTCACAGTTCATATTTGTATATACACCATGCATATTTATGGCACATGCCAAAGACGACTGCTTTGAATGGATGGCTGTGAGGATTTTGTTGTGGTAGAGAAAACAAATTGCCATTGCTGGCATTGTAGCACAAGAAACATTTTTCACACACCCTTATAAGTATTCCATACACACACACACACACACACACACATATATATACACACATTTTCCCATTAAGAGCAGTGTTGTTTACATACCCTGACAGTTCCAAGGGCAACCTAATGCTACCACAAGTGTACTTGGTCCGTATCTGTATGCAACCACCCAAGTGCACGCACAGACACAAAGGCATATGAATGCTTATGGATTTGTGGCACAGACTTGCAGATGGTACAAATCAGTGTTGATCCTACTCAGCCTAACTCCTACTCAAGTTGGCCATAAGGTATGAACAGACAAGTATGTAGATCTCCATGTTTACACAGCCATATGGGCTGTATACCCAGGTGGATGTGCATTGCATACCTTCCTGGCCTGATGGATGCTGCAGTACAGCTGCCAGCCTGGCCACCCAAAGCACAAACTTGAGTGCCATTGAGTTCCCATCAGTAGAAAACTCTGGCTCGGGCACTAGGAGGAAGACTCTGAGCAGCACAGTGCAGTACAGCAGGGCCTTGTTGAACCAATTAGGGTTAACACATTTCTGGTTAATGAGAGGTGCCGGTCATGATTGTAAATTAATATTTTCCAGTGGCTACCCATGCACTCAAGTGTCAGTATTGATCAAACTTACCTCTGCCCAGTTAATGCTGATGGATTCAGCAGCAACATACGCCTGCTCATCTGTTACCCAATTAAGATAAGCTCTTGACTCATCCTAATAGCTGTATTTATTGTCATCAGGAATATTGATGTATCTCTGGGCTAACTGCAAGCCAACGTACACACGTAAGCACATGCAAAGGATGTGGTGTTGCTCTGGGGATTGTCCCAAGCTCAAACCACAGTGAAAAAGCACTTTGCTAGCCTTCATGTTCTTATGTCCAGAGAGGCAGTATTTTCTGCGTGGAAAGGGAAAGTAAAGGATCCTCCCCTTCTCTAGTCTTACTAGACTAGATCCCCCCCCGCGCCGTATCAGAGAATAAGCAGCACAGCAAGCTGCACAAATAAACTGCTTGGATCTTTAAAGACTGAAGCAAATGGAGGCCCTGTTGCATAGGGAGTCCAGCATGTGAGAAATGCTGGGCATGTAAGGAAAATGCCTATGGGAGGAACCAAATAAGGATTAATGAGCATCTTTTTATATGGTTCTCTACATTTCTAGCCTGCCTGTCTGAAGCAGAAGCTACTGGGTAGCTAATGGGCCTTGGGTAAGGGATACGACAGCAGCTGTCTGTACAAAGCAAACACAAAAAAGGTTGTAGGAAAATTTAACATTTTGCTTGCAGTGCAAGGAGTTTGTTCCTGAAGAGCCCATATATAATTTAGCCAACCCAAGAGGCACTTGCCCCTTCCTAGAAACACAGACCTTTGCCCCTAAAAACCAGGCTATTAAGTAGAGCAAGAGATCAGGATCCATTTCTCATAAAAAGGTCATTCTAAACTAAAACAGAAGTGAGAGTTCAGAGGAGGCCAGTTCATCTCTGCAGCCAAAGTGCAGCCCTGACAATCCCAGCCAAAGCACCCATCCTGTGTGGTCAAGATTGCATACTGTGCTATATAAAGCTGAATTAGAAAAAAGGGTTGTAGATGTGACTCCTAATGCTCAACAAGTTAGAAAGCAGTTAGCACAGGTCTTTTAGTGTGCGAACTGGCCTCCATACTTACTCATTAAGGATGCCTTTTTCCTGCCGTCTGAGCACAAATGAGACTGCATCATCTGACTTATACAGAGGCTGAGTTTGGTCCCAGGGAACTGTTTGGAATCTCGAGTCATCAGCAAAAAGCTATCTGGTGGCTTTCATAAGTGGTAGCCTCAACCTGTCTTCCAATTTGACAGATGGCCCCAAGGCAAATTATGGTCCTGGAAGCACCTTCTTAAGCCACACTTAATGGCAGCTCACACTGAGTGACAAAAGTTTGAATGGGATCTTACAAATGGACACTTTTAACCCACCAGAGGGGGAACTTGCAAGCCTGCTGCCACAGAGTGATGGCAGAGCTCACACTGCTGCTGCTTCTGTCCAATCTGTCCTTTAGATAAGTGAAGGACACCTATCTCCAGGGCTCTCCACTTAGTACTTTCCACCATTCACTAAATTAAAAAGTGAGCAATTGACAGCACACCTTATTAAATGACGCTTCTCCCTTCTTCCCCCTACCACCATGGCCATGTTTTAACAGCTACAGACACTTTGCTGGTGTCTTTTTAATTTGATTTAACTAAAAAAATAACACACAAAGCCATTTGGCCTTGTGCCACTCAACCTACCACTATAGAGTAGACATGAGTTATAGGGTAATATTTCACACTCTGTTGTGTCTTATTACTTAACTAATAACAATATTTACCCAGGGTTTTCCCCGAGCAACTCAGACAGGTTTAAAAGAAATCTTGATTAAAGAATGACAGCCAAAGTATTGGATGTTAAGTATAAATAAGAGTAATGTGAAGAGAGTGGAAGAGTTTACTGTTGCATCCTGGTAGTTTGCAGTAAATCAGTATAATATGAAAGTTCCTCCTTTACCAGGCCTCCCCAGTTGTCAGCTTTCTCGCTTCAGCCCATATAGAGAGCTGCCAGACTTCTTACTTGCACAAGTGCAGCTATTGTGGGTTGCAGCTGCAACACGCAGTGGTAACATTTGCTTACCGGAGGCCGAACCTTTTACCTTGAGCCCTTAACCACTAGAGCCAAGGGAATAATCAACCACCTCTCACCTTTTCTGGGCTAGCCACCAAGAAATACAGTTATAGCAAACTAGTGTATCACAGCCTTCCTCTTCCACAAATTCCCTGACACTCTCAGTAGTTTGCAACTATAAAAAGATTTTTAGCTGATAAGAAAAAAACACATCTCAGTGTATTATCTATGGAACTCACTGATGAGGCAAAGCCAAGGACCAAGTAAATTACAAGGGTATTAGATGTTAATGGTAAAAGCAACCACATTCAGGTTAGAGAGGATATGACATCTTTACTCGTTCACATGACTCTTTCACCAGTCATGCAGAAACTGTCTCTTCTGTATATTATTGCATGTTCTTGCACCTTGTAATTTCTGCTGAAATAGTTGGTGTTGCCCTCTGTTCAAGGCAGGATATGGAGCTATCAAAGTCCTCGTCTTACTTTCTTTAGTAATTCTCCAGCTGACTAAGGGACTTAAGCTACACATCCATTCAGCTAAGGAAGGCACTGCAGATTCTTTCCAACCAAACTGCATTCAGAAGTCTCATCTAATACTGTAAATACAAGGACTCCTGTCAAAAGCAAAGAAAAAATACATTCAAATTTATGTTCAAGTTGCTATTTGCCTGACTGCCTCATAGATTACCTGCCCACTGGAAGGGGGGAGAAAACGTCACCATTCTCTGCAGCTTCATGTTTTCCCATGGAGACTTCCCCTCCGCAAGATTACCAGCCTCTAATATGACTCCTCTTTAACAGTGGCTAAAATCACAGCCTTAGTAGGGATGTATGCAAGCCAGCACTGAGCACTCTAAATAATGTCATTTCTGTAGAATTACTTAAGCTGATGAATGGGCAAAATCCTGCAGTTGTTACTCAGGCAAAACATCATTCCAAGATGCTGAAAGTTTTGAATGAATAAAGGCTTTAGGATTTGGTCCAACAGTAGTAATTTTGGAGCAGACACCTTAAGGAACATCAGTCTCTCCTGACAAGCAGTTGTGACATGGGATGCTCTTTCAGTCCAGTCCCACATCATACCAGCAACAATCTGTCACTGGCTGCGTTCTTGAGAGAAGGACTGCAGCAGGCAGTGGCTGAGGAGCAGAAGTGAAAGGAGTGAACATTCACCTCTTTGATCAGGCTCTGCAGAGGTTGTCTTTTCATCCCTCAGTATTTCAGCATTCTCCAGTCTTACTTCCACATTGGAAAGGCTGGGTATGAAACATTTGTTCCTTTCCAAGGTGGGAGTTTCACACTGCGGGAGAGCCTATGGGTGAATATCTGAGCAGTATGTGCATTCGCAGGGTCTGTCCTACTTTTGTGCGCAAATGAGATCCAGCTAGGGAAGGTGACAGCAGTGCAAGGGCAGGGAGAGACTGAGATCCTCCTTTGCCTCCTCACCAACAGGGAAAGGAGCCCTGTGTCATGTGGAGGTGGTACTGATGAGTAAGTAAGGAAGCAGGGAATGAAACTCCATACCTTATTGAGAATATTTAGTCCCAGCTAAGGGAACATTTTTTGGTTTTTCCTTTACACTGACATGACCTGCACTTGCAGTAAAGTTTTACCACGTATTTCTTCTGCTCACCCATTCACCTCCCTGTGAGTACACCCAGCTACAGTCAGTCCTTCCAGCTACAGTCAGAGATTTCCTGCTCTCAGCTCTCTACTCCATCAGGTTCTACCCAGCCTCTTCCCAGTCCTCTTTTCCCTCATGAGCACCTATACCTCTCACACACACATTACCACTACTTACAGCCCTGCCAGTTCTGGTTGGGAATGGCATGGGCTCATTAACTCTGCCAGCTGTTTCATCACCCTCACTCGCAGCATGGCAAACTAGAAAGGCCTTTGTTCTCCAGGACACCCCTCCCAGCTGACTCTGACTGGGTGGCTTATCACCCAGAAGCAGCAGCTTTTGTCCTGGCAGCTTATTTCTACATGCCAGTCCTTCTGTGCTAGCAGAAAAGAGCCTTCCCCCTCCTCCTCTGGACCCCTACCATTTTTCTTTCATTTCCTTCCTAATGGAGGGAAAGGAATCGTACGATTTCCTTGGCTCAGCTTCTTTTGCTGGGCATATTCTCTCCTCTGCAGCAGATAGAGCTTGTAAGGAAAGTAGAAATGGCCTTGGGATAAGAGATCACATCCTTATGAGTTAACTTACAGGCCAGGGGCTAAAACCACTGCCAAAAAGGATAAATGTGGCAGACAGTCCTGATGTCTGTTAAGAAACTAGGGATTCTGCTTTAAAAACAAAAATGCAATATGATAGAAGTCCCACAAATCACTGCACATGTGATTAATATGTCCAAAGCATTAACAGTAACTTGTTTAAATGGGTCCAGGACTTATCCATCAGAGTAAAGACAGACAGACTGATCAGACTCAGCCCAAGAGCAACACTAATTTCTGATCTTTGGAGTTATGGGACAGGCATCAGCAGATAGAATGGCAGGCAGGAAAAAAATGATGCCCCAAACTACAGTTCTCAAGAACCCCTGCAGTGCCTCAAGCTGCTCCTGTGAAAATTGTATTTTAACCTTGTATTCCAACACAGAATAGAGACATATCTGAAACAGGAAAGGTAATTTCCATTTTCTCTTAGCCTGAGGATTTAGCCCTTAAGGAAGACTACAAGGACCATGTGTCCCATTCATCTCTTTTTTTTTTTTTTAAAAGAAGAGCCCTTATTTTGGAAGCATGTGAAATGGAATGCTTTCCTTTCACAAGTGATCTTCCACTTTTCCTGATGACATGCAAGTGTCCAAACTTCTCACTTTCTCTCTGCTGCTGTATGTCTTTTTCCAAACTAATTTTTTTCCAGTGCAGGTCAACTTCATCATCTGATATGGGAGGGGGAATGAAGATAAGCACCCTGATAAAAAGAAAAGGAAAAAAAAAAAAGAGGAACCTCTAGGTAAAAGGCCTAGAGGAAAGCCAGATCCTTAATACCAGAGGATCATTTTGCAAAATACTGCTCTTCTCTGAAGGTCCAGTGCATGAGCTGCATTTGGAAAGGTTCCTACTGAGGTTGTAGAGACCCCTGAAGCATAGAGGACCCACAGGGAGAGAAATGAGAGACTAGTCTGTTTTAAATTCAGTGACAAGTTCTGTGTAGGAAAACATGACTCCCTTAACACTCTTCTACAGCCTCCTACTTTTCCCCACCCTTTCACTTAGCCTTCTATTTCTTCACGTAAAATGTATTTCAGCATCATTTCTCAGCCACTCAAATTCTACATCCTTCCTTTGTGGTATCCTAACTCGCCTCCAGCTCCACTTGTCTGACTTTGCCCACCTTGGCAGGAATACTAGTGTACTCGTGCTTACTTCCACAGAACGAAATCCATTTTGTTACCATCTTTCCTTCCTGCCCTCTGCAGCAGCCATGCTGTAGAGATGGAGCAGCCTATTTAATAAAAACGATATGCCCTGTGCCTGAGGCACACCACCTCCAAGACATCACAACACCTTTGTATTGTGCTGCTGGAAGGGTCTTTAAAGCCCAGGCCCTATCTGTATCGCCATTCTTGTTTTAAGACATGTTTGTGGGGGTCCTGCAAGTATGGGTTTCCAGCTCCAGTAAGGACGATGTCCATCCTTGCATACAGACCAAACAGACATTTCTAGTGAAAAAAATACTGATGTCAGGTTCTAGAAGTGGTGATGTGCTGGAAACAGCACCCTAGGGAAGAGCACATTTGTGCGTGCAGTCTCCCTGGAACCCCTGAGAACAAAACAGTTGTCAAGCCTTTCAAGAAAATAGAAAATTTCCCAATTTTATAGCTATCCACAGTATTCCTGAGATACCAAATATGCAGCATAAAGCACAAACTCATATATTAAGAACAGAAGGAAAGATTGTGATTTTGCCTGATTTCCTCACACTGACCATTGAACTTCAACTAAAAATTTCTGTGATGAAGTGCCTGTGTTTCAGCTAGAAACTCTCTTTTAGACAGCCGGCCAGTCTTGATTTGAAAACCCTGAGATATGGGAAAGTTACCATTCCACCAGTTACTTCATCCCAATGGAAAATTATCCTCATGATTAAAAATGCCTTACTTCCCCCCCCACCCCCTTCTATTGTGTAATTCACCTTGCAACTACTGGGTCTTGTCAGCCTTTTATCTGCCAGAAATTCTGAAATCTTCTTCCTAAGCAAGCAGAGCTACAGTGATGATCCTTCTTGGTTTTCTCTAAATAGATCGAGTTTCCTAGGCCTTTCGTTCTGAGGCAGATTTCCAAACTTTGAGTCATTCCAGTGGGCTCTTATCTGAACCCTTTCCAAGTTGTCAACAGGCCTTTGATATATTTTGCAACACAGTTAAGTTAATGTTGCAAGAGAAATCATCACTTTTTTACTTTCTAGGCTTTTGTGTGCTTGATTTCTCACCCGTATCATTACACATAACTACATACTGTATGCGGTAAAAAAAACACCACACACAGGAGACTCTTAAAGGTCAGAAACTAAGCTAGAAAATATATAACCGGATAAACCAATCAAAGCCTATTATTATTTTCTTCCTGTTTCCACCTCTGCATGCCAGATTCTATTGGAGCTTAAAGTAAGTGAGGAAAAACATCTCTTTACTCTGAGGGTGGCAGAGCACTGGAACAGGCTGCCCGGAGAGGTTGTGGAGTCTCCTTCTCTGGAGACGTTCAAAACCCATCTGGACATGTTCCTGTGTGACCTGCTGTAGGTGATCCTGCTTTAGCAGAGGGGTTGGACTAGATGATCTTTCGAGGTCCCTTCCAATCCCTACCATTCTGTGATTCTGTGATTAAAGTGACCTAGTTCAGAGTGAATTTGCCTTATGCTACTGTCATCTCTTCCTTTGGAAAACCATCCTTCAAGACTTGTTACGGGAAATTTTTCCCAATACTTAAATTTTTCATGTGGTTAATTTAATCCTATTTTTTTAAACAGCTTTAAACCATGCTGTGTAAATCTTCTTTCTTCTACGTCCTTAAGCAATATAAATTACATCCTATTATTCCTACATCTCTAAGTTAACCTAACTAACAACCCTTTGTTACTCCTACACCTTAAAGCAAGCCTACATGTCTCTTGAGTGTGTCCAATCCTTTAAAAGCTTATAAAGAACCCTAACACTCTAGGTGGGTTGGGCAGCTTATACTTCCTTACTTTTATTTTCGTTATATCCCTATCAATGAAACCTTGCAGTTGATTCTTTGCGTTTTTTCCATCTCTGGGACTCGTTTCACATTGAGGTATCCCAGATCTGTCTGAACTGAGGAGTAATTACTGCTAATCATAGTAATCCCCATGTTGCTAGTCCAGGACTTGCTACTTCTTATGAAGCTCACAATCTCAAGTGATACCTGTTTCCATTATATACATATATATGCACACACACATATAAATTGATTTTGTCCTGCAAATGCAATCACTGTTCAATTTCACCCAATCCAGACACGAACTACTCTTCACAGTAAATACAGCAAACAGAGGATAGAAAATGCAAATAACCAAAGTTCTCAGTGAGAAGTGTTGAGTGTCAGCTGCAGGAGAAGCAAGCATGCAGTAGGACAAACAGCTTTTTCAGCAACAGAACAAAAGTAGCTCATCAACTGAGCTTTTGGTCTGAGATTTTTATTTTTAATCTAGGACACAACGAACAAGTCTTAGACTCCCATCTGTACTTCAAGTAGCAGGATATGCAAGGATACAAGACCAACCTAGCTGGTACTGTAGATGGCATTTTAGACATCCCAAATCTTTGGATACATCCAAGACCCTTGCCTAGTCTCAGGACAGCTGAGATTACCAAAGCCTTTCTCTGCTAGAAGAATAAATGTGTCTGTAAATGGGTCTCTTATTTTGGTGCTATCCATATTGCAGACAGAATTTTTTCTTACTTTCAGGCTACATGACAACCAGAAAACACAGCCCAGCTTTGGAGCCAGTTGGTTGGATTCTTTTAACCCACCAAAGGCGGGTATTAGCCCACTTTTCCTCTGGGGGTGAAAAGGGTCCATTTGCAAGATGCCAGACTGGTCACTCAGTTTGAGCTGCTGTCAGTAGTGGCTTAATTACAGAATCACAGGATCTTTGAGATTGGAAGAGATCTCCTGAGATCATCTAGTACAATAAGATGCTTTCAAGACCGTAAATCATCTTGGAGGCATCAGTTGTGACTGATCTCCTGCCAAACAAAGGAATAGCAGTGCTTGTATCTGGTTTAAAAACCAGCCTGCCATACACAGATCCTCTTTGGGAAAGCTCAGCAGATATTTAGGTCCTGCTTCTCTTTAGTAAGGATCTTTCTGTTCTGGTGCTGTAAAAATGCCTGATGGCCTACATAAGAAAAACATTTTAATAGCTGTTATCCTGAAAATGCAGCTGACATTTTGAGAGGGATTAAAGAGGGCATTTTGGATTTGACCAAGATGGTACCAAAGCAGAAGTTATAGATGCCTTGCTTTGGCAATGCTATTAGAAAAAATTCTGTTCTGGCTAAAATCCAACTGTTTCCGCTAACTTTTTGTCCTAGTCACAACACTAAATAATCCATTACTCTGCCAGGTCTTTTTGGAGCCCAAAGTGAATTACTTGTTTCTTGGCTTAAACTTACATCTGAAGATCTTCAGCTCAAGATAACTGACATTTTACTAGGCAAGGACTCCCGTTTGAGACATATAAACATTTTGTTTCCTTGTCTCATCTTTTTCTAGATTTATAGAACATGCTTTCCCCTGGACCTCAGGTCACATTTACATAGTCGAATAAAAATGCCATAAATCTCCTCCTTTTCAGTAGTAGAAAACAATGGAGATTTAATTCCTCCTGGATCCTCCTTAAGCAACTACGTAGCTTGTTGCTGGACCTTATGCTTTTCCTTTTGGGGTCAGTATGGTCCTTTAATTTGCCAGGGTTGTTCACCAATCCACACTGAAGACTTTTTCCCTTTGGGAGCAAGGAGCTCCTGCAGTCAAATCAAGCCAATAATGACTTACGATGCCAGGTAACAGGAAGTTTCCCTGATACTTAAGCGTAGCATCAGATGTTGCAAAGGATCTATGCCTCAGATCAGCTGCACAGACTTACTCTTTGTGATTCAGTTGGTTCATGAAAGAACCAAGATTCAGGAAAGATTTTGTTGTTGTTGTTATAGAGAGACGATGCAGGGAGGAGGTTTTAACTCCTGAGTTAGCTGAAAACAGTTGGTTAAGGATGGAGACTAGAGATCAGAGATCACTTTATACTTAAATACACAGTATTAGCATCCCCCTACGGTAGATTGAAAACTGCTGTGAATATTCCTACCAGTGCTTAGTTGGTGGGTAAGACCAATTTCCTTTCTGTGGTCTCGCGAGAGCAACAAAATTTGCATTAGCTTGAGTCAAACACTTCAACAACTACATTTTGGCCATCTGACCACCACAGAAATCAGAGAAATATGAGAAAAGTTTTTAGCCCTGGAACAGACCAAATGCTAATCCTTGTCATGTTGTACTGTCCCTGTGGACTACTTCATCATCGTTGGCTCCATCATACAAAGGACAGTTGGACTACTCTATCCAAAAATCTTTCTAGTGTGTGCATGAAACAATCCTGTATCCTCTTGTACTCTGTTAATAATCTGAATGATATTTGCTTGCTTTTATCTGGATGCAATGTTTGAGTCTTGTCTGGCTGCTGAGCAGACTTCTCCCAGACGAGTTTGAAATGCATTTGGCAGTTCTTTGCCCATATGTGCTCCCTCAGAAATGCCTCCTAAAAATCACACAACTAGACAGTTGCTCAGAAATCAACATGTGTTCCCCTCAGATATGACAGGTACTGTTAGCCTGTGACTTCAGCTATTTTAACATAGTCAGATGCTACAAACATGAGTCTAGTATAAAATAGCATTTAGCTAGCTAGTAAACCTATCAGTAATGAGATGGCAGTTTAATATGCTAGATAATAAACTAAGCAGACAATTTTCCTGATAGAAAACCATTGCCTCTGCACTGCGTAACAGAACAGCAGGGAACGTAGTATGGACATAGTAGCCCAAAAAATGGTATTTATTCAGTTTCAGGACGTAAGAGGTGATAAATTAGACATAAAGGGTTGAGCTTAATGTTGCAGGAGAGGCATTTTGATCATTTTCCCTGCTTCTTCTGCCCCTCCCTTTCACTCTCATCTCCCTCCTCCTATGTTCCTACTGGTGGAGATGCATTTCCACAGCATGCAGCCTTTTCTCTCTAATAAACTTTTTCTTCTATTGTCAAGATGAAAGCCTTGAAAGGGATGGTGTTTATGGAGAACACTAACCTGTGCTGCATACTCCTCCGGAACTGGCACAGTGCAGGACAGATGAAGCTTCTGAGTGAAGCCATGTGGCAGCTTTCTAAAGTGTGCACAGTGAAAGTCTGGGAGGGCTGAAGCCACAATGGCCTCTAGTCAACCAAACATGACTATCTCTGACTTCCCTCTCAGCATCTGTAATTGTCCTAAGCTGGAGTTCTAGGGAGCATAAAACCCCCAGATGTGAAACAGTGGTGTGTATGAAGTAAGAAAGGGAGAGGGAGCAATGCAAAGACAGGAGTTAAGGATTGAGAGAGAGAGAAGGCAAGAGATTTATTCAGCATTTCCTTGTCTGTCTCCTCCACAAACTGAATCACAGAAGCATGAAAGTAGATGTATTGAATCTCAAAGGAAATAAAAGAAGTGGAAAATTAACTACTGATGAAAAAAAAATAGCTGTGTCCGGGGATTCCTGCATATCAACTCTGAGTTCCCTCTTATCAGCTTAGAATAGAAAAGGCCAGGCAACCGGGGAGGAAAGGTCAAACACTGAGGGAAAACACAGGCAAGGGAAAAATGAGAGCTAACATGGAAATCAAAGCAAAAGAGCAGGACAGAAAAGAACTGATCCTGTTTCAGATGATTTACATGGACTTCCCTGAGTGCCATTTTCCAATTTCAGCATCATAAATGGGTGAAGTTGGCTTAAGGCTGAGGCTTAGAAAAGCTACACCACTTTCTACCTTTCTTTCCCGCCCCTCTATTTGGCAACAGGTAATAACAGCGGGCTGTGGAAACCTCGTACAACAGCAGCTGCTGCCATCTGCACCAGCACACATCTGAGCCAATTGTGAGCTGCTGCATGCCAGGTCTGAACTGACCTCAGGAGCTCTTCCCTGCTGGTTGCTAATGGCTTAGACAGTGTGCACAAAGTTGGCCTGTTTAATTCTGGCTGGATCCTGGGCCTTTTCCTGTATCTTACACTGTTGTTTCCTTTTAGTTTTGAATTAGCTTTGACCTTATTCTCTCCTGGGCCTCCCTATCCACATTGACTTGAGTGGCCACCTCAGGTTTCCAGATGATAAGGGATAAAGGGCTGCCTCCACATATCTTTGTGATCATAGACAGGTCCACTGCCACAGTCTCACTGGAAATTGCTAAAAAAAAAGAGACTGGAATAAACCTATATTGTTAATATTGCCTATATGTAGTCAATACGTGGGACCTTGAAGATTGGCTTCCGGTGGAAGTAAAACTGGTTACCCAAACATATTCCAAACAAATTCCCACTACATACCGGTTATCAACAATGTGCAAAGCCATCTCCTTTTTAGAAATCTCCACCGAATCCTGAAGCCTGGCTCCCAAGGAGCAGCTGTGACGCCAAAATTGCCTTCATCTGGACAGCAATGCAGCTATTCAGATTGCTTCCTCAAATCAATATAACCAAAATGACAGTAACATCATCTCTTCCAAAGTCTGAATATTTGCTAACAGTCAGTCAGGGTCAAGAAGGACACACATAACAATAGGATGTACCTGGGGACACACTGGTGACGTGATTCAGCAGTATTAGTTGCACAAATGCAGACTAATGGCAGCCTCTTACAGAAAGAGCTAACAGCTTTAAAGACAAGAACAAGATAAAAGTATGTGGGGGGAGTGAGCAGGACAGATGGGTTAACAAACATAATAGGATGTGCATAATTCTCAGCTACTCAGGAGCAGCAATCACAAATCACCACCTGCCCAGTTACTATCAGATGGCAGGTTTGCCTCTTCACATTCAACAAATCTGTTTCCTGTGTATGCATCGCAATTGGATTTGGTGCATTCGCTTACCAAAGTAACTTTTCTTGTCCTACACAGCCAGCTCAGCTCTGGGAGAAGGATCAGGAGTTTACACCTTCCCATACAACAAATTATTTACTATATTCAAATCAGCCATGCCTGGGTAAAGCGGCTGAAGCAAGGAAGCTTTCAGCATATCAATGCACCTCATTTGGGCTTGCAGAAACTTTTATTTTATGTGAGACTTGACTTTGAAACTACAGTTGAGCACTGCAGAACATGTTTTGAACTGCATTTCACTCAAGTAGAGACTACCTTCTGTTGTGCTACCATGAGGAAATAAATGTGAAACCCTATAAACTCACTGGAACTGCCATATCACAAAACTAAGCTAATCAGGAGAGGTTGCTCATAACATTTTTGAGTAGAACAAAAATTCCACTTGTGAGGATGCAAGTGGATTTGGCTCAGTTTTGACAGACACTTCTGGATAAAACAAGAGTGAGGTATGGTGAAAGATGAGGGAAAGAAACCTCAGAAGAGTCAGATCTTACTATTTTTTTAAACTGTTGTTTTTTAAAATGGTCCAGGCTGTAATGAAGAAAAATTTTACAGGAAATGAATTAACATCCTTCCCACAATTAAATTAAATTTTTGCTTTTCAGTTTTGGATTGACTGAGGTGCTTCTGGTCAATAGAACTCACCATTTTCTTTTTCCTTCAGCTTACTTTATTTTTTTGTCCAGCCATCGAATTGAAAAATGCATTATTCACACAACTCAATCTGAAATAAATAAAAGAGCAAGCCAGCTGTAGACTCCTTAAATTCTGAACTAAAACGTCAGGCTACGGGAGACATGGTAGAATATTCCATTGTCAGAGAATCACACACTATATAATCCCTTAATTATAACTAAATCTTTAGCAGTAGTTTCGTGTACTCATAACATCACTGGCTTTCAGGTATCCTCATTTTAAGCTGAACTCCCCACAGAGCATTAAGTGTACATGTGGTGAGCAGTAGGTCTATGAGATGATGGTTATCTAATTCCTGTGATAAAAAAAATGGGAAAACATCTGTCAGTGAGAGGGAAACTTGCAACCTTGGAAGGTTTTGTCATAGGACAGTGACATTGCTGGCTTGTCTCTAAGGAAAAGCTCAGGAGCAAATTCTCTTAGGAAAAAAAGTTATAATAGGCGGAGATTGGTTATTTGTCAAGTAGGCATAAGACTACAGAGAAAATGAGACCTGGCCTTCAGGAACTTAACTGAACAACCTGGAAGGAGCCCAGTCAAGCACACAGCAGAGAAGAATCTTCATAGCTCAGAGAGGCTGACCTAATTTACCTCTGCTTTCCCTGAAGTCCTGCATCCACAGCAGCTGAGTGATGTAAGAATAGTGGGCACCAACCCAGGGTCTGCATCCTACATGAGATGGGCAAAGGTTAGCCCATTCAACATGGAGGTGCAGGGTCCTCCCACCTTTTCAACAGCTTATTGCAAGTTATGTTCCCTCACTCTCAGCAGGGCTTCTGGCACAGATTTAGCCCTGTCCAAGCAGCCAGGTGATCAGCACCACTTTTTAAGCTTATGCTGGCCAGAGGGATAAGGGAGACATATTTCAGGCTTGTTCGCTCACTCACTACTTGGCCATAGCAATTTCTCGTTATCATTGCCCATGAGCCCAAGCCCACAGAAATGAAGAAAGCAGAAGTTATTTTCTGCTGTTGTTTTGAATGTGAAGTAGAGCGGAGCCTGGATTTCATTCTCAGGGCACTACAGGTTCACAGGAGGTGCGTAGACAGCACAATCGCTTATCTCTCCCCAAGGCACTGCATACAAGAAAGGAGACACACAGCCCTGGCCAGGGTTCATTGCTTTTGGCAAACTGCAGCGGCTTCCCAGAGGTAAGCGGCTTCCTGAGCCAGCCCAGTCGGAAAACCCGTCTCAGAGGTGAAGCGCCGTGCTGCTTGGGCACATGCACGATGTGCCGGGCAGCCACAGATCTGCAGCTAGGCAGATTCGGACTAGCAATGTTCAACAGCAAGGGTAATTACCTTCTGGGACAGGTACCAAGGCTTGTGAGATGGCTTCCTTGCAGGGATGTCTTTAAATCAAGCCTCAATTATTTGAGCTGTGGTCCAAACACAGCACCCAGGACTTGAGGTAGGAATTATCACAGAACTACCTCATGGCACTGTGTCAGGCAGAGCACTGGAGTTGATGAACATACAGAACTATCCTCACTACACATTTTGTGAGGGCTTTCTGCATTCCTCCTACACGTTTGAGCCAGCAGTGTCTTATGTCTTCTTATCTTCTCTGTTGTCTTCCAGTGTTATAGAAACCAAAGCAAATCAACTTATCTCAGATGGGTACCATACTGAGACTTCTCACACCTTCAGTAGGTGAACCCAATGGCTTAAACCCCACTGCTCAGGAGAAGCAAGATTGTACTCCCTTCTGGATCTCACTGCCTAGGCACCTAAGCAAGCTTAATCCACTTCTCAGCAAGACAGAGGAGGAAAGAAAAGCAGAGCATCTTCACAACTCCCCTTCCACCCAAGAACCTGGTATGCCCACTGGGGAAGTAGGGGATTTAACAATAGCTGCCAAGAACAATAATAAAATGCTTCATAACAGAGGGAGTTCATAACCTGGGGAGTGTTTAGTCTCCTTTTGGCACACTGGAGTTTCTGGCTTTTGATAATTTGGCACAGAGCTGAACATCACCACGCACTGGGAAGTGCTCTGCTACAGAGTGAGAGTTTGGGGGATACTCCTGGATCCTTCGGTTATTTTCTACCAATCTCGCTCTACAACACCTTTGCTGCTAGAGAGAGCAAGAGCAGAACAAAACCTGCTGACCCCTGCAGTGCCTTCTAGCCTAGTGCTCCACTCTTGCTTGATCATCAACTTATAATAAGGTAAAAAGAAAGGAGACTTGCAAGCATTCTTATCAAATTGCAGCTGCTGCCTGGCAAGTAAGGCATTTTTAGGGTAGAAGGGGGAAATCTGCACTACAAACAAGGCAAAGATAGGCTTTGAATCCTAACAGATATATCCTGGTGGCTTAGTAGCACACTGCATCATCCCCTGCTGCTGGGGTAAGCATGCAATTTGGCATAATCAAGCCCCTTGCTTGGAGGACTTCCTTACACTCCGAGCATGATCTTAAGGCAAGATGGGCAGGTGATGACTTACCTTCCAAAATCCCTGAGGACTGTGATTCTAACTCGTGACGGCCAAAGCACTGTGCCCCAGAAATATATCATTCAAGTAGCAGTAAGAATAAAACCAGCCAGGAAGTTTATGTCTGTGTTCCCCATGAACCACCCACACAAATCAGTGACTTAATATACCCCTGACCTATTGAAAGACAACAGTAATCACTGAAGGTGACTTCACTCACTGTTTCCCCTTGGGTGGCTGAAGCCATGGATTTCATCTAAGCCTGTGCTCTAGTGAGGCTCTTCTGAGGAAGCCCTACAGAGCTGCTATCACTATCATGCCCCTCAGACAACGGCTCCTCTGACGCCTGGGTGCTCTTAGAAAGCAAGCCTCTTTTGCCTTCACCTTTTCCTCCAGCCAAGCACTACATCTCACTCCCACCCCCTGCTACTGGGCTTGATGGGAGGGCTACATCTTCCTGCCCTCAGCTGGCTGCTCTTGGGAGGGAAGGAAGCTCACCCAGATGGATTTCAGCAGTTCTCATGAGTATTTTATGGTCTTTTACTGATTTACAGCCAGTTCAGCATTCTTGTAAATGGCCATAAATTGGATTGAAGTCATAAATCATAACCGGAGACAGAGTCTCTGAGTCCCAGCTCAGGCTAAACCAGCCTCTATGAATATATGGAAGAAACCTGCTCACTCAATCAATACACACAGCTTAGGCTACAGCTATGGTCCACAGGGTCCACCCCCCATTTCTCTTCCATGGGGCTGTAACAGTAGTTACATACTGCATGTGTGTGATGCGCTAAAAATACCCTCCTTCTGACCAGCTGGCAAAGCCAGCTGTAACATAGGGATTGCCCCCACCACCTCAGGGTCTGAGCGCTTTGTGACCTTTGCTGTACTTGCATGTGCACACATTCACATACCCTGTGAGCAGGGAGGCAGACCAGCACTTTTCACACCATGCTTACAATTTCTTCACACAGATCAACACCCCACATGCTTCCTTTGGGAGGTGATTGCCTTCTTTCTCCAGGAGACAGGCAGAAAATTGCAGGGCACTAAGAGCTGAAATACCTTGCTTCCACTCCACAAGCCTGGCACCTACAATCGAGGGGTTTGTGTCTTTCCCTTTTGTTTCCCCAGCTCATTTTTACAATCTAGCCTGTAAGCACTTCTGAAAGCATCTGACACAGCTGCTGCAAGCTGGACCCTTCATATTTCTACAGCTGACTGAAGCCCAGGAAAGATAGGCTGGTTCTTTCCACCTCCTTAACATAACAACCGGGCACTGTGCTAGCCCTGAACATCAAAGGGCAGGAGGCACCAACACACTAACAGGCTCACTCCCCTACCTAACCTTGCAGCTCACCACAACCCTTCCTACAGACACCAAAATCCAACCAACCCAACTGACTGGCCTTGCTAGTCTTTTTGTAGTCCTGAGGGCTGCCAGATGAGTTGCTTTGGCTCCACCCTTTAGACAGAGCACCTGATGGAGATGAGCCTCAGTGTCTTCCCTTCAGGCTTAAGGGGCTCCTGCTTGTTCTAGCACAGTGGAAAGAAGTCTTACCGCACCTACAGTTAATGAGGTGTTTTGCTTGCTTAAAGGCATGTGGAAAGCTACCACAAAGGCCTGTTCAGTACTACCTGCACAGGAATCACAACCTCAGTGTTACAATCCTGCAAAAAATTGTGGCATTGCCTAGCTAGTAGCCAAGGATGCAAACCCTGCTCATACAGGCAGCGAACCCTTCTCAGGTCTATTTGGTTCAGACTTGGTTATGTTTATTTATTATTTAGCCAGATGGATTGATTTAGACTTACAGATGCATAAGCTAAAATGGATTTATGTACCTTACTCTCTATATATTCTGTAGTTAAATACAAGTCACTGATCATTTGCCATCATGAAGGGAGGATGACCTCACAGTAGAGTACTCTAAAAAAATGGACCACCACTGATGATGTAATTTTCTAATAGCCTTGAAGAGGAGATGAACTGCTTGCTGATTCAGCTTTTCATTAATTAATCATCTTGCTGTTAGTTTGTGCTCCCCCTGTTCACTTGTATCTGCTGCTTTTCCCCATTGTCTTATTAGTACTTGCTTGTGCATTACTGTCTTTGTGATAACACCTTAAAGCCCTAGGCTGGGACTAGCTTCCTACTGCGCTGAGCACAATGCAAAACACAAAGATATTAATATTTACATGTGGGCAAGGGTGACTGTTTCTGGAGTTCTTTGGAGTTTTATTGCAGTAGATTTCAATGGACAGTCCAGGCACCACCTTAAAGGCTTCTGTCACAAGTTCTAAAAGCAAGCCCCAAACTGGTAGGTTAGAGGCTTTTTAGAGGACTTGCATCTCTTGTGGGGAAAATTAAAAATATTGTTTTTAGAAAAGAGAGAGAGGAACAAAAATCGTAAAACCATGGGAAGAAGAAGCGCAATTGTTTTGCTATGGTAAATAATACCATGATTAATAGTAATGATACTAATAATGTCATAATTGACCTGTAGTTGCTTGCCAAGACTCTAAAGAAGAGTCATAGTAACTTGACCATTTATATCATCATTCAGATTCTTGGAAAAACACGTTCTTTCGAAGCTGCATTTCGCTGGTAATGCTAATACCAAGGTAAAGTATTGCCGGCATGTTGATGGTTGAGAACATTTCAGGAAACTACGAGAGGAACTAAATATTATTCCTACCCTTACTGATTACTGTGATTTTCCATTAGAGACTTATCATCATGTCATGATTTTTTTGTTCTGGTTTAATTTTTTTTTTCACCTATTTTCACCCTATGTTTCAGGTTTGATCACCTAATCACATACCTGTATGCTGTACCATGAGCAAGACAGATAGAAAACAAACGAGCTAGCCCAGAACCAATGGCATCATCACAGTACAGAGTCAGAGCTCATCTGCCCTGTCATGCAGCAGGGATCTGTGACTTGGTCATGACTCCCATGGATACACAAATGCAGCTTTGAATCAGTTCAGAGCTCCTGGATCCAGGAGCATGCTAAGGAGCATGTATCCTGTGGTTCAGGAACTGGGTACAATCAAAACAGCTTGCTTGACTGCCTGGACCAGCAGTGTTCAACATACCCTATTTCCTTCCGTCACAATCCGCATTTAGCTTTCCAGATACCTCCACATAGCCCTCATCCTTTTCCTAGTAGAATAATAACAAATAAGTGAATTTGGCTGATGGCTGAAGACTCTTCTGGTTCCAACACAGCCTGGCACATAGCCATCAGCATGTGCCACCATCACTACTGATTCTACTTGAAGGGGTTGGGGTAGTGGAGGCACATCACCAGCACACACATACACAAGCAGACACTGCGTATACGGTGATGCAATTTGCAGGCATAAGGCAGTGGATCTCAGAGATGCAATCCAGCTGCAGTGGCTGTGAAAGCTAAGCCACTTTGCCATGGGTCATTTGTCCAAATGATGCCAGCAAATAAATCCTAAACTTTACAGGTCAAGAAACTTGTATTTTTCTTCTGTGTTTGTTCAGTGGAGTTCTAATTCAGGAGCTTCTAAGGGGCTTCTCTTTTAATATTAGTAATAAAGATAATAATAATAACAACAACAGTTAATAGCCAGAGGAACGGCAAAAGCAGACACAGAGGTGTTTTCATGTTCTTTTGGACTTCATTTTCTAAGCAAGAAAAGATAGGACTTGCAAAGTCCACAAGGTGACACCAAATCATTAGGGTCAACCAAAATAAAGGGACTCAAAGAATTCAGGTGCAATGGTACTTTCTCCATAGATATCCCACCTAGGATGTCACCCTCAGGCTGAATAGAACCTTGCAATGAATTTCTACACTTACAAATAGTTGCTCTTCACTGAGTGCTGCTGAATCTTTCCTGTCAAAGAAGATTTATCCATGGGAAATAATTAAAAAACAATTCATAACTTTCTTCCTCTTGGAATGGATTATGCTACATTAATTAGCAGAGGGTGGGGGGTTGGTTTGTTTTTTTTTTTTCTTTGCCCCCAAGGACAAGAGACGTTTATGGTTGCCATAAGGTCTTCCTTCACCCCAGACCTCTCCTTGTTACTTTAAATGATATACATCATCAACAATGCTGTAATAGTTCTAAGCGTGGCATCATTTTCAGAAAAAAAATGTCTCCCTCCCTCTTATTCTTTTGCATATATGGCATCTCAAAAGGTGATGACAGACTATAAATTCACACCAGTGTTATGGAGACTTTCAACAGAGGAAGGAAAAGTTGGCTATTTTTCATGACCCTCTCTGTGGACTGTGAAGAAAACAACCGGTGTCATCATCAGACGCAGTCAGAAAACCAGTGATAATAGAAAAGTGTTTTCTGGTATGAAATGTTATTCACAGCAAAGTATAGTCTAGTGCTCTTGTATTTGCGATGTGCTGCAGTCTTCCTTTGTCCAATGTTTGTTTAAACCAAGAGATACTCCAGCTCTGTTTTGCTTGAGATCTCCAAGAAATGCTTTGTGTCTTTTGGATTCAGCCATAGTCTTACGTGTCAAGTCAACACTGGACTTTGTTTGTTCTTTCTAGCTGCTCACTGACATGTGCAGAGCTGGCTCAAGTCCGTAGAGGGATCTCTCCATTATGTGTAACACCACTACACAGCTCTCTGAAAGGAGACAGCGGATCCCTCTGACCCCAGCGCATCCTCTGGGTGCCTTAAAGCCCATGTTCCCAGCTTCTGGCCGTCTACCCCTCCATTCCCCCCTGTTGCAGTGCCTGCAAATGAGAGAGAGCAGCAGTAGTTATTTCAGGGCATTAAAAATATCAATATAAATGATGTATAGCAGAAAGTTAGGTCCAGACACTATGACTCTGTGAAAGTGTTATCATCTTGGTATTCATGTATTCTTTAGAGCAATCTGGCAAGAGAGAGAAGTTTCAAAGCAGCACCAGTGCCCTCTTTAAAGATCATCTCCACTGCAAAACTCGGACAGTATCTGCAAAGCACACTGCAACACCGGGCAGGGATTCCCCACACTGGCAGGGAGCATGAAGGACAGCACCAGTTTGGCAGTGCGGGACTGCTATAGCTCAGGCAGGGCCAGGCAAGTGGGGGACTTAAGTGGGTATCTCTGCTGGCATGCAGCTCCCTGTACTGTGGAAGATGAGAGTCACCACCCTGCCCAGCAATTCCCAAAGAGCCAGGCTCTGTGTTTCTGACGAAGGGCTTCTTTACATAGGCAGGGAACGAAGCCGGGGAGATTCATTTCTGCTAGCCCTGTGTTTTGCAGTCTTTTTTTTAATTGGGGTAAATAGACTCAGAGTGACAAGTGCAGAGTGATGACTTCGATGCGCTATTTGTCTGGTGAGGAATTTGTGAAATATGTGTTTTTCTGTAGAGAGTGCATGGCTGTAAAGAAGGGCCAGAGTCAGCACAACCTCAGAGCGATGGAGAATAAAGCATTCTAGTTTTGTGGCCATTGATCTGATGACACTGTGGGTAATGGATGGACAAGGTTAGTCTCAGAATGTCTGATTTCTCTCAAATCATTGCTGGAGTCAGGCTTAAGGTTGCTTCACTGTGCAATTCTGTATTTACTGTTATTAGAGATTCTCATATCTTCACACTCACTTTGAATTTCCTACGCTTTCAGTGACTGATGGGTTTGCAAGTTTTTTTTAGAGAAGCATATCATTCTGGAAAGATATTTTTATGTGATTATTTTTGTTTACCTGAATTCTATTAATCTTCCCTTGCAGACTTACATCCATATTTTTATATGGAATTACATTTTGCCGTTCATGTGTTTCAGATTTTCTGTTAGATGTTTGGGAAGTAAATGCTACTGTTGGGATAAACCCATCCTTTTTTTTTTTTTTTTTTTTATTCAAGGTGCACTGATTTTGAGAGAAGGCTTAAATTCAGGGAAGAAGAGATCCCTGATTAGTTAAGCAAACCTAAGAGGCACAAACAGGTTCCAGACCTGTTTGGGGCTATACTGCAAGAACAGCTATTCTTGGGGAAATGCCTCTGTAGGCAGGGAATAATTTATTTTGTTATGAGGTGCTGCACACTGTGCCTCCATTAAAGGAGCCTTTGAAGAAAGAACTGTGGCAGGAGAAAACTGGGAAGTGGCAACCAAATTGATGCTTGCAAACAGAAACTAAACACTTTAAAGTACTTATTCATTTCCATAGCACCACCTGCCACTGAGGGCATAAGCCTCAGTGTCCACCTGTAGCTTTGAAGTCCTGTTGGATGCCTTACTGCTGTGTAACTCCCAGATAACCATACTATTAAAACACTCCCACTTCCAGTTGCAATCTGCCAGAAGATGGTGTCCTATCCTATCAGACAGGTCTCAGCACAGTGATCCAGGCATTTGTGACTGATTATTGCAGCTAATATCTAGTGAAGAAGCCAGGCATCCTGGAAAAGCTCCAGTTGACAAAACACAGTCTCTGGTCTCCCTAGCAACACCGATTACTGTGAGAATATCACCCTGCTGCTCCCTCATTTTTACTGGCCACCAGTGAAGACAGAGTCACCTTCAAGGTCTTTGCCCCAGTACTCCACACGTGCCATGGGTTTTGTCTGAGTTGACGAAGGAATTCGTCTTTCTGCATAACCCCATGGTTGCTATGCGGTGCAGGAACAAGCAGACTGTTGACTCCGAGGATGAGGTCTGTGTATGCTGGAGACAGCATTTCGCTGGGCTTCAAACACACTAAATTACTCCCAGTGGTGAGAATCACCATGGTAGCTCCTGCCCTCTCCATGGAGATCTCAGTTCCCCAACATAGCCCTCCATCAATGAGCTTTGTGCTCCCACCCACGTGGGTGCAAAACACAACACACAACACATCCACACACCCACACAGAAGCACACACAGAAATCTAAACAAACAAATCACCCTATAAACTAGTCAGGCTCCTTCCCCTACAGTGCTGAAGAGGGAAAAAGACAGAAAGCTTGGGGGTTTTTGGTTTCTATTTTCCAATACTTGGATCACTCTCAGTGTGCCTCTAGAAGTGCCTAAACAGACGAGATAGATAGCTGTTGTGGTCAGAAGTGTCTCTGGCCCGTAAGTCGCCCAGGGGATTTCCATGATCACTGGGAGAAATTCCCATGCTATCCAAGCAAGGATACCTTTGCACAGCACTGCCTGGGGTTGTGAAACCATACTCCAAAGTCAGCTCTCTGCTAAGATGCCTTAAATCTGTTAGCAGGTCCTGAGGAATGACCCACAAATCTTCTTTCAAATTTTTAATTAATTCCTTTCTGCTGAGCTCACTCCCCTTTTTTGCTGTATTTCCACGAACAATCTCACAAATCAGTTTACTGGCAGGGAAGTTTGTAGACATGGCAAATTTTAAGTCAGTGTTGGATACTATTTGCAGAAAGTGCATTCTGAATGTGTTATTACAGGTCTTTTCACTGTCTCCAATAAAAAATAATTCCACTAGAAGAATGAAAAATGCAGGGTCATGTTTGTACCCCAAAAGCCAAAAGGAGAAAACTGATAGCAAGCAAAACCCTTCTACATCCTTTCTTAAGCATAATTTTGGTTACAAGAGCAGCTGTGCTGATTCAGACCACAGGTCCATCTACCACAGTATGCTGTGTCCTGCCACAAGCAGAAATTCAGTGTAATGTGTGAACGTAGCAACTACTTTCGCAAAGACAAGCATGCCACAGTACGAACCCTTTAGGGACTTTGCTGCTGCTACTGATATCACAGGAAGGTATTCAAACATTCAGGAAAGTGGGCTACTATGATTGATCAGACAAACAGGTTGACTGATGGGTTGATCTCATCTAAGTCAAGGAATATGCACATGCTTTTAACATATAATGACTTTCATGGAGAATATCAAATTCCCTGTGTGACAATAAACTATTTTCAACCCACACTGCAAAATATTTGTGCCTGAAAACTCTGAGCAAACATAAAAATTACTACAAATTATTGGACATTGTGGCTTGAGCATGAACAGTCTGTGACCTCAATAGCAGATAACATCTAATGGAGCAGGGCAGGTTCAAATGGAAATGGTGTGCTTTCTATGAAAGAGCAAAGGTGATTAGCTACAGCAAGAAAATCCCACTTGAAGGAGAGGCTTAGCCATGTTGAAATGTCTTGAGATCAACAGACCTGATACAAAGAGTTACTTGTTAGATAAACACATATTATGTTTTAGTCAAAGGCAAATTATTGGGCTAAATCCAGGGGTAACTGGGTGAAAACTAGTGGCCTATGATACTTGGAAAGTCAAAACAGATGATCTAGTAGTCCCTTTAGCCTTCAACTCTGTGAGTCCATGAATGTACCATGGACACATGGTTCATTATAAAGAGTGGTGCGCAGCCTCAGCTGATATAAATAGACATTTGCACCAATTTACACTTGATAAGCATCTAGTCAGGCTTGCTCAGCTGCACACTCTGGGATGCAATGTAGTCAAGTTTAAAACTAACAAATGACTTTAGCACATCAGAGCTTATGGACCAGATGGTGAGGGGGGATTTCAGGAACCTCACTTGTATGCGCGGTCCTGACAGAAGAAGTCTCATTCTTATCCACAAGCCATTTCACTTGCAACCTGAGGAAAGCAGATGCCTAGGGAGGTGTGTTGCAGGCTCTAGTGTCTAAGGTGCGCTCCCCTGAGTTGTATGGGGCTCTGGAAAGAGTGCTGCTTTACCCACTATTTCTCCCAATGCTGCCTCCTCACCAGGATGCCCGCACCATTCCCCGCCACGGTGCCATCTCTGGATATCTCACTTTTTGTTGCATTTTTGTCCTAGGGTTTGTAAAATTGAGAGCAATTTGGTTTCTTAAATGCTGGCATCAGGTTAGGGTAGTGACAGTGAACATTCCCTTTCCTATTGTCTGAAAGCTAATCTCAAAGGGAAAATTCAAGTTACTCTCAATTTCTGCCTGTTTCCACTTGTCTCCCCATGTATCATGCTACTAGTGTTTTCCTGTTTCTGAAATACTTTTTAAGTATGTGTAGGTTATCATGCTCACAGTAGTTGCTGTTTAACCAATCTCTCCAGACTTTATCCTTTTAATCTTTCTTTCTAAATCAATTCCTCCACTCCCTTGATCATTTCAGTTGCTCTCCTTTGAACAGCTCCTGTTTGTCAATAACTCTTCCTAATGACTCATGTGGAACAGGAAATATGTGAAACTTCAAGGCATAAAAACTACAGGAACAGCACAGGTTCTGAGTCCTGGATCCTGGAGATTCGTGATCGTAATGGAAGAGCAGCCTCCAGGCTGTGAGCACTGCCCACAGGGCCTGTTCCCCCTGGCTGCTTCACACAGAGCCTATGGGATAGCCAGTGCAAGAAAGCCTGGCAGCATGATGATGGATGTGCTCCAGCACCAAGGCCTGGAGGCCATGTTCTGGCCTCATTAGAAGATGTGCAAGAGATCTCTGTAGGTATAACATGCTTGTCTGGTTTGAAAGTGGCCTTAGGACTTGCAGGAAGAAACACTGTAGTTGTACCTCTAAAACGAATATATGCATCCATAGGAGATGGTGAACAGACAGATGATATGAGGTCATTTACTACATCCATAACATACTTCCATATGATGCATATACATTCTCCCCATGGGTGGGAAGTAATGCTGAGAAGTAACACCATGGATAAAGGGAAAGATATAGTCATTTAGTGAGGCTTTTTTCTAAAATATGGAAATCCAGCCCAAATTATAGTAATATAAGAGATTGTAAAGTGCAGCAGGGGAGATATAAAATGGAGATTAAGGAGGGTATAAGGAGCTTTGCTGAACAAATCATACCGTGGCAAATCCATGCCCAAACTCTGTGGGCACCTGACTTCCCCCTGGGAGCAAAATGGTGCAGTTCTGCTGAGTAAGAAGACAAGAGCTGGTTACAAAGGAGAGCTCAGGTTAGGGAGCCATCCCTCCCACAGTACAGGAGCCATCCTGTGGAGGCAGCTTCATAACAAAGCATAGGATGTAAGCATGGTGAGACATCAGCTGGCTCATCCCAGGGAGGCATTTGGGGTCCATAAAAAGTTTCCTCAGCATTCAAGTAAAACAGTCTCCTCAGATTGACAGCACTGCAGCTCCATAAGCAGGGAGATGTGAGGAGATTCCTCTTGCGAAGCTCCTTGGTCTCCTCTGTGACTCCAGCTTCTGCTTAGAGTGATGGTTTCTGCCTATGAAGCAAGTGAAAACGATACAGTAGGGCTAGTGACTCCGTGGTTACAAAGCCACATGTAGCCCAAGAGGAGGCCAAATATTGCCTACTTTCAAAAAGTATCAACTTTTTTTCTAGATTGCATCACATTTTAGTGTTATGGAAGAAGCTCGTTAGAGGTAATTTGCATAGAAACAAAATCAGCAAGGATAAGAACAAAGAGCTAATGGCCCTCACAGGACCACATTGCCTTGTACTAGCTGATATGCAGCAGCTCGTCCATCTGCACTGGGGCAACATGCAGCTTCCAGTCCAAAGCAGCTCAGGTGTGAGAGCCCTGTAGGAGGGTAGCCTTCTGAGGTAGGGGACACAGCACCTGGGAGGTGCCAGGTGAGTACCAGAGTCCAGGGGGGCAAGAACAGAGGGCTCATGGTTTGGTGAGACGCAGGCAGGCTCAAGATGCTCAGCTACCCTTGCAAGTCCTCGCCTTTCCTGGGCCTGATCCAGGTACTCCTGTAACTTGTAGTGTCTTCCAGGCTTTAATTCAGTCCCTGCACATAGTGGAGAGCTGTACATGTCATTCATTGCATGTGATGCCAACCTTTGGACCCAATGCTACACAGCAGTATGCTAAGCTCCTGCTGGGCATATGTGCAGCAGCTGTGGGGGTCAACAGAGACACCTTTGTGTCTGTAACACCAAATGGACATTTTGCAGGCCTGATTTTCCTCTCTTGTGACAGCCACAGGTTTGCCATGTGTTTTTCTGCCGGGGGGGCTGGGTGAATTGCTTGCACTTTGAAACTGAAAACACCTCATTACAGCAGGAGAGCTGCCCATGTGCAGGGAGAGGCAAAACACACCCCCTGCCACGCAGAAAAGGTACTTTGGGGATGTCGACTTCTTCTCTCACACTGGTGGAAATCAGCTCTCCCTCTGTGTGTGTGTTGTTTTGTGTGTTCAGCACTAACAGAACTCTGCCCATCAGGTCTCTCAAACAAGGTGGTTGAAAGTTGCTTCCTTTCAAATACAGGCAAGTGGATAATGGCCATCAATATTGTCTTTACGACTGCCTGGCTAACAAGCATGAAGTGGGAAGGCTGAGGTGCCAACAGCAAACACTGGTTTAGTAGCTGAAAAGGTAGAAAAGCCAACACCAGTTCACCAAACGCAACCACTTGCTGCCTTAGGCAACTTGCCACTTCATCCATGGCTAGAGTGGGACCAGGCACATGGAAAACAATGAATTTCTCTCCTCTGGGCTTTTTCACCTGGGGAAGTTAGGAGAAGAGGGAGAAGACAGAGTAACTCTTGGATGTTTGTGAAAGTCCCAGGCTGAGAAGGGTGAGAGGCATGAGAAGATGGCACAGGAGATAAAGATGTGAATTTCCAATTGGATGATAAGGGTCTCAGAATGCCTGAGGAACAAGAGTTCAGAGTAGCTGAGCTATTAACTGAAGCGGGCAGTGGCTTCTTCCAACAGCTATTTGTACAAATGCCTGTAGGACTGAAGGGCTGGGAGGGGAGCGATTATTGTAACTGTGTTTTACAAAGAAGCTAAAGATGATCCAATTATGAAATGGACCGCCTTACCTCAGAACAAGGAGGAAACACTGGAAAAAATCATTAAAAATAGAGTTAGAAAGCTTCTAGACGAGTCTAACATGATAGAGATAAACCTGTCTACCAGTTTCTGTAAGTGTGACTTGTGCTTCTCTAGCCTATTAGGATTCTGGGGAAGAGTTAATGAAATACTGGACTGAGGAGAAGTGGTGTGTGTGTGGGATATAATTTATTTAAACTTTTCAAAAGCCTTTTGATAAAGTCTTTCACAAGAGGCTATTAAAGAAATTTGTTACCCGTAGGGTGGGAGGCAAAGTCCTGACATGGATTAAAACCTAGATAAGAGGTAAGAAACAAAGGAAAGGAATAAGCGTCCAATTCTCTGCATGAAAGGAGGTTAATAGCGAGATGCTCCAGGGATCAGCATTAGGACCAGGGATGTTCAATATGTTTATTAACGATCTAAGAGAAAGAGGAGAACAACAGAGAGATACAAAATTTTGCTGATGGCACAGTTTACTTCTTGCAGGCAATTTATTGGCTGTGTTTGACTCTCTTCTTGTGTTCATGGCTTGTCTAGGAATAGATCACCAGTTTTACTAATAGGCCTATAAATATAATTGGAAATAAGGCTCAGTCTGGTGAACAGTACTAAGACTGATTACAGGAGGAGACTTACAGGCACCGGAACGTCAGCCTGGGTCGGGTGCAGAGTCACAAAGCAAGAGAGTTTCTTCATCCAGCCCTCCATCAGCTCTGTATATGCTTCTTCCTGTAACTCTGCTGGTGCACAGGAGCAACTGTAGTATAACCAGTGTTAGGATATGCACCCATATCATCATCACAGTATTTCATACTTACAGTCCTATATGGCTTGAATCTGCTACAGATTCATGTGAGGTTGCGGGTCCTTTGCCAGCACCCCCCAGCCCTTACCCATGTGTACATTTCTTGGGGGAAGCGAGCACTCATGCACACACTTTTATCTGTATTACTGCATTCCGAGTCCTGATTTCACAGATCTTTTCCTGTGCAGACAAGGTTTTTGCTGCAAGCTTTAGGAATTAAACTCATGCTTCACCACATCACTGTACTGCTGCCAGAGGTGCTCTCCTATGGCTGTGTCCTACACCCTGCCCCATCCAGATCCACATTCCACACTGCCTCCACATGCTGGCCTTCTGATGGCTCCTATTCACTACTCATCAAACTGACTGAAACTCTCAGCTCCTAGCAAGGTAGTTACTGTAGGCAAGTTAAAAGTCCACCTTCACAGTCACTGCTGCCACATAAGTTTGTTCAACTTGCTGTATTAAAGTCATTAGTGCCAGGCAGCCCTGGAGAAATGCTTTATGTTATCATTTTCCTCTACAGTACGGCAACCATTTTTTTACGCAGTTGAGGTCGCTACCTCAGAGTACCTCAGCACATGCTGGAGGCTGCCTGTATTTACATCCTTTGCCAGACAGGAAACATCTTAGAGACATGATTAGAGGAAACTGCATATTCAAGTATTTTCTTAAATTGAGACTTTGTTGAATTGGTCTCCGTTTGATAATCACCCACTTCCAGTCCAGGGTTACCAACAGAAACCTTTTTTTTTTTTTCATTGTGGCCATCAAATTGCTGTTCATGTCGGTCTTCTGTAAAGAAATTACAAACCTTCTCAGCTGACCAAACCAGGCAGCAGAAGTTCCCGTGCTGCTGGTTTGTCCCAGCACTGTGTCAGCCTGACAGACGACAAACAGCCAGATCAGCACAAGTGGCTGTGAGTATGACGGAGGAGGAGGAGGAGGAGTGCTAGTCGGTCTGTACGATTCCTTGGCACGCAAGGTGTTACTGCTGAAGAAGAAATTTCCAGATGATACCTGATTCGGCAGATTCTCTGTTGCACACTGATTACTCAGAGGTTTCTGTGCACCCTTTCTCCCACCTCCTGCCAGCTACTGAGGAATGATCCAAGGCACAGGGGTACTCTGGGTGGGCATAAGCACCTTCAAAGAGCAGTAGCAGCAGGGTTGATACAGTTGTCCTCATGCTAATGAAGTCTAGTGTTTGAAGGCAGCAATTCCTCCTGTGATCTGCTGGCATTGTCACTTGACACTTCTCACCAGCTGGTGAGTAGGAAAAAAGAGTGTTCTGTCTGGTGTCAGTGGAAAATAAGTAGCTGCAGTTTGTAGTCAAGTTGCTGGAGGTTTCATAATGCTGCCTTCAGTCTTTTATATATATATGCAACCACGTATGAGCAGAATGGCCTCCATCTCAAAGCTACTCCTTTCTGTCAGAAACAAGCTGGAGCAGCCAGGCGGTCGCTTGACTAATGACACAAAGGGAAGGTGCTAAGAAGGCAAATGCAATACAAACTCAAGCTCAGCATGCTGCAAACAAATTGAGCTGCTGTGCTAAAGTTGTGAAGAAAAGAGGTTTTCCTATTACTTATACAGCAGCCCTAGACATCAGAGGAACAAGCAAGCTGGAAATGGAAATTCCCATCGATGAGAAGAAATTTTATATTATTATCATTGCTGAAACCTGCAGGGATTAGTCACATTACTTAGAATTTTTAACAGTGTAGTTACAAACATTTAAGGAAAAACAGAGTCAGTAAAAGCATAGGAGTGATGCTCTGCATTAAAGATGTCACTGTGTTTTCTCAGTTACTCAGTTCTTCAGAACAGAGACTGATCCTTATGTTTGCTATTAAAACTTTTCAGAGGGTGACTATTGAAATTAACAATTTAATAATGATTCTGCTCATCTCTGTAGCATGTGGAAACACAAAATACAGTTATTACAGAAGGATTGCAATTTGAAAAGATGCGAGAGGTTTTATGCAGTCAACAGGAAACATCACTGATGCTTCAAAAAATGTAGAGATGATCATATTCTACTGTGAAAACATTACATTCAGGTTGAGGTAAAAGTCTACGGTTGCTGTCATTAGGAAGGACAAAGAAGAATGAAATGCTGGTCTGGAAGCTGTTGGTTGCCTCTGGAGGGTAGGTCTCAAGTCAATGAAGGGTGCAGGCTGAGACAGACAGATGTGGAAATCAGTATAAAGTTAAAAAAAATCTAGACTTACTGAATGTATTCAAGAACACATTGCACCGATACGTGCAGGCTTGATAGGAAGCAGCCTGGGAGCCATAAATAAAGAGAAAGAAACATCGAGGACAATTATAAATAACTTAGAAGAATCATAAGCTCCTGGACTGCAAATTGGCATGAGAAAGTATTCAATGATCCATGCTTAACAGCATGATTAGTGTATGACTGGTTAACAACAGTGAGGAGAAATGCCACTGGGAAAAGCAGACATGTGCACCTGCATAAGGTTTTGGACAATATTAACAATGCGAACAGGTACAAAAATGATAGGAAAAAAGATTGCTTTTGCATTTGCAAGTGTCCCTGCACCTGCACACATATACCTACAAAAGGGCTCACACATGGCTGTCCAACTGATCACTTGGCTGATAGAATTAATAAAAGGTTGTACTCACTGGATGCTCATTCAAACCTGTTGCAGCAGGAGCTGTCAACCCCTGGGAGCAGCCACAGGGACCAGTGATCATGATTAGGATACACTGAATATGAGCACGGGGAGTATGGTGTCAAGTAACAAAGTGTTCAAGGCCAGGTTGGATGTAGCTTTGAGCAATTTGATCTAGTGGAAGGTGTCCCCTGTTGGAACAATCTGTAAGGTCCCTTCCAGCCCAAACCATTCTATGATTCTATAATGTACACTTGGCCCTCTGAAAAAGCTAAGTTTCCCAACGTCAAAAGTAAAATTTATTAGGAGAGAGCATACAACTTATATGTATATATTTCTATAAATACTCATTTATGTACGAATAAGAATTGGGAGCTCCTCCAGCAAAGTTTATCAAAGGCCTCAGAGATCACTGTGGCACAGTCACATAAGATGACTAGGGCAAAAAACTAAGTAAGACTGAGCAGTAGGAGAGGTAGTGTGAAATTTGAAATGCTTATGTACCATGTTGGAGAAAAAAGAGGGCAATGGAAACAACCAGTATTAACTACAAGATAGAAGTTCAGAATTGTTATATGGGAACCCAAACATCACTCTATATTTAATCTGCTTGCCTTTGTATAGAGAATAAAAAGAAGAGCCAAAGTAATAAATTACAGTTGCTGTGTCCCTTGCAGCCACCAGAAGCCCAGACTGAGCAGGGAGGAGGCAGGAAGGGCCTGCAAGGAACCTGACCAAGGGGCTCTCTAGACCAGTGCTTACACTGCATGAACGAATGCTGCATGTATTTTTTTTACTGGTTTTCTACAGATCTGTGCTTTTCCCTCTGCATTTATCCCAAGAGAAAACATGTGTACATAAAAGCCGTTTTGTTGGAGCTGGGGCATTCCTCGTTTATGTTGTTAGATAGCCCTGAGAAGGAAAAGCAAATAAGCAAGCAGGTCCGCAATGAGGGAATCTGAGGACATGTGCAACTGGCCAGACAGCTTCCACTGGCAAGCACAGGTATTGGGGGAACGTAGACACCAGATCTGAACTTTGTGACAAAAGCACCAGCCCCAGCAAGCCAGGCAAAAGTGGCTCAGAGCCTGTGCCCACAGCAACAATCTTGTGGAAGCTCACCAGGAGGAGCAGAGGGATTATAATGCCAGGGCTGTACAAAGCCTTGCCACAGAGGAGGACAGCAAGCTGCAGGAGCAGGAGTGAGGCTCCAGTAAATAGCAACCTTCTCCCTGCCTGTCCCCGTGGTGTATCCTTGGCCAGGGAATACCAGCAGGACAAAGGGAGCACTTGCAGGTGGGAGGACCCCTGCTCTCTGGCAGAGATGTGAGGTGAGGATGATGGGGAGGGGAAGGAGGTGGTCAGGGGAGTCGTCTCTGTTTTGCTGAGGGAGTGGGGGAAGTTTCTGCCCCCTCACCTTAATGAGCCAGTGTGGCTGGGCGACAGTGCTAGCCTGATGCTGGGTGTCACACTAATAGGTCCTTCTGGCCATGACATTTCTGAAGTGTCTTTTCAGACCCTGGCATCACAGCTGACTTGTACCCAGGCAGTGAGCGGGGCCAGAGATGCTGTCAAGATCACTCCCACATTCAATTACTCATGGCAGCCTGTGCACACACGTTGTCACTTGACCTTGTCCCCCATCCCTTCCCTAAGGCAGGGGTGCTTCCAGCAGCAGAGGGCTGCTGACTGTCAGAGGCGCGGGTGCCTCTGTCCTGAACTCTCCCCGCCTTGCAGAATGCCAGCCAAGGTATCCAGGCTCCACAGGGAGATGAATAAGTAGATTAAACCACTGGCTCCACATCCATCGGCTCCCACAGCCTTCGTAGGAAGTGTACAAGGGACTCTGGTTGATGCCAGACCATGAGACTACAAGAAACAGCAGGGAAGAGAGAGAGAATAAATGGGTGCTGAACTGGGACCCGAAGTACTAGCCTAGGGCTTTGCACTTGGCAGATCCTCATCACAGAAGACAACTTCGTGGTGCTATTACCAGTCAGCACTTCTCCCTCACTCCCTTTCCCTTTCATCTAGGTTGCTGCAGTTGCATTTAATGACACAACAGATGTATTCATTTGCATCTTTATACAGATCTCTAAGCTCTACAAATGGGTGGGTGGGCGTGACCCCATTTCCCCAAATTATTCAGCACCTTTCAGTTATGCATTTCTCTCTTTTCTAATGTCTTTTTGAAGCACATAGAAGCAGCAGTGGAGAATTACTCTGCCGTTTTCTCTTGAGCATCTGGGACCTGATCGCTCCCCTCCCTATCTGCGTCTCCCTTAGAAGCCAACAGGAGCCACGGAGATGTCTGTGCACGGGCAGACTGCCTCCCCCACCGTGTACACACACTTCCCAGAGACAAGGAAATGGCACAGATTTACCTGACATACCCCCATGCTACATGGAAGATGGCTATGGGGAAAAAATAAGGGAAAAACAAGTGGCACACTGTCTATTTATCGAGGGCGATGACAGTTCTGTTGCTGCCATCAAGAGATCTGTAGTCGCATTTATGGGATGTGGGTGAGTTAAAATATTTCCCGTCGCCATCTGAAGGTGGTGTTTATGCAGAGCTGCTTGAAGTATGCTCCGTGCCGATGACTCAGGGAGACACTACCACCAGTGTGGAAGATCTGTCAGCACGGCCAGGTGCTGGCATGTGTTCTTAAGACCTTCCTCTGCACTGGTGCTGAGGTCCCAGGCCCTCAGCCAAGGGTTACCTGGCTAGAGCAAGAGGATTTAAATGGGTGGGGAAGAGGTCCGCACACAATGTCAGTTCCCATGGGAAAACATACCATGCTGCATTTTCCCTGAGTCTTAAGCAACATATCAGGGGGACAGTTGCAGATGTTGCATGGTGATGTCAGAGACATAGGAGAGAAAAGCTCCTGTCCTGACTCTCTCTCTACCTGCCCCTCACTCAGGCCAGGTGGGCCTGGGGCCACGTGTTGCTGAGAAGCTATTGATGTGACACCCTGGGAGGGCAATGAGTGAGGATGCTGATGCCCTTGGCAGAGATCATCTGTGGTTTAATTTATGGGCTGCAACTTGTGTATAAAGCTATGGCCACAGATTTAATGTAATCCCATCACTGTGTGTATGCTGAGCACTTCTGTCAATCAATGGTGCTTTACATTGGTACATTTTCATATAAATACCGATGTTCTCTTGCTAACGGTATTACTATTTATTGTTTGTGTTACTGTCGTGCCTGAAGGCTTTGGGAGGGACCAGGCCCCCCATTGTGCCGGGTGTCACACATGCGACAAGAGGAAGACCCTGTTCTGCATACTTCCAGACTAAACACACTGTAACAGGCACAGTTTGGGGTGCCTAAGAAAAAAAACATTTTGAAGTTGAAGTGTGGGATCTAGCATGACAGCGGCTGGGAGTAGACCTGGGCTCATGGTGACTTCCTATCTGACACTCTTCCTATTAGACTTCAGTAACAAAAACTTGGCAACTTTGAGTTCTTTTGGGAAAGGAAATGGATGAGACATTTTACAAAGTGGAAATTCCTCTGATCCTTCTCTCTGAATACCCCCATGTGCAGGAAGGCCAGGATGCACACGGATAGAGGAGAAAAAAGGTGCCTCAGGGAAGGGGGGGGCGGGCACATCTATCAGAAGTCTGCCTGTGACTCCATCTCACTGGCATACCTATGCATAAACCTGATGCCCAAGGCATGGTACCCCTTGCTCCAGCCCACAGCCACTCTCAGGAATGTACCCTAAGCCTTGCACCATATAACGTGACATTTCGTCTCCTCCCAAAGCCCTGCCTGGTGGGATCACCTGAGCACAGTAGGCTTTTCTCTGATCCCTGTGAAAGGGCACTGTCTTGCATGTCACTCTCAGGGTTTTGGTAGCAGTGGAGGGAACACAGGGTGCCCTGCGCAGGAGAGGTCAGGGCCTGCCCCGTGCTGCTCCCAGCTGGTCCAGTCTAGCTCTGTAATGGGTGGCACCAAACCACTGCACCCCAATGCCATGGCCCTGCTGCTCCAGCAGGGTTAGGGGAGGGTGGCACCACAGGGGCAGGGCACTCTGGAGGGGACCCACGGGGTCACAAGAGAGAAGAACAAGTGGAGACACAGGAGGAGATGTGAGAATGTACAAAAAGAGTCACAGGAAGGTACATAGGAGCAGATACAGAAGGAGGCATGTGGAAGGAGACAGGGCTGGGAATAGCTCTTGGAGGGAGAGACTCCATGCTGGGGAGGATCTTGGGAGACTGTGGGAGACCTACACTGGGGCATGAACATCCCTGAAGGGACTATGTGGGACACAGCTGACCCACACTGGAGGAGGGACATGCCCAAAGGGACCAGACCCATGGGTGACCCAGGCTGGAGCAGGGTATTAGTGAGAAGGAAAGAGAAGAAGAAAGTAAAAAAGCCAAGACTGACAGCGAGAAAGGGACCTCCTGCACTGTCCGTGACTGGCATGGACTGAGCGTAAAACACAGCAAAAATGGAGGGAGGGGGAACTGGTATGGGAGAGATGTTGGACTGAAGCTAAGCCTGGGAAACAGGGTGGAAAGGGACTTCCCTCAGTGTTTAATTATCTAAGTCTTTGTTTTCTGACACCCAAACCAGTAAATAAAAGTTTATGTTAATTGGAAATAAATCAAATTCAGTAAAATTCCCTGAACTGAGACTGTTTTGCTCACAGCAGATACATATG
The DNA here is from genome assembly GCF_034619465.1 of Leptosomus discolor. Classification (NCBI taxonomy): domain Eukaryota; kingdom Metazoa; phylum Chordata; class Aves; order Leptosomiformes; family Leptosomidae; genus Leptosomus; species Leptosomus discolor. Next base: position 128,720,086 of record NC_141391.1, read on the forward strand.
AAAAAATGGAGGTATTTAACTGATAAGTTTATAAGGAAAAGCTTCAGAAGGCAATTCAGGATCATTGACAAAGCCTTCAATCCAGAAGTAGAGTGCAAAAAGCTCCCCAGTATTTCTCTTGTTATAAGTCTGTACATAGTCACTGAATGTGGAAGAGCAAACACCAGCAGATGACAATGGAGGTCGTGCACTGCTGTTGGCATCAGAGTCCAAGACACTACATCTAACTTTCTCCTGCTGAATGGATCTGGTATGGCCAGAGGAACACTGAATTATCTTAAGACAGAGAGGTTTTCTTTTTACCAGTCTTCATGAACCAGCCAAATACTACTACACACTCTCATGTTCTCATCTCCTTTGCAGAACAGGGTCACTAACTGATAAGGATCGCCAGTGACCAGGCATCCTGGTAGATGAAATACTGGCAGTTGAAAAAGCGGTATGTGCCATCCATTGCTCACTGGTCCCCCTGTGCACGTAGACAAATCTGCACACATCAGCTACATGCGTAGCCATTCTGTATCACAGCCACAGCAGCATCTGATGCAACTCAGCAAAGCCGGGGCAACTCTTCCGTCTCAGACAGCAAAATTCTCCTTTATTTTGACTGAGACTTGTTCCTCTTCTTCTGCATGTGCTGAGAGCAGCTATTTTTGCCTATCTTAATTGCTTTGCAGTCACTCTAACACAGGACTAAAACCAGCCCACTGGGGTGTACCTCAAATAAAATCACAGAAATGTCCCTGTGTATTCCAGTGCCAGCACCCAGGAAGACAGGGATCTCAAGGCCCCACGGTGAAACAGGTAGTGAAATTTAGTAACAGCAATGACAGTCAGATTTATGTAACTTTTATGAAATCAATAGTACTGGACTCTCCAAAATGACTTGAAGAGTAAGACCCCATAGAAATGTAATTAAGCACAGATGGCAGCATGCTTTCTATGCACCTGAACACTGCTGCAAAGATGTGTTCACTTTAACGTGAACAGCACTTGCCTTGAACTTGCTGTTGGTGATGCAAAAATATCATTGTCACTAATCAAGGCTGCTTGTAATCTAACAGGCTCTCATCCTTATTTTAATGGTTCTGGTGTTTGAGTTTCAACACTGCAGGAATCAGGTAGGAGATGAGACGGAGTTTGTGAGATAAAGTTTCACTTATAACGTCTAGAATTCATCCAACTGACTTCTATCTCGTGTTTTCCCCAAAGCAATTTCAAAAGATTTCCTTGCGGTGCAGAACCACCACCTTTTCCCCACTCCAAAGCAACGGGCTCATCTAAGGGCTTGGGTGGGTTCATGGCACCGGTGAGTGAGTGCTGTGCTGATCACTTATCTCCTTGAATGGCCCCCAGCCATATCCTCTTGCACCTTCATGCAATGGCCTTTTCCTTCTTGTGTCCCACACTGCCAGCCCTCCCATATCCTCCACCCTGCAGCCTAGCTTACAGTGTCACACATGCAGCAGAGGACAAGGAAACAGTCTGGGACTTAGACCTATGCGAAGTGAAGAAAAGGTGACAAAATTCCAGTCAGTACACAAATCATAGATGTGGATGGTTGAGAAGTAGATGGAGGGAAAAGGGTGATCACACATTTTATTTTTTTCAGTCTTCGTTAACTGAATGTTTTGTTTTCCTGTTGGATAAAAGGCACATGGAGGTAGAGGGGTGGATGTCACAAAGCTGTCATCAAGCTGTTTTCCACACTTATTTTCTGAAATTTGAAATGACACTGAAAGTTGAAAATTTGAAAAGAAAAAAATTCTTCAGAGCTATCTGTACACCTCTGTCATAATCTTAAAAGGAGAGATACATTTTTAACAGCCTCAGGGGAAAAAACATGTTAGGAAAGTTCAGAAAAGCCTGAGTGCTGTTACAACCCAAAAATACTTCTAATCATTAAAGGCATTGCCTTTTTAACCTTCTCAGCTGACTCTGACACTCTCCCTGGCTTTGACTAACATCTTGCTCCACCAACACGGCAGTCTGTCTCTACAAACAGACCCTGGGATATAACCTCACAGGCAATGTGTGCACTGCTAAAGCTGGAAGTTGTCACTTCTGTGCAGAACTGGCCTCAAAAGGCTCTGTTCAAGCACAATTATCTAATGCACTCATTTTCAACTTATTCAGCCTTGCTAATGGCTTATGGGCTATGTCGAAGGGAAATACAAAAGGTAAAGAAAAGTCATTCTAATAGCTCCAAAACTAAGTTGAAGACAAAGGGATCTGTACCACTATTAGGCAACTTTTAGAGGTCCACAAATAGGATTGAAAACCATGGTGAGGTGCCTCAGTCTGCACTGAAGCATCTGTATTAGTCTGCCCTTCTGAGATGCCGAACGCTAGCTGTTGGCTACTTCAGTATAACCAACGGTACCTTCCTAAAGGCCTAAATGTCAGAAGTGGTAGGAGCAGCTTACCAAATTAGTCAGGAGTTGTGGAAAATCTAAAGATGAAGATTGTAACTTTTTTTTTTTGCTTTCCAGTTTTGGTCTTTATTCCATTTTATTTTTTACATTTGTGTCCTCTCTTTTCTTTGGAGACCTCTCATCTGTTTGTGGCATCCATTTTCACTGTTGAACCTATCATTTCCTACTAGCAGAAAACCTACTGCAATTGCTTCTTGGTGAGAAAGTGTGGGGTTGCTTTCTTTTTGTGAAAACTGATAAATCTAAATTGTGGAAAATTATTAAGATAAACACTGGCAAATCAAACTAATTTTGTGTAGTTCAGTTGCTATCAACCTCCCCACAATATACACCCCCACAAACCCCAGATGTTCTTACTTTCAAGGTGTTTGTTGCTTTGTTTTGTTTTGTATTTTCCTGTTGTTTCCATACTTTCTTTTCCACTCATTGGACCATTCTTAGTTTTCTGCTGTTTAAAAGCCTTGTCTTTTTATAGTGGTGGATGTGGGGACATAATAAACAAACATGTAATTATATTCCAATTTCATCAATCATCCTATAAGACTGTGCTGTTCCATTAGCAGGTTAGTTGGATGCTCAGCTTCCTGCAAGTGTGCCTAGATCTCCCACTTCAGCATAGTGTGTGTGACTGATCCATTTCGAACTCTGAATGTCTTGTTTGGTTGTTATAGGAGAAGGGAACACCTGCTCCCCACGTTTGCACGGTGCTGAATACACTGAGGATCTCAGTTGGCCGATACGTGGCTATAATCTCCACCATTAATAATAGAAAATAACTAGCTTGTCTTAAGCATCAGGGATTTCTTCACCTGTTGGGATATTTTTCCCCTCAAACTATTAAAGGAAATTTTGCTTTATGAAAATTATTTTATTTTAAAAACATATACATATTATACAATCACCAAAGTTTAAAAGAAGTGCATAAATTGAGGGGGATGAGAATTAAAAATACTTCTTAAAAAAAAAGACATCCAGACTAACTTATTCCTTTTTCCAGTTCCTCCTCCTAGTATTCATAGGCTTCTCTGGTAGTTTAACTGTATGTGGGTTTACTTATCTGCCATTAGGTGGGGAAATTTGAGAATACTGACCTAAATTAGTGGGGATTATGAGCCCGCACAATAGGGAAGTTAGGGTCTAAAATGCCTTTTATGTGGAACTGCAATCAAAACAGAAATGCACTCATCTTCCTCCTTTTCCTCCCCCTCTGAGAGATCAGCAGAGCCAGGAGTATTTGGCTTTAAATCTCCTTTCCAGGAAGACTGTAACAGAACTCAGGTCCTGGAAGATGAAGGATTTTTTTCTTAGATCTTCCAAGCAACATTCTAGGTTAAGAGTGCTGTCTTCACTCTTTCTTCATCATGTACCTGTTTAAAAGGTACAAACATCTTCCAATATGCCAGCCTGACAGGGCTTAGATGAGGGAAGATCAATATTTTACGGCCTTGGTAAGTGATTGCCTTTATGGCTTCAGCTGATTTTAGGACTTGCTGCCTCTCATGTATATCAGACACAGAAGCAATAACAGTGTTGCCTTTACTGGCTGCTTTTGTATTTAAAGCAATGATTTCTTGGGCTCATGCATTTCCATGCTTTCTTACTGAGATTCCTTGCTAGATTTTACCACACAGTCCTGGTTATCCCAGTCCACAGGGCCGTGAAATAGCCCAAGAAGTACCATGACACACATTCTGCTTATGAATATGCGCTCGTTCACACTGACACCGTGACAATCACATTACAGTCTCTGCAGTACCACTGTCAAAGCTAGAGCTAGTCCAATAGCTTGTTCGCTGTCCTCCTCCAGAGGGACTGGCTTCCATCGGGATGCATGTCCCAGCTGGGGTGGGGTCTCTGCTGACCCTCCCATGCCTGCAGCACCTCAGCTTGAGACACCTGAGGGGTCAGCCTTGCTCTGCAAGTGCAGAGAAGGCAGGGGAAAGCAGCAGTAACAGCTGGATCTGAACCACCTGAGCATCCTCAGAGGACCACGTCACACCCCGTGGCGTTCACAGCAAGGGTTTCTACTGCTGATTCACTTCTGGTCTGTCGCTGCTTATTAATACATTTTCTGGCCCTGGTGCTCCCATGACTCCAAAGACAAGCTCACTGCAGTCACTGCTCTGCATTGTGTTTACATATGGGCTTAGCCCTTTACACAAGCTTTTATCCCGTTGAAGCCAAAGGGCACTAAGTACTGGCTTAAACACCCTCTGGAAGGTGAACAGGGACCCAGGGCCCTGGCAACCCCGAATAAAAAGCAAATGCAAAGGAAGACTTTCTCTGTCAGTAAACAAAACAAAGCAAGCTGATTTTTAAACCTTTTGGCATGTCTGGGTGTCTTTACCGCCACTGATGAAGAATAAACAATGCAATTATTAATTATTGATGATCACTAATAAGAACGATGATTATCATCACCATCATCCAGCCTTGCCATTCCTGCCACCTCTCTAATCAGTGTGATCTTGCTGCTATTATACATAATTGCGATCTTCCAAGTCAGGGTAGGCGAGGAAGCAACCTTGCAGTGTAAATACTAAATACTTAGCATAACAAGAGTGAGAGCTTCCCAGCTTGGAGCAGAGCTAAGCGAAGTCACGGGCTTCCATTCTTTTTAATTTACCATCTGTTCTGTATGACACAGCCTGTGTCTCTTTAGGGTTTAGTACCCATTTATTATCCAAAAGCCACCTCTGCCTGCTATTAAAATCACGTTGGAGTGATTTAGAGAGGGAATTCGTCCATTTGCCCAAGTGGAAAGATGTGTCATCAGCATAAACCTAAATGCTGCAGCCTTCCTGGACTCCAGGACTGGGAACTGCCTCACCAGCACAACGTGTCTTCTGCTGGCTACAGCCCTTTCCCTCCTCCTGGCAAAGTCAGTTACCACGGACTTGTCATTACACACATCTTCTCTCCTCTTCCCTTGTGCTACACACACACTTTTCCATTGTGCCTTTTGCTCACTGTCTTTCTCAGGAAAGGGACCTGATTGAGTCCTGTCCTACTGCTAACCCCAGCCTCCCTGGTTGTTACCCCCTGCCTGTCGCAGACACACTTGTTATTCCTCACCCTCCATTCCCTTTAATCATTCACTCTTCTATATACCTGACTGTGTGAGCATGCTCCTTACCCCTTCATTTTCCATTTTACACCTTGTTCCCATGTCCTCTCACTCAGCCTTACCCAGTCTCCTCTTTTCCAGCTCTCACAGTCCTCACCATTATTTAATAAAACACAGCACAAATGAAGATAATTGCCATCACTTCCACAGTCCCCTGGGACATCTCAGAAATCTCCCACAGGTACCCAGACAAACATCTCACCCTAATAGTGAATGACTGTTAAATGAAGCAAGAGATTTTCAACAATCTCCACAAATTGAACCCAACAAAACCCCCTCCACCTCCATAGCTGCCTTCCATGGTTTTAGCCACTTCCAATTAACTAAGCAGCCCAGAGGTCTCCTCAGGGATCCAGGGCAAACGGGATCCACATCGAAAACAAGCCCAGGAAGGCAAAACAATTAAATGCAAGGTGGTTTGCCTCCAGGACCCCAGGGCAGGGCTTCTGGGGGACAGGGATGCCAGGGGGGAGTCCATAGCCAGGAGCTTGGTCCCTAAAGAGCCATCAGGTGGGATACAAGTGGCAAAGCTCCCTGCACAGCAGAGAGAGGGCACAGTGGTACTAGTAGTCCTGCATGCATCTGTCCATCCATGTAACTACCAAAGGGAGACCTTTCTGTGCATTAAATATTTAGGATCTTGGTTGGTTTCTGAGACAACAGCCATTTTGTTCTCAGGCTCGCTAGAGGAGAGGCATGTGTGCTATGCTTTTCCATGGAGGGTGGAAGATTAATAGACTCATTGCCCCAACTTAAAACATTTTAATGAAAAGCCTGGCATCACTGATGTGTGTCCTTGCTTGCTGTTATTTTTCCTTACCTAATTTACCTGATAGACTACAGTAGAGGGAGGGAGGAAAGGAGAAAGAAGGGAAAAATGTGTACGTTCTCACCAGAAATTCTGAATTGATTCAAAATTAATTCCTCCCCTCTATTTTGAATCAATACTTCAAAATCAGAAACTCAATTTTTGTTTTAGCCTCAAATGTCTTTTTTTTTGCCACCAAACAGGCTACAATACACGTTCAAATTTTCTTTGTTTCTTTTCTTTTTTTTAAAAAAGGAACAATACCCTGAAAATTAAATGACATGTTAGGACTTTTTAGTATTTCATTTAGAAATGGTGATTTGAAATGTGAGTTACAATTCTGTACTTTCACAGGTGGGTAAGCCCCTTATTCCTAGAGGGATGATGGAAAGAGGGTATGCTGAGGTACAAGGGCTTCTCAAGAATTGGGTCATTTGGCTCTGTCCAAGCTCTACTTGGACAGCTTGTAGCTAGATGGCCATTTGTCCCCATGGTGGGGCAAAAGGACAGGAAGCGTCCTAGACAGTTTGCTTCACACTGGCTACCCTCAGAGAAGAACAGAACTATAGGAGCTAAGAGAGCAGGAAACGGTGTCATGAGATGAGTAGGGGCTCAGTCTGATTTTGATATAAGCCTGAAGCTATCAGAAGAAGAGTGCAGTGGGAGAAGCATATCCCCTTTACCTGTCCTACTTTGTTCCATTGTCTCATGCCAATGCTGTCAAGTTTATCCAGACAGAGTACACCTCAACCTGAGAGCAGAGAGGGATGTGAGGGCGGTCTCTTTTTCTTGTCCCTGCAGAGCACCTGGGCTGCAGGCATATGGGGCTGGAAAAGACCGACTGACCACTTAAAAGAAAGACTGACTGATGACCTGCCACTCTGGGCAGTGAAATGACCCTGCTTTCACTCTGCTCTGGCAAGTCTGACAGAGTGTCCCACTTTCATCTGGAGCAGAATGACTACTCCAGCCCAATACCTCCATCTAACCAAGAGCCAGCAGATCAACACTGCACAGGACAGTAGTGAGGGGCTGATGTGAGCAGCCCAGGGCTGGAGGGGCCAGGGGGGCTGCAAGGCAGGAGGAGGCACTGGCAGAACTGGTAAGGGGAGCCCCAGGCCACGAGGGCAAGAAGTTACTGCAAGTTGGTAATGTGGTGCATTAGTAGAGATGTGTGCATAAGGGAAGCTGTATAGAGCTAAGTTTAGCTCTAGTCAACACCATCAGTCTTTCACTTTCATGAGCACTAAAATTGACTGAAACTCACTCAAAATATGTATTTTAAAAAATGGGAAAGGAAAAGAAAATGTCCGGTTCCCGTAAGATGATCAATAACAGCCAGTGCTAGAGATGACTTTTTCAGCCACAGAGAAACAACTGTTATTGTTGAATTGCTTGGGAACTTTGCCAGTGGACAAAGATAAACTAATAATGTCAAGGAGAGGAGGGGTGAGATTGCTGAAACCTTAGCTACGGTAAGAGGGTTGATGGAAACACTTTCAAGGGGCATGTGGCAGGCCTCACAGAAAGCAATCAACTCCAACCAGGCACCAGGGAAAGCAAAGGGTGGGAGAGCACGCACCTATGGCACCTCCACGCTGCTGCTGCTGCAGCTGCCCAAGCAGGTGCAGCAGGGGATGCTGCATCAACCTGCTTCAGGTGCTAACCCATGGCCTGCCAGAAAACAGAGGGCCTGGCCTCTTGCAGGATTCTCCACACAGTATTTCGTTGCCCTGCACTGCAACATGGCTTCTCCTGCTCCCACATAGGTGTGAAGACCTGAGGGGCAGGCACTGTTGGGCAGGAGCAAGGGGCATCCACAGAGTAGCCTGTGGCCCCAGGAGCAAGTCACCCTCTGTTACCAGAACTGCTTCAGACCTGCATCACTTAACACTGCAAAGCAACTGTTACCAAGGGTTCATTTCTGCAGCTGTGTCCCCTGTCACCCATGGGTCTGCAGAAATTGATTGCAAGCCTATGCATCACCCAGAGCATGCAACCCTGGCCGACTCACCCACCGTATGGCATCACACTGAGGGGACTTTTCTCTGGCTTCCAGAAAGCCAGCCCTTAAAGGGGGTCTGTGGGTTCTTCCAGGGCAGTTTACAGCAATTGCTAGGTTGCTGACTGTAATAGTTTTGACTGCAAAGGGCTCCAAAGAATACTGGAGCAGTCACAAGGTCATAGTTCCCTGAGTTTTTGCCATTTCATCCCGGACAAATGGTAAATCTCATTCCCTAAAATAAAGCCCTCTGTATTTTGTGAAGCACTGCACCGAGGGCTATTTTTCATAAGACCCTGTTATTCCTGTAACACCAGCCACATGACACCAAGACACAAATTTTGGCCATGGTGCCCACTGACGATAAATGGAAAGGCCCTGGACAGGCCCCAGTTTGTGCCTGTGAGAGATGTGCTGTTCTGTCTAATCCTGACCTTTTCAAAGTTTCCAAATACTCACTTCCATTACTAAAGAAAAATCACTGAATGTTTTGGGTTTAGTGCATTTTGCTCAAAATTTCCCAGAATTCAAGGGATGACAGACCAAACCCCAAACCAACTGGTTCTCTGGCGTTGCTACACTGTGGAGGGCAGCTGAGCCGTGGGGTGTGGTAGGGGCTTGCTGATGGGTGCAGAACCAGACAAAGCAAGAGTCAAAATCAAAACCCAGGGGTCCTGATTTCCAGGACTGTTTTCTGACTGCAAAAGGATGTTTCGCAGCAGCTCATGCTCCTGTCATTATCAGTGGGGTAATTACCCTCATATAGTTTTGGTATATCACTGGGTCACTGGCTGCTTGACAAAGGAAGCTGGTGTTTTGTCCCTTGTGCTGTGGAAGGGGAAACTGAGGCACAGAGGAAAGTGAAGCAACTTACCTAAGGTTATTCAGCAGACAAGCGGGACACCTGAGACTAAAACCATGAACTTTCAACAGCCCAAGGTCTTTCAGTTCTCAGGGTGAGCAAATATTTGTCTCTTAATATGGGTATCTGTTGCTAATTTTATGAATGAGGAGGGAGGAGTGTCCTTTGCAGCATTTAGGACCCTGCAGCCCATATTGATTGGGGCCTTTTGAAGGCTGCAGCCTCATCACTTTCAACAAGAATCAGATCCTGCAGGGGTGGATAGGGTCTCAGGTTACCACGTCTGCAATAGGCGTTAGTTAGAGCACATTGACTCTGCAAGCATCCCATCAAAGCTTTGGACCTCTGACCTGCCAAATGCACTTCTTAACTAGGAAGTTGTTTACATGGCCCGCTCTGTCCTCAGCCTCTCTGCTCACAGAGATGCTTATTTGATGCTGACACTTGCTTCTGCAAGGACACCTCAGCCCTGGTCCCCCCGGCTCACTATGCACAGACCACAGAAAAGTCACCATAAGTGCCCGATGACTGCTCAGTCCCACGGCTGCCACGCAGGCAGGAGCCCACACCTCCAGAAGAGGCCAAGCCCTGTGCTCCCCTCCCTCTCCATGTTTGTGTTGCTCTTTAAATGGCTTTGTTTTGCTTAAGCATCCCTTTTAAAGCAATGTTTAGCTTCCAGTTGGAATGAGCTCCAGGAAGCATGGCCGGGGCCCTGCCTGGAACAACGGCCTGTAATTTACGGTGAGTTATGTTTCAATTACCTCGGTGTTATAGCGTCTTGGTGAGGGCAGGCATTATGTCATGTCAGGGATACGGGCGAGGGAGAAAATACAGACGCTCCCATTACAGCCAGTGATGGAACAGTTTTAATAATACTGCAGGAAAAAAATAAAGAGAAGGGGAGCGCAAATGACTTTCCAGCCATACCATTACTGCACATTAGTAACACAGTGCAGCCAGGGAGAGAGAGGGGGAGAGGGGAGTGGGGAAAAGAGAGGCACAGCTGAGTGACAGGGAAGAGGAAAAGGGAGAGGAGATCGACGGGGCAGAGAAAGGGAAAAATAGGGTAAGGCAGGAGGAGAGAGGGAAGGAGGGAGGGAAGCATCGAGAGAGGGATAGAGAAGGGCACCAGTGGAGCAGGGAAAGAGAAAGGCAAAGGGAATGAGAGATGCCAGACGAGAGGCAGCAGGAGAGGAATGATGAGGTCCTCAGTGAGTTACTGAAAGATGTTGTCTGCCTCAGCCCCATGGCTCTCCCACCCCACAGCCCACTCCCATGCCCCCTGTGCCTCCACCGGCCCTGGCTCACCGGCTGGCTGTGGGGAACGGCAAGGCAGGCGAGAAGTCGCAGGAAAGGGGGAGAGAAGCAATCATTATTAGGCTTTTGTGAACAATATTGCTTTGTTGCTGGAACAAAGCACTCGACTTTCCAATAATAACAATCTACTTTTTTTTTTAATCAAATTTCCTTTGTCGTTGTGGCTTTCTTTAATTTTGTTTCAGCAGGGTAAGCCTCTCACTTCCAGCTTACTGCCTCAATCGCTCCTCTGGCTTACTCTCAGTCACTCCTGCCCATGTGCGCCAGCCAGCTCTCTCCTTCTTTATTTTCTTGACACAAATGGCAGTCATTGCTCAGAGAATGTGCTGGGTGAGCCTGCTTTGTAATTCAAACCTTTTATTCAGGTTACCATTATGTACTAAAGAGGAAAATATGTATTGGCTAAACGGCCTCCTTACTGATGGTCCCCTGGCTGGGATGGGAGGGCTTTGGCACCGGACCTCACGTGGACCTGCTGCCTCACTGCCCTACTCATCACTTGCCTGGGAATTCAGCTCATCCTCACTTCCATCTGCTTTCCCACTGCGGGGAGAAAATCCCCAGGTTGGAAGTGAATTTGTGCCTTTCCATGAGAGTTCGTACTCGACAACGGGTAGCAGAAGCCAAGAACTTTGGGCATATCAAATAGCTGACAGGAAGACCAGGGTTCGAAATTGGAGGGAGTTATTTGAGGAAAGCATGAACAAGTGAAATTCTGCCTCTGCCTGAGTAATTTGTACCGGTGTAACTACTGTAGATTAGTACTCCACTAGTGTAGGCTTATTCTACCAATGCAATGGCAGCCCCAGCATACCTAAGGCAGGGATTTCCCACCATCAAAAATGGCTTCGTGTTGCTGTACCAGTAAAAACAAATGCTGCCTCCCTGTCCTTCAAGTTTAAGATTTCCAGAATGCTGTGTTAGTAGAGAGCAGGGATAATGTTGCAGTGTTTCAAGTTGTGCACCTGCAAGCCTTTCAGTACCATATCCGTACAGTACCAGTGAATGCAGTTCTGTTAAATGTGATTTGAACCAGGCACTGGCACATGGTGCCACGTCTTTTGTGCATGCAATAAGGAATGTATGCCTGTCTTATGCCAGTTGTGAGAAAACGGGACACCAAGTGATCTGATTTAACATTAAAAGAACATGCATAGGCAATCCCGATTCCAGTGCGAAGCCCACAGAAACATTTCCCCTATCAACACGCTCTGGTTATCAGTGTGAGTTTGCAGCTTGTCACTGTGTGACTGGCATTTTTGTCATTCAGGTACAAAGATCCCAAATGCTGGTTCAGCCTACTGTGGAACTGCTCTGCAGGTTTCCCAGCCCTGCTGTACAGTGTCCTGTGTGTTAGATTGTTTGCGGCTGAGGGCTGCAGTTTCCAGAGTGGTACTTCTTTGTGATGCTCACACCTCACTTGCTGCATCAAAGCAGAGGGGCAGTTGTTCCGCCCTCTTGAAGGCATCTGGATAACACTGTGGTGGGGCACATGTAGTGCAGGTAGGAAGATCTTAGAGGTCAGGGGACTGCTACAAGCAGTTTAAAGTGGAGGCTCCCTCGAAACTTTCTCCACCCCCTGGATTATCCCAGTTTCATAGGAGGACACACACAACAGAGGAAATCATTAAGGTGGCCTGAGTTCCATATTAAGAAGTTCACCTTTTCTGCTTGTCCCTTGATAGAGTGGATGATTTTCTGGTCAAACTGGACTTTTTGTCTGGACTTTTCAGGGAAGATTTCTATTTTTATCCTGGACCTCCGGGAAAAGGAGACCATGGTCTGCCTTACATTGTCTGATGTGTAGTCTGGAGTTTGTTGTTCTCTTAGAGTCTCTTTGCCTCAGGGAATATTTCAGATGAACTTACATGGCAAATGTATCTAGTCTGCATTATAATCAGGACCTATTTCTCTTTCCAAGTAGAGATTATCTTGTTTACTTATTTTTTTATTTATTTGGTGCCATGGGCATGCCTCTGCGCAGGCAGGTAGGATTTAGTTGCATGCAGGAAAGGGCAACCTACTGCAGCCCCTCGTTTGTCTTTCAGCAGATTTTTAGCAGTGAGAATCTCTGAGAATCTCTTTCTACCCTCCATTTCTGAGCTCACAGATGTTAAACACAGGCAATGCAGATCTGATGGTCTTGTGGTTCCAGCTTCTCCTCCTTGTTTCCAGCTGCTAAATCACATTTGAAGATGTTAACAATACACAGAATACCCTCAGCACATGAATTCTCTGTGCAAGTGATCACTGGAGCTGTCACAAGGGTATTATTAAATTGCCAAGGAGAAGAAACACATCCTCCCTGGTTCTGAATGGAAGGGGAGGCATCTGTAAGGCATCTTCTCAAACAGGAGGTGGCCCACGCTTTAAAAAGTGTTGAGAGCCCCACACAGGTAAACTTTATTTTAGGAAGCACAGACTAAGCAATTCACCTGTACCATATCTGTTGGTTTCCCTCCATTGTGGTTAGTCATTAAAGTCATATTGCAGCCCTCGTCAATGGAATTTTTTTGAATGTCGCACAGTGACTAGTGACTGTACATGCATAAATTTCCGTACAATTTTTTTTAACCTAAAACGTGAAATGCCTATGGGATATGCAGATATGCCTTTGGGATGATTGTGAGTAGACACATGGGTAGCAGCATGTTTGCAAACAGCTAACACTCTAAGACACCAGCTGACAGAAAAGAGGGTCTTGGGGCACTGGGGGAAATACAACAGAGATTTGTTGGGCAGCAGAGGATATAGCTTCATTCCTTTTCACACGGAGGAGAACTAACCACAGATGTTATGGAAGAACCCTCTGTCGCAGACTTAGCAGAAGAATTCAGAGTTCCTCTTTCTTCCTACTGTCAATAGCGATATTCCCTCACAACTACAGCTTGCTGTCCACTTGGCTGCCTGTGGTATCGCTTGAGACTGCAGGATCAAAAGCTTGCACAGTAACGGGGTCAGAGAGTCTCCTTAGAGAAGACTGTGCTGTGCTTCTCCTTATCCCAGCCACCATGTTAACCGAGATGCAGTGAACAAGTGGAAAATGTGGTGTCAGGTGAAATAATCAGGCTTATGGCTGACTGGAAAATTTGGGAAATGAGGAGTGGCACAAAATTGACTGCTTCAAGAAATTCAGAACAGTAGATCCTGAAAGTCCTTCTGTAGCACAGCTCTGCCCCATCACTTTGGTTTTTATAATAGGATGTATTAGGATCCAGTTACAAGCCAAAGTCCACTAGGGAGTGGAAGTGTGAAGCTTAATACAGTATCACAGAAATGGAAAGCTTCTTTAATGGTACAGAAGGGACTTGTGCTTGAAAGCGTTTAACAGAGCCTTGGTAAGTAAACTGTGGTAATTGAACTAGCAAAGGCATTTAGCTTGAATACTTTATATATGTATAACAAAATCAAATAAGTACCAGGAAGAACTATTCTTCAAAGGAATAATTTGAAATGCTTCTATTCCCTCTCCAGACAAAAAGCACTTACTTGTTTCCGTGTGCACACTTCATTGTGCCATGTAGCTACGGTGAGTCCTGGTTTGTGAACACAAAAGGATTTAAACCACAATGCATTAATGTCAAGCTTCATACCTGCAGTTATTTCTAGTCCACCAGGGAATAAAGCCCTCCTGCTCCAGAACTTCAAACTGAGAATTCAGCTGATCATGGCATCCTCTGGGACTAATCCTCCCTCTGCTTCTCTCAACTCCAACTCTCTGCTTTCCCCAAGGATCACTGTTTATCTGGAAAAGAAACTGGGTTGCTGAAAGGCATGGGAGGAGAGATAAATAACAAGTATGAGCAAACTGTCAAAGAAAGCTTCACTGTGGTCAGTCGTATGTCAGAGAAAGAGAAAAAGAGAGGAAGAGAAGAATAAAAGCTCAGGATAGTACAATCTTTAAGGATCTGACCTCTATAGCCAGCAGAATTCTAGTGTTGAATACAGGAGGTTGTCAAAGTTCTTAATAACAGTTTGTTTTCCTTGAACTGAACACTGTGATTTTCACTAACTAAAATTTAAGAAGGAAATGGAGGCAAAAAGCAGTGTTATGCCTTGGAAGATGTTTCAGGGCCTTTTCAGGGTTTAGCTTTCCTCTGTTCTCCTCTGGGACAGTGTCTTGCTTAGAGGTGAGTCCTAAGATGAAGGTCTGAAGAACTGCACTTGCCGCTGTGGTGTCACATTAAGTTCTAACATTGAAAGATTGAAGTAAAATATTTTAAAGTGCAGTGTTTTAAGTGGAAAGTGGAGAACCAGATTGAAATTTTAAGCGAGGGAGTTTTTAATTTTTATCCTTTTTCGGTAGAAAATCTTGTTTGGGGTCAGCTTTATGTGAAAAGCTGTGGTGAACTGGAACTCACTGTCTGTCAGTTTGGTTTAACCTGTTTCGGTTCCTTTGACACTCAGAAGAATTCCAGTTCAAGAATTTTCATAGGCATAAGAGCAAATGAGATGAAATTACTCACTGAAAAGAAATAAAGGAACCTTTAACCAAGTTTTGGGCATAGATTTGTATGTCTATATTTGAAAGATGCTGAGAAGTGAAGAGAAGACAAGGCATGGAAAAGGATGAAAATGAGAAGAGAGGAGGACAACAGAGAAGGCAAAGGGTCTAACATAACACAAAGATGGAGGCTCATTTCAGAAAGCAGACTTCAGAAAATAATCTGTTACAACCCATGTTGGAAGCGGGGAAGACAGGAGACAAAGGAGTGGCTTTATCAGATCTGCAGATGCTGTAGAAACACGTGTCAGCTGGGAAAGGCGTATCTTCAGACCCATACAGCAACCCTAATTTTTGCAGCAAAGAATGTTCCAGAAAATGTGCACCACCAAGTATTGTTGATGACTGGGGAGCAGAGTGTCATAGCTGAAAGAGCGAGAGCTGAGCCAAGGATAAGACATGAGCTTTGAGTCCCTTTGTTTAAACAACCAAATAAGAAAGAATCCAGTCTAAGCTACTACATACTGGCTTATTCTTATACAGGTACATGCAACAAAACAGTGTGACAGGAGAAAAAGGAACACAAGATCATTACTGCATACAGCTCTCCCACTCCCCCAGTCAGCAAGGCACGCAGCTATTTGGAAAAATCGGGGCCCAACTGTTCTTTCTCTCTTCCTAGTATATTTTCTCACCTCCAGTGTCCCAACCCACCACCCACCTTCTGAGAAAACCAAAGCTCCAGTGATTTGTTTGTAACATTTAATTCTTACTTGAAGAGCTCATGTTACCAGGTTTAAGGAAAACAAAGAATGCTAAACAATTTAAACGGCCAGCAACTGACAAATAGCAAATAATCAAAGCACTCAATTCAAACATAAATGAGGCCAGCGATTGCCTATTATTCTGTCTTTGCGCACTACCCAGAAAACAGGCAGAGGGGGTGCATTCTTGGTTCAATCCCTAGGCACTGTCATAATAAACATGATTAATAGGCTATAATTTACCTGCACAAATAATTCAATGAACAAATACAAACAACAAACAAATTTGGGCAGCCATGATCAGATCTTGAGCAGAATAAAGCAAATTCACTAAATAAATTGGTATCAACTAGTCCTAGTAATTGCATTCCATCTCCCAGAATGGCTCCTGGATTACTTGCGGAGCCCAAAAGCCTGCCAAGCATTTTACAGGCTATGTCCATTCTGTGCCTATGAGAGTGGATTCACTGCCTACACCCAAATCACTGAGCACTTGTGCTTGCATTGACGTTTTTACGGGGCTTTCTAGCTTTGCAAGTGTTTTCTAAGGGGTGAAGTTTAAAATAGCTCTGGTCCTCTTGTAATATTCCTGATTAAGTAACGTGATCAGACTAGGTTTTGCATTCTTTTAGCCACAGAAATGACTTATTTGGGTCATTAAAATAAGACACCCCCCCGGAGAAATACGTGCACAGGTTATAGATAAGCTGTCAGCAGTGCATTAGCTTTCCTTGCTTTTTCCTCACTCCAGAGCAGAGACCCTGAAAATATGTGCTGTCTTTAGCCAACTCTGAGAGAAGCGAGTACCTCTCCTCCACAGTCCAGAGCTCTGGTCTGTTTTGTGACTCCCAAGCAGAGCTCTCGCTCTTTGGAAGAAATGCTGAACTCAGCTTTCCTGGGCCATGCATTCTCCCTCCTCCTCGCCTCAGCCGGGCAGCAGTGCCGAACGCGGTAGGTAAGCGCAGGTTCCACGACAAGGTAAGATAAATGGAGAAACATGCACTGCAGAAGATGTTTATTGAGTGAGATGCTAAATGAATAACCCAATCAATGCTGTAATATTTAATTCAATACAAACTTCAGATTGAGAGTGTTCCCCATTTATTTTGTACTGTCACAGAAATTGTCGTTCATTAGAGCAGTGCACTATCATTAAGGGGAAGAGGTTTCCAGCAGGGAGGGGCTGGCTCCAGGCTGTGCCATGGGTACAGCCTTTGCAAGACAGTAAACAATGGAGAGTTTACTACCTTTCTTCTCTGCTAAGGACTTTGGGGAAGGCAGGAGACATCATGCTATTCTGAAATGCTCCCACACTCTGTAATGCCTTCTGCCATTGTACCATTTCCTCCATGTGGCCAGGAGCCCTTTGCAGCTGTGTCTGTGCCATGGACTGTTTGGACATGCCAACCATGAGTTTAAAGCACCCTATTTTATCCCTCTTCTGGACTTCCAGTTCCCTGCTGGGACACTATCACCACTCACATTCTCAGCAGAGGGCTGCAACCAGGGTTGGGGGGGAAATGAGGAGCTGTGTCTGTGTCCTGGGAACTCAGGCAGTGCCAGCTATGCAGCAAAAGGAGCAAGGGAAGGCAGAAAAACTCTATTCCTAGGTGAAGTTCTGGACCGTTGACCTGCCCTTGCTATGTGCCTCCTCAATGTGTCAATGCACACACCTCCTCAGCACTGAGGAAACTGCAAGGTCAGCTGCAGCGTGCCAGCACACCCTGCTTGCACTTGGACTAGGTTGCAGACAGCCCTGCCTGCTGGCATGCTGTCCTGCCTCACCACCATGCAAAGTTCTCACCCTTTAACACATGTGCCTTGGGATGTCACGGCAGAGGTTGCCAGCTGGCTGGACACTCCTTGCTTGTGACAGGTGGCACATTGTCTCTAAATCATCCTGGCCATCCTTGTTCGGTGCACCTGGCACCCTGTCCCCCACATTTATAGCTGCCTGTCTCATAGATCTCAAACCATCTGGTATAGCTCTAACTTGTCCTGTGCCTGATTGGATTTCCTGAGTGTGATACTTGACTGAGTGCTGCCTGCAACTCCTTCCCTGTTCCATGCTGCCTCTGAGGGCTGTTATTCTCTCTGGCCTCTGCCACTGGCCGAGTTGTGCCAAGATCCAGGACAATGTTAGAAGCATGGCATCTCTGAAGCCCCATTTTTGAACTAGTCTACTCTCTCTTTCTTAGGGTTTTACAGGAAAGTAGCCTCACATAGTTCAATATTGATTTCCACATGGGTGTTTGAGAAATGTGTTCGTTCCATCAGGTTGAATACCTTCAGTGGGTGTTCTTCAAAGCCAACTTCACTCTTGAAGTGATCCCAGTTAGCTTATTCATTCCCTTCTCAAAGTCCTTCATTCTTTCGTCTGCCTTTCTCTTTGCTGTCTCAGGCAAGTCCTTAATTATCCCCCCAAGTGTTGCTCAGGTGAAGCAGCTGAAAGCTGTGCTTAACATGTCCTGTGATTACCCACAGAGGACTAATGAAATGAGGACAGATTTAGTGAGTCTGGATGCACATGTGTTTGCATACTCATTTAGTTCTCTTAGTTCTTTCCTCACAAAGGAAACCAAATCCTGCTGGCCCCCCATGAACTTCTCCACTGCTTTTGGGGAGCTGACATAGGCACAGCATACATTTCTGTCAAGCCTCAAGTGCTCTGAAGGGTTCTAATTCAAGGTAATTTATGACAAACTGTTTTGAAAGGAAAGCACAAACCCTCCATATTAATTGGAGGTGATCTAGAATGCAAAGCATATGTCAATGTGGAGATAACGACGTATGAATACAAACAGAAGCAACCCCCTACTCCCCTTTTCTATCTGATCTACCCATCCATTCACCCATTCTAACTCTAGTTCCTCTTCTCACTTCTCTTTTAGTTTTATGGCGCAAGAATTCATGTTTCATCCACATTTCAAAGGCTGGTGAGTACAGAACTTTGTCGGCATCTTCATTTTAAACTGAAAAAACAAACAGCACCCCCTCAGCCCCCCTTCTCCCAGTCTGTTCCTGCCAGAAACATAGCAACCAGCACGCACGGCTTTCTGCAGGCAGCCTAGTTTGCATTTAATTAGTTCTGTGATATCCTAAACTTCTTTCAACCTCCGCCCCCAGAACATCGCTGTAGAAATCCTCACTCTGGGAATGGCATGATGGAGCTGTCAAAAACCCAGCATCTGTGCCAGGAAGTGTTTAGAGCACTTGAATTCCTGAATCGGGACACGACTTGCCTGGAATATACTTTGCTACCAGTAAAATGAAGCAATGTAATGTTCTGCAGAGGAATGAAGATAGGAAATCCAAACCCAATTTTATAACCTGGGACATACGAGGCAGAGATGTGAAGATACCTGCTCTCAGAGCATCTGTCTGGTGTATCAGTAGCCATGCCAGGACAGTTGCCTGCTTTCCCCTGCTGGGAAGAGACAAGGGTTTTCCAAGGTGAGGAGGAATCTTGTGGGACAAACAGTCCTAATTCCTAGCATCTTTTCACAGCCATGCATCCCTGTGCCAGCTGTGAGTACGATTTCGTGAGTCTCATTGCAACAGGGCTTATATTCTCATGGATCACCTTTAGGTACTCAGTCCAAGGACACTGCACAGAAAAGGCAGAGTAACTGGGGGGACGGGACTTGTATGGACCAGTATGATAATGCCTTCTGGGCACCCTACACTTTGTCAAGTGAGAGTGCTCAGGACCCTGATTGACAAATTCTCCTGCATCACCCCAGAAAACACCATCCCCAGCTCTATGCAATTCCCATTAGCTCCACCGACTCCATCCCAGACCTGGGCTCCGCCTCCAAGGCTTCTGCTTGTATGCTGCACCAAGAGTTACCGAAAATGGCAATACGGTCAGCGTGTGGCTGAATCAAGCTGGCTGCTGGGGATCCTTGTTCTTTCTATTTTTCCTCTGCAGTCCTGAAGTTCCACCCACAGATCAATCATTCCCACTTCCCCCTCCTCCAAGACAAGAGGGGTTTTCCAAGACAAGAGGGGTTTCCCAAGACAGTGTCAATGCCAGTGACCGTCTGAGGTGACCAATGAGATAGTCACCATTTCTCCCTTGAGCAAAGCGTCTCTTTTCTGTCCATTTACCCCTAACTCATAGCTGATAAGTGCCAGCCACACGAAAGCTTCTCACAGTTGCCAGCATTTCTGCTAACCACAGCAAACCTGAAAACTGGAAAGCAAGCAGAGCTAAAGCAGGCAGAGTTAAAGCAGACATCAATATTTTTAATCACTCCGTCAGCCCACTAACCCTCTTTGATGCTTCAACCAGGCTTACAGTTGTCAAGAGCATTGCTGACAACGGTACCAACACGTAGAGATGTGTCCTTTTTCTGTGTGTGACCAGTGCAATGGAGCTTCTTGCTCTGGCCATTTGCAACCTCTCAGCAGGGGAGGCAGCCGCATTCACCACCAGGACTCTGTCAATTAAAGCACAGGGAGAATTCTCCTCGTTCAACAGTTCCTCCCTTCCACCACCCCCTGCCACTCTGCCGCTGTTAAGCTCACTGCAGCTTCAGCTGCTTTATCATCTCATTTGCTTTCTGATCTGACACCAGCCTGCCACGCAGCTGATCAAAGGCAGAAACCAGAGTGCAGCCGGGCTGAGCAGCCCCAGAATTCAAACAAACATGCCACTTCCCATCTCTATATGTTAGACAACTTCACTTCTTTCTGTTACTGCCTCTTTTAATCTCTCCCTCCACACATACACACACCCCTTTGCTTTCTCTTCTTCCTCTACATTCATTTCCCCACATGCTGACACCTTTTCCCCTTCCTTGCTTGATCTTTCCCATCACTTTTCCCCTTTTCCCCTTGCCTCCAAAGTCCTCTGTCTTCACAACTGCTCTCATTTCTTCCTCCTCTCTCTTCCTACTCTTCTCAGCATGTTCACACTATTTTATTTGATTGCTTCAGCTTCTGCCTCTTCCTCACTCTTTTTTGAGACTCTACATTGTTTCATGGAAGTCACTTTTTGGGGTGTGGAAGTAAGGTCCCAGAATGGGTATTGTTTCCTTCAAAGATATGGGTAGACTATTATTTTTATTAATATTATCTTTATACATGTCCCTTGAATCAGTAAATGACCTCCTACCATGAAATATTTCATGGATCAGAAGCCTCTCAGTGCTTGAAACCTAGTGTAGGGAAGAAAGGAATTCAGAGGTCCATTCCTGAAAGTGAGAAAGGAAGGAAGGAGTAAAGGGAAGAAAGGAAGAAAGAGAGAACGCTAAAGAGAGAAGACAAAGAGAAAAGAGAAGAAAAAAGATAGAAGATAAAATCCAAATGCCTAAAGGCATTTTGGACTTTTGGGGAGGGTGCTGATGACAGACGGTTAATACAAGCGGTTCAATTTGAAAACTTTTCATATGATGTAGCTGAATTCTGTTTTAACGTAATCCTCAAATAGCTCTTGCATCTCAGGCTGAACTAACAATCCCTGGAATGTCTCTGGTAATTCTCTCGCTCACCTGCACAGGACTATAAACTAGTCTTAATTCTGGATTTGGGCTCACATTTCAATATTTCAGTCTGCAACCAGCAATCATTCCGAATTGGGAAGGAGACCAGTTCAGACCTGTTTAGGTTAGGAAATGAGTGTTGAGTCTGATCCCTTATGGCAAGCTCAGGCTCTTGTCCCTGATGATAGACAGGCCACATACATTAGAGAAAGGCATAGGAGTCATATGTGAGACAGGTGAGATAATTTTGCCTCCACTTCCCTACCCATTAGGACTCAGCTGAAGCTTCAAGAGTTGGAAATGATGTTCCAAGGCTCAAACTAATCTGCAAAATTTGTGTTGAGATCTGAACATCTCTGAGGTCTTCAGGCAGACATTTTGGTCTACACCCAGCTTGATTAAAGTATTCCTGGATTCAATTAACTGAAATATAATGGGATTATTTCACAACATGCAATCTGATTTTTTTTGGTTACAGCAAAGTGAGGGAGCTGTGATTACAGGGCTTAATACAGAAGGCCTTGCTGTTCCACTGGAATCAAAAAGTGACATGAAATTAGGTCAATTTAGCCAGAATTTCTTGGGGAAAATTGGGAGTGGGGGAAAATATCTCTGGTTTTCCTTCATAAGATTATTTTTCATTAGATAATTCTAGAAAATGTATTTCATGGCACATTATGAAACAGAAGAAGAAACAGTTTAAATAAGACACTTCATTTTCATGAAAATAAAATACACATTGAATAAGTGTTAAGTACATGCACAAATTCGTTTCCCCAGATAATTCTCTAATAGAAAGCATCTTTCAAAAATTAGGGCTTTAATTCCAGTTCCAAGTCAAGCCTATATTTCAAAAATCTGAACCCTCGGTGTGGGTGGTCACAGGCTTTATTTTGCCAGATACTGCCCCTGGGAACGATGGTCAGCACCAAGGCCAGTCACAGGCACCCACCTGTGTGATGCAGCTACCTGCAGCCTGGGAGTGACTTCCAACACACCGATGGTCCATGGAGCACATTTTGAAATTCCATCATCCAACTCATTCCCTCACCTTGGTGAAATTAAATGGTTGCTCTCCACAGGGGCTAGCGAGAAAACTTCCACTTCACTCTATAACCTTGAATCAGTCCTCGATTAAGTGCCCATCTGGAGGCTTTACTAGCCATGGCAGTCCCAGAGCTGAACAAATGGCTGAGCTCCTAACAACAAATTCTCTTGCTTCAAATCCATTAAGCAGATTTTATTTACAATATCTTTCTACGTCAGCAGCACAGATAGTTCATTTTTGTAACCAACCCAGCCTGTTACACATCTGCAGATGCTCCCACATGAATATGCTCTAAAATGTAGCCTTTCCATCATATTGGGGTACTTTAGCTTGTGGAGCTCCTTTTGAACGTTTCCAGTTGAAGGTAACTCTTGTGCCATGGGATTCTTAAAAAAAAAAAAAACACCTGAAAGAAAAGAATTCACCATCTATGGTCCCTAAATCCCGAGTTCTCAGCTTAATAATACATTTTCAGCTGTGCAGTTCCAACATTTGTAACTAGTGCTGAGAAAATAATTTGCAGACAGTAATTTGCTGAAAGAATTTAGTCCTTTTCTCTGCTCGCAGATGGTCCCTGAGCAAAATCAAAATTTCCTCGAATGTACTCATTATTTGAAAATACTCAACACATTTTTGGCAGGGCTTTTTTTTCCCCTTTTAAAAAAAAAAAAACAACCCTTGCAGATTGATCACAAAAGCATTGCTTGTGTATTCCACAGTTAGTTCTAGCCATGAGCTTCTGGTTGTTGTGATTAATCATAGGTTCATAGTATGGTTTTCATTCCCCCCCTGGAGGGAAAACAAAACCCCCGTAATTCTTATAGTCAGGTGTAGGCCTTGAAAAACCCCTTTGATTTCACTTCAGAAAAAGAGCAGGTAAATTAGACTAGAGAATTTTTACCTTTTTAGTTTCTGGTTCTTCCAGGTTTTCCCACATCTTTCATAGCACCTACAGTTCCAATTTCATGTGGCCACCATACAAGGCCTTGCAATGATGTGGCAGGGCCACATATTTGGGAGCATGTGTCCTAATGGCACAACACCACATGTAACACCCGCTTGTGCTCCCTGGCCCTGTGCAGTGAAATCAGCTCACCGCAGACTAGAGCAGGAAAGCACCGGTGGAGAGGTTGCAGGATGCTGTGTTGGAAGCATGTGAGGTATGGGACGAGCTGGAGGGTGTGCAGGGATGGGGGTGGACAGGTGAGTCTTCAAATTTGTGAGTCCCTGAAGGCCTGTTTTTTTAAGGAATTGCTCCAGAGGACAAATAAATAAGGCTTCAAAAATTGATTGGTAGTCTGGGTCCATCATTGTAATTCCATTATCTCCTTGCATGCCAGGGAACTACATGCAAGGGAGGAACTTAGCATTGCATTTACCTGTGTTCACACCAAGACCTAGAAAAGAGGAGTGTTGTTTACTTACAGGCTTGTTAAGGCTACAGTAGACCCACCAACTTCTTATTGTCCTTATGTTCTGCTCACCCTCTTCTGCTAGCTCTGGGTTGTCCTGCTGTGCTCCTCTAGCTGGGACAGTGGAATTCATCTAGGGCTGGGTTCAAGCTGATGTCCTAGGGCTGAATGGATGGGGCCACAACCTGGCAGAAATCCTCTGAGACATCCCTTCCATCCGTCAATCACTCTCTTTCTGTGCTAATGTGTGCTACTGATGCAAGCACAGACAGAATTGTGACACTCTTTACAGCTGCTTCAGGGAAGAACCACATTTACATTACTAAATGCAGCTCTCCAGCAAAAACACAGAGTGAAGTCAGAAGACAGCCTTTGATAAGGAAGAAAGAGACTTTAAAACAAATAACCCACATTCACTAACATGTATTCAAATACAGACAAGAGGAACAGTGGTAAAAAAAACAAAACCCCTGACATTTCTTCTTCAAGAAGCCTTTATCACAGAGAGTGTGGTTTTTATTTTGGCTGTTACCTTTCCTTTTGATAGTCTCTTCTGAATCATTTCTCAAACAGACATTTCTCCACTTCCCCATGTGTACTCTGTGGTGTTGGGGGATCCTGTCTCTTGCAGATATATTCTATGTTAGACTACCCCAATCAATGACAGGCCATAAAGGTGTAAAAGGCTTTTCTGCTCCTGGAAGACGTTCTGTGTCCACAGTGGAACTCTGACATGAGGTCTCAAATTTGACTTATATCAGGAAAACAGATCAGAGATGCCTGTCTTGCTGCTGCATATATGGAATTATGACAACTTATAAATGTTTTGAGAAAAAAACAAAGGAGGAGGTTTTTCAAGGGGATGACATTTGCGTTCAAATTGATGTAGTATATGGGAGATTCTGTTTGTTAATCATATGTAGGAAAACACCTCACAAAGCCTTTGGGAACATATAAGGTGCACTATGATAGCCTGGCTAGATAATTGGTACATTTTCAGTATGACACTAGATTTATTTTATTTTTTGAATTGTGTGACAGGGTGGTAGAAATTGAGGAGTTTCAGCAGATGGAAATGGGCAGCTGCAGCTAGCCTTAAATAGAAAAGAAAGGATTTCATGACATTTACAACAACAAAAATACAGAAGCACAGTAGCTGTTGAAGATGACATCAGTAGGTTTCAGAATTAGCCCTTTATTAGGGTAAGTGATGAGATTCATACTGTTCAGACCTAATGGTTTTGAGCTGTATTCTGGGAAACACTGGAGCAGAGAGTTATGCTCAACTTATATTCTGGTAGTTTTTTCTAGCTTTTTTGATGGCAGAAAAAGTCTTTTAAAAAATGGAACTGAAACAAAGAACAATTCAGAGACAGGAGGTCAATTCTGTGGCAACTTCCATGGCAATGGAGAAAAAAAAAACTCCCAATACTAAGAGCTTTTATAAAAGGTAGATTTTTCATAGCTAGAACATTTTCTGTCTATTATAAAGTTAAAAAATAAGGAATTTCCTCAATCAGAAAGCAGAGGCTGAATCACTCCAGATTTAGGATGTTTGAAATATAAGGCAAAATCTCAGTCCAAACTTAGCAGTTCATTCCACCCCCAACACCATTCACCATAGACCTCTCTCTCCCAAGCATCAGCATGTCTCGAGTTCAGATCCAGATGCAAATTCCTTAACTTGTTAAAAAGTCTCACCGGTTACGAAGTCAAAAGAGGACAAACGTTACAGCATGTGGGCTTAGACACCTCTTGAATCAAGAGGGTAAAAAAAGAAACACAATCTTTCCTGTTATTTGAGCTCAAGGTTTATGTCAGACAGTACATGATGTTCTAACCAAGGGGAGAAGGATGTAGTGAACCCAGGCTTTATTAAGGTCCAGTGTATATGATTTACTTTTTATTAATTTAGTTAGCAGCTAGTAATTTGGGCAAGAGTTCTAGCTGTGCTTAATGCTTTAGTCTTACAACAGAATAATACCTCCAGCATCATTAAAAACAAACATTCAGATGGGAACAAATTAGCTCATCTCAATTCAGCCAGCTGCAAAGACCTCCTTTCTATTTCTGCCATTTCAGAAAAATTATATCAGCCACTTCCAAATCACCTTTTAAAAATATGTGACTTTTGCGTCAAGCCTGTAAGGCCATAAAATTCAGGCCCTTCCAACCCAGTAAGGGAGTCACTCTCCAAGGTATCTGTGTTTCCTTGGAGAATGCCCTGAAAGTGAGCGGACCATCTGGTCCACCTCTCCCTGCCACAGAGGTGGCACCAGGTGAGCGGTGACCCAACAAGCCACTGTCATAGTTGTATAGGTCACCTAAAACTAAAGAAAGCAACCTGCCCTAAAATATTTAGAGGTCCAGGTCTTACCCAACAGCTTCCAGAGAAGGGCATTTACCGCTGCAAGTACACCAGGGCATAAAATAAACAAGGAATGCAGCCTCTGCTTTGACATCCATTTTGTTCATGGGTGATCAAATCCTTTCTATTCCTTTATCCACTGTGCACTGCCTTGATAACGAGCACCTACAGCTCCAGGCAATACAAAGAGAACTGCAGAAAGCAACAGCAAAACCCTCACTTGCTGCCTGGGACTGGCTTCTGTGCTAAAAGCTGGAGCGAACTCTCCTCTCCTTTTCCACTTAGAGTTTCTCTGATGCTTACTGAAGAAACAAGAACAAGCCTTATTTATTCTTAGAAAAGTTGCTAGGTCACCCATAAGCCCAAATTTAAGTTCTGGTGGAAAAGGCTTTTCTGCAGACTGCATCTGAAAATTGCCCACTCTCAAATCCCACTTCCTATCCCGAAGCACTTTGAGGAAGTTTGGATACACATCTGAACTTTTCAGCTTGATGCATTCTCTCCCTGTGACTCATAGAAATGTTTCCATGAATATTTAATTTTTTTTAAGTTCCAAAAGGAAAAAAAAGAGGCTTAAATAGGGAAAGAAAAAGACTCAAACAAATACCATAGCTGCCAACATCTTGTGACAGAAAGTCAATAGCTTTTAAATCTGCATAAAATTACATACATTTCCATGACATTACCTGCATTTGCATATAGTGGTGCCTGATGCTACAAGGGACTTGTGGCTCCTCCCCAAGACTCACTAAATCCTGACTTCTCCCACCGTCCCAGCAACACATTATTTCTGCCATCCTTGAGCTCTGAAGGCACTGGGAAAATCCAGGAGGGAATTGCTGGGGCATTTCCACAGCCCATTGGAAATTCCTGTCTGACCAGGGGCATGGGCCAGCAGCTTCAGGAAGTCTCCCTGAGACCTATCGCCCTTTCTTCTTCCCAATCTCTTCCTCTCCTACTTGGCAGTCCCATGGGGAGACTGGGGAGGACAACTTCTAGAAGGTAGAAGAAAGTCCATTTTCCTCCTTCCTGTCCCTTTTCCTCACCACATGCAACGAAGGGCTGATGCCCATAGCATCACCAGCTAGGTGTTGGTGCCAGTCCTCAGGGGGATCAGGAATCCCCCTCAGCCCCTCACAGGCTGGGGCAAGGCAACCCACTGGCACCCTGTGCAGCATTGTGGGTTGGAGATAGAGGGAAATAGGGTCTGGTCATAGAAATGACCAGCCTTTGGGGTTTCTGGAGTGCACGGAAGGGGAAAAGGCTGGCCCAGAGATGGGGAGTGTCTGTCTGCAATCTGAGCAGAGGGCAGGTTTGAGAAAGCATGGGCAGTACTGGCTTTTATCCGCAAGCAGAAGAAATGTCTCTAGAGTATCACAAAGAAAGCGGAACTCCAGCTACAAATCATCTGATTGAAGCACTGTCATCACAAAACATTTAAGCACAGCACTTCCCAGCTACTGTGATGGCTGCCACACCTTTCTGCCCCCCCCAGCCCTTCACTGCTCCCCTCGATTTTGTCAGCACATCTGTATTTGTGGGGTGAACCCAGGAACCCCAGTTCACATTGCTTCCCCCACACTAGGGGACCAGTGAGGTTGTAGGCACAGTGTGTCTGGGAGGAGGTGAGAACCACCTGCTAGCAACCTTAGTGCAACTGAAAATCACAAACTTAGAGACAGTCTGACTCTAGGGTTAGACAAGATACGTTGTTTTTCACTACCTAACAAAAAACAAGGATAAGTTCGATGAGCAATTCCTTCTTGCAACAGTCTGCAGTTGTGCTTTTAGCAGATAGATATATTCTGGAGACAATCCTGCTGGCTGGACTGACAGCTGAGGGATCATGGGGTAACCTATCCCAAGCACCAGTGAGCATCCTGAACAGACATCTTCTTCCACAGGCCTCCCTCAGGTTACAGAGAGAGCAGGACATGAGGAGCTGAGGGTTTTATTTTTTTCCTGCCTTCTCATTGCCAACCTTCAACCCAACAGCCAGAGGTACTGTTTCATGTGTTTAGGTTTCCCCTGGTGACATTTGCCCACTAAAAACTGAACCCAAACCCACCAGCCTCCTTTCACAGAGGCCATGAAACAGGTCAGTAATGAGTTGGATCAAAATGGGGAGTTCTTTGTATCTCACCCCCAGGCCCTAGCCTCCTTGTGTGTAACTGCTTTTGAAATATATTTGGTAACACACCGAATGTATTTAAAGGGATTGTGGAACTGGCCAATTTTCATGCTAATTAAAGTGCAGGAGATGGAAGTGAGCTGTTTGAAATACATTACAGCACCGAGGAAAACATATTGTGCGCTATCTCATATTTTTCAAGAGCCCATATTCAAATCCACTTTCAATCTGTGTGCACTGTGCTTCTGCTGCTGCCTGTGTTACCAATCCACAGCCAGTGTCCATCCTGCTCTTGTGCTGGCCCAGCCTTTGGCATGGTATGGACCTGGATGCAGAGCCTGTCCCTGGGGACAGAGAGAACTAGGTCAGTGGCTTGGAAGGAACTGGAGCACCAGGCTCCCACATGGGGGGAGGCGGGGAAAGGAGAAGATTACTAATCTCTACAGACAGCATAGCCAAAGGGGACAATATTTAAATTTCCCACAGCGGATGCTCGCAGAGGAGAGAGCCCAGGCTCACAACAGTGTTTCTCCTGCAAGGACTGGGGGAAGTGTGAGGTTCAGTTAAGTCTGGGGGAAGGGAAATCTCATGCAGAAAGGCATTTGCAGAGCATGTGAACATCCTTTCTTCACCTCACTGGATAGCTCGTTGGTCAGATCACACACTGCCCCAGGTGGACAATAGCTAGACCAGCATCTCTGAGTGAGGGGCATAGGTGTAGCTTTGACCTGTACTCAGCTGCTCAGGCTGCATGAACTGCTTATCAAATACAGAGCAATTTACTACTATAGCAGGTCTGTTGAGATCTATTGTTTTGTCCTATTTGACCAGTTAAGTTTCAAAACTCATTTCTTTTGGGCTCTTTAAATGCTGCACTTTTGTTTGTACACAGTTCCTTCCTTTACAGGAAGAGACACCTTCAGAGTGCACGTTCATGTGTATGAGCTAGTTTCAGCATCTGGCTTGGGAAAAATCTACGTGTGTACTGATGGGAACGTCCTTGTCTGCTTCCCAAGGTAGTGGTGCGTGTGCAACATCCCTCCAGTTCATCTCTGCATGTTTGTTTGCCTCCCTGCAGATGGTGGCTGTCAGAGGAGATGATCTCTCCAGGCACACACCCCCATTCCCCATAGGAAGACTGCAGAGAGAAGGGTCTTATTTCTATGTAGACACACGGTAGGTATAGGATTCCTGTCTACGCGTGATTGCTTGTATGTAGGAATTACTTGGCTGTTTTCCTTTTGTTTTCATCTCCTTGCCCTCTCTCACTATCCTTTGGATACAGGGGCTGCAAGCATATTTGTCCCTGGGGCTGGGAGCTACCAGGCTGCACTGTCAAGTGCTGAGCAGTATTTCTTCACCCTCAGGAGGAAATCTGCTTCTTTAAATATTTGTCTGACTCCCTGACAACTTTTTGACAGAACATCCACTCCCCTGTTTACAGTAGCATTCAGTGACAGAAGACATCTCTATCAGGGCACCCTCTCCTTTGCAAGCAAAGCCCTAGTCCTGTATGGCAACAGATATTCTTTCCCTGCTTCAGGTCATATCTGAGTTTCGTCCCCTGTGTTATCTTCTGTGGGGCCTCATTTCCCAAGCCAGAACTTGGAAAGACAGCTGCCCTGGGGCTGGTATGCAGATTGTAAAGGTTAGGCAGCAGCAGGTGAGATGGTAAAAAATAGAGGCTCTTCCCACTTCAGCTCCACCAAAGGACGGAGGTGGTGGAATAAAAGCAAAAAGAGCAAATCCCTGTTCTTGTGAAATAAAGGCAAGTGTCTCTCTTAAATGTTAATTGAAAAGTTTTTCTTCATTGCTTCAGAGTCTGGCAAGTGATGTGTGTGTGGGTGGGAGAAAGACAGGAATTACCTAGTAATATCTGGAGACACCCTGCAATCCCAGGGATCATGTGGTTTTGGAAGTGGCAGCAGGTCTCAGGAGGCAGCTGAAGTAAGCCAAGATGACACGTGGGAGTAGAGGAATTAGCCAGCCCTGTCTGATGCTGTTTCATCTTCCTACTGTCAGGTCCAGCTGAAGTCCTTGCATTTGGAGAGAAGCCATCAGCAGTCCATTAGATCAGTTTCTGACTTAGCTCTATCAAGGTGATGTGGCTGACTGGTCAGCGCAGTAATGAATTTGAAGAAAAATGTCTAAATGAAGTTATCCCTAAAGAGTATCTGAAAGAATAGCCTGGTTTCACGAGCTTGTGGTAGACTAAGCCTTTTAATAAGAACAATCTCTAGATTGCCGTTGTGACATTGGAAATCATTGAGTGCTTAAACCCTACTCTACCAGTGCCTGGCAGTTTACAGCATGAGTGGTAAATAAGTGTGCTTGCAAGAATGAAGAGATTGATTAATAGATGGTTCCCATTGGAGCATGGACTAGAATATAACAGGGTTGGCAGGGACAGCCTGTGCATCAGGTTCACTTTGAAGTCAATTCTGTTGTGCTGCCAAGATTTCTTCTGCAGTGTCTTCTCCATGCAAAGGAGAACAGGAACTTTGCTGGTGTTGGTGGTATTCATGTTGTCTTGTCCTGCTTAAACAGAAGGTTGAGAAGAACCATCTATCTGTGGTAAGCTAAGCAGCTTACAAGATCCTCCATGTTCCAAAGACAATGAGAAAGTTAGGAGCCTCAGAGTCTCAGGAACCTCAAGGCAGCTATTCCCAGGTCTTCATGCTCTTTAGGATGCTCAGATTAGGAGCACAAATAGTTTTGCTTCAAAAAGCTGTCTCTGGCAGAACCACAGATACTTGTGTTCAGAGGCAGCACTGTGCGCTGAGTGTCATCCCAAGGAGGGAGAGATGCTCTCCTATAGGATTTCTGGAAGGCACTGCCATTGTTCAGAGTGCAAGTGGGCTGAGGAGCTTAACAGATGGCTGCAGTGAGACATGGACTCTCTACAGATGGTGAATTCATTCCCTCTGAGATCAGTGGTGGGCTGGATGACAGCCCAATATGGCTGTAGACTCCAAAAGCCTGTATTACCCCCACACACCCTGTTATCATGACATTTTCCTCTCTGGAGAAGGCAAAGGGATTTAGAGAGAGACAGACACAGACACAGACACATATGCGGGTAGGGAGAAACCAAATAAAATGGCAGATAACATAGAAACAGGTATGTATCCCTCTGAGAGGGTGTCAGCATGGGAAGAGAGGGTGGAACAATTATTACTCGCTAGCTTGCCTTGTGGACATCTTTTCCAGTGCACAGACATCCACAGGATGGGACAGCTTGGTTTTCAAAACAACTTTCATAAGCACCGTATCCCAGTTAGCTAATCCACCGAGGATGGTGTCTCTGAGAAAATCTCCCAAGAAGCTCTTGTCCTGAAGAATTTTTTCTTTGAGATGATGGTCACATTTTAAAACAGTGGCCAATACTAGTCAGAATGATCTTGCTCAAATTTTTGCAATCAGCTCTCGAAAGGCTGGAAGCCTTTTCCAGACTTGATGAAATCAGTGGAATTAGATGGCAAATGACTTCCTGCTGTAAGCAGCCTCAGATTTGAATGGATCCCCACTTTATCCCTCCCATCCCAAAACAGAACATCAAATTTCACATCAAATAAGCAGATTATAAAGTTTTATGAAGGGAAATCGGTTGGTGTGGTGGGTTGACCCTGGCTGGATGCCCGGTACCCACCAAAGCCACTCTATGAGGCCCCTCCTCAGCTGGA
Organism: Leptosomus discolor; assembly: GCF_034619465.1. NCBI lineage: Eukaryota > Metazoa > Chordata > Aves > Leptosomiformes > Leptosomidae > Leptosomus > Leptosomus discolor. The sequence goes on from NC_141391.1 coordinate 128,751,973, forward strand.
TAGGGGAGAGAAAATATAATGAGAGGCTCATGGTCAAGGTAAGGACAGGGAGATCATTCAGCAATTACGGTCATGGGCAAAACAGACTTGACTTGGGGAAAAACGTAATTATTACCAATTAAATCAGAGAAGGGTAATGAGAAATAAAACCAAATCTTAAAACACCTTCCCCCCACCCCTCCCTTCTTCCTGAGCTTAACTTTATTCCTGATTTTTCTACCTCCTCCCCCCTCTGAGTGGCGCAGCAGGACAGGGAATGGGGGTTGTGGTCAGTTCATCACACTGTTGTTTCTGCTGCTCCTTCCTCCTCAGAGGAACTCACACTCCTCTCCTGCTCCAATGTGGGGTCCCTCCCACAGCAGATAGCCCTCCATGACTTCTCCAATGTGAGTCCTTCCCATGGGCTACAGGTCTTCACAAACTGCTCCAGCGTGTGTCCCTTCCATGGGGTGCAGTCCTTCAGGATCAGAATGCTCCAGTGTGGGTCCCCCACAGTCCTGCCAGCAAACCTGCTCCAGCGTGGACGTCTTTCTCCATGGAGCCACAGGTCCTTCCAGGAACCTGCTCCAGCATGGGCTTCCCACGGGGTCACAGCCTCCTTCAGGCACATCCACCTGCTCCAGCATGGGGTCCTCCATGGGGTGTAGGCAGTCATCTGCTCCACCGTTAACCTCCATGGGCTGCAGGGGCACAGCCTGCCTCACCAGGGTCTTCACCACAGGTTGCAGGGGAGGTGCTGCTCCAGCGCCTGGAGCACCTTCTCCCCCTCCTTTCTCAGTGACCTTGGTGTCTGCAAACTTGTTTCTCTGACATATTCTCACTTCTCTCTCCCAGTTGCTGTTGCTCCTGCGCAATAACTTCTTTTCCATTCTTAAACACGTTATCACAGAGGCGCTACCACCATCGCTGATGGGCTTGGCCTTGGCCAGTGGCAGGTCCATCTTAGAGCTGGCTGGCATTGGCTGTATCGAACATAGGGGAGACTTCCAGCAGCTTCTCACAGAAGCCACCCCTGTAACCCCCGGGTACCAAAACCTTACTACGTAAACCCATTACAGTTGGTTTCTTATCTTTTTAAAAGTCAAGACAGGAAAGTATTTCAAGAGAGAAATAACATATCAGAGAGTCTGAGTTCTTTCAAACATGTTTTTCTTTTTGCAATCAGGTCATTATTTGAAGCCAATCCGCCTCCAGGTGATATTTCAGCAATGCAACACTGCAAGATGTCACTGAGTCCAGGGTTTAGGAAACCACATCCTCATTTGTTTCAGGATGATCTTGGGCTATTTAATGATTGTGGTGGATAACACCAGGAAGCAGTCTGGAAATGCTTGGCTCAGATGCAGTTCCAGGTTCCACAGCGAACACGTAGGTTGGAGAATTATCTCAGCAGTCAGCATCCACTGACTCAGGAAACCTGACTTACAGCTATTCATGTTAAATGGTATCTACAAAAGTTCCTTTTACTTCTATATTTCCCTATAAGCTTATAAGATGATACCCACAGGGACTGATGCCATATTATCTAAGGAGCAAGCTTAACTTCAGCAGGCTGGTATTCAGCAAACCACCAAAGTTAGGTGAAGGTCTGGATTAGAACACATGTCCTCATAGCTCCTCTCTGCCCACAGCCCCAGGGCTTGCGGGCTGAGCAGCACAGCCCTTGAAATTCACTTCCTTCCAGTTAAGCAGAGAGTCTGCAAGGAAGTTTCACAAGAGAAGCTATTCCAAAAGACACTGCTGCTAGTTCTGGTGGCAGAATAGATCTTGTGATTCAGCATTCAACACCTTCTCTGGAAGCTCTGAAGCAATTCTAGAAATAGTCCCTTTCCAAAAAGAAAAAAGAAAAAGAAAAGAAAAAAGGAAGAAGTCATTTGAAACATGCAAGTAGATTTGTAGATCTGAAAAAAATACAGAGGATATGTCTTGCCGAATATAAACTTGCTGGTGCAAAGATCTTAGTCTAAAGTTGATGGAAAGGACCCTTGTGTTACATTGCTTCCTTGCATTAAAGTGGTGTTAGAACACCTTGCAGGATCAAGCACAATATGAATGGTAAATCCTAGAGCTATATATATAAGTATGGAAATACCACACTGGTAATATTGTTCCCAGGATGCTGTGTTTTGGGGAGAAATGCTGATGTAGTAGTGCAAGTGGATCCCCAGTGACTTTGCCAAGAGATTCTGGGATTATTCCAGAGGCATTACTTTTAGCTTGGTCTCTCAAGTCTGCTAAATACTTCTCAATATGAAAATCATAGTACCATGATGTTAAGATGCTAAAGCCACTTGAAGAGAGAGTGGGGCAGGAAGCTCTGAAGCAAAGAGAGCAGAGATGTCCCCAGTCATGCTCCTTTACCCCTCCCTCCCCAGCCCTTTTGTTCCAGTGTGTTCCCCACCACTTTCCAAGGTTCATCCTTAAGCAGCCAAGCACTGGAGCCGCTGCAGCAAAGCGTGCTGTTGTACAGCCGCTAGCCCCTTGCTCTTCTCAGGGAAAATCCTCCTCCCAGAGGACTGCTTCATTTATTTAATTTGTCTCCTTTCCATCTCCCACCCTCTTCTCAGGGGAATACAACCCAGGCAGATAAGCTAATGAGACAATTAGCTCTCCGCTCCCTGATTGAAGGGCCCTTTATTTCCCTAACCAGCCAGGCCAATTCTCAGCATCGTGAGTGCTTGACTTTATTTCTGCGATGTGATTCATCTTCCCTCTTGCTCATATATAAACCTACCATAACAGAATATTATTAATGTTGCCAAGTCAAGCGCTTGCCTGTTAGTAAACACTTAGACCTAAGCCTGTTTGGGGAACCTTAATTCACCCTCTTCCTCTTCCCATCTCCCCACAATTTACCTTGCATGTGTATTTTACTAAGGCCTTTAATGACCGTCTCCTACAGTGGTGTGCAGAGAGCCCATTTCACACTCAGCATACAGATTGGGCAGTGATCTATGAGGACCCATGAGCTAGTCACTATTTTATTTTTCAGTTATACACTGAGTTGCTTTGCAACTTTACTTGCCACCTACAGGCTGTCGCATGTCTGCAAAAGAGATCATTGCAATGCAGCACACAAAGGCTGGGTACAGCCACAATACAAGAATCATAGTAAAATGTAATCCAGCATGCCAAAATCACATCTTAAAAAACCAGCACCTGCTAGGAGTGTTCACTGCAAACTCTGGTGGAAGGGAACGATTGAGGTCTGAGACAGATTTAAGAGTTTCTCCTGCTTCCCTTCAGCCCAAAGACCCTACTTCCCAGGTGGTCAGACAGCAGCCCTTGTACTTCACCTTCTTCTGCCTTCAGGCTGGTGCAGAAAGCAAATGGCTCAGGGAATTGCTCAAGAAGGACTGCTCTGTCTGCACCCTGGCTGGCAGGGGATGCAGTGGTTCCCTGCCCCTACTATGACCCTGTGCCATGCAGAGAGGAGCAGCCTTTCAGAGCCCTAGCTTCTCTGAAGTCCTAAACTGAGATGCAGAGCCAAGGTAAGAGCTTGCAGCGTGGCCTTACAGACACATCTGCCTAAAGGCATCCATGCCTTCTCCACTTTTGCATGCTGTTGCTTGTAAGGAATGTTGCAAAGGGAAGAGGAAGTGTGGAAGCCAATGTGAAAGTTCTCACTAGATTCATCTTTTGCTTAGTCAAATCTAGAAGGGGCCCTGAATCCAGGGTAACCTGAATACTACAGATTATTTTATCTCCAGTCTTCTTCCTCGCTCCTGGTTTCTCTAGCCGTTCCTGAGAACTCAGAAATGTCCTGCTACAAGACAAAGAAGAGGTCTCCTGCACAACTGCACAGAACAAGATAACTGTCAGATTTGTGATGCATCACCCTGTTCAGACACATCAGCATTTTTGGCCAAAAATTTCCATTCAGGCGGAATCTGAAGGCTTTCTGCGTTTATCCAGAATTTACAAGCGCACGAACAGTTATAGAGCAGGCGCAGGTCTACAATTCATGCACCCTAGCCCTGGCAACTCATGGAAGAAGGCACAATGCAAAATACATTTGCATTGTTTCCACTTGGGATCCCCCTGACAAGTAAGAAGCAAGCCTAGCTACTGCACCACTGAACCTCTTTACTTTAAATGTATGCTTGAGTTTATTAACTCTCTTCAGCATTGCAGAAGGCAAATAGATGCAGATGAACTCTTGCTGCCAAGCTTCCAAGAACTGGTATCTCATAATTGTGCAGTATTTTAAACATTTGATCTTAAAGATCTAAAGGGGTGGAAAAGAGGTTTGGATTCATAGAAGTACAGTACCTTTGCAGATAGATTCAGTGGCCTCTGCCCAGACAGAATTATAGGGAATAAAGGCCGAAAGTTTTCAGAAACAGTTATATGGCTTTGGAGAAAAGCTCTGCTCTCTTCCACTGTTTGACAGATGCAGCACAGCAAACAGAGAGTTAAGGCTTTTCCCTTGCTACACTGCAGCAAAAATGAGAGATTTAAATAGACTGAAAATGTAAATCCAACATTTACTCCATAGACAGAGTGAGGCAGAGTGGAGGGGAGGGGAGTGAGGGAGGATAGATGATCATTGGATGTGTGAGAAGAGAGATGCATCACATAGTATATATTTTATATGTATTAATATTCATACCAGTTCTTTCCTTTCTCCCTCCAGGCTCTGTCTGCTGCTTCAGTTCATCCATCCAGCTTCAAGAGGGAGATGGATCTTTCAGCCCTTTCCTGCAACTCTAAGCTAGAATCTAAGCATCGACGTAGCATTCAGTTCCCTTCTCAGGAACATTGCAGGCAGATGTTGTAGGGACATCTACAGTCACAGATCATCCTAAGAGAAAGCAGAGCTTGTATGGGGGGTCGTTCCACGCTCCCTGGGAAGATCAGCTATATGCCTGAGCTGTGACATCTAGGAAGACGAAGCACGGAGAGCAACACAAGTTCTTCCTGAGTCCAGAGGGAGCACCACTGCTTTTAGGATGCACAGAGCTTTAAGAACTGCTGTCCCATATCTGAAGGTTTAGAACAATGCACAGGGCAGAGTCAGCATATGTGAAGTCTTCAGATATGGAACTGAGGAATGGACACAACTTTTGGAAAGAGGATGTGTGTCGTGATTGTGGAGTGGTGGTAGTCAAGTTCTATAAAAAGACAGTATTGTCTTATATTGGCCTGGAAACAAGGAAACCATGGTGTTGAGGATGGATGGAGTCAGGTCGCTGGGACACTTGGTTGGGTCTAAAAAACCATCCAGCCTAGAGGCAACAGCATCAAGATCAAGAAGTAATATACAGGTGACAGTGCATTAGAAGAGATTTTCAATTTGCTGAAAAGAAGATGAGGCCGAAGTTTATGTTTAAAGGTTGCTGCAGTATTTTCATTCCAACATTACTGAAGATTGTCATGAAAGAAAATCCATTTTCTGAACTATGTTCGGAAAAGAGATAGTAGCAGTCCTGGAAGACTGATGTTTCCCTCAAGACTCAGGTGTTTCAAACTAAGAAAACTTGATGGCAGTGCTTAAAAAGCACTATGTGCCCCAAACAAGCATCACAGCAGAGAAATAAATTGCTCTTAACCAAGCCAAGGAAAGGTGAGACTTAACAGCTTTCTCATTGGTCTTGCAAAGCTCTTCTACCTGTCATGTTGGTATTCATGCCTAAGGACTCTCTTGGGAATTCTTGTTTTCTATTTGGGAATCAAAAAACCTGGACTTTGATGAGGAAAAAGCTGCAGCATATTTTTCACAGAGAACAATTTAATCCAGAGGAAGAGATGGGTATTTTGTGAAGTCCAGCATATATGTGTGGGGAGCCCTGCACTGAGGGGCAACCCTTTTGGAAGCCATCTCTATGTGTTGAGTGGAATCAGACGCACACCATGTTTTGGAGTCACTCCTGAGAAACACAGGGAACCAGGTTTAGAGGAATGACATGAGCTGTAACTGTATTTCTCCAGCTGAGCAGAGAAGGTTTGGACATGCAGTATGCATTTGCACTGTTTTAAAATGCAGTGAAAAGCAAAGACATTTCATATTTGCAAGGAGGAGGATACCCTCCCTTTTTCTTAGCCAACATTGACCCTTTTGTGTACTAGAAAGGGTTGATCTTCCACCATGGAACAGCTCCTCTGAATTTTGGGATGCAGAAGCTGGATTTGGTTATCCAGAATGGGTAAAAAATCAGTGCAACTATTTATCTTTGGACATAACAACTGACAGATGTATCCTTATTTTTTTGGAAAAGTGTACAGAAGATTTACCGTCTTTCCTCCCGCAGAAACTGACAGTGTTCACAAAATTAGCATCCAGGAGATAAAAGTTCAGACCACAACCGGCTGCCAATTCACATAGCACAATTTAAGTCAGTGCCACTTTACAGGAAGGCTTTTACAGGAAGTGCTCAGGAAGGTTTTTGATCTATGGATGTGAAGTAAGTACTTTTTACCCTTGCAATTATTTGGTACAGAAGGAAGAGATTTTTAGCCTACCATGGAAACACGGATTTGTCAGTGTTATTTGTATTACAGTCACATCCAGGGCCTCCCACTGTGATAGATGCTGAATAAACATGCAAGTGAGAAGTCCACACCACCTAACAAAGATATCCAAAAGGAGAGAAATGAAACAGCTTGTCCAAGATCATGAAGCAAGGCAGAGACAGAAAACAGCACAGATGCCTTAGTCATGTATACTACCTTGTGTGTGGAAGACGTGTCTTTACTGAGGTTATAACTCCTTTACAAATGCATGCCTTCAGACAAAGGCACTCCCCTTTTGCTGCTAGTGTCAACCAGACACTATGTGTTTCCCGGTTACTTCGTTACTCCCAATGGATCACTTCAGCAGTGATACATAACTCCTAGACTCCATCCTAATTTAAACATATGAAATCAGAGGTGGGTATGAAGTCTTTCCTGCAGCCCCAGAACACCATGTTCACACGTCATGAGGATTAGCAAAGTCTGGTTTCCTCTGGGCTATGGTCAGCTGCAAGCAGTTTCTCTTATTAACAGGTGTTTCACATTGCAGCCTTTGTATCAAAACAAGGCAAAACTTTTTTCTCTCAATAGTGTTTTGCTAAAATGGGACTAGTTCAAAAGTTCTTGGTGAATGAGAGGAAGGAAAAGGTTCTGCAGACAGAGCATGCTCCGTTTGTCTTATATTCTGAGCATGCAAGATAAATGTCATGTGAATTAATTTTTTTCCTCAGACCAAAATGAATAGGAATTTAATTCTCAAATTAAATTAGAGAATTTAAAAATCCAAAGCCAGTTTTACCGAACACAATTTATTTTAATTACTTTTAAAACCTGTGTGAAAAAATCAGTCCTTTGCTGTAGTTAGCATACATTTTCACTTTGACAAAAAGCTTGTAAAAGCCTTTTTGAAAATATGTTTTTCTTGAAATTTTTAAATGTACCAAACCAATCCCCCAGGCAAATTATTTTTCAAGTTGGTGTTTTCCAGTGGAAAAGGATTCATGTTTTAACCTTCCATTACTAAAATTTCTAGCCTGACCGAGCACTCTTAGCTATGTTGTGAGTTAATAGCTGGCTTTGGAAACCATAATCCAGGCCTGATGCACACTGGCTTCTTTGCAGCCTATGGCTGAACACTGGAGCAGGCTGTGCCTGGAAGGAAGGTGTACCTGTATCTTCTCACTGCTGCTGAGCTGTATGGTTTCAGTAGGCATGTTGGGGGTGGTGGTCGGGGTGAAGGCAAGAAAGGGCAGAGCATGTGCTCTCAGGGAAGAAGCACAGTTGAGAGGTCATACACACGTGTGGGCTGGTGGACAGGGTGACTAATGCTAAGCTGAAAATGATACTGATGAAATTATGGCTAGTGGAAAATGCTTCTGAGATACAGCTTGCAGCTGTATGGCTAGATTCCTATTTTCAATTCCTCACTCCCTCGGTGTTTGTGGAGCAAAAATCAGCTTTCCTGAGATGCTGGTGACTGGTTCATTTTGAGTTCTCCAGTTAAGGGTGGTCAACACTTCTGAAAAACATGGCTACTAATAAGATTCAAACGTATTTGAAAATAAAATCTAATTTTGTAAATCCGTGTCAAGCTTGACTTTTAAAATATTCCTTTAAACAATATTCAGCCTCCTTTAAAAACTATTTTTCCCCTTGCACAAGTCAGAAATAACCAGATCAATTTCGTCAAAAAAAATCCAACAACTCCTAAACAAATCCTTTGGGCTTAGACTAAGCATGAGCAATTTCATCCTGAAAGAAGAATCACTGGGAGAGTTCAGAGGAAATGGAAGCAGAAGCTTGGACGCTGCAACTCTTTCAAGCTCTGCGTTTGGTGTGCGCTGCTGGCAGAGGCACAAAGGAATCTGCAGCTGAATTGGCCCAGTATCAGGGGATGGGATTTTGTTTCCAGAGTTGTCAGTACCAGTAAAAAGAAGAAGACAGAGTGCCAGAAACAAGCCTGCATGGGCACGCAGAAGGGTGGCTCACTCGCACCACAGCCGGCAGTTCCCTGGGGAGGGGGACTGGCTGACCCTGGAGCCCCATTTCAGCAGGGGCGCTTGCTCCAAGGGTGCCTCACCATCTGCCACGAGGCATTGCACGTGCATGGTGAAAGGTCCAAGCCCACCACCTGGACAGTGGCCTGTCATCGGACTCGTTTTCTCCAAGAAGTACCTGCAAACTCTTGGTGCAAGGAGACACAGTTACTTCAGACTGCGATAATGGGGTTTTCCTTTCTTTCTTTGCTCTCTGTACCTGGCTTGGCATGACTCATCCACAACACTGTGAACAAAACACACTGAACCACAGTTCAATTTTGTACAACACTGAATGATGGGTCTCCTGTAGATGGCCTAGTGATGTACTGCAGCCGTTGTTAGGTAAGTGACAAAAAGCAGCAAGACAGTGCCGTTGAAACCTTATGCAAAGAATTACTTCAAGCCTTCATATATCAAGCAAACAAGAGCAGGGGGGAAGAGAGGATTATTTGAGCAGATGTTTTCAGATTAAGTTTGAAAGGGGATGGAAATGAGAGATTGCAAAGCAGTTAGATCTCTGCAGCCACAACATTATATGAATGGGTCTCCACTTAGCACATGTCTCTCACTGTCCCAATATGAAAGAATTTAAGTCCTGGGAGATCTTGAAGGGACAGCTGCAGCTATCCAGCAAGGCCTGCTCTGTAACATCTAATTCTTATCGCAGAAGCCCAGATAAATTTCTTTCCAGTTCTCCAACTAGTGGATCTTGATTATCACAAACCCTATAGCTTTTCTCATAAGCTATGCTCTTACCTTTAAGCATGGCAGTATTTGTATGAGCTGCTGCTGGGCTAGTGTCAAGAGTTAGATTGTTCAAGCCTCTCCAGTATAAGCAAGTCCAGAAAGCTGCTTGGTGTACAACAGGTTCAGAGCCAGCCCCCACTCTGACAAATCTGGACACATCAGTTTTTCCTATCTGCAAGTTCCAGATCTGAGCATTTGAGGTTGCAACAAACTGAGCCATCCCAGCTGTGTTAAGACATTGCTCAAGAGCAGAATACAGCACTTGTCTGATGCCTTTTCAGCATTCGTTGCAGCATTATTCTTTACATTCATAGCTTTAGGGACTGTACGATGTGGAAGAGCTGATACTTGAATGAAGTGCTTAGTTTTGAGTGAACAAAAGACTCATTTGCCTAAAGTGGGCGTGTTTGTGCTGCAGATAGTTTGAAGCCTTTGATGCAATAGCTCGGGAACAACTTGTTCTGAAACCATTCACTTAGTGGAGGCACGTAGAAATTCAGCATCCTTGCTCCTAATGTTTGCTGCTCTTCCCATACAGCAGTGAGCACTAGCAAGAACTGGAAATACTGTGTAGTGTCTTGCTAGAGATCTCATTCTTCCAGGGAAATGGGTATATCCCCATTTTCCTGCGTGTGTGAGGAGTACAGAAGGCAAAGGACCAGAACATCAGTGAACTGACCCACACTGGGTCACTGGGAAATAATCATATTTTCTGTGTCAGCCATGAAATCTCTCTCCTCACAGTCACTGGAGGAAGGAGAGGCAGGATCAGTGTGACTAAAGAAGCCTCTCATTAGATCTATAGGGCTTCATCAAAGCCCTGTTTACTGGCTGGTTCTCAGAGAGCTGGAGCTTCAGTGATGGCCCATGCTGTGGTAGGCCCATGTTCTTACACTGCCGAAGAGATGGAGAGCTGAGGATATGCCTGAATGGATTTCTTCTCTTTTCTGTGGAAACTCAGAGGCACCAGTCTGACTGAGTACTTTCCAAAGAGCTGCTGTTGCCTTGTGGTGTGGACTGTGCGCTGCAGAAACCCTCTCCTGTGTCTTTGCAACTCCGGAGCTGTGGCACAGGGAGCTGTGGGTGAGATAGCAAAGGAAGCTCTGTGCAGCACCTGAGGAGGAGTGGCTGGGCTCTGCAGAACTTCTCTGATATGAGAGGAGGGACATGGCATGAGAGATTTGAGTTGCACCCTCCCTCCCTGCCTCTCCATGGGACATGCTGACAGGTCAGGGTGAACAGAGAAGAGACCACCAACAGCCTTTGCATCTAGTATACCTTTGACCCTCCAAAAGGGGAGAGCTATGGAAGATGCTTAGTGATTCAGAGAGTTGCATGTGGTAATGAGGAGGGAGGCAGTGGCCAACCTGCCGCATTTGCCCTGTTTACAACATGCAACGAATTTGTGCTGATTTAACATCAACGGGAGACAGTGATGAGAGACCTGGCTGCCCTGAAAGCACTCTCACTTTGCCTAGACCACTCGGGGACCATCACTCGGTACAACACAGAAGGCTCACAGTAAGTCACTGCAAATTACAGGCTAATAATATGACACCTTGTGTGTTGTCAAGTATATTGCCACTCTGCCTGCCCTTAGGCAGAGGAGGCAGACATGACCCTATATGCATCTAGCAAGTACACCAACTGTCCTCTGCTATCAAGGACAGGCGGCAGAACTAAGCAACTCCATTCCCGGCTCAGATAAATTGGATCAACTCCCTTCTGTCACTGCTGGCTTTTGCCTACAATATTAAGCTACTTTGGACTGGAGATCCATTCCCTCCCTCCCATATTGCTCCCACTGCTGCATCCATGGCAACATTAAGAGCTTAACTGCAGACAATTCAGCCAAGGCCACCAGCCACTTCAAAGCACACTTCCCAGCTTGAGGATTCTTGTCTATTTTAGAGTTCCCACTGTTGCTGTCATCAATGAGATATCATGTGTATGGACAACAGAGAGCACAAGGAATGAAAATCCTGATACCATTCCTGTGTCACTTTACTGCTAGTCTCCAGCCTGAAGGCAGACCATTATTTCATCGAGGAGGAAGAGCACAAGAGGCAGCACACAACATTCCCCTACATACACTACTTTTGGCAGGAAATTCGAATGAGTAGGAAAAGATGGGGTCATGACTGAAAGTCTGGTGGAACAGATGAGCAAGAAGTCAAAAGCTTGAGTAATTTCATACGAATAGAACAGGATTGCTCCCAACCATGCAAATGAATGTAAGGAGTGTCTCCTTTCACTAGCAAAGCATTAACTCTTTAGGCATTAGTTACCATCATGCCAGCCTGCACAGCTCCCAGTCACCTTCAGTGAGGAGTTATGTTTGTAGGATTTTCTTCTCAGCTGAAATGGGATGCTGTCAAGTGTAGGTGACTGTCCCAAGTCCAAACCTTTACTACCCCTTTTACAGTACCAGGCACCTTGTGCATGTATGATACCTTGGGACGCAATCAGAGCAAGACAGTGAATAGTACAGGATTATATGCTGCAGAAAGACTCCATGTCCTTCAAGCCCTACAAACAAAGACAACCAGGCACCGGATACCAGATTTAGAAACATTACAAGAATTATTATTTTCTTAGCATACTACCCTATGCACTAATAGTCCTGAAGTACAACTCCCAATGCCCTTGAAAATATGTAAAGAAAACCTGGAAGCAAAGGTACCAGCAACTTGGACTTTCGCAACAGCTAGACACATAAGGTGTAGCGTCTCCAACTAATATTTTCAATATCTTGCAGTAGATGTGTGACCCCTGTGTAGCAAGTCTATTGATACAGCTTTGCATTTCTCAGTCACTTTTTGCAAATCTTTCAAACATAGTTCACAGATCTCCACCACTGAGATTTTTCAGGCCAAGATCTCCCTAGGGCACCTCTCCAGGCATCATGCTAAAACTCCAACTCACCCAACATGGCAAAAAGAGAAAAGGGATGAAAAAAGTCCCTCCTAAACCCTGTCAGTGAGTTGGATTAAATCTTTCTTTCAGTCTCTAATTATTACTCCAGCTCTAAAGCAAGACTGTAAGAACAAAAGTGGTTTTTTTCCAGGAACATTTATGTGCTCCAAATAAGCCATGAAATCTGAAAGCTAACTCAAAAGCCAAGGAGAAACAGGAAAAAAAAATCTCACTTTTTCTTTTTCAGGAAGTACAGATTAAGTGCAGTAAGTACAGTTCAGTAAAGTCTCCCTTCAGACCCCTTCCAGAAATCAGCATATCTGACACTGCAGTCTTCACATCACTAGTTTTAACTCCAGGTTTACACCTGTGCTGTCACAATTACTTCCATGAGTGTGTCAAAATCCATAGTGAAATAGCTGAGGTTCCATACCTTCTCTATTTTTAGAAGCCCAAGTCTCAGAGATATTTTTCTGTTGATTAGAGGTTTTCCTGTTCAGTTCATTGATCACAAGGGCCATTTACAAGACTCTGAGTTATCTAAAACTGATTTCAAGTCCACAAAGTGCTATCATGTTCTGAGGTGAGATTTCACATTGACTCTGAATACAGACAAGATGCTCTGGGAACAGAGGCAAGGAGAAAAGTAACTTGTCTAGACAGACTTGTCATTGAATGCAAACCTAACCAGAGTCCGGAGCCAACCTTTGTGAATGTGTCTGATTTATGCCATTGAGTCAAGCAGTCACTCCCAATAAAATCAGACTAATTATTAAAATCAGGACCTTGATTATAAATCCTCTGAAACCAGCTAAAGCCTGGTGCTGCTACAGCAGCCAGAATGCTGATAGGAGGTGGCCTTGAGCAGAATTTGCACGTTCTTTGGTTCTGCAAATGCTTGCTAGACCATAGAAGCAAAAAGACCATTTCATACTGACTAGGAAATCACAGTTATGGTAGTGAACTAAAAGATCACAGCCCAGGGTATGCGGCGTCTGATGGTGCTGAACTGTTGGTGTGCTCTGGGACTGCCTTCTTGGGAGCAAGTAGGAGACCATTCCCAAGCAGCAGGCTGGAAGCAGTCGCCCTGCTCTGTATGAAAGCTGCCCTTGCCATACCAGATGATGTCAGACTCTTTACTCCTCTTTTATTTTGCTTATCCTACTTACAAACTGTAATGGGTCTGCCTGAGATGCAGCCCTCACCGTGCTGTGCAGTGGTAGCTAGATAACACAACAGTGTTTTGACTCCTGCTAAGCAGGGCTCACACAGCATCAAGGCTCTTTCCCCAACATTTCCCCAGTAGGCTGGGGGTGGGTAAAAACTTGGCAGGGGCTATAGCCAGGACAGCTGACCCAGACTGACGAAAGGGATATTCCATAGCGCATGACGTCTGCTCAGCAATATAAGCTGGGGAAAAGACGAAGAAGGGCGGGACATTCGTTTCACGGTTTTGGTCTGGAGCAACCGCTACGCATACCGGAGCCCTGCTTCAAAGAAAGTGGCTGGACATCACCTGACGATGGGAAGTAGAGAATAAGATCTTTTGTTTTGCTTTTGATTCCGTGCGTGGCTATTTGCTTCGTTAAACTGTCTTTATCTGACCCACGTGCCTGTTGTTATATTTTCTCTCCCCTGGCCAGCTGAGGGGGTAAGAGTGATAGAATGGCTTTGGTAGGCACCTGGCAACTGGCCAGGGCCAAACTACCACACAAATAATAATTAAAAATTATGAAAACATCATGCTAGTATCCCTTCCAAGATATACCAAAGAGTTGCTTTTTGTTTTTTTCTCTTTTTTCATATTTTCATCAGTAAGTTTTGGCAATACTTACAGGTAGAACCAAATCCTCAGACAAGATCTAAGGAAACTTAAAGGATCGCTAAAGCATTAAACCCCAAATACTACAGTTCCATCTTGATTTGGTGATAATTCACAGATATTTTCTATGCAGAGCCTGTAACTGAAGATATTGAGCTCTATTGTTGTTATTATTTTTAATGATAGTTTAGGGGATTGCTAATGGGATAATAGAGCCTTTCATAGCCTGGGCGCAATCCACACTTGGTATAGAAGTGGCTGAAAGTCACTAAAGTCTAGTATCTGGAAGGAAGGCACAGCAGGGTTAGAAAAGGTATGAGACGGGATCACCCACGAAACTCAAAATCCTCTTCCTTTTTTTCTCCATCTCCATGAAGAGCTGTGCCAGGATACAGAGACTTGAATCATAGCCTTTGAGACTCTTGCCAGGTATCTATGGCTCTTGCCATAATAACCTTTTGAGATTCTTGACATTCACTTTCTCATTTCCACCTTGCAGCTGAAAGGTCATACTGTATAGTACGCCTGATAGACCCCCTTCACCAACCTCGAGGCTGTGCCAAACACCCACAGAGATGGAAATATAACCCAGAAAAGTACAGGCCTAAAGCACCCCTCTTCTCTGTAAGTTGTTTTTGTCAGTCCCCACCGGAAAACATCACAGCTGGGACAGCAGCTACTCACAGAAGCCTGCGTGTATTTTGGCAACTTCGGTCTGCTAAACCAGAAAGATTATTCAACCATCAGAATAAAGAATGAAGCTAGAATAAACACAGCAATATTTTTAGAGAGAAAAGACATACTTATTGAGTCTATTTCTCGCCCTTTCCTGAAAAACTCTCTCCTCTCTCTGCCCCAGTGTCCCCACAAGCAGGAGAAAGTTTCCTGAAGAGGCCAGCCCCAAACTAATCTTACAGCCTCATTACTCTTTTCCTTCCATAATTCAGCGGGCTCTGCACATACTGCCTTCCTGCAAAGCTTCACCAGGCCCAATTAGTAACTCAGAGGAACTCCCTTATCTGCCTCCATGCTCCCCTCCTCAGCCGTCTCCAGGTGGATTCAGGACCCACTGGAGCCAGCTGCTTGGGCTCCCTCCCCTGTCTCCAAGGTGGCTGTTCACTCTGTCACAAAGCAGTCAGTGGCAAGCTGGGCTGAAAAGCTCAAGTTCCCTCAAGAAATCAGAAAAAGGCCTGTGGGCTCAGGCTGTGGAGGCTACACCTACACCGCAGACCACCCCAGAACAGCTATGTTGGGGACTCCTTTTAGAAAATAGGACTAGTATCTTATTGAAGGATCCATGGCCAATTACTAACCTTGTAAATACTTCAGGTTACACAGCATATTATACCTTTACTTTATTGAGATGTCCATTGACTATTAAAATTAATCTTTCATTGTATTAATGAATTATGATAGTGATTTGGCAATTATCTCCTGTAAAGTTTGGCTGAGACCAATTGCAGCCTCTCTCAGTGCCTTTAAGATGTGGTCCAGATCCTTGCAGAATGCCGGATGAAAGATATGGTTTTATTAGACCAAAACCGGGCTGCTGACAACTCTCCAGGAGTATATATTGACAACCTTGCTGTCTTAAAAGGTACAGACTGTATTGCACAGCCTATAAAAACCTTAGATGCAGGAGCAAAGAAAGATATGCATAGGTTTAACGCATACCACTATGCCCTTTTCGTATTGCCACAGAGGCTCGAATTAAGGCAGAAATCTCATCACAGAATCTGTTTTATGGATGGCCTGGAGATTTCATGGAGGCATTTGTTCCTGAGACAAGACTAAGTCCTTTCTTCGAGTGGAGAAAGCTTATGTCATGCACTGCAGAACATGGTTTACTAATCACCGGCGCTGGTTTGAATGGCTCCATGGATCAAAACTGACTTTACATAGTGGTGCCGAGCGCATTTGCCATTCTCCTGCATTGATCATTAGGACGCTTTGCTTGCGAGGATCATACTGGGAGTCATTTCTTTGATGTGTGCAAATGCGGGAAAGAGCTGAGGCTTTTACAGGAGCTGCTTGACTACAGGTAAAGAATGCGGCAGCTTCAGGGAGGGCCATTGCAAAATAATAAGAGACTGCTTGTTCTGCCTTCTTATCTACAGGACGAGCATAGTTCATGTGGTTTTGGCAGGGTGGAGATTTTGTACCTGTGCTTTGGAAAAGCTCATTCAAGTGCAGCCATCACAGGTCATTTCAGCAGGAGACGACTTTAAGCTCTGTCCTTTTGTCCCCTATCACCATCGCTTTCTTTTCTGCTCTCTTCACCCTCATTTAAGGTAAGCTAAAGCTACGCCTTTGTGATGGTCAGTAGTCACTCTGAGTCAAGCCGCTAGTCATTTTGAAATCAGTGTGAGCACTTCCACTGACTGAAATTGGAAGAGGATTAGACTATGCAGTCAGCTCCATTGAACCACAGCAGACATGGTCTGCTCATGTTCACCAGCTTCTCAAAAACCTGTGTAATAGTTCGGCTGTTTGTGATTGCCTTGTTCTCTTGCAAATGGCATGCCCCTGGGGGAATAGTGCACTTCCCACCCCTGCTTGCCTTTCTACAGTGCGGACATAAAGGTGGCTTTTGCTCTGGTCCTTGGAATAACAGCCATTGACTTTAGAGGACTTTGGATCAAGCCCTCAGCCTGAGTTTTATTCCTGACAATGTCCGCTTTGCCTGTAAGCACTTGACAATGGATTTGCTGTGGACTGAACACTACACAGCCTGTTTGCAATCCTGCAGTCTTTAGACCTTCTGGGCAAACGTTCAGCACACTGGAGGTATTTATCTCCTTTCATGGCTGATCAACAGGCAGGACATGGCCAGTGAAGCAAGTTCATTGTTCTGTGCCCATATGAGGTGGCTAAACATGAAATGTGTAGTTCCATTTCTGTCTGATGACTGAGTTCCCCAGTCTGCAGCCAAATGATTCACTGCATGTGCATACTGCACCACTCCTGTCCCTATGCCACCCTCCTTCTGAGTGTCACCAGCATCATCCATCCCCAGTTTGCACAACAACACACTCACATAAAGTCCATGAATAAAAATGCACTTGGCCACAATGAATCAGAGGGTTGGCCAGGGATGCAGGAAAAGGATACAACAGTAATCTATGCTGTGGGTAACCTCGGATTGAGCTATCTGAGTTCCTGGCTACAGCTTTCAGTTGCAAAGTATGCAGCAGCATCATGGGGAGGAAGAGATGCTGCTGGCAGCCAAACTCCTGGCTGCAGCTTTGTGATCTGAAAGAGAAAGTAAAATCCCTGGGAGAGAGGACAGCCTTGGACAGACTCAGTATTATACTGAGATGAGGCATTTGTCTTCAGGAAAACTCGTTCTTGGATTTTGCTTTTTCAGTTTGATGACAAAGAAACTCACATGTGAACAACACTGTCTGGGACCTCCAAAAACCAGTATGGGTTAACAATGACTGCTTTGTCTCTACGAAGTTGGGGGTTGCTGGCTGCACTCATGGTGAGCTGAAGTTCTCACTGTACTGTTGTAACATGTAAATATTTGAGTGGCTTTGCTTTTTCAGATGAACTCCCACTGCCCTTCTTCGTTTTGGAGGCAGAGGCAGCACATCTGGCATTTGGAAAAATAACAGCAACAAAACCCCCACATTATTAATATTTAATAACTGTCTCCTACATATGAATAGAGAAAGTTTATTGTAACTTCTAATTGCATAGGCCTGTGTAATGGGTTTATGTAACACATAGGCTTTTCTATTGAGCTCACCACTACAGGCTTTGAGAGCCTTGGAAACATTAAATAATTTAGCCTCAAAATACCCCCTAGTGGTGTGGTTCAATGTCATTAGTCTCCATTTTACAGATGGGGAACCAATGTAAAAAAAATTCCAGTGCTTTCCCTAAGGTCACTCAAGGAGCTCATGGCAAAGCTTCAAAATCTTGTGCCTCTACCTTTTTTTAAAAAAAAAACAAAAACAAAAACAAAACAGAACTGGGCCAAAGCAAAACTCACAAGTACCGCAACTGTGTTTTGGAGACATTACAACCTGCAATCAAATTTCACCTGATTGCCTAGAGCTACAAAAGATCTCCACAAAAGAAGTCTTATGCTGGGCTAAATTGTGGCGTACATGGCAGAAATGTAACTAGCATTTAGTGCTTTAAAAGTGATGACCCAAATGACGAACTGATAGCCCACCTTAAAAGAGGAAAACAACCTCAGGAAGAATGGTAAAATGGCTTTCAAAAATAGAGACTAGGGGGAGCTGAATACTTACTTGTTTCATCCTGATTTAGCAAATAGTTTTGACTAACCCATGTTTTTTAGTATTCTACCCTGTCCTTAGGGGAAAATCCTTGCAATAAATAAACAGAAAAGCTGTGTAATGGAGGAGTTCTAATGAGATATTTTCATTAAAAAGTTTTTAATATACTGAAATGTTTCACTTTGACATTTCCTAAACAAACATTAACCTTTTCATACTCTTTTAAGAATTGATCAACCCTGTAGAGAAAACAAGAAAATATATATATATGTATTTCAAAACTGAATTAAATAACTCAAAACAAAACATGACATTGACATTCAAAGGAAACACTGGCCACCTAAATTTAATTTCTCAAGCTACAGTGAAATAAACAGCTTATTTCCCAATCCATGCCAAAATTTCTGTTTTGATCCAAACCAGACCTTATTTTCCCCTGTGCTTCTGGCTTGGCCACCAAACCAGAAAAATATTTTCTTTTCATTCAGTTGACTTCTTCTTTTAAACTCAATTTTAACCCTTCAAACATTGTTCAGCCATGTCCACACATTTCATGGGAAGTCTCTTTCTTCGTGGCCATTTAAACTGAAGGCTTATATTCAACTTGCTGTCCTAAAATCATACTGACAGTTCAGATTTGGATCTGAAAGTTGTGGATTGCTGCACCTCAAAGGTGGTGGAATCACGTATTTCAGTCCTGATGGTTCTGCTTTTTTCAGCTTGTAAATTTTAGCAGTGTGCCAGTCCTACATCTGCATCTGAATCCCATCCTTTTCTGTTACAAAAGCCACCAAGACTTACACAACAAATGCAATCATGTTAATTCAAGGTCCTATAGCAGAAGTGGTAGGAGAAGCACACAGCTAAAATAAAATGGAGTAGCATTAAAATGGACAGAATACAGCCTAAATATGAGACAATAAAGAAGAGTATTTGGCTTGGGAATAACCTATCCCATTGTGTGGAATGTGTAGCATTAACAAAGCACTGTTAAGTAGCCTACAGGTCTATACTAAAACTCTTGGCAGTATTAATGTGTTTCCAGTCTTCATGGCTCCGCCCACAGAGACCCACCAGAGCAGCTCTCAGTCCACTCTTGTCTGACGTCTGGTCGGAGAATGTGAACCCAGGTGCTTCAGTTTTAGACCTAGAGAAGTCTGCTTTAATTTCACTGCTAATGGTGAATCTATTAGATCAGGGTGGCTCGTCTCTTGGATGTGATGGGCTCTGTGGATGAAGAACAGATTGTGCAAGCTGAACCCAGGGAAGATGGAGATTATGCTGGCAGGCAAAAGAAAGCACTTTGAATAGTTTATGGTCCCTCTGTGGCAGCCTCTACATATTGTGAACAGCCACAAACAGTCTGCTCAGACAGTGGTCTAGGAAAGGTCCCAGAGTCTTCTGTCATGGACAGAGCATGCCGAGGCAGATGTCTCTGCCATCCCCATTTGGCTAGAAGACTCCATTCCATCCTGGCACATCACATCCTACCTTGGGTAGCCAAGATTTTGTCACCTTCTGTTTGGATTACAAAACTGTGATGACCCTTTGGAGAGTCCAGCTGATACTGCTTCCTGCAGTAATATGAACAACTCTGAGCACATCTCCCTTGTCCTCTGCCATCTATGCTGACTCCCCACAGAACTCGCAGCAAAATTCATGGCCTTATTCTTTATCCTTGTAGCCTGGGCCCAAGATTAAAAACACTGCAGAAAGCATTCATTTCTAGATGCTGGTTTTTGCCATAGCGAGAGTCTATCATTAAGGCAATACTTCCCTGGTCAAGTGATTACGTTTTCTTTGTGCCAAGTGTTGATATAGTAACAAGTATTGCTTTTATTATTATTTCTAGGGGTGGTTCTTCCACATTCTACCGCGAGCCTTGTGACTTTTCATTCCTGACACCAGGTTTATTTCTTTAACAGTGCTAATCTTTAGCATAAATGTGAATTTGCTGCCCGTATGTATTAAAAAAGGAGGAAAAAAAGCAATGCGAAAAACATGTATGTTAAAGATTCTTAAAGTCCTAAAATCAGCTGGAATATTATTGAATGCGCTATTCTGTCCACAGGAACTAGCCATGCCTTAATAGTGCCAGTGCATGCTCTTTCTGGAAAGTGCTTAAATCCTGCAACGAGGACAGAAGAAGAAGACCAGCATAGAACAGATGCTTGGACATTAGGCTGATCTTTGTGTAAGTACTCAGATGCACATCTGTGTTTCCACAGTATCTCTTCTTGACTGGTAACTCACTGATGCAAGGAAAACACATTAGCTCAGTCCACTTTGACAGAGGCTTAAAGACTTGTGCTTTATCTGGCGTTTGTTGCACATCAGAGAACATACAGTTAGTTATCATGATTCAGTTAATAAGCACAGCTTGTTACCCAATGTCTTATGATTTCCTAGGGAAGTCCACAGACAACTGCAACTTCACAAACAGCTCCTCATAACGCACAGGGTTTGCTCAGGCCCAAAGCCACTTTTAGTGTAACATACAGAGGGTGCTTTTCACCCACTTTTTCAGTAACATGTCCTGTCCCTTTCTTAAAATTTAAAGTTCTGATTGTGAGGGGGAGGAGATATACTCTTGGTTGAAGGAATTTGTATTTCCGAGAAGTGCTAATTGTCCCTTTGTCCTGGTCTTCTCTCTCTGGTCCTAGCTTTTCTGGCCACGGGCTGTTCTGAATTATGTTGATCCAGTACCAGGTTTCCAAGTATATTGGATTGTTTCATAAGAGCACAGACTCGTTGTTTTTGAGGCATGGAACTATGGTAGATGCAACTTGGTCCAATCTGCCGATCTTCCAGTTTTGGATTTGGGGAAGTGATAGAAAACAATAAACCATCTCTGACTCCTTCCAGTGACAGGTCATTTTCTCTTTCCACTCCTGTATTATGAAATTTCATTTTAGAGACCTAAAAGATATATATTCTGTAGGTAGGAACAGTTGTTCACAGCAATGCTGGGCACTGAGGAACTCTAAGGGAGATGGATCTTTGTATGGTAGGAAAGGAATATATCCTGACAGAATGGCCTTGAATAAAAATGACAAGTGAGGTCCTCTTCCAGCATAGAGAAAAGTGATGTCCCCAGAACAGAAATGACACAGTTAAGCAGATCCTTAAAGCTTGGATAATGCTGCAGAAAGAGGTAGCCACTGATAGATACCTGATTTTTTTTCTTACAAAATCTGTCTTTCAACATAGGCACTTTACAAACACACTTTCCAAGAATGCTGGTGTGATCAATTCTCTATTGTTTTGTTTTGTTCTGTTTTGTTTTGTTCTTCCCATGAATACTTAAAAGACCAAGTGTATTTCAATGTCTTTCAAAGTCTTTTACATCATGAGAGATATACCTGTGTGTTTGTGCAAACTGGAAATGGATGAAATATCACATGCTTCATTGGAACAACTGCAAATAATGAAAGCTGAAATGAAAACCGAATATTCTGAAAAGACCATTTTGACCAGTAGTTGCTGTTCAAATAGCATACAAAAATAATTCCTACAATCTATTTTGAAGAATAAAGACACTGTAGAAGTGTCAAAGCTTTTCACAGATATCCTTAGGTCTTTGTAAGGGATGGACTAGGCAAGGCAAAATATTAGGGAAAAGTAACATCTTTTATTGGGCAAATAGAGAAAAATTGGGGGTGGGGGGAAGAGACGTAAGAGAGTATTCTTTGAGGTTTGAAGCAGAAAATTTCAAGCTATACTGTCTTTGTCAGATCTAAAATCAGTCTGATAAAAGACCTGTTTCAGTCTGTCTGATAAAAATTTGCCTTGCTGATATTCTTAGGCCATTACAACTGCAACAACATTCTTACTACATGTAAGGTATCAAATTCTTTTGTCTTATTCAGAGGGCTGGAAGGGACCATGACAGATCTTCTAGTCCATCTTCCTGACTTTAGATCAGAATCAAATACATCTATGTCATTCTTGAAACTTATTTATCTAATGTGTTCTTAAAGACCTCTAATGACAGAGACTGCATCACCTCCTGAAGCAATCTTTGTCTTACCTGAACCTTTCTTACTGCAACTTAAACCATTAATTCTTCATCCTATCTATCATGGCCATGGGGAATCACTTCCTCTCTTTGTCTTTTCCACAACCTTTTACGTTCTGAAAGCCTGTTGTTATCCTCCCCATTTTCCCTTTTTTAAGTTAAACAAACCCTGTTCTCCTACAACTGTCTTGCTGGTCTTTTTCTCTAGGCTATTTCTGACTCTGATTTTTTGTATTGCTAATTATTTCTGTTGCTGTCCTATAGACTGTGTTTGTTCTGAATTTTTCTTGATATCCCACAGCACCATTTACTGACCAGTATGGAATATGGAGCATGATCCCGAAAGAGAGTGATACAGAGGCTGATTTCACTCTTTCAGGAACAAGTGACGTTTCCTGCCTCAAATTAATACCCCTAGAGCACAACAGCGTGTTGGAACCCAAATTTGAGATAAAAATACATGCTTTTCTCTTTGGGAATTTTCTTTTGATCCCCAAAGAAGGTATTTGCAGCAGACTAAGGCAGGGGTCCATTAAGGGGAACAGGTCTGAGGCATCTTGCAGAAAATAAAATATTTTGTAGTAATAAGAATTTCAATTTTCATATGGACATGTTGCAGGCTCTTAGCATTATACAGGATGCAGGAGGTTATTATTAGCATCAACCCTACTTATCAGATGGGAAAAGCACAGTACAGCAAAATAATGAGTTGAAGCCCAAAGCTACATAATGAGAAATAAACATAAGGCAGACTAGAAAAGATTTCCCGATTTTCCTTTTTTTCTTTCTCTCCCTGCTGCAGACTCTGGCACTGAATTTTTCTCTGACCTTAGGGGACGATGACTAAGCCCAGGTTCAGGCTGGAATCTGCTGATGGAGTGGAGCAGAGAAGTCAGATGAGCAAAGAAAGTGGATTTTCTTCATGTACCATGACCGGAGTAATGCAATCTATTGTGCTGGAGTTGCATCAGAGCAATGTGATGGCATTCATCTTCCACCCTGTGCCCAGGTAATGCCTGTACCTCTTCGTCTTCAACAGAAAGGCAAAAGGATAAGCTCAGATTATCACAGGGGTTTGTTGCAAAACAAGTGTGTAAAAAACGATTTTAAGTTACCTAGATGATGTTTTTTCGTATCAGTGTTTAGCAATATCTGCCTCTGTAGATGATGTAGCTGTTAGTACTGTAAGGATCCCTTAGGATAAACTCCTGTTGTAACACATTTTCTCTGCACCAAAGCCTACATAAATGTTAAATGAAGCCACTTTAAACAAATATAGGTAACAGAGGGAGAATAAGCCTGTTAACAGAATCAGCATTGCAGTCACTAAGTCATAATATTTTATTTATTTATTATCTCATAATACCTATAACAAAAGTAACTAGGTGCCATAAAATAATACTTACAGACATAGAAGTTGAAATGACTCACCATGTCCAACCCTTCATAAAAGCTCCTCTGACTCACAGTATCCAATGAAAGAAAGAAAAGAAAGTACAGCCCCTTTCCAGATCCAAATAATGTTTAGTTGAATGTCTGGCTGAGCACAACAGTCATAGCACACGATGCTTTCAAAACTCAGCCTCCAAAAGAGCCTTAGACCATCACGCAGTACCTAGGGTGCGGACCTTCAACTAGTAAAGAAGACAGAGGAAAGACACACGTTTTTTTCCAAATGTGGCCTACTGCTAGCTGCTGGGCTGAACCAAGCCTGATGATGGGAAGGGTGATGAAGAGGGCAAAGGGAACAGGAAGGAGGTTCTCAGCACACTGAACAGCAAATAAAGCAAGGTAAAGGGATCTGAAGAACTGCACCTTGTGCCACATGAAAACCCAAAAAGATATCAAAAATAGGGAGGGGTAGTATCTGTGCTGCATGTTGAGAGTTAAGGTAAATTAGGTAATTGTGAGAAGACTGATTGGTCAGAAATACAAAAGAAAGGCTGTCCATGTCACAACTAGGAGCTGCAAGGGAATCTAAGAGGACTTCCTTGGCTAATATCAAGCTACACTGGAAAAAAGTGGCATTGAAGGGCTCTTAGCAGAAAAACAACAAACACAACTTCTTTCCCATTGTTCTCAGTAAATTACCTGATTTCCCCTCTTCTGGCACTTGTGGTCCACCTCCCCCAAACTCAGCATCAGCAATTTCCTTAACACTCAGAGCCTGAAGAGATAGCAAGGGAGAGTGCAAGGAAAGAATAGTGTGACCAGTGAAAAGAAAATCAAGACCTTCTTTTGAGCGCCTCTTTCCTCCATGTCACATCTTTTTTTTCCCTTTTCTTCCAAACTGAGACATGAAAACAGCATAGTGCAGAGGGACTCAGTTGGCACTGCCAACATAGTGCATAAGAAAACACATTCCCTCCCCAATGCTGATAATTCAGCTTTGTTTTAGTTTCAATCTAATGAACATTTATGCTGTAGCCAATCTTCCATTTATATCCATTTAGTCCAAAGCAGAATTATATGCTGAGTGGAAAATGTAGCTTTGACTCATAATAATAAGATTGGCACTGTGTCTGGCATTTATTCGGACTTCGTTTTCATGCCTGCAGCCATCAGTTGGGCAATGATTTTGTCACATCTCCTAAAAGAAGGTCAGGCTGGCAGACAGAAGGGGAGGACTGAGGGAGATGTAATATTGGAGTAGGACACCTTCTGAGATACCCAGCAATCACCAGAAAGTGATCTCTTTCTCAAAGAGATGTCCATATTGAAGAAAAAAAACCAAGGCATGCTTTTCGCTCTGTTTGCTAATCCAAATTGCACTGTCTTCGCTCTTGCTTGGAGTAGAAGTCTCCGTTTCACATAAGCCCACTGGTAAGTTAGACCTTTTCAAGTGCAGACCTGGTCCTATGGTGCATTTGCGTTCCTGATGGTGGCAAGTATGCTCAGAAGGGCGTTTTCAACTGCTTTAAAAACAGAAGTATTGTCAATTCAAGGATCTCTGGCACAGACTCTCTTGAAGACTTTCTGTTAGGAAAAATGGTCTTGTGCTTCGTTTAGAAAGTCAGGACATATCAATAGTATTCTTAGTTTTGCCTCTGACTTGCTATGAGATACCAAAGCCATCATTTAATCTCCCTTTCTGATTCATTTTCTTATCAGTAAAATAAAGGGAACAATACACAACTCTCCCAGGCAGTAGACTCTAGACTGGTCTAATGTCAATTGCAAATGTGCTTTGAGATTGCAGAACGGATGGTGCTAAAAAAGAGTTGAAGAAAAAAATACGTCCCCTAGCCATCCTTTGGAGGTCACTCACAGTTTCAGCCTATACAGCCATTCATTTCCTATGTCTTGTACAGAGTTGCTGCTGCTAAGCAATGTAGCAAAACAGCTCCTGGTGAAGAAATCTGTTGAGAATAATGGTCCTCGTTCTGGTGGCAAGGTGGCTATGAACAGAGGGATTACTCCTGTTTGGCATCTTCGTTCTCTTGGCTTAATAGCAGACCCTTTTGCATTTTCACCTGCTTAATGTGCTGGGAAGTCAGCTTGTCCTTTGTGTAACTTCCTTTATTTCTTTATTTTTTCAACAATGGGAAAGAGTTCTTACCTGGCCTCTTTCAGGGGAATTTCAAATACAGTTGGTGGTGCCCAGAAGGGAGAAGCAGATGCTGTTGAGATATTCATGTGTCCAAAATAGAAAGCAATTTATATGGACAATTAAGAAGAGCCACACGGGACTTTAGTGGTTGGAAGCTACAAGTCTGTAAGCAGACAATTTCTAGGACTTACTTAAAAAAAAAAATTGAATTCACCTGAGGCCATGCAAGAGAAGAAAAGTTATATAGAGAGAACAATTCCCAGGTTCATTCACCAGGGCATTAAGCTCCTGATTTGCAGTGGAAATGCAATATGTGGTGTCCTGTCACCACCAGGATTTAGAGGACAGAGAAAGCAGTCATCACAGAACAGGTATGAAGTTTTCAGAAAGAGTAAATGCAAAGCAAGCCAGGGTCTTTCAAAAATATCGAAAGAGGGCCTCTTAAAAGCTGTCTGTCCTGACCCTCATCTACCAGTTATGCCTACTCTCCTCTGATTCTCTGTGACCTACCTCCTCCAGCATGTTTTCTCACACAGGAAAAAGACCTGATGAAGGGAGAGAAATATGGTGGAATGCGTTATATGCCTGTCATTTATTTTATTGTCATTGTTTTTGCTCTTTTGGCATTGGGCAGCCAGAGAATGTCAGAATTTTCTGTTGACCTGACATTTTTCCTGCTGCTTCACCAATTAAAGGAGTTTTAGTTTCAGACACAAAGGAGTTAAATCAATTTGCTTCAGAACGGCCCTAAGAAATCACTCAACTGTTTAAAAAGTCTCCGGAGGGGTGGTTGCTGTAGCCTGAGGGATGTACAAGCTGAAGGCTCAGCAGCTACATTGACATTCGAAGGCATAAACGTTTCTCAAGAAAGGACAGAAATTATGTGATTTTGTTCCTTCTCTAGTTGACTACAGAGCTTAGTGCACTGCCTGCACTTGCCTTTTCCCTAGATATTGCTTTGGGCTATCTTGTTAGGTTTGGGGTCCCTCTGAGAATATGCTGCTTCTCAGTAATACAAAGGGCCAGAGGACGTTTCTCACTCGGCTCTCCATAGCCAGAGTTGTCACAGGCTGTGCAGGAGCATGGAGAAATCACGTGTTGACTCACTCATCACTTATTTGCACATACAAAGTTAGGCCAGGTCAGAAACCCCCTTATCAACTACCACCCTGCAGGATGGTGTGAGATTCTCCTCCAGTTCTTTGGCTGCTGACCTGAACTGTTTCAGCTGAGTAGCTCCAAGGTTTCTGCTGCATGCTATGTGGGATTTTGCAGGGCATTTCTCCTCTGGTTGCTTGGTTTAAGTCAGATAAAAACTCTGGAAACAGCTTTCCTGAAGAAGCCAGCCTCTCACAAAACTGAAGCTATGATTTGAAAAGAAAGAAGGAGTGGAGTGGTGAGACTAGATATAGGGCCCAACTTACTTCAGGCATTGCTGAAGTTTATGTTCTCCCCGCCTTTTTCATTCAGATTTCTATGGTGAAAGGAAGTATTATCCATCAAGGAATGAAGGCTCTCCTTTGTTTCAGCATCTCTTACTTGTCTACCTTCACTGTCTCTTGTAGCCTGGATTCCCATTAGAAAGCTCTGCTGCATTTTCATGTCCTTTGCTGGCTGTTGTGCTGCTAGGCCTTGGCATTGTCTGAGCTAAAGTGCTTTTTTCTCTTTTTCCTTTGCCCTCTTGTTGAAATAGTATGTCCCCCACTCATTCTTTCCTCAGTACTGTTTGTGACGTAACATATACAGACCTATGGTTAAAGTAGATGCCTGTGGTTTATGACAACTTTAGTTTCTTGCTATATGATGTGTTTTGTCATTTTGAATAAGAGTTTCGCTAATCACAGGTAACACTGTAACTGGGGAATTTATGTGAGATGCAGTTCACATAGGGTTTGAGTCCTTGTTCTGAAATAGGAAGAACAGGGACCTGAAGTTGTCTCTCTCCCATAAAATGAGCACTTTGTTAATAGAAATTCTGCAGCACAGCTCTTTCCTTTCCTGAGAAAATTTTCTGAAGAGATGTTTTTTTGAACCCTGTTCATTGCAAGAAAAACATCTCGTGTCTACAAACTCAAAACTTCCCATGGAACATAATAGAAAGATTTTTGTGGAATAATTTGGAACTGGTTCTGCTGACAAGGTCTTTGCAATGGAATGCCAAGATAGTCAGCGGGTCCTTTGGATACTTCTTGTGCTGCTGTTCTCCAGAAAACGTGCTACTGAGGAAGGATTTATTCCCTGAAATAAAAGGCTAACACAGAAAAGCAAGTTCATGGGCATCATCAGAAGCCTAGTATATCTAAGACCACAGCTCCACCCCCTTGGCAGGCATGCAAGACAAATGAATAGGATACCAGCCTGCTGCTACTCAGCAGAACTTCTTGGCATAAGAACATCAAGCAGGAGATCTAGTCTTCTATGTCTGATGCTTGTTAGCCAGGACACATGCACAAATCTTACGCCTTGCTTACCTGTTTCAGAACTGCCAAGATGTGAAGGTCAAAAGAATCATGTGGTAGTGGTGTGGCACGCCTCCACTCAGTGTGCACACATTAAAAGTCTTATTCCATAGGGAAGGGGGAGAAAGGAAATGAAAGTTAGGTCTTTTTTGCTTCCTACTGGGTGCCAGGAGCTTGTACACTGAGACAAGTGTAGAGAAAGGGGATGACAGGCAGAAGAAGGGAAGAAGGAACAGCAGGACAAGACAAGATTAGCTTGCAGAGAATGGGTGAAGAAATCAAAAGAGGAAGGCCAACAAAGTGAGAAAAAAAGAAAGGGGGAGAAAGAACAAATGCAGAGTGAAATAACCAAAATAATTCAAAGGTAGCGGCAAAAATAAAGGGGAGAGAAAATATTCATCAGACATAGAACAGAAGGTGAATATGTAGGTCATCGATTCCATCCTCCAAACACTACAGACAACAATGGAATAGACATTAAGGTGAGAAACATCCATAACCTGTGCTTCAATCCTCATTCCAATTCTAAGTCACAAAACACCACAACCTTACAACACTTGAGGCAAAAGAGCAAATGTTGCAGTGAGTATAACATGTCCAAACAAAGCAATGGATGGATGACGGGCCTTGGGAGGATCTGACTCATGTTAATTGCATGCAGGTGGGCACACTCAGGTATTTCTTGAGTGAATCATGCTCCACATGGCTGTAGAGGAAGACAAAATGAGCAATCACATTAAACATTCCTTGCTCTTCCACTCAAAAGAAAATTCTTTCCCAATCCCACATCCAATCAATGCTTTTAATGCAAGACACATCAGTCAGGCAGTACCACTAGGAGCACCAACATGACCAATCTACTATCCTGTCTTCAGCCTTGGCCAATTTCTTGTTTGGGTAATTTAATGCTTCAAAGGAAGATCAATTTGCCCTCTCCTCACTCCTCATTCCTCCCACTCTTACACATACATCCAAGAGAATAAAGGACTAGGAGATGAAGGGATTTCCTTCTTTACCCCAGTAGTGGTCAGTAGGAGCTCTGAAGCATGAAATTAATTAATTAAAATATAAATGCAGTTTAATTCCTTCTATGAACTCAGCAAGCTCTACTTTTTTAATTATTTAAGTTCCTTGTCCTTGTTATCCTGTACAGAAGGCCAGAACTTAATTCTTTTGAAGTTTAGAAACCTTCTCCTGATTTATAAGCTAATTTATACTCATCTGATCTTTTAGCTGCTTTTCTTCAGCTGAAACAATTTTCCATCCTGGTATTTACAAAAAGTGTGTTTATGAAGAAAAACTGTACTCCTTCTCATCTTTCTTTTGCTAGCCTAACCAAGCCTCCCACACACACTTTTTAAAGGTCTGCCACTTCCCTTAATCATTCTCACAACTCTTTACTATATGTCACTTTCCCTTTTTTGATCAGAAGTGACCCAAATTGGCCACAATATTTTAAGCGAGGCCTCCTCAGTCCCTCATATCAGTGTACTACTGAAATAGTTCCCTTTCTGAAAATACCCTTGCCTGATACACCCCAGAATTGCATTAGTCCTTCTCAAGGCAATGTCATATTCCAGCAAAAGGCAAAGAAAACATGTAGCAGGAAAGAGAAATGCTGAACAGAAAAATGAAAGTGTCCTGAGGAACAACAGACAACTCTGGAGGGAGAAAAAAAACCAACATTGCCCTACAAACGTAAAGACATAATCAGTGTTGTAGAAAAGGTTATTCAAAGGAATAATGGAAAGCCAGAAATCTGAGGCAAGGCACATCTGTACAAAATCACAGTGCGCTAGCTTTGCATGACTTCTCAGCTTCATGCCAAGTCTCTGACACTGCTTGCTAATGTCAGCGTTTTGGCAAAAGCAGGGCTGACAGTGTCATGCTGGTGAGCTGGGGAAACTCTGAGTGCAAAGAAGGCAAAGTGAGTGGATCTGTCTTGTGAGTCCTGAACAGGCCCTTTGCAGCAGAGCTCACAGATTGTCTCTCCAGGATGCGGTGCTTTTTGCCTAGTAATTCAAGAATTAGCACTCCCTGCATGCTTGGGTGTGCATGTGTGTTTTGTGTGTGTGTATGTGTTTGACATAGAAAACCTATGGTGTCTTTCTTGAGCCCTAAAATTTAAAGGTTAATATTTTTTAATAAAAATATTTCACTGTCCAATAGACATGCAAATATTGTCCTTTAACCTGTGAAAGAATATAATGGAAGATCTCAAAGTGCTTTAAGAATATTAATGAGAAGTTTCAACAATCCCCAGGCAGTATACGCTTATGTATATGCTGTGTATTCCACAAGGAGACAAAGTAAGTCCTGCACTAAGTTGCCTCACACTTTCCATAGTGAAACATGATTATGCCTTTTTTTTTAGTTATTATTTTGAAGAAAAACTTCAACACTGAAGTGTTTTGCAGAACTTTAAAACAGAAGATGGCAGGGGAGAGAAAGCTTTACATTTTGCTGTTATACAAAACAGGGTTTGATGGGGTTATACAAAACAGGGTTTGGTGGGGTTATATAAAACAGGGTTTGATGGGGTTTGCCTTGTCAAAAGACAAATAAATAAATAAAACCCCCAAAATTTTCTCGTGGATGGTTTGTAGAGCAGCACTTTTTTTTTCTGACGGTGCAGGAGGAAACTCAGCTTGCAGCAGACACGTGATATTTCAATTCATTTCCATTGTATTGGCAAGAAGCAACACACAAGACAGATTTATCAAAGCTCTCTGATAGTCTAAGAGCAAAGAATTCTTCTTCCAGCTCTCTCCTCTCCTCTCTGCTTTCCTCCATACATACACACATGCACAAATAAAGGCAAATCTGCCACTCCTGCAAGCGTAACACTGTAAAGTTCTGCAGTTTTATTGTGGGTGTTTATCATAAAGCATCCTTATCTGTTATCTGCTTATAGAGGAGGCTTTGGTATGTTATTTCAGAGTAATAGCTGAGAGCGAGTTAAATTGCATTAACCTTTAAAGCTGGCATTAATGGGTAACCGTGTCAGGAGACTATATTACTGTACAATTTCCTTTTCCTATTCTTATGCTGGCTCTGTGTTTAGAGTATTTTTTGCTGTTAGTGCACATGTTGCTGTGAGTGCTGATGTGCCAGCCTTACATCACAGACTTTGAGGTCTGAGCACAGTATTCATGCTCTAGGGAAGCACTTAGCTGGAAGAAATGTAGGACTGACTTCTCCCAAGCACTGACAGACAACAGGAGAGAAGGTAGGCTCTTGTGACAGAGGCTGGCATCTTCTCCTTTGGCAACAAATCAACAGGTGATTCAGTACATGCTCCATACCCATGTTTTCCACATGCAGTAAGGTGACTAGACTGCACTCAGAGCCTGAAGCTAGTAGGTTAGGACTTGCTATTGGACATATCAGTGCAGTACATGAGAGGTAAGTCCCCTCTTATTGCTGTGGAGGGTTGTCAGCAGATCATTGGGAAAGAGAAGCCTTAGAACTGAGATTTTTAGATGTGAGAACTAAAATGTATGAGCTGCACTATGTTCTCTGTTGCTCTGACAGGGAAGACTTCTGCAAGGTATTGTAAGTGTGCAAGCCCAATTTAACAGCAGCTTTCCATGAACAGGGACAGCTGGAGCTACTCCAGATCTATTATGGTGTAAATGGAACTGGAACGTGGCCTACCACTTATCAGATATTCTCTTCTATGTATTAATTATACATGGAAAAGTCCCGTATTTAGGAATAATCGCAATAATTTATCACTTGCAGAGAACTATAATTGCAAACACAACATAACCATTTGTCAGCTGTTTCAGATGGAAAGGAGTAGGCTGAGAGAAGGCAGCAGCCTCTTTGATCTCATTTTCATTGGGAAGTCCCTTCATTACAGGTTTGGTTTGTGGACCCTCCTCCCCCTTGTAACTCTTCAAGGCTTCTTCACAAGCTGTTTATCCAAAGCATACCTGAGTTTGATTCACGTCCCATCGAAGTCCCTCCTGAGCTTTGGAGGGAGAGCTATCAGGGCAATGCTGTGAAAGGGCACAATGTTCCCACACAGCAGAGGTCATGTTTCTGAAAATACATAGCTGACAAAAAAATGCAGTGATCTTCAAACCTTTCATAAATTGGGAGCCATCAGATTCGGCATTTGGCAAGCCTACCTTACCAAAAAGACCTTTCTTTGGGAAAGGGGAAGAGGTCCACAGTCAGTTTTAATACTTCTCAGAAAAAGTCCTGGTAAGAGCAGACATACCTACTCCCTAGACCTCTACATACAAGACATGCCTTAGATGATCATAGAATTAGAAAAAAGACCCTTAAGATCACGGAGTCCAACTGTTAACCTAGTACTGCCAAGACCACCACTAAACCATGTCTCTAAGTGCCACTTCTACGTGTCTTTTTTAACTACCTCCAGGGATGGTGACACCACCACTTCCCTGGGCAGCCTGTTCCAGTGCTTGACAACCCTTTAGTTGAAGAAATTTTTTCTAATATCCAATCTAATCCTCTCCTGGCACAATTTGAAGCTGTCTCCTCTTGTCCTATCGCTTGTTAATTGGGAGAAGAGGCCAACACCCACATAATGCAGCAGAGGTGTACGATACTTGGCTGCCATGGAGATGAGTACAACAGATGAGCCTAAATAGAAGACATGTTTTGTTTTGAAGCGCTGTTGCGATAAAGGTGCATGTTAAATACAGAACCACTAGAGTTTCTTGCCAAAAGCTAACATTAATTGTTTAAATTACCACTGCAATTAACATGCAACTAAAATAAATACTTTCTTTTTTCTTTTCCTTGTTTCTTACAAGAAAGCCATAACTGATTGCTTCACGAGCCTCCCCTGGGAGCACATGCTGATGGAGCCACACAGCCTCTTCTTCCTGGCTGATAAGTAAGGCTGGGCATTGCAGGCTGGGGAGGCTTCCAGACCCTCGGGTGTACCTAGTTTTGTGCTTTCTCATGAACCTTTTTTTCGGTCACCACGGTTGCGCTCAGTGGCATCTTTTTTGCCATCTCCCCAGAGAGGTCTGCCACAGCCCCTATCTAGGTAACTGTGTTCCTTCCTTCAAACTATAGGGATTTACCTTCGTAGTGCAATTTAGCAAGATGGGCACCAGCAAGATGGGAGCTTGCACATCATTTAGGACTCATTTGGTACTGTGAAGTTTTGGGCAGCTTCCTAGGTGGTGAAACACATGCCACCTACAGTCTGACCTGTTTCTGCCTGCATATATCAGTACACAGCCCTAAAGGAGTCTATCAAAAGCCCTTACTTTTCTTATTTCAAACAGCAGAGATTCACCCTATTAGTTCCAGAGATGCCACTTACAAGGCCCAGGGCGTCAGACAAAAATAAATGCACAAGTACTTGCACACCAGTAAGCCCCTGCTTCAGGGGGAACGACTCTGGGCCTGCAGCTCTACAGAGGGTTTTGAAACAACGTGTTGCATTCAGAGCAATAAGAAGGATGTATCTCTCCCCGAGGAAAATAAAGGGGAAAAGTTACAATCATTGGTAGAAATGGTGTTGATTTTTCTTAATGATAAATGAAATGAAAATTTGGATGAGAATGATGGATGCCGCCAGTCAGAGTTCTTCATGTTACAGCAGCCAATGCCTCTTTATGTACCCATCTCATGAAAGTGTCAGAGATATTTAAAAAGAAAAAAAAAAAGAAATATGCTAAAATTAAAATGGAGAAGAAAAAGTCATTTCACACATTTAATGGCATAATGAAGTCTTTTTAATGTAATTTTCTTTACTCTTCTGATTACATATTCACAAAGAGGATCTTCACTTCCATCTTTATTAGGCACTGTGTTTGTCATCATTATGGGTTAAGTATTTTCATAAACATTTGATGAATATTAACCATTTAAAATAAAAAATAACAGTTTATTCTCACTGTAATGACTGCTGCACATGGAGGTATTAATACTAGAGCAAGTCACACGAAATTACACACCCCCGCAGCCCCATCCCTATGTGCAAGGAAGCAGCGCAGAGGCTGGGAGAGGAGAGACTCAACCTAGTGAACATGCAGAGGGGCTTGAAAAGCTGGATACCAGCTAGACCTATAGCCAGGGCTGACGGTGACCCCAAAAGACTACTGAATCTCGCTGTCAGACACTTGGTGTTCCTGGGTCCTTTCTGCACGTCACAAAGTAACAGACTATTTGTTTGCTGCTTTCCCAGCATGACTGCATTCTTCTCTTTCTTATGTTTGCAAGCAGCTAATCCATCCCAGGCTTTAGTATAACCTGCTTAATTTGTATGTCGTCTCTAGCTGGTGCAAAAGTCCTAACAAATACATTTTAAAACATGGCTTGTTCTTTACAGCAGGGGAATGGCTTCCTAAAACAAACAGTTCCAGAGCCAAGTACCACTGAAAGAGGAGAAGGAATGAACACCACAAAAGATACACCAAAAAGAGGTTACTTGGAGTTAAGTAAAAACGTAACCTGGTTAATCTCTTTTTAAGCAGATCAGAAAAATGCAGACATAACATTTTGGGTGAGTAAGAGCACTAGTTATAAAGAAATTGTAACTATATTTTATTTTGATTCTTTTTATTTTTATCAAGAAAGGTTTAAAAAAGGAAAACAATCATACGTACCGCTTAAATATTGTCTAACCACTTTCTTCCATTGTGATTCTCTAGTTTGCATTTTTCGTAGCATCATAGAATCATAGAACAATTTGCATTGGAAAGCACCTCTAAAGGTCATCTAGTCCAACCCCCCTGCAATAAGCAGGGACGTCTTTAGCTGGATCGGGTTGCTCGGAGCCCTGTCCAACCTGACCTTGAATGTTTCCAGGGGTGGGGCTTCTATCACCTCTCTGGGCGGCCTGTTCCTGTGTCTCATCACCCTCATTGTAAGAAATTTCTTCCTTATATCTAGTTTAAATCTATCCTCCTCTAGTTTAAAACCATTACTGCTCGTCCTATCACAACAGGTCCTGCTAAAAAGATTGTCCCCATCTTTCCTGTAGGCCACCTTTAAGTACTGAAAGGCCACAATAAGATGTCCCCAGAGCCTTCTCTTCTCCAGGCTGAACAATGCCAACTCTCTCAGCCTGTCCTCATAGGGGAGGTGCTCCAACCCCCTGATCATTTTTGTGGCACTCCACTGGACTCACTCCAACAGGTCCGTGTCTTTCTTGTGCTGAGGACTCCAGAGCTGGTGTCTCCAGGTGGGGTCTCATGAAAGTGGAGTAGAGGGGGAGAATCACCTCCCTTGACCTGCTGGCCACAATTCTCTTGATGCAGCCCAGGATATGGTTGACTTTCTGGGCTGTGAATGCACATTGCTGGGTCATTTCCAGCTTTTCATGCACCAGTACCCCCAAGTCCTTCTCGGCAGGTCTGCTCTCAATCCCTTCACCCCCCAGCCTGTGCTGAAACCGGGGATTGCCCCAACCCAGGTGCAGGACCTTGCACTTGGCCTTGTTGAACCTCATGAGGTTCACATGGACTCCTTGAACTTATCCAGCTCCCTCTGGATGGCGTCCCGTCCCTCAGGCATGTCAACCGCACCACTCAGCTTGGTGTTGTCTGCAAACTTGCTGAGGATTCACTCGATCCCACCACCTATGTCACTGATGAAGTTATTAAACAGCACTGGTCCCAGTACGGACCCCTGAGGGACACCACTTGTCACCAGTCTCCATCTGGACATCAAGCCATTGACCACTATCCTCTGGATATGCCCATACAACCAATTCCTTACCCACCAAACAATCCACTTGTCAAATCCATATCTCTCGAATTTAGAGAGAAGGGTGTTGTGGGGGACTGTGGCAAAGGCCTTACAGAAGTCCAGATAGATGACATTCATAGCTCTTCCCTTGTCCACTGATGTAGTCACACCATCATAGAGCGATTTTATCCATCCCCCTTCCTCCAATCAACAAAATAAAAACATCAGTGTTGACATCCTAATTTCAAGGCATCGCATGAAAGCTCTGTTCTGACAGAAGGCTATTGTAGCAAAAATACCTGACCTGTTTCTCTTCTTCAGAAGGCACCTGTGTTCCTTCACTTACCCAGAGGAAACAGGAGGCAGCTGATACCCTGGGGGCCTTCCCACATGTAAACCAATTATAGACAGCAGGGACTGGCTCACTTTTCCCTGTGAGTTCCCATGTCAGTGCCAACTTGCCTGGAGAGTAAGAAGCCATAGAGAATTTTTTTTTTAAAAAAAGAAAGCAATATGCAAAAGGTGAGGGGAAAAGGTCCATCTGAGGATCTTATAGTGCCTATTCCCACCTCCCCAAAGTGCAGAGCAATATTGCCAGTGCTATCAAATGTTATTACAAGGGCCAATGTGGGAAGGACCAGAGGTTACTCTTTGTTGCCTTCCCAGCCATAAACTGGGTCGCTTTAATTAAATCCTGTAGGCAGGGAATCCAGAGCAGAAGTGTAAAGAGCCCAAAGGCCCAGTTCAAAAGATCCTGACTTGGCCCTGACTGGAGAGGGTTAACAAAAGAACTACTGGTGGATGTTTAATTAGGATTTGAGTGATGGGGATTGAGCATTAGGCTGGGGTTTTTTTAGGGCTCATGTGGGCTCAAGCGCTGAAGTAATTTCACATTGTGCCTTGCTGCATCCTTCGCCGAGCTCAGACAGCGCCTTGCGGGAGCTAGAGTAAAAGCTCCACCTGGAGACAGCAGGAGCCTGCCTGCTTCCCCGGTTGCTTTCAGCGGATGCTACTGGCAAGGATTTGCTCGGTGAGCAGGGGGCCCAGGAACACTCATCCCCAGAATTAGCTCCTCGCTTGCTCCCTGGCTGCAGCCCTGGCACTTCTCTTCCTTCCAGCACTTAGCGCCTCTAATTCCCCAGTCCCACGGGGAGCCAGGCATGTGCTGCGCAGGAACAGTGAATAATTGCAGGTCTGCAGCAGGGATATGGAGGAGAGGGAGGCTAAGGGAATAAGGAAAACTTGAGCCTAAATCTCCTGCCATCTCTTGGCCACCATCCGGAGAAGGCTGGCGCTTCAGAGCTACGTTTGGATCTGGATTACAGGCAGCCTCACTGCTGATTACCAATGTCATGGGATTAGGCAGCCATCCCCTCGCACAGTGCACCTTTCCAGTGTGCTACAACCTGCCAGTAGCCAACATGATGCTGTCACCAAGTGGAGGATCCCACTCTTCCCTGAAGTCACATGAGAGGCTTTTCTGAGAAAACAAAATCAGATGTGTTTCTCCACTTTTGTTTGAGGGTCCTTTTCGAATCCCTCTGTCTAATTTGCAACATCTCAACTGACTGCTTTCCCAAGAAAGCTGCTGAGGTCATTGTTACAGCAAGTCAAATAAGGAGGCAAGACATATCTCCTGGGAACCACTCACCTGTCCTTGTCTGGGATGGATTTTGAAATCTTGATCCTGAGCAGAAGTTTGCAGCTTGGTACAATGTTTCAGTGACAGGTGTAAACTGATATTAAGCATCAGGGTGCTAGGTGCTGTGAAGCAAATGGATCCTCTTTTTTCTGCCTAGTGGATTAAATAGGCACAAGGAGTGCTCCTGGTAACTGGAATTTAGCAATCCACGTTGCCAAATTGCTGGTGCGGCCCCTGGCATAGTATTGGCCCAGGCCAGCCAGCAGCATCCCACAGGACTCCTGGGAACAGCCTGTGATTTAGCATGGACTGGGGATCCTTTCCCATAGGCAGATTGCACACATCGCCTTGGTCTGAAGGGAAGGAGACCTTTGTTGCATGGAGGCAGGGCACTGCAGGTGAAGCAGCCTCCAATATCAGGGAACTTTTCTGAGACATAGCTACTTCCCTGGTACAGAAGCAGGCTTTTTCACTGGAAGTCTGTTCAGGACCACTCAATAAAGAAAAGGGCAGTCCCCTTCCGAAGCAAGCTGTCCACAACTGGGCTGAGCCCCATAAAGATGTGAGATCTTCTCCTGGACTTGGATCAGGCCTTTCAGATGGGGAGGGAATAAACAGATCTAGTCGTATTTAGAAGTGGAACGAAGAATCTAAGATATGGAGGAAAAAGTCCTTTATGCTGTTGAAAAGTGGGTGCTGTAGAGCCTGGGTGGCAAGAACAGAGGTGACAAAAGAAGCATTCAGCTGTAGCTTGCATGCCCGTGTCTGAGAAACAAGGTTCAGTATCTCTAAATAGTCTTAAATTAGACTGGTTTGTTATTAGTGGAAACTAAGACCTTGCATGCTATTAGTCAGCAGATGGTATATAAATGTGATGTCAGGAACCAACGTAGCAAGACCCAGGCAAGAAGGAGGATGATTAAACAGGCAAATGAAACAGAGCCGAGGAATGTCACAAAAGAGTTAGCACAGAGGGACTCAGATCCCCAGCAGCATAGGGGCTTCAGACCATAGGAAAAAGCTTTGCCAAGGAAAAAAAAGGAAGAAGTGAGTCTGTAAACAGAGCTGACCACAGGGGATAAAGATGAAATGGAAGCAGACTTTTTTACTATCTCAATCAGGGAGAAAAAAGTGACAAGAACTGACTGAGACGCTGAAAAGTGAGTGATATGCTATTGCCAAGAATAATGCTCGAAACACTGTAACAGCTGATAGAGGTACTGAGCATCGTGAACCCAGACAGAATAAGACTTCAGAGACATCTCTTGGTTAAAGGAAAAAACAACCAACAAACTAAACGAAAGCCTTCAGTAGCAAAAAAGGAAGCAGATGCTAGTGCCGAGAGCACTAGACTCCACAGGCGACTTTGGAGACTGCTGTCAGCGGCTCCTGGTGAAAAAAGCAGGTGCGTTTCTCCCCTAGAATACAAATGCTGTAGAGTTTGTCCTTACCCCAGCACACTCACAGTGAGCCCTCACCTATATTTATTCTTATCTAGGACAAATGATGTCCCTCAAGAACTAGCCCAAAAGGGCCAAAAAAAATCACTTCCTGGCCCCTTACATCTGTGCAAGAGACGGGGTGTTTGCCCTCCTCTGCTTTCCCACTGTTTCTCTGCTCCACTATCCTCATTTCCAACAATGTTGTTCAGACTCAACCCAACAAGTTCTGAGTTTGTCATTTAAAGAAACCTGTATCAGACTCCTCCCATAGAGAATAACTGCCAATTTTTTTTTTCCAAGGAACTCAGGGCTCTTTTCTAATTCTTCACTTAACTTTCTGGAGAGGTTTAGCTGCCACTTTTTGCTGGATCATGTAACTTGCTTGTCCAGCTGGCTTCAGGCAGAAGTCTCCTAACCTAGACCTGGTGGGGTCATCTTCTGTTCCAGCCCCTTCAGGCAGGTGGAGAAGAGGACAAACCATTTACATCAGACTTGCACCACGAAATGTGCAGATACCCAAGTTATATCCAAGCAAGCTCAGGTATCTATATCAGTACACAGCCATGTAGAGAGGCACTTGTGTGTGACTGGCCCTGGCCAGCTAACCATGCTTGCAGCATGATACCCAGGCGGCTTGCCATCTTCCAGAACTGCCTGGCTTGGCTCTGCCTTGGGCATCTCTTCACAACTCAGCAGTGTGTCATGCAAATACACTTGCAGAAGGCGGCCCTACAATGATCTACGGCCTCCAGCAACCAGCACAGCGTTTAGTACAGACCCAAGAGGAGGTTCCTCTGCTCGTGGTGGGTGTATTTTTATTTATTCCTGTTTGTATATATACATTGTCATGTATAATTAGTGCTTCTGCTATGTTTTTTTGATCTTGCCTGTGATTTTTATTTTTCCCATCGCATCTTCCTCACCTTAGCACGTGACAGTTTATTTTTTTATCTTTCTTCTCACAGTCAACCATCCTCCCTCCCCATCTCTTGACCCCTTCAATTTAGACCACTCTCACACCTCTCTGCAATATAGGCTATCCTCCCCTATCTCTCTTTCCTCCCTCCATTTCCATCCCTTTCTCCTTTCCTCCCTCTCTCCCCCAGTATAGGCCACCCCCCCATCTCCTTCTCCCTCTCCTATCAGCAAAGCAGTTTATCAGCAGTTGCAGTCTCATCTATCAGTCCAATTCATCTTTCCCCACAGCCTTTGGGGGAGAGCGAGAGGAAAAACCACAAGCTGCCTTCCTAAAGAAACCAGTGGCAGCCACGGGCATTAATATGAGAAGTTTGGGAAGGTGTCGTTTTTCACTCAAGCTGACATTTAAGCTGTTTCATAAATATGAAATCAAACCAAGGGCCCAGATGGGCCTCCACCTCCTCCTCTTTTGACTAAGAGCGGCTGTGATACTCTCTTCACCAGCTTAAAACAAGGGAATGACAGGAGCAAATCTCTGAGGGATGAACAATAGAAGGAGAGACTGTTCTCAGCAATGGCACCTGTGATGTTTACACTAGTTTCAGCAGAGCCACTAACTAGTACAGGAGAGCCATCAGTCACTATTGGTAGTGGCAGGTTTTCTGAGGTGGGATTTCCCTCTGAGTGCACAAGGCAATGGGGTGGATATCTTCCCTGCTATCCCCACAAGGGATGGTGGATCTCTTTCCATCAACAGCTCTCTTATCACCACAACTGTCTCACACACATGCAAAGCCTGATTTCAGGAAAGAAGCAGGTATAAATCGCTGCTCTTGTTTCTTTTTAGAAATCTGGCCTGCTTACACCACCCCAGTCCCTATGCAGCCTGTGGTACCATCATGGGTGTGCACAGAACATCCCAGGGAACCAGCACAATTTTTAGGAGAATTTACTGAACCAGCTGGGAGGCCTGCAACCTCACCCTCCCCTCCAATCCCATTAGGAAGCAATTCCTTTCATGGCTGGGATGAGGAAGAGGTGTCATGAGTACTTGTTAATGACCACAGATCCCAGGAGCAAGGAAAAGGAGGTAAAACCTGCTGCCTCTTCCTCTTGGTGTGATAAGAGGGTCTCTGAGTTTGTCTGTGGTGTCTGCTTCTTTGTGCCCACCCTTCTGGCACTGCTTCAGACCACCATGCACCTCACTGTCCCTATGCAGCCGTACTGGACATGCAGGCAAGGGAAGAGGGCCACAGCCTGAGGAGACATGGATACGATACCTTATATAGGCTACTAGATATTACTGGCAGTGATACAGCTTCTTGGGATCCAGGCATTAATTACAACTGCCCTGAAATTGCTCGCCAGCCTATATAGGATATGGTAGCAGAAAGCGACCTCCTGAGACACTGAGCTCTACCTCTTGGTTTCACCATGTCATACTGTCTCATCCTTCAACCACAGATAGCACCTCATACTGTCTGCCCCAACTATAACCCTTCAAAAGCTGTGCTCGGACTACTCTCTTCTGATGGACAGAAACCATTCAATTCCCAGTACATATTTAGCTGATCAAATTTGTGAGAACAGGGAACTTCGACTAAGGTAGGTTTCTCCTTCCCTTGTGTTTGACCTGATTATGTATTTACAGAGAATAATGGTGTCCCCTCAGTCTCCATTTGACTAGACTGAACCGAGCAGGCTTATCTCCTCTGACATGATGGGCTTGCCATTCCCCTGATCATAAAGGTTTTCCATGTTGGCATTTGCTCCAGTTTTAACTCTTCTCTCCTGAAAATGATTGACAAGAGTGACATCAACTGTTCCAGGTGATGTCTACACCTCCTTCATACAATCACCATGGTACTCCCCTGTGTGCAGTTCCCCTGGCATATCTTAAGATCTCATTTACCTCTTGCATGGCCATTTCAGATTGTAAACCCATAGTTGTACTGTGATTGACTGCTACAAGCAAGTCTGTCTTCTGTTTTCTTGTTACAAACTGATAAGCTTTCAACATGCAGGTGAAATTCTCATTCACAATGCCCAAATCTGTGGCCTTGCATTTCATGCTGCTGCATTCCCTCACATCACTGCTAGCCCAATCCCCAAAAAACCTTGTGTGAGATTGTGGTGATACTAGGTATTGATGATGCTAACTGCTAACCCACTCCTAATTTAAGGCCAAAAGTAATCATTGGAAACATTGGTCTCAAGACCAAGGTTTAAGAACTTACCTAGAAATTTCCTTCCAGCACAGTCACCTCCTTCCCCTGTTTCACCAGTTCCTTAATCACCTCACAATTCTTGTACTAATCCTCATCTTCTCACATTTAACTAATAATTTCCCAGGTGACACCATACCAAATTTTAATGAAGTACAAATAGAGAAGATCTACTACTTTTCCCTTGTCTGGAACATCAGTTACCTTATCAAAGACAGATATCGAGTTAGTCTGGCACAATCTCTTTTTGATAATGGCATATTGCACTATATCCGATTTTCTATTCCATGTCTTCAATTATTCTTTCCAACATAATTTGCTCTGAATCCATCTATGCCCTTGAGGAAAAAAACCAAGCCTACAGCTGCCTGGATCGCTCTCCCTTCATTACTTAAATATGGATACTACATTTGCTATTATCCAGGTAGAGGAACCCCCAGCGATTGGAGAGATTTATTAAAAATCCCATCTACCAGATATGCGATTTCATGGGCCAGTTCTTTTAGGATGCTGGGGAGGGTGATTTCCTGGCCTCCCTGGTTTGAGCACAGTAGGGTCCCTGAATTGCTTCCACCTTGCACGCAATCATTGCCCTTTCAGTACACATGCCCATTAGTCCACCTGACTTTGCCCCCACACTCTGTATTTCTACTCTTAGGGGCAAAGTATCCCTCTAGTTTAGAGCTGTGCAAGTTTTCTCACTACATACAGAGGCTCCACTTCTTTTTTTCATTTACAGTGTTAAGGATCCTTCTGTTGTTTC
Organism: Leptosomus discolor; assembly: GCF_034619465.1. Classification (NCBI taxonomy): domain Eukaryota; kingdom Metazoa; phylum Chordata; class Aves; order Leptosomiformes; family Leptosomidae; genus Leptosomus; species Leptosomus discolor. The sequence continues at coordinate 128,794,900 of NC_141391.1, forward strand.
ATTTCCTTTGCAGGAACTAACTCAGTTTGACTTCTGGCAATTCTTGCTTCATCCCTGCACTTTCTGACCTCCCAAGACATACCTTTCTTTGTTGCTTAATCCCCTTTCCAAAGCTGCCTTGATGTGCAGGTGGACTAGGCAGTTACCAAGTGCAGCAGACTGCTGGGGGGGGGGGGGTGGTAATAAAAGGGCCATGGACCTATGGCTTTCTTGGCCTATGCCAAGCACTGCAGAGTTAGTCTTGCTGTGATTGCCAACACAGACAGGGTCAGGGTGGCTGATACTGCTGCAGGAATATGCCCTCTGAGTAATGGAAACTGCTGCTCCTACCCTCTGCTCCTCTGGGTGGCAGTCAGAGAAGTAAATTAGATCTGTCTCTCACATTCCCCCTCCAGTCCCTATTTTTTGCTTCCCCTCCCAAAGGCACAAATCCCCCTTTCATACATGCCACCACAAGCAGTACCCGAGAGGCACAGATGGGTAGCTGCTTTGGGTTCAGAGTAGAATCAAGGCATTTCTGTAGCTTCTTTGGAGGTGGGGGGAAATAGAGGCAAATCTGCATTTTGAGATGACAGTGATTGTAAGGGTGTTGAGTGGTGGAGGGAGAGAGGAAGACTCTCTAACTACAGTTCCCTGAAAACTCTCACAGCATCTTTGCAGCCTCCCAGCTCATCTTGTCTTCACTCTTCTCACATTTGCTCTGCACTGCCACCACCAATGACCTCCTTGATCTTCATATTTAGGGATGGCAGCACCCAGAAATTTGTTAATTCTATAGACAATGTGCTGCTTCTGCCCTCCTCTGTTCCTTCTAGGCTCTCTACTTGTGGCTGAGATGTTCATAAAGTTAAGCTTTTGAAAGAAGTTGGTCATTCAACTCCTCCAAGTTTGTTCCCTTTTCCTGAGATGCAAATTCCAAATCATTTTGTGCTACCCACTTAAATGTATTCCCCTGCTCCTCCTACTTTAAATTCTTTGAGTTCCCAAGACCAGCCAACTTACTGATTTCTTTGCTTGCACAAAATTTGCCCTTTGGAAATAAAAGGAAGCTCTCAGTTATGATTCATCCTTATTTACCCAAACACTCAGTTTGAACTGAACCATATAGCTGTAGGACTTGAAGGGACCTTGAGAACTGATGCAGTCCATCTCTGCACCAAATGATGATCCGCTGTCCAGACCTCCATCACTCCTGACAGGCATGTGTTTAACCTGCTCTTTTAAACCTCCACTGGCAGAGACTCCATAACCTCCCCAAGCAATCTGTTCTTTGTATTACTCTCCCTGCCCTCAAAAAGTGTTCCCCAATGTCTCATCTGAATCTCTTTTCCTGCAATTTAAGACCATTATTGCTTGTCCTCTCTACCACGGATGCAAAGAAAAGGTTATTGTCTTCATGGCAGCTTCCTCCTTCCCCATAAACCCTTTCAATCTTCTCTTCCCAGGCTAAGCAGTTTCCAGCTCAGTGAATCTTTCCTCACTAGTTGTGGTTTCTACATCTCTGAGCATTCCTGGTTTTGTTTTCTGGACTAAGTCCAGGAAACCCGCATCTTTCTTAAAATGTAGCATCCAAAACTTGGTGCAGCTGAGACTGTATTGAAAAAGGATTGCTTCGCATATCTTACACATGACACTCCTGTTTATACATCCCAATGTGATGTTTGCTTTCTTTGCAACACTTGATTTACTACTATTGACGCACAGGCAGCTTGTGATCCACTGTAACCCTCTATATCCTTCTCAGCAGAACTACACCCAGCTGCTCCCATTTTATGTTGATACTATTGATGGCTTCTCAGCACCTTGTACTCATCTTCATTGATTTGCATCCCATTTTTTGCAGATTATTTCTCTGAGCCATCCAGATAATTTTGAATTTGAATCCTGTCCCCTGTACCATATGCATGTTTTTCAACAGGGTATTCTATCATTTATTAAGGGCACGCATTATTGCATAACCTAGGTCATCAGTGACCATCTACCCAACTTGATGCATCCTTCTAGACACTCAGTGAATGTCTGATAACTGTTTCACAAGTACAGTTTTCCAAACAGTTTTTCATCTGTATCATAGTAATTTTATCCAGGCTGCATTGCTGTAGCCTGCTAATGGAAGTCTCACATGAGGCAGTGTCAAAACCTAACAAGTCAAGGTGCTTTGTCGTTATCTACAATGCTTGTTACCTGTCAGAGTAGGAAATCAGGTTGGCTTTATACAATTTGTTCCTGACAAAATCAAATTGCCTGTTATTTACCATGTTGCTATCCAACTCATGATCAATCTATTGTTAGGTCCCACATAAAGCTCTCCTGTAAAATTCTCGCTGCTAACTGAAATCAAGGCTACAATAGCAGCACTTTTGATGAGTCTCAGTGACTATTTGGTGATGAAGTCTTTTAGCTATCACATTCAAGAATAACTAGGCCCCACTTTTATTAATAGCACTTATTTTACAATCTACTTTTCAGAAAATACAGCCTTCTAAACTCAAATCCTAGTTCTATTTCTCTCTCTCTGTCTTATGTTGAAGAGCTTTATGATCCCATGGACTAGAGAAGACACCCAGCAGTAACATTTTTCCAGTTTCTCCCCAAAGTGATTTTAACCCAATTCAATTCTCTTTTAGTTTTGCTACTACTTATTTGCCCATCACAGTCATAACGTGCATAATGCCAGCTAACTTCACCTTTGTTTCGGTCTTTTCTGAAAACCATATACCCTTCAATACCTATGTTTCAGTCTTGATTGTTACTCTAACATGTTTCTATAATAACTATTTAATAACTAATAGGTATTTTGCTGTTTTTAATTTCCTTGGACTAATGTTAATGCACCTTGGCTCTTTCAGTCTAATCTTGCCCATTTTTCTAGCTAAACTGTGTACAAGTGTTCCCGAAACAGTATCACTTATTTCACTACTGTTCCAGTCAACAGGTGTACTCTCATTTCTTTGCTTTTTTGTTTTATTCCTTGCTATACATCCATATATTGCTATATACTTTTTTACACAGTGTTGCTCCTTCTGTGTATTAAACAACAATTGTAGGGACAAATATTGTATGAGCCTTTCCTAAAATTCCACTTTGTTTCCTAAACTGAGGTCTTGTTATTAATTGTGCCTCAATGCCAGTAATCAGTCTCTCAGGCACACAAGTCACCTCTCCCTGGAGAATGGCTCTCCTTTTGGGAATACCTCTCAGTGGTTAGGCTTTCTGAAAACTTCCCCAATAAGATCAGCCCTGTGACTCTTACTGTCTCTGTGCACACAAGAAATTCCACTGTAGTTCACCTGAGCTTCACTTACTGCTCTGAGCACCTTCCTTAGCATGGCACAAGTATTTTTGGCCATTTCTGGTGGGATTCTAGCAGTAACACTTGTCCTGGCATGAAGGTCAACCATCAGATTTTTCACAGGATGGACTTTGGGTTCACAGATCTTCATGGTGGCATTCACCACTGCATGCACCAGGGACCAATACATCTGTTAAGATAAAACAAAGCCATTAGTCCTGGCCTGTGCCTGTGGAAGCACAAACCGCACCACAAAAAGGCGGCATTTTCAAACATAAGCAAGTTGCCAAGGTGAGTAACTTTCTGTGTCATGGCCCAGGTGGATGCCTTGCAGAAGCAGTCTGGACAGGAAGGCACAGCAGCTGCAGTTAAGTGTTCAGTGGATACTTGATCCCTTGAATCAGCCACTTGTGATCTTGCAGTCATGCAGCAAACTGTATCTTAGATGAAGGCGAAGGAGAGAAACTCGTTCTAGCAAGTACAGAACAAGGTAGGAGGAAGGTGAAGGTCTGGAGTGTCTCTGCTGTGTGAGAGGCTCTGTGCTACAGATGCTTTTCTATTCTGTCTGTGTAGCCCGCTCTGAGAGGTGCATGGACTGAGAAATTTATGCTGCTTCAGACATCCCTTCGAAAACACAGCAAGCCTTCAGGACTCGTTGCAGAGTGATGACCTCATTTGCTGATTCTTCTGTTGCGGATCTTTCTGTTTTCTCTCACTTTCCTCTGTGAATGACCCTTTTCTTTCCTCTGTGTCCCAAACTATGTCCATCTTTTTTTCTTTTCTTCAGATTGGCTGATTCTCTTGCTATTCCATCATCTCTCTCTTTCTCTGTTGCAGTCTCCAGTGCAGCAAGCATGCTCTCCATTTCTCCTCCATCAGCCAGTCTCTTCCTCTGCATATATTGTCACCTAGCCTGCACTTAAGGTCCTTCCATTCAGCTGGGATCATGGATGTGGAGCACTGCCATATAGACACATCTAACCCTCATGGAGAAATCTTCACTGAACAAAAGGGAAGCCAAGTGGTAGTAGGGGAACTGGACTGGAGAGAAGTTTGTGTTAATGTGGAGAGCAAAGTATGCAGTCATCTGAAGAGCTTTTCCAAAAGCCTGGAGATTTAGGACATCAAGAACTTTTCAGAGCAACTATAAATATTCTTGAGAGAAAATTAAAGGAGAAGATCTTTTCTCTCAAAATACCTAGCCTCACAGACTATTAGAAGATATTATTCCAAGTCAGGGAAAAATGACACAAGATCTCTTGAAATGTAGTGCAGTAAGGAAACGAACATATATATCTATAGCACCTGGAACATGGTATATTCATAATCAATCAAAAAAAAAAAAAAAAAAAAAAAAGAAGAAGAGAGAGAGTAGGAGAAATAACAGCGGGAGATAGGGCCCAAGAGACATGCTATTAAAAAATTATATTTAGAATTACTGAGTCTCCAAGGAACAGCAGACGCAGAAGTCAATTAGACTACCTCAGAGGGAGATTTCCAACTACCATAACTAGTGGGAAATTACACAGGCTTGACTCTCTACATGCTTGCAGCTACCATGATCTTTCCCATTTCACAAGGAAATTGTGAATCTCTGTCACTCTGGAGTGGCAGCTTTTTCATGTAAGATGTGAGTATTAAAAACATTAGCTGTGTACATGTCTAGTCCAGTGATTTAGCAGACCTGAACAAAATTTGGAAGCTCTATGCCAAAGGAAGTTCTGCAATTTCAAATTTGCCTTTGTTAAAAAAAAAAAATTAAAAAAAGGAAAAAAGAACAAAATGTAGAAAGTCTCAATGAAAAATCAGAATGTTTTGCTGTCTCTTAACTTGAATGTTACATTATACTGTAGTTTCAAAGACAAAATAGGAATCCAAGCAAGAAGTTATAAAAAAGCATAAATGAAACATTTCAACCTATTGGAAGTGTTGATGTGTTTTCTGAGTGAAATTTCATTGAATGGGGCACATTTCTAAAGACCCTGAAGCTTTCATAAAATCAGCCTTTACAAACAGAAAATTGTTATACTCAAAAAAAAAAAAAATCAAGTACCTCTCCTATTGAGTTTCTAACCTTCAGCACTGGAAGTACAATCGCTGTCACTTGTATCACTAAACAGCCTTCTAGGTGTGAGCGGCAGCAATCTCAGCAGTTCCTCTGGCCAGACACTCAAGAAAGCACGCTCAAATTCATGTGGTTTCAGACTTGTGACCTACAGACCGCTGCAGGTCCACAGCCTGTCTTTAAGAGTCGGTGTAAGACACCTACAAAACACAGTGTCTTTTGCTATGTTTAAACTTGTTATATGAGGTGAAATTTCTGCAGGAAATGTTTGATTGGTTCTGATTTTGAAAAGCGTGGCTGTCCCCAATGCTCGACTGACTCACAGGGCAGCAGAGGATGGAGAATCACACCGAGCTTTGCCCTGCTGCAGGAGCAGAGGAAGATGTACTGGCCAGCCACTCAATAGCCCTAGGAAATCTCCTCCTTTGAGGAAGAGAAAAGCTTTCTGAAGAGGAAGATGAGAGCTGCAGCTTCCTTTGAAACCACTCTCTTCCCTCTGTCTTCAGAGCAAACATAGATCTGGGGTGATGCCTCTCTTTGCCTTTCCTGGCTAATCTGCACTGTGTGTCTGACATTACTTTGTATTTCTGAAATTACTCTTCCTTCTGTGTTACACAGTTACTCTTGCTTGTGTTTCTGGAGAGTGATAAATACATAAATACATGTAGTTCTCTGCCTATCAAACCCGGAAATCAGGAAAGCTGCAAATTCAGAAGATCACACTCTACAATTCCTAGCTGCTGTGATGCAGCAGATAAAGGACTTTGAAATATGGTGGTTGTATTGGATAGTTATCACCTGGGTGAAACACTTGGGCTGTTGATGCATCAGATCTATCGTCCCTGCTCAACAGATCACATACAACCCAGGAAAAGTTCTTGAGGGATATAATCCACCGTCTGCTTTTGTCACGGAGAACTTTCTTGCTTCATTCAGTGGCAATCAATCTTCAGAGAGAACTGTTTCACTTCAGGTCAAGTAGTGGTCTATTATCAGTGAAGAGTGAGTAGGACCACAAATTGGTCAGTATTTAGTAACGAGTGGACCAACAGAGAAATCACTACAGCTTGCACTTCGCTGATAATTTTGGACTAGGAGAAGGTTTAATTTCAGTATGGACAGTGGGATTTGCCCAAGTAAATACAGAGACATGCGCTGTAGATATTTACATCTGGTGAAGCCATCCTAAGCTTCCCTTGTAAGTCAGTAAAGCTCTAATCAATATAACTAATGCTGTTTAGGGTGCAGTTCATCACATCCTAAAATAAACACTTATGCTTTATCTGCTGAAGCACTCTCCTCGGTATCCATTAACAATAATGCCATACAGATGTCTAGCAGGGGTGTATCTAGGACATAGATACCTGTGTTGTAGATACCCATGGCTAAGTGAGACAAGACCTCCCCTGCCTTCCTTTCCAAGCTATAAATGGGGCCCTGGTAGGCCAGCAGGGAATAGGCTTGCGTTATCTGTGCACAATTTGTTGGGGACTCTGCTTCTATATCCTCTTGTAGCTAATGGTGTGTTGCATTAATCCTTAAGGTTGAGGTCACCCTGTAAACCTAAATAAGTGCCTTTCTCAAATACCACACAGCAAATACATGTATGCATATATTTGTGAAAGAACTTAACCCTAACTCTCTAACTAATTTCCCACTTTCCTTTCAGTGGCAAGATAATCCACTTAAATAGAGTTCCAAACCTTTCTACAAGCATAAAACCACATGAAAAGAACAGAAAACCCAACTGGTTGGTTCCTTTCCTGTTCATGGAATAAAAAGAATAATTATTTCCTTATTAAAACAAAAATTAAGTATTTTCTAAGCTTTTATCCTTTTTTGTCTTCATTATACCACCTCTTAAAATAAAAAAGAAACATGAAACTTAATAAAAATAAACCAAAATTGATGCAAACAGAATAATTGGCAAGGCGTGAAAATACTGCTCGTATCCTGGAGACAGACTGCGTTGTCAGTCGTTTCTTAATTTTCACTCTATTAAGGTAATTTCCTGTGACTGTGGCTTTTTTTTCTGTCAGCCATTCTCACACACTGTCATCCCTGCCTTCTTTGCATGCTGGGCGGGGGTGTGTGGTTTTGGGGTATTTTTTCTGGATCAGGAAGGAAAAATAGCTGTATCAAGTCCATTTCCCAGAAGTCTAGAGGCAGACATGCTGGTCTCTGAGTCCAAGTGCATGGAATGGAGCGGTGAAAGTAAATTTCCAAATGTAACTTCTGCATCACTGTAGTATCAGTTAAACAGCACATTTATTGGATATCTCCTATGAGAAGCCAAGGTTTAAGGCAACACTGCACACTTAAACTTCGCCATTCTGCCCAGAAAAATATCTGCATCACCACCGCACCCTAACTTGGACCCAGATCTGGTTCTAAACTTACAGCAGACTCATAGCAATTTGTAACTAGGCTAAATCTGGAACTACGTGAGTCTCTGTGGCCAGACTGACAGCCACATGTTGGTTTTCTTCGTTGCTTAGTTTCTTCACTTGCTGGTGACACTTCTCCTGTGCTCCTCCATATGAGAAGGAGATGTTAGTACAATCCATCACGGTTATTAGAAGTACCTGCCATAAGATGTAAGCACCCTGAGGAAGTTTATAACTAAATCTAGATTTTTCAGAGAGCTGTCCCAGCTTGAAATGAACATCATGTGTTCAAATATGTCAGGAGTGACACAAGGCCAAATTAAACCGATTTTAGAACCACGATGAAATTCTCATATTGAATAAGGCTAAAACCTTTGTCTAAAACTAACTGTTCCACCTGAAATTATTTTAGAAAGATTTGGAAGTCTGGGTATGGAAAATGTCTTTGGCCTTTTCACCTTTTCCATTTTTCTCCTTGCTTCCAGCCAGAACCAAATGCGATAGTGTGGAAAAGTTTTAACTGGAAGCAAGAATTATTAGCTGTTCTCAAACTGAAATTTGCTGCCTATGATTAGAACCTGGCATAGTAGAGTGCTTTTCCATCACTGTTTATCCCTCCACCTCTGACACTTACTATTCCTCTGTGTGCAAGTGTTTTCATGTGTGCATGACTTTACAATGACTTTGAAAATCCAAATTAATTTTTTTATCATTATTCTAGAATCATAGAACAGTTTTAGTTGGAAGATCATAGAATCCAGCCTTTGTCTTAGCTCTACCAAAGCCACTAAACGATGTCCCTAAGTGCAACATCTACCTGTCTCTTAAACACCTCCAGGGATGGGACTCCATCCTGGGCAAGCTGTTCCAGTGCCTGACAACCCTTTCAGTAAAGAAATTCTTCCTAATATCCAGCCTGAACCTCCCCTAGTGCAGCTTAAGGTCATTTCCCCTTGTTCTATTGCTTGTTACTAGGGAGAAGAGACTGACCCTCACCTCGCTACGACCTCCTTTCGGGTAGTTGTAGATAGCGATAAGGTCTCCCCTCAGCCTTCTCTTCTCCAGGCTAAACAGCCCCAGTTCCCTCAGCCGTTCCTCACATGAGACATGCTCCAAATCCTTTACTAGCTTGGTAGCCCGGCTCTGTACTCTCTCCAGCACCTTAGTGTCCTTCTTGTAGAGAGGGGCCCAAAACTGGACACAGTACTCAAAGTGCGGCCTCACCGAAGCAGCGTATGTCTTGTGAATATTTCCCAAAAGTATGTTGGAGGTTGTACACAAACTTTCCTGGAAGCAAGGTACTTTCCACAATACTTGTCTTGTGTTCGCCTTCACTTGTGCCCAGGGAGGACTGATTCACAACCTCTTATTTGTGGTATAAACCTTTGGTGATCAAGTATAAGGCACTGTCTTTGTTTACTAGCTTTGTTCGTCAGGGATTTCTCAGCCTTTGAGCTTTGTATTAGTGACATCAACAGCTCACGTTCTCTTTTGAACCATTGGCAGGCATAAAACAGACTGATATTGCCCAATCTGATTTCTGTTTCAGATGCATTCGCTGATAAGAGACAGTAGTCTTCTTATTTGCTCCATGTCATTAGGAACAGATGTGATCTGGATGATGGCCCAAAACAAGAGAAGGGGAATTGGGTTACACAGGCATCTCTTGCCACAGAGATGACATCCAGCCTTGCAGACGGTACTTCATTTCTCTATCTCCTTTCTGTCCTGCACAGAAGTCCTAAGTGAAAGCTCCCTGGCTTTCTATGGCATTTTCAGTTTTGTAGAACAAAAACACTAAATAAAGAGCATATGTCTGCTTACAGTATTACCCAATTCTCTCTGTTTCTGAGGAGCCAAATACCTCTACACATTACAGAGATTAATACCATAGGTATGTCTACAACACACAGCAATGCAGACCTACACAGAGCAGCCTGAAAGGAATTGATTTAGGTTAGAGAAGCAAGTCTAAACGTGATGGTGAGTGGAATAAATGAGCCAGTGAGAAGGCAGGTTCTTTCTGTTACCCAAGGTTTTAGGGGTAGCACTGAGGTCTTTTACTGTATCACAATATAGTATAGCACTTACCCATAGCCATTCCTCCAGCTCCCCACTCTCCTCTGGGATAAAAACATTTTTATCAGCAAGGACTAAAGCCATTGGGGGGAACCAGTAAGGCTTTAGTAGGAGGACCTATGTTAGCATCTTAATGAAACTGCATGTAGCCTGTGATCTTGGAGCACAAGCCACATGGTCCTTCATTTCCACTGGGCATTGGGAGAGAAGGTCCAATCCAGCTGTGCACTTTTTAACAAGGAACTGGTGCTTGTTTGCAGATGGAGAATTTCAGAAACAGAGAAAGGGATTTGTGCATTCATGAGCTGGTAAGCTCCCATTTCCTACTATCTGTATCAGCAGTGATGTGGATTTACCACAGTTCCTGGGATCCCAAGTCCAAAACTTCCTGACTGATCCTTCAGCCAGTGAATAATGAAGCTCCCTGTCTCCCACTACTCTTGTCTGCACCTACCATGTACTGGTGATTATGAGTAGGCTGGGATTCAGCTGTCTGAGAACACTTGAGAATGATTGTTATGGGGCTAATGCCCCCTACGCTTCCCAAGAGGCAGCTCTGAACCTTTAGCAGCACTTCACTTTGGGAATTGCTGTTTCTGATGGATTCTCAGAGCCACAACTTGATGACTTGTTTGCAGCAGAAGCAAGATATGTAACTTGTAAAGGAAGATTGGAGTCACCACCGCTCAGTGCAGATCTCAAGCTCAGGCTTGAGACTATTGGGCCATTTAGTGCAACCATACTAACTCAGCAGGCACAGCTGTTACCAGCTCCCTCCATAGGATGACCTTTGTGTCAGTTTAGAGCAACCCCCTCTGGCTTGCTGAAAGAGCATCAACCCCTTCTTGAAAGCACACTCACACCTCAGTGGAGCTGCACCTGGAGGGCCAGGGCCAAAGCCAAACAGAGACTCAGGAGCTTGGGAGGGAAAAAAAGAGATCTCTGAGACATCTGATGAAGCAAGCAAGACCTAAACTAACTTAGCTGCCTCGATGCAACTATGTGTCTCCAGTTTTTGCACTGACCTTGCTTGTGGCTATTGTCATTTAGAAGTGCAGAAGGTAAAGCTAAGGCAGAAAGAAGAAGTGAAAGGGAAGACAAGGTGGAAGGGTCCAAAGCTGGCAAGAAAAATAAAGACTAGAAATACACCCGAAATGGGCTGAGGCGGGCTTTCTTACAACACCAAGTTTTGCAAAATTCCTCGAGCAGGAACAAGCACATACTCACAGAAGAGTGAAAGGGGGGACCTAAACCACTGACAAAGCTCTTGCACTTACTGCAAAGCATGTGACAAGCAGCAAGTATGGGTGGCTCCAGTGAACATGTACTCCAGCCTCCCAGCTTCTTACTGCTTTTCCACTCCTTCAACACCAACAGCCTTCAAAGTCTCTAGAAGACTATACCAAACAGGAGATCAGCCATACTACAGACCAAACCACATCAACAACTACAGACAGCTGCAGGAAAAGAGAAAAAGGAGAGCACTGCCGAAGTGGTGGGTCCCAAATGAAGCGTAGCAAAGAATAAGTCAGGAGACACTCAAATGGTTCTCAGACAGAGGCCTTGCCTCATTCTGTAGGAGAATAAGAACCATATCCATTGGCAACTCATAAAATACGTTTTCTTATGTTACCGTGCTGTAGGTCCCTAACTTTCTGCAGATGTATTACCCATTCTACAGATGCATTGTCTATTTTTCCTTTTAATTTTCCCTTTCTCCGTTTCTGTCCTGTCTCCTGATTTCACTTTCACTCTATTTGTTTTTCACTCTACTTTATTCCCAACTGCCTTTCCACCTCACTTTTTTTTTTTTTTTTTTTTTTTTTTTTTCCCCAATAGCTGTTTTCTCTCTCTCACTAGTCTTTCTTGTTTTCCCTTTCCTAAGTGGAGCATGGACTGGGAAACATCTGAATTAAAACCAGTTCACACCTGATGCATGCGAGAGCTTGATATGAGGCATGAGAAGTTTGCCATATCCCTAGCAATTAGCTACTTAATGGCCATCTTTGTAGCAGCAGGATATTCTTCAAGAGGAAATACATAGCACTACTAACTCAGTTAAGGGATATTACATTAATTTGGGAATGATAAAAACCCCACACAATCAGGTTCTGAAAGAGTGAAGGGAGATGTGTTTTTGGTGTTCGTCCTGACTCAAATTGCTTTTCAGCACTGAAAGTGAAACATACTCCGTTTACAAAACACAGGGGAAAAAAAAAATCCACCAGAAACCAGAGCACGATGTATCCTGGACAGCTAATATTTAAAGACACAAACACAAATATGGAACTAGTGCAAATTCAAAAGAGTTCTCTTATTGCATACAAACAGTTAATTACTGGTGTCAGGGAGCAGACCAAACAGCATGGAAACTGTCTACTTATTGAAATCAACTGAAGTGGAAAGAAAACAAAGAATGGGAGAGAAGGAGAGAAATGAGATATATATATATATATATATATATATATGTATTTTAAAACCTGATAATGAAAGGAATATTGTAAATTAGAGATAAAGAGCACTATTCTGCCAAGAGTTACATCAATGTGCAACAGGGGACAAAGCTGGGCCTTACTGATGCCGCAGGGATTTTTGCTGACCCCCTGTAAAGTGGACTTGCTGCTGTCACCTTGTATTCATTTTGTTTTCCCCTCCCTTGCCCTCCCCCAAGGCAAAATTCCTGAATCAGCCATATGCAATCAAGGCATTTTGCCACTGTACAAGCAAAACGGGGAGCTCTTGAACGCTCTCATGGCAGCCGTCCCACATCCCGCTAGTATATTTCAGCTGTCAGGTGGATTAAATATTGCCCTTTAACCAAACTCATGAAAATGTAAGAGCTTCACCATTTTGTCTTTCTCAAGATGAGTTAGTTCTCTGTCTCAGGCTAGAGGTGGGCAAGAGACAAGTTTAGATCATTTGGACTCATTAAACACCCAATGATCTAAAAAGCACGTATTCAGAAGTTCAGCATCCAGTCAGTGACCCAGTAAGGGTCTTTCCAAAGGACTCAGCCCCTAGTAGGCCTTGGCAGGAGGCAGCCAGATTTTTGGACGCTCCCAAACCTCAATGAACGAGAACTGCAAGTGCTGAGGGCCTCTGAGGATCTTGAATAGCTGAACTACTCAGAGAAGCAGTGGTGCCAGGAAGCTCACACTGACCAACAATTGTGTGTCTTTCTCTAGCCAAAAATACCATAAACCTAGATTGTTTAGTGGTGCTCTGCAGATCCCACAGTCAAACATTGACAGTTCAGTGATGCAGCTGCTGCTGAATTTGGGCTCAATTTAAGCCATTTAGATATGTAAGTGCTTGATTGTGCCTGAAAATCAAATATTTACATCTTCTAAAAGGTCTGACTTGGGTGACAGAGAGGATTGCCAGCATGAAAGCAGACACTCCAGCTGAAAATTTGGCCCTCTGTTTATAAAATTCTTCAGAAAAGTCCAGCAATGATGGGAAGGCTAAGTGGCTGCGCCACATTGGAATGTTCTGTTTCAGTCTAATCACTGAGGGATTAATCATCTGCACAGTTTCTAAATGCCACCCAGACAAGTTGCTCTGTGCCTGCAGGAGCTGGGAACTACTTTAAAAAATTGCCTGAGTACTGTCTCCAACACAGCATCCGGCCACAAGCCTGTCATTCTCTCCTGAGCCAGCAGAAGTCCTCAAGGACATCACGATCACCACTACTACAGAAAAAGCCCACGAATGTGACAGCATCCTGCCACCTGCTATGGGCCTGCCTGGCCAAATCAGACTTTGATATTAGTCCGTGGTGCAATGGGGTTTTCTATGTCCCGAAGGAAAGCAAAACTCACTTGGAGTTACAGGCTTATGGTCTCAGAATCTTTCTGCTTCAGCTGATATATTGTCTAAATCTAAAACTTATTTAAAAACCTGTCTGGATGCGACGGCTTTTAATTAATCTTCTCTTAGTTTTTATACTATATAGTACCTTGAAGACGCAAGATCAATCACTGCTGTATTGTAATGCAGAGTTGGGAGACAGAAAGATAAATGAGCTATCAAGTTTAGCATTTTGATAGCTAAGTTTAATTTTAACTAGCTCGGGAACATACTGTAGATAGGTGGATAAAGTCATGAAACAGAGCATCTGTCTTTAGGACCGAGGCTAGAGTCCATCGGAAGGGAATAGAAAGAGTTCCTTAGTGTCTGGTCAGTCTCACACGGACTTTTCAAAAGAATAAACAATTGCTGAAAATGAGAAACATTGTCAAACAACAATAAAAATCACACAAGTCTGATGGGATGCAACTATATTTGGCACCTTTCATCTGCATATTCTATAGCTTCCACCCTCTGAGGACTCATTCATAAAGGCGTTGGGACTATTTCCAATGCATATTAGGCATATGTGAGAGTTGTGGCAGAAACAGGTTTCAGTACTTTATGAGGAAGGGTAAATACGGTGTCATGTGCATGATGGGAAAGAGAGAGGGAAATTTATCGCTCAGGGGTGCAAAATGAGTCAGCAGCAGAGCTGGCAGCAGAACCAAGGAATCCTGACTCATCATTTACTCCATCCATGAGGCTATCCACAGCGCTGCAAGTAAGTGATATAATAGCCAGCCAAGTCATTCATCCTTTTGAAAGTGCCTATGCAATGATGAGGCACATTCAGGTTTTTGTGCCTTTTATGACTCAGGGTGACTCAAATTCTGATGTGTTTCATGGGGTCCATCACAGAAACTTTAATTCCTGTGTTTTCTGCTTGGTCCATTGTAATGATTCTCATTCTAATGCGTGCCACGCATCGATCACAGTGACTTCTAATGTGCTCCACCCAGTCCTACTGCAATGACTAATGCTAATGCACTGCACCAGTCTGCAAGGAATTTCCATCATGCATCATTTTAAGATCACATTGTATTCAATAGGACGTTCAAATTAAGGCAATCCTTGTACATACTGTTGCTCTGAATCTTAACTCTGGCCTTTTTCCGTTAGACCAGTAAAAAGGTTGAGCAGGAGAGCTAAATAAAAAGCAGCTCTCTTTCTGTCTGTGTCTCCAAGGAGTTTATACAACAACCGTTGCCCAAGTTTTCAACACGCTGGATGAAAGTGTCTGTTTGCCAGAGGTTTATTCTGACCCACTGAGGTGAGAATTACTGAAATTCACTAAACCCGGAACAAATGCTGAAATCATTGCTTCTTGTTCCATCAGGTCAAGTGTAACAGTTGGATTTTGGGTTTTTTTTGATGGGGGGAAACTACATACCTGTACATACTTTCTCACATAGTAAAGGAAGTGGATGCAATTGGCATGACTGATAATATATATCTCATCCAAATAATTCAATTTTCAGTTGTTCCTCCGGTATGATACCGAGGCTTTGAGTACACAGTTAATAACACATAGCATCCACTCTTTTACCAATGGGTCAAAAATGCTGTGCCTACATGACACAAAGAACCAACCTGGTCTTAATTCATTCAGCTGGTTGAAAATTTGTCCAAAAACATTTTGGTAGTTTAACTTTGCTCCGGAGTATATGGTATCAGATACTATGTGTCCTTGGCTGTGCGGCATTAAGCCAGCATAAAAAAACCTTAAAAGCTACCTTAGACTCTGTAGCTTCTGCTCTTCCTAATTCAACAGACAGGTACGTTTTTGCCCACATGCAATCCAGATCAAAAAAGTAACAGGAGCTGATGCAGCAGGGCAGGTGGCCTCAGAGTTGAGGGACCCTATTTTCTTCCCAGCTCGCTCCATCTGCTTTTCAGTGCAAGATTATGTGCTGCTATGGCATTCGTACAGGGCTTTTAGGTAGTCTGTTCTATGCTGTGGTGTGTGACGTGGCTTTGGTAGTGCAGACATCCTGGGAGGACCTGTCCCAAAAGAGGGCTCATGTTCTGCAAAGGCAGGCTCTCATTACTAGAGCCAAACACACAGCAAAGACATGCAGGTCAACCATTTTTAATAACTTAGGAATAGAATATGACTCTGGTCATTTTTATGCTCTGTTTACACTTGCTTTAGAGAGCTGTCACACGTGCTAAGTCCCGTTGGAACAAGAGTTCACCGGGAGTAAATCTCAGGCCTGTAGCTTAGAACCACTTAATCACACAACAGACTTCATTCCTGGCAGAAGTAATTAACAAAGGTTCAGCCATCTAATCAGGGAACAAAGGCACGGCTGTGTCACCTCATTGACCAATCATGCCACCCGAATATCGAATCATGAATATTGACTACACACAGCAAAGGGTTTGCAGGTAGTTCCCAGACTAAAACATGCATAAACTGAGGCTGCAGGTCAGTCAACGCAAACCCACTGTGTAAAACAACTACTGACTGAGCGCAGACAGCTGGCAAACATGGAGGAGGGGGGGAGCAAAACAAAGAGGCAGCTAAATTTGCCAACTGCTGCAGATTCTGCTTGGCTGAGTATAAAACAGAGAGCAAGAAAAAGGGAATGGAAAGAAGGGTGGGAAAAGAGGAAGCTGTGTGTGCTGTCCTCCTGGTAAATGCTGTCCAGGGGAAAGCGTGAGAGCGTTCAGGTTTGCAGAGGGCATGTCAAACAATGGTGAACTCTTGTCTAAAAGCCCATCTTGCAGGACTCCACACCATGCGCAGATCCTACCAGACAGCATTCCTCATTCTCTTCCCTTTTCCATATGCTTGTCTTGACCAGTGCCAAGCAAGGGTGCTCTGCCAAAGCTGATTTCTTCTGCCTTGCCTGGGAGCTTGCTCCTTTGAACTGTGTTCGGGTTTCCTTCTGTATACTGAGGTTAACTTCACTCTTCTGCAATATGAGAAAAGTAAAGGGTGAGACCTACAGATGGCTGGAGCTCAGTACTAGGTTATTCTGGTAATTGCTGGGGCAGAACTGAGACTGTGAGCAACCTGAGACAATGATGAAGTTCTCATTCAGATCGTAGCATCATGCCATGCTTCTGCCTTTGCAGTGTAATGAATAACAGCCCCACCTTTCTTATGGGGGAGCCATCAAAAACTGGATCAAACTGAAGAGCTCAGGCTCATTCTGACTTACCATATAAGCCTGACTCCAAGACAAACATTGTCTTCAGAAAGGATTCATACCTTAGGAAAAGAGCCCCAGCCCTATTCATGAACTTTGAAAACAAAACCAGATCTACGGAAACCCTGAAAGAGTTGGAATGGAAGAGTGCAACAGTTCATTCAATTCAAAGAGATGTCATTTAAGAAGATCTTCCAGTATATTCCACCACAGTGACACCAACAGAAAACTGTTACAAAAGAGGGCAAATCGAGTGTAAAGAGCTCAACAGATAATTTAAGTTCGTATATCCAAGTATAGCAAGGCAGGCAATGAGAAATTCTAAGGCTAACCCAGTCTTGCAGTCAAAACAGTATGCAGAGGAGCTGGAGAGCTGGAATTTATTTTCAGCTCTGGCACAGTTTTTATGAATGACATGGGCACCATCAGTTGACCTTGATCTAAATCTTTATTTCCTTAATCATAAGGGAAAGCTACTTCAGAAGAAGAAGGAAGGACATGGCAATATTTTCAAGGTGTTCAGACACCTACTTTGACTGAGGAGGCAGAAAAAGGCAGGAAAACAGGAGCTTCCCTGGTCCTCTTCTGTTAGAATGCAGTCAGGCATGGTGGAAGGTGTCTGGCTGCCCACACAGAAACAGACAATGTTGGGCACAGTCTGGATGCTGTTGATCATGCTGGGTAAAAGCTGCAGGGAAGTCTAGGTGCCAGTCTTGGTTTGCCCAGTCTGAGGCCCAATTGCCTAAGTATTCAACCTAGGTCTCGGTGTCTATCTGAGTGAGGCCTTAACATGCTGGGTTACATTCCAAGGTCAGGAAGGCTTCAGCAAGAAGGGGATGAACTGAATGCACAAGTGAATGTGCAAAGCCAGGAGACCAGGCCAAACTGAGAGGGGAACCAGGGAATCAAGGCATGGTTTAAAACCAAAAAACCTTCCCCCCACTTCTCTTCCACCCCCACCCCAAATGTAATATAGAAGGAGGACCAAAGCAAAATCTAATGTGGAGATGATTGTGGTGGAAGCTGGAGGGCTTGTGCACTCCTGCAGCCTTTCCAAGCAATGACCAGTATCATGCTGTCATATTAAAAAAGTAGGTCAAGCACTAAGACAGTTTCGTAGTAAACAGGACTGAAGAGTAAATTAACTCATCAGAGTAACCCACCAGCATCTTGTAGGATCAGTCCTTCTGGGTGAGGGTCTCTGCGCGAGTATGTGCATGTAGGCAAACAGTCCTTCCTTGAGGCTGTGAAATCTGGCAATTAAGGGGATGTAGTAGAATTTGTCTGTAGGGAAAACTTCATCTCACATTTTCTACCTCCCAAGTATCTCTCCCCTTTTACCTCTTCCAGTCCTTCTACTTCTAGAAAGGAACACCATACTTTCTTTATTGCTTCTCCTCCTAGCCTCATCACTTCAGCTGCTGAGGGCACATGGATGGCAATTCAGCAATGCAGCTGGCACAGTACAAAGAGATGGCCAAGCATGTTTCCCAGAGCAGTTACAGCTGATCCATTGCAAAAGACACACTGAGCCATTCAAATGAGGGCTTCACTGTTATAGATGGCTGTTTCTTAGTATCCAAGTTGGTAGCATTTCTGAGGTCAAAACTAACATAGCACCTTCCTTCCAGGGTGAGAAGAAGTTGCAATTACCTCCCCCAAGTGATTACTCTAACCAGGGAACTGCTAAATAGCTTTAATTGCTGACAGCAGCTCAGCTTCTCCAGCACAAGCCAGCGAATGTTGGCAAAGTGGTTACAACCAGTTTGCACTCCTCTGCCTTGGAGGAACGGAGCTTTCTCCATTTGAGCTATCACACAAAACCAAATAAGATAAATGAGAAGGGGCACCATTTGCAAAAAAATGAGAAAGATTGGGATAGATGAACAATAGCAGAAAAGACACGCTGATTATCTCAAGTAGCCTGGCAGAGGAGATTAGTCCAAGAACAAATCTAAGCAGGCAGGGAGGAGGGAAAGCAAGCCAGGTACTCTGCCTTGCCTTGGCTCACTGGCCTAGGTCTCCTGCTTGTTTGCTGTAGCATGAGGGCTGCCACATTGTTGTGGACCAGAGAAATCCCAGTGCTGCAGGGGGACGACAAGTGGTGCCAAAGATGAAGCAATGGAGCTGGAAATGGGTACCAACAGGGAGCTATAGGTTCTCCTTAGGGCCCAGAAAGTGGGACAGCTCTTGCAACAGCAGTGCTATGTTGGCTAGGTCCCTGACAGAGCAGTTTCATACCAGCCTGCTGCAGCTAGGATGGCAGTGGGAAGCCTAGTCTCTGTTTGTGCCAGTCTCTCACGTTCACATCAGGACTGTGTCAGTCCCTGGGTTACCCACATATCAGAGTACCTGAAAAGTAAAGGAGAAACTGTGTCTTGTTGTCAGCCATTTGCAGTATGCCAAGATAGGGCAGTTCAGAAGCACAGCTGGAGAGAGTGGGGAAGGGAGAGGGAGAGCTGTAATGCTTTTCAAGGATATAGCAACCTTCATAGCCAATCAAACCAATTGTCCAACTGTTGTAACATGTCTCAGGCAGTGGCTAGTGTCAAGGATAGATGTCGAACACTTAAAATGGGAACTAACTAACTAATATATCCATTGGGGAAGTTTCTTTATAACCCCAGGCAGTTAGAAGTTGGATTTATGCCCTGAATCTCAAGGGCTAATATTTCTTATAAATTTTTTATTTTCTTTAGTGTAACTGTGAATGTTCTCACTATCAACAGAAATAGCTTTCTTTTTTTTTCCCCTCTTTTTTTTTTTTCCCCTCTTTTTTTTTTTTCCTAAGCTTGTGAGCTCAGTGGGTAACGCCCTGCAGCAGGGAGTTCCACAGTTTAATAGAGTACCATAAAAAAAAATTCTCAACACCTCCAGATCTGCATTGCCTTTTAGTTTCAAAGAATACCCTTTTGTCCCAGTACTGACAACCTTTTAAAATATTATTATTTATATACTTCTAACATACCCCTTCTTATTCATCTCTTCTCTGAACATCATCTTCCTTCATCTTTTTCAGTCTCTCCTTATCTGAGAATCCTTCCAAGCCTCCAAACCATTTTCACTGCCTATCTCCAAGTCCCGCTATATTCTTTTTTTAAGAGAAGTTGATGAGAAATTAGCTAAGTATGAAAGGTGAGGGTTTATCAGTAATTCTATGATGGTATTACATCTTAAATGTTAATTTCTGTCCTACGCTGTAGATATTTTTGCTGTGCATCTAGTTATGCTAAGTTCAAGGAAAGATGGGGGGGGGGGGGGGGGTGTCTAACTTCTCTGAATAAGCATCTTTGTGCAACAGCTATCTCCTGCTGTTCCTCATTCCTGTGAATACAGCTCTCATCTTCTGTCTTAGTGCATGTTATCAGACTGTGTTTCTTGTTGGGGATTGTCATTAGAATCGCGACCTGCTAGGGTTACATAGCTGCCCAACTCCTATCAAACGAGAATTTGAAACTTTTTTCTGTTATTTTTAAATACAGCCTTGTACTGCCTCGTTTAACTTTAATGTTCTGTTTGAATATATTTCTCTGTAGTCATCTAAGGATATGCTCCACAAGGAAAAAACACTGAAAAAACTTGCTGGTTTTTTTTCTTTGTTAAATTCTGCTCTGAAGTGATGTTCAGAGAGGAAGGATTGCATGGCTGATAGGACTAGCGCAAAGCACTACGCTAGAAAGAGTCAGATCCCTGCTCTGCTCTCCATCTTGCTCCCTCATGCGATCTTGTCACTAGCAGAGGCTATGGGTAGGCAATCACAAGTGGTCAAGTTTCTGATGCTTAACTAGTTACTGTTCATCAGCTGAACCATAGAAGCAAGGATATCCGCCTTTCACATCCACAGAGACAGCAAAATAAAATCTCTTCACTCAAACTACCTTCTAGGAGCACACCGAAGGGCAATTAAAGCTGGCCAGCTGTCACTCAATCAGCTATGAAAGCACACCCATTCTCTCAAGGTTTCCATACCTGTAATGATGCCTTAACTCACAAGAGAGTGTAAAGAAAGCAGCAGGAAAACTGTAAGGTACATGTATAGAAAAATCTGTCACAGCACTGCAGCCACATGGCTACATGTATATTGCATGCCTGAGAATACAAAGCAGCAGTGGCTATGACATCAAACAGAAAAGTGGCCCCTCTGGTCCCAGGTCCCCCTTCTCTCCTCTCCTCAATAAACTTCATCTGAGGTCAGTAAAAGGATAAGCCCAGCTATATGGACCAAAAAGAGAAGGTCTGTTGTTGTAGATCTTGGAGCCGTGGTGATGCTCCTGACACTGCCAAGGGAAGGATGGTAGCAAGCACATGTGCTAGGGCAGACTGGCTCCACAGCATCCAGCTCTGCCCTCTGCTGTTAGGCGGCGTGCAAGCTGAAGCAGACACTGCTCCTGAGAGAGGCAAGACCCACATCCTCCAGGAAATTCAACAGGCAAAGTAAGCAGCACGGCTAAGGTCAGTGCTTGGTTAAGGTAGGGCAACAATTTCAGGAACAGCCTGTTTTGGCTATACTTGAAGGCAGTTCTGAGCTGTCACGATACAAGTGTTGTTTTGTGTGAAAGAGAAATATGGAGCTGATAAACACTGCTAACATGAAGAGGAAAAAAAAAAAAAGAACCTTCTCTTTGTTGCTCCATGTTACCGCTATTATTTTCAGGGTTGGTTTTTTGCAGGTTTGGAAATAAACTCAGCTGTTTTGCAAACCGTTTGTATTCAGCGCAAACATCTTATTTTATTATCTGCCTTTTTGTTGTTGATTTTCCTTCTTTCTCCCCCTCCTTTTTTTTTTTTTTTTTTTTTTAATCCATTCAACCATTTCTTGGATCTTCTATTCTCCAGTGTGCATTTCTTCTTTGCTACACTATCTCCTGCTTTTCACAGATAAACACCTCACACCTGGGAGACAGGCTCCTCTAATTAGTATTAAAACCTGAAGTTTTTTCCACCCCTCTTTGAAGCTTTCTAGGATGCCTTTTCATGAATAATAATGTCCTCAATTCAACATAATGCAATGCTCAATCAAAAGGCGTTGTAGCAATCACTTTCCAACAAGACACATCAGCCCTTCCTCTTCCTCTGTACAGCTGATGATGAGGCAATAAAAAGTCCAGCCTGGAAGAGGTGCTCAGAAGCTGAGGTTTCCGCTTGTGGCAGTCTGTTGCCCTCAACATACTCTATGCAGAAGACACAGTGTCTTTTGTCACCTCTCCAGCTCCCTGTTGCCGTTCTACAGCGTGACAGGAGTTCTGGCTCCCTGACCTCCTGACAAATAAATCCCTTTGAACAGCAGTTACTTCTCAGCCAGCCAGGACCCCTGCAGAGCAGGGGACACCTATAAGTCTCTTCACTCTTCCTTGAAGATCACTTGTGGTCTAAGTCCCAGACTGCTGCACTAGGGGTGCCACCTGCGCAGCTGCCTGCTGAAGACACCAAGGTCCCAGGCAGTATGGATGCCCATGCTGCAGATGATTGCCAGTGGAACCTTCCTTCAGAAATTCACAGCACCTGCTATCTTCCCACAGAATATCTAGGTTTCAATGGATGGAAAAATCAGCATTCTCCAACAAGAAGTTGTTTCCTAGCAGTTTTCCTTCTATTCAGAAACGCTTCTATTCAGCTAGGGTCATGGCCTCTGCTCTCTGAAGCCGGTCAAGTAGTACCACAGCCTTCATAAATGGTGCTACCAGCAACAAAGAATCACTATAGCCGAAGCTAGATAATGGCTGTTACTATATGGGTCATCTAGTACTACGAACACTAGGATATAGTTCCTTATATTATTTTAACAGTGAATTTCTCTGCTCTGTGTTTTAGTGCACATGCAAACACACACAGAAATATTTGCAGGGACATGCTAAAACGTTGATAGTGGAACTTGAATGCAGTTGTAGGAATATCTATAACTTGGCATCCTTGCACAAGGACCAGTCCTACTACCCTTGTTCTTGTGAGAAGTTCAAAGAAGCTTGGGTGTCTTAGGAGCCTCAGCCTTTCCCTTTCTGTCAATTTTCATTACTATTGCTCTTCCAGTTCCACTCAGCTGCTTCCAAAAAGCCGACTCAATGAGTAAGACTTTACCCTGCTGTACATTGCACCACTGAACTCCGGAGCAAGCTGCAAAGCACTGTGCTAAGAATGACAATAGCTAACAAATACACACATTTTAGAATAAAATGGCTGATTGAAGAGAGTACTCCAACATCAGTCCCAAGCAGGACAGAGGCACTGACAGGTTTTATCTCTACAGAAGGTTTTGAAGGCTCTCTTAGTTCACTACTTCAGCCAATCTCAACTAGTCACATCAAGGGAGTGCCATAAAGCATAAAGGACTACAGAAAAAAACACCTTCCAATGTCAGATTCTAGCTTCTCTTGCAAGTCAGGTAAAACCTTTGAACAGTAGGATCTGTCCTTCCTTTCTCAGTCGGTCCTACTGATTCCAACAGATTTTGTCTAAATGCTGAAGAAATCACTTGGGATCCTGGGGTTCTCCATGGACATGTCCTCAGGGGAATCAGTGGGAATCAGTGCCTGAGCAGTGCCACCCTCACAGGTGCACTGTGACATTAGATCAGGATTCACAAAGGGACACTGTGCTGAAGGAAAACTATCAGCTAAGGAGAAGGCTAAGGAAGACATGCCACTTGGGCCATTTCATAGAATCACAGAATGGTTTGGATTGGAAGGGACCTTAAAGATCTCCTAGTTCCAACCCCCTCTACCATGGACAGGGACACCTTCCACAGGTTGCTCAAAGCCCCATCCAACCTGGCCTTGAACGCTGCCAGGGAGGGGACAGCCACAGCTTCTGTGGGAAACGTCTTCCAGTGTCTCACCACCCTCACAGTAAAGAACTTCTTCCTAATATCTAACCTAAATCTCCCCTCTATCAGTTTGAAACCGTTACACCTCATCCTATCACTACACGCCCTGATAAATAGTCCCTGCTTATCTTTCCTGTAGGCCCCCTTTAAGTATGGGAAGGACGCTACAAGGTCTCCCCAGAGCCTTCTCTTCTCCAGGCTGAACAATCCCAACTCTCTCAGCCTGTCCTCACAGGGCGGATGCTCCAGCCCCCTGATCATCTTTGTGGCCCTTCTCTGGACCTGCTCAAGCAGGTCCATGTCTTTCTTGTGATGGGAGCCCCGGAGCTGGACACAGCACTCCAGGTGGTGTCTCACAAGAGCAGAGCAGAGGGGGAGAATCACCTCCTTCAACCTGCTGGCCACGCTTCTCTTGATGCAGCCCAGGATGTGATTTGCTTTCTGGGCTGCAAGTGCACATTGCTGGGTCATACTTAGTTTTTCAGCAGCAGCCCCAAGTCCTTCTCTGCAGGTCTATTCTCGATCCAGTCATCACCCAGCCTGTATCTGTGCTTGAGATTGACCCGACCCAGGTGCAGAACCTTGCACTTGGCCTTGTTGAACTTCATGAGGTTTGCACAGGCCTGCCTTTCCAGCCTGTCAAGGTCCCTCTTCATGGCCTCCCTTCCCTCCAGTGTGATGACTGCAACACACAGCTTGGTGTCATCAGCAAACTGCCTGAGGTTTCCCTGTCACCCCAGTCCTGGAAAGCCTTGAGGATCTTAACTGGTCCAAGGGGAGCTAGGAACAAAAACAGAGGAGTAGAGGGACTAGGTATTTTTCTGGACCTGGAAGAACAGGAACGAATCCTACAGAAATCTGGGGAGTGATTCAAGTGTATATACACCAGACTGCAGTACTATCTGAGATGCCCCAGGATTGCTGAGGTGTCTGTACAGTACAGGTGGATGTGACAAACAACCCGTGGGAGAGCCCTGCCTTTCTGGAGAGGCAGTTGGTGTGGCTACAGAACTGCTCACCCATCTGTGGGTGTCTTTAGGCCATCAGTGGAGAAAGGCAGTCTGAGTTTAGGCAGCTGGACCTGTGCTTTATATGGTTTCTTGTATCTCCTCAGGCATCTGATGCTGGACCCTGTCATAAGGCAATATGCCAAGCTGGACACACTGCTGGTCTGATGCACAAAGACAGTGCTGGATGGCAAAGATCCCCACCCCTGATTTAAAATGTCAGGGGAAACTGGTGAATGCAGCACGTAATCACTACATTTTGCTTTTCATTAAATATTTCTTGCCAGTCTAGACTTCCCCCATCCTATCCCCCTTCTCCCACTCCAAATAAAGAACTAGCTAGGCTCAGTGCAGTTCTGAACATTATCTAAATGCCCACTGGGCTGAGGGGTCAGCTAGTTCACGAACCATATCAATTAAACGCCGGTTATTACCCTTTCATTATTATACAAACTAATCCCATACATCTAGTGAGCTGGTGTTGAGGTGACTTCACACTCCTTAAAACCATCTATTAATTAGAGTGCAGTCAGCTCTCCTCTGATTTGCAGCCCCCCCTTCTCCCCACCATCTTTGCAGCCCTGTGTCCCTGTACCCACCCTGCTCCTGGTACCACTTGCTCCTGCCTCACGGCTCCCCCTCTACTGCAGAGCTAGCATCTCCATTAACAGCTGTGCCTGTTTTCCTTGCTTTTCCCCTGTTATTCCAACTCTGAGCTCCCCTCACACAGTTCTGCCTCTTATCCTGAATTTGAAGCCTCCCTCTCCACTTTTCTGAGACCCTTGCCTATTAAACTAACTTTTGCTTGAGCAGAACCAGCTAATCATGTTGAATTATGCCAGATTTTAATGTGACTTCCTAACATAGACAGATGCCCAAAGGGATCCAGGATGAGAACACCAAGCCCACATCATCTTTGATCTAAGACACTACAAGATATAAACCCTTGATCATACTCCTAATGCTAATTAGTCATCACCTTCCCTTTCCTAAGATATATGTGTCTAAGAACATTGTTGCTGATTTGGTCGTGGACAAATTAATCATTGTATATGCAGTATGTAGTGGCATTTCTATAAGAATGTTTAATACTAGTGAAGTTGTTGCACTGAATCAAAAATCATAAACTTTTGAAGCTCTTCTGTAATTGCTATTCAGGGAGTCATTCTAATAGCAAGCCTCCAAAAGCAAATGAGCAGCAACATTTTTGTAACGAAAGCAAAATGTCTTCCATGAAAACCATAGTCCCTCTGTTCTTGGAAGAACTCTGCATTATATGCTGAGAGGTGCAGACTCCAATCTAAAACTCAGACTCCAGCCCTAAAATAGCTTATTACTTTTTGCAATTCCTACACTGGAACTACTATCATGTAAACCAACAATTACAAAAATAATAATAGTGCAGGTTTCCCTGCTCCCATTATTTTCTCTGAATAGTAGCGGCAACATATCCCCCAGCCACTATTAAGAATCACACTAAGTTCGTGCTCTTATGCTACTGCAAAATGATCTCACATAATGAACCACGTACAGTGTAATTGATGGAAGCCATATAACTCATGCAAACAAATGGATGCCTAAAAAATAAACATATCCAAAATGAACTTGCACTGTTTGTGTGTTCAGCTGAGATTGAACTGCATCTGCTGCAGGTGACAGACAGAAAGTGCCAGAGATTGGCAAAAGAAAATGAAAACCTAAATATTTACTAATTTATTCAGTTCTTTCCTTGTTCTTTAGGTCTGGTGGAATGTACTGACTAGCAGTCTTAATTTTAGTCCTAAGTCTTAATTCCAGTCCTAAGGTTTTGTAGGATCTAGTATAAAGGCATCAGAATTGCTCCATAGCTAACATGTATGGAGATTTCCACTGGCTGATGTGTAATTACTGAATTCAATTTTCAAATTTGGCACTAGAGACAAATGGATTTATTAAATAATTGCTTCAGTTGAAGGTTTAGAAACTCTTACAAAGTAGACATTTAAAGATGCCCATTGAAATTCAGGCCTGTTTTTCTCATATTTCTTTCAGTTTCACTTTCTTAAATCATATATGCTGTGCACACATCACATTTCACCCAGTATCTCATCTTTACAATCTTTCACACATAGGGTAGGTATTTGGACTTAAAACGAAGACCTTTAAAAATTATTTCTACCATTTGTTGCAACTGGATTTAGCCTGGCAGAGAAAACCAATAGATGTGAGAGCTGTCATCAACACCATGTTCTGCTATGCATCAAGGTGAGAAAGAGACCTTTGTGCACAATGTAGTTTATGGACATTGCATTTCACTTAATGAAAGGGAGTAAAATACAGACGCTGTTTCCAAATAGCAGGGTCTCCTCTTGCTTTCCTTTCAAGTATATTGTCAGTGTAAATGGAAACAAGCAAAACCCAACCCCAAGTGGACCATGCCTTTGTTAGAAAAAAAAACGTTAAGCTCTTAACTCACCATAACTGCATAGGTGCAAAAGGCTTGTAAAGATGGAGCCACTTTCAGAAAGTGCAAACTAGGATTGGATCCCAGGTCCTTACTCGTGTGAAAACAACTGCTTTGTTTCTCCTAAGATATTCTCTCGCACAGAAAGGGCTGTGGGAATCTGACTCAAGCATACATAAGCAAACAGCTGTGTTGGTCTCAGAAGCGACCTCCTCGTAGCTGCCTGCTCCCAAGTCAATCTGTTTGCCACCACTGCCTGCAGAAGAACTTGCCTGGGCTTTAGCAGTGGCCACACACAGCGGCAGCCCAAACCCATCTTCACCAGCAGTTTCTGTCAGCATTTTGGGCTGCCAGCTGCAGTGGGCTGGACTGCAGATATGCCATCTCTCTGCTTTTTTTGGTTCCAGAGGCAGATACATTCAGCAGAAGAGCGGGACAGGCACCAGTGTGTGGCTGTGATGGCAGTAATATCTGCCAAACACCAAACACCAGAGCTGCCAAAAACATTAGCTATTAGCCACATTGAAACAAGAACCTAAAGTGCCATCTGAGGTCTTGCCTGCAAGGCAAAGCTCCAGCAGTCATGCCAGTGGGGATACAGATATACAATTCAGCAGAATGAATCCCAGCATGGACACCATTATCCCCATATGAGAAAACAGGGCTTAGGAGCAGAGGACTGGCGTATTGCAAACACCTTCCCAAGTGACATCAGGTAATCTGAAATAGGCCCCTCTAAGCCAAATTATTGCACCCTGCACAAGGATTATACCTGTAAACTTTATCAGTTTAAATCTACCCCTGCAGTCATATTAGAAGGATGTTCCCATACAGTCAGAGTCTAAAGAAGGAATAAAATACACACCAGGAGGAGCTGGGGACATGGCAGATGGTTATTCAGGGTCAAGGGGAGAAGGGCTGAAGCACAGCTTGAGAGGAAAGCTGCAGGAGCAGGTCTGACATACCAGTGGTTAAGAGTGTGAGGGAAGATAAAATGCCCTTCAGGAGGAGGTTCTTGGGGATTATAGCTCTACACCCTTGAGCACACTGCCGTACAGCAGTCATGGTAATAATTAATAACAAGGAAATGATTCTCGCCCTGTTCTGGTCACCTTATTAAAGCAAGGATATTGTGGAAATGGAAAAATCCCAGCAGGACAGCACCTGGGATGATAGATGGATGGGATGCATTTTTAACAGACCTCACTACATTTCAGGAAACATATTTCTGAAGGTAGAGTGGCTGCAAAGCTTTTATATTCCTTTCCTACTCTCCTGCTACCAGCTGCTGTCAGAGACAGGACAGGATAAGGTGAGGTGGACCCTTGCTCTGACCAACTGGTGGCCAATTATGTTATGCTCTATGGCCTAAAATGCTTGGCTAAACTAGTAACCTTGTCTTTATGTTTTTGTTGCCATTCTCCTTTGCCCTTTGGGTTCTTACTGAGATAAGGAACAGAAGCTGTTAAAATAATGTGAGCCAAGATGTCCCTTCTGCATGTCCAGAGTGGCCCACAAAATCTGGAAAGAGATGCTGTTCGCCCTGAAGGACTCCTAAAATCCAGTTTTCAATTGTTAGGCCAGGCTGTAGTTTTTAATTTAATAAGGGATGCTACCAAGTAGCCTCAGTGCACAAGAAGTCAAAACAGGCTTTGGGTGGGTATCCAGGTATGGCAAAGCTGACTTGAACATAAACATGGGACTCTCACCTACACAAATGCACAGGAAGGAATAGATTTTGGCAAGGCTGTGCTAGCCTCTTAGCCACAAACAGTCCCCCCACAGGGGTTCTGTAAAGCCCGGAGGTCACTTCCCTTGCATGAAAGCAAACCAGGATCCCAGCAAAGAAAACTTTCCATGCAAGCTTTCAGCACTTTCTGCTCTGCCCCTGCAAATGTAGCCCCACATTGCCGCTCCTCTTTGCCAAGGCTTTTAGATGACATGGTGGGCTAACAGAGAATGGGCCATTCACCCTGCTCCCGCTGAGCCACAAATGACAGACCTTTTGCAAGGAGCTATGTTACAGTTTAAAGGGGAGGTAAGAAAAAGCAAGAGAAAGAAACAAAAGAAAACCTTAGCCCTCCAAAACAATTGAACAAATATCTCCCCGGTTAATAAATAACAGGCTCGGCTGGGGAATTGTAATTGTGTGTATAATGCATCTCAGATCTATGGTATAATTACACTCTGGAAACCATTGACTAATAAAAGGCACCAGCCAGGGGAAAGGATGCCTTCTTGCCATGGCTTGACAGGCAAGCAACAAACAAGGAGCACTTTTTCACCTTCTATTCAATAAAATCAGTGTATTAAATATGCAGGCAGAGCACCTCCATTAAGCAATTCACTTCCTTCCTTTTCTTTCTGTTTTTTTTTTTTTTTTTTTTTTTTTTTTTTCTCTTCTCCTCCTTTTGTTTCCACCAAGACAGGGAAGGTTAAAAAAAAAAAAAAGCTATATATGAAACCCCCAGCTATACGTGAGCTGTGTTTTAATGAGGCTGCATCTTGGTCCCTCTGCTATACTAAGTAAACATGTTTCTCCCCCTGCAAAGAAAGGCTTTCCTTGCCTGGGCAGAAGGGAAAAGAGCTTGGGGAATACTAGGAGGCTTTTTCTCTGCCCACACCCATTCCTCCTTCCCACTAAAATAAAACCCTTCCTTACATTACAGAATGACTGCTTGTTCACAGAGTAAAGGCAATATAAGCTATTTCCATACAACTCAATGCATTTGGACTTTTACAGGAAATCAGAGAGCAGGAGACTTACCTAAAAATCACATTTCAACTTCTAAAATTTATGGAATCACACCTGGATTTAAACAAAACAGACAGTTCCTTTCCTCCAGCACACTCTGAACTGAGGCACTTCAGTCAGTGCATACCTCCAGCCACTCTGACCACTTACAATTTCAACCCTGACCAGAGAACTGAAGAACAAGAGCATTACATGACTATTCTGAAGCTCTGGGAAACATCTGGTGTGGTGCTTTGCTATGGCAGCCCCAGCATGCTACAGAAGGGATGGTGTAACAGGTTCAGTATACAAGTACAACACAAGCCCCTTTTCAGCCCTTCACTTCAGCACTAAGCAGGACCAAAGGAAGGACTGGAGCATGGCTGTGCCTTTGCCTCCTCTGCCTGGGACGCTCAGCTGGTGCTGCCATGTCTTTGCAAGGGAAGCGGAGGCGGCATGAGACCCCACACTTCCAGCTGCCTTAACAGAGGGCACTAACATGAATCCTTGCTTGCTTTGTCCCTGACCTGCCCATCACAAGCCCCTAGCATAGGTGACATCTTGGGTCTGAGGTGGGTGAACACAGCAAAGCAGGCTGAGCTGCTTCAGCCTGTGACTGTGGTGAGATGTACGTGTCTGTAAGTATTTGCTCCTCCTCTACTCCTGAGGAAGGAAGCAGAACAGACACGCTTCCCACAGACTGAGGAGTCAGGTACTAAACCAGAAACCTGCATCCACATGCACCAAGTGGGTGAGCTGCTAATTGAGAAACCCCACAGCTGATTATCAAGCACTTCTGCTTTCAGATGCTTCCAGCCGATGCACCTCATTTCCCACCCATGCTTGCAAGAGT
The DNA here is from genome assembly GCF_034619465.1 of Leptosomus discolor. Lineage (NCBI taxonomy): Eukaryota > Metazoa > Chordata > Aves > Leptosomiformes > Leptosomidae > Leptosomus > Leptosomus discolor. Next base: position 128,825,587 of record NC_141391.1, read on the forward strand.
GCAAGTCCAGTAATGACCCTGCTGAGCTCCCTGGAATGTGGAGCCTGGCCTTGAAACACGCAAGGGAGAGCAATTGAGCTGCGCTCGCTGTCACAGCCTCCCTCCTGGGGCCTGGGGAGGGAGCAAAGAGAGAGGAGTTTAGTTGGGAACGTTTCCTGACTCAGCAGTAGTGCGTTCATTCGCAGAGGCGCTGCTGCTGCCACTGCTAATAGGTTGTGGTAATGGAGAGGCGTCTCGCAGGCAGGACGGTGGGAGGCTGATCAGCTCCAGCAGAAGAAGTGAGGTCAGTGGTAATGAGCGACAGCGAAGAGGAATGCAAATTGCTGGAGGATTTATGGAGCAGTTTCTGCTCAGTGAGCAGATTCCAGATAAGTGGACTGTTAATAAGGCAGGCAAGCTCTTCAGCTGTGCCAGCTGTTAGATGGGGACTGGCATTCACACAAGACGGGGTGCAAAGGTGCCCACAGCACAGACACCGTTGCACACACATTCCCTCACCACACATGTGCCCGTGCCAACGTGTACTGCTGCGTTCTGCCGCAACACATCAGGATATGTACTTGTGCCAGGACCAAGGAAAGCTGAAAGAAAGCAGGGATGGATGGCAGGGGACTGCTTACCAGCACACAAGGGAAAGCTGTAAAAGAGTGTGACTTATCAGGCCCAAGCCCTAATCAAAGCCATTTTTATCCTCTCTTCTTCTTTTGGTCCCTCACTCCTTCATTGATCTCAGAACATGCCATGGTGTTAGATAGTACCTCTCACCAGGCCCCCAGAGATGAAGTGACCTGAAGGCACGCATAGCAAATCCAGCAGAGCCGGGAAGGGCAAGCTTACCTTGCCCACCTCTTGCCTACTCGGGCTTGAGTCTCTCAGGAGCATAGCTGCTGAGAATTACTAATGGTAGGTGTCATGGACTCTGCTGAAGAGTGGCGCTCTTGGGCCAGTCTGCAGTGTGTTGGTGACATATTGGAAATCTTTTTTCTTTTAGTATTATTCCTTCTAAAAGCTGTGGGATTTTATCACAATAAGCCTCTTGGCATCAGGAGAGTAGCCAGTTTCTCAGCCGTAGTGCTGCCACCATCAGCTGTTTGGTATGGTGACACTCCAGAGCCTGCAAAACTTCCCTTCCCACCACTGGCTTTGCACCTTTCCTCCAAGTAATCTGCCTGCCTGCAAATTGCTAGATCCTGGTCTCCAGGTTAACAAGACCTCACAGGCTAGCTGCCATTTAGCCCTTGTTGGTAGGAGCAAGTCCACCCCAGCAGAGGAGGTGAGCTGTGAAGCCCCACTCAAAGTGCTTACTGTAAATCTTGAGTTGGGGCCGCCCCACTGGACTGTGCTGGGAAGGTCCTGCCTCAAGAAGGGGAGGTGGCAGGAACAGTCACTTCTGGAAGGACCGCCCGCAGAAAAGAGGAACAGTGATGGATCCTCTCTAACACTAACAAAGCAGAGTGAGGTCCCAGGTTAAGAGGTCTCCCCTCCCATCCCTATTCTGAGACACCACACAGGGCTCCCATGGGCATGCATGTACTGGGTGACATAACAAGTGAGCATGGGTGACATGGACAAGGGATTTTGGGTCATTCTGCAGCAGACACTACACGGACTGTGCTATTTGCAAGACCTCAGCAGCCACATGTGCTCTTTGTCCTCCTGGCAGCACCAGACCTCCTGGCTACATTTGGGCACGTCCTTCTGGAGAAGGAGAGAGTCATGGCACTGCATATCTGCGTCTTAGCAGCACCACAACAGGGGAATGAGAGACAGGAACCAAATGAGATAATTTAATCCTGAATATGTGAGACTTGACAAGTCTATTAAAGGGCTGGAGCCTACTGTGTCTCTTTATGAAAAATTAGTGCTGTCCTATAAAAATACTAGAGACAGTATGTCACTTAAGGAAAGGATGTCTTGAGGATACGGTCTTTTCTTAATAGGCCCTACATCATCTGGGACATACATACCTCAGGACTGGCCAAGGGAATTTGGACCTGGGAGCTGGTAATTCTGAAGTCTGACACTTTTAGGATACTCTGTTTTTTCCATCTCTTTGTGCTTGAATGAGGAGAAGCTGGAGTAGCCAAGGGTCAAATGGACTAAAGAAGGATTTTTCTTGTTTCTTGCAGTGTCTCAATGAAAAACCCAGTAAGAAAAACAATAAGTTTGATTCAAACAGAAAAAAAACCTGTGTAAATGTTTTAAGCAAAACAAAAATAAATCACGAACATTTTTTCTTGGGCCAATCCAAAGTGGGTCAATCCAAATACAATGTTTTATTTCTTTTCTGGGTTATTCAAGCTGCTGCTTAATCTTTTCTTTTTAATGTAGATCAGTGTTAATGTCATTTCAAAAAACAAAGATATTTCTGTGAAATGAACGTCAAAATTAAACATCTGAGTGTTTCAGAAATGAAACAGTACAGTCAAACCTAAGATGTTTTGACATTTACAATAATTCTTATCCTTCTTCTCCCCCTGGGTTTTTGGGGGTTTGGTGGTTTGGTTTTTTTTTCTGAAACTCTTTGCCATATTTGGACCAAAAATATCAAAAATTGTGGCTCTCCCCTCCTCATCCCAGATCCTGCCCCACCTCTTTTAGTGCTTGTTAAAGGGTTTTACCTATCTCTGTTTGCAAGGTTGAACCTTCTCATGGCTCTAGGGACTGACACAGTGTAAAGATAAGAGAAAAAAATGTGTTTCACTCTGTCTCTTCCCCAGCATCTGGGAAGGTCCCCAGGAACTCAAATACCTCTGTGCCATCTAGCACCTTGCTAGCTTTGCTATGAACACGGGCAAACAAACATGTCAACTATATGGAGGCAAATGATCAACAGAAAGGCGGGGATGAGTCCTACTAACTGGGCATCTTTACTGGAGGAATGCATAGGCCTCATGGGCAAAAGAAAACTAGCTTTTCTTGCTGAAGTGCAGTAAAGCCCTACCAAGAGAGCTATGTCTGTAACAGGGAGAAGGGCTTCAGCATCTCATGCAGTAACAAAGGCATGCTGGATTGGTCAGCACCCTCAGTTGTCAGATCTTCACATCTCAGGGATGTTCAAACAAAGCTTAACTCAGTTCGTTTTTCTGACCTCTTTTCTTACAATTAAAGCGTAAAGATTTCTCCTGCCAGCTCTGTCTCTAGGAATGTTGTCTTCCAGACAGGCAGAGGAAAGAACACATATGACAGCTGGAAGAGCTCAGAGAAACCAAAGTGCTTTGTCTCACACAAGAAAATACAAATGAGCAATCTGAGTGCCATCAAACCTGCTGTGACAGAGAAAGAGAGAGAGAGATCGAGATAGGATCAAATCACTTGTTAGACCTTAAGCTCCCTGGAATTAGGCTGCTTTAAGAAGAAAAGGGACTAGAGTTTAAAGGATTCAGAGAATTTCCCATTTCTTGAGACAACTCTGACCTTTGCAAAGAAAACTACAAAGAACCCAGAGCATAAAGGGATGAGACTTCTGTGTCTTTCCTTTTCTTTCCTTTTCTTTCCTTTTTTTCCCCTTTCTCAGCTTTCTTTGTAGAAACAGGTAATTGTGCTGCCCTTTCTTGGATAGATGCAGTTGTCCTTCAGTTAGAGCTTCATAATACAAGGGCCAGTACTGCTGCCTCTGGCCTGATGGGAAATTTGCATGGAGAATACAGCTGTGTGAAACTCATCATTAAAGAACTGCCTCCACCATACGCCCTGGAGCAGAGGCAGAAAAAAATCCGGACTGGTGTCAACCCTAGCCTAAATCTATCAAAGTCTTAGCCTAAACCCTCTGATGTCTAAGACAGTTGCCCTAATGCAGATGGGAGGTTTTTTAGTGTGGGTTACTACCTCTGTTCAAATGCTTCACAGCTACACAGGCATGAAATAGTCAGCAGTGCATGTTTGAGTTCTTCTGGGAGCTGGTGCCTTGTGTCCACTCAGATTTGAACCTGAGCAAGGCAAATCCACCTGTTGATATGTACACTGTGCTTTTCTGTCAGTCTACCACAAATTTTTATATGTTGGGGAGAAAATCCATCCATAAGTGGTTATAGAGAAGTCTAGCAACTAGAAATTTAGCATCCAGAGAACTCTAGTGACCAGAAGTTGCTAGTACGTGAACCACAGGAAACAGGCAGAAGATGAGAAGGGAAGGGGAATTAAAGAGCTTGTTTGCTGTGAAAAGAAAGAGTATATCACTTCCACACATAAAGATATAGAGAGCACTGTGTAGTCACAGGAGTGTTGAGCATAACACGCCCATCACATGTATACAGCAACGAAGGTACTCCCTGTGGTACTCCTGTACACACAGCTTGCATGGGCACACAAGGGACTAGAGACACTCAGAGGGGCACCCTAAATGGAGATAGTCAAAACCCAGACATGCACACTGACAGCTGTTACCAGAAACTCAAGTGTGAATAAAAACTTCTGTGAACATGCAGTCATTTCCACAAGCACAGACAATTCCAGGCGTCCAGGCCTGCAGCCACACACATGATACAAGCTATCCACGCTCTGTGTGACAGACCTCATGCACCATCCCGTGCTCTCAGCAACCTGCATGTGTTCCTATTCTCAACACACTTATGTGTAGTGACTGATTTATACATCAGCACAAATCCTCTGTTCCCAATAGGTTTCCACACAGGGCCAGTAATAAACGTCCATGCACATCATTGATTAATCTACATCTGCAGATTCCTGGCCACAACCCACACGCACAGGCAAATGGGACACTTGCCCAGCTGGATGCAGGTCAGTCTTAGGCACAGGAATATCTGCTGATCAGACTGCTACTGTGAATGACCAGGAATCACAGACTCATTGGTGAAGGTCTGCCTAGCTCCTAGGAACATACCCCTTCTCTTTGAGGTTCAGCTTCTTCATCGACTTGGTGTTCTTCTTTTCTGCAAAAGCTCTTTCCATCCCTGCATCCCTCCTCCCTTCTGAAGCGCTCTTCAGAGACGAATAACACAGCTGAACTAATAGCCTAGCACATAGCCATCTGATGGCCTTCCCTTCATGACTACCACTTGCCCACGTGAACAAATGCACATCTAGCTGCCAGTTGCAGCACTATCCAAAACAACATTAGAAGGTAAATGAAAGAGAGAAAAACTTCAGGAGTAAATCTCTCATTAGGTGCCAAGCAGCTAAAATCAACAGCAAAAGACCAGGGCTGAACTTGGCCCAGTGTGGTGCTTTGATGAACTGAACAATTAATTAACAAATATCTCCCCAGCAGATCTCTTCTTGCATCCGAGTATTCAAGGAAGACACAGATCTATGTAAGAGCTCTATTGCCACCATTACATGCTGGAGAATAGCATCTAATTAATTATGATGATGGCAAAGATTAGATCCAAATTCCTCTACACAGTGTGTACACAGCCCAAACAGACAAAATAAATCAGAGCGCCGTACCCTAATCCAGCAGCTTCAGAGGATTAAATAGGTGCATTCTAATCACAGGCTCAGAGCAGCCCCACTCAGTATGCACAGAGCTGCCCCCATATGCAACCATGTCTAAGGGATCCCAGGAAAGGTATTTCACTTCAGATGAAAAACGTAATTTAGGCCTTGCTCACCTGCCATCATTTACGATCTCCTGGCTTGCTTTCCCTCCCTACATTTTAGCCTACATGTCCAAGGCAAATTCCAGGGGTAATAATTCATCTTTCTCTAAGCCTCTCCTGCAATGTCAGCTGGGGAAGACACTAGTATTTTTTGCTCTAACATGCTGCTGTGCTGTGCTTTTTTGCTTAACAGTAGGTGCACCGATCTAGAGGTGGCAGCATTGCAGACAGAATGAAGGAAAGGGGTCATGTTCCGCCCCCCCCCGACATTTTATTGAAAGGAAGATGCTTTCTTTTTCTTAATTTTGTTAATATGGACTATATGAGAAGGCTAGGGTTACGCTGCTCATAAAGCAAGTAGGTCTGTTCTCTGTCTATCACAAATGATTTCCAAATTCCAGCAAAAAAAATACTTCTCAGAATATAAAAAGAAAAATAAATAATAAAGAAACACATCTTTTCATGTAATGAGGGTAAAATTCATTAATCGTGTCACTAATCATCGGGTTAGCTCCACCCCTGGGGTGGCTGAGACTGAATAAATTGTATTATACCTACAGTGAAACTGAGCACTTATGCTACTAGTAATAGAACTGGGTGGTCCAGCCCATGAAAAACACCACAATTTGTTGGAATGAAAAGCTTAATTAATTTTTCCAAAGGCACATTTAAAAAAAAAAAAACAACCAAAAAAAACAACTGGAAGTACAGTAATTTTTCCAATTTTTCCAATCCAAACAATGTCTTCTGACATTCCTTGAAATCAAACATTTCATTTTGGGGTGTTATACAGAGTGTTTCACAGCTTTCTTTTCTCCTGTGCTGGAACTGTTCTTCCATAATGTCAGGCTGCTCTCTGACTTTCGGCCTGCACTATTCAACTCAGTCAGAACGGATCTGCAGTATATTACTGGAAATGTATTTCAGACAGGCAGAGCAGCCCACGAGACAGCTGTATGTACAATGCATCCAAACTACAACTCCCATGAGGCACAGCAGCCCCACAGGCAGGTGCTGCTTGGTGTCACATAAATGTACAGAAAAATGCTTTGATTTATTTCAGCAAGTGCAAATGTTTGAACCAATCCAAGTCAGAACATCCTGAGTCTAATATTTTAAAGCTGTCAAATGTTGCTGTATTTTATTTATGATAGTAAAGAAAATGGTATTTTCCCTTGAAGAATCATTTCCATGGGAAATCTCATGCCTGGGGCAGTTCTGGAAGATAAAAGACTTGGTAAAGGCTCCTCTTGATTTTCACACAGGGTACTTCATTGCAATTAAATTGCAGGGTAAATTGCAGGAAGCATGGGCATACATGAGCTAGCTTGATCTCACATGCTGTTGATATGAGTAGCAATAAAGTTAAAAGAGGCATGTATATGCTCATCTGAGAAGCTATGTAAATAAACTGTTAGCCCACGCTAGCATTCATGAAGTTCACCACTACTTCAGTTTAGCTAGGGTGGTTATTTCTATTAATCCTGAAATCACACCTCTGGCCTCAACACGGACATGTCATCCACAGGCTGACTCTGTATCTGATAAAGAACAAGGCACAATACTTAGGAACATCCCAAATGGGTGAAAGGAGATCTTCCAGAGAAATGTTCCTGAAAATAGGTACCTCACATACGGCCTTAAAGAAACATTGGCACAATACTAACATAGGGTGCAAAAAGAGTATGGATCCTTGGGGCTCCGTAACACACCTGAAGAACTCCATCTGCCTTAGGAAAAAAAAAAAAAAAGGAGAAACTAAATCTTCATTTCTTGTGTATCTCCCCCTCTTTTTGTCTTTCTGAGGTAAAAGGTATAATACAACCTTCCATCATTCCATCACAGCCTCATGCTGTGAACCAGTCAATACTTTTTATTATCACTTATTAGCCCGAAAGCTGCAACACTCTCTGATCATTCAGGTATGGAGCAAGGTCCCATTTCACCTGTTGCTGTACAAGCAGAGAACAAAAAGCCAGTCTTTGCCCAAATGAAAATCTAAATATAAGGCAGAAGAGTGGGTGGCTAGAGGCAGATGGGGAAGAAGGAGGCAATGAGACCATACATGTCACTGGAAGAGGCAGACTTCTGTACACTGAGTGCCTAACAGTTATCCTGCTTTTGGTTTGGGGTGAATTACTTTGGCTTGGTTTCTTTGAGAGGGGTGAGGAATTTGTGTTACAACAAAGATGGATTTGAGGGCAGAAAACAGAGGTGCCTTTGCAGATACTGGAAGGGAGCAGGGGAAAAGGCAGAAAGAGCTCTTCTGCAAACCTGACAAATATGAGACTGGTGCCAGCACAAGAAAATTGAACGGGGACAGAGCTGATCTGCCATGGCTGGGCAGGTTGTAATTGGCCTTGAATCAAAAGCAAGCTCATTGTGTTAGAGAGGGGCTGAGGAAAGCTGGGCAGAGGGTTGTCAAAACACAGCAGCAGAGGGTAGACTTTGCAACTGTGTCCTGCAAAACCTTTGTCAAGGTTCAAGCAAAAAGTACTGTAACACCCAGAGGAAGAGGGGCTTAGCTCTGAGCTGAGGCTCTGGCTTAGAGATGCTGTTCTTGAGAAAGGATCTGCAACTGTAGACATTGACATGTGTGTGGGGTGGGAGGTGTTAGATTTTGCCGTATAACCATTATACTGGTCTTAGCTACTCACAACACATAGTTGGAAGCAAGGAGAAAAAGGCTGAATGTTCATAGGACCCCTTATCCCAGCCCAGCCCTGGGTTTCAAGGGTGCTGATGTGTGAGTTAAACCAAAACTGTGGCATAGAGGATTGTATTCTGAAATCTGAAATGCATTTTAAACAGCAACTTTCTCACAGCTTTCTCCTGAAGTGAGCAGAGAAGCATGTGGCCTGCCTCCTTTTCAATTCTTTCCCTTTTCCTCTGTATTTTTTCCTTTGTGAGGAAGCTCTGAAACTAGAAGGATCTCTGAGACACCAGACCTGACCAAGCATGGGGCAGAATCGGCTCATTCCAATTATCTGCCAGCCTAATCATAAAAACATCACGGTGCACGCTCCATATGTCATTTTTATTGAATTCATTCAGGAGTTTCTCGATTAATCTTTTATTATTCCTTTCCAAATCCCAAGGTTCCCATAACAGGGGCTGATCAGCTAAGGCAATTCTTGCACAGAGAGGAAATGGTGAGAATTATCTTGGCTTTCGCATCCTTCTGTTGCGTCACCAGAATTCCCGATGGCCTCTTCTTTGAACGGCTCCTGTCTAAAGAAGACCCTAGGTCCTCAAGGGCTCCTAACCCCTTGGCTATCATCCCTCCGGGTAGGACAGCCTGATCCACCCCAAGGACAGCGCTCAGGTACAATCTTAGCAGCACCCTATATGAAGGAGGAGAAATGAACACTGTCATGCTGAATAACCCCAGACATAAGAGGTCCACTCTCAACATCTCAGGGGAGATGCCTGGCTCAGACCAGTAGCATTTCAGTACTTGTACCACACTTAGCATCAGTGGCACCAGGTAGATCCAATGCAAGTAAAAAATGGGACCCTTTTCCATCCTAACACCTGCCCCTTGCCTCCCCTTTCTCTGAGAAACCTGGATCTTCCATGGATCTAGCAATGGCATCCCTACCCACATGATTTTTCATGTCATCTCTGTTTATCTCCTATGTTAGCAATTCCTATGCTGCCACATGCAGCAGAGAGACTATAGGACTCTTGTTCTCCCCAGACAAAGCTTCTTCATCTATTCCAGCTCAATAAAAGAGGCAATAAAGAAGCTTTCCATCCCACATCTGGGATGCATCCCACCTGTGCAATTCCCTTCAACTAAGCAGAATGAGACCTAAAGGAGCTGAGATCTTCCCCAGGCAGTAGTGCTGCCAGTGAAAAAATATACTACTGGGAGAACAGTAGCTAACTGTTATCTCTGGGGCGGGGTATTCCTGTCCCAGTATCTTGTTTGGCATCTTCATCACCACCTCATTAAAGCTTCAGTTCATTAATTAAATATTTAATACATTAAATGAGGTTCCTTCTGTACTGAGGAGCTGAGATCTTGTTGCTGGTGAGCGTGATGCTGTGTATCCTCCTGGGAGGCTTCAATTTGCCATACTAATTGCACAGAGACTCTTCAAAAAGCCCTACGCTGAATCTTCGGCTGCTGAGCAAATTGTACACTCCATCTCAGCAGGAGAGAAGCTTGAGCTGGAAAAGGTACAGGGCAGCAACTCACTCTTCTCCATAGCCCCTGGCAGTCTGAGGAGCTCACCCATCTGACAGGACAAGGTGCAAGGCAACAACCCCAAGACTGAAAATAATTTCCAGTCCTCATGTACACTGGTGTGCAGGGTGAGTTGCAGCAGTCCACAGCTTTGCTAAACACAGGACAAGCCTTGCTAATTACGGCTGTTAGGTGGGAACCAGTGAAAAGCTTTCTATTAGCATTTTAAAAGATCCTACTACTGCACCAGAGATTTCTACTCCCTTGGTTATATGTATTGCAAGCTGTACTGCCATTTGATTTGATGCAGCAAAGATGGGCAGAAGCCTCTAGTAAGAGCAGAGGTGCAGAAAGGGGAGGCTGGAAGAAAGGAAAGGGGGCAGGAATCTCCCAAAGCAGATGGGCTGCTGGTGGAACAGAAACTTAGACCATCTGTAAAACCATATTTCTGCCCTACTCTGCCCTCATCTACAGTTTCTTGTCCCCAGCCTGCTGTTTGCTGCCACCTCTGCCATTGTGGTGAGAAATCAACTATTCATGTGGCTGAGCTGTGATAGAGAGGGTTGACACCTCTGGCAAGAGAGGGCAAAAAAAGCTAATTATTTTTGTAAACCTTTGTTCAGCCCCTTCCCCTGCCTCTCTCATGCACACCCATCCCTGATCATACCTATAGGGGAAAATTAACAGCCTTCCTTCTGTTGATATCCACATAAAGCTAAAGATCCAAGTTCCCTGTGCAAACTACAATGGCCTAAACATGTGGTTTACCTTGTAGGCCCATTTCCTAGACTGAAGGGGAGACACACCGTTACTGTACCATTGAGAACAACATCATGTTGTAGCCCTGTTTGAAATCCAGTAGCTAACTCTGAAGTCTATGGACAGCAGAGATTAGGACCCCAGACTTCCAGCATCAGAAATGTGGCTTTTGTAAGATAAATAAATCCTCTGTGAACAGGTGGCAGAAGGAATTGTCTTGGCTCTCCATGGGAATAGACGGCATCTATATGTGTGAGACTTTTAAGCGGAACATCTGGATGGTAAGATTAGGTAAGGAAGCTTAAAAAGGAGTTTAAAAAGGTTATTGGGCTTGAGTTTTGAGGTGGGAAGGCTTCCCAGGAAGGTGAAAATGTAGATGGGTTAAGGCTTTACTCTGGGAAGGCGAAGAGGAAGGAGGGGGGATGGCAAAGAGAACACAAATTATAGTAACAGGCTGAAGTACTGAACATTGATTAAGAAACCAGTAGGAGGCATTAGGTTGTCTGTGGTTTTTTAGGGTGCTCTTTAAAAATGAAATCGGGCTGCTAAACAGGGCCGGCAAAGCTCTATCTTACACAGTGGTAGAGGGGTCTTCCTCCCCGTGACAACCTGCAGCCTCAGAGTAGGTTTGTGTTGGCTACAAGGCACTTGCCCCAGGCTGCTGCTGCTGCCCCTGCTCTTCAGCTGCATTTTCCAAGCTGGGTTCCCCACAGCTTGAGTGGGAAAAGCTCTCTTGGGTACATCCAGCCACATCACCCCCCTCTTTCCTCTCCCATCGACCAGGAGGCACCAAGGTAATGCAGGAGAGAGAAGCATACCACAGGACATAGGTCACTGGGCAGGCCTCCATAGGGCACCCAAAGGGACTGGTTGCCAAGAAATTAACATCTCAGTGTACACAGAGGGGAGAAGACACCCATGTTGGGGCAGGCATCACTTGCTGGCTTCTTTCTGCTCTGACTCATTTTTTGTTTATTTGTTTATTCCTCCTTTTATTGCTGTATTAAGACAAGGAAACTCTATAAAAACAAAAAAAAAAGTTGAGAGATGGGGAGAATATTAAAAACTGATGAAACATTTGGGGAAAGACGGAAGGGATTGTCCCTCGGGATGGGGAAGCTGCCAGGTGGAACGCCCATCTGAGATACGCTCTGTGGCAACGGAGTGCTGCTCTCCCCAAGGGTGGGACATAAAGGGGGTGCTGGCTTCTTTATTCTGGACACCAGAGTGGAAGCAGAGTGCTCAGGTACTGGGCAGTGCACAGGAACTGCCACGGTGGATACAATGGGTGAAGAATTTCATCCACAGCTAATAAAACACCTCCATGGAGTTAGGCACCTCTTGATGCTTAATAAATAAGATTTAGTACACTGACAGTGGACAACACTTCAAGGGCTGTTTGGCCGTGGGTAAGGACCATTAGCTACAGATGTAGGAGGTAAATCACATGGACAACACAGGCCTCATCCAAGATCATATTGCAGATCAGTGATGAAATTGGGGATCCAGCCCAAGTCTGCTGACATTTGATCTCCTGCTCTGCTCAGGAGATCTACACCATCTCTCACTAAATCCAAATGCCAGGCACGAGCAGCCCTGTTGAAGTCAATGCTGTTACACTGTTGTATGTTTTGTGGAATGGAAAAGGAGTTGAAAGGACAGAAGGTCTTCCATAACCCAAAAACCAAGGTGGGGAAGAAAAAGGCCTATTGGTAGGGCTAAGTCGAGATAAAAATGTTTGCTCATATGAAACTTAGTAGCTGGTAAAATGAGTCCATCAGTTTTCACAGTCCTCCTTTTGGCCCCTTCCACAACACTAAATTCACCTGAAACCATGCATACTTGAAAAATTTCTGATGTCCAGCCAAGCATCTATCTTTCTCCAGCTTATTTCAGAGAACATCATCTCCCATGACAGTCAGAGATCAATTTGCTTCATGGAGAATATTTTTCTGTTAATTATTCTAGAAGGAACAGTTCTAATGCTGCATATCCTTCTCAAGTAAAATCCCTGGTGCAGTAGACTATAAATACCTCATCACATATAAGCCCAATCCGTATCTTACGGACATAAATTGCAAGATCATCTGTAGTGGACTTTGGAAGAAGATCTGAATGTCCAGGATCACAGAATGATACAAGTTTAAAAGCAGCGTCAAAATATCCCCCATTACATTGAAATGAGCATGAACCCATATTTCTGTTTGTCAAAGCTGCTGTGACATGTACTGTCCAAAGCCAGGTTTACTGGGGAAGGGGGCAAGGTTTTGCCAAAAATATATATCTTTCCCCCGTAGCTCTAACAAAGGAAAAAAAAAAAAAAAGAGAGATTTACAGTTGTTACCACTTTGGATTGACGCATTCTGTTTGCCTGGATCTAATATTTTTCATGCCCTTGCTGCTGATACTGCTGCTGTGCACTAAAGCTCCAATAAGTTAGGTAAATCTGAGACTACTCTTAAACAAACACAACCTCTGCGTTACGAACATTTCCTTCCTAGACTTTTTGGGGCAGGGAAGCAGGATGACACTCCTTTGTTCCAACTCTTTTTTCAAGTGATACTGAATTGTTTCGAAAGACACCCACCATCTGCTTTTTATACTCCAAATCATAATTCCACCTTTTCCCCCAATAAGACTCTTCCTTTAAAGGCTGTTTTCTCATAAAGAACAGGAGGTAAAATTTTCAGAATGTGTAACTCAATGAAGTGATACTAGTGGAGAATTTGGTTATACAGGATTTGAAGCCCATTAGATACCCAGCTCAAAGTCCTGACCGGGGTGAAAAGCTATGCGATCCGTGCCTGTGCTGAAATGACAGCCGTGATACTTTCCCATCAACAGCCCACACTAGCAATTTATTGCGATTGGATGCAATTGCTGGCAATGACTTAACTGCCAGCATGGACATGACAAATCACTTTCAGCATCATGTCAACTCTCTGTGATTAAATTGTGGATCTTAGGAGGCCGAGCCTTGTGGGATCTGTATATAAGGACAGACAGAGCCAGGGCCACATCCAGGCATGAAATGGATAGGGGCACAGCTCTGCACAGCCACACAGCCATTCCTGTGCCCCATGACTTGGAGCGTGGTGTCAGGCAAAGCTAATGAGGGGGAACAGACCTGTCTGAGCCCTCTCCTTCAGCCTGTGTGTGAAATTCATGCCTGAATCTTACACAGGGAGATGCCATCTGTTTAGTCTGGGTCAAGGATACACTGCCCTTTGATTAGGGCAATTCTAAGCAAGGAAACCGAGGGAGGTGCAGGCTAAAGCCAAAAGCAGGGAGCCAGAAGGGAACAAATTTTCATGCCTGTGGGTCTGGTCCAGGTGGGATCAGGCGGGAGGATAGGGAGGAACTGCCAGCTGAAGAGAACATGGAGACGAGGGTTCCCAGCACCCTGCCCAGAGAATCAGAATGAGGAAGGATAGGAAGCTTCTGCCAAATGTGGACCAGGGCTATGCCACAAGAAGAAAGATTAACTAACAGCTGAGGAACTGACTGTAAGGGCAACAGCCAGTTCAATCAAATCACTTCCAACACACAGTAACAGTATTTATCAGGTGTTTACAGGCTACCCAAACCCATAGCACCTAAATGCTTTTTACAGATGGTGGCAGATCATTACAGTTAGCCCTGTGCTTGTTTGCCCAACGTACTATCCACAGTACATTGTAGATAACTAAAGAAAAGGCAGAGCTGTGTGAAACAGCTAGAAAACACACTGCAGCAGAAGACTGGTTTAAACAAGCCTGGCGGTCCCTTTTGTGTCCATAAACATCTGCTGTGACGGTTTTACATGTGTCCATGCAGTGTTTCGCAAATCCAGAGTAGAATATGTTTTGCAAATGAACAGAAGCAGCAAATTAACAAAAGACTAAGCAAAGATGGTGGAAGTAACCGAGGATGATCTCCACTTCTCTCTTGAACAGATAAGATGCAGCTAAAGGCAGACAGAGAATAATTCTCATCAGGTACACAGGCACCACCCTAAAGGCAGTCCACAGTCCTTCAGAGGATATTAGTATAATTTCCATCAAAACTTGCTAAAAGGCTGCTAAAAGTGAAACTAACATCTGTTCCTCAGATAACCCAAATCTCAAAGAATAGTTGTGGTAGCAGCAGAACCATGGTCTCAGGTAGAGGGTACAGGATTACCAAGAATCCTGTATCAAATCTACCCTTTAGTAGCAGTTCTAACAGTGTGTATTAAGCTAAGCAGATCTGTTTCACAAATATTTCACAAAATTTGCACATAGTCTTTTTTACCTCTTCAACTAAAAATAACAAATCCCACACACTCCTCTTGATTTCATTGCATATAATATGAGCATTTATCCCAAGGTCTACAAAGGACTGAGGCTACAGCCTTTGCACGGCATGAGTAGAAGGTCTGTGACTCACTGAGCTGTCATCTGGTGACTGAAGGTGTAAGACAGACCAGATGTCTACTGGGGTTATTTGAAATTGCTACTGTCTGCAGGGCCTGCAGAGCTGCCTGTTAGCAAATGCACAGGAGAAGGTGCCACCTTCTCAGATCTGCCAGTGAAATTGCTTGTGTGATCATTCCCTAACCTGCAGCAGTTGAAACAAATCAGATTAGAGCTGAGTGGGATTGTTTTCATGGGCATTGCTTTAGCAAACCATCCACACTACCATCTTTACAGCTGGCTGTAAAGGGTAGGCAACCTCTTCCACTGCTCCAGCTGTGGAATCAGGAATCAGACTAGGACTAATCTTCTTATTTCTAAAAAGAATCAGAAGCTTCCTTTCGGTGTAATCCCTCCATCTTTCTTGCTACTTTTCTGTCTCCCAGGACACGCTGCTGCCAGTTTTCAGAGGAATGGTGACGCACTCCTGCAATGAAGGGGGAGGCTTGCAGGAGAGGCCTCCAGATTGCCTGCCACAGTGTTGAAAGGTACAGAAGCTACATGGGGAAATCCCATGCAGTTTTTCCCTACAGAGTCTACAGGGCTCAATTCAGTTGCTTTAATACGGTCATCTAGAGCCATGGGAAAATACCCATATGACCTCAAGCTACCAGTCTAGAAGGGCACAGGTGTCTTATTGGTCTTTGGTAATCTGCACCTGTCTCAGGTACCCTAGAACATCTGTAGTGGGAAGAGGTGGTTAAATTTACACAACTGAACTGAGCAATTATCTCAGCAGTTCATAATTTTTTTCTAACAATGCTTATGGCAAGTGTCAACCAGAGGCGAAAGTTGCCAGGCCGTATTCCACAAATGCATTTGAAAATGTTTTGTGAAATAATGTGGGCACCTGAGGAATATGGGCCTGCATCCAAAAGGCCAAAAGATGCAGCTAAACACATACTGGGATTTTCAAAAGTGTTTAGCACACAGCATGCAGGATCCTAACTTCTGCTGAAACCAGAAGCAAGGCAATTTCAAACATCCCATTCGATACCTTTGGTGCCTTTCAAAACTCCAATTCCTCACACCGAATAGCAACACAGAGCTCTAAGTGGGAGCAGAGTTTACAGCCCCTCAGATGGAAGCCTGGCACAGATGCAGTCAAATAAAAGAGATAAGGGCCCACAACTGCATCCTCTGCAGCTAGTGCTGCATGACACTGCAAAAGGTCATGAAACATGTGCAGCTAAGTAAGCCAAGTAAGCCAGAGCCATAGCTTTGCTACCAATACTATGCAATCAGATCTGATGATTACTTTCTGTGAGTGCAATGGAAAAAAATTATTTCAACTCTTACCCCAGCATGTAACATTTTTTTTCTTAGCAGTGGGGCCTTAAGTTTAAAACCAAGAAAGAAAATTTAAATTCCCAAGAAAGAAAAATCAACCCTAATTTCACTCCTCCTCACTCCGCAAATTATTCATTCCCTCTCCCAAGGCACAATGACTTACATATGCCTTCTTCATTTTGTTAATTACACCTACCAAGTCAGAGGCAGGGAAGGAGGAGGCCAATACTACGTGAATGGATCTGACCGATTGGCTTTCACCACAGCAATACCAAATAACAAATACACTTAGGAAATCCAATTAGTGGGGAATCCACAGGTTGCAATTTGTTCATAAGCAGCACTCATTGAATATGTTAGCAAATACACATGTGAAATTAAAGTTTGTTCAACTTAAAGCTGCATTGATTAGACAGGTGGCTGTTAAAAGTTTGTTTGTCTCTCCCAGCTTAGTCAAATGAGAGGATAGATAGACAATCAGACAGGCTGACAGACAAACAGATAGAATTGTTCCTGCAAACCTGAAGGTTGCATTTTCAGGGAGGCAGTTTGGGTGCAATCAATAAACCAATTTCTGGAAGCTGGAGTGCTGCTAGTAATTAGAAAAAGGCCTCTGCAGCCACCCCATGCTCATCTGTGAGATCTCCCTTCATGGGATTCAATGAGAGTGAAATTGAGTGACTCCAATAATTTCATGCCGGGTTATGGGAAGGGGGTGAGGAAGGGTGAGTTCCCAACCATCTAATAGGTCTCTAACAGCTCGATAATTGGCCCATCCCGTGGGTGATTAAGGATGAAAATAACTAATTTCCGCTCATCTTACAGACTAATCAGATCACCTCACCCCTATCATTTTCTCCTCTATTTAAAGAGACAGTCTCTTTCTTTCTGGCATCAAAGGCTAGCAGGATGCAATCCTTTAAGTTTAGTAAAGAAGCTAGTTCAGGCCAGGCTGGAGCTAGTGCATTTAAGATACCAGCTCTTCAATTGGTTGCTCTGTAATAAACCTTTCACTTCTGGTTTCTTCTGCAGTGCTCCAGCCTCCTCACATGCAGCAGAGAAATCCTGCTGCATGGTGGAAAACGAGAGGGATGGGCTCAGACCTGAACACAAATCTGGATGTCACAGTGCTTGGGCATCCTCCCCAGCTTTGACTCTTCCTAGCCACACTTTCAAGAGCTTGCATGGCAGGCAATTCCTAGTCAGAAAGGCCATCTTTCAGCACTGTTGCTGGCCCAAACTTCCATATACAGTAGGTTAGATATGAGGCACACATCCTGTGCATCCCCACTGAGGCTCCTTAGCCACCAGAAGCAGGCGAAAGTCTACAAAGATGAGATAAGGGCTGGATGAATCCTGCTTGGATTTGGGATCTTATTTTACTCCTTGCATTGGAGCCCTGTACCAACCCCAAGTGCATTATTTCTTATGTTGCTCATTGCAGCACGAAACGTTTTGTCCCAGTTCAGACAGTCCTCATCTAGATTAATGGGTGTGCCTCTACAGACCCTGTGCTCTTAGGGCAATTCACAGACATGAGTCCCTCATGTTCCACCTGTATACCTAAGTCTAAATAGGTATCCTGGTTTATATGAGCAGTAAGTACCTCCTGGGTCAGCACTGAACTGAGTACTGTCAGGGAAAGCACAAGCAGTGGGAAGATTGGTCTGACAAGCACTAAAGAAGACGCTTTCCTTGGCTAATGCACAGTGTCAAAGGAGCAGTGAGGTCCTCCTTCACTAGAAAGATTTGTATCTGCTTTTGCCAGAGACTTTCATGGAAAGAATTCGCAGAGGCCTGAGAGAAGCACTGGGAAATCCCTCAAGCACGTGTCCCTATCCCCATGTGAGAAGCCTGCAGTACACTGCTTTAAACCACAAAATTAATTCTCCAGGCCCTTCTGCAGGGTGCCTTGGAAAAGTCCAGTCTTGGGAGATTACAGCCCATGCCACTAATGATGAAGAAAGCAAGATCTTTCCTGAGGGAAAGAGAAAGCTTGATAGAGAGAAGAAAAAGCTAGCTGCCAGAACCCCCTTCTAACACTCTCTTCATTCTAGGTACGAAGCATGCTCTTCTAAAAGTCTGCAAAGAGTAGAATGTGGCTCATAGAAAAAACCTCAAGCTCAGCTGTTTCATTCCCATGAGTCTCTGTTAGGAGAACAGAGATTGAGATGGTGGAACAGAGACTGAGACCTCAGTGGTGGCCTTGGTACTGCTGTTGCTTTGCATTGAGCAATTAAGCAGTATTCACAGATGGAGAACTCCAGCCCTGGAGTTGAATCGGGTCAGCTCACTGGCATAATACTGATTATTTGCAAAGAATGCCAGTGTCAAGACCTGTTTCCCTGAACACAGCAGAAACCATAATGAACAGCAGTTTTCTCCCTCATTATTTTCAGGTCTGCTTCTCCAGTTAGTTCTGTGTCCAACACATCCTACTACCTGCTTGCTTTCAGTGCCACATTCACAGCTGCTTCCCTCCATTTTATCCCTGCTTTTGCTGCTCTCTTACCCCAGAAACCTCTTGGACCTCATAACATCTGCCTCATTCCTTAAGCAGGAGCCTTTTCTTCACCTCCAGAAACAGCTGCATATTGCCTGGAAGGAAAGATCCAAGTCACAGCCACTGACTTTCATCATATCTCTGCCAAGAAGGATGTCACTGTTGTGGTTTTTCTATGGGACTTCTTTTTCAGGAAGATCCTTCATCACTTCTGCTATGGAAACAAAAAGTCATCCCATCACCAGAAGCAAGCCATTGATGCACACATAGCACTACACACACTCGTTCACAAGAGATGAACAAGGCTACAGGTATGACAAGCCAAAACTTCCTACCACTCATCCTGCTCTCATCAAAACCTCCTCTATGTTCAAGACATAACAATCCCATAGCAGAAATAGCTGCTATTATTCCCTGTCACCACAGCTTTCCTATTCCTCACCAACTGTACCCTGTCTCCAGTCACCATATGCAGCCTGGGCAGGCTGCCGGCTCATTTTGAGTGTGCTACTCTGCAATGCTAGAATTTTCAATCAGAAGCAGGCCTGGTAGCTAATGGCAAACATGCCCATGCAAGGACATCTCCCACTGTCTTGAACTTCAGTCTGGGTGCCTGTGTGTTTGCTAACACCCTCAGACAGCCAATAACAAAGATGATGGAACACCAGTCATTTGCAAGGCAGGGACTGAAGGCTGGATTCAGCTTTACCAAGGCTTGGGTGCCCGTTACAGTATGCAAAAACGTTTGTGGGTGCCCTCTCGGCAATTGTTTCAGGGAACCATAACTACAGGGCTGTGGAGATGTCATGATCTGAATGAGGGAGAAACACAAGTGAGATTTTAAGCTTCTCATCTGAAATGCGTGGCAAAGGCACACCTCAAAATGACCCTCTGAGAGAGGTGAACCCTCCTGCCCCTTTCAAGCTCCTCCCTTGTCTCCCTGGCAGTAGAAAGGCCACTATCATTAACTGTTTCACTGCTGGTTGATAAAAGGAGAAAACAAAAGCACTGTATTGAGAATTGCAGTGGGGATTTCATCTTGGCACCTCAGCATGGTGTTTGCGGTTCATGAAATTTGGAAAACATTCCCATTTTCATTCCTTTTGGTTTTATCCTGCCTGTAACATTCGCATGAGTTTGAAAGGAGACCATAAGTGGGCTGGGGTCCCCTGAATTAACCAAAGGGTTAATTCACTCTTTGGCAAACTAAGACAAATGGAGCAAATGATTATTAACAATTATTTTTTGGGTCAATAAATTTTGGGTCATTTTCTCCCCTCTGTCCCAGCTTGTGGAAAATCCCTCTGCAAAAAGCAATTTCCTTGCATTTATGTCATCAGAAGTTGTGTGAGAAATATCCATATTGTATCATTTTGAGGGTGGAGTGACCCCAAATATTCAGTTTCTGAGCTGCGGTGCTTAGTCCCGTTTGGCCACACCTGCCCCTTGGTAACTTCCTGCTTATCTATCGGGTAAACTGATGAGCATTTCCAGTGTGAAAACTTACTTGTGGTGTTTTCAATTACATTCTCTTGGTTGCAAGCTCTTTCTGTGAGTCCTCAAGTTAAGTCAGTTAGTCATTCTCTTCTTTGTATCAGTAATACCCAACATCCCTTATGTCCCCAGACAGGGCAGTGGGAAAAAATAGTCTGGAGGAAGGGAAGGAAAGCACAGGCCAAATGAGCCTATTTTGTACACTGAAGGAGAAATCTACACATTTCTGCAATTGCATTTTTTCTTAATGGTTTGCCAAGATCCAGGGTGGAGTCAGCAGAAGATAAATGCAGGGAGTCTTGCATGCTTTCAAGTTTCCTTTCAAGTATCTCACACATCTCCAGTCCTCTGTTCAGTAAACACTTGAGTATGCACTTAGAATTATTTCTAATGCCTGGAAAGCTATTTCCAACTTTTCCAGGAAGTCCTGTCATAGCAGCCTTCAGCATGTGCATAGAGAGACACCTGCTTACGCACACGGCTGAACAAAGGCAGAGTGCTGAATTGAGATCTTCATCACTAATGTATGTGTGTGTATGTGTACACACATACACGCAGGATGCACAGCTCTGTCTTGCTTGTTGTGCTACACTTTCCCTTGAGAACTGTCACTGCAGCTGGGCTTGCATCCCTTCTCCAGCACAAAACGCCACATTCACTCACAGAATTGATCTCCCCTGAAAACCACTTCTCTCACATTTCTAAATCTCTTGGCGTAAAACCTGTTATTCTCTTGACATTAGGCTATTCAATACCTGTCACTTCTGCCCCTTAGAAAAAATTGACTTCCGAGTGACATTATATGATAAGCAGTTATATACTGAGACTTCTAACCAGATGGAGCCCTTCCATCATTGGAGACAACACAGAGCACATGGGATAAATGCTTGCTGTCGTATAGTCCCTCTGCTCACTGCATCACAGAAGGGGCTGATCCTTGCTTCGCAAAGCTGTGCTGTTTGAACCTGGTCCACAGCTCTGAGGAACAGACTCTCTGCATGGATATCTGCAATAGTCGCAGTGCTGGAAAGGCTGGGGCGCTCTAGAGCATATTCACAGCCAGATTCAAACCCTCTTTTTTTTTTTTTTTTTTTGGCTATCCCTTTTTTATCAATTTATACCTCATCTCTCAGTCGTTATTGTTGGACACATATCTGGCCCAGCACCTTTTGGGACTGGAGCAAGACCCCACACATGGCTCCAAACCTGGAAATGCATCCATGGTGCATCTCACTCTGAGGAAACCCTCACCTCTTTCCAAACAAAGGGGATGTAGGTCATTCAACACAACGTAAAAACACACATGCCTCCAGACTGCAAAGCAACACAGAGCCATGGTACACATGAGTTTGGACCAAAAGCAAAACAGAGTTAATACTTCACCGAAAGTGAACAACAAACTGTAGAGGGAGACTGGGTATGGCCAGGACATTAGTACTCAATACCTAGTTTTCTGGTTAGTAGGTCCTAAAGGCCCCAGGATGTCACACATGTTTTGCAGCTGGTTGTAGGCACTTCTGTCAGCCCAGTGCCCTGCTCAGCTGTGCCAGTACAGAGCACTTCTGGCCAGGACTCACATCAATCATCCCAAAACTCCCTCACCATCTCGTGTTTTCATAGGAGTTGTAGGACGCCTCGGAGGTCAATAATAACTAATATTGTTATTAATGTAATAGCACTCAAAATAGGGAAAAGGCACTCATACTTTCAGCATCTTAAAGTAGAGTTTTCTGGGTTGTAAAAACAGCCCACCCAGCCAGCCATTTGTCATGGAGCTTAGTTCTGCCATAAAATGCTAATCAGCCTGAACAGTCACGTCCCCCCTGCACCATATCTTTTTATGAGCACATTAACATGGTCGTTAGGAAGAGGGGACTCATATGGACACAAACACATACCACAATCATTTATTTCCCCCCTCGAACTCCATCCCTAGTGACTCTAATTCATTCGCAGGAAGCAGTTTTCCTTCCCCTCCATTGAGGTAGTTTCTCATTTCCAGAAACCCAGACATGCCCAGACCTCCAAACTGTTGTGTCACAGATGTCACAGGAGCAGGTAGAACCATCTTGTCCCTAAAAGAGAACACACTCTGGGATCTGCTCTTTGGGATCTTCATAAGGAGTCATGTCATGTGGATCACTAGATGCGGCTACCTTTTGTTTGGAGTAAGGATCTGGAAAAGATTTGATAAAAGTCATGTTTTTCCTTCAGACATCAAAACTGATCCCTCTGTATGTGATATAAAGGTAGAGTTGGGAATAAATTTTGGTAATTCAGATACAGAGATACAGGTCACTGCCACCCAAGAGAGAGCTAAAGTTAATTTTAGGAGTAGATAGCCAATCTTTATAGGGCAGTTTCATCTACACAGGCCATGCGATGCAGAGTAAGGGAGAGGAAATAACTCAGAGCAAAGAGCACAAGGATATTTGTCTTGTGGGTACAGTCCCCTGACTGGCCAGGGAGACGATGACCCCCACATCTGCATTCATGGCATCCAGAACAAAAGCACTGCAAACAGATCCAGGGTGTCACTGCATCCTGCTTGCTTAATCCCCTTCTTACCAGAGTTAGCTGTACCCACTTCGGCGAAACAAGAACAAGACGGTAGTAGCTTTAGTGCAAATGATTTCTTTTTTCCTAATTCTTTCTTTTTCCCCCCATCAGTGCATTGTCCCCTCCTTCCATCTCCTATTCACTCTCTATCTCACTGTATGCAAACCACAATCCCCCTTTTCTTCTTTCTGCTTTATTTTCCTGAACACTCATTAACTACTCACAAAGGACCGTGCCTGGCGGATCGGAGCTGCAATTATCTCCTGGTTCTGACCCGTGTTCAGCGGTCAGAGATTAGCATCAGCAATAATAACGGAGTGCGAGATGCAGGCAGCTGCATGCTGGGGATTTGACAAGTATCCAGACTGCGAGAGCCAGTGTGAGGGGAAGGGAATCCACATAAGGGACTGCGTCCTCAGGAAGGTGGATGTGGACATTTCGGTTTTGTCAGGAGCAAATTCCAACACATCCCTTATGCTTGCTGAGGGAAGACGATCAATTTCTCCAATATTCCAGCTGTAAATTCTGCCTCTACTCACACTCATCCTGGTGTGCCTATTGACCTAAGGCAAGCAGGAGATCATTCCTGCTACATTTACCCTCCTGACTTCAAACTTCACACATTTTTTTCATTTGCAAAGTACAAAAACCACTAGGAAAATAGATCACCAAATCATTCATATTAGTGAGGAAATATCTCCTAGACTGTTAAAATAAACAGTCCTGCCTTTTCGCACCCCCAGTAAATGATAGGGAAAATATTAGACTGACTTTACTGACTTCTGGAGTGCCTTCCCACTGAGGGTTCCTGTGCACCTTTTATCCTTTCTGTCCACCCACTCATCTATTTAAGGCACCAATCCATCTCCACCATCTCAATGCACCATACTGCAATTAAGATTCCACAGCAGGCTTCAGTGTGGGTCTCCTTCTAATTTCTCTTAGCTTTTCAGAAGCTTTGTTTGCTAAATTTTGTTTGTATATGGGTTTATGATTTCTTGTTTTCTGTTAGTGCAAGCAGGCTCTGGCAAACAGGAAAGTCCTGTAATATGCTTGGAAAACCAGTCGATCTTTGGCTCAGTCTTATCTCCTCTATCCATCAAAATTATTAGGGCTGTCTCTATGTCACATCCTTGGCTGAACCTTCATCACAAAAAGTCCAGGGTGTCAAAACTTTCCAGGTAACATTGGAATTTGCTTGTCACTTAACACTTTCTGGATACTACAATTTTTTTCCCTTCAACAGGGAGTTCGTGGACAAGATTCCTAAGCTCAGGGACGTATGAGTTCAGGATAAAACTTCCTCTGTTTATCTATTCAGAAATAACATTATAAGCTTAGCTGATAGGCAGCAAAAAACAATAGATGCAGGTACAGCTGTTAAGAGACTGGCTCTGGACTTTGTTCATAGTCCTTTCCAGTTAAGATGCTTGATCCATTCCTGACCTCATTTGAAATATCCAGTCTTCTAGAAAACAGGGACAGAATTCTCATCAGAGCAAACTTTTTCAAGAGAAGACTTCAAATTCATTCTACTTCTGGTTAGCTTAGAAATAACACAAGAATAGACCCTATCAGAGCAAATTGGTGCTCCCTGAATCTGGTATTTGCTGACAGCTAGACATTTGGAAGTACAGTGATAATGAAAAAAAAAAAAAAGAAAAAGTTAATTGAAACTTTCTGAACCTCAAAAGCTGTTCAGCTTCAGATTTGGAGAAAGTTCAGATTTGTTTTTTATCGTAGCTGATTAGCTCTGTCCTAAAAATATCACTAACTGTATCTTACAGTTATAAGACATCTGAAAAATGGCACAAAGAAAATTCTCAAAAACAATTGCTTGAGTGGTTAAATGTTTGCAATTCAAGTGGCTTCACACCCACTTTTGTACACTGCTTTAAATATCATAATTTATATTTTTTTTTATGGCACAAGAACTTTCAGCAATTAACTTTAAATTTCTGCAAGCAAGTATTTAGACCAGTAGCTCCTAATTGCTTTCTGCCCTTAGGTAAGTAGCAATATTGTGAGTTAGATGACCAATCACAACTGCAGATTGAGTGAAGACAGAAAGAGCTATGTGGTAGAAGGAAAAAAAAAAAAGGAGGGGCAAAGTAGCAGCATTCCACTTTTCTAAAAACAGAATATGTGTTGAACAATGTTCGTAATCAATTCCAATCCACCAATTTCAAAGGCAAAACAAATGCAAGAAGATTTGTAGCAGCATCTACAGTTTTTGCCTGGAGGACACGGGTTCAAGGCCAACTACAGATACGTTTTATCATGTAAACCCTTTTTTGTTACTATAGTGAAATCATCAATTGATCATTTATTGCCCTCTTAGAAATAAATAAGTCGCCACCTCTGCTCTTGTCCTCGCTGTTCAGAAGAGCACAGGATTTTGTCACTGGATGGTCCAGGAAGATAACCCTAGTCCTTCACATATATGCAACCTTCTAGCTGTATTAACTCCAAGGCATGCTGCTACTGCTGAGTGAAAGTCTGCACTCCCACGCATTAGTTATTCCCATTTGGTATGCGAACAGAGGATGCTGCTTTACAGGGCTGTCGATCCAGCATGAAATTCACTTTGGAAAACTGTTTTTAAAGAAGAGAATATCTGCATGAGGAAGGGGAGAGGGTGGGGGAAAAAAATCTCCTGGTACTTTCGTTCATTATTTAAGGCAATTCTTATTTTCTCTCTCTTTTGCTTTCAAATTTGATATCCAAGAGACAAGATTTCTTCTACTAGGCACCACTGGGGGAAACAGACTGTGCAATCAGAGTTTCAGAGAATGCTTCATTCCAGCGTTTCAGGCAGGAGGAAAGTCCAGAGGAGATGGAACAAGCAGTAACGGAGAATCTGAAAAGACTTTGAAACACAGCTCTGATCTCTGCTGGTTCAAACCTCACATGAGACACTGCTTCAGGTGCCTATGTGCCTTGTCTAACACTATGAAATACCTAACACAAGGAAGGGGAAACTGGGAAGTGGGGTCTGTTAACAGGAGGGAATTTATCAGGGTTCATCCGGCCAAACACCATTATAGGCAGCCACTGTAACGAGCATCTGACCAGCAGCTCCCCACATCTCTGAAATGATCTTCTTGTGGTTCATCACTGACTGCTCCGCTCAGGTCAGGACTCACCAGGTTGCAAAATATGAACACTAAAGAAGCTGCAATGCCTGACTGCATCTATCAGTTTCTTCCAGAAGATAACAGTCCTGTTCCTCAGAGGACTTCGGGCGGTGCTGGGTGGGCATCTGTCTTTACTAAAGAAATTCAGTCTGGGCTCAGATCTGAACTTAGGACCTCAGAGTCAGCCCTGATGATACTGCCCTGGTGCAGTGTCATAACTGAACTTTGCAGCTCGTCCTGTCCCTGTAACAAACCAAACAGGTACCCGGGTCCGAACATCCTACTTTGTGCATTTACCTTTTTGAGATCAGCAATTAGCTAAGGGTAACTCCTGCACTATAGAGAAGGCCACCAGATCAATGCAGACTGATTAACCTGGTATGCCTTTATGAGACAGGGAAAAACAGTATGTCATGGGATTTCAGGTAGGGAGTACAGAATCAGCAAGCTGGAGGGAAGAACATTATTAACGAATCACTTTCACTGAGATACTTGATAACTTTGGATGAGGTAAGCAGAGTCTGGAGGATACGTTAACTTTGTGCATACACAGAATGGGCAAGCCTTGTGACTGTTAATGGCTTTGTTAAATCATTTCTCTTAGTGAGTCTGTCTGTAATAAAGGATTGCTGTAACTTCCCTCATTTTTTAAGCTGCTTTGAATCTTACACACGGAAAGTATTAAGTGCTGGCATTACATCTGTGAAATTAAGGCCCTAAAAAGGTCAAAGTCATCAGCTTAATTGTTGCAAAGAGGATTGAGCAACACTGGGATCTCAGGGTATCTGGTTAGCTAGACCTTACAGGTTTTTTTTCTGTTGTCTACCTTACTTTGACTATGTTTTCTCTCCCAAAGGTTTGTGGACATTTTAGGTTAATTTTATGGTAGCATAAGGTACCAGACTGCCAAACTGCAAGAGTAAAGGGATCTTGCATGTTTAGATCTACAAGTAATATCAGCACTAGCTTCTCTATCCATTATCCCATCTCTCTTCCCCTCACTCTTTCCTACCCTACACACCCCCTCCTCGCATCAATTAAATTGAGCAGGGATTCACAGAAGGGAATAAAATTGCACTCTTTATGTCCCATTCTGTCCCAGCTCTTTCTGGCTAACTGCCCAACAGGAAGGCTATTTATACCAGCAGATTTTTTTTCAGGAGGTGGATGAAGAGCTCTGCTATATCTCATCTACCCATCTGATAGGCAAGTAATCAGCCATCAAATCATAATGATTTTTAGATATGGAGGAGGATCAGAAGCCAAAGGTGAAAAGCATGAGACATCCTGCCCATTCGCATACATGTAGCCAAATGAGTGCTTGAGCTCTGAAGGGTAAAAAGTAACATCCACCAAAGCAAGTGTGAAAAATTAAAAAAGCGAACAGAGCAGCCTGTGTTTTGACCATCAGCTCTCTCTCCAAATTGTAGAATCATAGAGCGGTTTGGGTTGGAAAAGACCTACTTCCAACCTCCCTGCAAATGACCAGAGATATCTTCCACTAGATCAGGTTGCTCAAAGGTTGTTTGAAGGAAGTGGAGATGTTCAGGTTTACAAGCAAATGAGACAACATCCACTCCAGGACACTGTCACTGCACCACAACCTTCCTAGGGCATCAGAGGAGAAAACAAACAGTTAGCCAAGCCTTTTTACTGTTGTATTACAATACCAATAATTTTTCAGTGCATGCTAAACCTAAACCCTTCAAGAAATCTATGGACCCTGTCACCTTGGAAATCCCAGCTTCATTTGATCAGTACGGGGAACCCTTGTGTTATTTATCACACAGAAAAACATTGCTCTGCAGGACTATCAATCCAGCCTGAACTTCAATGTGTTGGAAGAACAGGAAATCTACATGGTGAAAAATAAAGGCAAATGAAAAACCTCCTAAAGATAGTTGACACCGAGGGAAGCAAAGATGTGGTTGTTCTGTCTCAAAGCAGGGGAGTTATCTACGGTGGGCAGAGGAGGGAAGAAATAAACATTCTGGAAACATGGTTCTACCAAAAGTATTCAAGGATAGGTTTCAGAGCAAAATGAAAAAAGTAAATTAGGGTGAACAAGGCCTCTATATAACGATTCAGAGATGTTTCAGGCTGTCTCCAAATGCAGGTGGAAACCACTACTTATCAGAGTTGATTTACAGGAGTTTAAATTTCCCTTCCCCTTCCAGTAGGAGGACTCGAAATGGATGGGGCTTTCTATTTCAGTACTAAAACTTATCACAAAGCATGTTTTCAACAACCAGTGGGCTGTATAACCAGCCTGACACCTCCACACTCCTTTTAGCCCCATAGACCTTCTTCTTCCCTGGGGCCACTGACCCTCTTTCTTCAAATCCAGCTTCAGAATCTATTCCTTCTTGTAGACTCCTGAGAAGCTAGTGTAAGTCTTTCCTCTTAAGCAGTAAAATGTGGCAAAAATATCCTGATATGAAAAAAAAAACCACCCACACTTAAACACCTAAGAACTATTCTAATGAATTTCTCAACATTTGTCAGAGGGACGAAAGAGCAATCATTTTCTCCTTTCACCTCTCATACTGCTGGCTCCACTAGCCTCTTCAGAAAGACATTCCTATCCACGGCTGAAAGAGTTTCTCTCTCTCTCTTTTTCTCAGAGAGGAGGACACAGGAACAGAAAGCCTCCTAGTTCCTTTCATCAGGCAGCCTGGCTGAAGAGAACTGCCCTTTGGCAATGAAAATTACAGAAACACTCCACAGGGTGGCTAGGGTGAGGAGTTCAGACCTAGACATCTAAACTGTACATGTTTAAAGTCTTGGTAAATGAAGGTCAGACTCTATATCCCATGAGATATGCTGCCAGCTTGCAAAAAATAAGCCCACGATCTCAGGGATAGAGTTCATTTTAGGAACTCAACCTCATCAACACCAAAACTACAACTTTCTTGATACTACAGCAGCATTGTAGCATGAAACTACCCTGAGGTTTAGACCAAATGTTTCATTTTCCTCATCAGAAAACCGTGCTTTCTATCACTGGCCAAAAAAATTTAAAAAAATTATCCTTATTTTGCAATCAGGTCTCAGAGAAAAAACAATCTGACACAAGTCAGTAGGCAAAAGGGTTTATCCAGTATGTAAAGTACTGTACACACAAATACCCACTACAGAACAGATAACTAAAAGTTAAGACTAATTAAAGGAATAATATGGATCTTGCACAAAGTTGGAGACTCTTAAAAATTTCTAATACATTGAGATCCTCATTCAGGAGAAAATGGAATCAGTAACCTGTGATTCATCTACGCGTGTCTCTGCTCTTTCTGTGACTTACAGCTGATAATATAGTGGAATTCTATTTTACTGAACTTCCCTTGAAAGGATCATTTGACTCAAGAAATCAAACCTGACTGCCCCACCGAAAAACAGTCTCCGTGTGTGGGCAGATGTCTTTGCCCTGTTGATTAGAGAGCCATCAGCTGGATCAGATTGGAGGTGATTTCTCTCAATACTTTCCAAGAATCTGACATCTCTTATGTAAGGTGCTAATTAAAGCCAATTAGAACCTGATTGACCCATGATGGTGTTAAAATACTTACAGCAGAACCAAAACGTGTCCCTGCAAAATGGGGATTTTTCATTTCTGCATACAACTTGTGGGAAAAGGAGGGCAAGCAAGCAAGCAAGCTAGGAAGCTCGCTCCTTGCTATGCAGGTCTTCCATCCTTTGCCTGAAATGGTCCAAACAGGTACACCTGGATGGCATGAATCCTGACAAGGGAATTCATCTGTACAGGGACTTCAGCTGTCTGCATATTCCACTGCTTGGACAGGGGATTTCATATAATGAGCACAAGTCTTCCCTCTACCACATCAGAGGAGTCACTCTCAAAATGACAGTCAAAAGACTAAGGGCAAATACACAAATCTGCCACCTGAACACCTGCCTATTGTTTATATAATTATCTACTTTTTAATGATTGAGCTAGCCTCCACAGCTTCATACTACCCACCCTGCTAGACAACAGTGCCCCTGCACTTGCACCAATCCCCGCCTTTCAGAAGCAGTAGGGCCATAAAAAGACATGCCCTGTGCCAATGCCACCTGTACACTTAGTGGAGACACCAGGCTATAGCTGCTGCTTTAGCACCAGCCAGAACAGCACACATGCTTTAAGCCACGAGTCAAAATATGTTTAAATTGAGACTCTGAAGTGAAGGTGCAGGTTGTATCCTCTTTTTTCCAGGCAGCTGTATGCCAGTTTACAGGAGAAGCAGAACGTGATCTGGGCTCTCTTAAATCCTAAGCTGATGTACTAATTGCAGGGCTGCATTTTTCCTCTACTGATTACTTCAGTTGCTGCTTGTGTTGCTGCTGTTCTAGTTACAGAGGAGGAAAAACAGTACCTGAAAACTTTCATCTGAATGAGATCAACCCAGCCTACTTCTAGGGATTTATGTGCCCATATTCTTCATTTATCTTCATTTCACACTGTTGTTCATGCCAATTAAGTGTCTCTGCCAGAAAGCTTTTGGAAAGAGGAAATGTCATGAGAACCACTGCAATTATAGATCCAAACCCACACCAGCTGGGTCAGTGTAGCCATTTCAAAAACTTTTTGTGGCTAAGATGTATATGTATATGAACAATCTATTTTCATGCATGTCTATTTCTTCTGCTTTTCTTCATTAAGCAAATGCTACACCAGTTTGCTGCCAAACTCTAGGTGTTCTCAGCAATGTGACGTTTGCAGCAGACTGAAAACAAACTTGCCATGCAAATGCTGAGTTCATGGCACAGGTGCACTTTGGAGCAGTGCTGCTTGAATTCTGTGCTGGGAGGTCATAAAAGCAAGGGCTAAATGGAATCAGCAAGGCAGAAGCAAATGGTAGAGGAAACAGCCTGCGGCTGCTCCTGGGTGAGTCTGTCCCCCAAACTACTCCACGTCATCTAAACAGTGAAAAAACCTTGAGCCAGTTCTGGTCTGCTGACTAAAAACATCTCAGGGGCATTCTTCTGGATGGTGGTCTTGAGTGTATTCTGCCTTTCCACAGCATTATGCAGGCTTGCCATGCAAAACCCTCCTGGATTCTATCACAAAATGGAAATTCAGGGATGAAAAACCCCCCATGCTTTCAAAAGGAGTCAGGGCCTGATTTATGGCTTTATGTCCAACCAATGGTAGATTGGTTGGGAGATTTAGAGTTTCTGCAAGGAGAAGGCTGTTTTGAAACCTCCTGAACTTTTCTGAGCCGGAAAGTGGTCTGAAAGAAAGCCTTATTTTATTTTCTTGGTGCTCTCAGTGACAATCCCCCAATGAGACATTTGCTAGCCAGCAGAATCAGGGGTTCAGTCTCTCTGCATCAGTTCAGAGTACAGACAGCCACGGTGTGTTACTGCTAGGGCTAGGGCAGGGAGGCTGTCACAGCAAAAGTAGTTTGCCAAGCATGCAATGGCTTAAGAGTGCCATGGCCCCACCTTTGCAATAACCTGTCCACCCCAGACAGTATGCCGGGGGAGATGCAGCAGTGCTGTATGCAGAACTCATGGCTGCACCCGGGCCTTGGCTGTACAGGCCTGACATAGAAACTCCAAGGCAGGTAAAGCAGGACTAGGCCCTGGCACAGCACAAACACTTCTTGGAGACTGAGTTGCCCACTCATGCCAGGCACTGCCCTCCTGCTATGCGACAGACTGGACCAAGAGTCCATAGCACCTGAAAACATCCATACCCCTCCTCCCACACATTAAACACCATGGGTTATTTTTACAGCTGCCCTTTTTTCCTGTTACTCCTGCACCTACATTTGCTACCTTTGTTCTGCCACACCAAGATCTCACACCAAGCTGTATGCTTGGAGGAGAAAGGCTGCTGTGCTCAGTTTTGCCATCCCTTCCAGCACAGCTGCCTCTCTTGTACACTGCTAACCGTGAGGAACTCTCCCACATGAGAAGCTTTCCTCAGGATACTCAAGCATTGCAGCAGGATGTACCTCGCACAGAGTACATACTGAGACAGCCCTGGCTGCCTCTTTGCAGAATGCTGTCCTTACCAGCCCACCCTAGTCCCGGCCAACGTCTACTCAGGTGGTCCAGTCATTCCCATAATTCTTCCAGAAACTCTTCTTACAGGACAACAGGCAGAACGTGCCTGTGATTGTTCCCTAACTCCCACAACCCTCCCTCTCTCTCTCCCTGCCAGGCATAGATGATGTGTGGTGGTTTCAGAGCACTACTTTAAAACCTCATGAGTCAAACCCTAGTTTCCCTTAATATTTGCTCCCAGCATGTAAGTGGTGCCTCATGCTGTTTCCCTCCGTGACCTCAATATCCAATTCCTGTTCCCCTTGGTTGTTTCACTTGAAGGAATACTACTATCTGTGGTGAAGATAATACCCTGTAGCAGCTCCTCAGTACACGTGGTCATTCTGATTTCTTCCACCAAACCCCCTACAAGGCAGAGCAAGGTGCCATGTGTAACCCACATGTTCAGCTAACACAAAAAGCCTTTAACAGCAGCTCTTTTAAAACCTCAGACTAATCCTATTAACTCCTAGCAGCAGGTGCAGAGGGGTTGATACACCCTGTCCAATGCCTCCCACAGGTACAGAGATGCTCATGGGGCACTCCTACCTTCACAGGCAAGCACACAAATGTTCTCCTGCATGCAGGCCTGTTCACACACCCCACACAGTGATCACACACAGTTCAACTCAATAGTATTTTACTGGGAGAGATAAGCTGCACATACGTTATTATGGTGTAAAGAGAAAGCAGAGCTCCAGGTCTCCATCAGAGGCTGGCACAGGCATCTCAAAGCAAGGCTTCAGTGCACAGCTGTGATTTTTATCTCCCATGTCCATTTGTCGTTAGCATCAATTGCTGATTTGGTGGCATACAGATAGCATGATGTGATCTCTGTTGTCTCTTTCCTTTCCCCTGAGGTTAGGCACTGCTTTTTCTCATTACCTTTTTGCTGAAAAGTGTTTATCATGGCAGATAATCTGAGAGCAAGATCTTTCTTGAAATAATTTGTCTTTTAGACATGGGAGTAGGAAGTGTCTCACAGTTTCATTCTCCTCTTATTTTAGAGAGTCATTCTTCTTTCTTACACTAGTGTACTTCAGCTCTGACTAAGTTGTGGTCAGTATTTTTGCACATGTAGCCAAAAAAGAATAACCAAACTTTGCTTAGAAATTTTGGGTGTAGAAGCATCAATAGAAGGGTCACATTCCTTAGTTCATGCTCCCTAACTGCCTGTTGGACTAAGTCTATCTGCCTTCTTATAGCAGGTTTGATGTTGGCAGAGTTACAGAGTTACCCAACGGTGCGTGTCTGCTTCACCAGTAGAGCGGTTAGGCAAATGGGCAGAGCTCTACACAGGACAACACTGCTTTCACTCAGATTTTGGTTTTGAACCTCCAATTCTTTAGAGCAGAGCTGGCTGCTTCAAATCAAGTGACATGAAGTACAGCAGCCTTTGCTGCATTTTGGTTAGAAATGGGGAAGGAAAACAATTCTGTTCTGTAGATAATTTTATGGGAGTTACTGTGTAATACAAAGAAAAGCTTAGTGAGATTAAGATTTTTTTATTATCTCTTGGGAAACCTGAAGATTTTTTTCATTGTAAGCTGGTGATAAAAAAATTGAAATTTCTTTTCTTTCCCACAGAATGCAAATTCCAATTCAGAATGTTGACATTTTTGATCAAAACAAAGCTTTTTGATGATCTCAAAATCAAAGCACTTAGTTTTACAGAAGTAGCACAAAATGTTCTATTTTAAATTGTTTCAACAAACTAAATGTCCCTCTAACACAGCTGCTTACCAGAGTTGTTTCCTGGCCTGATTACAGTTCCAGTAACACACTGAGATATGGGACTCACACAGGGTGCTGCCTCAAGTTGACCAGACAAAACTCAATGCATTGGCTTATGGGTTTATAGGTCTTCAGTTCTACCTAGAACACAGTGGAGAAAGGGGTGTTGGAAAGGCAATCTGTGAAAGCAATTTCCTAGGGAGACAGTTTGGAATCAGTTCTGAACAAATCTGCATTTTTTTCCCCTGTGAGGAACTTCTTCACACAGGTCTACTATGGATGGCACTGGGGAGGGAAAGGGAATAGGAGGAGTATCTTGTGTAGATGTCATTATAGAATTTTGCTGCTGCTGTAATGACATGTATAGTTTGTTACCTTTTAAAATCAGCCCCGCTCTGTGCCCATGCATGTCAGAATGGACCCAGATGCTACCTCTTATGCAGGGATCCACACACAACAGCCTGCTTCTACATGCACACATGGGTCAGAGCTCATGTTGTGATAGCTCAAACCCACAACACAGAGAAACCTGCAGGATTCAGACAGTTATGTAAGAGTCAAAAACAGGAGTAACATTCCCTGATATCCTATATACACATATATAGTCTTACATACACCCATGCTAAAGTGCATGCAGGACTTGAAACACCTTCTATATTTTCTTGGAATTGCCCTAGGACCAGACACGCTTACTCATCAGTTTAATCCCAAACACACACAGCATTCAGTTCTGCCACTCGCAAATCATCCCAGCTCCCTCGGGAGAGCGGATCTGGTAGCCCTGTCTCCACTGAGACAGAGGCAGTTTGTGCCAACAAGGAGAGAAATCCCACCAAAACCTTGAGAAAAACCCATGGCTCATTCACATTTTCTTGTGTTCCTGAGGGGAAAGAAGAAGAAAAAAAAAACCAAAAGCCAGCTGTGAATTTATTGACTCTCCCTTAAGAATCTCTGGAGCAGTAAATTCCACCTTCGTGGCGCTGGCTAATTAGGCATTTATTTAACTCTGTTGCTGTGGTTTTTTTAATGACTCTCCGCTGTTGTTTGAAGCTCACTGTCTATTATTTGCAATAAAAACCTCTGTCATATTTTTGCCTCATTATTCCTAACAAATAGTGCATTTCCTGCCCTCCTCTCCCCTCTCTCTCCCCCACCGCACTGCTCCCTGCCATCCTCACCTCTCCGACTAGCACTCCCAGAGTTTCAAAGACCAGCTGTTTTCATTTCGTTGAGGAGTGCTTCTGAGAAACTTCTGTCACGGGCTCAAGCGCAGCAGGGGCTGCTGAATAAAATATCAGCCCTTCAAAAGGGAATTAAGGCAGAGAACAAAAGCAGCAGGGAGAACAAGGAGAGGAGAGGCCGGTCCCGTGGTCCTCTCCCACCCAGCAGTTTGAAAGAGGGAGCCCTTCGGTGTCACTCTGAGACAGTGACCTGCAGATTCAGATGCACTGAACAGCTGTGGTGGCCAGTTACTCGATGATAATTGCCTTTGGCATAAGAAAGGGAAGAAGTAGTGCAACACTCTCAGTTAAGTGGCATCAAGCTCTAAAGCGCAAGTTTTATCTGTCCCCAACTATGACTTGCAGGATCTGACTCCACTCTCTGGCTTCCTTACACTTGCCCAAGCTATGCAGAATTTGTTCCAGCCTAAGAAACTGCTTTAAAACACGTTAATATTTCTTCCAAGTAAAAAAAGAAAGGGAAGTGGATTGATGCACTTGGTTTCCACTGGTAATTTCCAGATCAGCAAACACCATTCCTATCTCCAAGAAGGGCAAGGAGATTTGGACAATTACAGGGCCACCAGCCTTATCTTGATTCCTGGGAAGGTGATGGAGCAAATGCTTCTGGAAACCATTTCCAAACGTATTAAGGATAAAAAGATATTAATTGGGAGAATTTAGAATGGATTTATGTAGTAAAAGGATTGTTTAGGCTCAAGAAGATAAGGCTTAGGGTGCATCTCACCAATATAAACACCTGATGGCTGGCAGCAAAGAAGACATAGTCAAACTCTAGTTACTGGTATCCAATGAAAGAGCAAGAGGCTGCAGGTGCTAACTGAAATACAGGAAATTCCCTTTAAACATAAGAAAAACAAAACTTTTTTTACAGTGAGGGTGGTCAAACACTGGAACAACTGCCCAGAAAGGCTGTGGAGTCTCGAGGCTGGCAGCTACTCAAAACCCATCCAGACACAGCCTTGCTACTTGCTATACTTGACCTCGCATTCAGTGGGGAAGTTAGACAATCTCCTTCCAGCCTGAATAATACTGCAACTGGAGGTTCTCTGAACACCAACCACACTTCACAGAGTTCAGAACAGTCTGATGAAAACTAGGAATCCAGAATTTTTCACTTAACCTAAAAATGAGATGTCTACACAAATTCAGAATGGTTCCAAGTTGAAGAAATCATCAAAACTCACTCCTGTAAACACAGATTCTCTTTGAACATCTTGTAACAGAACAGTAACTCAGCTTGCTCTGCTTATGCTCTGCCATTATCCAGCATGTTTATCTGGAAAAAGAACCATTGGTGCACTTGGAACCCTTGGCCAGTGCAGGAGAGCTTCCACAGGGAGGGATGTGTACCCACATTTGCTGTTGCTCATTTTTAGGCACATTAGAAACGCCCCATGCCACAGGATACTTTCTGTCTCACCAAGGAGACCAGTTGACAAGCTAAGAGATCTCACTATCGCGCTGTTCTCTGCCATCCTTGTGAAATTTTAGCTTAGGTGGTTGTGAAGATGCCTTAATCAGGCTTGTGCTTTCCAGGTTTTACAGCTCTCCAAATATTGCCTTGGTTGATGAGGACCGGGTTAGGGATCAATTAAGCAAGATGGACATACATAAATCCATGGGCCCTGATGGGATGCACCCATGGGTGCTAAGGGACCTGGCGGAAGTCATTGCTAGATCACTCTCCATCATCTTTGATAAGTCATGGGGAACAGGAGAGGTCCCTGAGGACTGGAGAAAAGCAAATGACAATCCAGTTTTCAAAAAGGGCAAGAAGGAGGACCTGGGTAACTACAGACCAGTCAGCCTCACCTCCAAGAGCCAAGCTCTTGTCATTCCTGTCCAATAACAGGACAAGGGGAAAAAGGTGCAAGTTGGAGCATAGAAGGTTCCATATTAACACAAGGAAAAACCTTTTTCACTGTGAGGGTGACAGAGCACTGGAACAGGCTGCCCAGAGAGGCTGTGGGGTCTCCTTCTCTGGAGACATTCAAAACCTACCTGGACGCGTACCTGTGAGGTACACTAGGTGGTCCTGCTCTGGCAGGGGGGCTGGACTAGATGATCTTTTGAGGTCCCTTCCAACCCCTAACGTTCTGTGATTCTGTGAAATATCTAGACAATTAGTGCAAATCCTTTCTTCATAACTGTGATTCTGTGATATTTAAATCTGTACCGGTAAATAAGGTCATTCCAACCCTTCATGATGTTCTTACTCTGCACTCCATTTAACCTGCCAGGTGTTCTGGAAGTCAGGTGTCCAAACTGCAGTGTTGCATTTTAAAAGTGGTTGCACTAAACCTATGTAAAGAGAATGTTCCTCCCACCTCCATGCCATGACACTTTCAGACATGAAGTCCCAAACTGGATCACTCTTAGATTTATGCTCTGCTTAGCAGCTCCAATAGCTGCTTTCAGCATAATCAGATTCTTCTTTTTTACTTCATGCAAAGTAAACGCATGTTTTGGATGAGATAGGTAAACTTTATATATCTATATAAACATGTTACATACACCTATGCATGCATATATGTATATATGCCTCCTACCTTTGAGAAGAAGTGATTTGGAGCAGAATATTTCTGGAACTTATGTTCAGCTCACCCGAGTGTACTAGTTATAAAGTACTTTAAAATTTCCCACATCTCACTTCAATGTATTAGAAACAGAATAACCTA
The DNA here is from genome assembly GCF_034619465.1 of Leptosomus discolor. Lineage (NCBI taxonomy): Eukaryota > Metazoa > Chordata > Aves > Leptosomiformes > Leptosomidae > Leptosomus > Leptosomus discolor. The sequence continues at coordinate 128,863,222 of NC_141391.1, forward strand.
CTTTGAAACAATATTTTACTTAGAATTCTACTAATTTTTCTCAGAAATTTATAAGGAAAACAAAGCATTTCACTTGAACAGAAGAATGTGATCCCCCCAAAAAACCCTGAAATTTTCATCAGTTTCTCTCAAAAGACCAATAATTTCTTTAAAGAGAGGAAAAGTACAGACTTTTTGCAGACATAGTTCTGTATTCAGGCTTAATCAATTACAATGGCTTCTGTTTACCTATTAAATGTCATCTTGCTAGCTTCTGTGTTCTGTAATGATCTGGCTCCTCATTAGTGCGTTTATACTAACTTTTCCACCATATTCAGTGGTCTCAAATTGTTATTTGCAGTACCACACCTGGTTTGGGGCCTCAGGACAGACACAAAATTACAACCATTCCGGTAGAGAACAGGCATGACTGGAGGTCTACGTAGTATAGCTATGAATAAAGATCAAGGGTTGAGCTCATTCAGCAAAAGAGAAGAGACAGGGGCAAGATGACGTGTAAAACTTCATTAAAAAGTTGAATTATTAAATGTTCTGTATGTCTGTGGTAGACCAAGCAAGAACCTCCAGGATGTAACTGCAGTAAAAGAGGTTTGATTTAAACATTAGGAAAGTTGCTGGAAGGATAGATGGAGACTGAAGCTGCTTAACTAGAGACATCACTGAGGATATAAATCTGCACAGTGTAGTGTTGACTCAGCCTTTGAGAACGGTGGGGTAGCAAATGAAGCTGCAACATCACAGGCAGGATGTGAGACCTCAGAGGAGAGTGTCTATTTCAAAACCAAAACCGATTTTATTCACATTGTCTTTGCCACCTGTTCACAAAGCACTAAGTTACATGAGTAGAACTGGTCTGTTCAGCATTCAGGCACCAAGACAGGGGTTAGTTTGTCCACTTACTTTCCTGCCACCACCTCTTTATAAATTGAAGGCTTTCCTTTTTGTCTCCCCCTGACCTAGGTGTCCTGGGAAGCTGGAAATAGATGGGCTGGGATCTGAATGACCTGCTACTCCAGGTGCCAATACCACATTCCACTCTTACAGCCCACCTTCTCCTTGTCATTCTGGTCCTTCCACATCCAGACCTTCCCATTAGTTCTTCATTCATACCAGTTTTGGCATATCTATTAGTTCTTTTCCATCCTTTTCTGTTATGTCACCTTTAATGCACCCTTATTGTTGTGAATCCCAAGAAATACATATTATTAGCCTTCCTCTTGCCATTCTCCCCTGGTTCCCTCAAAACAGCCAGAGAAGTCCACAGTGAGGACATGCAATACAAGTGTCACTGTAAGGGATCAACTGAGAATTTCCCAGAAAGCAGTGGGGAACCAGTTCCTCAGGCAGAGAAGAAAGCAAAGTACAAATCTAAGAGTCTTTCTCCTCATTATTAATAATCTGCAACATATCAGGGCCCAAAGGTGTTTTCACACTGTTGTTTCTGGTTTAATAACACCAGAGATGAACTACACAGAGTATTTTCCTTCAAAGAAGGCTACCTGAAGCAAGTCTGTGAACACCAAACTATGAGGGATGCCACACTCATGTGAGTAGCTGGAAGGGCATGTGGTGAATTGAGGCATGAAGTCTAGCTCCTGGACAAAGCAGACAGTATGGACACAGAGCAGCATTAGCACATATGGCTCTGTGGATAGATTTACAGACCCGCTTTCTATGAAGAGATGCATTAAAAGGTTGGGAGATGCAGCTGGATTTGGGACAAGTAAATAAAATAGAAGCTGCGTTTCTGCCTGAAAGAGATAAGCCTGGCACTAGTTGATATATAAACATCAAGGCAATACACACTGCAACGAATAGATCCCTTTGTTGCAGAGCTTAAACACCCTGATGGGAAAGGCAGAGGGGAAAGCCCATATATTACCTCTGCCTATAGTCTAACAGTACTTTTCGGCTTGATCCTTGGAGCTCTGGTATAAACTGTTCCCGGGGAAAATCTGAAAAAGGTGACCGAGAATTAAGTTTATTACCAGTGGGGCCCAATTCACTGCACTAAGATCTATACCACTTCTGGAATGAACGCATCTGCAGCGCCCACGAATTGAAAGAGGCTCAAAATTGCCACTCTAATGACTACACTTAAATTGCCGATCAGGTTGGGATTCAGAAAGCTAAAACTTCAATTCCAAAACATAGCCTGAGGCCACAGCATGTCTGAAGCACAGGTTTGACAGAAGGGGCTCTCGTAGTGGTTCGCCGACTAATGGGATTAAAGGGTTTTCATTAAATCAGTTGTAGATATAAGGCTTTCACCTTATTGCACTTGCATCTTAAAAAGCTAAGTGTTACTGTATGATTTGATATATTTGACTCGGAAAAGATTAGCAGCCAGTTTGAAGTTTTCCATTCAAAGTAATCCGGTATCAAAAGCCTCACTTGAACCCCAAGAGTTTGGGAATGAGGTTGTTTTGAATTTTGGTATTCGGACATGGACAGGGATCTTGCCTTCTGGCTTCTGATCAGTCAAAGTGCTTTTCAAATGAAAGCAGCCCATATTTAAAGTTCTTATATGTCCATCTGTGAAGGCATTTGATTTAGGTCTGTAACTATCCCAAATTACACAAGCAGTGATAATTTTAAGAGTTTTGAGGCATATCAAGTCACAGGCAGGAATCTGGTAACAAAAGTAGGTAGAAGGCAGATGATTTAAAACCCTCACTGATCAGTCAAATGATGGATTTCCTCCATTTCTGCTACACTACACTTTCTGTTATGTCTGAGAGATCATCTACGGACTGTTGGTGGTCTACCACTGGAAAAAAAAAAAAAAATCACAGAATCACAGAACGGTAGAAGTTGGAAGAGACCTCTGGAGATCATCTAATCCAACCCCCCTGCCAGAGCAGGTTGTACAGGATTGCATCCAGGCAAGTTTTGAGTATCTCCAGGGAAGGAGAATCCACAGCCTCCCTGGGCAGCCTGTTCCAGTGCTCTGTCACCCTCAAAGTTGAAGAAATTTTTCCTCAGGTTCAAGCGGAACTTCCTGTGCTCCAGTTGCCCCTTGTCCTGTCACTGGGCGCCACTGAAAAGAGCCTGGCCCCATCCTCTTGACAACCCACCCTTTAGATATTTATAAGTGTTGATAAGGTCCCCTCTCAGTCATCTCTTCTCCAGGCTAAAGAGCCCCAAGTCTCTCAGCCTTTCCTCATAGGAGAGATGCTCCAGTCCCTTCATCATCTTCGTAGCCCTCTGCTGGACTCTCTCCAGTAGTTCCCCATCCCTCTTGAACTAGAGGGCCCAGAACTGGGCACAGTACTCCAGATGTTGCCTTACCAGGACTGAGCAAAGGGGGAAAATAACCTCCCTTGACCTGCTGGCCACACTCTTCTTAATGCACCCCAGGATACCATTGGCCTTCTGGAATTTTGCAATGGATTTGATGATCAAATTCTAGGAAAGACATTGAGTGTAAGCAAAAAGTACCTTGACTAGTATCTAATGCAGATGGGGAATCAGAGGACGTAAGCCCAGACCTCAGAGCTGTCAGTCACTCAATACTATTTCAAATCTATATCTTCATTTCTCCATTGCACCAGAAGGGAGTGAATTACCTATGCACATTAATAAAAAAGCCTCAGCATTTTGAGGTATGTCATTAGGGGGGCGGGGTCACTTTATTAACATACACATGCACATTTCCCCTGCTGTATTTCCTCAGGTAGGAGAATGGCCCTGTTGTATCTACATAGCATGAAGTTAACACCTGCAATGGGGGAGGTGTTCAGCAGGACAGCTGCAGTCCGACTAAGCGTCTCGCACAGGTTGTTACTAAGCTATTAGCATTAACAGAATATGATACCTTTTTCACTGTAGTCTCTGCCTACTGAAGCATTTGCAAGACACATTAGAATGCAGCAAGATATACATGGAGAAGGCTTAATGTTACATTAGAAAGCACCAAGATCTCCTCAGGCAGCTGCATATTATAACTATACATTTAAGGAAAAACAGTAAGTATCTTTTGTCACAGTCCCCCATGGTTACAGCATTAACTGTAGCTGCCTGTCAGAAACCACCCAGACTATAAACTACTAGCAATTGTAACCCCACCACCATGCTCCCTTACCCCACCCTTGGGCAGCTACAGTCCAGCTTTTCTGGACACCTAGGTAGTAGGGCAATCATCTTAATTCACTCGGGAAGAACACAAGCTTGAAAGTGTCAGCAGATGTTTTACTGAGCATCTTGAGCAAATTTCACAGTACATAGCTGTTACAATTAGAAGCACAGTATTAAAACAGAATATGGAAGTGTTTGAAAAAAAACTTACTATGTACAGGAGTACTTCATGCTAGGATTCTGAGTTAGTGATCTAGTTCAGCTCCTCTGCTTCCTGCTCAGGATGACAGGAAGCTCCCAGTGACCTATTCCTCTCCTGGTGATTGCTATATGAAGGACTCCCGGACCATTGGTCCTTGGGACTTCATTTGCCACAGTGGTAGCTGGAGATCACCTCAAGAACAGCCACAGTCAATATTTCATGCTGCAGATAAGAGTTTCCAGGGTATTTAGAAAAATGATTTTCCAAAGGAGAAGACTGCCACCTCTGCGTCATGCAGAATTTTTGTTGTCTCGGCAAGACCCTCTCCCTCTCTTCACAGGGAAGAAGGTTGCCCATTTTATCTCCATATTCACTGAAATAAGGGTGTGCATCTAGTGTAAGAGAGCTGTACACGATGGTATCTCATGCTCCCAGAGCTCACATAACCACAGAGAAATGCAAGATTAGCAGCCTCTATTGCCTGGGCCATGCCTTTCCTTATGATCAGGACATTTCTGAAACATTACTCCAAACACTTCAGTTCAGCCACTCAATACTTTCAATGAACTACTATGGCCTTTCAGCTACTGCCCAGTTTCTCTGGGAAATCAGCCTTTGTCAAGGCACAGAGTAAAAGGCTGAACAAGTTACTAAAGGAAAGACAAAAGGCGGGAAAATGACCTTGAGATTCTTCTTCACGTACAACCACTCCTTTTAGAAAGGTAACCAAAAGCAAGTCATAACAACAGAGGTGAGAGGAAAGGAAAACATATGTCAGTGAAAAGATTTATTAAGGCCTGTCTTTTCTTTAACTGCAGCTGTACATAAGATTGACGTATCCTGTAAGCTACCTTTGATAAAGTCCCTAGTCTTGCTGCAGCAATGCAAGGAAGGCCATTTCATCTGCAGTGCATTTACAACTGTAGTTTGCAGGATTTTCTGCTCTCATATCCCAGCCTCAGTTGCTAGCTGTCTCTCAGGTCAGTGTTTTACTAGCTTGTAGTTTGTCAGCTAGTGACTGTAGTATCCACTTCCTAACAACTCTTCCAAGATAAAAAACTATTCCAAGATAAAAAGCAGAATAACAGTGCAGTGTAGAGTTCAGAAAACAGATGATTCTCGAACCCTGACCCTGAATGAGAGACCTACAAGTAAGTTTGAGCTAAGTTGATCCTGGAGACAAGCAAAAAGATGGGCAGAGACTGTAAATTCTGGATATGCTTCCAATACTAGCACCCTGGAGTACAGTCTTGGCACTGTGGCAACTGTATGGTCCCTACCCAGTGAATACAACTTGCAAATAGAAAGGAATAATTGAGAAGCTAGCACAGGAAAGTCCCAAAGCTGCTACTCATTTTTCTTGAATGGCAGTTTTGATTTAGAAATGAAGAGTATCTTCTCTCGAGGTCAAATGAAGTAGTCATAATCTGATTAATCATTGGCAGATCATGAAAACGCAGGGCCAGAAAGCCCCTCCTACCCTTTCTTAAGGAAGTAGACACAGCCCTACCTTGGCTATTTCTGAAGATCCTTATGCAACCACTTAAAAAATAAAGTGAAGATGATTCTAATGCCTTCTTGAGACATTTATTAGACCAAATTGTCTGCACTTACTTCATACTCTCCTTATCTACACAAATGGTAAGTTACTTAACATCCCTTTAACAAGTCTCCAGTAAATGAACCCTCTTATGTTCCCATCTTTCTGTATTTTAGTGCTTCTTTGAGAGGCTGTCCTCACAATGCTCCTTTTTGCTAGAGCCCATTTCTCCAAAGCTGTTACCAAGGCTGAGCAAAATACCCCAGCTAAAGCCTCCTTAGAAGTATTCCCCTCCTTCCCTACAAACATTACTCTAATCCTTTTTTCAGGACTGTTTCTCCCCTCTACCATTTTTTCCCATGAAGATAGAAAGAGAATCTTGCTATTTGCAGATCATTTAATCCAACAGGTCTTCCTTAGGAGACAGTCATCCCCCATTTGTATTCACACATTTGATTTTTCCTTCCTAAGGACAAATCTCTACACTTGTCTTGAATTCCATCTCATTCATTTTGGACAGTATCTCCACTTGGTCAAAATCCTTTTGAATTCCAGATCAATCTTCTCAAGACCTTGCAGTCAGTCTCAGCTAGACAAAGTAGTGCTAGAGCCTAAAACCAGCACGGAAGGAACAGAGAAGGGTTACGCTGCAGTGTGACCCCCATCACCAAATAGCAACACATTTTGTTCCTATTATGGGTAGAGTTTCCGAATATTAATGTTATTTTGGTCAACCTTATGAGAGGAACAGTACTTGGACTTTCCAAGTTGAAGCAAACATATGGTCAAAGGGCTACAAAAGATTGTAGTGTCTGTTTATGTACTTACACAGACATATCTTATGTCTCCTAGTCACACAAAAGTGCAAATCATCTGCCTCCAAATAACAGACAGCAGAAGTGCTTATGATACAGTATGAAGTTCAGGGACAAACATCAACATTGTTCTAAGAGGGGCTACTCCTTTCTCCCCACCTGCTTCATATTCAGAAACTGTGAGATCTCTTGCTTTCCAACTCCCCTTCAGCAGTTCTGGGACCTGCCTTGTCTCCATCACATTTCTGTAACTGTCTGTAGTATATTCCATACCTTTACAATAGCACAGGAACCAGTTCAAACTCAACTGCACCTAGTAAGTACCTTGACTTATACATTAGGAAATAACACTATCTACAAGCGTAACACTGTCCTCCCCTTTGACTTCAAGTTCCAGGTTAGTACCTGGAGCCTTTCCATTTTTCAGTGCTTGTTTCAAGGCTATATTTTGAGATAATTCCCCAAGAAGTAGGATTGGACAGGGGAGGAAGGGTGAAATGGAGGAAGAAAAGATTTAATTCGCCCCAAAACACTTCATAAAAATTATGTTCTATCTTATAAGCAGGGATCAATATTCAAAGTGTGCAAATAGGCTTCACACTGAGTCTTAAATTTTCCAGACACAAGTAAATGGTATCATGCCCTGCAGACAGTTGACTTGTTATGGACTTAAGCAGGCCTTAGAAGAAACACTTAATGATCACAGCAGGCAAGACTTTGCCCCTTGTCCTGACCAAGGAACAGGTTGGTTGTAAGAGACTGGAGCTCATTCTGCTTATATTCATGAATATTAAATTAATAAACCAGCAAGGATCTTAGGCTGTCAGAGCACATGAAGCTAAGAGTCTCTGTAGAATGAAAATGCACTTTAAAGGATGTAGGAGAGAAGGAGTTTTGAAACAGGGGGGAAGAGAGGAGGGAGGCTACAGAAACAGTGCCAAAAAAATCTAGGTACAGGAGAGACAGGAAGAGAAAAACACCGTATTTTTTTTTTATATTCACACAGATCAGATGAATGCACTTTGTCTACAGAACCATCATGTCCTCTAAAAATATTTCTAACACTCTAAACACTTCTAAAAAAACTTCACACACAAGGTACCAAGAGCAATTAAAAGATTGTCAGAGCTTTGGTAATTCAGAGATAGGGATCCAAGCATTGCAGGTATCAGAACTAAAGATATTGCTTCAGATAATCCAGAAGCAAAGCAATGCTTAAGCAATGCTTACCTGTAGAGCAACATAAGCCACTATGAGAGCTGATAACAGAGCCTTCTAATGAAGGCCAGAAATGCAACAGGAGACAAAAGATCATTCTTCTGCTCCTCAGGATGGCACTGATGTTACAAACACTGGTTGCTGTCTCTCAAGGTCAACTCTGTAAATAACCACCCTGAAGTCAGTGTCAAGGCAGACACTCTACCATGGGAGGACTTCTAGTTACTTAACACTATAGAAGGAGAGCTCTTGTAATAACAGCCCTTGCAGACTTAAAATGAAGAACTTGTAAGTTAATCCTAGCTATAAAGCTTTTCAAACTCCATGGCTTGCTGCAGCTTCAGGAGGAACACAAGAAATTTGAGACATCATTAAGTGATCCTGTGTTGAATGATAGCGTAGGTCAGAGTTTCTCTAAGATGGACTTGGATCCTGATGTGAAATAGGAGGCAGAACAGGTGGGCTCAGCCATTCCTTCTCCTTCTGGTCAGTTGGTTAAGAGTACCTATCCTCAAAAAGGAAAACTAAACCCATCAATTAGTGAAGATCTTCTGTTTATGTATGAGCCTTTGCAAATGTTACTGGCTTTCCATGCCATCTCACATTTTAGACTGAGTGGCCATTAATCCCATTTCATTCTCAAAGGGTATAGTGGTTGCTTAAAAATCAGTACAACATGTCTTATCTTCAACCATAGAGGCTCCAAAAAATTCAGAGAAGCTTCCTGGAAGGCTAGTACGCACACAAACACAATAGATAACCTCCAGCTTTTGACACTGTAAGGCTTAAGAAACCCCTGCACAGATTTAACTTCATCCACAGTCTGAGCTGATACCCTAAACTTCATGGCACAACGCATTTGAAGCCACACCTTCACGACAGAAAATAGCGTTGGTGCCTCGAATTTTGTACTGCCTCAAAAACAAAATACAAGCTTTCTACCTCTCAGGAGGTCAGTGAGACATGTAGAATTTCACAGCATCTGCAACACAGGCTAATGCACTACAGTGGAAGTAAACCTAGGAGGAAAGAAGCAGAAGGAACTGAAGTGAATCCACATGGGCTATTAGCCCCACATTAACACTTAAATAGCACATTATTTCATCATTTGCCAAAGCTCAGATGAGCCCTAACTTTTAGCAGGTAACTCAGGAGGAACTAAAACTGTGGAGGTAGTGAGGGTGGTTTTAGCCATTTGAAACACTGATGTGAAAACGGCAAGGTCTGGATCAATAGATAGAAGTTCAAGGATAGTCTTAAAGATCCAATTTTAAAATCGGGAACTACCTCAGGCTGTTTTCATCCCAGAGCTTCACAAAATTTCTGCAGAGGAGTTTGGTGCACCTCTATGATATTGTAAAAGTGACACAAAAGCACAGAGCTTATGTCTAAAGCTGTGTCACTTCCCCTAGGAAAAAAAAAAAAACAACAGGTGTTACTACAGAAATGTTAGAGGGGTTCTACTAAACACCCTCAGATTCTATATAGGGTTTTTTTTACAACCAGAGCAGCAAGCCTTATGCAGGTGGTGGAGGAGCTTCAGAATGGATGAAGGTTATCAGTCCATTAAGAGCCTGCTGGAAGATAGAATCCACCAAATTGCTAACAATTAAGCACCTTTCAGAAGAAACTTGCAGAAAAATAGAAGAGTTTGTCAAGCCACCTATACTCTTTACATCCCCAGAAGGACAGGTTCACCTATCCTTAACGCTTCTCCTGTAGAAGTCTTCCAATAAGTTATCTGAGAATGCTATGCTGTGCAGCAGTCCCAATGTTCTGGCTTCTCACACTGCTGTCTGCCACCAGCTGATTCTCCTATCCTGTGGTCTCCAGCCTCCTACACAGGAGGAAGCAGAAATAAGTATTACAGAAGTGTCAAAAAGGCATGACTTTGGATGGAAATTCAAACCCCTTCATGAGCATCCATCCCTGAATGTCTAGTGACATGGGGATGGTGTGGGAAGAAAGATGAAAGGGAACACTTTCATGACAGTCTCACTAGAGGAGTCCAAGCCACAGACTTAAGGAAAATTTTCATTTCCATTTAAGTTAAGAAGTACAGATGCAAAAGATAAAGGTAATTCTACTGCATTTCTTTCACTCATCTGATTATTTTATCTTAAATATCCAAAAGAGGCAAGAATCTATTTTAGTGCCTTTCTCAAGGGAGGCTGATCATATTTTATACAACTTACCCCAACCCTAGATTACCTTGAAAATAAAAGAGTTTTAAGATTTTATAGAAAAAACTTCACCAATCCCTTCCTACACAGAATATGATTCCACCAGCAGAGAGCGGGAATTGTTACTGAACAAAGGCATTATTTTCGATGGCTGGTCAGCAGCTCTCACCGTGCCTCCTGGTTAGGTGCAACGAGTCCAGGTTGGTGATCACACATCCATCCCTCTAGAGGCCACAGAGAAGTGACCATCAGGTGTACACTGGATTGTCACAGGAGGACAGCAGACAGTCCTTGTAAGTTATCATTTGAGAGCTGCGATCTGTCCTCTCCTCATAGTTCCCTTTGGTCAGGATGGAGAACAGAGCCAACTCCAGCTTCCTTCTTCCTCAAGAGCCTGTTTTACATATATGCCTTCCCCTCCCCTACTACTACCCAACAAGCTATTAGGCTACATCCATATACTAGGTTTCAAGAGAGGGAGTGTTAATTGCCTGCAGCTCTTCAGGACAGAAATTGTATTCTATTAGGATAAGTTATACAACATCAGACCAAGAGTTTAACTAGCAGCTGTAGCCAACAAGCTGAGTCTGCCAAGTCTGGCACATGTTACAGAAATCTCTTGCTCATCGTCCCTGAAGTCTGCAGGTGCTGCCAATGCCCAGTAGCAAAAGGCGAGGTGATATCAGGACTACCACAGCTGGTTCTGATGAAATTGTCTCACTTAATGATATCCTGGAATAAAGGGCGGAAAGCTGTCAGAAAGATGACAAATTTTTTTTTGCCAAAAAATATTGAATTGCATATGTGATATACATCAGTTTCGACAGGAGAATACTTTTGTGGTTTACAAGGCAGGATGGGGGCGTCGGGGAGGATCACACCAGAATAACCAATATCCCAGGGGCTGCAGTTTGTGTATTGGAGTTAAGTGCCCCTGGTCTACCTAGTTCAGAACTAAGACATAGAGACTAACACACTCAGTAAGGCAGCATTGCCTCATGGCAAAGGTAAGCCCAGAGGTCTTCTGCCTGGACCATTTCATTACAGGGTCAACATGAGGGGAACAACTACTCAGCTGCTTATCTGACCTTTCTGGAAATGGCCATAGCCAGAGGGTGACTTAAGCACAGGGTTGGTTTGGTTGTAGGTGGGTTTTTTTTAAAAAAAAAAAAGTAGCAGTTTATTCTGTTACTTTCCCATTTTAGAGACTTGAAATTACTCCACTCAAGTTGTGGGAATAAGAGGGTGCTTTCTTGGACAGTTCCAATCACTAGATGTTATATTTAATACTATCTCCCTTCCAGGAGGATATTGAGCCAGCTACTTCCTGAATCAACATGAAGTTCACAAGAAAGGAGGTCTCTGCATTTCAAATTCTAGTTCCAAGCCTACTTAGGGCAGGAGGTGAAGGAACATATGAGTAGCTGTAGTTTGCTTTCCATAGAAGACATGCCTTTTAGGAATTAAACCTGAAGGGGTTTTTTTGGGTTTTGTTTCTTTGTTGTTTTTTAAGTTAGTTATGAATACTCTGTAGCTGCAGCCGCCACAAGGATCACACAGTTGACTTAAAAAAAAGAAAAGATTAGTTGTACCACAGAAATGGTACAAACAAGTCCGTTTAATTAATTAATTCTTTAAGGATCTTCTAGAATTATCTAGGAGCGATCTCCTCATGGTGAAGGACACAGACTATGAATGGCTTTTTGAGTAAATGGCATTTTGTTTTTATAACATAAGCTACTAAATTAGGCACAAAAGTTACCTCCAGATGTTCCACTTGAAGTGACACTAGCTCTACATTGAGTTGTCTGTAGAACTGCTTCGAAGACTGAAGATCTCTCATGGTTAGGCCTTGGTATCATGCTCCACAGGACTGTATGAATAGCTAATTATGAAACTCATTCAGTTCTTCCCCATTACTGACAGTCCTTACCATTGTCATTCCAATCCACCAGTGTTTCTATAGTGACCCAGAGAAACACAGTCCTTTGGGTCATACCAGAATCCTTTCCTTTACATCCTGCCCAATAGGCAAAACAATGCACTGCAAGGCAGCTTGTCTGGGGCAAAACAGTACGGCATAGGCTGCTTTTTGCAGCATCTACAGAGAGAGAGTCAACAAGGAGTTACACTAGCTTGATTTCCACTGTGAAGTATGATTGTGGTTTGCAGAGAACTATAGACAATTCTTCTTCTCATCATCCTTACCCTGAGAAGCATCTACATTTTCTTGTTTCAAGTGCAAAGAAAGTCTCCACAGAAGTTCCTCACAACATTTGCAAGTGTTTCTCTGCTACAGGTATTCTAGTTGACATGGCACATGGTAAGCTCAGAAAGCATTTCAGTTCCTCTTCATGGAAAGGCATCTTTTCCTTTGATCCAACAGGTTATCATAAGATATTCCAGAGAAGAGTTAAAAACCTAAGTCAAAGTAGCTGTGTATCCTGCCTAATCCTCACCTTATTTCTAAAAGAATATTGCTGCCATCTACAATGGCAACATTTCCCAAGTCTTCAGAGTCCTTTAACTGCTTTGGAGCCATTTCTTGCCTATGTATGCCCCCCCCCCCCCTCCATTTAAACCCAAAGAACGTATCTTTTTCCATCATAGCTTTCTGCTTGCATGAACCATCACAGCCATCTCTTCAATTTAAGAGTCAGCAGCTTTTCTCTGAGGTAGTACCTTGTCTTCACACACCAAGGATCACACTGAAGCTAGTCAGTCATGCTGCTACCACACTGATCTCTACTTCTCAGAGCAGGAAGAAGCAATTCTGTTCTTCCAGAACAGGGAGCACAGGAAAAGCACTAGAAATACTTGCTACAAGTATTCACGCTGACCAGGGAGATGCCAAATAATTTTTATTTCTGCCATCAATTCCATTCCTCCAGGACAGGTGTATACATAGCTCTTTTGGCTCCCAGTGACCACAGTCAGTTTCTATCCCTGGACCCTGGGCTGTTGAGTCCTAATCTTCAGAGAAACAGTGAGTTACTTCACAGCAGCTGAGACCACGTTTTGGGGTTTTTTTTTTTGAGATTCTTGGGAGTCTCACTCTCCAGGCAACATTATATGATAACATTCCTCATGTTTTCAAGGAAAAAAAAAAAAAAAAAAAAAAAAGACATAGCCAAAGCCATCATTCCATGGTTTATAGGCTTTTATTTTCAATGTAAATGAGTCTGGAGTTAAATTGTGACCAAGCAACACAGCCAGCCAAAAGCTTAAGAGCCAGACACACAAAGGAGACTCTTAACACTTCTTTTCTCTATACCTTAAGGGGCTTGACTTGTGTCTCCTTTTGATCCAAATGCTCTAAGAAGAGGCAATGGGCACCAGCAAGACTAGCCTAAGCAGGTCCTCTGCACCACACCTTGATCACTTATCCTCCCAACACAACGCTCAGAGCATGGCAACACAGCATGAACAGTTTAAGTCAACATTGCCAAACACTGTCATCTAGCAATTGACAATGGATTCATAGCATTTGAGACAGGTAAATGTACAAGCCTGGTAGTCATGAGAAAAAGGTTATAATTTTCTCCAGCTTAAAAAGCAGGAAAGATGAAAACACTTTGACAGAGGCTAGAAGCTTTGCTTCAGTTTCAGGAGCTGACACCTCTCCTTTCTATCTCACAGTCTAATACCTAACAAGTAGCTTGTCGTATCACACTAGGCAGTGTCAGAAGACCTCTTAGCTCAAGGAAAGGTCTACCTTCTAGGTCACTTAACACATAGGAAGGGGAAGAGCAACTATCACAGTCCTCCTGCTGCTGAGCTCAGACCACCACCAGCAGCATTAAACAGAGGATGGGTCTGCCCTAGAACATTCAGGCAGAGAAACCGCAGTTAAAATGCCTCAGACTCCCAGTTGATGACTACAGGCCAACAGCCAACTCACCACCTTCCCACCCCTGTTCCAAGCAGAGCACTTGCAATGTCACTTCATACATCTAGTAATCTTTTTTGAAAGCAATTACTGTTTCTCACTCAGGTTTTTTCATCAGCTAGCTCTATGCAGACAGCAGGTTCTTTACCATCTACTGCAGGTTTCAGTTTTAGCATTTCCACCATGTGTGCTCAGAAGAGATACCTGCAGAAGAATCCCAAAGCCTGTATGTACAAATGCTGTGCAGTCAAACAGCAGGGACTGTTTTTGAAGCTTGTGCTTGTCCCAGACCTTTCTTCCTTTCACCCAGAAAGGTCACAAGCTACTGCCCCCTGTTATGCCAGTTTTAACTGCTCACACACCATGCTGGAAAACTGATCTCTCGGGTAAGAGCGTAGAGTTGTTTTAGGAGAGTTTTCACAGACAAACTAACGATCGTATTACAGTCCTGGATTGGAAAGAGGTCATTCTTCTGACCCCCATTGTTAGGTTGATTTTACCGCTGAAGCCTCTGTGACATAGAAACTTGTTACAAACCTCCACTTACCTACAGTGGAAGCAGAGGCTTAGTTTAGCAAGCTAACAGGCTACTCGAATGCCCAGTGTTCCTGTATGTTTACTTGTCCCTCCAGCCATACAGCAATCATAGGCACTTTCCTTACAAGCTTTAGCTCATCCATTTCTAATACTCATTCAATGACCTCTAGAGTAACTGGGTGAGAGATAACCAGCTTTTATTTCTAGCTGCTAATGTGATGCACATCCCACCAATTGCCCTTCTCTTACGAGGAGGATCAGGCCTTAAGAGCACATAGGATCAGGTCTTAGAGAAGCTTACAGCAATCAGAAGCTTAGTTGCTTTAACCAGAGAAGGGCTGTTTACTGACATGGAGTCTGAACACAGCTGTGAAGCAGGTACCCAGAGTGCACAGACCTTGTAGAAGGACCCAGACACTTCACAGCTTTGTCCATGTGCATTACGGGCTCAGCCTTCCCCTTAGAGAAAGCATTACAAGACCTGCTGCACTGGTGAAACAGAAAGAAGAGCAAGGGCTCAAAAAACCTGCAACCTTTTGGGCCATAGCTTTAGCAAGCAACAGCCCTCTCAGTTGGGACAGACAATTCACACTAAGGAGCTAGCATCCTCTCTTTTACACTGTCTTCACTCCATTTTAAATGAATCAGGCCCTACAGGTACGCAACAGAGAGGACGAAGGGAGAGCAGTGATAGATTGGGAAAGCAAAGTTCTCTCAATTTTACACTCGGTCACCCAGCTTTATCTAGAGACAAGAGGAAATCTCATTCCGTGTAATTCACTTACCCACAGCACTCAAAAGGGAAATCATTGCAATGCTGTTTGGGGGAAGGGTGAGAGGCACGCTTTTCCAGCAGCAACAAGGGAAGCAATGGTCTCCCAGCATAATCACACCTCTACAGCTATTAGGAGCCCCTAGGATCAAAGAAAAGAAGCACCAGAGCATCCAAAACATACTTCCTAAAGAAGTCCCTTTACACTTTACTAGCTCCATCTTGTTCTCTCTCCCTAACAGTTCATAAAAAAAAAAAAAAACAAACCCAAGCTGCTAGCAGGAGAACCCTTTTACACTTCTAATTGAGCTGCAATTGGACAGAACTAAGTCTTGTGTCCTGCCTACTCCAGGTAAGGCTGCTACATCTTCTGTGGGATGGGCAGTGAGAAAATATATTTT
This sequence comes from Leptosomus discolor, assembly GCF_034619465.1. Taxonomy (NCBI): domain Eukaryota; kingdom Metazoa; phylum Chordata; class Aves; order Leptosomiformes; family Leptosomidae; genus Leptosomus; species Leptosomus discolor. The sequence goes on from NC_141391.1 coordinate 128,878,856, forward strand.
CACCTAGCAGCCACTCCTCCCCATTTATATTGTCAGCACCTTCTCTACATTTATCCACTTTTATTAGTTCTGAAATTAGTTTCCTAAATCCATCCCTGTTTCCTGAAGAAAAAGAAACAGATTTCAGAATGGAAATAGAGGAGGCAGCATCTGAAAAATACTCTCCAGTACCATTATAATAACTTCAGAATAATATTAAATGTTATGTCCCTCTCAAAAAAATAAAAAATAAAATAAAAAAAAAAAAAGATGAATGTGTGCAGAGTGAAGGGAAAGGTGGAAAGGTCCAAGTCACACAAAAGGCAAAGTTTTTTATTGCCTACTCACACAGCACCGAGCAATAAAACATACTACTTGACAAATAATGCAAATGCTTCCTATAATCTTATGTGCACGTGTGTGCAGCATTTTTAGGTTTCTTTGTAAACAGAACAATTTATGATCACATCTCAAAAAGAACTTACTGCAGTGTGTGTGTGAATATGTTGACATACACATGAAGCTCAACACATAAGGAAATTGGACGCATTCATTGTAAGAATTTGGGAAATAACTCTACTACCACAGACACACAGGCAAACATCCACAGCCCCTCTGAGCCTCTGTGGCTCCAGGTCAAACTGATGCACAGAAATGGAGATAGTTACCTCACTGGGACCTGGGATATTTTCACTTTGAGACTCAGACTTTACAAAATACCGCAACGGAGCAGTGGGTTAAAACTTTAAGATTCGTCTAAACAGAAGAATAGTCCCATACAAAAAAGACCCAACTAAAACAGAGAAAACCTGAGATAAAGTGGAAGCTTGAAGGAAAGAAACTAGAAGCAGAAGAAGACCTCAGCCTATAAATCCTGCCTTCATCCCTGAAGAAGTCGCTTTGCCTCTCAACCTCTTCCTATGCAATGGGTAGCTGTCCAGCTACATGGAATGGACTAATACTGCGGTAGCTAATCTGTGGTAGCCACCCAAGTGCACACTCTTACCTCAATTTCAGGATCACTTCTACAATGAGGTAAGTGCAAACACAAAAAAAATGCTGCCATAGAGCAGTTAACGCACAGCAAATCTGCAGCGTAGCTTACCACAAAGTGATGTCGACGTACTCCATAGCCGGCTCAACGAGATGCAAGAATTGAAAACATAAAAAGGTGCTTGCTTGTACAGCCAACTTAGGGAACAGCCTTGCTCGTGGTATGTTTTGGGTTTCCAAGGTATCTCTCTGCGTACAAAACCGCAGTCTGTGAGGCAGAGATGTGTAGATGTCACAGAGGACACAGATGTTTTGATCTCTTCAACTGAGACCTTTCTACTTTTTTATATATATTTTAATATAAAATAGAAATATTTTCAATTGAAAGGGCACAGAAAAGTCAAATTAAAGAATCGCTAGTTTAGTTATATTGTCCAAAGGAGGAAAATACAACAAATAAACAAATGACAGATAGGAAACCGTGGGAATTAGCTTTTTAAAAAAGCTTTCTAGTGTTAGTTATCCGAGACATCTTTTGTTTATTTCAGTAGTTCATTTTGTGTCTGAACTGCCTGTCTTGTGCGAATAAAATCTTCACCTTGGGGATCTACTACTACAGATTTTTTGCATAGTGAGTGGGATTTTCAAAACACTTTAACATTATCTCAGTTCTGTTTCCCCCTGAAGTCAGGAATTGGCATTTTATCATCAATGGCAATGAAAACAAAATAAAGCTGATCTAGAGATCTTCTAAAAATCACCTTCCCTCATATAATTTTCCTCTTCTAACAGTTTGCACCCGCAAATGTACGTGTACCAAACATGCTGAGGTGCTTAGAAATTTGGAACACAAAAGTAACATTTGTGGTTTGGGTCCATTTTGAAAATATATTTCAAGGAGAAAAAAAAAAAAAAAGGAATTGTACATAAACCAGAAAGGAATGAAGAGGTTCTGAAGGTTCTGAAGACAGAACTACAGAAAGTGCCTCCATATGAAAAGTTAAAGTAGCAATAGTCTGATCCAAGAGAGGCCTGTTAACGGCATAAAATGAAACCAGAAGTCATTTAGTCTGAATAAAGGCCAACTTTCCCTCACTGAAATTTGTAAACTAGCTTTTTTTTTTTTTTTTTTTACAAGAGGGAGTAAAACAAACACAGTTCTGTCCAGTTTGACAGTTGCATCCAAAAAGAGTGGCACAACATTTATTATCTGTAGCTACAATTCAGCATCACCAAACAATCCGCTGTGGTGTGATGGAGCCTAAAAGTTGCTTTAAATTGTGCCGGCTGTTTGCAGAGGAGATACGATGCTCAGCAGCACAAAATAAAGGAAGATTATGAACGATGGTAAATTCCTTATTTATATCTGAGAAAGCTGGCACTGGAAAGGGAAATGGTGTGTTCAACAGCCTAAACTAGATCCCAGGACCACAGTTTTTTCTTCTCCCAGTAATGGGCAGGGCATTTGGTCCTGTCAGACTCGCATGGACGGACTGGTACTCAGGTACTATGATTTTTAATTGCTACGTTCCTGTGCCTGACATAGTGGAAGAGAGGTAAGGGACAGGATAAAGCAGTTTCCAGGCTTGTGCCTGACAAAATGAACCCAGCTTTGCTGCAGTGTGCTCCCGTCTCACCAACTCCATTTGCTCAGACAGCATCCTGAGGGGATGGTTACTTCTCATTGTAAGCTCTCATTATGCTGCCGTGGTACAATGAGTTGCATCTGTCATCAACATCAATGCAGGACGGGGAAAACCCCCTGTCATTCTGCCCATGCAGGTCCAGGGCAGCAGAGACCCAGCCCTACAAGCCCAACATGCTGTTCTGTGTATTAGCAGTGGCTGTGCATCCACAGCAGCGACTGAGCCAAGCCACAGTGCTGGGGCTTGTTTGACAATGTGTCCTTGTGATACAAGCTCTGCATTGGAATAGGACACCTCTGAGCTGGAAACACATCTCACCTCTCCCATTGGGGATCTAAGCCCATGAATGAAAGCAGGGAAAAGCAGGAAGCATTTCCTGACACCACGAAAGAAAAACCTGAGTGCATTGGTGTCTGGTGAGCCATGGTCAGCAGTGCAGAGGGTTGGGATATGCTGTTAGGAGGCAGGACAGAGGGAGGGGAAAAGAGGCAGAAGAGACATTTGCTGAGGTTGCAAGCATCTCCTGGGCATGTGTGTGGTTTTGCCTCTGCTATGAGGGCAGCAGCCACTGCCCCATCTCTCTCCCTCCCTCTGATCTTACAACATTCATCAGCTTCCTTTCCCCTTCTGCCTGTGGGGATGTTGGCCTCCAACGACAGCAGCACAATCACACACCCCTCCAGCACCGAAGCCTGCCAAGCACTCACTCAGTAGCATACGGAAGGGAGACAAAAACTGAGGGGATTGGTAAAAGCCCAAACTTTGAGGATATCCTTCACTTGAAGGACACATGTATCAACAACTTCTGCACTGGGACTCCTGAAGCATCTTTCCTCCGTGGCCTTGTGACAGGTTCGTCACAAGGGCTGCTTCCCTGATTTTACTCCAGTTGGTGCAGACCAAGGCCATGCAGCGTTGCACTGGACAGCTCTGCTGTCACCACTGGAATTCCTCAGGGTTTTTCTTCAGCTGCCTGAGACTGCAGATAGCAGTGGTATGAAAGGGTGTAGCTCTCAACTCATTTGCTCCACATCTTCACAGAGAAAGGCAGGCATAGATTTTCCTTGGGGCTGCCAACATGTATGCTTTCTCCTTAAGCTTAAGCACAGTAAAGGCAGAGGCCTTTAGTTTTGCAATGGGACAAAATGGCAGAAGCTAGACTGATGATTTTGCCTAGGGTCTCTGAGGTAAAGTGAAAGTGCTGTATTTTCACTGCTTTCCTTGTTGGCATACTTGTGCATTATTATAATGAGGTTTAAAAATCCTTTCACAAAGCTATTTTTGACTCTGTGTGTGTGTGTGCATGCACGTGTAGACACACAAACTTAAACCTAGGGTTACTCATCCTCTCCTATTTCCTCCTCCCCATGGCATCTGTTTTCCCACTTACTAAGGCAGGAAGATATTAATTTTTTGCTCTGCTAGTCAGAAGATTAGAAGTATTAGGATGTATGCAGCGTAACAGTGTTTATTTAGTTCGGGTTTTTTTTATCTGAAGGCCAAAGAGAACTTAATTTAATTGGTGGAAAGATAAAACAGGGCTGCATTTACAAACAGGTTATCTTTCTACTGTCAACTCATCTCGCCTGCTCTGTCAATCGGTTGAATATAATTGTTCCAGGCCTTCCAGTTTTATAAAGCTCTTCCTCTCCTCTTATTCCCGATTACCCTACCTCTGCATAATATATTCTCTTTGCAGGTGACTGCGGGTCTGTAGGAAAGCCTTGAAGGAGTGCATGATTAAAAAAAGACATGTTAAGCAAAGCTAGAAAAGCCCAGGGCCAAATATTTGCACATACTATGCTAATATATTACTTAGAAGGTATAGCAGACTCTCCATCTGCAGCCATCATGTATTGAGACTGCATATAACTTTAAATGATTGAGTGGAGAGGTGATGGGGTTTAAGACTGCCTATTTTTGAACATAGCTAGATGAGACTGTCCATGCTGGCCCCATCTCTGTGGTGCTGTGGATAGGGAAGTGTAGGCAAGACGCAAGCAGCTAGTTCTTCAGCAAAAAACCCACTCTGGCATGACTAAATGCCAAGAATGACAAAAACTCTTTTTAGTCTGAATTCCCTTGAATACTTGATACAGTCTGCACAATGGATTGAATTCTGTTTCCACTGTCTGTAGCAGAACCATGGCAGTACAGAGCTGAGTGTGCGCAGTTTCACGGGTAGGTTTTGTATCCTGGCCTGACCTCTGTGTTGCAGCAGCTACAAGCTAGCAGTATGTGAGCCAGCAAATGCATATCTAATTTAGGTACAGCTGTAGGAGCTACAGCCATACCTTGATTAAAATTAGATTAGCCTTCCCTACATTAGATAGGCTTCAGCCAACTCACATATGTTTCAGATAGCTGTTTCCCCAGTCTCTCTTTGTGCCAGCACCACCACCATTATCAGGTTTGTCAGCACTTTTCAAAGATTTTTCTACATTTTTAATAACTGTTCCCACATCATCCAAGGGGAGATGCAGCCTGAGCTGGAAAATGACTTCTTCAAGTCTTCAGATAAAATAACTCACAAGAGGACTTTCTAAGGCCTGGATAGGCTCATACATACTAGTAAGCCAAACTGATACTTGGAACTGTATTTAAAATGTACTACAGTCACAACACACAGGACAGAATAGCAGCATACTGGGACTTCCTATCTGCTCTCCTCCCTGTACTTGCATTTTAAAATAATCATATCAGTCTGCTTCTCAAATCTTTTTTGGGGCACTGGAATACACCCATCATTACACAAGCAGTTGCACCTTAGGTTAGAGGCTTATTTCACCACCCTGTGTTCCTGACCAGTACCATCCTCATACTCAAAGCTTGAAGTTCGAGCGTGTTCCTTCACTTCTTTTGCTCCATCGTTACCACAAAGACAATAGACATTCACAAACAGTATCCTACCTCGCAGCAAAGAGTGAAGATGTTACTCAACATTTAAATGGGATTGGTGGATGAGAGAGGCATGGAAGCTGAAAAAATCCAATGTGTTAGTGAATGTCAAATGTGATAGATAGACCCTGAACTAGTCAAAGCAATTCTTAAGAGTTCAGCAATACTCTGCTTATGAGCATGCAATATCTTGATCTCTATCTCTCAAACTGAAATGAAGATGTATGCTGTATGCCTTTCTGATCCACTTGACTCACCTTAACTGGGATTGTTTACCACAAGGAACGTACCTGGAATCTGCTGTGACAGTTAAATTCTTCTTTGTCTTCCTTTTCTCCTTTTTCCTTCTCTTCCTAATTGAAGTTAGCCTAAATGAGATCAGAAGAGTCCTGCCTGGATTCCCCTGGTGATTCAGCCATGTCACAGGCAAAATGCAGAGACCAGCAAGTCAGAAAGAAATGAAAAGAAACAATTCACCCACCCTTTTTCTTACCATCCCTGTCTGTTAACCCTCCTTTGCCCGTGAAGAGCTACAGCTCTCTCAAGAAATCCATTAAGTGGCAGAATTGTTCTCACCATTGTCAAAAAAAGAGATTAAATCCAGCTCAGAGGTAAACATGGGGAGAAGGAGGAAGCGTAGAACTAAATACATCCCTCCAAAACTCAAAACATAGCTACTTTTATCATGCAACTTCACATTTGCTGTAATGAAGTTGCAGTGTAGCACTAAAAGAGAAAAACTGATGATTTATTTCCACCTGGAGATGGAAAAGACTTCAGAATATCATACTTCAGAGGTACAGAAGCCGATCCTCTCCCGTTGCAGGCACCATGTTAGATAAACACCTTTCTCAACTGGTTAAACTACACCCTAAACAGTTAGGGTATTTACTTCCACTGTAGCAAGAGGAGTCAAGCCCTAATGATAACAGGGTGGGGGCAGAGAGAAAGAGGGAGAAGTCTCAAGCTGTCTCTCAAGCACAAGGAGTCTCAAGCAGTCTCAAGCTGCGGGAGTGCTCACGCTTCACTAATGGGAGGGCATAGGCACTCCTCATGCCTTCTTCCACCTTTGTAAATGTATGCCCCATCTATGCCAGTTGTCTAGGCTGCTCTAGAGCCCTGTTCCTCTGGTGATTAGTCACTCTCCTCTAATTTTCTGCCTGTTTTTATTCATGGCCAGTTTATACCCATTTGCTCTTGTGCCAACATTGTCTTTTAGCTTAAATAGCTCTTCTCCCTCCTTGACGTTTATCGCCTTAACATGTTTATAGAGAATAAACATATCCCTTCTTAGCTTTTGTTTTGTTAGACAAGTGGAGCACTTTTGTAGTCTGCTCGCGTATGACAGGTTCTCCATTCTCCTGGACACCCCAATAGCCTTCTTCAATATCTGCTCCTGCTAGAGCTCAGCTAGCCACGTGACTGACTGATGCTGAAGACTGTGTTCCAGATAATGCCTCAGCAAAGCCTCATACAATGACATTAAATATTCCCTGTCTGTCCCAGAAATCCTTCTCATCCTAAGATTGCATTTGCTTGTTTCTCACCTATATCCCAAGGGTGGCTTGTGGTTGTACTAGCTGATCACAGGATGACTAATACCTTGGTCCTTTCCCCCTTTTGTCATTTCCAATTTGTGAATTTATTTATTCTGGCACATAGCAGAAATTCTCATGTTAATCTCAAGAATGTAACCTTTCACTATGCACTATCTAATTTCATCCTGTTTCTATTATCCTCAAGGTCATCCAGTGCTTCTTTCACAGTATCTCTTTTGTCTTGAAGTCCCTCAGTTTTGTTTCATCAGCTAATTTCATCAGCGCAGTCCTTTTTTGCAATTTTATTCCTAATCCCTGTCTTCTCCAGCCTTCAGTAGTAATTTCCCATGTGGTATCACCTTCCTGAAGTCCAAAATAAATGAGATTTTACACAGTTTTTTTTTCTCTCTAGAAAGGTCGTTCTCTTCCCCAAGGAAAGTACCTGGTTAGTTTGTGATGGTTCCACTTTGACAAACCTGGACTGCATTCAGTCCTCTTACTTCCCTGCCTGTAATTATTTTTACCTTCACAACTTCCTTTGGTTCTTTTAAAAACAGGCCTACACAGATATAAACATCTGCACACTGTTGAAAAGGAGAATAATTTTAAAAGCACCGAATAACTGAAAACAAACCAAAAAATAGTTTCAAGCTGAATCAGGGTATTTTTCTCTTTTTTGTGTGTGTTATTGTTTCACCCCTCTTCCCCACCCCCTCAAATCTGAGAAATTCTTATCATGATTCAACCCAGATGAATAATTTCCTGTTCCTCTCTAAATTATACTACACATTGTTAGCCTGGCACTGCTGTAAAACCTTAGGAGTTTCACAAAGGGCCCCTTAAGCAGATACACATGGCTCATCAAGAGGGCTGCTGGAGAGGGCCAGGTTTGAGGGGTGGGCATTGTTGGTTAGGAAAGGGTAGAGTGAGGTGGGTTATCTGTATACAGCAGGTATTTGCATCTTCTTTGAAACAGTGGGAATCCACATGCTTCATATGAGCCAGGAGCGTGTTCTCACAAATAATGACTTGCATTAATAATGTTGTCAGCCCTGAAGTGCTGGTGGCCTCTTTCCAGGTGCTAGTGGCTGAACTGAAAAGGGCTGATACACATAAGGCCTGGAAAATAAAAATAAAAATCAAGAGGCTTATCGGAGGCTTTAACCAACCTTTTTCAGCAACCTCATTAAGCTAGCCAAAGGAAAATGTTTTAAATCATAGCTGCCACTGGAAACATGTAAAATCAGCTGGACAACACAGAGGTTAATAGGCTACAAAGACCAAGTGTACACAGCTCGGTAGAGGCAACAGGATGAAACACCTTAGCCCTAAAACTAGTGCTAGGTTTGTTAATTAAACAAACCCTAAATTCCAGGCAAGATCCAGTGTGCATCAACCACTGGTGAACACCCACTTCATCTGTGAGGCTGTGCTCTCCTGGACGATGAGAACTGCAAGGTAAACCTGCAGTGTAACCTCTGCACTCTCGTGTGTTCTACCAGTACAACCTCTCCCCATGCTGTCATCCCAAAGATCCTAAGGCACTCCTCAACAGAAGTGACTGATGAAAAATGATCCTGCTTACCTTCAAACAGCACCTATTCTGCTTAATTTTATTCTGATTTTTGTGTGATCATTCTGTCCTTATGTGAGTCTCTCCTAACAGCCCTTGAGTCAATTGGCAAGTTTCAACCCAGTTTGGCAGAGTAGCACAAGTCTCAAAGGTATTAAGCTCTGAACAGTTTTGTGCAAAAAGACATACAGGGAGAGGAGGGCCTTTCAATGTTTTTATGGACAGAACAGCTGTCATCTGTGCTTGCCACTTAGCAAACACTGGAAGACCTACATGGGGGCTCAGTCTTGAGACACATATCTGCAGGAGGCTTTTTCAGTTTCACTGAACTAAGGTTCACATTAGACATTCAGGTCTCATCTGCCTTGGAAGCTGAAGAAATGAATGAATTACATTTTTGTATAAGACAATAACGCAAAATTCAAATGACAGCAATAAAGAAAGAATTTTTGGGCAGGGGTGAGACCCTGAATGAATCCCAAGTCATTACTTCGTCCCTTTTATACCCATCTATAGGTACAGTCCTATGTTGGATGCTATAGGACAGGAGCTACGTGATAGCCATTAAATTTTTTTCACAAGCCCCCATATAAAAGATGCATAGTGTTGCCCCAGATTTTGCTGTCAAGATACTGGATGGGAAAATGCTGAAGAAGTTGCCATAAGTTTGGTCTCCAGACTACAGCCTTCATGATACAGACATTTCTCTTGACCTGAAGTAAAGCTTCTTCTTATCTCCCAGCTTCATCCTGTTTCTGTCCTCCACACATCCAGGAGGTGCTTGAGAGACCCTATTACTGAAAGAAAGAAATGTCTCTGTATCCATGCTGTAAGCTATATGGCTGACTCGTGGAGTCAAATGAAAACAAATGGGCCTTGATTCACCTAAATACTACCCTGTGTTCTTCTAGTTTTTCTCAGCTTCATATAAACATCTTACTTTTTCTACCTGCCCTTTTTCCTAAACAAGTATTGACAAAATCACATTTAATTTCAGGAGCTAGTTAACATCTTGGTAAAAGGAAAACCTTTCTTAAAGAATTCACATCCATATCCTGCAATGCTTACAGTAAACATCCCTGAGGTTTTTCTCTACTGAACTGGGGCAATACTAGCCAGAACACCTCTGACATTTCTGAATATTTGCTCACGCTAGCATATACATTGCTTTAATGCTGGAAAAAACAGAACAGCCCCTTAAGGCAGGCTCATTTCTATTTGCATAGAAGTAATAGTCCAGTTTGACTAAGCTACACAGCTTTCCAGCACTTTTACGTTAGTGTGACTGCATCCACAATAAGGGTGGCTGATAAAACAGCATAAAATCACTTTTCTAAATGAACAATTAGAAATGGACACAAAATTTGCATAGAGATAGCAAGCTAGGGAGAGATGAAACCCTTCTCCCCTTTCGGTTGTCTTTGTACAGCAAGAAAATGAAAATTGGTGCTAATGCTTGTACAATTCTGTAGGCATAAGAAGTGGTACAAAAGTCAGGTATCAGTGTTAATATGGCACATAAATTAAAAAAAAACCACAACATTGTGGTTTCAGGTGTAGTGTAAAGCAAGAGGACCATCATGAGAGCCAAAGCAGAGACACTTACTGAAGGCAAGTTGGATTCGGTCTCTACCCTGAGAATTTCCTTCCTTATTCAAAGCCATTGTTTCTGCCTCTCATTTGCATAAGCACTTTGCTCATTAACATGCTGTAAAAGTAAAAATGAGCTGGGGGTGGGGAGAAGGAACAGGGCACTGATAGAATAAAAAATGTTTTAAACCAGGGAAGCAAGAAGGTCATACCAACCCCAGGATGATAACAGCTGAGGTCAGTGAAGGCCACGGCACCTCACTGTCAAAATCACTCAGAAAAAGGAGATGGAGCTGATGCTCATTCCTCACTCTTCTATATACATTACTATCTCCCCTCTCCAGGTCTCCTTCCCTCTCCTGCTCCCTCACACCACTTTCTCTCCATTCTGCTGCCTCTTTTAAGCCAGAGCTGTTTGAGCCAACTCTGCTCTCAACCCAGCTGGTTTCCATGCATTGAGTCCATTTTCATCTCCCAGAGCAGAAAGAGAATCAGCCTTCCAGGTTTATTGGTAACTGCCCTTGACAGACAAACCCACAGCTGGTATAGAGCGGAGCTGAGGATCCACCCTCAGAATAGCCCCTGGGCGGGCACAGAAGAGGCAGTTCAGTCTGGAACAGCCTCTCTGCTGTGTTAAGATTTGCACTGGATTTGTGACAGCCATGGCAAGCACGCCCAAGGTGTGGAAGACAACAGAAGCTTTTGCCTGACACTGCAGGCAGGACACATGGATGGTTCATGCTCTCAGCCGGTGGGTATTGGCTCATGTCACTGGCTTGAGACAACATCTGGCTCCCTCACTCTTGCTCCTTCCCACTGTCTCTCTCCTATTACAAGGACAGTTTGCTGCTAACATGGCTTCAGCCCAGGAAATAACTCCATTTTCAGGGCTGGCCAGACTCAGACTGAACAGCAAGGAAGCAATAGAAGGAAGAGAAAAAAAAAGAACAGGAATAAACAGAGAAGTGAGATGAAGCACTACTTAGTGACATGGATAATGAGGCTGAAAGGGATGTCACAAGACCACAGTCCTTTCCAATGTCCTAAACATTCTCACCACGTTTGTCTAAGCATATTCTTAAGAAAACACGAGTGGTGGAGACTTCTCCCTCCCTATATGATCTGCTCCAGGGAGTCTCTGCCCTTATTGTTGGAGAATCTATCCTGGTGAATCTCTCTTGTAATAAAAATCCACTAAGTTTTGTCCTTATCAAGAGGACAAGAAGAAGACAATTGCCTTTGGTTTTGCAGCAGCTTTCAGCATTTTAGAGGCTATTTTCACCAGTGTTCATTGGCACGCATTAAAGGAACAAGATCATTAACTGTAGCATAGAAAAGACTCAGACAAAATTGGTCACCTAAGTGCAAATAACAGCAAATATTTGAGACAGAAACACACATTCATGTATTGTTTATATTAGACGATGGAAAAAAAGTGACTACCATGTGCTAACTAGCACATAGTGAGAAACAACTCACAACCACCTTGTATGGTTTTGCAGTGTAAATGATGCAAATAGAGGAAGTATTGATGGAGAGCTAAGCCAGGGAGCCTAAAACTCCTGTGCTGCCTCTCCTCTGCCTTTTCTACACCTTTTGGGTCCATTATTCTGCTGCTGGAACTCCTCAGGTAACACAGGTCAGGTAAAGGCTCTTGATCTAATATCTCAGCAGCCTTTCAGTAGTCAGGATCCCCCTCCAATGACCATCAGTGTCCACAGAAGCAGCATCTCCTAGAACCCAGCAAAAGTGTCCAATACAGGATGACTTCCAAACTGTATGAATAAAAACTTCCTGTCACACTCAGAAACATACCATCTCAATTTATGAGTTTGGAAAGAATTGAAGGAGTGTGGCTCCCATCTTCATGAGTGACAGTATTAGCCTAAACACAGCATTGATGGTTCCCACCTTCATAAACTTTACATGCTAGAGCAAAATGTAATTGGTTCAGTGGTCAGTATGATCTATACACTTTCTCAACCTTGCAGCTTACAGCCCAGTCTGCACAGAAATAGTCATTTGGCCCTTGGCTAATTAACACAGCTAGTCCACACCAGGTGTCAAATGATGGAAAAATCTCTACCCACAGCAGTTAGTTTAACTACCCTCCATTGTAGGTGCGATTACATCATTATTGCATCACTGAAGGTGTAATAACAGCACATGCAGACATGCCCATATTAGCTTTCTGCAAACAATGAAGCCAGTGCAACATGGAGCTCATTGAGAGCCAAGTATCCCCAAAAATACCCAAGTGTTTAGAAGGCAGCACTGAAGGCTATGCTGTTTCATGCCTGTTGGTGCCAAGGACAGTTTGGTAATGAGGAGAGCTAACCATGCAGCTGTTAGGTCTCTGTGGAGACACAGTAACTCTCCAACTTTCAGATAAACCAATGCAAGACCTCATGGCCTTGGGAACTAATGCCCACATCACTTCATTCAACAAAGCTCCACTGCACTCAATTGAGTTACATTATTTGCAGCACAAACCCAGCCTGTGCTGGAGAACCAAAGCCAGGTATTTATCGAACAATATGAAGGAAAAGTATCATCCTACAGTAGACAGAGGATTACTTCATTTCTATAGGCACATTATTATGCAAATAATCGTCTTTGCTGTCATAAAACTTGATAGATCAGGACATAAAATTTAGGAGGTGATGAGCTTAGCATGCTATTCTCTGTAAGTGCAGGTACAGCTAGTGTGCCTGTGGTTTGTCAAGGCCATGGGAGCTGTGCTGCTCATGCCTCCACAAGAGATTTTCAGTACTGCCCTGCAGCTTTGCTTTTTAGGCACTGCCTCTTTGTTTTGTTTTGCAAAGGGTCAGCAGCACACTATGCTCACAACAGCAGCCTTCAGGCAGCCCATCACTATGGTGCTGCTGACGTTTCAATGCAGAGTGCTTTAAAGCTAAGAAAGTATTTTTATGGGGCGTTAATAGGCCCATGAAGTTGACTTCCCTAGTGACCCAGGCAAGGTGTAGCAAATGAACCAAGTTGTTTTACTAGACACGGCCAATTGTGACAGTGTCTAAATCTTCAGAAGTGTTCGATTGGAGAGAAATCTTATTTGGCATGTAGTCAATAGCCCAGTGAAAGAACAGAGTGCTGTCCAGCAACACCCCCAGAGGTATCTGGCACATGTAAGAGAGGTTGGGAATAACAAAAAAAATCCCCAACTTGGATTTTCAGAATGTTAAGCATCTTTACATTTCACTGGAGGAAAACCATACTTTCTGGTTTTGTCTGTTTCCCAAGTCTGCTGAGACACCCAGAATCTGTCAACTAGCCACAACAAATAAATTGAGAACTGTGATGTTGCAAAGGAAGGATCTTACTCTATGTTGGACAGAAAAGGAACCATAAAAGGGATTAGACAAACTCTTCAAGTGGAGCTAAACAATATGGAGTATCTGTTTAGTGGACTGAACAATGTTTGACACAGGTAGTCCATAAATTGTTGAACCCTGGAGGCTAGAAGCACATCCCAAAATGATTTCTCTATATTTGCCTGTTTTTCATACACTTCTTGGAAAAGCCTGGTACTGGCTGCTGGCTTGTTTATGTTTGGTTTTTTTTCTATTAAAGATATTTTATTTTAAGATGTTGTGTTTCAAGTTGTTCTGTTTCATGTCCTTAGTTGTGCCTAAATGAATGATCTTTGCTGTTCCTTAAAAAGAAGTTTCCCCAACAATCTCTGTTTTATTGATAGATTAGTGTGGCTCAAAAATAATGGCATCACTCTCCTTCATGGCTTTCTCAAATACCTGGATCAAGTCACAACAACATACTCAGTAATGTTCCCAGGGGATGACAGCTTTAAACCTCGTAGAGTTGGTACCAGCTTCCAAAGAGCATTGTACACATACACATAAACTTGCCTAGGCCATTATCTCTCATTTCCCCTTGTGTCCACTTCACTCTCAGGTTTGAGGTTGGCTGTAGCCAATGTGCAATGAAGATTTGCTGCAGATCTCCAAAACCTCACAACCGCAGCCCTGAGGAAAAGGCAGCCAAGTACCCACAAGAGCAGGGAGCAGATTTCACAGCGAAACATTCCCAAAAGTGCTTATAGGCAGGGCCATGTGAGCATTTTACTAACTGATGGACTGGCAGTGCTACAACGCTTCAAGCTACATTAAAAAAAAATCACTGTAAAAGCTTGGATGGAAAGAAGGGGGGCAATCTACCAGACACACAGAGGTGTGTGCATAGGAGCTTGTCCTGGTTTTGGCTGTGATAGAGTTAATTTTTTTCTTAGTAGCTGGTATAGTGCTGTGTTTTACATTTAGGGTGAGAATAATGTTGACACACATACATGTTAGTTGTTGCTGAGCAATGCCTACATTAAGTTAAGGACTTTTCAGCTTCTCATGCTGCCATGCCAATGAGGAGGCTGGGGGTGCACAAGAAGCTTGGAGGAGACACAGCTGGGACAGCTGGCCCCAACTAACCAAAGGAATATTTCATACCATATGATGCCATGCTCAGCTTATAAAGCTGGAGGAAGAAGAAGGAAGCGAGGATGTGTTTGGAGTGATGATATTTTGTATTCCCAAGTAACCGTTATGCATAATGGAGCCCTGCTGCCCTGGAGATGCCCAAACACCTGCCTGCCCACGGGAAGTGGTCAGTGAATTCCTTGTTTTGCTTTGCTTGCACACGTGGCTTTTGCTTTACCTGTTAAACTGTCTTGATCTCAGCCCACGAGTTTTCTCACTTTTACCCTTCTGATTCTCTCCCCCATCCCACCAAGGGGAGTGAGCGAGAGGCTGGGTGGTGCTGAATTGCCGGCTGGGGTTAAACCATGACAGAGCTGTAAAGAAAGGGATAGAGCAGCTGGAGAGCACACCAGAGAAAGGGCGGGCAGTGAAATAACACATGAAGGGGAAGACTGCTTTGCCCTATCTCTGACTAGGCTGTGCCATCCTCTAAGTCGAAGGGTTAAAAACACAGGCGTGGCTGCGATTGTGTACTTCCTGAGCAGTATTCAACACAAAAGTGGAAGCAAGAATGAAGGAATTTGAGGCAATTTCCTGGAATCCCTCAGGAGAGATTGAATTTAGCTTGGCTGACTTGCCCCCTGCTGAGAAAAAATTATTCTTCACTCAGAATAATAGTACTAATTATTATTATTATGACTGCTTATATAATAGCATTACCTTTCAGTCACCACCAAAACCCAAAACTTGTCATGCTGCACATTTTGCTTACAGTGAAAATCCTTTTCCCATCTCCATGAGAAAAGGAAGGGTAGGGGAAAACTTACCGTGACTCATAATGCAAGAGAGGTAGTAGAGCCAGTCATGGAAATCTCTTCCTTAGTTTCTCCAATTCCTGCAGTGCTATTATGTGTTTTCTTGGATCTTGTGTCTGTTTGGCTGGGCAAACTCCAAGCCACATCAAATTATTTTTCACCTCCTTACTCACTGAGCCATCAAGTTGAAGAAAATACATATGGCCACGGCAAGCTTTCAGTTTATCCCTCCATTAATTCCACTCTTTCATTACCCTGCACAGAATGGTAGGAGTTGTTGACAGTGATGGGTTTGGTTTTGGCCTAACGTGAAGAGAATGTAAGGTGGTACTGAAAGTACAAATATGCACCATGAAATCTAGTAGAGCAGTTCAAGTTACCACGTTTAGCTTTGTTATTCCTTTTTAGTAGAGGATACAGTCCCCTCAGCTGAGACATGGGAACTGGTCATTGGTGTCTGCCGGCTCCAAATCCTGCACAGGAAAAGCTTTGTTTGAGCTGCCTGACTTTGCACTTGAAACAGCTAAGAAGCGCATACAAGCTCTGCTGCATAAACTCTGAATAACAGCTGGAAGCTGTTATCTCTCTAACCTTCCAGGGCAGATACATTAGAGATCTTCTTCTCGCCTTTGAAACGCCTGGACTTTCAGCTTAGTAGTTCTGAGTCTTGTGACGCTATGGGTTTAGGAAAGAAGTCTGTGGGAGCTTCCAATATTAACTGAAGCTGTTTGCTTACTGACAGTGTATGATGTGCTTACACATGACAGACAGCAGGGCCTGAAGACACAGAACTATAAGAATCGGTAACATTCCAGACATTGAAAAAGCATGCAGACCCTGAAGAAGTTAAAAAAAATAATTCCCACTGTTTCCATTTCTTTGTTCCCTGGGGGGGTCCTCTCCATTTTTAATTTGCGGTATGCTTTGTTGCTGGCTGGAGGGTGCCACGAGGCATCCAAGACACTAATCTTTCTAATAAAATACATCCTTCTGGATACAGAAAGTGCCGGAAGTTTAAAAAAAGGGAGAAAGAGAGAAATATCAAAATCAGCTTGCAACTGATAAGAATAGAAAGGTCATGTTCTTCTCAGCATAGCTGGTGTTTGCTTTCATATTCACATCTCATTGCCTGGCATCAAGAATAAGAAGTGAAAAACTAGTCTCACAGATCAAGAGTCACCTGCCATGAAAGAAGATTCTGAGATGGGAGTCCAACTATGTGAGCCAAGACAACTGGGTAGCCCAACTGCACCTGTCACTGACTTGTAAATCACCTTGCTCACTCTAGGCTAACCTGCTTTGGTGGGGGTGTTCGACAAGATGATCTCCAGAGGTCCCTTCCAACTCCTACCATTCTGTGATTCTGTGATTCTGTGATTCTCTAGCAATGTTGTGAGTTTCCAAACTCTGAGACAGAGCCAGCAATGCTTAGCAAGCTCATGAGGCAAATACTAGTTGCAGAAAGCAGAACCAAGAGCTTCAGGTGGCTTCAGCATCCAACTCCATCAAGAAATACACAGCCAAAACCTTGGTGGCCTTTTACAATCTTCCAGAAAGGTGTGGTTAAACAGCAAAAGAGACAGGATGAGCAGCAAACTGGTTAGAGCACAATTCCCTGCCAGTCTCAAGGAAGTGTTTCTGTGAGTTATCTTCTTAATTTTGCCCAAGGCTTCTAGTTTCAAATGGAAACTGTGGAACGCAACTTTTCTGGAAATCAGATCCAGAGTGCCTCAGCTTAGAGATGTACTGCCTCCACCGACCTGTTACCTCTGAATGAAACTGTCAACCTTAATTCATGAACGGTTTTTAAATCCTTTGATGGAAAGGACTTGAAAAGCAGCAGGTATTATCACAAGCGTTCAGCGCTGGTGTCAGGTGCATGGTTATTTTGTGAACATGCAGTGCTCTCCCCCATCCTCCCACCCTGGAAAGTTATAATGTATCTCTGGGGCAGGTTGAT
Organism: Leptosomus discolor; assembly: GCF_034619465.1. Taxonomy (NCBI): domain Eukaryota; kingdom Metazoa; phylum Chordata; class Aves; order Leptosomiformes; family Leptosomidae; genus Leptosomus; species Leptosomus discolor. Next base: position 128,896,293 of record NC_141391.1, read on the forward strand.
ATTTGCACTTTGTTGACACCCAATAAATAATAATCCAAATATTTGCACACATGGAATATTTTGTGACATTGCGGAGCTGACAGACCCTGATTATTCAGGAGCTGCTTTGTGCGCAGAGCTCCCATTGGTTTCAAAGTAAGTGCGGAGTTCGGAAGAGCTGCAGAGTGAGACCTGTGACATTTATGTTTATGAAATAGGAGAGACCTTATCATTTGCTGGTTCTGTAGTCACAAAGCCAGAATAGCTGATGAGGGGCCTTTGCAGGGATCTTCAGTATAATCACAACGTACACAACTGAGGTGTCTTGGCAAGTAGTAAGTGAGCTAAGGAAAACAAAGGGAGATTAGCAAGGGGTGCTGCAGGGCAGGAGGGGGGACACTGGCAGAGCTGATCGAGTGAGCCCTGGGCTGGGAGAGCTGCGGGAGCTGGGAGACCCGAGGGGGGTACTGTCAGCATTGGCATGGGGAGCCCTGAGCTGGGAGATATTGGGGGGCTGCAAGGCAGGAGGGAGCACTGGAAGAGCTGGGTGTGGGGCTCCGGATGGAAACAGCAGGACCGCTTTGTGGGGGGCACTGGCGCAGCCAGTGTAGAAGCTAACAGAGCTCGTATGCCATCTGCTGCTATGCTATTAACTGCTATTAGTCACTGAGTTTCATGAGCATGAAATTTCCTTAGTTGCTGAAAAGGAAGGAGAAAAGCCTGGAATGTGGCTTAACTTTGATTAAGCACCAACAAATTTGGGACAATTTAAACAAGAGGGATTTCAAACATCTCATTGAAGAACATTGCAAAATTCCTTCCTTGCCTGGGGGAGTTACACACACCGAGTATAGCCCATTACACTTCTCCTTCCACAGCACTTTTGTCAGCAGGATAAGGAGAAAGTATTTGCATGTGGTTAGGGAAGGAGCTATGGATTTGCTAAATGGATTTGTATCCTGTTCGGTTAGAGTGATATGGTTCAGCACATTCCAAAAAAAAGATGGAAGTAGACAGTAGTACGAACAGAAACAGCTTTCTCAATTATGCTAGTTAAGATAGATGTTGGCAGACTTATTAATCCTCATGCTTCAGGGCTTTTGCCGATCAGCAGCTTGGGTCAGGAAGAAACATCCTACACCTTGGCATGGTATAATGCCATGCAATTAGAATTGATGTCTGCTTCTCACCCTCTAGGTTTGGCTATTTGCTGGGGTAGGACACAAGGCCTCTTGTGACCACACAAGGGAGGGTTCAGCTCCCAGAACTGCTCTGGGGATACAAAGGCTACCCTGATGTGTGGAAAGATGAATGCAAAATGGAACCGTTGATTTTATTCCTGTGAGCACTCACCCTGGAAGGCAGACTTGCATCCCTCCCGTTGAGTGGGGAGGGAGACGGAAAGTGGGAGCAGAGGCAACCTAATGTGACTGTCACCCAGCCACAACACGGTGACACGGCTCTATTTAAACAGCAGGCTAGAGAACTAATGCATTTGCAGATAAAGGCTGAAAGCACTGCTTTGAGAACATTATAATCTCCTTCCTCAGACAGAGAGAGAAGTGAAATGCATCTGCCAGATTATTAGCTGTGAACGATTTGCTCAATCTTACTGAGAACACAGTTCATACAGCAAGATTTGGCCACAACATGAGACCAGTCAGCACCCAGCAGTCCTATGCAAGTAGCAGGCTAGAATTTGCCACGCCAGCCCACCTAGGTGCCAGGCAGGTAAACCAGACTATTTTGTGCACATGGAAGTCATAGGGTATGGTTGGACTATGCAGTAAATCTGATCCTGGGGCTGTCAGGATGGGATCAAAGGCTCTGTAGCCATGTCAGGCAAACTGCTGAGCTGGTGTAAGTTCACTCTGTTGGAACAAATTTGTCCAAGGCATTTTGACAAGATAAGTTTGTGCTCAGTCAGTGCTCTCCAGTCTTGTCCTGTAAGAGGCTCTGTGCTTCCCAACAGCTCTCTCTCCCCCAAAACTCAGGATCAGGCTCCCCTTGCCTGGCAGCCGGGCACTTGCAGTTTTCAGCACAGGGTGAGGCAACTGGGAATTCACGCTTTCCCAACTAACCACATCCTAGCTGAGGCACTAAAGGAAGCTGTTCTCTCTTCATGACCATACATTACAGCCATTGTTAGTCAGTCATTGTAAAGTACTCTTGGAGCAGTGGCAGATGTCCTATTACACTGAGAGAAGTAAGACACCTGGGTTCGTTACCACCTAATTAGGTTCTCCATGTGATTAACTACTTGTGCTGCAGACAAAGAAGCAAACTACCCAAATGAATGCCAACAGAAGACAAGCTGGCATGGCAGCAGCAGGCACCTGACAGGCACAAGCAGATCTGTAACTCATCTGGCTTCCTGATGGAGACGGAAGGACTTTTAGTAAAAGTTGTAAAACTGTAATCATAAACTCTGATAACATATGTTTCACCTGAGTCACAGTTAGGTCCTTTCTGACCTCCACAAACCCTTGTCATCCCACATTCAGAATCCATCTTGGTACCTACCTTTGGCTCACCTGACCTACCTAAACCTTTATGCCTTCTCTGCAGAGCCCTCAGCCTTCCAGCCACTTCAGCACTGCCTCCTCAGAGCCACCTCCACATTCCCATCAGGAGACACTTCTCTGTATCTTTCTGTACTCCTCAAAGCCTATGCTGTCCCTCTGCACAAGACCATTTTTGTACCTTTGTCCTGTAAGAAAACCTTCTGTTGGGGAAGCCCTTTTGGCTAATCCTGAGACTTGGCTGTCTTCCTTCTCCCCCCGTTGCTGAAACCCAGCAAGGTAATAAAGCAGGTCTGCAAAACCATCTCACTTCCTTGAGAGCTTCCCAGCACGCTAAAGCTGAGGCTGTGGTATTCCTGCACAAGCCTGAAGGCAGCAGGCTGGATTTCCTCTTGAGCGCCTGATCCAGCCCAAACACAGATCCACATTCAAACTGTCTGAAGCCTCCAATCAATCAGTGAATTGCACTGAATGCCCTTAGGAAAAAAAAGATCTTTGATGAGGCTTTGCTGCGAGCAACCAATCCAAATCCATTAGCTTTCACATCTGGAGTTCCAACGAACAATAAAAATGAGCTTGATGGCCTCAATCTTGTCCTCATTTTTCAGCATCACAATAACCTGGCTCCACTAAACACAATTCAGCATGATTGCTTGACTCTGCTCAGACTTCAGGGATACCCAGAACCACTATAGCTGCCAGAGAAGAGGGTCAGGACAGAGGGTGCTTTGGCAAAACTCTGTGTGTGTGCGCACATATGCATATTGGGGAAAGCTAAGGACTGGAATTGGAGAGGATGCTGCAGGGTAGGATCAGGGGTATTGGCAGAGCTTTACGATATAAATCCAGTCTATTTTCTCAGTCATACATGAGAATCTGTGCAGGACTGTCACTTTTACGATGTGTCCGCCTCTTGCCCAATTTCTGCCACTTTTTGAAGTGTAATTGTTACTCCCTGCCTTGTGGACACTGCTGCTGTCCCCTCATAAGCTCATCCAAGCCTACGTCTCCACCCCTAGTCAATGGAGGGCCTTGCCTTACAATTAGGCTGTAAGGAAGGAGGGCTTGCTCTGCCTCCCAGGACGACAGCAGGGAGGACCCAGCTGATTACAGGTGATCTGAAATGCAGAGAGGAGTCAGCATGGAGCTGACAGAGGCTGGGATAATTGCGTGGTTTGTGCTCATGATGAAAGCTGTTCTGATGCCAGCCTGGGCCATGCGTGCTTGGACTAGTCCCAGTGCTGCAAAGAGCCCAGCATGGCCCCACAGCTGTCAAGCCAGTTGCCTGGCAAGTGGACAAAGCCTGTGATCTGGAGTACCAGCTTTTAGATGCTTCTCTTGGTTTCTTCAGGAACTTCCTGTACTGCAAACAGTTATTCTGGATTACTTTTTTTTCAGTTGCATTTCTGAGGTGATGTTGATGCCAAAGTGAGGCAGAGAACCTGATGGCAGCTGTTACATGAGGGACTCTACGCCTTCCACTGCTGCATGAGCAACCAACCCCGACATAGGATTTACCTGGTTTAGCTCAGCCTTATTTCCATTTACCTTTCCCTGCACACATACCCTCCAAGAGCCTCCTTCTTGTGTGAAGGTCAGTTGGTAGTGGCAGTGGTTTTTCTCCTTCCCCCCTTTTCTTTCTCATGGCTGCCCTGGTCCAAGCTTCCTAACCCCACCTCTCTCTCCTTGCCTTTTACAAAGAAGGAGCCCATGCTGAGACCTCTGTGTGAAACCATCAACAGCATCTGCTAATGGGCAGCCTAATAGCCATTTAATGGGCCTGGTAAAGCTAATAGATTTGTAAAGAAAATATGAGTGACAATAGCCAAAGAGGAGTGCTCAAAAGCAGTCAAAACTGGCAGGGTCTTTCCCTCTTGGACTCAAGCAGCTGAAGCAGTGCCTGCAGCCAGGCAGGAGCTTTGCTGGCTTTCCAAAGCTGCCACATGTTCCCAGGAAGGAGACTTTGTCTGAGAATCACACTGTTTGCCTGGCCTCCAAGGTCATATCAAGGATCCCCACGTGGCTTGTAAGCAGCTCTGCCAGATGCTGCTACCTCTGGGGTGGAGCAGGGAGGCAGGAGGTCAGCCTCCCCCAGGCTGAGCAGCAGATCATTGCTGGAGTCACTGCTTTTAATACACTCATGGTGCAGAGAAAGATCTGTTAAGGCCTCATCCCACAGACTCCTCTTCCCCAAACACAGCAAAGTCTACCTATCAGAAGCAGCCGGATTTATTTGATCCTGTCAGAATTTATACCTAAATCTTTTAATACTTATTTTCCTTATGTGTAGCCAAAAGTTTTATGAGACATACTAACCCCCTGCTCAAGAAACAGACAATATATTTTGAAGGATATTGTATCTAGCTGACATATCATATAAATTCCCTTTGCCACCCTGGTGCCCACCTTTAGTTATACAGCCACTGTGGAGTGAACACCAGTCCATATCTCTCTGGGGCTCCTCTAAAGACCATTATCACTCTTCACATATGCTGCCTGTGCAGGTTGCCTGTGCCTGGAAATAAAAGCTGAGCTGAAACGAGTCAAGTTGTTGTTAGATGATCTTGCTGTTTTGGTGTCAATGTTAGTGACACTGCCAGGATAGGATACACATGATCTTGACAGACTTTTCCACACCTCTGGAAGATATGTGGGGTCAGCGAGGGAGCCACAAGGTCAGATTGAGGACAGCCCACCCTGGTGCTGTGAGATGGGGTGTCTTGGCACTGCAGCCTGACTGGGCTGATCTTCAAGCTGTGTATGCAGGAGATGTGCTCACACCCCACCAGCACATCCACTTGAAACACACACCAGAGTTTACCAAAAAATGCCAGGTACTCTTTTGGTACAGCATCATGATACTAGTCTTATGCACAACCCTGACTCTCTACCTTCTCCCATGTCCCAGCCCACCTGAGAGCCAGCTCTGTTTCAAAATGGGACAGCAGAAAGGCAGATTGTTTCCCCTCGTATTTCCCTGGTGAGTGGCATTCTGTCCTCTCTCCAAGCAAGTCCAGCAGCACAGCAGAGCTGTGTGTCTGGCATTAGTGTGGTCTTGTACACTTTGATCCTGGAGTGGGTATGGGTAAGGGGTATGAGATAAGGATACCATCCCTCACAATAAAAGGGAGAAAAAGCATTTTTCACTCCTTTTCGTTGTAACACGAAACCTCTGAAAGACAGGTCTTGGTCTTCAGCGAGATCAAATTGATTGCCACATGGGGAATTATTGACAGGAGAGGAAAAAACCCACCTTTCCTATCACTGCATCCTAAAAGCTCACCAAGCCCTTATCCAAGAAGTGCAAAAGCACAGCAATGGTGTGACAGATGTGACAGTTTGGCCCATTACTAACAAACAAGCAGATGGAAGGTGATTGCATTTCCTTTTGTAGCTGAATTTAGCGAACTATAACTGCCTTCTGGTTAAAACAATGCTTCACTGCTTTAAGGGGTAAAAAGCATGTGTTTAGGTCCTGTTAAACCTAGGATTTGGGGTTTGCTAGTGACTTCAGCAGGCTACTTGGACCTGATTGCATCTTGGTAGCCCTGGAGGAGGGATTTTGGGTTGCCATTACAAACATGAAATACATTGACCAAAGCAAATCCTGCACAGAGGAGCACAGAATCTGTAGCTGCCCAGGAGACCACTTGCACATCAGTCCTTGAGGGATACAACCCCTACATAGCTGTACCACCCAGACCTGAGCAGCAGTGCAGGTAGCTCTCGGCCTCAGGGAGCCTCTGCTGCACCCAGCTGGGGTGGCATCCAGACCTGAAGGACAAGGAGCTGGCAGACAGAGAACTGGCCTTTGGCAGCAAGGGGGAACATAGCGCCAAAGCTACCCTTTTCCTGTGGAGAACCAGAGGCTACCTTTGCCTTAGCAACCACAAAGAAGACCGGGATTCATAACTGGAGGAGCTCCCTGCAGCCAGGAGTTTGAATAATTCACTTCCCAGCGAGAGACATCAATCCTTTCTCCACAATCCCTTCTACAACCTCATAAGATGTATGAGGGGAAGGCAGGAGGCATTTTTATTATTTTTATTTAGTTTGTGGATGTTTAGTGTTCCTCACTATGGGCTATATTCAGTCCTCACATGCATGATATTCTCAAGACCTTTATCAGTTAACTATCCTTGCTTTAATTTTCCCCCTGTTCTCACCCTTACTTTTTCCTCTTTATAAATTACAACATTCAGGCCTTTGCTGGCGGTAGAGAGCACTACATTGTTCTGGAATAAAATGGACTTTATTCCATTATAATGACTCTGCTTCCAAAGGGGAGCAGTTATACTGGAATAAAAGTATTTTTTATGCTCCAGTCTGGAGCATAATTCAATCATAAATTACATCAGGAAAAAATAAAGCATAATAATAAAATGGCAGTTTGTGCATTGATTAAAGTGAAAACACTCTTCATTCTGGAATATTCCGCGTATAAAATGAAGTTAGTGTGCAATAAGCAAGGGTGTGATTTTTTATAGCCCAGTAACTACCCTTCATTCATTCCCTAATGGATACCCTGCCAGAAAACACGAGTGCCTTTAGGTGAGACAGGTTTGAAAGTGGAATAAACTATTGTGCATTAATGTGCACTAGGAGTATTCATAAGGGAGCATGGGGAACTCACCAGTGAAATGAAAATCCACCACTAACTACTTCCCCAGTGACACCCCCAGGGAAGTCCAGGCAGGTCCAACAGATGGGACAGCTTTAGTGGAACAATTCTTCACATTTTCACATGGTAGGAGATTTTTCCAGGCCTATTGGTCCTTGCAATCTGGGTCTTAAAATACGTCATGAGGTCTTGAGGAGTGAGGGATTTGAAGCTGCCCTATTTTTGGGAATAGAGATATGCCACCAAGAGATGTGCACTGCCTAAACTATCCCTCCTAACCCTGCATCAGGATGCAGAATATGTTTCAGGGCCTCACAGCAGCTGACCAGCCAACTCAATGAAGACAAGGCTTTATATCTGTGCTGGTACCCCAGAAGGATCGAGCAGCCAACATCACACATACACAGCCAGGGGCTATACTTAGGGCAGTTTCTGTTCACTTCTCTTGTCAGACATTAATACAGCATTTGTACCCAGCATCAGTTTGTATAAGCCAAGAGCTCTTGATCAGACTTCAATGTACCCCATAAAGCAATCGTTTGCAGGGAGCAAGGGAAGTGATCGTCTGGCTAGGATACTTCCCAGGGAGTCTGTCATTCTCTTTGATTCTGCTTTATATTTTTCTTTGTATGAATTTACAGACTATGAGAGTTAAAGTGTATTCACATTTGCTAGTTTTATCTAAAGAACAGAAATATGCTAAAAATGCTCCTCAACTGATTTCTCCCAAGATCTGCTAGACAATTATATCAAGGTATGCTCAGCAGGGTGTCAGGTGCCAATCCCAGCTCTGCCAGGGAGGCACTGCCTTCTGCCCCACAGCTGAGAAAAGATGAGTCTGAGTACAGTAAGAAATTCGGGGTCCTCCCAAGGACGGCACTCTTAGGCCCTTGACAACATCTGGGTAAAATTTACTCATGGTTCAAACTGGAATAGCCTGCCATTTGGGAAGCCTGAACATTCAGGTTATCCATATTTTGTCACCCAAGACTTGGGTTGCCCCCACCTTGCAGACCTTCAGCTCTCCCAGCCCAGAACTCCCCACATTAGCTCTTCATTTTTTTCCAACTATGCTAAGTCACTGCCACATCAAGAGCTGGTCTCAGTTATGTCTCCACTGGTAAAGAAAGTATCCTCAAAGCCTCATTACTCAACACATTATCACTAATGTGATGCTCAAGTATCACTCAATGCCTCACATAGAAAAATGACATTCCAACACTTTAGCTACTTATGGCTAATGTTAAGGTGCCTTGACAAGATAGTGTATTCAGAAACATCACTGCCCATATGTATGTTAAAGGGAACATTGTCTTCAAGATCATGTTAGTTAGAACTGAAGCCCAACTTCCATGGACTTCAGGGGGAGGCAGACACCCACAGGCCTTCAAGCAATCTGAATTTCAGGGCACAGGCAAACAAGTTGTATGAATCCATGTATTTCTGCATTATGGCCCTCTATGCTGAAAAGTAATTTAAGCTTAGCTAACTTATTTTGCATTGAACAGGGTCAGGAGAGCTTGCACAGTCTCTTGCCAAAGCTCAGCTGTCAGGGTGATGACATTTAACGAAGGGAACAAAATTAAGGTGTGGAAGGAGAGGGTGGTTAGCATGTTCAACTACCAAATTGGATTCTTCAAAGGTCTTGGTCTTAAAGGTCTTTTCTAACCTAAATGATTCTATGATTCTATGATCTTTCCCCTTCCCAGCATGTGATTTCTAACACAGGGCATGAAGAACGGAGCCTGTGGAAACAGCAGAGGGCTCCACAGACAGATCAGCCTGAGGCCATCAAATGTGTTTCTTTAGTGGTTAGATCAAGAGTTGAACCCACCATTGCACACTGACTTGCTCACTGCACTACTTGGGCCCCTCGCCGAACGGTTAGGGTGAAGCATTAAGTGAACATGGAATTTCAGATGTGGATTATATCAACAATTACAGTCCGGAGCATAATTCAATTATAAATTAAATTGGAGTTGAAACCCCAACATAATAATAAAAGGGCGATTTGTGTGTTGATTAAAGTGAAAACATGCAGTCATTAGCCTGTGTTTAAATCTTGTTAGCTGTGAGCAAAGCTGCGTATTGCCATTAACCTGGTGAGTGCCTGTGGGGAACTGGCACTTCTCTAGGTGTTTGAAGCATAGATGTGCATCAGGACAGTGCTGCCCTCTGGGACCTCAGTGCTGGAGGTTAGGCAGGAGGAGAGTGGTAAGTGTTTACTGGTAATAACAATCATTCACACTATACATTTTGCAATGCCTTGTACATATCTGTTTTCATGGGGCAAGAGCTTGTACAAGATTGCCATTTTTAAGTGGGAGGTGTGAAACTGAGACAAGGGCAGATGTTGCAAGATGCTTGCTCCACAGACCATGGGCCAGCCGTGCTATGACTTTGAGGCTATATGCAGAAAAGGGAGGAAATTGCAGTCAGCATATGGGGAAAAAAATGAGGTCTTCACCCATCCTGGGCGAATCCCAAGAGAGCAACAGGGGCCCTGAATGAAGGGCGTATCCTCTGCCAGCGTTTCTGCAGCCCAGAGATGTACTTAGAAAACCAAAGCTAGGAAATTCTGCTCCTCTGCATTCCTCTTAAAGGCCTAAAGGGAGCCTTGAGGGACGCAGAAAGCCAGATGCCCTTAGCCCCTGCCTTACAACCCTGGCAGCTTCTTGCCCCTTTTGATCTGTTTTGTGGACAGGGCAGAGACCTCAAAAGCAGGCCTGGTGCATCCTAGACCTCCTTCACATTCACCATCAAAACGTCAACACACTTACCTCCTACAGAGTGTTGTACAACCTTCCTCACACCTCTGTTTTGCCCTGCTGGGCTCAGGACAATGTGTCTTCCCTGCACATTTTGAGTAACCTTCCTGAGTAACCCTGCTGGGACACATAAAGTCTCCTTGCAGCCCCTTCTTTCTCCTGTATTTCATACCTCTCCTGAGCCAGGCACACTGTGTTCCCATATTATGAGAGAATAATTGCTTTTCCCCAGCTCACATCCTTACTATTTTTTTTCCCTTTTGTTTTACAAACTCTTCTTCCAGAGAAATATGTCCCTGCATGAGAGCATTAGATCGAATTTTTAGATCAAATTATCCTTCTGTTCTATAATACTATCTGTAATTACTCCCTGTAACTTTGCTTTTGCTGGTGATCTCAACCATCAGGCAATTTTCACACATCTCGCCAATAGAATTTAAGTACAAGCAAATATTAGAGTGAGTGTGAATTTATTTTTATTTATAAATTACTTAACATAGAAAAAACAGACAAGCTCTGAGCACTTAGCAGATTACTGACTTGAAATAGATTTTGCAAAATTTGCCAGTGTTGTTTTCTCCTGTGCCTTGCAAAAAGAAAAAAAAAAAGGCATACGTGCTTAGATACTGGAAAGAATGGAGAGGAGCTGCACAAACTATAGCATATTTCACAGTGTAAGGATGCATACAGAAGTCTTGAGTTTTCAATACAGTGAGATTCCTTAGCCTCCCATAAGCTTTGGCACAGACTTAAGTTACCTGAGAAAAGCAAACTTAGTGTTTCACCTGTTCATATGTCTGAACTGAACCTCCTTTAGGCTCTCAGTAGCTCCATCTGAGAGCTACTAAGTTACATCTGACTTTGATTTGATTTGGAAATTATTTTTCCCCAGATTCATGTCACTTCTTGTAAATTTCCACCCAGAGATCTGGCCAATAGGGAGCTAAGATTTAAATTAGCCCAAGTTCAGTTGAAAGTGTAGCAGAGAAAAAAAAATCCAATAAAACCTCTGCTTTTGACTCCAGCTGAAAGTGTTTATTTCCAGAACTGAATCTAAAACCAAACTTTGCAGTTTAGATCCATCTGCTGTGAGCCCTTGGCTCACAGGTAGAAGCCTGTAACCCACTGCCAACGAGGGCATGTTTCATGAGATTGAAGTGGGAAGACTTGGCTGGCAGAAAATGTCAGCGTCTGTGTTCTCTGGGGGCAACAAGCGCTGGCTTGCTCATACAGAAACTGGACATTGAGGCAAGTAGGAAAAAATCAAGATCATTGTAGAAGACTGCAACACATGTTTTTTTGTCATTTTGGCAAGGCTTTTCCAAGCCCAAGGGCAGCAAGAGCCTAGCTGTTTTAAATGGACTTCTCTTACTATCACTAGCAAGAAATAATTTCCTTCAGCATGGGTTATCAAGGCTAATCTTAGGTTTGAACTGGGAAGTCACGATGTGGTTGCAGGAAGGAGGGCTTTTGGTTAAGAGAAGGCTTCCAGCAGTGGACTTTGTTCATGTTAAATGTCAAAAAAAGGCCATGCTTACTGACTTCTGGCAAGCCTTCTTCCAGCAACCTTGGTTGGATCTAGAATGGATCTCTGTTCTCAGCGCTTGACAAAGCCTTGGCTAACCTGATCTAGTGCTGGTGACGGTCCTAGAGAAGCTGGATTATGTGATGTCCAGAGGTTCCTTGCAACCAGCCTTTCTACGATTCTGTAGCACAGATACATCCTCTTTGATCTGGTTCTCTGTATAAATATAAGAGTTAGGACTGAGTGCATCACCCAGCAGGCTTCCCAGCAGCCAGATGAATCACAGGCTCACAGAATAACTTGGGTTGGAAGGGACTGCTGCAAGTCATTCGGTCCAACACACTGCTCAAAGCAGAGCCAGCTTAGATGGAATAACACCACAGCAGATGAAGGAGAGATCAAAGACTTTTTCCAAAGGCCCGCCAAAGCTGACTGTGAAAGCCACCTTTACTCAGAAGTTTTACTTATGCTACCAGGTGGCCTGCCAAACATGCGGTTCCTAAAGGAGCTCACACCTATTAAAAAGAAGATTGAAAAAAACTGTCTTAGTTCCACTTCTAGAGGGTACCCCTGTGATCATCAAGCATTACAAATGGAGCTGGAAGGCACTCAGGAAGATATCTGGTCTCTCTCTGTGTCCAGGAGCAGAATCCCCTGCAACCGTGGCAGTTGAGATAGAAATTGTCCTCCAAGCCCTGTGGAGAGACTCATGCCATGGTGCCTCCAAGCAGCCTTTTCCAGTCCTTCATTCTCCTTCCTAGCATAACACTTCCTGGTGTTTTAACTAGTCTCACCTCCTGTGGTACAAAGGAATGCCATCTTTCCCTCTTCTTCATGCACCGTTGGTAGGTCACAGTCGCATTTATCTGCAAGCCCTGAAAGGCAGGGACACAGCCTCACAGATACCTGTACAGCATCTAACACAACTGAGCATGAACCAGAGCCTTTCCCTTTGTATAGTATTTGCACGACCCAATCTGCACCAACGAATGCACTGACCCTGTAAAGCAGGTAATTGTCATTTCAGAGATGAAAAAATGAAGCAGAAAGACAGGCCATACAGCGGCATGCCAAAGTTCACACAGAAAGCCTGTGTCAGGCCTGGGAACCAGGCCTTAGTCAAGCATCTTAATGTTCTCTCCTCTCCTTTTGGCACTGCTGAGATATGAAATAATAATAATCATGAAATGTGCCCAGAAACTAAGAAGATCATCACCTTAATGCAGATAATAGGAATAGCCAGCATCTGCGTAATGCAGAATCAAAATGGTTTATAATGAGGAGAACAAGATGTAGCTTAGAGTTTAAAAGTAATTAAAATTTCCTACCTAAGTTTCTTTTGCTTAATGTACTTCCAAAGAAATGTTCATCTGCTTGAAAATACCTGACCCTAGGAGTTCAGGTTTCAGTGCAATGGAAAGGCATACGTTGGCAGAATGACAGCAACTGAACAGCATCTCATCTGGATCCAAAAACGTAAAGAAAGAGAAATACTCATTATTCTAGAGGCTCAAAGACAATTTCAATCCATTTTAACTCTAACAGGTCCCCCTGTGGCCTCTTAAAACCTACTGAATTGGAGCAAAGTAGTGTAAGCGGCAGAGTTTCATCTTCAAAGGTGCAGCGAAAATATCCAGGTTGACAAGAGGGCTCAGTTCAGGAGGTTTTGTGGGGTTTCGCTGTGGACTTTTAACAATGCTCTTCCATAGCACCTTTTATCCATGGATCTCACTGCACTTTAAAGATATTGACTGATGTTTCACCACATTGCTCCTGTGAGAGGTGTATTATTATCTCCATTCAATTAACAGGGAAACTGAGGCACGGCAAAAGGAAATTATTTGCTTGGGCCCTCACAGCACGCCAGTGGAAGAGCTGAGATTAGATACAAGCTCTCTTGATGGTCTAGATGTCCCTACTCATTTCATTCCACCTGTTCCTGCTTGCCTTTTCAGTTGCAGTCCCACCCCCAGTCCTGAGTTGTCAGGAGCTCTGGGGGATGCGAGAGATGAGTCGGGCAGTGATCACAGCAAGACAAGCAGCAACCCTGTCTGCTCATTCAGAGCATGTATAGATAAATCTCATCAGCCCAGATGAGACCTCATAGCTCAAACAGCCCTATTCCTAGCCTACCAGTCATCACGTGCAAAGGTATACAGCAAAGCAAGAGAAAAATATCCTTCTTCCTCCCCTTTTACTCTAGCACTGCACAGCTTAACTGCTGTGCTAGAGAATTATATGATTTTCCCTGAAATCAAGAAAAAACATTTCTGAGGTCCAGACTGGAAACTTTTGGCATTCACTGTGCACCTCTACAGAACTACTTTCTCATCCCACAGTGACGCCTGTTTAATAAAGCTGTACATGCTATTTATGCACATACATATATAGTTACATATACATGCATATATATGTGTGTGTATATCTCTATATGCATATTGATTCAAGCAGTTGTGACTGGCAGAAGCACAACAGATGCAGAAAAACATGTTTATATGAATGTCCAGAGAATAGTGAGAAACAGCCCTGAAAATAGAGAATTACTTACTGTCACCCAAGGAAGGTCTTCCACTTAACACCCTGACATGATTATTCAAGTATCAGCATTGTAAACCGTGTAAGGTCAGCGTGTTGAAGTCCACATAGCCCCCTTGCTTGCTGAGGCATCCTTGGCAGGAGCCAGTAGTCCTCCGGACACATTAAAACATTCTATCTTGTGCTTGGTGCCCCACTTGCACAGAAATTATGGTTGCTAGCTCAGATCCAACTGGTTCAGAGAGTTTTTTCCAATTGCACTTGAGCACATAGACGTATCTGTTCATGGGAAAAACAGAGTGGAAGGAACATCCCCTCAATTTACCTTTATCACATTGTTCTCCTCATAGCATGTGAGGGATATAACTATCTTTAGGATGACAAGAGCAGGCAGTGGAGCCTATACTGTGCTTGCAATGTGGGGGTTTATAAAATGTGACAGTGTCCTTTTGAAGACATCCCAGTGCAGAGAGGTTGGGCAGCTCTGGCAAAAGAGCTCTGGAGAAACTGGATCTAAGCTGAGGGGAGGCAGGGGGATTAGGGTGGGGGCACACTCTGACTGAAATTCATTGCCAAGTAGGGCATTAGGGAGATAGTCACACAGTCTTAATAGAGCATCTAACACAGATGTGATACAGAGGACTAAACCCAGGAATCTACTTTCTCTGTTTCAGTACAGGAGAGAAGCAGGTGCCTCCAGAAGGGAATTGAGGACTCCTGAGGTAATTGTGTAAATGTTTTGTGACTCACTAATAGCAAGCACAACCTAAAAGGACATGTTTGAAAGATACCTCTGTTTTCGCTTTGCTTCCTTCAGAGAAGCCAATTTCAAAGAGGCCTTGACCCTATTTCAAGGAACAAGAAGTCTCTTCTCTCTCCCACACAGGGCTGCTTCTGAGGTAAGGCAAGTCCAGTTCCCTCACAGGGCTACATAAAAGTTGATGCCGGTGGTCACTGAAGACTGCCAAGACACTCTGCCTGCACCAGTGAACTGTCTCCTCCTGCCTATCGGTTAGACTCGGTACTTGCTAAACAGGATGCTTAGTCCTCACACTGATTGTAATTAATGGAGATACTATGGGGTTTTTTAAGCTGCAGGTGCCTGTTCTTTCGGAACAAGAGGACCCGAGTTATATGACTGGTGCTGCAATGGAGACAGAAGTCACCATGGTGTACAACGTAGAGACAATCAAAAATTATTCCTGTGACCATGGATTCGTTGAATTACTTAACACCCTCACACAGAACTCTGGAGTTTAATAATGCTAATGGGGTACTTTGAGATCCGTATACAGAAGAACTAAAGGAGGAAAATGATTGTTACGTTCTCCCACTGTCATCCACAGGTTTCAAAATATATTGCAGTCCTTTAATAATCGTCACAATGCCCCACTAAGTCAGTATTATTATAATAATTTCGTAAGTGCCAAGAGGCTGATTCTGTTCTCACTCACATGGGTTCAGTCATGACACCATATCCCAGTTAGAGGGATGTCTTTTGCATTTCAGAGCTATGGGAACATCATGGGTTGGAAACTTTTACCATAGAAAATACACTAGCTTTGACCACAAGGGACCAGATTATAGGATTCTAATGTTGCCTTGTGTACATGGCGAGTCTGGGCCACCAGCTCCATTGCCTTCATGATGTTTCACAGCACAGGCCCTGTCTTACAGTAGATATTTGGCAATTCTAGGCACAGTTGTGGGGTTCTTTCAGGGAGATGATGTGGGAGTTAACACCTTGAGGCAGAGCTCCCTATTTATGTCGCTGCAAATGAGAACGAAATCCAAACAATTTGTTCAAGATCACACAGTGGTGTCAGTGAAACTGCTCAGAGTGAAAGCTGAGAGTCCTTCACCTTTAACCAGCAGATAACCCTTCCCTCTCTGCAGTTTTGGACTGCTGAGAACGCATTAGGCAACATGGTACATAGCTGTAGGCAGGGATAGGGAGTTGAGAATTCAATTTCTGAGAGTTACGAGAGGTCTCTTGTCAAAACATTCACCTCGGTGGGTGACCTCAGTATTCATCTCCATAAAATGGGGAGAAGAAAACAATCCTGCTTCATACATTGCTTTGAGATTCACAGATAAAACACATTTTCTAGCTCTGATTCTTTGTTAAAAAATTCATAGCATCATTTTCCCTCCTGCCCCCATTCCGCTAACCAAAATTCAGGGTCTTGTGGGTTATTCCAGGGGAATCAGGAGTTTGAAAGAAGTCTTTCTTTTATGAGATCTTGTTCATTTGCAAAGAATGCATGGAGTCATATTTTCTTCCATGCAGGAGAAATCAAACAAGCCAGAGACAGTTTCTTTTCTTACAGCATCAAACTCTCTAAGCTTTTCCTTAGGGTCAGGCTACCAGCTGCTTAAACAGTCTGTGCTTCAACTCCCTTCTTTCTCCATGTTTGTGTTGAAGTTTCGTTCTCTCTCTTTCTTTCACATGCATACACACCCTCCCTATTTTTTTCATTGCCCATTGAAGTTGTCTTTCCTGAGTAGCTAAAGTACTTGTTTGGCCTCTGGCTTGGATAGCAGCCTGCTATCGTTTCATAGGAGAGTTTAACCATTTATCTAGCAAAAAATTAAATTTAACTGAAGCTACAATAACATTGGTGATCCTCAAGCCCTAACAGCAGTGGACAAAGCTACATGGTACTCTGCTTCTGAGAGCATATGTCAAATAACATGAACTCTGCACTTGAATCACTGTGAACCTTCTTAGGAGAATTTCTTCATGGCAGTTCAAATGTTTCTCTCCATGGCTCTGGCAGATGCTCAGGGAATTTCTCTGAGGTGCTCTGTACTCAGGCTCCTCTGTTAGCTTGCAGGGCATGCTTTTCCTCCCAACAACACAACTAGAAAGTCAGTCGTGGGAGGAAGAAAGAAGATGGGTTTGGAGTTATTTAGGTTTCTTTAATTCAAGGTGACGGAGTGCAGCAGAAGCCAAAAAGAGGCAAGATCTGAGAATTTCAGAGGCAAGAGAAGAAAATTACCTTGAGGCTTTGTTATGACTTACCGGGACTTGACTCTACAGCTAAGATTGTGAACTCTAGAGGGAGCACCACACAAGAGAGAGGGAGGGAGGGAAAGCAGAGAAAAGCTAAGAGAAGCAGAAGGATATATTTGGGAGATATGGGAGTGGCACTGGGGGAAGAAGACAGGTGAAAGCAACAAAGAAACATGAAGGAAGCGGAACCTAAAAGGTGGGACAAAAGGGGAAAGAAAAAGGAAATGGAAGAAAAGAGTTCGACCAAATAGGGAGAAAATAAGCCAGTCAAAAGAAAAGAGAATAGAAAAAGAAGCGAGCAGGCCTTTACCCTAACAGGTAAGAATTTAGGATGCTGCTTCCTACATCACCGAAAAAAGTGTCACCTTGTTAAGAGATGGGTTTGAACTTAAGTTTTGGATTAGGACTGAGCTCCAGGATAATCAAGCTCCTCAGAGCTAGTGGCCAATTTTGGAGACACTGGCTGCACTGGTCCCTCTTGCAGCACAATAAAGAATTGCTATGTCCAAGAGCACCATCAAGTGGTGATGGAAAGATGATATTAAAGCAGCTCTCTTTTGGCGCAGTAAGTTTGCATAACGGAAAACTACACAGAACAATTTATTTCCATGTAGCATCCTTCACACAGAGAATCCTGCATCTCGTTACAGAGAGGAGTAAAAGAACAGATAAAGGTCTCCATAGCCAGCTAGAGTACTGCACACACAGCGCATAGATGGGGCTTCTGATTGCAGGTAGAGAGGTGGCAGAAACAAGATGGGAATGGCCCTGAGAGGAAACAGAGAAGGGGCAGTGATGGAGCAGAGAAGCAGTGGTAGCAAGAAATGCAGAGGTAAAGAGGAATCAGAAGGTGGTGCCTGGGGTCAAGCATGACAGTGAAGGGAAGGGTGGGAAGAAGAAGCAGTTGGGGGGCTGGTCATTGGTTGAAACCAATATGATCACACATGTCACAGGTCTTCACAGAGGGCTTGGGAAAAATCAGAAAAGCAACTCAGGTCTGGGGACCCAACTGGGGAATAACTTCTCCTCAACACTAATCAACCTTCCCTTGAATTACAGTATTCCTGACTGATGGTGCTGCGCCCAGCACAGCTTTGGGAAGAATAACACAAGGGATAATTGTGAATAGGTCAGAGTGTGATGAGTCAATGATGATGGATTTTAACAAAGGAGTAGATTTGGCAAAAGCAGCTTGTGTGTGTGTGTACCTAGGATGCTGGAGCATGAACCTGACAGAGAAGACATCAATACAGAAATCGTGACTAAAGTAAATGTGAGAGCTCAGTAAAAGATGGTGCTAGAAGAAGCATATTGACAATTGTTCCTCACATTATCTGCCAGTTTTCACTCACGGATGTCAAAATGTTTTAAAAGGGCAGATCAGCATCACCTTTATTTTACACCTTGAAAAACAGAGACATGGAGAAAGAAGCCCTTTCCCCAAGAAGCATAATGTCAATGCCTTGGATTCTGTGATGAGTACCCTGGCAAAATCAGTCCATCCTGCCTCCACACAAGGAGGAAGAAAATCATTTCACCTAGGCACAGTCTATTCCTTGTCTGAAGCCTGCAAAAGTAGGAAGTTACAGTGAGGATGAGATTTGGTAGAGTCCAAGCAGACAAACAAGGGAGATGAAAGGCTAAGCTGAGGGAGATGTGGGAGTGAGTGTGGTTCACACAGGAGTGACAATACCAGCTTTACAGCTAGCAGTGTCAGGGGAAAAGGGAGCAGTGCTAATGACAGGACTTGTCTGAAAGGCAGAGAGAAGAGGAAAGTGGTCTCAAAGAGCAATGAAAGAACAGCAGCTGGTGAGGCACAATTCACACCAGGAGGTAAAAGAGAGAGAGAACACCCAAGAAAGACTGCCTTGATCAATAGCTCTAAGAACTGCGGGGGGGGGGGGGGGGGGGGCACAGAAAATAAGGGGAGAAAAAAGGGAGGGTTTCACCTTCCAAGAAAAAAAAAAAAAAAAAAGGAAATGGACAGTCTGTTACTGAAGCACCAGTATGATCATTACAAGAGACTCTGATTTCCACTGGGCAAGACCTATCTCATATCAGCACCAAGCACAGCTACTTCAGTCAAGTATGAACTTCAAGAAAGATTCTGATACCTTGCCTTAACTTTGTGGGCACCTTAAATTCAGTGTGGTTTTTTGTTGGGGTTTGTTGTTTTGGGTTTTGGTGGGTTTTTTTGTGGTTGTTTTTTTTTAAAAAAGCTTTTTTCTTCAAATGGCTCCCATTTAGATATGTTTCTTCCTAGACCCCTACTTTGGCAAGGAAGAATCAGAGCCCCAGGGAACCTTTGCTGTCTAGGCCACAGAGGAGTTCTGCCATGGTGACCTGCAGGATGATGCAGACTTCTCTGAAGCACTGTGGGACACAGAGGACTTTTTCTTGTCTCATTAACCAGAATGCCTTCCAGCTGCCTCAGAGAGGTGCTGAGGTCAGAAAGGGGAGCAAATAGAGATTTCTAGCATGTGCTTACACATGGCAGGCAAAGGAAGGGAAGAAATACTTTCTCCAGTGGGCTTCAGAGCATGTTTAAAATGCAATAATTAACGAGTCAAATATTTCCTCAAATCAGACTCCAGAGTCTCAACTTCCTATCAGACAATTTTCTACCTCTTCCCATCATGTCTATTCCGCACAGTACCAGTAATTCTCCTTTCCCTCCTCTTCTGTTGGGGCGATTAATAATTAATTACTATTAAAAGGAAAAGGCTGAGAGGACCAACTTCCAGTCTTGCAACCAGGAGACCCAAATCAACACTAATTATAATCCTAGACACTATTCATCCTGCTAGGCAAAGTTGGGGTTTATGCCAAAAGGTTGTGCCTTTGCTCCTGACTGTATCTAAAGTTAATCGGATGGGGAGGGATGAGGAAATGCAGCACATTCTCATGAGCATTAGGAGGGAGCTCATATGAGGCAAGGCAGAAATGAAGTGGTCTCAGCTTTCAGAAACCCCTTTTGAGAGCTCATTGGAGGAACCATAGCAGAACTGACTGCTTCTGACTTCTGCTAATACCCCATGCTGAATATTAATGATAAACATAATAAAATATGTATATAGTGTAATAGGAATAAAAACGTGCATGTAGCACCACAGATTTATAATACTGCTTTACATACACATTCAGACAGCTGAGTAGCTGTGGTGAACATGGACCCTGCTGCAAGGAATAAAAACAAGCTCCCTGCTCTGGGTACTTATTCATGCTTATGCCAGACTTTTCCCACGTCTGATGCATAGCTTTCAGGTCCATTTGCCTTCCAGTTCCCAGTGTGGTTACACTGTCCAGACAAACTTAATATTTCATCTGTATAGTTGCCCCATGTCTCTCCAGTGGATGACCTACCTCCACTCCTGCCCTACAGCTGGGTACATTCTAGCCTTTTCACCACTGTATCTGATCTGCACAGAGCTGTTCCCAATACCTAGGGATTCCCCACAGCACCAGAGAGATGTTTCCTCACACGTAACATGGCAAATGGGAATATGTCCAGTTCTAAGCCCTGAACAGTCACCAATAATAGTCAACATTAGAGAAGCCTGAAGAGAAGTCTAGGAAGAGTCCAGAGTTTAGAAAGTGAAGATGCTGTGGTAGCCATCTTCTCTTGTAGCCTCCAGCAGGGACCACATCAGGTTTTTGGCTGTTGTGCCAAAGACCCTACGTTTTTTTCACCATCTGTATCATTTGGTCTAACAAAAGAATTTGCTTCTTTGTACAAACTACCTTTCTTACTTTGTGTAACATCCTTACTTCTTCCAATTCCAGTCTCTTTCTGTCACTCTTTTTCCACATCCTTCATGCTTCACCCATTCTTTTTCCTACTTTCACTAGCTTGTATTGCCAAGGCTGAAGACCACTGTCTATTTGGCGTGGCCTAGAAGTAGTGATGTTTCCAGTTAGGGTTGGTTAGTTTTGAAGAGGATTTTTTTTGTTGTTGATATATGACTGGCTGCCTTTATACACTGCACTAACATGTGTACCATGCAGAGTTCCTTCATAGTGTGGGTAGGACTGGACTTGGACTTCTCTCTGTGACGGCAGTTCCTCTATGAGGGAAACATGGATTTTAAGTACTGCTGGAAGAGGACAAGTAAACAAACAGAATGCTTTGCACAATGCCCCACTCTCACCCTGCTGCTTCTTGACTCTTCTTCCTTACCCCACCAATCTCTTGGGCTTTTTGCAATGCAAGCTTTTTGCACACTGCTTTTGTTTTCTTTACCATTACCTTTCCCACTAAGGGCAGAGGGAACAAGAGCAATTCTGGCGTTAAATCAGACACTGTACATAAAGCAAGGAGAAAACAAACAGTCAGACTTTAGCTTACTGAAAGGAAAAGAGACATGTTTCAAAAGTGCTGTGAGCTCAGCAATTTCCATCTCTTTAGAGGAAAGTCTCATTAGAAGAGGGGTGCAGTCCCAGGGATTGAGTTTGATGATTCTGGATGAGAACAGCTGTGGGTATTGCCACAAGCCTGCTGGACGCACCAGGACAAGTCACTTTGCTCTCCGCTCTCTGGTTTTCTCTTACCTCCTGGTTTGTTGAAGCAGAAATCGCCTCGAGATGTATAAACGAGAATTGTTAGGCGAAACCTGCAGAGTAGTAGTAAAAGTGATGATTATGGTAATAACATAATGTGGGAAAACTATCATGGCATGTGTTTACAAAGAGCAACACTATCCTTTCAGGTACTTGAGACATCCTCTGCCATGTAGGGTGAACCTGTTCATCAGATAGTCTGTCTCCAGGGGTCTGACCTAAACCATTTGGCAGCTTCAGCTTAGAACTAGACTCCCTCTGGGACTTAAAGTTCTGGAAATTATTTAAAGTGCTTGCAAGCAAATCCATTGTGTCTATCAAACAGTTCCCCAGAGACAGTAGGAATAGGGGAAAAATTCTTCCTGTGGAGACTCTGACAGTGATCCTCAGAAAGCACCACAGGAAGCAAACAAGTCCTCACCTAAACACAGCTAGAATTGTCTGTTTCCATTTTCCGCTCGGATCTTCACCACCTTCGTTTGCTACCTCTCCAAAGAGCTGCCAGCAGAGGCAGCACACAAGGCAGATGTTTTTTTAACTAAGTCCATCCACAGACTTGGCCAACTCAGCACTCTTGCAGAGTCATTTTGTTCTGAACAACTCCTAGGTGATTTACACCAGAGGAATATGATACCATCCTCCAAAGCATTTAAGTTACTGGGGCTCAACGAGTGACCAAACATTAACATGGTAGCTGCCCAAATAGAAGATTAAGACTGCACACAGGGTCCTCTGCTGTATCCAGCAAGTCAAGGAAAGGGGATCCTGCTGTGAACTGCCCTCCATCAGAGGTTACTGCCTAGTCCACTCTGCCAGCTTTGGGAGTTGCTATTTTAACTCTTCAAGCCAAACTAGCTCATTTAGATTGAAACGGAGGGAAGCAACGAGACAAGCAGCTCAACCAGCAAGTCTTTGAGGGATGGCACCACCAGCACTATGGGGACAACAATCAGCAACTGCAGTGTCCTTCACTGACTCAGCTGTTCACAGAACCACCTATTGCTCTATGCCTTCAACCCAGCTGCCAAGTAAAACATGTGTTCACTGAAACAAGTGTCACAACAATAACTTGATCACTTCCCACTGACCAAGCCTGTCAGCATGTCATTTAAACTATTTTATAAAAAATTGCTTTAGCTATCTCTGAGTTGACTCAGTGCAAGTCCCTCCTTCCTCTTGTGCAGACTAACTTGCTTAGCCCTCTAATGGGAAGGTCACCACAAGAACACATGAAAAAGCAGTTTCCACAATAGAGGGGAAAGAAACAGTTTATCCAACTGGCCTGCAAATCACTTGCACCCAACTGGTACAAGTTTCTTGCACAAACCAGGTGATATAGAAAATAAACAACCCTTGCCCTTAATTAGCAAAGATTAATTCAAACTGCAAGAGCAGGTGAGTTTGGCATCTAAGCTGGTAAGATCAGACAAGTTCGATAGAAAATCTATGCGCACAACATATACCCAGCGGGATACACAGAGAGAGCCCCCAGAACACAAGATGGAAGAATTTCCATCATCAAAGCAGAACATCACAGGCAGCTGTGGGCAGCCTGAGGGCAGGACACAGTTGCTAAGCAACTCTTCCCTGGGTAGGATGTGGCATACACACCCAACCCCAAGAACGCCAGGCACATAGAGGATATTTTGCACTGGGATATCAATAGGAAGGCAGCTAATGAGGGGTTTGTTTTCCCATGCTCTCCCCTAGCACCTTCTGTGCTTCATTTCAAGCAGCTCCAAGGACTCCCTCACCAATAGGAACCTTCCAAAAAGATGACTGTCCTTGCACAGTTGGAAGTAGCATTCGACTGGACCACTGGCTCACGGCATAAATATTGACATCAGGGCAAAAGGGATGTGTAACATTCCCACTGGTTCAGACAGTGAGGTGTTTTAGCCTGGTAGTGTTTTACACGTGTGCCTAGCAGCAAGAAGTTCAGAAATAAGTGGACAGACAAATGATTGAGTAGAGGGCACAGTTAGAGAGATAAAAGATAGTTCCCCTCCCCACCTACTTCCCCTCCCTCCCTACTCCCCAAAAGAAATGTAAGCTTTATTTCTTCCTGTTTTTCTAAGAAATGATCCTTAATTAAGATGAAACAGCATAAGCCCCTGAGAGGTTCAATATTTTGAAGAAAGCAGAAGTATTTTTAGGACATCTCACCTTCTCTCCCAAGTATTTGGCTTCTGGGGCTATTCATCTGCTCGGGAAGCTAAGAGAAGCTGGGTAACTTGCAGAGAAGAGTTCTTGGACAGCCAAGAATTTCGAAGGGCTGGTGACCTCACAAAACAGATAGCTGACAGAAAAATCTACCTGCAGAGACTTGAGAGTCTCAGTTCAACTGGGCCTGGAAAGCCAGAAACACCCAGCTCAGCAGAAGACCCCTGATGAAAAGAGAAGTTATTAGGGACACCAATAACATACAATGCATTGAGCCATACTGACCAGGCAGCACATCTGTCCCTCCTTTCTGCTGCAAGCCTCAGCAAAGCTCACACCCCACTGCAAAGTATCTTAGTTCAAATGATCCACCATTTCCTGAATGGATAAGAAATTCCTTATGAAGATTTTCAAACAGGTCGTGTCACACTCGTGTTTAGTGCTGCTCCAGCCTAAGTCATGGAAGGGTTCCCCTGGTTACAACATTATCTTTGGGCTAAACAAACACATCTTCATGTACTTAAAATGTCTTCTGGATGGGGGGAGCAACTAAGACTCAGGTGATAAAATTACTGACAGAAGTACCTTTGTTCTTTTAGGGAAGGGGGAAGAGGTGACTGCCCAGGCCAGCTGCAAATATTAGCATTCTTTCCCTCTGCCTT
The DNA here is from genome assembly GCF_034619465.1 of Leptosomus discolor. NCBI lineage: Eukaryota > Metazoa > Chordata > Aves > Leptosomiformes > Leptosomidae > Leptosomus > Leptosomus discolor. The sequence goes on from NC_141391.1 coordinate 128,920,641, forward strand.
GGCAGAACTGAGCTGTGTTGTCTGAAAGGTATTTATATTTCCATAGATCAAGTTTTATCTAGCGCTCTGTAGGCACCATAAATTCGTTCACACCACCCCTAACCTACCTTTACTAGAACATTTCTCTGTAATTATTCATTGGTGCTCACAGGTCTGTTGTGCCAGGCATGGGATAAGCACAGACTGAGACACCCCTGAGCCACTAAAAACAGCTACAAGTATTCGGTATTATTAATTTCATTCTACAGATGAGAAGCTGAAGTTCTGGCTTCCTTAATCAGGTGATCAAGGTCTTTTGGATGCTCATGGATGAGCTGGACACATTCCCCACATTGCTTGAATGGCAGAGGAGTGGTTTTTCCCCATGCAGTTTAGATTGTTCTTCCTAAATGGGTTTTCTATGAAACTCCAGTTATGTTATTAATGAGCTGTTATTCAATAGAAAGCTAACTGGCCTTTCCCCTATCCACTCGCCCCCAGGCCATATTCCAGGGGGACAAAGAGAAAGCCAGGGACTACTGCAGGCACCAGAACCTAGGGAAGGGCAAACCTTCTCCCATCCTCCCTTTGGGAGCTTGGGCCTTGAGGAAGAGAAACAAATTTCAGCAAGCCTTTCCTTTAGCAGTCACTTGCAGTTGCCCAGCAGGGTGTTCATGTGAGCCTGGGCCTCAAAGGCTTTCCCAGCTGGCAGGGCTTTTACCAAGCTCCACCTCTGTGACAAGGGACTTATGGCTTTGACCAGTTCCAATAGTTTTGGACTTTCACTGCAAAGATTTATTCTGTCCCTTTGGGACAAAATAGCAACATATCTGGACAGCAGGCAGACAGCTTGGAGATAAACAAAATGTAACTTCAGCCTTTCAGCTTTTTTTTTCCTCCTTTTCTTTTTTACAGAGAAGACTGGAGGGTGGAAGAGAGAAAGTGAACAGAATTGTCTACAGAGAAAGGAACATGTTGGGGGGGAGGAGAGGTGAAAGGAAACAAATTAAATTGACAGATAGAATTTGTGTGTAATAGTGCACTATTTATAAAGACAAGTTCAACTGAAAAACATTCCTGTCCAACAGGGAGAAAAGAGATAACTCTTTAGTTCACTATGATCATTAGTGCTATCATCCCAATCTGAGTGCCAGATGCACTGTCTGCAAACCGACCAATGATTGTGGCCACAGCCAACCATGCTTTGCACGGAATATCTGTGGCTTACAGGTCAAGATCATGAAAGAAAGTAAAAACATTTTCAAAAATCTCATATGCATGTTCAAAATCCCCATACAGGACCAGCCTCCAGAGCACAGCACTTGTTACATGAGCCTGCTCCAGAGAAGCACAGTAAAAGCGACATTGAAATATTAGGGAAGATAGACTTTGTGACCTCTTCAGTGATCTTTCAGTGCTACATTTCCAGGAGTGGAACAGAGGAAGAAAGGTGTCAGGTGACACTGGGGATCTTCCAAAAATCGAGCCCCAGGTTTTCCTTTGTATCGGGCAGAGATAGAAGGATTTCCTGAAGCTATTGCCAGGCCAGGAAAATGATGGCTCCCTTGAAGCCGCATGAACTGTCTGTTTAGAAAAAGCCTTGGTTTCAAGCTCCCCAGGACAGTTTTCACCCCACTTTCCAATATTCCTCTCTAAATTCACTTGAACTAATACAGAATGTAAAGCTATCCAATATTTTGCTATAATCCATATCTGCCCTTTATCTTCCAAATTGACACTCTTCCAATACTAAAAGCACTTACATTAGACTGGCCATGGAGTTTCTCTGCATACTTGTTATGGCTTATAGTTCCATTATCTATGAGCTTTTTGGTGATAGATCAGAAAGAGACTGCTTGGTGATCCCAGCTGGGTCTGACTGTGGCTGGATGGGTCCTGAAGAGCCAAAGCATTTTGGTACAGTATCTTGCCCAGAAGAGCTGACCTGCAACACATCTTGTTGCAAGCTTCCCATACCTGCTCTTTAACAGCTGTTTTACAGTTTGTCCTTTTCATTTTCAAGTTTTTTTCATCTTGTTCAACATGCTTTGGCGGGGAGGGTGAGCCAAATTCGCAATCTCAGCCGGTTTTGAGCCATTGTTAATTTCTTTCCCATTCTCATTTATTAATAGACCTACTTTCTCCCTACTGCTACTTTTTCCTCTGATCTGTTTGTAAAAGCCTCTCTTATTCTACTTTAACCCATTAATTTCATTCTGTTTCTCATTTGTCAAGCCATACCTAATCCCTCTGATGGCATGTTTTATCAGCGAGGAATTAATCTCATTTCTTTCTATTATGCAGCATTATCTCATCTGCCTCACTGAAATCGAAGCCTAACAGATCTCCTGCACCTGTGTTTATCATCTAAGGCTCTGATTCAGCAAAGTAATGCCATCAGGCTCATATGAATTGTCTCACTGACATCAGGCACTGAAAGTTAGAGGGATAGTCTTAAGACCCTTGTTCAGCAAGGGGAGGTAAAAACCCACTTGCTGCCTCTCTGTGGAAAAAAAAAAAAAAAAAGTATATATATATATGGAGGGGACAAGGACAGAGGAAAATGCTCCAAGGGGGGTTTCCTCTATATTCCTAATCAAGAGATATAGTGCCTGTAGCCTGTTCCATGCCCCTGCTGACAGAGAAAATAAGGGAATCTGCCCAGAAGCCCTGCTGATCGTTTAAGTTCTGGTTTATACCATTCCTCTGGGATCCAACTACAGAGGACTTGCACAAGGGCCACTTGCAGATGTCATCTCCATCCTTCTGGCATATCCCTTTGTGACTGCTGCTCCCAAAACCCAACAAATACTCTGTGGCTCAAATGGGGTGCTCTCTCAGGAGGTGCTAATCCACAAGATGCTCTCCACTGGTGGTAGGGATGGAAGGGGCTGGGGGCGGTGCGTATGTCTTAAGCAGTCAATGATATTGAAAAATAGCCCTGCAGGAGGATTAATTATGTGATCTGGAGCAAAGAAAATGGAGCAAAAAGAGTGTTTGAAAATCTCTGCCACTCTCCTGTCCTCCCCCCACCTCACTTTCTCATTTGGAAACTCTCTCAGATGCCTCGCTCTCTCTGGATGTTTTGATAAGGCCTTTTCTTGTTTCTTTCCTGCCCCAAGCAAATGTGATTTGATTTGGCTTCTTTCCTCCCGTCCCTGGTTTGAGGTGTGTACTGGTGGCTATCTGTTCAATTCCATCTCTCCGCTTGTTCATTTTCTATACAATTCCTTTACACACCCTCCCTTCAGCCAAATGGATTTTTTTAATCTACCTTGTATTTTAAGTTGTCTTGATATTGTTAGCCTTTGGGCTTACGAGACTGTGTTTCTAATACTTTCCTTTCCTCTCTATGCCCTGTCTCCAGCTCATACTAGAGGACAGCTTTGCATTCCTTTCTATCAACTCCATAATTGGTTTGCAGAAAGTTTTAGCATCATTATTAGAGATATGTCAGAACCAATACAATGGGCCTGATTCCCCAGCAATAGAAAGTGAAGAACTACCAAGGCAATGAGAATCATTTATCACCTGCAAGGGCAGATTGAAGCCACTGCATCCAAAAAACCTGTTTGAAATTATGGGATTGTCCTCCCCTCTATAATGAGCTGTAAGTCCGGACAGCAGAAATTATTCCAGATCCATACTTGGCTATTCAAGTTCTGGTTCAGGATGGGCAAGTAGATTGGGATGTTCATTTGGATATGGTAATATCTCCAGATGCTCACATGCTCCTCATAAGTGGACTCTTGGGTTACACGCAGTGTTTGTCTAACCAAATGAATTTCAACACCTACTTTCAGCCCACTACAGAACGCTCCCCTTCCTCAAACTTTCTTACACTCAACTGACCACTCAGAAGCCCATTGCTTACATGTTTTACATTTTTAAAAATCTCTTGCAAAAGAAAATTGCTGGCCACCCAATATATGAGTGTCTGATGAAATATTTCTTCACCAGCAGTGTTTTTTTCCCCAATATACGTTTCAGTACTAATAATAAAGAAAACCCTCATGCTTTGATTCTAAAATACTGAAACCTTTTGCATTATTTCCTAACATTCTGATCTGGCTTTTCTCAGTTTTGATTTTTGTTTTTTTGATAGTGTGCGACCACTATATAAAATATCATCTTATTTATGCCACGTTTCAGCACTGAAAGTTCGTTGCTTGTTGCAGATGCCATAGCTATATTCACATCAAAATGACCTGTTTCTTTGCCTCGTTTAACTCCAACATATTCCAGCTGGAGTAAACCAAAGTACATAATGTCACTGTCCCAAAAAATAGCACTTCAGTTTCTCAATAAATCCAAACTAAACTCATTGTGTGGGTATGTCTGAAGAGATTTACTTTGACCATCAACTGTGGAAACATAGGTTGGGACTTGTCAGTGAGTGCAGCAGTTCACACAGGAGGGCACTGAAAGTCCGTCAGCTCGGCCAGGAAGCAACAGTAACCACTCAGCAGAAGACTATGGCTTCCCTGAGCCCTGCACTCACCAGCCCTGATGCAGCTTCCCTCTCGTGGGAACATGCTGCCACCCAGGAGTCAGGCTGCAGGGTGTGCCCGGCCCTCACACTGCTGTCAGATGACAGCAGTAAGCATGCCTGTGGGAGTTGTGCCCAGGTAGAGCAGCTCCTCCTCTTAGTGACGGAGCTCAGGGGGAAGGTAAGCAGGTTGAGGGCCATCAGGGAATGCAAGAGAGAGAGATAGACGCTTGGAGTTGTACCCTGGCTCCCATGACAGAAACCCCACAGGAGTACAGAAGCCCTGCTACTCCCTGTCCTCTCTCCTCCCAACTGAATGTGGTGATTTGGACGATATAGGGCAATGGCAGAAAGTCCTTGCCCGACGGAACAGGCGCCACAGGCATGTCTGCCCAGTGACTACCCCACCTTCGCAGGTGGTCTTGCATAACAGGCATGATGTTCAGCAAGGGGAACCAAATAATAACAAAAAGGACACCTTGCCTAGCTTGGAGATGGCATCGAGGCTAAGATGGGGTAAGCCTCGCATCAAAACATCTGATAAAAAGAAGGAAAGATGGGTCCTTGTCATAGGGGATTCAATTCTGAAGGGCATGGAAGGCCCGATATGCAGGCCAGACCCATTACATCGAGAAGTCTGCTGCCTACCTGCAGCCCAAGTCAAGGATGCAAAGATGAAGCTTCCTCCCCTAGTACGGTCCTCTGATTGCTATCTCCTTTTGATATTTCAGGTAGGCAGTGATGAAGTTATGAGAAGTCATCCTAGGGCAATGAAGAAAGATTTTAGGGCCCTGAGACAACGGGTCAAGGGATCACAGAATCACAGAATGTTAGGGGATGGAAGGGACCTTGAAAGATCATTTAGTCCAACCCTCCTGCCAGAGTAGGACCACCTAGAGTAGATCGCACAGCAACACATCCAGGCAGGTTTTGAATGTCTCCAGAGAAGGGGTGGTAGGCCTTTTTGTTCTCAAAAATATTAACACACTGCCCCACGAGCACTAAGCTACTACCTCCAGGCACCTCTCTGGCAAACCCATATACATCCCCATCCCCCTTCAAATCTAGTTTAAAGCTCTCTCAATGAGCCCTGCTGACTTGTCCTAGAACCCTCTTCCGCCTGTGAGATAAGCTTTTCCCATCCATTAACAGCAGGCCTGATGTCTTGTAGATCAATCCATGATCAAAGAACCTGAAGTCCTGCCAGTGGCACCAGACTCGGAGCCAGGAATTCATCTGCTGGCTCCTCCTGTTTACCACCTCATCATTCCTCACAACTGGAGATATAAAGGAGAATACAACTTGTGCTCCTGATCCAATGATAGGACAAGGGGCAACTAGTGCAAGCTGAGGCATAGGAGATTCCACATTAACACAAGGAAAAGCTTTTTCACTGTGAGGGTGACAGAGCACTGGATCAGGCTGCCCCGAGAGGTGGTGGAGTCTCCTTCTTTGGAGACATTCAAAACTTGCCTGGGTGCATTCCTGTGCGATCTACTCTAGGTGGTCCTGCTCTGGCAGGGGGGTTGGACTAGATGATTTTTCACGGTCCCTTCCAACTCCTACCATTCTGTGATACTGTGAGTCCAGCTTCTGCCTCCACAGCTATTTTTGGCCCTCAGGGTCCTAATGAAAATAAAAGCTCAATGTGCCTTACTGTAGGTGAGCCAGTTTCACTGTGATGATGTTCCAAAAAAAAAAAAAAAAGACAACAAACTCCAAGCTCTCTGGACATGGGAACTGACCCCATAATGTGTACCCTATTAGAAGAGATCAGGTTGAGTTTTGGTATGTATATCTATCCACAGTCACTGCAGGATTTCAAAGCATTTTCAAATCATTTGCTAATGAATCCTCATAGCTCACTGTGAAGTTCATCAGCATTATTTGAAAATTCCAATCAGTGAAAAAAGCAGCACTGATTTGACCAGGCTCATACAGTCAGTTGGTAGCACAGACGGAAAGATAGCCAAGCAAGTATCCCAGTACGCACACCCACTCCCAGGTCAGTCTGCAAAGAAAGGGCTAAGCTGGGCAATTTGCCCTATTCTGCTTGGTTCAAGAGCTTACAGGGAAACCCATCTCACTGCTTTGAAGGAGTTCACACATTTTTTGCCCTGTATCTGCTGAAACTACACTGATCCTCTGTTCATAATGCTGTAACCATGAGAATATGTTTACAGGATTACTTAAAAAGGAAACTGTTTCTCATGAGTCTTATTTTTTAAAAAACATAAACTCTTCTTTTTATGACCTGGCTTTTTCTCTTAAAATAGTGGGCCTGATTCACATGGGAATCTCAGGTCAGTTCTATTCAAGTGGAAAAAATTTGGCTCAGAAAAAAATTTGAATTAACTTTTTGATCCATCATTATACAATGTCATTTTCTTCTGCCCTAGGTTTTTTTCTGCTGCTGTTGATCATATCTTCCTTTATTGATATTCTAGTCATACGCATTATCCCACCCGGTTTCTGTAATGCCAACTAAATCATTGTTTTCATGCACAAAAACTTCTCACTGTTCCTGCTTAGTAATTTGCCAGATTTCTTGTGTTGAGACACTGAGGAAACAGTTTTGTCCATTTTTCTCCCACACCCTATAACATCATCTTCCTTTTTGATTGCATTCCTTTTTCCTAGTCCTAGAGACATAGTCAGACCATATTTCTTGCTCACCTTTGGGTGCTTCTTCAATAGCAATTAATATGCTTTGTGCCTCACTGCGGCTTAGTTCAGTTCCTATGAACCATATGGTTCAGTCTTCCCTGCTGAGAAATCACCAGGAACCTCCTTCTCCAACTCTGTTCTCATCCTAGATGGCATCTCCTTTTCTGTCAGTCACCCCAGTGCTCTCGTAGGGATGACAATAGGACTTTCACATCCCCTCCCCTTCTCTGGCAACACCAGCCTCCAGAAACAGAAGGCGGCATGCAACCCTACAAGTAGAATCACAGAATCATTTAGGTTGGAAAATCCCTTTAAGATCATCAGTCCAACTGCAAGTACCTTCATGCCCTCTTCTCCAGGCCACTCTTCACCAAATCCTTTTCCTACCCAGTCTCACACCATGCCTCTGGTTCACTAATTTGCTTTACTTTCCTACGCAGTCTCTTCCCACAGAGCTTAGCTTTAATAGATTAGAGCCACCAAGGCTTTAAATTTTCCATTCCCCTGTTCCTATAATTCAGTGAAGGAACTCAGTGGTGACTGGAGACGGACTAAAAGGACAAACCCTGCCAGCAAGTCATCCAGAGACCCTCCAGCTCCTTCCCCAACCACACTGTAAGAATACTCCTGATCCAAGGATGCTCCATGCGTAGGAGTTTGCCCAGTTTTGGCCACTGCCCTCCTAAAATTAATGATTATTCTTCCCACTGCCAATATAACTTTTATCTCTGCTACATAGCCACTGCTGTTTTCTGTGATTCCCATGTGACAGTTTCAGGCCCTGCCTTGCAGTTATTCACCTTTCCCCAGTCCTCTTCCTTTATTCCATCTACCCATCAGCTCCTGCACCCACAGTAAAAGGAATTACATCCCATGAAACTGGCAATTGGAACTTTTAATAGTACTAAAATAATTTAGTCCATACTACAGGTAATTTTATTAACAGTCAATATTTTCTACACTAAATGACAGATTTATTACAGCACATTATTTTTATTATTGAGTGTAATCATATCCCCATGCTACTGAAATCCCCTGGGCATCTACAGTGTTCTAGCAGTAATAAATAACCAACGCACACGGAAAAACTTTGCTAAGGTGAATTTAAGGTTGTGGGCACATATCAGTGGTTTGAGTGCATATTGCCTCTCAAGAACATCGGAGTTAACAAGTTGCTTGCAAGCAACAGCACTAAACAATTCGCATTTCTTACATGTTTCTGTCCTCTATCCCATGTAGCCCTACGTCATAGGGGTTTTCTCCAACTATTCTCTTATCTCTCCTATGGACACACTTTATTTGCACCATCTCTCTGTGTTTCCTTGTAGCAGCATAAGTTAGGCCTAGTTGACAACAATGTTAATATACATACCCTAGTTAACTTTATGGGGTAAGTGAATAACTTAGATTTAGGAATTTAAGCAAGAACAGGTCAAGAACCACTTGTCCAGATGAGCAGGTTGAGAGCTCTCAGCAGTGACAACAGATAGTTGAGGGAATTTAAATGGGCTAATTGAGCATTGGGTAATCTCTACCAAAACGTCTATCTGACAGCACCTGGAGTTACTCATGGAGCGAACCCAAGGGACCCCACCACCCAGCAGTGGGACTATGCATTTATGCCCGGCACGGCTGGAGCTGATATGCTGACCCATCCAACTTTTCTTCTGGGCTGCATCATCTCTCCCACTGAACAGAGAAGTTGTGTAATTCAAAAGTGCATATATCTGTGATTAAAGTGTTCTGCTATCTAAGTCCATTTAGTCTCTGCAGTATCATTTGGTCCTAAATGGCAACAGGCCTGTTTCCCTGCATGTACACCTATGCAGCATCCCCATGGTCACCTGATCAAAGACAGGATAAGAGGCAGTACATGCTGTGTTTGCTCTAAGCTATGCACATGCTCATCAGCCAGCTGACAGGCCACACTGGGCAAGTCACACTTCAGCTCTCACCATCATTTTTTTCTCCCAGAGAGGACACTCATTTAAGTCTGTCTCCCTAGCCCAGCCTCCAATTTTCTTGGTACTTATAGGAACTTCACATTTTTCGAATTGCCTACCCTGTTAAGAAATTTGGCTGAAATCAGTCAACTGATACCAGAGAAAAGCAGGACTGACAGGTTGACATGCAGGTAGACAGAATGATTGCCTGTCCCTTGCTTCTTTAAGAATCCAGGATATAGAAAAAACTTGAAATGTAAAAATTCCTGTTAAGGTGAACTACTGAAACATAACTCCTGTGCTGTTTAAACTGCATTCCTACAGAATAACATTTCACCATTTCCCCTTCATTGAAGACTTTTGAAGCTATGCACCAGAGGGTACAGAACTATTTGTTATCTACTCCAAATAATAATCACGCTGCTTTGTTACCACATTAACCTTTGGTCTTTTTCAGGCAAAAACTTAAGTCTCACAATCAGGGAAGATGAGGTTTATCTGTGAAGGCAGGTGAGTGCAGCATGCAAGAGCACTAAGACAGCAGGGCATGAGGTGGAATTGTCAAACTTAACCTTGTAGGCTGCTAAATACCTTCCAGAGCAGCTGCCTGACCTCAGCATCTGGCAAGGTCACAGCCCTATGCTGCACAGGGAAAGACTGCCTTCAGCATGCTGTTTGTGTAAATGAGGATTTGTGTGCTATGTATGACTGTAAATAAAGCAATAAATCTCCCTGCTTAAGCTTGGAATATTCTCATTCTTTGTAGTCACACAATGGACTAAAACTACTTGCAGTTAGGTTCAGCTGTGTTTTGCCTTATGCTGAGGCCTCTTCACAGTGGAAAAGGGACAAAGAACTGAAATGATTTTGCCAAGACACTCGATCTTGTCTCTTCAGTTTCCTAACTCTTTATTTGTACTGCTTTTTAAAATGCTTGCATGTTACCTGCTTAAACCACACCAATGAACCTGCAATAGGAGCTGAGCAAGAGATGGCATGTCTAATACTGTGAAGAAAACTGATTTTCCTGCTTTCAGCCCAGTAGAAGTCAAAGCACTGATTTTATCATCAAAAAGAAATTCCAAGGAAGAGGGGAAAAGAGGTTGTTTAACAGAAAAGAAAAAAAACCCCAAACCATTTCCTTTCAAGCCAAGCTTGAAGCAAACACATCATTTCTGTCAAGTGCTGCACAGCTTCTGGGGTTCAAGGCCGCTGTTATTCTCATTGGGTCACACTCCTTGGCTGGCCTGTGTCTCCCAAGATGTGCAATAGCTTGTGAGAGCACATCTACCACCTTGCTTCCTGCAGGACACTTCATGCACTTCTAACATGCAATGCATTATAAAGTAGTATGGAAAAAAACCCAATCTAGTATCTTTCCCTTTGCAGATCAGCACAAACATATTCTGGAACTCAGATTCTTCATGTGTTATTAAGCACCCATGCTGTTACGCGGGGGAATAATGCAATTTTTAACTTAGTTGTTAATAGATACAGGCTATAATTTTAAAAATATTTAATATTTTACAGTATCTTCTATGAGTTCAGTGGGATTTGGGTGTCTGAGCAAACAGAGTCCTTTGAAGAGCTAAAGCATATAGAGCTTTGAGATCCTTGAATGAAAGAAGCTATAAGTAGCACAAAGAATCATTGGCTACACAGGCAGGAATTGCCATTATCATCTTATTTGGCGATAGCAAAGCCCTGTATAACAGCTCAACACATTAGGCATTAACAGAGAGATAAAATATTCCCTAAAATAGGAAGCTTCCTCTAGTAAACCTCTGAAAATTGCTGAGCTGATTGAGAAATTCCTATCTTCTTAATGCTTTTTGTATTAGATCTTTGGCCCACCGATATATTATTCCTTACAGTGGAATTGGAAAAAAATGTTCTGCAATAATGAGCATTCAGCTGCGTTAACATTCATGCTCAAAAGTACTGTACCATACACCAGAACACAGCCCATATGAAGGAGTTGGAGTTGGCTCTGGGGCTGGCTAGGGCAACAAGTCTCCCTCTCAACCCTCTGGTACCTCCTGCAAGCTTAGCACAGTCCATGAAGCCAACAAAGAGCTGGGAGGAAGAGAAAGAAGTGTTACAAGACAGAAAGCAAGAGAAGGACATTTGAATTTCATAAGACAGGTTAACCCCGCAGGGCTGAGGGAAGCAAAAACAACTTATTCTGAATAAACATGATATGGAAATTGCAGAGATAGAATTGAGCATGAATTTATCTAGGAAGCTACAGCACATGTTCGTGTGAGATGCCATCAGGAAAACATTGTGAAAACTGAAGACAAGAGAAGGGATCTCACCAGTGACATCTGAACCCCAGATTCCCTGTTCCCAGAACTCATACTTTCGGTATGAGGTAGTGGGATAGCGATGTCCACCCTCCAGAAGCAGCTCCCACTACAGTCCCTTTGCTCAGCCACCAGGCTGAAACAAGTCCTCAAGAAGTATATTACATGCTTTGTGTTTCCCAGCTCCCAGATCATGTCCCAGCATTGTCAGTGGGAATGCTAGTTGACAGTCGTAAAATAGCGACAGGGAACACATTAACAGTTAAACAGCAGGGACTTCTGTGGGCCAGTGCTTGACTCTACATCCCAGGCTTCTCTCACTGGTTAGCAGAGATGCAGTAAATTACCAAGCCTACGTACTTCATTTTCTCTCAAGAGCAGGAAAGATGGTAAGGGGTAACGCATACATACAACATGGAAGCAGGCACTGCAATGAAGTTTCATGCTCTTGTCCCAGGCAGTCCTCCTTAGCATGACTGATATTCCCAGGCAAAACAGAGTCAATTTACACCCATTCTGAGTGTATAAATGTATTTGACAGATGAGCTCCAAAGAGCCTAGCGGATATGATTTAAGATGTTACCTTGTCCCAGCTGTCTGTCCTGTCCCTCTGCCAGAAGTTACTGCCCCAACAGCAGGTAAAGCAGAAGAAACATGTGCCTGCACCTTGAATTCTCTATCTCAGGCTCGTGTATTAGCATAAACTGCCAATGAAGGGTGGGTTTGTGCTAATATATCAGATGAAATCTGCAGCCACTGGAGCACAGGCATATGTCTCATTCTGCCAACTCTCCAGTCATCTCCAGCAAAGGAGCAGAAAGGACAGCTGAGGGTATTAAAGTCATGTGTGCTGTGTACAGCTAGTCATATGTATATATAGTACTCTGATGAACACACTGTTTTCAAGTCCATTTTCCTAAAGCCTGGTAACCTGCAGACCCACTGATGCACAGCCTGGACAATGGCTATCAAGCATTGTAAGACAAGCAATCAATGCTAAGGAACACACTTAAAACGGCACAGCTACAAGCCTGCCTAGGGCAGGGAGGGAATGGTGACTTCAGTCAGCTCCCCCACCAACCTCTTAAACCACCTGGGAGAATGCCAGCTCATGTCCTGGCTCATCATCATCAAGAAGGTTGATAAGTCATCACCCAGCCAAAACTTCTTCAGAATTCTTAACAATTTACTGGAAAAATTCCAGGGGTGAAAAAAAGGCAGAATAATCTGGTCAGCTCATTCTAATATCCATTTCTGCTATCACTGTCAGTGATGTATGTTTATGCTAAATGTTTCTTTATCTCATACAGCATAGGACTTGCTTTTTACATGAAAATCATTTGTGCTTTGGAAAATCCTGTAATGCGCTGATTTGCTTTGCTTTTTGTTGTATGCTCTCACGTTCTTGTTTGTTTTGTGCTTGTATCTCTTGTTTATGATCTCTCTGTATGCTGAAAATCCAGTACAAATATTTAGCAAAAAAAAAAAAAAAAAAAGCAGCTCATTGCTGCTTTCAAGCAGAAAATTTGCCTCTGCATCACAGAACACCTATTTTGGTTTGTATTTAATTATTTTAATAATGCATGAATATATATCTATAGATCAAATCTTTCCTTGATTAGATTCTACAGTGGTGGGTGCTTTATAAAAGTCAATAGATAGAATCAGCTGTAATCCATTTATGGCACACTCATCTTTGATGAGAAGATATATCAATTGTTCCTTTTCATATATGACAGGCACAAAACTCTTTTCACTCCATTGATTTAAAAGCGCTTTTTTTTTTTTTTTTTCATTTAAGGACCCCTGGATGATCTTCTCTTCTGACACTTCAAGAACACTTGGGGCAGTCCTGGAAACCACAAAGAAAGACCCATGACATGGATAAGGAAACTAGCATATTTCCTCTAAATTATTGTTCTAGCATAGACTTAATGGGCAATGTACAGAGATGCATAATGGAGTCCTAGAGCTCTCCCTTCACAAGGTAGACTTATCCCAGTCAGTCTGCTCCTTACTTTTCCTTGCGGTTTCACCTAGAGCCCAAATGTTTTTGAACTGCCACGCTTATACCTGTTCCCCCCTGTGAAACCTCAGGCTAGCCTATTTTTTTTTCATATAACCTGATTTTGAGTGTCCAGATACATACCAGTGACTTCACTGATTATGGCATCTAAACTCAAGAGGCTGATGTGAGTCTCAGACTGCCTAGAATACACAGCTGTCAGACCCACACTCCAACTGCAGTCAAGGGAGAGAAACAGTCATCCTAGAAGAAAAATTTAGAGCACTGAGACATGTGACTCTTCCATGGGCAATATTGTAAGCCAAACTTTGGTAGGCCTGGAAAAGACTTAGTCTATTTGTTGATCCATTGCCCATCATTCTTTTTTTAACTTAGTAGGCACATCTGTCCCTTTTAAGCATGTTAACAGTTGGCCTGAATGTAGCTATGATGTGTCTCAGCCAGTGCCATCAGAAATGGAAGGTATCTAAAAACGCAGGAGCCTTTGCCAAAAATGTTGATGTTGGTTGCAGTCTCTGAAGCAGGTATTAGGGTTCCAGTAGGTGAAATAAGCAAGCCTCAACAGGCACAGAATAGCTGCTATTCCTGTGTCTCTCCAGCTTTGAGGCTACTTGTTGTAACCAATTTCATCCTTTCCTTAGATGGTCACCGAGTGATGGGAGAACCTCCCTAACCGAGATTTTCCTGGGAAGAATTCTGATGTTTCTGTATTTACCTTGGATATGCAAGAGATCTGTTGTTATACAAAGCAACTTTTTGTTTGTTTGGGGTTTTTTTGGGTTTTTTTTTTGCATTACAGAAGCACTCTGTGGCTTTGCCAGTTTGGATTGGAAGCAGAGGACTTTGAGGCCACCCTGGGGGTTTCCAGGCAGAACAACTGTGAAGCTAGAGCTATAAATTTAATCACTGTTTATTGATGTGGCGATGTTGGGTGTATTGATGTATTTTATTGCTAAGCAGTGCATTCTCCCCATGTTTTTTCCCCCTTGAGCAGATTAACTGCAGATTCCAAAATCCTGTCCAGCAGAGACATACGTGTTATACTGTTTTCACTTTGCTTGCCTCCCACATAAAAGAACAGCTGTGAATGTCAGCTGAGGCTGATTTCTCCTGCACAATAGCCTATCATTTTTGTAAAAATAAATAAATAAGTGGCAATCATTCATTTTTTTTTTCATGGATATAAACACTTTGGGTCAAACTCAAAGTGACTGAAATGATATTGCATTTTACCTCAGGTTGATAAGTAGTTGTAATTTACAGGCCAATAGAACTGGGTAGATAGAAAAGCAACTAGCAAGTAGAATTAAGATAAAGAACCTCCCACTCTCACTTTGTCTTACACCTTTCACTGAGCTGCCTTTGCTCCTGCATCATTTGTTTCTTGACTGTATGCCTTTGTAAGTTACACTAAGTTGCTGCCAGGTAACATACAACATCATTTATATCACCTTTGAGCAGTGCCCAATTACAAAGCAAGGTGCTGGAACCACTGGTTCAGTCCCAAATACACAATCAAAGCAACTTCTGCAGCAAGAGCAGGCACAAGTTTAAGTCTTTATATAAAGCTACAGAAATTAAAAGCACAATTGCTGGGTGAAGTGCAACCCATATGTATCTGTCCCTTAATAATAAAGGCTTATTGTCATAGGTTGGGCTCTAAACATCCAATGGTATCTTTTACCTTTATTCTCTGCATAGCAGCCCTAGAGTTCGCTAAGCTATCTCCAGCTGTTATGATACTTCAACTTGGTACAGTGTTATGCAGTTGCTACAACAGGACCCAAGAACAGTAAAGCCTGGGTCATTAAGATGCATTGTTTTCTAGCCCAGAGATAACTTGACTCAAGCATCTCTGCATTGCTCTTTTGCACATCACAGAGGAGCCCTGAAGGATCCGGCTATATTAGGCTTAAACAGCAAGGATTTTCTAAAACACATGGTGAATTCCAGTTGCTGTTGTTTGGATCTCATCCCTCCTCCCAGCCTGCATTTAAAGAGTGGCTTTGGGTGAGCCATTTCCCATTTTTATCCCTCCATTGGTCCCCATAGCATGGAAGTACTGTAGAACCTCATGAAGGCAAGCACTTCAGGCCCATGTCAGTACTAGGGCTTGAAACTATTCAAGTAATTGCCATATTGCAGTTGCTATTGGATATATGTAACCTTTAGAATGGATACTGAGCTTTTTCCACTGAAAATTAGTATTGGTTTGGATATGACAAAGAATGGGAGAAGCTCTCAAGTATATATATCAAAAAACCCACTTCGGCAGTGGCAGCAGTACGTTAGCATATGTAAGACCCATTTGGGTTTATGAATTCTGGAAGAATTATATTAAATCCTCTTGCATTTACATCTGCTGTGATGGTTTCCCCCTTCCCTCCAACTGGAGATTGGGAACATTAATTGTCATTTGTGAAAAGTTCGTTATAGATACAGAGCTCCCCATTCACACCGGTGCCAAGTACTAGTAGCTACTTTCTCACTGGAAGCCTGGAGACCCCATATATTCTTACTCACTATATCCTTGACCTTAACAGACCTCAGTCTAGGGACACATCTTTAGGACTTACTCATAACACACAAGTGACAGAACAACATTAAGAGCTCTATCCACTGTATGTATAACACTTCCCATTTTCCAGATGAGTGGTTTTCAAACTGTGGTCTGCAGATCTTTAGGGCCTTGGTGTATTTCTGTCTCTGATGTGTATTGCAAGGATCTGCATATGGGAATTTCCTAGAAGTGTCTGCACATCCTTTCAAAAGTATAAGCAAATTGAAAGGTAGGGAAAATCTGTGCATTTTTTGAGGCCAAATACATCCAAGATGAGAGAGAAGAGGAAAAGCTCCATGTGACTTCAGGCACTCCCATACATAAGGTATTGCTATCAGTAAGGGCTAAGACCCCATCAGCCTCCTCCTTCCTCTTTCCTCCTGTAAATCCACAACTGATTAAAAACATTAATTAACTGTCAAACCCTCCCCTGCTCTCCGTCAATTAAATCTGTTTTATGTCCATTTTATCTATCCATCCAGATGCTTTAATTAGTCTCCATGATTGCAATTCATCAGCACTTCCTAGGGGTAAAACACATCAGCAGTCTTCTGCCTGTCCCTCTACACAATTTACACAACACCTCAGCTAATGGGGCCCTGAGCCCAACTCATGTTTGGGGCTCAACTACAATGCAAATAACAGTAATGATTAGTACAAAGGGAGCTGTCTTTCCATTCCCAGCTAAAAATATTGTGTCTCCATAATCCACAATACAATGATTCAGTAATGCCATTTGTGTCTCCTGATTCCCTAATGCAATGACTTAGTATCACAGGGATATGCACATTATCTCCTGTTTGTAAATTTTTAGCAGGTTTATAAATACAGCACGGCCTTACTGTGAAACCTCACGGTCTCTCTGAACCCAAAAAAGTTTAAAATTAATAATAAATGATAAAACTTGGGGGAAAATGAATCAGGCTTCATTAAATGATAAAATCCATGAGGAGCCGAGGGCAAGGACAGGGGCAGGGACTCAGTTAATTTGAGAGTAACGTAATTTTGAATTGTTGGAAAGATAACAGTTGAAATTTGTAATATGATTTTAGTCTGAAGGTCATCCCAAGGAGAGAAGGCCACGTAGCTATCTGACCTTCTCCAGAAGAGAGAAAGGGATAATATATTCTGTTATATTGGCAAGATTCAAAGACTTATGTGATCTTGAGCTGTAATGATTAAGAAACCAAGGAGTTCAAATGGCTGAGCTGCCATCATTCCCACTGCAAGTGAAGACCTCCATGCAAGTCTTCCAGCTGTAAAGAAATTTGGGCAGCCAGCCCAGAAAACCCCTTGCCATCCCCCTCCTTGTCTTGTACTCTGGACAGAGAACAGCCATATTGCAACTTCAAGCTTAAGATTCATTCCACAGCAGTAAGATATTTTTGCCATAAAGGCTCTCATGGTAACCTAACCTCTACTCCACGCCTCCATGATGATGCATTAGAGCAGTTAATCATTTATATCCTGTTTATCATCATTTCGCTGTCAGAATCAGACACTGGGCCACTAAATGTTAGTATGGGCTTCCTACATTACAGACATCTGAATTTCAGACAATGTCTGTGGTGAGGGGACTTTACTTTTGTCTACCACCATATGCAAGCAAATATCATCAAGTTTAGTACATTAGGACATGCTAGAAAATCTCTTGGAAAGATTCCCAAGCTCAACAGAAAGACTCCAAAGGAAGACGAATTTACCAGTCTCCCCAGTAAACTTCTGTGGCAGATGCATTGCCGTTATAAAAAGTTGCCTCCTATTTCCACGTTTTTGGTTGGGTTTTTTTTTTAACTTCAATATACATCTTCTAGCATTTTGTAAGACTTTGGCCCTTATATTAACAGGGCCCACACTTTGAGGCAGTAGAATGACATGAAAAAGTAAGAACAGGCATAGCATTAAAGAAAAAAATTAAAATACACTTATTTTGAGCTGGTAAGCATGATGTTGGCATGGCCTCTCCTTTTGTAACTGTGTTTGGATGCTTGAGGGAGCAGGAGCTTTGTATTCCTTAGTTGAAATCTTTAAAAACAGTATAGTCTTCCATTGGAAAATGGTAATCTGACAGAACTGAGCTGTGTAGTATCTGCATGAATATATTGGCTGTATAAAAAGAATCACTCAATGTTATCAAAACACTTTTGAGTGTAAATACATATTTTACAAAGCATTTCAGATATCTTTAAAATATTTATGTTGCAATTAAACTAAAAATACTTAATGTGAGTTTCACAAATTAAGCCAGTAACCAACTGGGGCTTTCTTCCCAGTTTGACAACATAAAATTTTGAAATGTCAAAACTGCCTTCAGGACAAAATTTCCATTCTGTTGCCAGCTGTAATGACATCCCTCAAAAGCTGCAGACCATGCTGCTCTGATCTCTCCAGGTCAGGAGCTTTCAATTGCCGCTTCCTACCTGCTATTCCCACTTTCACATGGGAAAGAAGAACTCACTCAAGACCACCACATGTCAAAGTCAGCACGCAAAGAAAGTCTTTCTTCAACTGGGTCTGTGCCCACAGAACTTATGTGGGTTATAGCTGGGAAATAAAAAGTTACCAAGGCCGACAACTCATCCGCTACCACAATTTATTGTCATCTCTGATCTCCTGACAGACACATGAATAATCACTCCTTAACTATTTAGGCCATTTATCAGTTTTGTCAAGAAGCATAGCTATGCCAACAGAGGGTGGTAACTTCTGGTGATGAGCAGCTGAGATCACTAATCTTCATCCAAGATTGACTGCTGCTTTAACGCTTCAGTTGCAAGTAAACTCTAGGTTCACACTTGGTCTGATGTACGAAAAGAAATGCAAGTGCATGCAGGTTGCACTCAATACGCATGGAGCTTTCTATACAACCCAAGGCTTTTCAACAATGAAAAAGCCGCATTTGAAAACTCACAAAAATAGTAAGAGCATCAAAATATAGCTAAGTATAACCACCTTACAAACATCTATCACATCTCAATACAACCCAGACATCTTCCTGCCAGAGTTTTCACATTCTGATTCTGGTCCCTTAGAGATCCACGAGATATATTTACAGTTTCCATAAAAATAAACAAGAGAGACACCGTTATGTTAAATCACCATACAGGGGTCCTCAGTCTCAGGAAATTTTGTAGGGATTTGCAAACTAAAAGAGATTGAAAACCACTGTTCTCTATCAACTCCCCAAGAATCTATATGGTGATACTAAATACCTCCATATATTATTTGCATACACTGCAGATGTTTGCATGCTGTGATTATGTAGAATAAGAGTGCCTTGAATCTGTAAAACACTGGCCTTATTTATATACAGTGCCATACTTGGTATTTTATGTTTATATTTTCTCATAAGCCACCTTTATATATTGAATTGGTGGGAACTATCAAAACAGCTTTGAAAACAGCAAACACTCAATCACAGGTCAATTTTTCTGCCAATTCACTTTCATGTTTATCTGGGGAGGGAATTTTGGCTTCGGTGGTGTCAGAGCAAGTTTCCTCACTGACTTGAGAGGTCTCAGGATTTCAGTCAACACGTTATAATATTTTTATGCATCTCAGGCAAAGTAATTTCTAGCCTTTCTTTTTGGAAACTATTTAATAGCTCAATGAACTTCACAATAAGGGTTTTCTCATTCTTATTTCTTCCCATCACTGCTAGCTCTGACCAGCTCACATTAACTAATTCCTTCTCCACTTGGTGTTTACACACTTCAAATATTCATAGAGGGCTACATTTCTCCACATTCCCAGCACTGCCAGATGCATTAACTTTCACTTTTGCCAAGTTGAATCTTCATTTGTTTTCTTACCAAGTCTCTAATCTCTCTAGGTATCTTTGTATTATTACTATTTAATTTCTGTTAAGTACTGACAGTATGCCAGTGCCTTCAATTTGTTGGATGCTGCACAGATTGGAAAGGCACACTTCTCCTCTTGTGGAGCAGACAGTCTAAAAGACAAAGCAAAGATGGGACAAAGTGTCCTCACAGCTCAGAGCATATGGTCAGGCTTGGAGTATGGGTGCAGCTGTGAAACTAGGTTGAGAAATGGAAATAGGCAGGCCATTTCTGCAGTCCTGGTAAAGAACACATTTCCCAAGCATCAGAAGGAAAAGTTGAGCTAATTTTATGGAAATTTTAAGGAAAAGAGGTGGCATGAGGCTGAGATAATGGATTTGGGGAGCATGGCAGGATGCAGAACAAAAAGCAGTTCAATAGCCAAACCAGTGCCCATCTTAGATGAACATAGCTCCAGCAAACGGAGTGGTAGCATGCATGAGGATAGTACCCTATGCTCTTTGCTCATAAGTGAAGGCAACAAAATAAAATGTTGGAGCCACCATCACAAAGGCAAGAGACAATGAAGGGGTGATTAAGTGAACAGCCATCCTGAAAATGTCTGAGGAAAAAAGTAAAGACGAGAGCAGACTCAGAGAACCACAGATGAGATCAGGGAAGAACATGCAGCCCAAAAGCTGCCAACACTGGTGACAGCAGCTTTACTGTCCTGCCCTGCACCCCAGCTGCGGTTCTACCTGTCTTACTAGCATCCATGCAAGAGATATGGATGTGCTACTTAGTCTTTTCTTCTAGCTATACACATAGTCCACTTTGGAGGAGTGGACATATTTTCTTCTCCCCACTGCATAGATCTATGTTCTACCCAGGAAACACTCCTTCTCATATTCCTTAAATCTCAGAAAAGCAGATGAGGTTTTACAGCAAGACTCTTCTTTCAAGGACATCAACATTGAAATAGATCTTGACTCTTTAATCACAAGGCAAGAAAGCACACTAAACGGAACTGGAAGTTTCCCCCCACCAAGAACAGATTAGAGGCTCTCCCAGCCTGCTTTCCATGGTCTAAGAAGGAACAGCTGAAGGGAAAGCCAGGGACCAAATGTACTTCCCCTCAACGACTTCAAATTCTGCCAGGGGCTCCTAAATCTTTGGAGAAGATTATGGAGCAGTTCCCCTTGAGAGCACTCACATAGAAGGACAAGCAGGGACTCAGTCCCAGCCAGCACAGGTTCATGAAAGGCAGGTCCTGCTTAATCAGCCTGATTTCCTGACCTGCCTAGTCCATGAGGTGAAGGCTGTGGATGTTATCTACCCGGACTGTAGTAAAGTCTTTGACACCATATCCCATAACATTCTCCTAGAAAAGCTGGCAGCTCATGGCCTAGACAGGTGTACACTAAGCTCAAAAAAACCTGGCTGGATGGCCAAGCACAGAGAGTGATGGTGAATGGAGTTAAATCCAGCTGGTGGCCAGTCACAAGCGGTGTCCCCCAGGGCTCAGTATTGGGGTTAGCTTAACATCTTTATCAATGATCTGGATGAGAGGATTGAGTGCTCCCTCAGTAAGTTTGCAGATGACACCAAATTGGGTGGGAGTGTTGATCTGCTTGAGTGTAGGAAGGCTCTGCAGAAGGATCTTGACAGGTTGAATCAATGGGCCGAGGTCAACTGTATGAGGTTCCACAAGGCCAAGTGCTTGGTCCCGCGCTTCGGTCACAACAACCCCATGCAGTTTTACAGGCTGAAGGAAGAGTGGCTGGAAAACTGCCCAACAGAAAAGGACCTGGGGGTGCTGGTCGACAGCCAGCTGAACATGAGCCAACAGTATGCCCAGGTGGCCAAGAAGGCCAACAGTGTCCTGGCCTGTATCAGAAATAATGTGGCCAGCAGGAGCAGGGAAGTGATCATGCCCCTCTACTGGGCACTGGTGAGACCACATCTCGAATACTGTATGCAGTTTTGGACCCCTTATTACAAGAAAGACACTGAGTTGCTGGAGCGTGTCCAGAGAAGGGCAATGAAGCTGGTGAAGGGTCTGGAGAACAGGTCTTATGAGGAGCAGCTGAAGGAACTGGGGTTGTTTAGTGTGGAAAAGAGGAGGCTGAGGGGAGAATATTGCTCTCTACAACTACCTGAAAGGAGGTTGTAGTGAGGTGGGTGTTAGTCTCTTCTCCCAAGTAACTAGCAATAGGACAAAAGGAAATTGCTTCAAGTTGCACCAGGGCACGTTTAGATATTAGTAAAAATTTCTTTACTGAAAGAGTGGTCAAATGTTGGAACAGGCTGCCCAGGGAAGTGGTGAAGTCACCATCCCTGGAGGTATTGAAAACACATGTTGATGTAGCACTTCAGGACATGGTTTAGTGGGTATGGTGGTACTGAGTTGGCAGTTGGAAGGGCAGGATCCTAGCTACGGCAGGATCCGCTCTGTCACCGGGCAGTGTCCTGCATTATTTCCAACACATAAGTACGTACAGCAGTAGTACTCATTCATTAATTGTTACAGCAGTTCTCATACCTGCTCCTTAGGGAAGCTGGTCCTGTACCCTGAACCTTTACCCCAAAACCATGTCAAATGTTTTCTCCAGGTTTAGTGATGAGATCTGGAAAGCTGGCAGCCAGCACTCCTTGTAAGTGTCTCCCACACTCATATACGTGCACCTTCTCCAAACACATAAGCTTCCCAATAGTGCTTCAGGCTCCTCAGTTCTGTGATTATCAGCTAAATCTCTCTCCCCTATTTCTGGTGGGAAAGAGTACTGAGGACATGCCATGATCTTCCATACTTCTTCCCACCTCTTCTTCAACTTCACTCTAGAAGAGACGAGAGAGACACAGTCCCAAGCAAGTCCCACCAGAGAAGGGAGGGAGACATGAATCAGTTATATTTATTCAAGACTTTAAGAAGCTTTTCAGCTCCTAAAATCCACCTTAAAGCTTCTCCATACACACAAGTACCAAAGTACTGGCCCTCAAGGAAATGCAATAATACATATATACTGCACAGATGGGGAAAAGGGTAGGGACTCAAGTCCAGAGCAGAAGCATCCCTGACTGCTTGAAAGCCAGAGAAACAACCACTGCTATTCTCCTTCTCACAGAAACAGAACTTTTTGCAAAGGGCACCCCCCTTCTTTCAGTCATCCTTATTCCTTCCCTCCCAGAAACATACAGACAAGGAGATAAACTGTTTGTAAATAGCAGTTTCACACCAATTAGCTCCATGCTCTACAAACAGCATTGCAGACTCAGTGTGGTGTTTCTAAGGGCTTGTTATTTTAGAGTACTACTTATACATTTCCATATAATTGATCTATTCTACTTTAAAGAGGCCATCAGGAAGATATGTGGGCAATCTATTGTAGAGGTAAGAGAAAGAGGGGCAATGGGAGTTAACATCAGATTAGCTGTGCTTACACAACAGTGTTTTACACTGTGAGTTCTTGGAATGAGAGCAGAGCCCACACTGTTCTCCCCTGCCTCCCCAGCACCCTGCTTTCCCTGGAAGGGAAAGTAGGCACAGCAGTAAAAAGTCAGGAGACCCAACCTCACAGTCATGACAGGACCAAGACAAGCACAGAGAATACTCTGCTCCGTAGCATGGATGCCACCATCTAGGCCCAGATTTCTAGTGCTGGATGTCACCGAGCTCAGAGACCTAGAGACATGACCACATGGATACGGCCTAAATTAGGTACCTTTTGGCTATAGGAGCTTGGTGTACCTGACCAGCAAGAAAGCTGGCAAATGTTGGTAGCAATATACAGAGTACTGGAGCATCTCAGAAATTCCAAGGTCCATGGCCTCAGAAACACCTTCCATGCCCTCAAGATGACATACTATGACAGGAGCAGAAGAGGCAGTCATCAGAACTATGACTATCATCAGTTATCCAAATACAGACATTAAGAGCATTCAGGGCTACTCTGACCTCCTGCAGAGCCCTGGGCATAGCCTCCAACAGTAGTTCCTGCATCACTCTCAACTTCTGGCTCACAGCCCATATAGGAAGGCTGCCAGGGCTGGACTAAAGACTTGAATGCTGGTGAATTCCCCTGCTTCTGACAGAGCTCTTCCAACAGCTCATTACTCTGTTGTGCCTTATTTCCACTCCCAGTTCATCTAGCTTCCATCTCCAGCTCTTGGATCTCTTCATACCTTTGAGTACTAGATTAAAAAGCTGTCCTAGATCAGACAAATTCTTCCCCCATTGACTTTATTCCATGATCAAGCTCCTTCACTTTGATAAGCTAAATAGATGGACATGTTAATGGCTTCCCTGCAGATGAGAATATTCCCAACCCTGAGTGTCTTGTAGTTCATTCTGCCATTTTCAGTTTTTGATGTGTGAACCCCAAAACCAAAACAAGATCTGGAACGAATACACCAATATACATCTACTTAATCCATTTTACTAAAGGCTCTGCAGCAAGGAGCTATACACTACATTCAGCTCTGCCAGGCCATCCAGGAAACATATGCAAGCATCACACCTTGGAACAGAGTGAGAGACTTGAAAACCTGATAATAGATTTCTCCAAAGAATGTGGGAAATATATCTGGGATTTGGTGAGGATCACACAGTTGGCTTGTAGTCAGGATCCAGACAGGATTTTCAATTTGAAGAGTTCTACAACAGTTCTCCTGCTCTAACCCGGCTCCCTGCAATAACTAGCATGATTTCACAAGGGGACCAGTGTACCGCCGGAGTGCAGAGGTCAACATTTGCAAGCACGGCTATCTGTCTAGCAAGTTGAAACACCCCTCAAAACAGAAGACATAGGGCAAACCTTCTACTTGTCTCCTACTCTGATGTCCCTAGTACTCATGTTCAGCTCATGAATACCAGAACCCCAAAGGCATTTACCAAATTAGTCCAGCACAAGAGACAGTTCCCCCAGCCAATGCCCGCTCCACAGTCTCTATTTTCTGATACCTGGCTTCACAGGATTACTCTTGCTTACTAATGCTTACACATTGCTCCACAGAATTGGCCTCACCCTGCCATTAGTTAACATGTAACCTCTGTTATGTGTAAGCTCTATAAGCTGTGATTTTATCATCTCTTCCCACAGACACATCTGGCTTATTATTGTAACAAGTGAACTTCTCCATTTCTTTTTAGGGAATGGGGAGAATATCTGCTAGTTTTAGAATAAAATAGCAGCTTGATGAAGAGACCTTATAGGAAAGTAGTAAAAGCACAGAAGGGTGACAGGAAAGAAGACAAACCTGTCAGTGAAAGAAGCAATCACTGAGAACAGATCAAAGGGAGAAGCTGTAAAAGCAAACCAAATCAGAAACATAAGCAGGAGCCATGAGATGTAGGGCCCTGAGAACAGAAGGTGATTTTGGTGCACAGCACAATGAAGAGGCACCAAAGTGACTTAAGGCAGCAACTGTATAATTAAGAGATCTCTAGGCACCTTCTTGAAGATGTCATGACTTGTAGTCAGGATGAGCAAGCAGAACAGCAAAGCAATACTGCAGGGGCTATCAGCTTGTTGAGTTTCCCCCATGCTAGTATCCAGACCTTCTATATTGTGCTGGGAAAACTTCAAAAGCAAGAAAACATGGGCAGAGATGTGCTTTTTTTTCCTACCCTTTTAAAGTTATTCTGCTGTAGCCTCTTGGTGAAAAGTTCTGTGCAAAGCTAAGTCAGGGATTCACAGAGATAATACAGAAGAAATACATCCATTGGGTAGGAGCTATTTAAATATTTGATGGCTAATATATTAAATGTTAATTGAATACTACAATGATTTTCTCCCATGGACAGCACACAATTAACATTTAATTTGTTATAAAATATTTAATGTTATGAAATATCCGAGGGCAACTGAAATGTCTTTTCCATCAAATTGTCTTAGGACAATGTGTTAAGGGGACAAAAGGTCAGGTTAGCAGTTCAAATTCCTCCAATGATCTGTACAAGAGACATGGGAAAAGGTTTTAGAGCTGGCACAGTTCAAGGACATAGTCAGAGGACATGAGGGGACACACACAGCTAACCTGGATGTGACAGGATCAGATAAGCGAGATTACAAGTCCTTGTGGCCTCAAAGCGCCCAGATTGAAAAGTGCTGTGGTGACTATCCATTCCTCAGAGAAAAGCAAATGTTGTGCACTTAGACCAAGCATCTATCATGTTATTTGTTTCAGAGATGCCAGTGAGGGATTGTAGTCTTAACTGCTCTGCACTCATTTGCTCCAAGGCATATTGACAAGAATAGGATTCAGATGACACAGAACTACAGCTTTGGCTGTGCCAAACTAAGCATCACTAAGCATCAGGGATGTTAATCAGCTTGGGATGTTAAAATTAAGCCAGTTGTTTAGGATCTGAACACAAATCTATCTCATTTGCTGTAGCACTGTTGGACATCCTAGCACTTCAGAAATTTGCCTTGCTCTAGCACCTTGTTTAGCAAGAAGGGTAGGAAACATTTGCTAAGGTTGGAAAGCGGAAATGCGGAAATTATGGAATTCTTAAATGTGGAAAAGGACCTTTTAATTAGTCCCACAGCAAATCCTTCTGCAAGTTTAGGAAAGCTCAGCCTCAATAGTCCTGATATTTTTGAAGTAAAGCTCAAAAAGCAGAAAAAAAAATAATCAGAGTTTCACTGTGTATCATTCTGGAGACAAAGGGAATTCACATACAAGCAAACTAAACCTCTTTTGCAGGTACCTTTAAAGAAGCGACTACCATTGCTAAGAAATATTGAACATCTCCAGGAGTACAGAAGGTTCACCTACTCAAATCAACATTGTTTGGCCTTTATTTACCTCAGCTTTAAAGGCGATATGTGCTTTGTAAAGCTCACTCCTTAATGCAGCTTCTTTTCAATTCCTAACTTTCCTGGGCTCAGACTTTTAATTGACCATTTTCTAAAAATCTGCTAAACAAACTCTAAGCCTTAGGCTTGTAACAACAGATTATTTCTACCTAGGAGACTTTCAGCTTCCAGAAGGTCCTCTCTTTGCTGCTTAGAAAGGTTTGACTAATGTGGGGAAAAAAACCCAACACGTTCAGTCCATGACTATGTGGGGAAAGAACCTCCAGGTTTTATCAGATGGAAGTCTCTGGCCTTCCTGCTATACACTGGCTCATTCCCTCCTTCATGTTGCTTTGATAAGAGCCACATTGTCATCAGCTGCCATGATGAATCGCTACCACTTCATGCACAAGTATACAGCATCAGAGAAGAACCGCATTCGACAAGCTGCAAGGATTGTCTGTGGGAACTGACTGACAGCTTGCAACAAGGATTTCTCTGGGCCAAAGATGGTGGTCCTGGGCTCTGGCTACAAGACAGATGGGGAGCCTTCTGCCTGCTGAACTGTCTTTCTGCCTCTGTGTGGCAGAGAAAAGAGAGTTATAAGACTACATAGAGAAGATAAAGGAGCCTATATACTCAGAAGATCATAGTAATCATGGAGGATAAAATACTGTACATCTGAGGTCATGGTAGACTGCTGCAAGAGATGAGTCCGGCAGCCTGCTTGGTGCCACCAATACAGAAGCTGCACATACAAACAACACCAGAGAGTTCAAGAGGTGTCCAAATGAAAAGATTTGTTCAAGTCGATGCTGACTCACCAGTTGAAAGAGACTCTTAATTTCATACACTTGATAGCTCAGCATATTGGAATCCAGCATTTTGGGTTGACCTCTTGGAAAAACAGGTCCTTTTTTCAGTTTGTTTCCGCTTGCTCCATGAGCCTAGTACTGTGGGAGGCCTTGAAGGCATTTTGCTGGGTTTCCTCCCCCACCCCCCGTCCTGATTTTGGCTGGAATAGGGTTAATTTTCTTCCAAGTAGCTGGTACAGTGCTGCATTTTGGATTTAATATGAGAATAATGTTGGTAGCACACTGATGTTTTAGTTGTTGCTAAGTAGCGCTTATCCTAAGTCAAGGACTTTTCAGTTTCCCATGCTTTGCCAGAAAGCAGGTGCACAAGAAGCTGGGAGGGAGCATGGCCAGCACAGCTGACTTAAACTAGCTAAAGAGATATTCCATACCATCAGATGTCGTGCTCAGTATATTAAACTGGGGGGAGTTGGCTGGGGGCAGGGGGGCAATTACTGCTTGGGGTCTGGCTGGATGTCAGTCAGCAGGTGCTGTAAGAGTCGGTCCGAAAACCACATTGTCTCAACCTTGTCATCAGAGATAAGGACTTTGAGATCACAGCAAACGAACCATCATGAGTCCTCTGAGTGGACAGTGACAGGTGGTGAGCAATTGCACTGTGCATCAGTTGTCTTTCCTAGGATTTTATTTCTCTCTTTTTGTTATCTTCCTTTTCATTACAATTATTATTATTATATTTCATTTCAGTTAAACTATCCTTTTCTCCACCCACAAGTTTTACCTTCCCCCCGCCCTCCAGTTCTCCTTCCCATCCGACCACAGGGTGGGGAGGCAGGGAAGGAGTGAGCAAACAGCTGCACGGTGCTTAGCTGCCAGCTGGGGTTAAATCATGACACCCCCTAATATTTCCTAATATCTCCAACGTTTCAAATTATGTCCAGGTAGAAGCAGCCAGTGAGAGACATAAAGCTTGTGTGAGGAACCTTTCCACAGAAATCAGATTTTGCTTCTGCAGAATCAATCTGTCTCTAACTGTCATGAAACTATCAAATAAACATATACACTTTTTGGTCATGAAAAGACAAGAAACAGGAGACTATAGGAGTACTAAAGGACAGAACTGATATGCTTTTTCAGAGCTGGGCAGAGCAACTTCAGAACACTTCTGTGAAGAAGAGGTGCTGTAGCACATGAACGATGTGCATGAGCAGACCCAGGTGTGAAGGATATAGGACATGAGGTAGTGATGTTCTTTCGCTCATCCTGTTTGCCAACCAGATCTTCGATCACACTTTGGGCTTTTTCTTTCCATCACATCAGATTGCCCTTTCTTGTTTCACTCTGTTCTCAGTCAAAACTGGATTTGCCCAAGCAGGACCTGTTCTCCTGGTATGGTGGCTGCCACTTACCTATCCAGTGGCAGGTTCCTGTAATGTCATAGTACATCAGTGTCATACCTAATTACCATTCTCTGAGGAGTAAGCCCGTTAACAAGCTGCACTGAAACCAGATCTGCATACTAATTAGGGAGTTGCCTTGGAGGATATTAATTAGGGGTGACACTTTCAGGGCAAGTTCTACTTTTCTTCTTCTTATCCCATTTGAGACATGGCTGGGAAGTTTGAGTACAATATAAATAGAGACAAGATGGGGCATTATGGGGACATCCTGTTGCCACAGCAGAAGACAAGAGCAGAAAAGTTATAGCAATATTCCTTTTAGGACTTGCTACTGTCTCAAGGAAAATTCTAGGAAGACCCTAAACCTACTTTCCTCTACATTTTTTGTTAACCTAGAAAGGAAAGTTGTGAGGAAACTTGTTTCTTTGTTTCCACGAGATAATCCTCCTCCTTTCATTTGCACTCCTCTAGCTCTCTAGTACAAAGGTCTCATACAAGTCCAGCAGCCTTAGCAAACGGCTCGGGCACGTGCAAGGGGATTGAGAACCCAGTTTCTTGTCCTGGCTCTGACAGTGACTGGATACTTGTTGCTAGAGTTCTCACTTCTGTTTATCATCTTCAGTCTCATACAGCATCTTCCTCACACAGCCCTGAGCACTGTCTAGCTTCACAGCCACAGGCCCTCGTTCCCTTCTATAGCACCACACTGCACATACAGCAACCCTGAAGAGCTAGAAAAAGAGCAGGCTTGCAACTTACACCAGAACCTGAAGATAGGTTTCACAGCACTTTACAGATTGCTGAGTTTTATTGTTAAGACAGGAGGTGGAAAATAAGCAGCAGGAGTGAGAACTCAACAGCAAGGAAGAACCTATTTAGAAGTGCACACCACTTGTTCCTTCACTGCACAGCTCCATATATTGTGTACAATTCACACATCTGTCGACACATCCCTGTACAAATAATTTCACCTCCCACTAAACTGCTGGCACCTCACTTACTATATTCTCAGTGCATCCCCTGCCACTAGTTTCTGGGTGTCTCACAAAACAAGGAAATAAGCAAAACAACTGCTAGACTGGGTCATGTCTGCAGGCCATGTGGTGCAGGGTCCTGACTCCCACTGTGATCAGCATGAGAAGTTGCAGAATAGCATGTGCAGTCATGCAATTAACAGCCTGCCAATAGGGAAAATTTCCTCCTTAATGCCATCAGTTATCAGTGAGTGGATATCCTTAAGCATGAAGATTTGCATCCCTTCTGCATTTTTAACCTGTCTAAAGTAATCGTGTATTCTCCACTGGCTATTTCAACATCCCTTCCCCTTCTGAATTATTCTGAGCTTCTGTCCTGGTTTGGGCTAAACCAGAACTAATTCCATTTTAGTGCTTTAACTTTTCAGTTAAGTCTCTTCTAACTAACTGCACTTTCTGAAACAGTCACGTGTTTTTCCAGACAGTGACTGCTTCTAGCAGTGATAAGACCTGATGTTTATAGTTCGTACCAAGCAATGGTATGCAGAGAGGCCCTTGCTTATACTTGTTCTTGTAGCAACCAAGGTCACTGCTAAATCTTGTACTCTGTGTTGGGGTGCTGTAAGTGAAAGAGTTGCAAGCACGTAAAAGATTGCACCTGCAGGGAGGAGCGAACCAAACAGGTGACCCAAACCTGACCAACAGACCATTCTATCCCATACATGTCATATTCAGTATAAAGCTGAGGGATCATGAGGGTCAGTCTCTCTTTGATAGCTGATATCTGAGGAGGACTCTGCCAGTTCTTCTGCCTTTGATCCCTATCTGTGCATCCCTGAATCCAGTGCCTGAATCCAGCTCCTGCATCCCGTTCCTGTCTGCTGCTGAGTCCATCCTGGGACTGCGCCAGTGCCAGCCCTGCAACGTGGTGGTGATGTATCGTCATCAGGGTGGGGGGAGTCGGGTTCAGTATTGGTTTTGTATATATTTGTATACATTTATATATAGTATATATTTCATTATTTCCTTATTATTATAATTTCTTTTATTGTTAGTGTTCCATTAAAGCTGTTTTAGTTTTCTTTTCCAAACTGTAAAGTCTCACTCCCTTGTTCTCTCTCCTTTTCCCTTTTGGGAGGGGAGAGGGGTTAATAGAGAGTATCTGTCATTTGTTAGTGGCCAGCCCAGCCTCAACCCGCAACAGCTTCTGACCCCAAAGTTATCATGTGGCAGTGAGTTCCACAGGTTAGTGGCACTGTAAAAATGTACCTTTTTTTTCCTTATTAGAAGGGAATGCAGATTAGGCAATGCAGATTTCCTGCACATTTTAATGCTCACATATATGCTTCATTTCAGCTTCTTTCTTTAAGAAGTAAAATTCTAGCTCCCGATTTGTAAGACAGGCTTGTTAAGCAGATACAGCAGAAACAAGTTAATAAAGAAGAAAGCCTAGAATTTTCGTTCCACACGGGAAAAACTGGAAACCTGTCTGTCATTTCCTTTTAGTGATCACTTACTCAGAATCCCTTGATTTCCATAAAAGAAGCAATAAAACACAGATAACTTTGAGTCAGCAGCCTCTGAAGAAGCCAACAAAACACTTCACTTTTCCCACTCTTTTTTCTCTAGGCTGAGGTCACTCACTTGACATCAGGAAGCAAGAAAAGCACAGCTACTCCACGAAGGAAGATGAGTCAGAAGCTGAGGATACCCACAGTATCCTCTCAAACCAGAGGCACAGTCCCATGGTGTACAAACAGGGGCAGGGCAGGAGTAGGTTCTGCTGACAGTCCAGTGACAAATAGCAATGAAATGAGACAGGTCGTGAGCTCATGCAAGAAGCCCAGTCAGTTCAGGCAGCTGGAGACAAAGCTACCTGCAACATAGCTCAATCCAGGACAGAAACTCTGGGTTGCAACCTAAAAGCAGTTCCTGGGCTAATGGTGGAGGGTGCATGGGTGGAGGATCCAGCTGTGGCTGGTCAGGGTTGTTAAGCCACAGAGGTGCACCCATGGCCTTGATACACAACTGATTAGCATGGGGCCCCATCTGCATGTAAGCTTCTGGCAGAAGGCAAGCCTTTCCCTCATTGTGCTGAGGCTCTGTAAGATATCCAAGGGCCAAGGGAGCTTTTCCAATTTTATAAATTCCTCTAAGACTCAGTGGATGAAAGCAAGTCGGGGTGACTGTTAGACAGTGGGCAAAGTTAGTTGCATTGACTCCTATACTGTTTTTTCAGTTGCCCTAAGTACCATCATAGCTGACAGCTTTCCAAGGAGTATGTGAAGTACTAGGATTCACTTTCGGTTTATTCTCTTCCTCTTTCCACCTTTTTTTTCAACAGGGTTTGGGGCTTGTATCTTAAGGTCTACTGCACTTTTTTTTGGTGAGGAGGAACACTTGCACTTTGAGGAGAGGTCAGTGACAGACAAGCCTTAGCTCCTGTAGTTCAGTTCATCTCAGACTAGCTCCTGTAAAGAGTCTGCTTCCTTCGGATAGAAACTTAAGAGTCAATGAATGCTGTCCAGCAGTGTGCCTCCTGGCTCTGTCTGCACCTTCAGCCACTGATGCTTTGGAGGGCAGCCTTGAGCTTTGCCTTGCCTAGGTTCCACACTGCAAGCTGTGAGTGTAACCTCAGGCACAATGGAACCATGGTTCCCACCACATGTGGGACTACAGGAGCCCACATAGACTCAACATGATACCTTGCTGCTAGGCACAGCCTGCAAAGCAGTCCCATGTGTTGGCTGTGAAGGGGCCACAGAGCCCAAAGCCAGGCAGGATGCAAAGCATTTGTGCTTCTTTGCACAACTCACTTTCACTGAGGAATAGACATGGCCTGTGTCAGACCTTGCTGCTGCCTTTATCCCACAGGTACAGAGCAGCAATGTGTTCAAAGGAACATTGCTGGGCTCTATTCCCAGACTCATCTGTATGCTAGGGATGATTTCCCCAGTGGTTTTCTTCTCCAATGCTGGTGAATCATCCCCATGCCAGAGATGACATATCCCAGTAGCTTCTAAACATGCTTTGGAAGAGCATATTTTCTGTCTTTGGATTATGCCAGATGGCATCAAGTGATTAGTGGGTTTAATATAAGAAGCTTCCTGGAGGACAGAACTCCTGGATCCCACTAGAGGCTCTTCACCACCCCTCTGGTCCTTCCCCTCTCAAACTTCAAATTACAGTAGCTGGGCCCCTGCTGCACAACTGAGTCCTCTATTACTCTATCAATACACTCGGAACATTTTTCAGGAGCAAAGTGGAAAGCATTTCCAGCAAATGCTTTTAATGTCACTTCGTTTGCCAAGTGATGCTGCCCCCTGCTTTGGTTATCATTTCAAGAAAGCATCTTTGCTTAAATAGGAAAGCAAGTGACGATTTTTCCCTGAGCCACTCATATCTTTAGCTAAACAGCTTCTGCGCTTCCTGGACAAAGGACATGGCCCGTGGCTAACAGAAGAAAATATTTGGAGTCCTCTTTTAAAAAAGCACTGCTTTGTAAGCATCACCTCACCACTTCAGATAAAACCTGATGTCAAACATCTGTCTCCCCTGTCTCCCTTCTCTCAGATGAGCTCAGATAGATTATGCTATTGTTATTTTTTGAGCTGTAATCCATGCTAACATGATGTGCTTCTTGCCTCTCTCTTGTGCCTAGACTCCACCTGTAAACATATTATGGCCTCATATTTCAAGTCAGTAATTTCGGATACATTTCAAGTGAGAGATACTGAGAGAAAGCACAGCTCCTTCCACAAGTTTACAGCAGATAACCAATAAGCTAACTGAGTACCATTCCCAATAGTGATCCATTGCCTCCTAGGAGTAGTTTGGAAGGGTGGTGCTCCTCAGTTTCACAGCAGGCCAGTATCCTATACAGAGTATTCGGCACAACCCCACCTATGGTACAAGGCACTAGAGTATGACGGGTTTCTTCAGTTTTTCCATTCCTGGCGGTTTTCAGAGCAGATTTTACTTCAGAATAGCCTCTCTGCTCAAGTAGTACCTGCCCATACCCCCTGGTCTTTGTTACTCTTATCTTGAGGAAACATTTAAGGAAGGGCAAACTTCTTTCTTGTGAAGAAGCAGAGTGAGGACTTCACCTGCATTAAGAAGCATCACCATTGCCACACTGACTGACAGCTCCCAGGGATGTCACATTCACCAGCCATTTAGCTATGGTACCTTTTCCTCAGTGGGGATTTTAGAGCTTGTGCCAACTGAACATCATGCTTTCGTCTGTTAAACAGGATAATAGCAGAGTTCCTACCTCTCTCATATTCTTTATTGAGTGGTCAACAGCAAACTGCCTGCGTGGACAGCCAGTTCACACATGTGGTGCCCAGGGTCAGGGATTCTGAGTATTGCCATAACACAGAAGCCAAGTGATCACAAATTCAGATTTACAGCACATCTGCAGACTGTTCCTCTTTTACTGCCACACTAGCATCTTTTTACAGATTGAGCCAACACAGTTTAAGATGATAACAGTTCCTGCTGTTTGTTACAGCCCTTCATATAGGAGGCATGCCCTCACAGCTGAGACCTGAAAACACACATCTAAACATGCCTCAGGAGTTGTAGCCTTTTACTCTGCTCCAGCTAGGTCTGCCAAAGACACCTGCCTGTGCTTTCACTGTCAGGTCTGTCACACACAACTAGTGCCAATCAAGGATTTAATCATTGCAACAGCTCACCTTTCCTTCCCACTCCAGGTTACAATCCAAAATGTTCATGCAAGTGCCTAGATTTGCCCTTTGCAGCTTAAATGGAGAATGTGGAATCTAAAATGTCTTCTAAAAGGGCCATCACACTAAGCAAAGAGACAAAATGAATGTTGTACATAGTAACCTTGAAGGACAGAGACTGCTCCTGAAACAAAATAATCCTGAAGACATAGACCATAATCTGTATACTAGAAGGCAGAACAAGGGCATATGGTCCACAACTTCTCCTTTCACGTATCTCTGTGTTATTTAAGCAGCTCCACTGGTCTGGATGTAGCATGACACTGCACGTCTAAACATCACATGCCTGCTTAGTCAAGGAGCCACAAGGAGACCATGGAGAGGAGTAGAAGCTCATGCCATGGGAAGCGGGGCAGCACACAATGGGGAAAAGAGACATGTGGGTCATATCCCCTTTTCAGAAACTCAAGAAGGAACAAACACAGAGGAGTGAATGCTGAGAGCAGTACCCAGTGCACATGCCATTGAGGTCATCCCTCCTTGCCCCATAGCAGCACTGTATCTGCTTCTGCTATGCTTGTCCCTTGCCCCCTCTCTGCCTTCCAAACTGTAGCTTCTTTCAACAGAGAACAGTTTAAGTTTCTAAAAAACAAGGTGGTCATACTTCCCCGACACTGAATCCTGTCTAATAGCCACATTTTCTACAGCACACTATCCTGACAGTCACATTACAGTGAGGATCATGTACAAACAGCTCTTGTGTAAAATGGATTTGCCAATGCTGCACATCACTTATGACTCAAATCTGAAATTTGTCTGTGTTCATGCAGCCTCCCTTTACCTAATCAACCTTTTCAGAGCAAGCTGTTGTTCTTATTGCCACCTCGTTCCTGTTCTCTTTTTCCCCCTGTTCCTTCCTCAAAACAGTTTTGTGCCAAAAGCAGTCCTAAATATGCATACTGGGGTGTGTTCTTCATCACCTGAAACTCCCTCAGCAGTTCCCCAGACTTGGGAAATGGCTGAAGAAATACTGAACCTCTTCTCTGTTCACTCAGGATGCCTCACTTCTTGCTTCATATTTTACTGGCCTTTTCTCCTCCTTGCACCCACCTTCTTCATCTCTGCCCAGGCAAAAGTAATCCACTCTGCAGTGCTACTTAACCACAATTCCAGACCAAAATCTACACAAAGGCTTGGCCAGAGGATGCACAGCTGGGGCTGGGCCGAGGTCTCAAGGCCACTGATCTTCTTTTATCTGGCTGGCTAAAAGCTGTAGCAGTACATAAATATTACTGCTGAATGGCACGGCCAAACTGCTCCCCAGTGACCTTCCTACTCCTTAGCTCTATTCCAAACTTCCCTACTTCCCTGCCTTATTTTCTTATTGTTACCTATAACAACTACTTCTCCTCTCAAGCCTGGTCTTATTTCTTGTGCCCCACTGCTTGTATGTCTCAAACAGGTGCACTGTGCAGCCACCTCTCAGCAACCTATTGCCAGCCTGCTGTGGAGAATAGCAAACATCAGTGACAGACCCTGCTTTGTGAGCATCTGCAGAGGGCAAGAACTGAGGGTGCCTCTCCTGTTCAGGTGGCAGCACTGCTCAGGCAGCAGCACTGTTCAGGCAGGTGGTACTCAGCTCTTTGCCTGAGCCATCTGATTGTTGGTACTTACATGCAGCCTGACATACTTATAGGCATATGGGAAGCTTAGGAATAAATAAAATTTGAGTAACCTACTGGTCTTAGCAGCTGCAAGAGCTCAACTGTAGCTATGACTGCATGGGAGAGTGACTACATCCTAAATGAAAGACCAGAATTTCACCTTAGTCCTACTTTGTACATCAGATAACATGGACAATAACATGTCTCTGAACAGCTCACTGAAGAAACCTCCCTCCCTCCTCTGACTCTAAAAGGAGCCAAACCCCTTTCCCTACAGTTCAACTCCCCTGACACAGAAGGATGTTTGTAGGATTCAGCCTGACACATTTTCCAGCCTCACATCCATTGGCACATATTTGCCCTGTCTCTGTCACTGACTGATGATGCCCCTCTAGCCAGGCAGACACATTCAGCCTTGATAGGATGCCTATTGTAAGTAGGCTTGGAGTCACTTCCCCACAACTGGGCAACCAGCAGTGTTTGCTGAACATATCTGGCAAAAGCAGAGTCACCCAGCTCTCAACTGCTTTGCCTTTCCCTTCAGGTCCTCTCCAGGAGGTATCCACACTCTCTGCACTGGCATCAGCAGGCTTGCTGGCAGGAATCTGCTACCTCGTGCCCACTGTGGTATCCCCCTTCAGTCTAAGCCACAGCGCCTAGAGAACAAGTCTCTTACCTTAATGCTTTGCAGCTTGATCAAGGCGAAATCTGATCTGCTTTTCTGAGGCCAAGGAATGCCAGGATGGCAGATGGCAGGGGAGAAAGGTGGGTAGAGCTCTTTACTGGCATCCAAGATCCTGGGAGAAACCAAACTGCTCCTGTAGGGGTCAAATACCAGAGTGAGTAAGAAGAAAAATCTGCCAAGAAGTGTCTTGATTCTGTTAGAAAAGTCAACAGTGAAATATTACAGAGAGATTAAAACCCAATATAATGACTTAATTTACTAAGAGTTAATGTCCTGGTCCCTCATTGACAAGGAAAAATCAGAGGGAGGTGAAATTGTTAAGCAACATAATTGCCCCCAGCTCGAGCTCAAGCTGTCTTCTTTCCTTTGAGACTTTCACTGCTCAGAGAGATGTGAGCTGCACAGCAAAGATGGATGTCAGTGAACACAAATGTACCTCTACCAGTGTGTGGCTGTGTGAGGGAGGTTGGGCAGGGCTGTGCCCGAGAACCTGGCATCCTTTCCTAATGCCAGCAACTCCTCTAGGCAGCAATAACAGCTGTGCTGTTTATTGTTTCTTTCATGTTTGCACACATGGATCTCCAAGCACTTCACAGGAGAGGGAACTGTTGTTCTCTCAGTTCACCCAATGAGAAAGACTGCAACAAGCAACTGACCTTCAAGATGACCCAGCAGTTTAGGGAGGCAGAGAAACATAGTTACAGTAGGCCATTAGCTCAGGGTGTTACCTGCTTCACTAGATTGCGTCTCTTCCAGAAGAAAAAAGGCAAAGATGAAGCCTCACAGCTCGTCAAAAAGCCCAGAGATGAATGGGAACCAATGCAAAATACCAGCAACTGTACAGATTCAGAGAAGAGCAGTAAACATGATGAAAGGGCTGGGGAAATTGATTCCTGGGGAGGGAAAGAGAGCTAAATATGTATAGCTGCCTAGCAATACCCAGAGGAGCATACTTAACCTGATACCAGTATTTGATGGAAGAATAATTGTCCTGGGAGGAACAAAGGTCTTACAGCTATGAAGAATAGGGTGAAATTAAAAGGTTGGAGATTTAGCCTCTGATGGGCACACTCGATAATGGAGATGCTGACCTGTCTCCCTGAGGAAAGCCTGTTGCTTTGCTCACGTGGAGCTGTCTGGGAGACAATCATTCTCTGGTATGGCAGTGGACTCTGGAGGTTTTTCCAGCCCTGTTTATTTGGTTTCTGTGGACTAACAGAGGTTTCCTGTCTCAGTAGCCTGTCACTAGGGGTCAGGTGGGTTTTTGTTTTATATATTCTGATGACAGCTAAGGGATACCTGGCAAATCTGTATCACTGGAGAGTCTAACCAAACATCCGCCTTCAGAAACACAAAGTGACGATAATAATATACAATGCCTCCAGCCCTTTGCTCTAGAGGAAGAGGCATTGTTATTTTTGTCAGAAAAGTGAGGGACTGAAATCTAGTGTTTCTTATCATTAAGGAAATATTGCAGATGGGTGTTTGCTGTAAAATGTCATGTCAGCAGAGCTCAGAATAATGCTATCTGAAAGGAAAATATAGTAAAAAAATATAACTGTTGTGAAAAGAGGGCATTGCAGTGTATAAACAAGGCTTCACAACACAGAGCTAGTAACTGTAGGTTTAGCCCACTCCAGTACCTTGCAAACCACCACCTGCTGCTGAATGCAGCAAAACCAAATGGTCTGGGCTTGGCACGTGAGGTAACCAAGTGTACTGCATTATTCTACCTCGGGCAGTGGAAGAAGGCACGTTCTTTGAATGTTCATTGATTTACTCAGTAAGGATGCAGAGTGCTGGACAAAAAGTGCTTGTCTGAAATCACACATAGAATTGCACACAGAATGTTAGGGGTTGGAAGGGACCGCGAAAAATCATCTAGTCCAACCCCCCTGCCACAGCAGGACCACCTAGAGTAGGTCACACATGAACGCGTCCAGGTGGGTTTTGAATGTCTCCAGAGGAGGAGACTCCGCAACCTCTCTGGGCAGCCTGTTCCAGTGCTCTGTCACCCTCATAGTGAAAAAGTTTTTCCTTGTGTTAATGTGGAACCTCCTGTGCTCCAGCTGGCACCCATTGCCCTTTGTCCTGCCATTGGACACCACCGAGAAGAGCCCGGCTCCATCCTCCTGACACTCGCCCTTTACATATTTATAAACATTGATGAGTTCACCCCTCAGTCTCCTCTTCCCCAAGCTAACGAGACCCAGCTCCCTCAGCCTTTCATCATAAGGGAGATGTTCCACCCCCTTAATCACCTCTGTGGCTCTGCGCTGGACTCTTTCAAGCAGCTCCCTGTCCTTCTTGAGCTGAGGGGCCCAGAACTGGACACAATATTCCAGAGGCGATCTCACCAGGGCAGAGTAGAGGGGGAGGAGAACCTCTCCCGACCTACTGAGAACCCCCCTTCTAACACACCCCAGGATGCCATTGGCCTTCTTGGCCACGAGGGCACATTGCTGGCTCATGGCCATCCTGATGTCCACCAGGACCCCCAGGTCCCTTTCCCCTACGCTACTCTCTAACAGCTCAGTCCCCAACCTGTACCACTACCTGGGGTTGTTCTTTCCCAGATGCAAGACTCTACACTTGCCCTTGTTGTATTTCATTAAATTTGGCAGGGATGACCAGCCCTGTCTCTTCAGGAGGTCAGTGGAAATTTCCATTTAGAGCTCCCTGTGAGAAGAACTGCAACATATCTCACCTGGGCTGTTGATAACTTTGCACAGAAGATACTCACAGATTGTGTAGACACAGCCTAATGGTTCTCTATCTTTATTTTCTGTCCCTCACACGTCAGGCAAAAACGTTATTGGTCTTATTTACAAAAATACAAGACCTCATATCTCTCTTTGCACGGGTTTGGTGACACATCCACAGTCACAAATATTAGGGCTGAATTACAGAATCACAGAAACACAGAATGTTAGGGGTTGGAAGGGGCCTTGAAAGATCATCTAGTCCAACCCCCCTGCTTTACTGAAATCAAGATAAGCCACATCCACTGCACTACCATCATCTATCCACCTGGTTATGTCTTCATAAAAGGCTATCAGGTTGGTCAAACATGACTTCCCCTTGCTAAAACCATGTTGACTGCTCCTAATTACCATGTTTTCTTCCAGCTGCA
This sequence comes from Leptosomus discolor, assembly GCF_034619465.1. Taxonomy (NCBI): domain Eukaryota; kingdom Metazoa; phylum Chordata; class Aves; order Leptosomiformes; family Leptosomidae; genus Leptosomus; species Leptosomus discolor. The sequence goes on from NC_141391.1 coordinate 128,960,552, forward strand.
GTCAAGAAAACATTACTTGGTCAAATCTGCTGATCAAGATGCTCCTATAAGCAATCCCTTCCCCATTTCAGACAGAAGGAGCTGGCTTAGCTTTAATAACAGGTCCTTGATAACCTAGTTCAGATGGCTAAAACAAGTTGTGGGGTTCTGACAAAAATCGCCTCAGGAGGTAAATATGAAAAGGAACTTACCCCAGGCAGGGTTGTTCCTTGTTCCTTGTTCACTTGTTCCTTGGCCTGGCGTAGCAGCAGACAGGAAAATGTATGTAATCTATGTCTCAGTCTGACAAGGTCTGGAAATCAAGGCTCATGATTTCAGGAACATTGGGAAGAGGGGCTGGTCTGCTGTAACAAGCTTCAGCAAACTACTTGCTTTCTTCCTTCATTCCATTACAATTCTTCCTTTGATTGCAGGAAAGCCAGCCCACCTGGTTTGCAGAGCCTGTCACCAGGCCCTTAGACTGGAGGAACAAGCGTTTCCTTGTAGAATGTCAGCAGCACATGTTTCTGGGAGACTGAAGGGCAGGTGGTACTGCCTTATAAATCATCTAAACATGCCTGGTGTGATAAATGCCTGCTGTATTTTGCATAACATCTGGGACAGCACAGGAGAGACCTTGGGGGTTGGGAGGCAGTAGAAAGTGAACATTTTCTAAATGTTATGAATTGACAAAGACAGAGATGATGTCACCATATGGTCAAAGAAACAGTCAGAGATGCCCAGTCCGCCTCCTCTGAGGGGAAAAGCCATGGCTGGGGCATGAATGCACAGCAACCAAAGAGTATTTGTCCTGTTTGGTTTTGTCAGGATTTGACAGCGTTAAGAATAGCATGGTCTCTGTGTGGTAGGCTGAAAGGACAGAGGGAGGGTGAAAGAGGAGGAGGAATTGTGTGGCTTTCAGATGGACTGGTTGGTTAATCCCTCTGGGGTTAAAAGGAGAAAGATGAGAAGCAGCTGAAACCAGCACAGGGAAAAGGACTTCCAGGAATTACTACAACAGTAACAGGAATCAGGATAAAGAAGATTTAAAGAACGAATATGGAAAATTGTTTGAAGTCTGTGCATGATCTTAACACCTTAGTTTGACCAAAATATCTTGAACCATCTCCATTTATTCCTGAAAAATAGACATGATGTGACATCTCTTATTGCAGAGGACACCTCCTGTTTCAACCCTCCATGTTTCCAGCCCTCCCCCTAACACCAACCTCACACCACAACTGGAAAAGAACCCACTTGAGTGTATTTTCAATAGGCATTTGAGACCATTACTTAGCACAGCCTGAGGGAGCACTGAATCAATCTTCTAATCACACCCTGTGTGATTGGATAATTCTTTTTGCCTTTGACACCAGTGCTCCAACCCATGTATGGAGCTGAGTGGATCCCAGGCACATCTGGAACCACAAAGAAAAAAGGTATGGAGAAACCTCAGGAAACCATCTAGCTCATCCCTTACCATGAGGTATGATGAACTAAAACTAAACCATGCCTGGCAAATGACCACCTAATCTCTTAAAAAGCATTTCAGTGATGAAGTCTCCACACTCTCCCCAGGCAATCCATTTTGGTCCTTCACTACCATGGCCATTTTATTTCTAGCCTGAATCGTCCTTGCTGCATTTTAAGCCAATTATTTCTTGTCCTATCCACCATGGATGAGAAGAATAGTTTATTGTCTTTTTCCTTGCAGCAGCCTTTTATATACTGGAAGACTGTTACCACCTTCCTTCTTCAGTCTTCTTTTCTGTGGCTAACTAACCCAAATTCACTCAATCTTTTTTCATAGGCCATATTTGTCAGAACACTGATTATTCTCATTACTATCCTCTGGACTCTGTTCAGGCTCCTGCTTTCTTTAAGAGTAGTGCTGGGGAATAAAAAAATTAAAAAGGCATGCCCCCATACTTCTGTGAATGGATGTTTGGTTTCGCCACATTTCTACTGATCCTAAGTCAGCACTGGATGATCTTCCCTTGATTTCTCTTCTATTACTCATTTGTCACTTCCCAAAGACCTTCACGATAATTCTTGCCTCTTCCCATCGTAGCACAAAGGTGAACTTCCCCATGACTTTACAGTGCCACACACTGGACAGTAGATGAAACAAGGGTTTGCCAGCCCAAGTTTAAGTAATGGCAAAGCGGCGCTAGAAGATTGCAGTGTCTGAATGTGTATCCTTTTATTCAGAAATTTGCTTTGTCACTAGGTAAGATTTAAGGGTTAAAGAACACATTCACTTATAAACATGTTTTTTTGCAATGATGAAAATGAGTCGTAAAAAGGTAGAACGCTGTTATTAAGATCACACTTAACTTAAGAATTCTCCATTGTGTCTTCAGGGTAGTTTTCTCCAGTCCCTATCCCTCTAGATGAGTCAGAATTGGAAGCAAAATGTTTGCAAGATGGGCACTTCCAGGAAAGTTGCTTTGCTATGCATTGTTTGTACCAAAATAGAGTACTATCCTTGCCGTAAGTTCTCTTTTTTTGACATCTGAAACATGTCACAAAATTAATAGAATTGAACAGTAATTTGTTCTCAAGTCAAGTGCTTTGTAATGCTTTGAAATCTTTATGCATTTGGAAATGTCTTCATATCCAATCTGGGCCATTTATTTCCTGAAACATAAACATTACTAAAAGCAAAATATGTACAAGAGTATGAGCCGATGTACCTTTGCTCTTACTGTCTCTGTTTCTATTTCTGCTGCTAGCATAAACAAGTCTGCTATGAACATGCTGGATTAGTTAACCCACGCATGAAGCTGGGATCTGGAGCAGGCCAGGGAGGAGATATGGCAAGTGAGCTACAGTGGGTAGATGAAAGGGTGGAAGATTGAGCAGGGAGCTGTAACAGAACTTGGACATGGAGACAACTATGGCCACTGATTGTAAGGGAAGGAGGACTGAGATCCATCTTTGATAATATTGTGAGAAACAGAGGAGCAGCATAAACCAGTATCCATACAATGCAGTTTATTCCCTGTGGACACTTGTAATGAAATGCTATGCCATATTTGTATTACTCTCCACTGCTCTCGCAGGCAAGCTGTTCCTATAGCTTTCCTTCACATGATGGCTGTGTGCAGCATGTACATCCTCCCAGCTGGATTCAGCTTAGGAGCTTTCAGTGTATGTGGGAGAAAAGAGCAAAAGCAGGATGGGCTTTTCAAAAAGCTCTTAATTGCGCCACTTGAGAGTGTTTGCAGAAGTGCTGTCCAGGGTTCCCAACACAGAACAGGAACATTTTCAGTTTCATTGTGGGTCATCATTTTCTGAGTTACCTTGGATTCAGTGTTGGCTCCTTTCTTTGGATTCAGTGTCAGACAAGCTTCAGAAGTCAGCTCCACTTCCAGCTTTGGCCAAACGAAACCAGTTCCAGCTGCTTCAAAGAAGTGGTATGGAGCAGTTTCTGTTGCCTGTGTCATGTAGAAGCGTTGAGCTGGTCCCATTCTATACTACTTGCCAGAGAAAACAAACAGGCACTCAAGGCTGCTCATAAGCATTCGGACATATGGGTAGGAGCCAGCCAAAGTGACCCTGCTACAGGAGAGGGCAGGCACAGAAGGGCAAGCTGGTCTTAAAATGGGGCAATGCAGTGTGCAACAGCACCTAGATGGCCACCAAAGTGAGGATAGTTAGGAACATCTCCACATGAACCTGGAAGCATATTCACTCAAGGTGTATACTTTTTCCCCAGGAGGACTCATCAGTATTAGCACCATGTAAAATGCTATGGAATAGAGGCATAAAGGCATGCTGTGCTGAGCTGAGAGGCACTTCCAGGCAGATGAACATTTAGCACCTCGAATATATAAATACCCTTGTTACATAACAAGGTTTGAGTTATGTTTCTTACAGCCTTGGTGAAAATCGATCACAGCTCAGTCTCTCAGTGAATATCATTGCAAAAGCAAAATGACTCTCTCAAACAGCTGCCAAACCTCTCCACACATAAGCCCCAATATTCACCCTTTTTGTCCTCAGTTACTGCAGTCAGCAAGAAGGACTGATTTCAAGCCTTCTGCTCTGAAGAGCCCAAGAGCACTGCTGTAATCCAACAGTCCTTTCCCAAGCACAAGACCTTTACCAGGCTCCCTCCATGGCAGGTGACATTAACACTTCTCCATATAGTTGTTCAGAAAGGAATGGTTTTCCACAGGCTGTTCATTGACATATAGCTCCCACAGCTAGTCCTAAAGTGCTTTCTAACACCATAAACTATACACGTTACAGAGATTAGAGCTGAACAAATATTTCACTATAAATCATTTATTCAATAAGTTTCATATGGGTTTTTTTCTATTTGTGAACTGTCTGCAAACTGAAAGCCAAATTCCCAAATTCATTCATTAGTCAAAATTGCCCATGAATTTCTCCTGCAGATAGTTTTTGCCCTGCAGGCCATTCATGGACAGTTTGTTATGAATAGCCTCAATTCAATGCTTGGTTGGTTTAGCTGCGGCAGTCATGTGAACGTGTCTCTGTTCTGAATGAAAACTCACTTTCAAATATGAACCAATATTCACAGTGAGTTTCTCCCTCTGTTCACTCAGCCCTGGTAGGAATCAGCCTATTCAATCTAACTGGGTGGGTTAAGCCGCCCACATCAACGGAAGGGGCTGGAAAAGGAACAAAGCAATTCCCACTTGAAATTGTTCTGTACAAAGGCAGGATGGGAATACTCCACTGGATGGCTGTGAAATGTCAGAGTTGATGTCCTCACTCTTCCCCAAAGGGTGACCACCAGACATAATTGAGAAGATGGCTACATCTACAGTGCAACATCTCCTTGTGTAGCACAAGGATATCTGTTCTAGTGTTACCCAAGTAAGATGGATGTTTTCTCCTTACTCGATGGTCTCATCATGAAGTAACATGGGCGAGTTTTGAGTCACAGCCAGACCAAGCTCCCTCTTGCCTACCTGCTTTACAGCAGGTTATTCCATTCAGCCTGTTTCCAGGGTGTTTGTAAGCATCCTTTGCCTCTCCAGAGAATAAAGTAGATGAAGTAGAACATAGTGTGTTGTAAACACTAGTTTGAAGTTTGAGTTACCGTTCAACAAGCCTGCAGGCTTCTCTCGTCCTGTTATCTGTCTCCAGCAGATGTTCTCCACATCAGATCAACGTGTTGCAGTCCCTGCTGCTGCCAGTACTGCCAAATCCAGCTGCTACTCACATGGGGGCTCTGAACAGCCACCCAGCTGCACCTGCTGGTCCTACTTCTCCATCAGCAGCAAGTCAGGGCAGCAACACCCTGAAAATCTCAGGCAGGTAACAACAGGTGCTACACATGTCTCTCAGCACCACTGGTGTTAGGAAGAGATTTCATAGGCTTATGCAACATCGCTAATTGTAAGGCTTCTTTTCTTATTTCTGAGGCTTGAATTGCTCCATATAGCCATTTTGTGATGGAGAAGTAAATCCAAAGGCCTTCTCAGTTGGGATTTCAGATAAATACATCAGCAGCTAGGAGAAAATAGTAAATGTCCCCAGCTGGAGAAAATGTTGACTTTATGTTGAGAAACTCAAAGCCAGAAGAAACCAAACAAGGTTGCTGGGAGAGGGAAGAAAAAGGAAAAATATCCAAACCCAGTAAAAAACTGCCAAACCTTAAAGCTTTACATTTTGTGATGAAAAATATTTCTACAGACATCTGCTGTGAAAATATTTCAGAGAAATTTCACATAAACATTTTACTATCTGTCTTTTTTTGTGCCAGAGAGTTTTGAAGGAGGTTGTACCTGTCTTCAAGCGGACATTTGAAAGGTATTTGTATTATTTGTACAAGAAAAGCCCTGTTACAGAGCCTTCAGAATGTACACAAGATAACAAAACCTTCTCTAGACCTATGTTACCTTGAGCTTGGACCATGAAACACGTTGAGCCTCAGCCTATTCAAGACACTGCTGCCATTACCCTCTCTAGCACATTTTGCTCAAAACACCTCCAAGCTCTTTCTTCACCAGTTCTCTTCCCCCTTTGCAGTCCATTTGAAGCATTTTGCCCTCACCTTGACAACTCATCTTCCATCCACTTCTCTGCACCTAATTTTTCACTCAGCTTTCTAGTAGCACCTTTACTGAAGCCTCTTGAGAAGTCGCTCTCACCTCTTCCAAAAGGGTCCTGTGACCAAAGATGCATCCCTGATCACCTCTGTGAAGCCATTTTTGCCATTCTCCAAATTTCTCCCTACATGAGATTTTGCTTTCCGAAGTCTTCTCTCAAACGCCTGCGAGCAAATCCAGAATTCCCCTGCTCCTCCAAATACAGAGACATTACTGAACAGGAAACTACAAAGGTACACATGAAGTGTGCCTGCTCATTCATCTTACTCTCAGTCTTCCTGCATCCTTCAGGAGAGCAGACTCTAAACTCCTTGGAACAACTGCAATGGCCTTTTTCTATCTTTAAAAGTTCCCATCACTTTTATCGTTATAACAAACAAACAACAAAACAAAACTGACAAAGAAAAAAAAAAAGTGCAGTATTTTACCTAGGATGGAGATGAAATTCCCTTTTGGTTTGCAGCAGCAGCTGTTAAACAGTGAACAGCAAAGCTGCATCGCAGCAGGGAAGAATGAGAGGGAAAAGCCTGTAGCTGGTTAAAACTACTTTGGTAGGAATTTATGGAGGTGAAATACTTTACATTTCTAACTGTAAAATTTAATCAAATTTAAATATTTTATTTACTGGGACACCCTGAGGGGGGTCATAGCTGTGAGACTTGTAAAAAATAAACAAATGAGACTAATCTGCAAACAAAACACACATGACATCTTTTAATAACTTGGAAGAAATTGTTCTCTCGCCCAAAATCCTACTGCTGCCCTCTGTGTATTGCCTGCTGCCACTCAAGCCTTGGAGCAGCTCAGCACAGCCCCTCACCAAGGCAGGCCCTTCTCCCTACAAAAGCAGGAGAATGATGGATCCCAGCTAGAAGTGCAACGGCCACTCGGTCTTCTTCACCCCTTCCCCGGAAACCTAGAGGATTTTTCCTCTCTGACATTGGCCTTGGAAGATACGAAGGTTGCACCCAAGGTTATATGAATGAAAGGTGTCAGGTCCTTCCTGCACAGCAAATGAATGATTACAAAGCTATTGTACTAGAAGGAGAGGAAGAAAAGGTGCATTGCTGGCAACTCTCTTACTTGATTTTATTTTTCCCCTCCCACCCTTTCCTTTGGAGCTACGTAAAACGATAAGAGTAGGGAGAGATTTCGCTTAAATTAGGTTTACAAATAGCCCAGTGAATAGGGAAATGAGATGCATATGCTGCATGTTAAAGTGTCACCGCCACGCAGCCCTATGCGACTGGGATTTGGAAAGAAGCCGGGTCCTGAAGATTAGGTGCAAAAGACTGTCAGTCAGGAGCACGCTGGAAGGTTTCCTGGAGCTCAGCTTCCGAAGCGCTTGGTGCTGCTGCCCCCCGCCGGTCCCTCCTCGCCAGCTGCCTGCGCCCAGCCCCGGCTCCGGCGGCCGGCACCGGGCTCCAGCCCACAGCAGCCGGGCAGGCGAACCGGGGGCGTGCAGAGGTGACCCTGGAAGAAATCGGCACTTTCAAAGGTTTTAAGTGCAGTCATGGTCTGAAGGAAAAAAAGTCTATTAAAAATGACGACTCGGTTCTCTCTATTTATTCCCTGTCACCGAGATTTATTTTCTGTCCGAAGTTTTTCTTTTTTTTTTTTTTTTTTCCCCCACACTGCAGGCTCCATCTGGCAGCTGAACATCAAGCTCTGGTTTTGATACCTTGCAATAAGGGTGTGCGTTGATAGTTGAAGCTGCTTCCTTGGCAGCCCCGGAGACCGAAGCCCTCTGTCCCCATCATATAGTCTATCCACATAGTATCATGGCTAGTTCCTTCCAAACACTGGCTCCTGACAGCTCAGCTCACACCCTTTGTCTAGCAACAACCCCCTGTACCAGCTCACAAGGGCAACCAGTCTCCATGGCCTGCCCAACTTCCTTGCTAAGCCTGCTGGCAGGGGACATCAGGAAAAGGGTTGGCTGTTTTCATTACTCCTTTTATTTACTAGCCTTGATGAATGACAGGTGGCAGGAAGGCTGTTTATATCTGCATTTACATCTCTGTACAGGAGGGGTGGGGAAATTTGTATCTAGATTCTCTCATCATTTGGGACATCAGGGGATGTTATCAGCTTTTATACAGAAGCTCTGCACCTTGGAGGCAGGGCAAACACCAAGAGATAAGCAGCTGCCTATATTACATGGGGGCACCATTTTCACTATGAGGTGTGCTAGCATCACCATTGATTTACAGAGGAGTGGACAAGACTAAGTTGTTCTCTTGTGAGATGGTAGAACAGTCATTGGGTGTCAGTGAAATCATTGGACTCACCATCTTTACAACCTGCCAGCCAGCCTCCTGAGTTCCCTCAGAGATTCACACTGGGCCCCACCACAAAACTGGGAAAACTGAGAGAGATGGAGTTAATTGGGAGGAGGCAGAGGATGAATGAACAGAGGGAGAAAGGATGAGGGAAAGCCCACAGAGTTAAAAGACAGAGAGTGAAGAAAAGGAAACTGGACAAGAGGCTTCAGCCTCATGGACTGGGGGGACAGGACTGGAGAGGGTAGGGGACAGGGAAAAGAAAGAGGGAGGAAATGGAAGAGTAAACGAAAGAGAAGGAATGGCACAGAGAGGGAACAGTCTTGTCAGTACTAGGACAAGCAAAGCAGAGCTGGGGGACAAGAGAAAAGTCCTCCCTGAGGCAAACACCAGGGGAAAGAATAGCTCTCAGAATATATGGATGGAAGAGGGGAAGAGGGGAAAAGATGGAGAAAGCCAGAGGGACCTAGGTCTGAGAGCAGGAGAATGAGGGAGTAGGACACTGTGCCTTGGCTTGAAAAGACAGCTGCCTTGTGGATGAAGCATATGAGGAGGGACAGCACAGAGCAAAATGCAGCTGCCCCTGCCTGTGCTGCGGCTGTCACTGTGCAAAGGAACTGTATTCACTGTGAAGGCTCTCAACAGCTTCTCAACAAACAGCTGTTTTCACCAGCTCACCTCTAAGCACACTCCCTAATTGCAAGTAACCAACATGCTGGGAAGCTCTTAATGCTGCAGCCATCCTGTCAGGAGCACCCCGGGCAACAGGGCTGATGCTTCTACCTGGTATCCCGAAAGAAAGCTGAACCACCACACAGTGCAGTATTGACAAGAACTGACACCAGTTTACAAAGAAGCCTGGCTTTTGCACCACTCCATAGAGCAGCAATGCTCCTTCAGTCAGTGAAGCAAGTCTTAAAACCCACATGCTGCTCCCCAAATCCGGTGGATGGTCCCTATTTCAAGGCAGCTACCAAAGCTCTCCATTTCCTACAAAGTAGGAAACTACAGCTCTGCCTGTGCTTAGGGAATGCCCCTGGGACTGAGTTTGCTGGATGTTAGATAAACCCAGCCTCCCATGGCTTTACTGTCCACTGGACGAAGCCTCCAGGTTTGCCAAAGATGACTGGAACTGAGTTAAATCCCCTCTTGCATCTCTTAGGAGCTAGTTTGGGTGTAGCTGGTCACTTACGTTGATGAGCTGCAACCCCGACAGAGAGGAGTGAAGGAACTAGGCAGTTTTGAAAACACAGGTTAGCACAGGAAAATCCTAGGCTCTGGTTACAAGTAAACGAATGAGAAATACAGAGTTCTGTATATTCCTAGCATACCCTCTCTGTAGCATCTGGCAAACTTAACACCCAGGGCTGGCAATGTGCATATGAAGAAATATGTAGATTATCCTCAAAAAATAAAACTCTCATAAGGCAGGCAGTCGGAACCAATATTGGAGGTATTCCCTTTTATCCCTGTGCCTAGTAAGACTGTGGACTTTCTGATCACAGATCTTTAAGAGCAAGTTAACTATCTTTCAGCAAGAGATGAAATATAGTTGAACCTCTTAGGCTGGACCCTGTGGGGGCTGTGTGAGCACATACATGCGTGCGTGTGTGTAGGTCAGATGATTTTTTTTTTAAGTCATTCTCAAGCCTGTTCTTTATGATTATATCAGTTTTCCAGTTAGGGAACAAAAGTTTCAGAGAGACTAATATTTTCACTCTCAGGCTCCTATGTTCAGACTAACCAACAGGCCCATCTCTGAGATGTACTCCAAGCTTGCATCTGTGGCCCCCCAGGATGGGTGTCTGCATCTCTCCTTTACCTCAGGTCATACAGAAAGTCAACGACAAGCTGAGAGTGAAACCCTCGAGTACTCCAGCAGCACATTTGCTGGATCACTAGTGCCCAATCTTTTTGTCTTCAGTGTTTTTTTCTTCTATCCTTTTGAGTAAATTCCTTCCATTAAAGAATATAAATCACATACTTACAAAGCAAAAAATTATTTAAACACCATTTATATTTAAGTTCAAAAAGGAGTTTTTGAATTTAACTCCCTAGCGGCTGAGATGTGACTGTCTGGTGAATATGACTTGGCTTCACTATATGAAGATGTTTTATGGCTTTAATACCAGCTGGCCTGCAAAACAGTGTTCAGTACACTGGGGTGGTACTGTGGGTGAATACCCTTGCAGCAAGTTAACTTAATATTGCCTTCATTCATTTAATCTAAAGCAAACTACACTGTTCTCAGCCCCAAACACATCTATGCACCCATCAGGCTCTGCCCCAAGTTAACTCAATCAGTTTAACAACAGCTCCATTTCATTGTGTGCCACTCTCAGATGGAGACAAGGTAACAGAGGTTTCTCTTTACTTCTCTCAGTCACACCACAATTTCATTTTGTCCCTGATTCTATTGCTGATAAAGACTAGGGGGGAAACACAGGAGTGGAGTCATTCTCAGTGACTTCAACAGCATTGACAGTAGCTAGTGTTAAAGGTAAACAGCTAGTATGAAAAGGGATATTATTACTGTTTTTGTTAAGTATAGCTTAGCAGCAGAAGCACCACCAGAAACTTTAAATGAACAATGAAAAGGACCTAAAAGATATTAATGCATTGAGAAGAATCACAGCAACCATGTTCTAAACAGCCTAGCACCTGCTACCTGTTCTCTCCCACTACTACCTTGTGAAGCAATTGCATTTGTGAGGGGTTTTTTTCCCCCCTCTCTGCTTCATTCTAGCAAGAAATGAATTTGAAACAGCTCAAATAATACAAGTCTAATGCTGAGACTTAAGTTTATGACAACTGAAATATGATGTAAAGATGCATGGCCATTATATCTACAAGAGAGACAGTCGCTGATAGCTTCCAAAAACCTTTGTAAAAGAAAACAAAAATATACAGCCCAAGAATCCCTTGTGGCCAACAAAAAAAAAAAAAAAAAAAAAAAAAAAAGAAAATTAAAACTGGCAGAGACTGATTTGATCAATTTTAATGCAGACCTTGAACTCCATGCTTAGAAATATGACACAGCTGTCAGACACTGCAGCTCCCTCCCAGCCAGTGGACAAGGAACTTCATGTCAGTTGAAAGGAAGGTTAGACCTACTGTGTATCTGGCGTGTGCTGGGGAGAGATGGGAGCACAATGTTTATGTTAAAGACCAGCTGAAAGGCTACCAGAAAAGCCCCATGGACTGTAAGTTCTTAACTTGACCAACAAGAATAGAAATGAGAGCATGACACAGAAATCCTGATTAAAAGCTGCATTTCAAAGGCAAACAGCATTTGTTGAGTAGTTGGGCTTAGAACTGTAGTTTGGACCATGTCATAGACCAGCTATTGTTAAACACAGATGTGGAACCAAGCTCTGATTTCTAATATCCCAGGAGCCCACTGCCTGGGGCTGGAGGTGGCTCTGCATAAAGTGAAAAGCTTCAGAGTCTTGGTCACATCCAAAATCTATTAGTGTCATGTTTCCTATTTCCCACCCACACGTAGCTAAAAAGAAAATCCAGCTTGGGAGGTTTGAATATAGCCACCTTGCTTTTTGAACCAAAGCCTCACCAGACTTGCCTGAGCAAGTACCTTGCTCTAATATCCGACCCCAGACTCCAGATGTCCTTGATGTTGCAACTAGCCTGGGCTCATTACTGAGTATGGACAGGGGTGCTAGTTTCACAAGGTCACTGAAGTCTTGGATCCCCAGATCTGGCTGCAGGCACATAAGACAGTTTGCAGGGGCTCTTCTGCTGGGCGCTCCCTCCTAAGCTCTGAAGCTTTGCTCCAGTGTGGAGGAACTAGAAAACTCAGCCAGGCAGCAATTCTGAGCCTCAACAGCAGGGCAGAAGGACAAATTTAAGTCAGTTCTGAGCCCATAAGAAGTCAGCTGCACTCATGGAGACAGTCAAATAAGGAAGGAGCAGCTCCTTAGACTATTTGTGTCACATCTGTTCCCTAGAATTGCACATGTACCAGCCCATGCCCTGTGCATTTGAATGACAGACCATCATAACAAGAGGAGGAGCTGGGAAGCTAAAGGTAGGCCATGGTGAAAACCATTTGCTTCAGGGACACAGACAAAGCACTCAAGGCTCCCCATCACAGCATAGTGGCCACCACAGTGCTGTGGGCAGATCCTAAGTAGCAATTGTAGGAGAAAAAAAGGAAGAGGTGTTCATACTCAAGGCACAAAGCACTGTATTCTCTGCAGGACCACAAGGAATAGAAACCAGCCTCAAGCTAGTAAGGAGGTGAAGCCTGGTGCAGGCAAGCTGAGCAAGTGGACAACAGGAGCCGATGTAGTTCTTCATCCCTCCAGAGGATGTCATCGTAGAGCCACCAAAAAAGGCGAGCTTTGTGACCCTAATCTGAAGAGAGCGTGAATAAATGCCTAGTGTTCAGCTGCTCTTCGGACAATCGCCCCAAACCTCCCTGTTTACTTTCCCAGAAGTAACCAATTTTCCCTAGGTCAGCGTGCAACTTGTGGAAGGACAGGAGGAGCGGCAAAACCCACCGTGATTTGAGAGGTATGCAACAGGTTAACTTAGAAAACAAATGGGATGCATGCTCTAGGTGAGCAAAGGCATAGGTTGTTCACACGCTTTACAGTCGTGCCTGCTTTCAACCTCTTTTGGTGTCCCTGAGCACGGACTGGTGCATGGAGGCACACAAGGAAGATGAGCAAAGAAAACTATGAACATGGAGATTGTGTTCACGGATAGCAGGAACAGACTGCATTCTGCATCCAGTGAGCAAGTGTACCCAGGAAAGAGCTGGTGGAAGGTCTATGTGCTTGTTCACCCTGTTCCCCCACTTCTGTAGTTTGTGTCACAAAAAGGTAGTCTTTGGTTTTGTGCGTATTTGTCCCAGCAGCAAACCTCAGCCAAAACGAAGAAGCACTAATGATGTACATGACACATTTCTGTAATAGTTTCTATCCCTAACGATACATCCTAACTTTGAGAGTCTAAAGCCACACTGGCTTTTCTACTGAGCTAATTCCAGCCTCTGCTGCCTTTGGTACTTCATGTGGGACAGAGGGGCATGCATGCCTTCACCACAAGCCTCAGTCTAATAAGACAGGAGAGGATTATGAGTGGAAATGTTGTAGCAGCGATGCAAAGCAATAAAAAAAGAGTCTCTAGACTACTGTGCAACCTTAGAAATTGCCACAGCTTAAAGTGCTGCTTCTGCAACCCAAATCACACACGTTTTCCCCATCCCAAATAGCCACACAGACAATGACCTGGTGACTGCTATACTCAGCCTGCCAAAGTGTCTTGAGATCCTTCAAGAAAGATAATTACCTGAGAGAAATTCTGCAGTTATTGATAGTGTTGAGGAAGCTGGAAGGCAGGCTGTGTACCTCAACCCCTGTACCAAACACAGTGGGTTTAAACACAAGCAAGCTAAACTACAGAGCCTCTGGGCTTTACTGTATCAGGTCCCTTAGCCAATGTTTCTCTGTACACGTACACCACATCAGTTTTCCCATTAAAGCCTATCAACTGGAAGCAAGTCATCATCCCTTCCCAAGTATGATTTAATAAGTACAAATCCAGGATCTGACCCAGACTACATGCAGTGCTAGGGAATCACTTGCCAGCCAGCCATGCAAGCTGTGTCTTAATCTCCTCTCTTCCTTGCTGCTATTTGTTTTGGGGGGTTGGGTTTGTTTGGTTGGGTTTTTTTAACACAGATAGATTAAATTTCCTGCCAACCCACTTTCTCATTCAAACATGTTACAGAGGAAGTGGGGGGAAGGAGGAAATCAGGAACAAATGACCAGCAGAAAATGGCATTAGAAGGCTTAGTGAAGAGTCTGATCCTTAGCCATGCACACTGTCCTGTTCCTACACATCAGTAGCACTCTCTAAAGCAAGGGAGCCTTTACCACAGGGAAAGGAAAAGTGCATTTTTAGCTGTCGCTCTCTACAGAAACTCATCAAAGAAAATAACGCAGAGCTCTAAAGTCAGAAAGTCCCAAGGCTACCAAGTTTCTCCTCCCTGAAAAACTGCATTCGTCAAGCCAAGCCCAAAGCTCTTACCACATATTATCTCTCACTCCCCCTCCATAGCTGTGCAGGTGACCTAACGAAACCTTTCTCTGTGCTGCCCACCAGCTGGCAACAAGAGCTCTGGGCTAGTGCCAGGCTCAGGAAATGCCTTGTGTGTGCCCTCCTTTGCTTAGGAAGTCACAGACCTGGTAATTCTCAGTAACATCCTCTCAGCACTTGAAGCATGCAGAGGCAGTCATGGAAGAAAGCAGTCTGAAAAAAAGAGCGTAGCCTTTCACTGTCCCTGCTTTCAAGGCTTGTTTTGTCCCTGATGTTCACCTGCTTCCCACTTGAGGAGAGACATAGGTCAGTGACACCACATTCCCTTTCTCAACACCCTAGTCCTGATCCTCACCGGCATGTCTTGCCTTACTTGCAAGAGCAGAGGTGTATGCAACAAGGGTGGGGGGACCCCTGCTTTTCTGGCATCAGGAGAACAAGCTGCAGGCAGGATGGCCAGCAGCAGTTGGAAAAAGCACAGGAAGAACGGCAACTCAAGATACCTCATAATAGCTCTGCTCCAGGCCTTCCTTTAGCAGAGGCCTTATGAGTTGATAGGAGGGCCTATTGAGTTTGCTCTGGAGTGAACAAGTGAAAGGGATCTTCTTCCTCAGTTTTCCTTGCCCTCTGTCTTAGAAATTATCAAGACTCTCCTAACAGAATCTGCTGAACCATTTTGGGTGCAGTTGGTGTTGGCACACACATGTACAGACTCATCCACTTGCTCACAAACTAGCGGCACCATGGCTGGGAAGATCCCAGTTAGAGTGCAGACACAGAAAGGCACTTGTGTGCCCCAAGTAGATGAAACTGGGATGCAAAATGTTGCTTCCGAGACAAATCCAATAGCCTGCAAAAAAATTTACTAATGTGTTTGATGAAACTTGATATTTATCTTGAAAATTCCCACAATATTTTTCCTTTTGGGGGAGGGGACTAAAATTTTTCAGTTTGATTTCCTCTGCCCAGTACCAAAGTTAACTCAGTCCTGGGTGTCATCTGAGGCTACCCTGATTTGAGGTACTCTTCATGAGAACCTAAACCAAGACACAAGGAGGACTGATATCCTGAGACTCCCAGGTCCTCAAGCGGAAGCCAGGCAGTATTGGACAGAACACCATCTGGTAGACTGGCTTCCACTAGAAATTAATCTCTGTTCTGACAAGTTTGTTGAAGTGCATGTGTCTGGGCAATTTTATATTTTTTAGTTAAGAGGAATCATCAGGTTCAAGTCCAAAAGCTGCCTAAGTTTAAAAATCTCCTGGCAGTCTACAGACCAGATTTCCCAAATGTTTTAAATTGAGCTTTCATCTACACCAACCTCTAAAAAGATGTCCGCTTCTGAAGTGTGAAGCATCCTCTCATGGTTATTTCTCTGTCTCAGCACTCAAATGTACTGTTAATCCTTATGCTAGAACAAGTTTCTTTCTGATATTCTTTGGAGGAAGGTAATATAAACGATAGGTGCTGACATTTAAAGTACATCCACGGCACTCACTGTGGTGTAGAGTCCCTACTACACAGCTACAGTTGAAGGCTGTCAGCAAACTCAAGCATTTCAGTAGTGACTTCCACTTACAACTACAACAGCTTGAACCTTTGTTTGCTTTTTAATGATAAATAGTCACTCTGGAGCACTATCAAGTCATCTAACTAGTATTATTTTTGGCTGGATATTTGTATTGCAGCAATGCCTCACTAGGTGCAATTTACAAGCTAAAACTCCAGCATTCTAGGTGCTGCACAAACCTAGTAAACTATCCTGTATCTTAGGAAATTCTGCTCTAGATCAATAGACAGAGACATGCAGAAGAATGATGTAAAGGGCAAGCCAGTGGCAAGGAATGGATAGCACAGCAGAATACCGACAGGGCTATCATGGGAATAAAATGCAAAGATGCTATTAATGTCACATCAAGGTTGCACAATCAAAAGATGAAAAATGCAAACATTAAGATTCCTATGACAACTTTCCGAAAATGGCAATGAAGTCATCTCATTTACTGTAAGGCCTATGGCCAAAAACACATTTACAGGAGTATTTTAAACTAGGTGTTGAAAAAAAACAAGGAATGAGAACACAATGCGTGTGCAGCAGGGCTGAATTACCGCTGCTGTTGGATCCGTAGGTTTCTAGTTTTAATAATCATTCTCAGAATATCTAGGGGATTTTAGAGAAGAAGCAGGGAAAACAAAACACAGAAAGAAAAATCCAAAATCTTTGTCAAAACATCCAGTTGCCCTAACTAATAATAACCTTCTGCTAGCAGCTGTTGATACAGACAAAGAAGTGTGTGCTTCCCAGTCCCTTATGCCCTGGAAGTGTGAATACTCAGACACTGAAATTTCCTATGCTCTGTCTATGGAGATCAGCACTTTTGTTAACTTCCTGACAGTTCCCCCCACCAAACTTATTCAAAAACCCAAGAAAGTCAGTGAGGACCTTCCTGGTGACTGCCTTAAATTTTGAATCTGGGATGAACATGGCACGTTTTGGATTGGAAAACCATCACAGGAGCAAAGTTAGGCAATTTTTAAAACCATTTTCCCACATCACTCAAAGCAGCAAAGGATCTCCCCTTCAAAATGACAGAAAATAAAACTCACCTTTGTCTAGAGAAGTGGAGGCCTTGCAAGCCTGGGAAATTTTACCTTCAAGGGCAATGTGTCAGACTATTATGAATGAGAAAAACAAGGCTGTCTTACCAGGGTTCACTACCGAACTGGCTGGCCTAATAATATGCAGGTCTTGGTTGCATGGTCGCTGCTTACAGCCAGTCATATCAAGGATGAGTATTAACAGCCAAATTCATTGCAGTTACAGAATTGGGGGGGGGGGGAAGCAGCAGCAGGCAGTAAGAAGTCCTTTTTTTATATGAATAAAGTTTTATTCAATTTTAGACAATTAGAAAGAACAAAAAGAGAGGAGCAGTCTCATGGAGGGTAGGAACCAGAAGAGCTTTCCCTGTAGAGGAGGGGGCCTGCTGAGGGCAGTGTTCCTGTAAATGTCACATAGGATTGTTACAAAAGCAGAGAGAATGTGTCTGGGCTTTTCTTTGATTTGAGTTTATTTTTTTCCTCCTGCATCAGGGTTTCTGAAGCTGCTCTTCTTCCCCCAACAGTCCTACCACCCAGCGGCAAAGTGGGCAGACAGGCAGGAAAGAGGACTGCTCTGGTGAAATGTATGTACACACACACAGAGCAACCACCTGCCTGCACTGCCTTGGCAGGTTGCACCCATTCTGGATGGAGTTGTGTAGAGAGGGAAAGAAGGGAGGTTGGATTTTTTTTCTCTTTTTCTTTTCTTTTCTTTTCTTTTCTTTTCTTTTCTTTTCTTTTCTTTTCTTTTCTTTTCTTTTCTTTTCTTTTCTTTTCTTTTCTTTTCTTTTCTTTTCTTTTCTTTTCCTTTCTTTTCTCTTTTCTTTTCTTTTCGTTTCTTTTCTTTTTTCATTTCTTTTCTTTGCTTTTCTTTCTTTTCTTTCTTTTCTTTTCTTTCCTTTCCTTTTCTTTCCTTTTCTTTCTTCTCTTTTCTTCTCTTATTTCCTTTTACTTTCTGTTCTATTCCTTTTCTTTCTTTTTTATTTTAAGCAAAGAAGGCACAAAATCTCAGCCAAGCTTCAAACCTAGTGCTGCCTGGGAGCCCCCAGCCTCCCAAAAAAACAGTGTGTCCATGTGGGAACCCAGATCTCACCTCTCCCTCCTCTTCCTCAGAGTCTGTACTTGCATTTGAAAGGTACCGCTCAGGCAGAAGGCCCTGCCCAAGGTTTGTGCACTGCTAAGGAAAGTAAAGCTGTGCCAGGACAAGGAAAGTAGGGATGAGGAAGAGTCTGTTGGCTTAAACAGACCCTTTTCCCAATGTGAGAGCTAAGGAAAGTCACCTGTGACTCCCCACGTTGCTTTTCCAAGAGCAGACCTGGAAGGGCTTTGGTGCTTTTGGAGGTGGCCAATGCCTTCACATGTGCAAGAGTTGGTGTTATGCAGGAGGGCCAAGACACTCATCCAGGCATGGCCTCTTTGAGCTAGTGCTTTCTAGGAGGGTAAGTCCCAGCCCTCAGTCCAGCCCTCCAAATGACACCAGGTTCCTTCAGAAGTTTTAACTCTTGGCTTTGATTAAGGCTATTTAGTTGCAATAGAAAAAGAATAGTTGACCGCCCCAACCACCTCCCTGGCTGTGAGGAGATGGCAGAACCACTGGAAGATGCCACCAGTACCCAGCCCCAGGAAGCAGGGAAGTAGGGGAGGCAGAGAGATAGCACACGGGCTTACACAGGGTTACCCCCTCCATCAAGCCTCTGCTTTCATTCTTTCTAAGAAAAGGGATTTTTAAATGAATCCTGCCAACCTCAGCATCCGGGATGTCTCTGTGTGCGGGAGAGCAGGAATGAAAACTGTGACACATCCATGTGAGGGTCTCAAGCACAACACGTGCCCTGCCATGCTGGCCAGCCCTGGAGAGCCCAATAAGGAAAACACCAAAGCTGTGGGATTTGAAGTCACTTGCCCCAAAACAGAGCAGCCCAGTGGCAGCAAATGCCTCTGGACCTGCCTGCTGCTCTGCCATGCCACCCTGCTCCTCTTTGCCTCCTGAACAAACCTAGAAACACCCCAAAAAAAAAAAGCAAAAAAAAAAAAAAAGCAGGAGCCCTAAGCAGCAGCAGCAGTGCGCCCTCGTCCTGTGCAGAGTGTCTCAGGGAATAACAGTCAGATGGCTGTGACCACCACAGCCATGAGCAGGACTCTGGCAACACCCCAAGCTAGTGCAGGAAAAATACCCAGTCTGAGGAGGACCTGTGTGTGTCTGTGAGCCTGTACGTGCGTGTTTGTGTGCACGCTGGGGTGCAGGAAGAACTGCAAAAAATAAAGACAAATGCTCCCTGGTCCATGCCCTCACCCAGTTGTCCCCTTGGCCAGGCTGGTGGCTGTGCTTTCATCTCACCCCTCCAGCCTGGCCTGTGCCTCATCACACCCAGCCCCGGCACACTGCCCTCCCTCATCCAGGGCTGGGGCTGCCATGTTGAGGCATAGCCTCAGCACCCCTCCACGCTCAGCCCTCCCTGCCCAACACAGGCTGTCATCCTCTTGGAAATAAAACAGCAACAACAACAGAAAAAAAAATAATATATGTATCTCCCCAAACCTCCCTGAAAGACCCAAATGGACGGAATCGACCCCCAACAAAACCAACGGGAAACAAAAGCCAAAGTCCCCCCGAGGTCAGGGCCAGGCCCATGTCCCGGCCGGGGCCCAGCAGCCAGGGAGCACGTCCCAACCTCCCTGCTCCCCCAGCCTTGGCACATCTGTGGCACCCACCGTCACGAAGAGCCCTGACAGCCGGGGGTATACTGCACAGCCGTGGCTGTCCCACTGGCCAGCAGCAGCCTCAGGAGGGGAGGGCAGGGGGGAGAGGCGAGTGTGTGTCCCTCCCACCGCCTCGCCACCTTTCAGGAAGGAGTAGGGTCTCTTTGCCCCACCAGGTACAAGAGGCCCTTTGCTCGGCTCTCAGCTACCAGCATGGCCTACACAAGGGAGCCAGCCCGGCTCTGGGCGGGCACCATGACAGGGACAGCCCCGATCCGCTCCAGTGTGGCCTGGCTGACGGCATAGGAGCGGGTGTGCGGCAGCCGTGGCTTCCTGCTGACCGAGCCGTTGCTCCGGATCACCTCCTGAGGGGATGGCGCCGTGCTGGCCGTCACCACCAGCGTCTTAGGGGGAGCCGGGGATGGATGGCCACCGTTGGCATAGACAGGGCGGGTGCTCGTGCTGCCCGAGCGGGAGAAGGGGGGCTGGTGGGCATCGTTGCTGTTGCTGAAGCGGGTGAAGGAGTCTGTGGCGTGATTGGCTTTGGGGTCATTCCAGTAGCGGCTGTTGTAGGTGTTGGAGGAAGTGAGGGTGTCGTTCTCCGATGAGGACGCATCGGCGTGGAATGTCTTTGTGGCAGAGGAGCATTTGGGTGGCAGATCGTCCTCCCTGGAAAGGAAAGGGTGTGATGGCACATGGAGGATGATACCCCACTTGCCCAACGCCCCCCCCACCACACCCTCCTGGGGTCAACACCATCAGTTCAAGGTAAAGGACAGCACTAACATGAACCAGCATTGCTCCTCGGCCCGTTTGCTCATCCCTCTTTGCAGGACCCGCCTCTGTGCACATTATTTTCTCTGTATGCCTACTACTGAGGCAAACGACTCACACTCATGTGGCTAGAGGGGCAAAACCAGTAGTTGTCACAGCCACTGGTACTTCACAGGCAGTCAGTATGACTATACAACTAATGGAGCTCATCCTCAGGGCAGCTGCAGGAAGCTACTAGAGGGAAAAAATGTGCTGTAACAATAGAGAAGATCACAGTTATATCTCCAGAGCTTTTCAGCTATCACTGTCTGGTATCATGAGTCAAAATCCCCACCACATCACTCTCCTACAGAGCTAATAACATCAGGTCAAAGCTCTCAATAATGGCAGAAACTGAAAAAATAATCTGTCATTATCATCGTTCATTTGCTCCCTCTGTTTTCTGAACATTTATAGACATCTTCCCCTGGCCCAGGGGAACACACCCAGAATTAGCAAGAGTGAGATTTCTGATTGCCTTCCTGCCAGCTTCTGATTTTGCTGGGCAATCAGAGGTCCCCTGCTACCAGCTCTCCCTGACCCTTACCTTATCTCATTAGGAATCTCCTCCTCTTCTTCTTCTTTGTGTTTATTTTTCCAGTAAAACAGTGCCACGGCCACCAACACAATGCAAACAACGAGCACAACGGCACCTGTGGCCACTGCTCCTGCAATCAGGCCGATGCTCTGGGGGTGGGCTGTGGGGATGATTGAACAGAGAATGGAGAAGAAATCAGGCCTAGGCTGTGGCCATCCATGAACATTTGAAGCTACTGTGGCTTGGGAGGGGAGAAAGGTGATGTCCCCATTCCAGGGCACAACGATCTTCTGATAGAGAGGCATATGGTGGCTCACAGCAAATATGGTTACACACTTTACTGTCACAAGACAGAAGCAGGTGGCCAAGCCTCCCTTGGCAAAATACTTACGTTCAATGACTTGCAGGTCCAGAAGGCAAGTGCTGGTTCCAATGGCATTTGAAGCCACACATTGGTAAAGACCTGAGGACACAGTGCTGATATTTCGGAGAGTGACAGTGCCCTGGACTTGGTCTAGTCAGAGAGAAAAGAAGGATTTAAATCCCTCCCCCCCCCTTGAGGAAAACCATGAAAAGGCAAAGCCAGCAAATAGAGAATTTTGGTGAGAGACTCTTAAGAGAAAAATAAATTAGGAAATAACCTTGAGATGGAAGCATTGTGCCCGCACGAACATAAACACACAGACAAGATTAGGTCTTAAGGAGCTTACACTAGATGTTTCTTTTGCTTCTTACAGATGAATTTCTGCAAATGAAAGCTTGGGACTCTCAGCATTGTGTGAGAAAAGGCAGGAAAGAAGAGATGTGCAATTACCTATACCCAGATCTAGCTGCTAAATTCAATCTTGCCCTGCAGAACCCCTGTTCTCCCATCCCTGGGCTCCCCACCCCTTGCTCTGCCAATTTTCCTCATTCCTGAATTGTATAGAACTAAAATGCTTGCATATTCTTAAAATACAGCAAGATAAAGGGAAAAAGTACAGCCATCACTACTTGGTCAGGACAGCTAGACTAAGAAATCTTATGGATGGGACTTGGGGCTGGGCAACACCCAGTCTGATCAGAGTCTTGTTTTTACAGACATCTGAAAGGCAGCTCTGGAAGTAACTTATTGGAGAACAGTGACCTCAGTGTAAGAAGCTGGCAGTGTTTTCCTGGGATGCTTCTGCCTCCCTTCTCCTGTTTTCCAATCTATAAGCCTTTCATTTGGTTTAAAGTGCAGCTGAAATTTCCAGCCACAGGCCAACATCTGGCAACCATGTTCTCTCTCCCATGCAAACAGACCCTTGTTCCTCAATGGGGAATGTGTTTCTGTATCAAGAAACCATGAAAATTTAAGTGGCTGCTGAAGGGTAACTAGTCCACCATGGGCTCTAGGAATCTTCGCTCCAATAAAGTGACCGTGCAAGTGATGGCAGACATTCAACAAGCAACGCCACCTCTGGCAGCTCAAACAAAGGAAAGCCCAGGCTGTCACCTGGGAAATAAGAGGATAATCAACAGAACGAGCACCTTGTGTGGCAGTTGGGGGCAACTTGGGAACATTGTCCAGTTTCTCCCAGAGGTATGTTGGCCGGGGTATGCCTTCTTCTGAGCTGCAGGTCAGTGTGATATCGCTGCCCACGTCCAAGGACCCCTGGATTCTGCAAAGCGGGGCAGAAGGAGGAACTGCGAAAGAAGAGGGGAAGGTGACAGCAGATCAGGAAATACGACCAAGCAGTAGAGTGCAGGCTCTTTCTGGACACACGCTACTGGGGAAAGCAAGGACACTGGCATGAGCTGACAAGGGGACAAGAGGGAGGCAGCAGACAAGAACCCATTAAGGTTTGGGGGGTGACAATTCACAAAGATTCCTGATCAACCAGCCCATCAAGGTTACAGACTACTGCTAACTTTCACAGGACCCAGTTCTCTTAGATCCCTCCCTAGAGAAGGTGCACATTTCTGGTTTTGAGACAGCAAGGGTGGCGAGAGCTAACAGAGCTGCAGACAGAATTTGTTGTGATTGTGTTTTGCTTTCATATCCCTATGATGGCACACACTCTGGAGTGTTTAACATCCTACGGAGCATCCAGTACTAATTACTTTCATGAAAAGGAAGCAAAGATCTGAAGTAATTCTCTTCTGTTGCTATGCACAAAACTCTGACGGTCCCTTCAGCTCTCCAGGATGCCCTCGTACTTTATTCATGCTTCTTTGCAACTCCACATCACAGTGCTGCCACAAAAGCTTTCTCTCCACCAGATTTTAAAACTCCATTGTATGCTACCTGCATATGAAGGCTATGTGCCCCCAAAACTCCCACAATACCCACAAAGCCCATCCCTCACCACAGGAGGTCCATGGGCTCCAATGCATACACTACCATGTTGCTCTGCTATGATGCACAATCATGCACAGAGGATCCCCTTGTCCCTGTTCCTCCCCTCTCCCCCATTATACCAATAAACACACCCAAGACAGTAAGCCCAATGACTCCAATATTCCTGACGCCTCGGTCGGGAAGATTGTTGACCAAACACTGGTATGTGCCAGTATCCGATAGCTGAGTGTTGTTGATGAAGATGGAGGCACTGGTGGTTGGCATTGTCACAGCAAACCCCACTCGCCCATAGAACTGGGGTGCACCACCAAAGATCTGACCCCCTTGGTAGAGAATAACCTGGAAAAGAAAGGAAGGCTCAAACAACACTCTGCAGGAGCTGAGCAAGGAGGAAGAATAGCAAGTAAAACATGGGCTTCCAAAGCTGAAAGGACCAGTTCCTAAAGGATCTCTAAATAACAAGACCTCAATATACAGTTGTCCCAGGCAGACCCATCCTAGCAGAGGAGTTTTCTCTAAAAGAGGAACACACTCTGTAGCCCATTTTATGTCAATAAAAATGTTCACAAAAATAACAGACCAGATAGACACAAAAGTCTTCTGGCATAGCTGGATTTGCAATAGCAGCCTGCTTCGTTTAATAGTCATTACCCATCTGGACAGGATCAACATAGAGAAGCAGAGACTCTCTGCAGGTCGCTGAGTACTTTGTTGGAAAGCATCCACCCAGCAGACAGTATGATTTTGAGTCTCAGACAGTAAGATCCTGCCATGATTTGACACTGCTTACTGAAGATCATTGGGATGAACTGAATGACAGGCAGTGAAACACTTGAACCTGCACAGCCTCTAACAGTCAAATGGCTTATATAGCAGTCTGTACTCAGACCAAGTCCCTGAGAAGTTAAGTACTCTTCAGTGCAGGTTCTCACAACTGAACACCAAATGTGTTGGGGGCAGCATGACCCAAGGGAGATGTATTTCAGAGCAGTGACATTCTTCTGGTGTCAGAATATGTGGGCAAAAAATCAGGTCAGCAGATCTCAGGTTACGATTCTTATGCCCACCACAACAGACTCTCATGTCATGTAATGCTCATAAGAATGGACTTGCATAAGCAAAAGACAGTGAAACAGTAAAAAGGGAAGTAAAAGTGGAGATGAGTCTACGAAAGGCCATGTGTTATGGCACATTTTACATAGATTTCACAGGTTTAAGCCTGCAGCTGCTCCCAGGTCCTCCAGATCCTTATCTAGTGCACTAAAACCTGGATTACATCTCCTGTGCTCTTTTGAACACACAAACCACCAGAGGTCCAGGGCAGCAAGTAACATCAGTATCACATACACTTGCCCCAGTTGTGCATCCAGCCAAGGCAGCCAAGGACACAGTGCGCATCAGTTAACAAAGCATTGAAGAAATCAGATTCATGTAAGATCCAGAGGGCATGTTCAGCAATGAAGGGACACTGCAGTTCTGGGACAGAGACTCGGTATTGTAAAGGGTCTATGTCCAGATCAGCATGAAAAGGGTGAGGAAAAGGAAAGCCCCAAAGAAATACGTGCTCCAGTAAGAAAGGACCTACCTGTTGAGGCTGGTTGGCGTTAGAAAGAGGAATGACCATCCAGATGACATTAAGGTTGGTGAGAGCAGCGTTAGTGGTGAAGGTGCAGGGCAGTACTGCTGTCTGGCCTCGGGCAACCTGGATACTCCCCGAACTGACTGACACCTCCAGAGGACACACCAGACCTTGAAAGAGAATGACACCCAGTTTAAGCATTTCAGGAGAAGGATATCCAGTTCAAGCACTGCAGGTGGCCCATACACTTGCAGGTCATGACTGCAGCATCCTGTTGTCACACAATCCTTACCTTAAAAATTACCTCAGGCTAAGAAGAATTCGATTCCTCCCTCAACAGATCAGGCTGCTTTCATGCAGACCTTTTTCACAGGCAAATGCAGATAGGCAGCCCTTCTAAGTGAGAGCACTCTAGTTTCAGAGCCTCTGAAAACAACAGGTTTTGTTTTGGTGACAAGGAAAGAACTGTAAGAGCAGCCAAGCTGTGTCTAAGAGATAATGAAATATGTTTTCAAACCCATCAATCTTAATGATACCCAACATCATTGAAACAGAAAAGGAAACTGCATTCTAAAAGTCTTCACCGATGGGTAAGAAGAAACACAGTTTCCCGCCCAGTTCTACACTTCATAAAGTCCAGCATGAGCAGAAAATACTAGTGCTATTTTTAATTTAAAGGGTTAAAAATCTAAATCTTTTCCAGTCCAGGTATTTATATCTAGCTTGTGAAAAATGACTACTGATAATGGAGGATCTCATTAAATCTCATTTATTTTCCAGCTTTTCCACCATTCACTTCTTTGCATTCCATGCAGACTGGACAGGGCTTAAAGCCTGATAAGCCCCAGCTTCCCAGCGCAGCAGCTCAAGGCAGCATTTTTTAGACTGCAGGTCACACAGGGAAATATCTCCATTCCTACTGCTGAAATCTTGTCAAATGAAACTAACCAAGGAGTCATCACCATGGTTTTGAGTGGCACTAAAATTCTTTAAACTATTTTTCCCCACAAAATCAAAATACTGACCACAAAAAACATCTCCCTGTATGACGGCTCACTATCTTCTTGTTCAAAGCATGTGGGAGGCTTCTGGAGGAGAAGGCAAGTAGTTTTCAAGTTCCAAGGCAATATCAGAATATTGCTAGCACCCAGATGTAGTCTGTGGACCGCCCTATTCTCTTTCTGACTCCAGGAACTACGAAGAAATCAAAAAGGCTAATTTCTGAGAAAATGGTGAGTGGTCTCCTGCACACTAGTCTGCTGGGATCCTTTCCAGCCTACCTAATGGAGAGATGGGGCACTCAAGGACTGGAAGCACTGAGCTTCAGATGTTATGGAAGCACTGAGCTACAGATGCTATAGATTCAATGTTTCTAGCATCTGAACAGCTTGTGATGAGTTCCTGGGTTTGGACTGACTGTTCTGGAGCTGCAATAACCCAGGACCTTGCAAATCCTCAGCAACCTCCTCCGAACTTTCATTTCCTCCCACCTGCAAAGCCCCAGGTAGTTCAGAGAGGCTTGGAATTGCTTCACCACAGAGCCAGACAAAATGCCGTTTTAATCTCTCCAAGTGAAATTCATTAATTTCTTACTTTGCAGGGAAAAACCCAAGTCTGACTTTCCTCACGGCCCTGGAACATATTTAAAAATACGCAACATTTCGGAATTTCCTAGGGAAACAGTTCATTTCTGTTGCTAACACCTCAGAGAATTAGGTGCCTGGATGAGGAACAGCTGGTGAAAGCTTAATCCATCAATCTCCTACGCAGGGCTGTCAGCAGCAAGCGGAAGTAAATAATTTAAAGAGCCAGTAATAAGCATTACCTTTATTACAAGGCATCTGCCTTCCAGTTGCATCTCTAGTCAACAGACTGGGAATGGTTTTGGACCCCTCGTTTGCTTACGGCTGTCCAGGCAGTGGCAGTAGCCCAAAACCCAAAAGTTATCCATGTCAATTTGAAGATGTCTCTTACTGAATACAACCCTGAGAAGGGTTTGTCTTTTCTGCAGGCCTAAATTTGAAGGCTACCTTGCCATGACTGCTCATCCAGTCTAGCATCGTCCATGTGCCAAACAGTGTGCAGGGAATCACAATAGTTTGGACATTTAATGGATTAACCTCTCTCTCCCCAACATAGTGCAGAAAGCTCTTCTGCCATGTTCAGTGTAGATTTAGTGAGATGCCCAACTACTCATCTGATTTGGAATAGCAACATGTATATGTTCTTCAGCCCCATCCACTTTCCCCTCCAAGAAAAATCCACAAATCCACATTTGTGTCATTCAGAAAAAGTAATACTTAAGTGTGAGTCTTCACTAATAGCAAATTTACTGGAAAAGTTAGAGTTCACAGTCTGCATTGCAGTCAGTTACATCCATCACTCAGTCATCAAGATGATGTGATTTTCATACCTAACCACCCTCTTGCTACTCCTAATATTTACTATTAGTTGATTGTAAACATCCTGTAGAATAATAAAAACACTAAACTAGAACATGCTTAATTTCTTCGCTGTAAAAATAATTTTCAGTACATTTGAGAATTTCCCAGTCTACTTATGAACAAAAGGAAAGAAAACACATAATATTCCCTTTGCTCTGACAGCACCCTACTCTCACCCTGCAGCACCCCACAGCCCCTATAATCTCCTCTCCATTTCAAGTCACCTCAGCATCCCTTTTAATTTGCATGCCATGGAGTGGTTTCGGCAGGGGGTGGGGCACTAATGAAAAGCTGAGGTCCCTGTCCATTCCTCTTGCCAAGGAGAGCTGCTCTGAACCTGACATGCAAGATGACCACTCCCCCACACCATGCTGTCCTGTCTTGTTAAACCACCTGGCAAGCCAGCTCCTCAGACTTGCCTTTGCCTCGTGCATCCCAGGGCCTGTCAGCTGCTCTTTGGCCCGGGATGCACACAAGGCAGGCAGTACTTAAAGACAAGGACTCATTTTGTCAAGTTAAGTGGCATCTGCAGGGCTACAGCTGGGGAAAACACAACCATTTCTGACAAGTAAGCTCAAACAAGGCGACAGGAGAGTCAGGAGACCAAATGTAGGTAAAATTCTCTTCCACCACCATAAACAGGGGGGTAGGCTGGTGTGTTAACACAGCACCAGGGGGGCATGACTACAACACGACTCCTCTCCCAGGTAGACAGCTGAAAGAGCAAAGATCAAATCATTTTCAGAAGCTACAACATCTTTCTTTGTATCTCAGACTTCTAAAAAATGTAACACACTTACAAATGCCCTTGCCTATCTATGCAAGTATCTATGTGACTGCCTCCTTCCACACCAATAGTCATGGGCCAAAACACAGGTGGATGCACACAAAGCCACATACACTTATAAACGTGTATGCCCAGGAAGACATCTAGTAAGAAAACTCAACCAAATGATACGTGATTAAACATTTCAAAATTAGTAGT
Organism: Leptosomus discolor; assembly: GCF_034619465.1. Classification (NCBI taxonomy): domain Eukaryota; kingdom Metazoa; phylum Chordata; class Aves; order Leptosomiformes; family Leptosomidae; genus Leptosomus; species Leptosomus discolor. The sequence continues at coordinate 128,988,945 of NC_141391.1, forward strand.
TGCAAAAATGTGGCTCTGCATTAATGCAAAAGGAGGGAGGCAGGGGAAAGAGGGAGGAAGAAATTTCAAATTTAGCATACCTGTTGGGTTAAGGATTTTTCAATGCAGCCTAAGGAATGAGGACTTGAATCCCCTTGGGTAGATATAAATGCAAATATAGATATATGCACACACATACAGCCCAGTCTACTAAACAAAATTACACATAAGAGGTCAGAAAAATCAAGAAAAGGATGTGGTAAAGGGTCTCCTTTTGCAAAGGTACATAATCCAGGTCCTTTCTAAGCATTCAGAGAAGTTTAATGACTTATGAGAGACAAGAAGAATCGATCACCACCAAATTGTCTCATAGAATTGGATTACAATAGCCATTATACCCTCTCTTGTATGTGCACTCTACTCCTTACTTAGTAATTAAGCATCCCTGTAAGCAGCATGCCTGGAGGAAGAGCAGGGTACACCACTGTCAGCAGAAAGAGGAATGGGCCCTTCCTGTACGTAGGACACTTTGATCTTAGCTTGATTCAGCAAACGGCTTTCTCCTTTGATGCCGATGCAGCAAGCTCCCATCACTAATTAGAATGGATGCTCCATTTTTTTGTCCCCTATCAGGAAACCAGCCAGCAGAACAATGTTCTGGTTACAGAGGCTCTTTTCGAGTCTCTTCATATTTCCAGGACCAAGTAATTATTCTGTCAACAGATCACTCTCATTTCATTTTGGATGGCTCACTACTGCGTTTGTAAGTAGCACACTCTGCTCCCTCCCTTGCATATGTGAAGGAGTCCATGTAGACAGTTCATACAGCATGACACAAGCATGTAGGACCCTCAACCAGCATTTTCCTACTTGCTGGGTATGAGGAGGAAGCGGATGCTGCCACATGTTTGCTAGCTGCCCTACAAGGGTACAAGCCTGAGAGGCTTCAGAATATATCAGATGCAGTTAAGCTGAAAAATATGGGCACATCTTAGCACTTTGACTCATACTAAGTTGACTGAAAATGTTCCCAGCTCACACTCACTGCCACACCTCTCTGCCAGAGATCACCAGCAAGACCAGCAAATTACTTTGGCTGACAGGCCTGTGAGTGAAGTGAGGACTTCCACCACCATCACTTCACATCAATAGGCCAGATTATAACATGAACAATCACCAGTCCATATCACCATGATGACAGACAGTCACAGACCACAATGGCCTCAGAGGCTGTGACTTCAGGAAGCACTGCGGTCACACCATTGAAATTGTGCTAAGGGCACATCCTCCTCTGATGCTGGATCACCCCCAGCACCTGGTTTTCAGAGGCAACCATGCTCAGTGAGATATTTGGGTTGCAATATTATGTACAGAAAGGGTCCTTCCCTGCTGTGATTAGCTTAGGAGTCTTGATCTCCCAGGACCACAGAAAAACAGACATTTCTTTGGAGGGTCATTCATACCATGAAAATCAAGCTCCTGCCCTGCCTCACCTTCTGGAGGACGCTCTCTGCTTTGCAAGTACCCCCAAGAACTGTTGGCAAGTCAGCAGCTTTTGGCACCTGCTAGCAGCAACCTCCTGATTCTCAACAGCATGGAAGCCAGGCTAGCACAACTTTGCATATGCAGAGGCCAACATACAGGTTCATTCTGCAGTGCTGGCAAGCCAGGGAATCAAACAGCCAGGGGAGAAAGGAGGGAGGGAGGTGTGAAAGGGATTTAAAAAAACTCATCTGCGTGCATTCTGCATCTCCAGCCCTCATGGGAAAATGTGCAGAAATGTGCACGGCTGGGGGGAAATGAGAATAAATCCTCAGGCCATATCATCTTGCATCCAAGACCCAGGGAATGGCTCCCCCCTGTCCCTGCGCAATTACCAATCCTGTTGCCACGTGCTGGGGAAGATGCCTTTGGCAGTATGGCATTTTGCATCCCTTGTTAGAGAGGCAAAGATGAGGGCACTCAAAAGTTTCAAGAAGAGGGTAGGAACATAATGTACATTCTGGCAACTGCAGGCAACAGAGGGAGTAACTGCAGAGCAGTCTTTTTCCTGAGATGAAAGGAAAACAAGTCGCTGTGCCTTTGGCCTGCCTCACATCTCTGAGTCTGGGACAAAGCTGCCTTCTGTGCTAAAGAGAAATGTCTTCCACCCCAAATGAGCTGAGGTACATTGCCGACTCAACATACTGAGCAGCAGCAAAACCTACAGCCCAGGAAGGAGAGACTCACAGCTGGAGGAGACAGTAACAGATGCAGGGCGTACTTCTGCCACAGGACCTGCTGGTGCAGCAACCATTCAAAAGCCCCTGAAGGAGCTTGACTTGCAGTTGCAAGCACTGGTAACATTGAAGTTATCCAGCATGATATGACAGCATCCAAACAGGCTGCTCAACAAGCTGTCTGAGTGCTGGTCTTGCCCATTCTCACCAGGGACTGAGTATCCTCCTGTCATTCTAGACATGCTACACTTACTAGTTCAGAATCTAACCAACCGAAAGCAGTATTTACCCAGCCTAGGGTCTGAAGGCAGCTTGCAGTAGACTCCACCATGCCTGTGGAATCAGCGTCACTAAGCACTCCAGTGGAGCACAGATCTGAGTTAATGCCCAGATAGGGTGAATTATTTCCAGTTTGCTAAGGAAATTCTACCATGGAAAAACTTCCAGCCTCCAAAGTCATTCTACAGGGCAAACATCTGGGACAGACGCACACTGCCACAGTAGACTGTACCCTGGGGACAGTATGCCCTAGCAGAAACTTTCCTGGAGAAGATGCTTGGCAGAGACCTCCCTGGAACAATTATACTGGGAGCAATGATAAGAAGAAGGAAGGGCTCCGTCACACTACAAGCCTTCTGCCAGCTCACAGCAAGGAGAAGGCAAACTTTGGTCCAGAGACATCAGCACAGTGATTGCCTCTGTGCCCCAGTTTGTGGGTACATGTTACGCAGGTGCTACAGGGAGCCTTGTCAGAGAGCCTGCGGGGCACACTGAGGATACCCAAGATAATATCATGGTTCTGCCAGAAAAGAGGGACAGAGACTTTCTAGCATAGCTCCTCCTCAAGACACAATCAATACTGCCTAAGCCACTCCCAACAGAAGTTTGTCTAATTTAGTCTTTAAAGCCCCAAACAATGTCTGTACTGTGCAGCACAGCTTAGCAGTCTGGTCCAGTACTCAGCAGCCCCTGCTTTCTTGTAATTCCCAGAGCTCTCACCAGTGGTGCCTCTGGGACCCTGCCCTTCTCTCTCTGCCACCCAGCCATACAAGTCACACTTGTCAACCTTGTCCCTTCCCCTTGCTTTGTCCAGCTCTTTCTGCACTAGCCTCATCACAATGATGGACAAGTACGTAGCTCAGAGCTAAAAAAAGAAGTAGTTATTTGACAGAGTTCGGCCATTTTGTTCTCTGAAACAGCTGCATCCAACTTCAAGTATCTCACATACCAGCCTGAGAATTTACTGGGAGTTAAGCCCATTCACTTTACTTGATGATATCCCAAAATAAGGCTCATGCTGGCTCTTTCTGGCGCACAGGTTTAGCAATGGGATAGTAACCTGACAGCGTATAAGGCAAAATAATTTCCAACTCTTTCCTTCCTATCTTTGCTGGCTCTGCGGGACAGACTGGAACAAACAGCAGGAGAACTATGACATCTAGCATGGTTTTAGAGCTAGATTTCCGTAACACAGGTGTTAAACCTACACTGATGCTCTTTTCCTCTGAAGCATACACAGTGTTACTCTCCCTCTAAAATGCAGGTCAAAAGCCAAGTTAACCTCTAAGCACCTTTATCCCTGGAGAAATCATTTGGCACAACTGGTGGTATCCAGTCATCCCTCCAGCATGGAGCCTCACAAGTAAACAGATTCATTGTACCACAGTAAGAGTAATCTCAGGATTGCTGCCCACCCTGTAGGATATGCGGGCTAGCAGACACTAGTCCAGGGAGAAAACACAATGTCAGGGTCTTGAACTTAAGCCCTGCAGCTTTTCTTGCGAAGTACTAGACCAGCTGATCAGGGACATTTTGCTGCCTGTAAATCTGCTGATCCCACCGACCCTTCTCCCTTACCATTTATAACCTCATCTGAACTGGACAGAAAGCTAAGAGTGAAACTTCCTGCTGACCCACTCTGCTCTGGCCTCAGCTGTTGGTGTGGTGAATAGAAGTCACTACCACTGCTGCCATCCTCCCTTTAGAAATAGGTCTTTCTCTGCAGGCCAGCTGGGAGGAGGATATCAAATAACTGTCTGATTGAGATGACATGGAGCACATCTCCCTGCCCCTGACCTCCCCAACCTGCAGCTGTAGGGGGGATGAAAACTAGACTTTAAGAACAAAAAACAGCAGGGAAGCTTTCAGCTATACATACTTCAAGAATGGTGTCCGTTCCCTCCTATGTCCTTGTCAGAAGAGCTGGGCTAGCTCTTGCAGGGGTGGAAAAGGGGCTCTCATAACACACTGAGGAAATGTGATTCCTTCCCCATTTCTGGCACAGACTCCCTGGGTCCTGCTGAGCAAGTCAGTCAGCTCCAGGCATCCCCAGAGGGTCTCCGGTAGTGCGAGATCCTCATTTGCTCAGGGTTAGACCTCAAGGGTTTGATTTGCTGAACTGCTGAGCATTCAAACGTGCTAGGAAAATCGAGAGGGGCTGTGCTTTCCATGTAGCAGAGATCACATTATGTTAAGCTTTCTTGTGTAACCTGAACGGTGCTCTTCCAACAGATCTTAATGCTTGTGTTTCATTAGTAACAGTCTCAAAATGAAAAAGAAGTTTTTGAACTGCGAGAAGAGCATAGTGTTAGAGCAGCTTGCTAACATGTACAAAGTGCGAACAAGAACCCAAATCTGGTTCACAGATACCTTGCTGATAGCAGGGTCAGGGGCCCAATAACCCAAATGGTCCTTTCCAATTCTGGACTCCTGCTGTGCTCCCAGTACTGGCTTCTGTTTTGTGTCTTTCTCCAGCCTGGTTGGAGCTGCCAGGAGAGATATCTTCTTTGCAGCCCCTGCCGGCTGCAATTGTTGTCTTGCATCTCTGCTGTCTCAAATGCAGTATGCATGCAAGTTAGAGATTAAAAAACAACTGCATTTCATTATAGCAAGATTGTAAAAATAGGAAGAGACATTGATAGCAATAAAAATAGCATCTACAATGACATTAGCTAGGATAAAACTAATCAATCGCTGTGCTCTGGGGCATGCATTAATCCCCTCTCCATAGTATAGTGTTGCACAATTAGGTACATTATGGAAAGTTTCATGCTCCCCTCCCATGTATGCGGCATTGGCTGGAAACAGAGACTGCTGCTATCTGAGCTGGCAGTCCTTGAATCCACAGCATTTACAGAGGACTCAAGGAGCAGCTGCACTACTGAGGTTGGGAAATTTTTTGCTTTATCAGATGAGCAAGACCAGAGGGGACCAAGAAGTCACTGAAGTGCTCACTCATTATTCTCTTGAATTGAAAGAGGGGAGGGGTGGGTAAACCTCATTAATCCCACTCTATGGGATGATTTGGTATCAACTTTTCCCATTCCTGCCTGTGCTCAGCATTGGAGTCACCAATGGCGCATCCCCCCAGCACTCAGGTGGGCAAATCAGGAGCATGCAATCTGTCTACAGAAGATGGCTGAAGGCCACAATGAGGCAGCATATTCAAGGTACAAATAGGGTGGTGTGTCCTTGCAACAGGGTGCTAGCCATTTCTTTCTCTCCTAAGGTCCTCCAGAGATGCTTGAAGCACCATTTTCCAAATCACAGGCACAGACAAGCAAGAAAGTGAAAGTTTAGCTGGGCACAGAAAGGTATCTCCCTATTCTTTGTCTTCTACAAAGCTGAGACTGGCAAACACGAACCCTCCTCCTTCACCCCTAGTCCTGTGATAGATCATCTCTGGGGAATCCTGTTACAGTAACTTGAGATGTTATCATCCTCTGCTGTTTGCCTTGTCACTCAGGACGTTATTGTCCCAAAATCAGCAAAAGCAGAAAGGAAGCTGTGCCTCCATCTCACAGCCAGGCATCAATTAGCATAACCTGCTGAGGAAGGTGTAAGGACAGGCTAACTTGCTTTGCTGTGAAAGTGGAAAGCTGCATTGTAGACGGGTCTTCCTGTTCTGCTCTCTGCTACAGTGGAGGCAGCATCCAACAGTAATGAATGTCTAGGGGTGGGAACATTTTAAATGATCGTGAGCAGTTACTTTAGCTGAAGTGACTCAGGAATGAAAGCTTATCAAATGTTCATGCAAGCACATTTAAGGTGGGAAGCTCAGCTTGAATTTGCAAAGAGCCTGCAACAACAGCTCAGAGCTGCAGACTTTCCCATTCATCTAGCTCAGATGCCAACATAAACATCCCTCATCCCTCCTCTTGATTATCTCACTGCTTGTCACAGAAAGGAAAATGAACTTTTGCCACAAAGATTTGTATCTATGTTTCCTTAAAAGAGGGAAAAGGCACAGAGTTGACTGAGAGCAGTGAAGGCATACATTGGCTTCATTCTCCTGAAGCAGGTTGCCAAACCTCACAGGAGCCAGCTCTTAACATTTGGGAAGCACCACCATGGCCAGTCACTGTCTCTGAAAGCATCCTCAAGATCCCCATGGGTATCTGTAACAACACCTGAGGCCAGCTGAGCCCACAAAATGCAAGTACAGGATGAGGCTGCATGGAATGAGATGAGAGCTGTATGTAACCTGCTCACCCCAGAGCAGGAGTCTAATTAGAGCTCTTCCCAGGATCTAAAAGCAAAAAATAGGCTTAAGTTCTCCCCCACCCATCCCATTTCTTTGCTAGTATTCTCCCAGCACAGCCCAGTCAGCAAAGATGTGTCATGCTGAGGATCAGTGCCAAGTGCTGGCAACAGCATGTGACATTGCTGACACAGCAAAGTTGTCTCCTTCGGGAGAAGATATCCACTGGTGCCTCTGCAAGAGAAATGTATCTGCTCCCAAGACTGGGGAATGGAGAGTCAGGGTTAGGAAGCTGAAATTAAAACAGGTCGGCAAAGCTCTACTAAGACACTCATTCCTATTTTCTGTTTGCCAAGCCATAAAAAATACATTAACGGCCCAGCAGCTTTGTAAATGATTTATGGTCAAAAGAATAAATTTCCTCCTTCTCTCCTGGTTAAAAAAAAAAAAATAAAAAAAAAAAAGTGCAATATTGTGATAAACTGCTTAATAAGGGAAAACAACTCGAGGTTTAAATATGTTCAATAGTACATCGAGTGGGAAGCACAGAGCCCATAAGGAATAAGATTAAAGCCCAGTAAGAGGAGCTGGCACAGAGGAAGGCAGGATCAATAGGTGGGCAGGCTGGAATATATGACTTGTGTGTAGTGGGAAGAGGCAGGAGCGCAGGGTGCAGCTGCATGGGAAAAGAGGTGGGGATGGGGGAAGGAGAACCAACTCATTGGTGACTTTTAACACTTTAACACAGAATGCACTGAGAGATATGCATTCTACATATTCCTCCACCTCCTCCTCCCATTACAGGAAAAATGCCATTGAAACACAGACTGCGAACCCACACGAGTGGGTTTTTCACCTACCCTGACACAACCATCATTAACTCTAACTCCAGCACAAATAGCTCCAACGTATGGTTGAAGTACTTTTACCCGAAACGGCAAGAGCTACGTCCATCCTTCCCCAAAAGGAGGAAGAGCAGAGGGTGATAGACAGAAAATGGACAGTGCTTTCCCTGCTAGGCACAGGTGGGATGAAGACACAGGGACACTATGCTGCGTGGCTCCCTCTCTGCAGACGACACTGACATCCTCTGGGAGTCCTCTGGTGGCTATGTGAAACCCAGACCTTGTTGGTGCTTCTGCATCTTTCAGAAATGATGAGGCAGCAAGATAACAGGAACATGATGCATCCACCCACTCAGATGTTGATGGACTTCGTCACAAACAGGAGTGCACCCATGCACTCAGGGGTGGGCATACGACACAAAGACACTGAGGCCACAGTGCGGCTTGGATCAGCAATGAGGACTCCAAGGAGCTGGGACCGCCTATGTGAGAAAGCTTCCCTGCAAGGGGGAGAGTGAAGACTGGGCCAGTTCTAGATCAGGCTGGAGAGGGCCCAAGGGCAGGCCCAGGAAGAAGAGGGTGAGGGAGAGGGATGTCACGCTGCAGTAGCCGTGTGGGAGCTGGGACTGGGGTTAAGGAAGTGCAGGATACCATGAACAGTGGGGCCTGGGGGTAAGACATAACTCCTCAAGAAGCGGCCTCACATCTTCAAGCCAAACGCAGGGGAGCTCCCCCAATGCTTCCTGGGGTACCCACCTTACTTGCCTTCCCCCATTACCAGGATATTCCAGCACCATCATCACCCCATGGTGGGTTGTGATGGCCTGAGAGGGGTTATGATGGGCCAGTCCCTCAACAAAGGGGTGCCTAAGACAAAACAAAATAAAATTAAATAATTTCAAATAAAAGCAACCAATGAGGAGACAGAAACTAGTCATTTTTGAGAAGAAAAGTTTTCATTTATAGACTGATTCCATTCTCCTTGAAGTCAGAAGGACTGTCACCAGGATATCAGATTCTTAAAGGATCTGGTTGAGCAACCCACAACCTTTTGCTTAGGCAATGCCAATATGTTGGCTATCTGCTTTCTACCCCAGTTTTGTGTCTCTTGTATGAAATGCTCCCATCCTATGGAGTATGCAAGCTTTTCAAGTGAAAGGGTATTTGGCAGATGTTCTTCAGTGTTCACTGTGCCTTTGAGCTCCCCTAAAAATTTCCTGCTCTGTGACTCGTCTGCGAGTCCTACTTCACCTACGTTGTCGCCTGCACGGCCAGCAGAGCGCTCACATGGAGCTGGGGTCACTTGGCCAGAGACTGATGGCCAGGCTGATTCGATATGTCCTAGCAATTCCACTAAAAGCAGTCAAGTCACTGGAAATACTCTTAATGTTTAAAAATTAAGCATATGTTTAAGTATCTTGCCAAGTCCATCTTGCATCCATTTTGATAACAAAACTCCCGTGGCCCGCTGGCATGAGAGAGAGTCTTTAAGTGAGAGCACGCACAACCACAGAGAAACTTCCCTGTCTCATACATAATGTTGAAAACAAGCCTGATAAAAGCATAAAAACATAACTTCCAGTCCGCAAAAGCAGTCAGATAGCAGTTAGTTTTCACAGGGATGTTCAAAGATATTAGACTTTCATATCTTAAACTTTGTTAATTCCAAACTACTTTGGACGTAAAATTCTTAAAATTATTAAAAACAAACAAATAGAAAAGAAACAAAAAAAGGCAAGCTCTTTTTCATTTAAATTGAAAAGAAAGGAAAACCCAAATTTGTCTTCTGATCTGGCAAATGTCAGGTCAGTAATTGAATGTTTCAGATTATGAGTTGAGCTGTCTGAAAGAGGTTGTAAAAGGACAAATTTCCACTGGGAAAAAAAGAGATTTCATTAGAATCAAAATAGGTTGTACGAATATCAACTTTGATGACATTTTCAGTGAGTGAAGACAAAATTAATTGCCTCAAGTTTCCCATTTAATCATGGTAGTATTGGCACACTTCTGTTCAATAACATAAAATCACTTGATTTCAATCCATTCAAACTTTTGCCATATATTTATATATTGCATAAACTCTGACTTCACATAATTTTATTCAGTAACAGTACAGTGCTATACACACGCACACATACTGAATATGCTATGGCCTTTCAACATCATGTGAACAGTACCTTTTCCCAATGGAAATTTCTCCTGGTTTTTGTTCCATCCACTAAAAAAGTCTGGACTCTCACTGTGATATGAAACAAAACAGAGAGGACACATTAGGACTTCCCCAGTTCATCACCAGCTTTAGCTATGAACAGCTCCAGTCCAGTGTTCACATTGAAACACCCAGAATTCAGGAGCTGTAGGTGTTTCCCTGTGAAGTTTGGTCTTGATGTTGCTCAAGTGGCCAGTGTCAGGCAGAGACACTTCCACACATGAGCCACAGGAATACAAGTATTTAAGCACTTTGCTGTTCTTTCCCTGAATGAGACTCATTCCCTGCCTCCTGCTCTTCCTGCCAGGAAGATGATCAGGAGGCTGTAACACCTCCCCTGTGAGGACAGGCTGAGGGACTTGGGGTTGTTCAGCCTGAAGAAGAGAAAGCTCCAGGGAGACCATATAGCAGCCTTTCAGTACTTAAAGGGTCCTACATGAAAGATAGAGAGGGACTCTTTATCAGGGAGGGTAGTGATAAGATGAGGGGTAATAGTTTCAAACTCAAGGAGGGTAGGTTTAGATTAGATATTAGGAAGTTCTTTACTGTGTGGGTGGTGACACGCTGGAACAGGTTTCCCAGAGAAGCTGTGGCTGCCCCCTCCCTGGCAGTGTTCAAGGCCAGGTCAGATGGGGCTTTGAGCAACCTGATCTAGTGGAAGGTGTCCCTGCCCATGGCAGGTGGGTTGGAACTAAAGGATCTTTAAGGTCCCTTCCAAATCAAACCATTCTGTGATTCCCTATCTCCCTGCCCTGAAACCCAAAGCAGTGGATGTTGCTGACTATAAATGCATTCCTCGTTCCCCATCCATTTGGGTTAATCATTCCCACATCACATGATGGAAGCAGGACCAATACATAAAATGTGCACAGCCAGATTAATGCAAATCTGCTGTCCGTCTGCTGCGCGCCCTTTTGACACGTGGGTATGTGCCAGCACAGGGTGCAAAAGAAACAAGTCCTAATGCTAGGAAGTTCTCCCTGATCACAGCGTACCCAGAATTGAGGCATCTGCAGCTCTAAGCATCCAAGCTGAGATCACTGGGCCTGAATTGTCACAAATGCTGAACATCCTCATCACCAGCTGGTCCCAGCCCTCCTGCTCTCTAGTTGAGTACTCAGCATCATGCTGGAAAAGCTCAAGTGTACGAAGTTGCACCAGTAGCTCCAAAATATGCTAGCAGGTAAAGCACTGGGGCGAAGCAGAGAGTCTCCATTTTGCAGTGAGGAAAACCAAGATGGAGAGAGGGTATAACTCACCTGAACATCACACAGCAGGCCAATGGCAAGACAAGAATAGGACTTCAGCACCTGATTCATGGGCCTTGCTCTGCTTATTAATCACGCTCTCCACCACTGTGACAAGTATTAGTATTGATTTCAAATTAACACACACATATTTTATCAAGGAGAAAAAAAAAATAACCAAGAAGGTTCACTATGTTCAGCTCTGTTGGAAGCCAACATGATTGCAAGAGCAAATGCTTCCTGCAAGAGGCCCTACCCCAAAGCACACCAGGCTGGGAGGCACACAGCACCACCCTCAAGGAAGTGTCAGATGCTCACAAAATGGTCCAAACCTCTTAAGGAGGTTTTCAAAAAACATAGAGTATCATCACAACATGCTTGAAATGCAGGAAATAGGTTTCGTGAATGCAGCTGCTGCTGTTATTGTACACGATAATGTGCCTCCCTCCTTACCATCTTATTTTCTGATGCCAGGTCCTGAATGTTAACTCTGGGTGACCAAGCCTCACAGTTCTGTCTGATTTTATGCTTGCCCTCTTTTCTTCTCTTCCCCTGATGTCCTAAGTTCTCTTTACAAGAGCTGCTAACTTTTGCAAACATAAAGCTGCTACAGGCTTCCCTTGTCTTTTAGAGTTAGAGTCTCAGGAAAACACTTTGCAAATTTTCCCTCTGTAACACATGCAAGAAGCTGCTTATGCTCAAGCAGCAAAGTACACAACTGCTCTGAACTAAGAAAGATTCTTTTCTGCACAGCTGGCTCTGTTTCACACAGATGTTGTTGCTCCTGCAAAGCATAAGAGCACACAGAGCAGCATTAATATGAAAGAGCCCAATTGGACACTGGTTTAACAACAAGATAAAATTCCCCAAGCACAGCCTAGGTGCTGGGTTTTCCCTTTCCTTTGTTTTTTGCTTTTATGCACCCAGGGAGGGGGGAACAAAAAAAAGGTAAAGTAGAACAAAACCATAAGAAGCCACTGCAGGAAGCCTTAGCCTTTCGGGGGTAAACTCCCTTTTTGCAATTTAAAACACACATGTTAATCTTTAATGTTAAACCCTGGATTAAAAATTCATTCAAAAATCTCACAGTTTGGAACACTTACAAGTCCATTGCATTATTAAAAGCTCAGATCAGTGCTACTCTGCATAAAGAAGTCTCTCCAAACTCTTTCCTTTCTTTTAAAGCCGAGAGCAGGTACTCGCTGCTCTCCCCATTTATCCTTAAAGCTCAGAGAAACCTTGTTGTGGTTCCCAAGAGCTGGGAAAAGCTCACATGGGGGGTCTCCAGTTCCCGTTTCAGAGTACTGCCACTCACTGTGTGGTCCTGGAGAGAAAACCCAGCACTGGCAGGAACAAGCAGGATGCTTCCAAACAGCACTTCCCTGTTTAGCAGGTGTTAGCAGTGGTGCAAGGTCACAGCTTGAGTCAACCTGCCCACTTCTGCCTTTTTTGAAACCAGATTCTATCCACAAGGCTCAATCACTGGCCTCAACCTTTGTCCAAGTACCTTGGCAATGCTGGGGAGGACTCGCACCAAATTCTGCAGGTCAACCCCACTGTTGAGCTTGCTGGTGCCTGCAAACATCCCCAGTTTTAACAAAGTGATGTGAGATGCACAGCCTCAAGGAAAGAACTGTCTGTGCCTGACATGGTCCAGACTGCCGCAAATCCTGTGGCAGAGGACGTTTTGCAGAGGACTTACCGAAATATTTTACATCATGGAAGGAAGAATTGTTCCCAAACTGCCCTGTGCTATCTTGCTATAAAGTTTCTCATTTAGAAACACGGTGCACAAGGCTGAGCTGTCAATTTTACTTGCTTTTTTGTGCTCTTTTTATTTGCCTGGGGAGAGGGAACTGAGGGACCACGCAGCATGTGCAGAGGTGTTAAGGTTTTTTACAAGTACTTTTGGAGTCATTTTCTCTCTTACCAGCTGCAGTGTGACAATGCTGCAGTAGGCTGAGCAGGAGGTTTCCATTTCTAGAGCCTGTGGTACCACATCACTTACCATAAGGGGTAAAAATTTCTTTTTAAGCATCAATGTTTTTAACAGCCACCTCAGCGCAGTTGCGCTAGTGGTTACCATCATGAAGCAGCCTCCCTCTCACCCCCTTTCCTGCACTCACAGGCTTGTTTCCTTCCAAATCCTCCACCTGAGACCATCCCCAGGAGGCTGCCCTCACCTGCAGCCAGCTGGGTCTGCGCCAGATGAACCACCGTGCCAGCCAAGGCGAACGCTGCCCACGCACCTCCCAGGCGAGGAAGGTGCACAGGCAATGCGCACAACTCTTGGAGGGGGTGTTCCTCTCAGGGATGTGCCAATGCCTCTCTGACCCTCCAGATGCTATCGGAGAAGAGGACCTTTCATCTGCAGTCGAGACTGCTACCTGCTTTGTGAAAGGTACTGTGTGATACCAAATAGGCTGCGCTGCACAACGCAATGGACAACCCCGACATCACCAGACTCGGGGCAAAAACAATGCAATCTGTCCCTAGCTTTAAAGCAGTACTTGGCATCAGGGATGAAAAGAAAGAAAGAAAAAACACACAGAAAAGATTAAACATGTACAAATCGCACTTATCTCTTCCGTGTTTATCGTAACTTTTCCTACCATGTTTGCTAATGGCAATAATCATAATCACTGTAGTAGAATCATGCTTTGGCTTCTTTCCCAGATTCTCCTCTTGTTCACCAGGCAGTGAAGTTACTGTATCACCAGAACTTCACATAGACCTGGTTTCGCAGGAGGGGCCCCACCAAGAAAGGTTTTGACAGCTTCCCATGGAAGCTGAGAAAGCAGAAGAGGGGTGGAGGAGAGCCCTTGTCTCAGGGACAAGGGAGTGGTAGGCAGGAGGGAAAAAAGTTGGCAAATCTCCCCTATATTTGCCAAGAAGGGAAAGTAAGGAGAGTAAAAATTATGAATGAGCATGCAATCCACAAAAACAATCCTGCTCAGGATGCGGATATGTTCCCGCAGCAGGATCTGAGCACCCTTGGGACCCAGGGGAGGCAAGGAGCAGCAAGCTCACGTGACTTGCCCATGCTTGTGCAGACTTAGAAATGAACCCTCACTCTCCAGAGCTGAGCTTGGTAGATCATCTTCCAGATCACCTCCTCTTTCATAAATTCAGTCTTCTACTTTTAAACTCATGTGCCCATGAAGTCAAATTACAATTTAGGCTCTACAAAAACGACAAAATATATTCATGAACATCTGTTTGAATAATAAGCCTGAATTTGCTTCAACAGTATTCAACTGACCTGCTTTCCTTGCCTTCTGTGAGGGCTCACACCAGCTCTCCCCTGTTCAAAGACAATGACATGACGGAGAGGCTGGTGCACACACTCTTATAAACATGAAGATGGTTTCAGCTGGTGGAGGATAGGTTTACAGCTTCTGGTGCACAGACCTTCCAGAGGTTGCAGGCTACTTCTTTGACTTCATAAAAATCAGATAAGCTAAACAAGCCTGAAGTCAGAAGGCTAAAATTTACTGCACCAAGGCCTGGTCTACTACTAAGAAATCTGTATGTGAGTTTGATTCCATTACAGTTTGGACTTGCTGGGGGAAGAGGGGTAGTCGCTTGTGCTAAGACCACATGTGTTCCTCTGGCTGGGTGCCTCCAGAGGTGCAGGTAAGCATCCCTCGACTCCTCGTCCCACCCTCTACCCCTCAGATCTGCCAAAGTAACTGCTGGTGTAATAGCTCTCCCACAACTCTGGCAGAAAGATCCTAGTGAGTGGGTAAGAGCAAATTTTTTCTACTGTAGGTCACATTGAGAGAATCAGGTTAAAGAGCAAGAATGAAGGTAGCCGTGCTGGCAATCTGAACTGATGGTAACCTCTAGCAGTAGAAGGGGAGCTGGGACAGCCTCTGACCTATCCATCCATCTCAGCAGCAGTCAGGGCAGTACATCTGACTGCAGCCTCTCTCCCTGCGTCCATTTGCCTGGCTATGAACTGGGGCAGTGTCCCCTCACCCCACCAGTGCTTTGTGCTGCTTGGGCATGTGGTATCGAGGGAAGGCAGTAAACAAGCAGAGAGACTGATGGAAGGAGGAGAAACCATACCCCGAGGTCTACATGCAGGCTGAAAGTAATAAATAATCAAAGCAATAGATAGCAAGCTAGAATATGATCCTGGGAAAAACATTTCTTGAAAAGCAGAGAGGAATAAACTCAACTGTATACACTTGATGGCCAGACAGAGAGATGGTGGAATTAAATCAGCATGGTTTAAAACACACACCCCACAGAGACAGATGGAAGGCTGCCCACTGGATGCGTCTTCAAGAGCCCTATATCTCCACAGATATTTTGGCTACCTCTAAGCAGGATGTGGAATGGCTAAAGAACAACACAGCAGGACAAGAGTAGTCTCTGAGCAGGAAGAACCAAGAGTTTGAGAAAGACCAGCACTACTTAGGATAAATCCTACAACAATAGAAGCTCAGAAGGAATTGTCTTTTAAGGCTGCCACAGGGATGCTGTTTATGTTCACAGTAAACACGGGTCACAGGAAAGGAATTCAGCTCTAACGACAAGGTAGTATTGTGGGATGCTGTGCTGTACTGAAACTAGCACAAGTCTGCTGCCCATCTAGGGATGATTTTCATCAAAGGAACAGCTTTGTGTAACTGCTTGCCTAGCTCTCATTATGGTATGACCTACTGATAAGTATTTTTACACCCATGTCACAAAATGTTAAAGTCTTTTCCAAGCTCTAGGAAACAATACAGCAGTGGAGGAAAGTCCTTCTGCTAGGCTGGAAGACAGCATTGTTTCAGACAGCACATGCAGCAGCAATCCATAACCGCAGAGGACAGATGAAGAAAATACAGCTACCTTTGGAGAGTGGAAGTCTAATAAATGAAAATAAGCTTCCATTAGTCTTTTGGCATGAACATATCTGGCCTAAAGTAATTAAATGGTTTTGGTTCATACTTTTTCTTTTTTAAATTGACCCAGAGGAATGGTGATGCTGCCTCCATACCCCCATTACATCTAAAATTACAACTAGCAGCTCAGCGCTTCCCTAGCAGAGAGAAGAGCCTTGGCCATTCACTCACCTACCCTCTTTCCTGCAGCCCTGTCAGTGACCCTCACAAATCTCCTCTCCAACACCAATATTGTCCCCCACCAACGAGACCCAAGACAATGTGGTTCGAAGCAGTGTGGTTGTGCTCGCAACCACAACATCATGACTGGTTGTGGCTGTGAGAACCACAGGAAGGGGCTGAGGGGAAAAAATCACGCCCCCAAGTTGAAGGGCATCATATGGGTCCTCACTGCCCAGGACCTACGCTCACTTTTCAGGCCATACCTTCAGGCCTGTGCCAGCAAGATAGCAAACATGGGGGTGTGGGACTGGGGGTGGCAGTGCACAAGCTCCCTGCCATGACCGTGCCTTTCTCTCCAGGGCAATGGAGTCAGGTTGCTCACTGGAGCTGACAAGGCTATGCAGCACTGATTTGGTGTTTTGCATCCTCTGAGAAGTGAAAAACAGGAGGTGGCAGCATGGTTTTTCCCCCTGCTTTCTGGATGCTTGCGTTTCTGACAGATTTCTCTGCGAGGGGCTACCCAAAAGCTCCATGGAGCTGGAGTGTCAAATGTTAACACTCAGCACTTAATTTGTGGTGCAAATCCTGTCAAACCCGATTGCGTCTCTTTGCCCCTCCAAGGCAAACCAGGCCCTCTCGACTTCTGCAGGGGGCTGAGGCTTTAAGGAATGACCAACTGTTAAAGTGAGCCTGCGAACCGTCAGGATGCACAGCGTATGCTCCAGCGCCAGGCATGCCCTCTACCCTCTCCTCCCCTTCACCAGCTCCACGTACACAGAGTGCCCAGCAGGGAATACACCCCAGGAGGCTCAATTAATGAACATATTTGAAAGCTCCGGGCTTCATCACGCTAGAAGAAAAGAATGATAATATTAGCATCTGAGCATGAGCCGTTTGGGTTAGGAGAGGAGGGACATGGGGCCGGAGTTGATGGCTGGCTGGCTGGCAAGTGTCCCAAAAGCACAGCACCCTCTGCAGGGATCTGCCATACTCATCTGTACCAGATACAAAGGTACCAGAGGGGAAGAGGCCTTCTAACAATGGGGGATCAGGCAGGATTAAGGGGGAATCCCTAAAACATGGCAGAGGTTTCTTTCTGGCCCTTGTGAAATGAGAAAGTGTTCATCATGAAGGAAGGAAGGTGGGAAATGAGATAGAGATAGGGAGATACATCAAAAGGACAGAAAAGAAACCAAAGAAAAATAGATAGAAAAGTGCTAAAAGATAAACGTAATATGTTTTTTATTTGCATGAGCAAAATAGTTTTCTTTTCCCCACCGATCATTTTTATTAGCAAAAAAATTTGCAACAGGATCTCAGCCTAGCTATCTAGCTATGACAACAGCAAAGCTCTGAAACAAACTGCTCCAGGGAGGCTGTGAAAACTCCACCCCAAGCAGCTTTTAAAGGCAGAGTGTCTGAGACTTAACCAGGTACTTTGCCTGAGCAGCACACAGACCAGATCAGTGGTGCCTGAACATTTGGCCCACTTATATACTATCTGATTTTTGGAGAGCAGCTGCATGAAATCACTGAGTTTGCAAAAGCTACTATTTAATACAGCTTGCCTACATAGTACTCACCTCAGTTTCGCAGACCACAGTTCACATATCACTGGCCTAAAAAGATGTCCCAAGATCTTCTCATGTTTCTGCCACTCTACCTTTGTACATACTTCAACTGCAGGGCCAGGCTCCAGGAGAGATGAAGGGGGGCCACAGAAAAAAATAAAGGTGTAGGAAGCCCCCTTTGCCCCAGGGACCTACAGCTTGCTCAGCAATAGTTCATGTGTTGTATGTAGCCACAGTGAGAGGTGCAATCTCCCCAGTGCCTTCAACTCCCCTCCACATTCCAGCAACCCACTATCCACGCCAACTTACAGCGTTAAGCCTGGAGACAGAGCACATTAGGCTGAACTGCGCCATTCTAGATCTTGGTTATGAGCAAGGAAGCCAGTGGCAACACCCTGGGCAGGGGAAGAAGTTGGTGGCAAGCAACCCTTCCTTCATCTCCCTCTTCATGACACTCCAGGGAGGAAGTACATGAGAAAAGATGACTGCTTGAACATCTTCTTTCTCTGAGTATCTGCTGTAATCCAGATTCCAACCAGTAGCCCAGTTATGGAGCTAGATGAGCCTGAGGCAAGAACCAACAAAGCCACTGCTATTAAGAGAATGGAAAAAGCAGGGTCTAATCTCGGGCAGGCAACATCCGTGGATAAAAAACCTCCTGCTGAGAGCACTGGACCATAATAAGAGATCTTAAGTCTCCCTGCCTGGCACTATTCCCATTTAAAAGCCTCCTCACTTCTCAAGACAGCAGACTTGATAGGAGAAGACCACCTTCCTCCACATGCAGGGAGCAGAAGAGGGAAAATATCCTGCTTCTTCTAGGAGAGGAAGGGCAGTTCTGCTTGCCTGCTTACACAAAGGCATGAGCAGCTGCGGGTGATACTTTCCCTGGCTTCGGCTGACCAGGCTGACACCAAGACAAGCCCATCCACGAGCTCTTGGCTCAGCAGCTTGCTAGATTGGTGACCGGCTTCAGAGCTCAAGAAGAGGTCACCAGCTTGCAGGGCTGATTCCAAGGCACATTTCTACCTGAGTCATTGCGTTTTCCTGCAAGTTTCCTTTCCAACCTTCCATGCAAATGTCAGCACTTGTGTGTTCTTGGAAAAGCACTATTTATGTTCTTGGAAAAGTGACTGCCTGGGACGAGGGAAAATAAGAAAGGAACACACGAAATAAAGGGATGAAGAGGAAAACAAGGAGGAAGGTAGATAAGACTTTTCTAGCATCAAACTTAGATGAAAAAGCAACAAAATTGGTTTCCTTTCCTCCCTTGACTTCTTTCCAGCCCTCTTTTCCCTCCATTTTCCTCTCAGTGAAAACTGAAAGCTATGTCAGAAAAAAATGAAAACCACCTGTCCCACTTCCACCTCCTACCCTGACCATTTTCCACAGGAAAAATGAAATGAAGGCAAGAATGTAATGGAAGTTTCTGTGAAAAAGTCTTAGATTAAAAAAGCCATTTTTCATCAACACATACAGCTGAAGGAAAAATCTGGACCAGCTCTCCACACAAAGTTTTTGGAGATACAGGCCAGCCCCAAACTCACAAGTATTTGTCCTCAGCAGAAGAAAAACCTCAGACACAGCATGAGTACATGGGTCTACACTAGGTTTAACCCAGCTAGCGTGCTAAAACCAGCAGGGACGCCATGCTGGAAAGGGCATTGTACTTTCCTGATGGAAGCTCACAGCAAGATTTGTGCTACCTCATCCTCCCTCTGACTCTTACTCATGCTGAACGGAATGAATGCAGCAATGCTTTCACACCCTGCTTTGTGACAGGCAGACAAAATCCCTAAATGCACCGATTCAGTTCTATAACCTCATCCAGCAGCAATCAGAGCCCCAGCTCCTGGCCAGAAGCAATAGAGCAGTTCACGTACATGGGGCTGCTGTCAAAGGCACATGCATCTGCGAGGTTTATTGGCTCTCTACCTCCCACTTGCTGGGAGGAAGCCAAGATGCGGGAATTTGTGAACTTGCCAACTCAGCATTTCTGCCTTGCTGGCACAATGTCTGGACACGGCCTTCTGGAAAGTCTTATGACCACTTGTTGGTTGCAGGCCAATGCTCGAGCCCAGGTCTTTTGAAGCTGTTGCCCCAGAACATCAAGGCTTTTCACCATAGTACGCATCACAAGATTAGCACTACAAACCCGCTAGGGAAAGGCGGCCTGCAAAGGACCCGCAGGGCACAGCCAGCAGGCGCACCACTGCCTACCCTAGCAGCCACACTCAGGCACCGGACAGGGGAGTCACAGGGCACCACAGCGGCTGGGGGAGTAGAGAAGGCATGCCAAGCAGGGATGGGGTACGCCAACACTGAAGGAGTCCACATGTCCTCAAACAGCTGAGTGCATCTGCTCACGTATATGCATAAACAGCGGAATACCACTGTTTCCTCTTGATCTTCTCTAAAGCAGATTGAGCAGAAGCAGAGGCGGGTTCTCACTTTTTCTTTGGTGCAGTGGTCCAGCAGGAGGGAGAGGAGGAGGGGAACTGGCACAAGGACACATCTTCCTGTGGAAGGGATGATGTACAAGAATTATCTGGCCAAAGCACTCTGTTGTTCTTATTTGGGGAAAGTGCTGCTGCACTTTTAAGGAGCAGCCTTCTATTCCCCTCATGCCTCCTGCTCCCTCACACAAAAAAAAATCCTCCTGTAAAAACATTTACCCGTCTCAGTTTCATCCTTAGCCAGCCTTTACTTCACCCATGTAAGCACAAAAAGAAGCCGAGCTCTGATATACCATTGCATCCTCCCCTTTTATCCCCATCCTTTCCTCAGCACAATTTGAAGAGTAATGACCTGAACCAACCCCAGCTTAAGACAATGGGTGTCTGTGTACTGACTTCAATGGAATCTGGATTAACATGTGATTGCAAAATCTCCAAAATTAATGCAACTATAATGCTGTTAAAACAATGGCTCAAAGGTCAGGAGATCCTTGCAGTTAAATGTTTCCCTTGAAATTAGGTAAGCCACACTACGCATCCTGCATTGCCTATGATTATACCTTCACAAACAGAATGAAACTGAGTGCTGCACAGCTGAGAACAAAATCAAGGAATATAAAACACCGTGCGTACAAAGCAAACACTAAAAGCAGATAGCAGTAGCTATCTACCTCTTTCTTTATCCCCCAGTTGGTACTGATATCTTGTTCACTGCAATGCTTTTTGTTCTTGTGCTTTTCTTGAAAAATTAATAAAACAAAAATGTTAGAAGAAGACAGTGCATGTAGAACAAATACTCCTCTGACAACAGTTATTCTACAACAACAGAGCTCAGAGAGCAGTAAACTCGACCTCAGCCTCAGCTCCACGTAGCCACGGGGTGCCACCTTTGAGCCTCCTTTCCAATTCACCAGAGGCCAGTAGGAAAGCAACAAGATGTTGAGGAATATGCCACTAACAGTGACACACCTTCTTTCAGAGCTTCTCTCCCCATGCAGGTCATGTCCTTGTGCATATTACTATCTCAATTGCAAAAAGAGAAGCTGAACTGCCTGGCTCCAGTTTTAATCAGAGCACCCACTAAATCACAACTGCTGACACTTACAGATGCCCTTCTTTAGACAAGAGATGTTAGCCAGAAGCCGAGTACCCGCAGCTCCTGCTGAAGGCAATGAGGACTGGCGGCTTGGAGTAGTCCTTTCTCCAGTTGCTGTGCTAATGCCACGTCTTAGTGTGGCCTCATAGTGTGGTCCCACATCTCCTCCTGCAGGCTCCAGTGGAAGTGGGGGGAGATGGACAGAGTCGCAGGAGGGAAGCAGGCAGCCACTATTTCCACTATTTGCTCATCTTTTGGGACCTGCCTATTTTCCCCAGAACTTTCCTGGGAAATCCTGGCTACATTTAAGTTGGCTGGGGTACAAGGCTATTTTTAGGGAAACAAATAAACGGCTGAAGATCCATTTTTACTCTTCATTTAGAGCTAGGATTTATATTTTATTTGTTAATTTTGCTTTAATCTCCTTGTCCTTCGTTACTCCCTGGCTTTCACAGCAGGGGAGAGGAGGGTGAGGAGTAGGAACCAGTGGGAGTAGTGATGGGGAAGGTACTGAAAGAGGGAAGAGAGTGAGGGGGAAAGAGTATTGTTGACAGCATCTGATCCTCCGATTAATGTATTTCTAAGCAGATTAACCGAATCCCAACTGCTCTGTGCCAAGTTTCTTCTCTAAGCTTCTCTCTCCCCCACATAAACAAAAAGACATTTCCTCTGAGCAAACATCCAACATACTGACCAGAGCTCTGTCAGACTCCCTGCCCTCATGCAGCACAACACTATGAGGCACAGGAGAAGGCGGGCAGTATGGGTCTGTGGAGGTAACCTCTATTTTTTAAGCATATTTTTTGCTCTTTCTTTCACCTCCTCAGGAGTCTGCATGACTCCTGACTTGTCCGTCTTCAGGAAGTGTGGAAGGATGCCAAGAGTGATGTAGGAAGATGAAGAACTGATAGCTGGTACTATTATGGCCCCAGAGGCACATGAGAACTCATGATCTTGTCACACTTTGTTTATCCATAGCTGCTCTCCATGGCACCCACGCAGGGAGGGAGGGAGGTGGGTAAGAGCATCCCCAAAAGAGATGGTGTGAACTCATCTCGCTTATTCCTGCCCTGCCCCACAAGCACCTCCACGATGACTCCCTACAAGAAACACTACCTTTTCAATCCAGATTTTTGGAGCATTTCACAGTCAGTAGTTGGCCAAACACACACAACTCTGTATCATTGTCCCCATCTTATAGATGGGGAAAATGAACGTAGGAGAGACTTCTCTGAGGTCAGAGGGCAGGTCAGTGGCACAGCCCCATTCGCATGAGCTGAGTTACAGGCATCTTTCCAGGTCACAAGATCAGCCTTGTATGAATAGGGGTTCTATTGAGTCTCCAAATTTAGCCTCCAATTTTATGTTTCCAGACCTTGTGAAACAGCCCCTCCGTCAGCCAGTCTCCAGCCTTGCCCCTCAAGGGCAGGTTTGCCATCTCTGCTAGCAACAGCCGCAGTGCTCATGGGACATTTCTGCCCGCCTAACACACTAATGGAACTCAAAGACCACGCCTGCCTTCAAGCACTGCAGCATTCCCAAACTGTCTTGAAAGGGAGCCTAGAAGGATAGAAAGGCCTCCTGCCCCCTCTCCCCTCATACAGCTGCTCATTTTTTTGGTTCAGGTTTCCTACTGGCACTCTGCCTTTGTCTGAGCAACAAGTGGCTGAAGCACTCACAGATCCCCACCACCTTCTTTGGGTTAGAAGACCTCACATTAAAAAGGGAGCTTTTTCTATATCTCCTATGAGGGAAGGAGAGCAGCTCTCATAACAAACAGTAAACACTGCACAGTGGATGAAACCACTCAGAAAGAAGAGGAATTCCCATTTGCTCAGCTGCCCGTCTTACCCTGCTCGTCACGGCAAAAGCTTTAAAAATTAAGCCAAAGACATGCTAAAACCAAAATGTTGGCTTTGCCACACAGTGATTGTTCCTAACACAAATTCTTTCTGAGAAGGCTCCATCACACACAACTTTTAAATGAAACACTTCAGATCTTATTGTACACTGTACAGCATGGTGTTTTCCTACTGATGCGTTTTCATTAAGAAAATCACAAGAAAAGTCCTGCGCTGCAAATGGAAGCGGAGATTGTGGCTAAACAAGAATATACAGAGTCAGTTAAGGCTGTAGGGAAAAGATAAGGGC
The DNA here is from genome assembly GCF_034619465.1 of Leptosomus discolor. Classification (NCBI taxonomy): domain Eukaryota; kingdom Metazoa; phylum Chordata; class Aves; order Leptosomiformes; family Leptosomidae; genus Leptosomus; species Leptosomus discolor. The sequence continues at coordinate 129,012,258 of NC_141391.1, forward strand.
AAGGGGAAAAAAGCAAATGAATTTATGTTGCCTAAGGCACTGAAGGGAATAAGAAGGGATTTACAAATTCATCAGGAGAAGAAGCACCAGAAAGAAGGTAGATTCATTAATAAATGAGGAAGAGGATGAAACTAATGGTTCTGAAATGGCTGAACAGCTTTTTAAAATCTGTCCTTAGCTAGAAGAATAGAGAGAGGAAGTTTGAACAAGGAAAGAGGAAAAAAAGCAAGTTCAAAAAAAGCAGAAGAAAAAGAACTTGAAGAATGATATGTCCACAAACCAAATAAAGCAAATGACATCCTAGAACTTAATCCAGAAAAGACAGAGACATTTTTTTAAAGTAATTTTCACTTTAGCAGAATTAATACAGGGCTGAACGTTAAGCAATCTATATATACAAGCACCTGCATAAATGTATGCAGGATCAGGAGCCTAATTTGTTATGGCAAGGCATTGACAAATGTATTATCCCAGTGACAAATAATCTGACAATTTACTTTGAGCAAGGGAGACTCCACAAAACCAACCAAAAAGCAAACATAATAAAGATTTTCAATAAGGAATACAGCTAGCAATGTTTAATTCCAAGTCGATATCTATCCCTACTGAAATAATGAAACAAATATGAAGGGTCATTAAGAATCTAAAGAATAAAATCACATGCAATACACAAGTGAAAGTCTTTTGCTTTTCAATACACATGCATAACTAGGACCCAGAGGAAATGTACTAAAGGGAATTTGACGCTTTAGGAATTTGAAGAATTTGACATTGCCCCACTATGTCAGCTTGATCAGAACCAACAGATCCATGGATCAAAAAACTGGCCCGAGGTACCAAAAGAAAACACACTTTGTTAGACTGGGAAATGGTAAATGATGCGCCAAAGGGTTTGCATCCGTGTTGGTCTTATTAAACCAGTGTCACAAGAAACCAACACTAACTGTCCATGAAATTTGCAGCTGACACCCTACAGAGAAATTGCAAATATAACGGAAGACAAAGAAACAGGCCCTCGATGAACACAGAGCTCCTTAAAATTAAGCGTGTGTGGGCAATGGTCCGAAAGTTAAAGGACGGAGTAGCACGACTAGGACAAGGATGATTGAATCTAGACTCGTCAAAGCCGTGAACTGAACCCAACAAAACAGAAAAATGCAGGTAATGTCCCTGGAGAGCAATAATCCAAAAGATGGATACTCAGCAGGAGGGAGAAAGCACAGAAGCTGTTTTGTTCTCTGAGACTTAAAGTTACAGAAAACAGCAAATAAAAAATCTTGATGTGCTATATTAGCAAAACAGGCTTTTCGGTTGGTGAAAAGAGGGGCATCTCATCACAGCAAAGGGAGGGAAGAAAGAGTTTCTGCACTATTTAAATGCAACCAGCATGAAGATCTGCTTTTGTTCATTCCCTCAGTTTTTCCTCATCAGCAATAAATGAGCAAGAAACTAGAAAAAAATAAGAGGCGCTTGATAAACAGACTTAGAAGAATTTATAAAGAAGACTAAGAAGGGTTAAATGTGTACAGCTTAGTAAGGAAAAACCCAAAGGAAGTAAACGGTAAAATATACTTGATGTATGTGAATACTGCAGAGTGGGAGTAGGTAATAACTAGGAGTTACGAGATTAAACTAGAAAGAAAAGGGGGGAAAAAAAATAGACCTTATATCGGGAAATAAGTTGGCCTGGCTTTGCTACTGTATCAGTGAAAATTAGAAGTAGCTCAACAGAAAGGAAAGAAGGGGCACAGAAAACAGGTACTGCGAGAATGTCCAGAGACAGCATTTTGGACATCCTTTCCCTCTCTTCCAGTCTTTGCACTGGCTGAGATCTCAGCTCCCAAGCTCCAGCAGCACTCTTAGTTGCATTGATTTGTTGCTTCCTTTTAGGAAAAGCAGACACTTTATCCAGTGTATGAGCACCAGGCAGAATTCAAACCACGACTGAGGCAAAACAGCATTGCTGGGTGTTTCAGCAGCTCTGGTTAATCTTATGCCCATTAGCAACATGTAGTTACATAAAAGAGATACTAAGGCTCTCATTCCACTATTCATTACCATTATTAATACAGTGACATACAAATACATAATAAAGCCCTCCTGTCCCTAGGGAATTCATGTTTCCAGATGCCTGCCGATCATGTGCTGGGAAAAGAGCACAGTTTCTGAATTCCTCTAAGCACTACCACGCTGCATAAACAGACCTGACCTCTTCTCCTGGACAATGATGAAAATGAACATTCTTATCTCTCATCAAAATTTAAGTCAGCCCAAGCTGCAGGTACACCCACAGAGCAATAAATCCAGGGAGGAACATCCTCAGGGCCATACATATTTTCAAAAAGATAAATCCAACCCCCAAGTCAGGAGATGTCCATGTCTGTTACTTTAGAGCCAATGAAGGAGAAAACAAGAGTAATAGTGCTCAGCAGCCCTGAGGACCTTTATCTAAGCTGCTGTGAAATGTTTGCACTACTGTAGGCACAGGGAGGGGCAGAGCACACAGAGAGAAAAGTACTGGAAAGCGCTGCTGCTTGGTGGCAACTCATGTGACAAATCTGGTCACCCGTTACCACAGGATGGAGTGCTGGGATACATGTTTTCAGAGTCTTCGTCCACTTACTGAAATAAATAGGCATTGCCTGCTTGAGAGGTGTCTTCTGGAGGTTAATACACTTAATGTCTTTATTATATTCATTCCTCATTCTCTGACGGCAAAATCCTGGCTTGCCCTGCCTTCATATGCTGTAGTTTCAAGCAGATGGGATTCATATGGGCATTCCCCACCATGTATTTTGGGCAGGGCCAGATGCAGCACAGCGTTAAGTGTTCCCAAGTCACCCAGTGGCAACAATACTCAGTGGCACCCCATGGTCCCAGAGAAGCAAGCTCAGCTGTTTGCGGGCTAGGACTGGAGACCTGCCTTCCTCTCAATGCCTGGCAGAAGCCCTTCAGGAACGGCAATGCTTTTATCCAGCAAGCATAAAAACTTCTATACAGCTCACTTGCCCCACCCAGAGGCATTTTGCTCTGCGTCCTGCAAACGCCGAAGTTCTGCAGCCTCCAAATTCCACAGGAGAAGGGGCCAGATAACAGCCATATCACTGAATTAAACTCAAGACACAGCAATGACGATAGTGAGGGATTCCTACAGGCCTTGACAATTATCAAGTTCAGGCCCTCTGGAGCCTTTCTTCAGTCTCTCTCAGAGTTGCGGAATTGATCTGGAAACCACTTTATTAATGTTCTTTCTTTTCCTCCCCTTCTCCCCAAGCAGCATCATCATTTATTAATTTATGATTAAATGAATTATTGATTCTCACTGCACCTGCAGTATTTGCCATTGTCCTTCTTCCCCAGAGACATCTTTGAGTGATGTGAGAATGGCAAGATGTCAGAGAGACAAAAAGAGGGAGAGGAGAGAAGAAACTCACTGTGTACGGGACGTCAGACAAGCATGCTCCCCACTGAAGTGCTGAGCTGCAGAGGATGGACGCAATGCACCAGGGCACAGCAATGGTGCCACCTCCTCAGACAGCAGTGAAAAAAAAAAGAAAGTGCAAAGCCAAATTGCTTCTGATAAAGATGGAATGAGTAGCAGAGCTATTCATAGGCATTCAGCATGTGGTGAGGTATTAAAAAAAAAAAAAAATGTCTGACCCAAAGCAGAAGCTTTTGTTTTGATTCAGAAAAGTCAAGCTGCAGTTCTTTGAATACATCACTGAAAAAACCTTCCAGGCTTTTGGCTTTTGCCTTGCAATTACAATCAACAGATGGTGATTATTTCATAGGCTGGGGCATCTGGTCAGCTCCTAGCCAAACATAAATAAAAGACCTTTGCGTGATTTTATCGGGCATTCTTGTCCTGAAAAAAAACAAGGTTGTCAGCAAAAGAAAAAGGTAGAAGAGAAGAGGTATGTAAAGTTCCCTCGTTTTGGAGATATTTTATCAGAGGGGGGTGGGGGAACAAATACAGTATCTTTACAGAAATGTGCCCCTTGCACAGATGATCAGAGATCAGCAGTCCTGAAACTGATGGAAATTTCTGAGCCAGAATCTCAGTGTCATGAATTAAATCTAAACCTTGACCCTTTATCTGAGCTTTGCAGGTCAAATAAGCCTTTACCTTTTTTTATAACATCTTTCACCCAAGCATTGCAATGTGTCTCCCTCTAAACAGCCAGGAAAGTTATACTCCATCTGAGAATGGGATGAACTCATCAAGGTAGTGCTCCTGCTTATCATCAGGGAAGAAGGACAACCAAGCCACCGCAGGGAAACATTCTCTCCCCATCCATCTTTCCTGGCCAGAAGAGCTGCAATATTCTCTTCGAACTAACCACATAGGAAATGCACCTCCTGATTTTTGTCCTTCCTGCAGCCCTCACCTCCCTGTGAATCACTGCTCACCCCAACACGGAGTGGTGCACGCTGGCTCTGTGTGCCTGATCACTGCCCGCCAAAGAGCTGAACATACAACATCAAGGGAAGACCTAATTGCAGCAGACAAATGACGCCCTTAGGTGGGAGGTGCAGGGTTATGTTTTGGGGAACCAAATTCCTGGATGACAGAGGCTTTGGGCACACATGCGTGCAAACACCCCCAGAAAAAATGCAATGACCACAGCTGTTGTTCCTGATTTTGTTGCGCTCTGTTAGCCCACAACTCTGTTTCATCCAAGGCATACCTGAAAAAATCACAGGTTTTACCCTCAAGCAGCACAGGCACTACAAACCTCAGGGAGGTAAGAGGAGGTTATTACTTATTACCTGCATCACACCCAGCACCCCAACAGATTCCCCGACTGCTTTGCTGCATATGAAAGCAGCTTTTTACCACCTCCCTGCTCTCGCCTTTGCTATTGGTGGCATTGCAGTCCTGACTGCCTCATCTGCAGGAAGCTTCAGAGCTCTTGTAGCTATTTCATACTATAGGACTATGGCTGAAAATCTAGAAGGCACGCAGCCAGAGAGCAATTTTGTGTAGGAAAACAAGGCAAACAATTTCTGTTCCTGCCTTACACATGCCTCTGGGTTACTCAGCCATTATCTGCTAAATTAAGGCCAGCACGGCTGGCCTTAAGAGCCCGTCTTGTACCAAAGTCACGGCCAACCATGACTTCCTAGCCATCGCTGTGGGGCACACGTGGCTGTCTTGAACTCTTCGGCAGCTTGTGCAGAATCCTCGTCCGCTACTCATGAACATGCAAGCTCTGCTCTCACGGACAGCGCTAGGAAAGGGATGAGGATGTCCTCCAGGTTCCCCACCATCACAGCTCGCATTACGACATACTGCTGAACAGTTTCTGACTCCTCCCAGGAAGAATCGGCAGAATTTGGCTATTTCATTACATGCTCGGCAGGACTACAGGCAAGAGTGGAATTAGATGCCTGCTTTTTAGCTGAGAAGGAGTGAGAGGGACACCCTCTAGCCTAATCTATACAGTGGCACCAGAAGGCAATGGCAAAACAGGGCCCAAGGTGGGGCAGGCGGCATGGATGGGTAATATAGGAGTGAAATCTCTGCAGAGAACACACATACATCGTGGGAGGAAGGAAGGAAATTACATTATACACTACACATACAGGGAACAAGCTTGGCTCTGAAATAAAAGAGCAGCACGCTACCCTACTGCCTCCTATTAAATTGATGGACTACGTGGCTGTGCCCAGGGCTTCTCAAGATAAAAAGGTTCATTTCCTTACAGAACAAGATTTTGACCTTCGCGACCTTCCTGGGCCTGTGCGTGTTTACCCATTTTAATTTCAGATTAGCATCTCACATTTTCAGTACCTAGGGGATTACTGTTTTCCCCTGTGCAGCAACTGTAGTTCATAAAAGTATCGGTTACCCTCCCCCTTGTTCACAAAATCAAGGCAGATCTGACCAGATGGCACATGCTCCTGCGCTCTGTGTCAGGCTGCATTAATTCAGGGGAAATGAACTCTCCTCCAAAACTATATTTATTTCAGACACCGCCATGCCCAGTTGCTGGGCTGTCCTCAGAAAAACCTAGAGCCAGCTCTTTTCCATGAACTTAGCAGGGGGAAAAGGACAGCAAAGGCCTTTCTGGAAGGAGAAGAACCCACAGGCTCCCAGGCGGCTGGGAGTATTTTGGTGCCCCTTCCCCAGGGATTTGAGGCAGTAACTGTTTGTCTAATGCTCAAAGCATCATGAAGCAGAAAGTGCTTCCACACCTCGTTGGACCAGCCTGTTAACATCTTAAGGCAGTGCTACAGGAACAGCTCAGCCTTTTTGGGAATGTTACACTATACTGCCTTGCTAGGATCGGGAATGGGATTCCTCCAAGCAAAGGAGAAATGCAAAAGCTGCTCTGGTATGGTGGAGGGTGTGCAACTTGAGTTACTATCTAGATCCAGTTCTTCAACAGGCTCAATTCTGAAGGGTTTAGGAAAGGCTTTTCTCCTATTTATAGCTCCGGTCATGCTGCCCATCGATGGTCCATTTCCTCCATCTTCTGCTGGAATAATTCTCCCCATTTTTGGAGACAGTATAGTGTGAGTGCTGGAAAGAGAGTCTAGGTAAGAAACGCCCTTTGTTCCTCTCTGTAAAATGTTATTTACCATCTTATACAGCACATATAAAAACACTTAAGTGCTATACTATAATTAGTAAAATCATGCAGAGAAACTGTTCATGTGGATAATGATACTTTGCGTCCTCCCATGTGGATAGTTTAAGGTTGAATTAATTCATGTTTGCCCAGCTTTGCGAGATCTATGGAAGAAAAGCTATTGTTATGCAAATAATTATTAATAATGACTCCTCCTGTGCTGCTCCCCATTAAATGCGCTCAATTTATAAGTCAAAGGGTGTTTTTCTCCTTGCTGCAAGACAAACTGGGTTCCACAAATGGAAATGTTGGTATCAGTGTACCTGGCAAGGGAGGACAGCTCTGAAATGAGGGTGCTTTTCTGAGACCAAAGGCTCGGCTTCTGGTTCCTCCTTTCTGTGCTACAAGGAATGTATGTGGCCCTGGAAGTCGGTTGGAAGAGCAGTGACACTGCCTACTCAAGGCATCAAACTCAGGCACAGGTCAGAAGATCTCAACACAGAGGCAAGCCCATGCAGAGGGAAATTCAGACCACCAAATACCATATAATTCGCCCAGAGGTGAACAATTATCTCCATTTCACAGACTGAAGCACAAACACTTTTGACAATAAGGCAACTCTTAGAGGTATAGTGAGTGTAAATACAACATACATAAAATGCTCAAATCCTACACTAAATAAGGACAGGTGCCTAACACAGAAAATTTTTAAGAACACCAGGGTCTCAATACGATGCAGGCACGAGGGGTTTGGCATCACAACCACAGTCCTTTGAAACAGATGTGCAAAACTGGTCCACAGCTGGCTGCTAAGGTCCCTGAGAGGTCTCCCACTGTGGAGGACCACACAGAATAAGTAGTTGAGGAATTTCATATCAGACAAGGCTTCGCCCAGGTTTCAGGGTATGTTGTGAGTCACACAGGGGTCACACCAACACAATACCCACAGGACTGTTACATGACCGGGTGCCCCTCAACAAATTCTCTTTTTCACCTGGTAGAACTGTGAGGGCAGAAAAAGAGAAATTTGGCTATTACCATAGTCATTTTAGAGCTTCATCAGCCCTGTACAGGAATACTCTAATGACTTATAAACAAGAAAAATTTTGTCCACATGCTGCACAAGGCTGCTTGCAGCTAGGACACGTCAGCTTTACTGTGCTATTTCCACACAGCCATCAGAGCAGCAGGTCTAGTGCACCACAGGCCCTCATGCACACTTACTCTGGTGATGGATTTTTCAAACAGAAACACGGAAAAGCAAGAATTAAGTTACACCTTTGGCTCCCAAGGCAGTAGCTTGTGTGCACACGGCTCCTGGGCAGGATAGGATCTGACAGAGGTTAATGGGCCCCCCCAAGGTTGTCACCCTCCATCACTGACAAACATTTTTGCAGGGTTCCCACTGCACCAAAGTTCACAGATGCCTTAGGCAAGACACAAGGTAGTAAGGTTTGAGATGGATGTCTTCCTGCATCTTCAGCAGCTGCAGACACTACAGAATTTGCAGTCAGAACCTAGGTCAAGGGGGGTTTGAGGACCACAAAAGACAGAAATGATGCCTGTTCATCTCCCTGTAGTTCTGCACATGCAATCCAGCTAAGCATCAAGGAAAACTGATTTGTGCCACATGAATGAGCAAGTATGAGGTGAAGGCACTCCTGGAACTGATGTGGTAGAAAGAAGGTCCTTCTCCATTTTATTTATCTGCTACCCTGCTTTCACAGTGGGTGTGATAAATAGATAGATACTAATCATTGCCACAGACAGTCCAGCACTCAGATGCGTGCCGTTCCCTGAGGCTTCTGGAAGAATGCGTATGGTTTGCATGAGAAATACAGCCAGCCCCACTGCTTGCATAGGCCTGCAGATTTGCTCATTCAGTCGTCAGTCCAAGGCACAAACACTTGCAGTCCACCCGCAATTACCCAAAATCTTCATGAAATAGATGAAGGTGCAGCGTACAGATGCTGATGTGGCTGCCAGGAAGAAAAGTGCATGCCCTAAGCCCTGCAGAGCAGTGTGTCTAGGATCTGATGTTTAAGCGATTCCCTAGTGACTTCAGCAAGCTGATAAGAAACATCCTAGAACAAGTATTTTTTGAACAGTAGCAAATTTTAGCTGTCTTGTTTTCAGCTGAGGGAAAAGACAGATTTTGGGTAAGGTTTCCAGCCACCAGGAGTGATGGCTTCACCTTCTGACACACCTGAATCCCATCAATGTTAACTACACAAGCAACAGTAGGCAGGATGGGCAGGAACGATGTATATTACTGACATTTTAGATAGGTCTCAGTAGTTCAATCACATATGGATTTTAATCCCAGCCTGAACAGCTTTTCCTTAGGCTGTTTCCCACAAACAGGTTTGTGTCACTGGAGTACGCTGTAGTAGCCCACTTTGGCTAGGAAAAGACATCTTTGATTACAGGGGACTTCTGTAAATGGACTCCTTTAAGGACTGAGATCAGTCTTTAAAACATCACATCTGGTCTGCCCTATAGAAAGCAAAAATCATTGGACACTTTCTGCTGGCCAACCAATGCCCTAGGACTGGATGAGGAATCTAGCTAAAAATTTTTGAAGATCCAAACTGTTATACGTGTGAGCAAAATATCTTGTTACCTACACAGCCACAAGTCTTTAGCTAGAAACTTGCATCTCTCGTGGGCTTTAAAGGCTTATAGGCCTTTTTGTCGAGAAGAAAACGTGAGACTGGCACAGAAGAGAACACAAGGGTGATAAGTCCAGGCAGGTCACAAAGAGGAGAACATTACTTTTTTTTTTTTTTTTTTTTTCCCTCTCTTGGACCCACTTGTCCAGAGCAGCAAAGAGAATATTCACGGGCAATAAATATACTCAGTTTTTTGAAACAGCAGCAAAGATGCCAAAACTCAGGCACAATTAGCCTACAGGTAAAGCTCAAGACTTTTCGTTTACCATCCCAGGAAAGGATGCTATTAATGAACATGCATTGTCCTGGTAAATCACAGAAACGACACAATTGCCAGGGTCACAACAGGACAGCTACTTCCTCAACACTCTGGTTAAACTTACTCTTTCAAAGAGGGACAAAAAGCTTCTTGAGCAGCAGAATATCTGAAACCTGATTTCCTACAACTGTCTGGTATGTGGCTTCTCAGGTGTCCAGTAACTCACTCTGAGTTCCTACCGCCACCATTTCAGAACTGAATAGCACCTTCCCACCCCCTCTCCAATGACCACAAGATCCCTGTCTGTCTTCAACAAGTTACTCATGAATGACTGATCCTCAGTGACTTTTTGGTTATCTCCTGCTCTTCCTGTAGAAAGTGTCTCTTCTGCAGGGGCCCGTTTTGCCACTAGAGTATATTTGCTACCTGGAACCTGTGGAAGGGGAGAGGCGTGCACATGCAGCTCCCATCAGAGCACAGGCCTGAACAGAAGCATTCAAGAAACAGAGCAGCAGGTTTTTTCTTGGATGCAGTTAGCTGTCTGATTGCTCTCTTGTAAGACTGGCCCTGGGGGATTGTTGTGACATATGACTGCAGTGCAAACATTGCAGGTGTTCCCTAAGCTGGGAGTTACTCAGAATCTAGTACAACTTTCATGTTACAGATAACATATGAGCAGCATCAGGAGAAGAAACACTAATTAGATAACTTATGAGCCCTGAAAAGACCAGGCAAAAGGTGAAACAAAAGACTCCCTTCCAGTCCTGGAGAGTAGTCACTGACCAGTGAACTGGCATCAGCCTTGGCAACCGTGTTTGTCAACTCCACTATCAGCTCTGCATGATGCAGCTTGAGACTCACAATGAACTGCTTCATGTAATGGACACTCCCAGCACAGATGAAGGCCAAAAATTTCCCATACCATGTTTGCCAGGCAGTGAGAAATGCTGATACTTTGTGCCATAGCAGAGACACAACCAAGAGGAGCAAACTCGTTTCCAGATTTTACGGTTCAGTGATCCCCTAGACCTGCTGAGGAAGAACATCTCTGCTCTCTCACAAGCTTTGATGGAAAAGGGGAAAGACCTAAAATATCTGCTGCTAGTCCAACCGTGGACGAGATCCCACCACCGCCTGGTTACAGTGCACATCAGAAATGCAGGACTCAGATATATGGCAAGATGTTTTTCCAAGGGAGGAATGTGCAGTTTCATTTATTTACAGCAATGCTCTATACTCCTTTCCTACTCTACCAGCAGCTCAAAGGATGCACAGCCAGCACAAGACAGCTGTTTTGGGATCAGCCTTTGTCACAGAAAAGATGCAGTGAATAAATCATAGGCTTGTGAGTTACACTGGCCTACAGGATACCCCAGTGCAATTAAACCCCCCATTTTACAGACTGTTAAATTGAGACACGAAGCATTGACCTGACCTGCCATGATCCCACAGGCAATGAATGACCAAAGCAGGAGCAGTGCCTCTCCCTAGCCTCCCAGGAAGGCACACGGATGAGGAGGAATAAAGAAGACACATCTGCTTCCTTGCTGCTCTGCATCATCTTTTCGAAATCCCTCCTTCTGTCTGCAGTCTTGCGATGCACTCTTGGCACTCGTGTCAGCCTTCGACATACACCATTGATCATGGACCAGGTTTCCTGCTTGTTTGTTTGCTAATGAATATTATTTTTAAAAAGTAAGAGGTGGGAGGGAGGATGGACGAGGGAGCCCAGAGTGAAGGCTGCTGCTGTGCTCAGTCTCTATGGAAATAATCCACAATGCTAATACGTCCTAAAATGGTAATAAAGCCTGTGTTCTCTTATGTAATCCCATAGTAAGAAAGAGCTCTGTCGGCTTGCCTGACAAACGATATCTCTGTAACCTTGGAGGGGATTATTACTAAAAAACAGAGGGTGGAAAAACAAAGTGACACACACACGGGCGCACGCAAATCCATCAGATGCAGCAAAAAGACAAACAGCTCCAGCCGGGCTCCTGCATGTTGGCCCCATGATATCATGTCTCTGCCATTAAATGAGGAAAGGACCTCCTGGCAAAGCAGCAGCCCTGCCCTGGCTCCTCCTCTGCTCACAGCACACCCCCTGCTCCCCAGGCACCCCAGCACCAGAAGCAAGCAGAGGTAGGTTTCCCCCTCTTCTGTCCTTCTTCCCTCCCTCCCCCAAAATGAACATTCAAAGCCCCGGCAGCTGGCCAAATCCAGTTTGCCTGCGTCACCGATGCACGTGGATTCACATCTGTCCTGCCCAGCGGTGATGGAGCCAGGGCTACGTGCGTCCCCAGGGAGGATTCATGCCCCCAAATCCATCAAATTGTGTGTCAGCAAGGGGGGGACTGCACTTTTTCTGGGCACAGCTGAACAGCATTGTAAGAGTATCCAGTTTGCCTTAGAGGTATAGGGAGACAAGAGGTTTGGAGGCAGGGGTACACTCATTTTGGAGATGTCTCTAAGTCTGGCTGGCAAACCGTTAACCAAAGCCAGGCAGCTCTTTGCTCTTGTGCCCCAGGTGTGGAACAGAAACAAGTCAGATTAAAGCAATGCTTCATGAGGTGCACCACAGCGTATAGGTAGCCCTTTCATCACCTCCCTCTGCTCCTCTCTCCCCCTGCAGACTGTGCCCCTGTGCAAACACGGAAAGGGGTCCACCAGGCCACCAAGGGAACCCATCAGAGGCAAGGGTCGATCACAGTAATTGCTTGAGTAAACACTCCCATCCTCCTATGGACCAGCCAGCCCCAAGTTCCCCCCTCCAGGACACAGCAACCAGACAGTCAGGAGGCTGACCCCAGAAGACAACTCACATGCAATAATATTAGCACCATGCTCTTATCTTGATGCCAGCAAAGGATGGTGACTACTCCAGTATCTCTTTCCCACAGATGAAAGCATGGGAACATTTAGCCAGGCGCCAGAAAACTTACTTGGGAACGCGAGATGACATCAGGCAGGTTTCCATGCCTGACTGAACATTCACCCTTTCATGATGGGCTGTGTTTAAAAGAATTTTAATGTTTTCTCTGAGAGCAGGAGATGAATGAATAGGGAGTTTCAAGTCTGAGAAGATTCCTGAAGGCAGGAGAAAGCCAATTCTGAAGAAAAAGTCAGTCCTAACACTTAAAAAGAAATTACCATGACACTTAAAAGACATGTTTAAGGGAGCACAACCTTTATCAGTCAGTGCATACAGAGAGCTCTAATTCCTACTTGATGTATGCAGTGTTAGTGCCTGCAAAATACAATCATTATTCACACCAGTCACATTCTTTTAATTAATAAGCTTGTAATTGGTATTGACTTAAACCAACTGATGACAGTCTTATGATGAGCCATTCCAGGCCAAGCTTCCTACCCAATTGCCCTCAGGTCAGGAAAACACTGAACTCCATTATCGGGGAGAAGCTTTTTGCCCCACACCAGTCCCTTTCCTGTGCCACAGAGAGGTCACCCCACACATGAGATGCAGCAGCCACCCACTTCAGCAGCCTTCCTCTAGCTCTTGCACGCTAGCACCATGGTTGCGCTCTGCCTCTACCCTGCTGCAGCCTGGCTTCCATGGGCCAGCACCTAAAACACCAGCACTGTCTGGTGAAATGATTTCCTTACAGGGAACTATGATTAAAAGAAGTGGTCCCACAGTCAGGGCTGCCAGACCCTTCATGCACTTCCTGAAGGCCCCCCACAACGGCACCGTGGTGAAGAAAGCAAAGGCTAATCCACCTCCAGGCATTCCTTTCTAGGAAGCAGAACGAGCAAACCTTGCTCCTCTCTTCAGAGACAGGCTCAAGCAATGGAAGCTCCCCCTCCAGATCTGCAAGAAGCGGTTATTTTGGACATCTCTGACATAACTGCAGTACGCAGCTTGGACATGCCTCTCTGAAGCGCAGGGAAGGGAAAAAGGGCAGCACTGACAAAGGGCAGCGTTGTCTCCGCAGTAGCTCAAGACATTGCCTCGCCTAAGACAGGTCACATCTAAAAAGAAAGCCCTGAGGCAATATTTCTGCCCCGAAGCTCATTTACAGCAAATATCGGGAGCGGTTTGCTTTCAAAAAGAAAAAGCACAGTTCAGCTGGGTACAGAAGGCACCACAGCAGCCCCTCTACAGGGCTCTCCCCAGCTGCAGCGCCAGGCACGCCAAAGGGATGGAGAAGCAAAACGACGGGGCTGGGCTCGGCACGTCCCCCAGAACAGTGCCCTGCTTCCCCCGCTCCCCAGAAGGACCGAAAAAGTCCCTTTTCTGCCCCAAGCCTAGACAGGGAGCCCACGGGGCTTCCTTCAGCCGGCATCCTCCGGAGGGCTTCCCCCCTCCACTACCAGGGAGCAGCATTAGAGGGCAGTGCTCTGCCTTGAAAGCGGGATGCGGCTCCCCCCCCACCCCCGGGCCAGGGCCACGGGCAACACCCCCCCCCCCCCCTCCCCCCGGCAGGGTGTCCCCCCGGCTGTCCCTCAGCGTCGCCGCCGGAGGAGGAGGGGGCCACCCCTAGCCCAGGTGTCCCCCCCCCTCCCGCGGTGGCCGCTGCGGCGAGCCCTGCCCGCCGCCTCCCCCCTTGCAGGCGGCAACCGGGAAATTCTGCAGGGGCTGCGTTTTAATTAGAAAATGCCGAGTTTTAATTAAATAAATGTGAAGCTGAAGAATGCAATCAGCAGAATTGCCTGTGCTCTCTTATTTGGCAATGCAATTTGGTTTGTGCTGTCCCCACACTTCTAGTTTTCAGATGCCAAAGATTTTTGCATTGATCACTCTGAGCTGCATTGCAGAATTTGCCAGGGACAAAGCTGGAAGCACTGGCTCTTGAATAAAGGGCAGTTGGAACTTTTCACAGCTGGGGATGCATCGGAAGCAGTCTGTGTCTGCAGCAGAGGAACCGATTTTTCCAGATTTTTGAGCACTAAAGTTCCCACTTACCATAAGCAGAGTTCAACAGCACTCCTGAAAATCAGGTGCAAAAGAAGAGGATAAGAAAATACACTGTCCCATCGATAACTAGCGAGAGCAAGCGAGTAAGCATGCACACACACGTCTATGCAAGCAAGCACATAAACTGTCAGGGTATCTTCATTCTGCAACCCTGCAGACACTTCATTGATTTCCTGAGCATGCAATTGTTAATTTTAAGGTTCTAGAAACCAAAATTACAAAACAGAACCAAGATTTTTGCTTTCAAAAGGCAGTTCTGGTTGCTAAGTGACTACAAGATACTTCTCTATCACATCATTTGAAAAACCCACGCACTAAGAGCAAGGAAATTGCTAGGTTAGGACGTCAGGAATGTGCACTAGCATAATGATTAATTTTATATATGTATTTGTATTACAGCAGCACTTACAGACCCCAGGGAGCCATTGTCTTTGGTAACATTAAGAGTAAACGATGGTTCCAAGGAGGTCTTGGCTAAAATGGGACACAACAAGTTGGTGTAAGAAACCATAGCACAGATCTGGGAAAAAATGAGGGCAAGAAAGCAGCTCTATCAAGACTGAAAAGAAAACTGACCATGAACAGATGAAACCATAAAGGGAGATATCTATGGGCAGAACTGGCGACTGAGGCTGTAATAAACTATGTTTGGATGGAGAGCTGGTAGGGGGCTTGGGGGAAAGAACACAGAAAAGTAAAAGCATGAATAAGGGGCTGAAGTAGAAAAGTTTTAAATCTAAGGATGGAAATTTGAAAGAACCGTAGACACAGAGGAGTACCCTGCAGGGAAAAGAAATCATAGTGCGGTACAGACACAGGGTTGTAGGGAAAAATCTGGAGGAAAAAATACGAAACTTTGAAAGACTGCAGGCAAAGACATACTAAGAGCTAAACCTATCAGTTGAAGCAGCACAATCAGTAATAGCTGCAGGACAGCAGGCACTAGTTCTGGTTCCTGTAGCAATATATGCAAAAATGCTTAAACTGAGAGAATACTATTCCTCTGTGCTTTATCAAGCATCACATAATGAAAAGTATGAAACTACTTTACTTCCCTTCCCTAATAGCTCTGGAATCCTTAAAAAGGACTATTGATTTTATTTCCTAAATACTATTTTCCAGAATGCTTGTCCATAAGAATTATTGTCAGTGAATAAATTAATCAGCTGACTATGCTTGTGAATAGTCTTTCTGCTTGCTGATTCTTAGGAATGCTGGCATCACTGTCTGATATAAAGTCTGCATGTAGCTATAACAAAACCCGTTGTTTTGTAAATACCCTTTTATTCATGAAACAGTTCTATGCTTTCCCATAGGGCGCTCCCACATCCTTCTCAAACAGGAATTTCACATGCCGTGCCAAGCAGGGAACAAAGACAAGCAGGCACAGATATTTTGCCACAGACTTCAGAGTATCCACATACAGAGTATGTGCCTGGGAAATGGGTAGGGGACTGGCTCATTGGGACTCTAGCTATGTACAGGCATGGTGCCCAGGGTCTTTTCCAAGCCAGAGGACTATAGCAGCACTGAGACCCGGGACTCTGGTCCAAGCATAACTGCCCATTAAATATCCACCACAAAGAAGCTCAGAAAAGATCAAGAGAGTTTGCATGGGTAATTCAGAAGGAAAAATAACAAAACTTGATTGGTAATGAGATTAGAGAAGTGGACTCGCTTTTAAGCCAAAAAGCTATGATTACTGTCTATATATACAACACATGTCATTTACTGAGATCACACTGTGAGTTTGTGTGGGTGTACATCAGTATTTTGTCACCCACAGAGTTTTCAAACCTGCTGGTCAGAAAACTTAACAAAGTAGCAGACAACTCCAAGATTTAGGTTCCTGTAAGTTTTGTGACATTGAGAGGATGAGTAAATTTGTGTTGTGACAAACTGTCGTAACAACTCAACAGACAGCTGCCTGGTTTCACCTGCCACACGGTCAATCACCACACATAGATCCCAAAGCCAAGTACTTGCCAGATCAGTACCTGGCCAAGAAAATAGAAAGGTGAGGACAAAGTAAGGGATATTTCCAAAGGTCATAAGAGATGTAGAAAGGACATGAGTGTTACCAGTTGTGGGTGGGATGGAAAGCTTTGGCAGGGCATGGGGTGCCTGAAGATACATGGACTCTCTGTAAATGCTGTGGTGCTTGATCCTGGGGATGTCAGTGGAAGAAGGTAGCATTGCAGGAGTGCTGGGGATGTAGGACAGGAACCTGCAGGCAGCCAAGTTCCCAAGTGAGCTTTTCTTTCTGTGTCAGCAGGTGAAAAATATCATTTTCTTTAACGGTCTGTAAAAGAGTGGTAAGTACTAGGTAGGTACAGCTGCAAATCACTGTAAGCAAGGCATGCCCATACACTGCACAGCGATGTTAGACATACACATATGTGCAGCACTGTCCTCATTCACTCAAATATTGCCAGCAAGCATGGAGAAATCAGAGCAAGCCCAAGCTGAGTACACCTGCTCATCACATCCCTGCCTCATGCCCTGCCCCTGGGGTCATGAAGTCTCTTGTCTCTATTTCCAAACTGAGCTTCTGTACCTCAGGGGCTTGTAAAGTGTGTTGAACAACACTTTGCATCTGAATCATGCCTGATCATTATCTGTAGAGATATTCAGAACAACTGAATATCTACAAGCAACCTCTGCAACACCAAGTACCATCTAGCATATATGTTACAGATCTACCAGGCTATCTGTGACCGAGGCTTTGGTCATCCCTGTGCCCCAAGCCCTCCATATCCTCAGACAAGTCACTTCGCCATGGCTATCCATGCGAAAATCAGATCTGTATCCTCTCTCTCACTGCCAAGGAGGCACAGTAGTGAGGAGTTCAGGAGGAGGAATAATTTAAGGTTAATAAATGAACTGTTCTATGCTCTTTCAGTGCCACTACTTCCTGGTCTTGAACCGACACATTCTATCTCTGTAATCATCTGGGTAAAAAAAACCAGCTCACACAGCCCTGCAGGTCGTTGGCCATCCTCTCCTGCTCCCATCTTGCAGCTCCTGCCCTGCTGCCCCTGGTATCATGTGGCTCCCTGCCAGCAATGCCCGAGCGTCTCTGGCATGCCACGGGTTCAGAGCGGTAACCGAACACGGCTCCTCAGAATAGACATGCTCCCCCCATGGCTCCCACCCCCTGCATCTTCGGTAACCCTACCCCACCGGGGCAGAGGCTGGAAGAAGGAAACCAGGCGGGCCAGCAAAACAGGAGACACTCAAGACTCCAGGGATTAACTCTATCCACCAGGCGCAACTGCTGCCTGAGTCCTTATCCCCACCCCAGCCCCGAATCTTTATAACAGGTGGAGAAGGAGGGGGTGGCCACCACCCTCTCAAGAATCCCCACATGCATGCCTAAGGGCTGGATATAACCAGGTACAGCCAGAGGCATCCTGGCAGAGGGACGAAGATGGCGAGCCAAATAAAGTCATGGAATTCAGTACCCCAGTAGAGATAAAAATACACGGGTTTCACCCCTGCACTGAGCAGAAGGAAAGGCTGAGAGAGCTCGCCTCCAAACCCAACAAATTTCGTTCTGGCTTTTCCAAAAGGTTTCAAAAGACACTGCAAATGTGGACTCAAGTACAACATGCAAGTCAGGCCAAGCGTGCCAGGAGCCCTTCGGCAGTGCTGGCAGGCGCTGCTCACGTGGTCGCACGCGTTGCCTGCTGTGTGCTTGTGGGGCGGGTGGCCTGGACCTGCTGCAGGGGCTCCTCTCAGGGCCCAGGCCAGCAGAATCAGTGTTACTCCTGGGACACAGCTTCCAAAGGCTAAGACTGGTGCCACATCACCAGTAAAGGGAAACTGGGTGTACAAGCTCTGCCAGGTCTGTGTGGGCTCAGAGGCTGGGTTGTCTGCATGGCAGCCCAGCAGCCACTGCCAGAGGGAAGAGCTGTCCAGGGATCACAAAGCGCAAGGAGGCGAGGGAGTCTGGGGCTGGCAGAGGAATGTGATGAAGCGTGGGAGATGGCCAGGCTTCCTGGACAGGCACAGCTGGAAGAGGAGTCACTCTCCTCGAGCACCCTGCCCCAGAGGCTGGATGAAGTCCCATGACAAAGCAACCAGCAGGTCTGTGTGTAAGCCCAAGCAGGAGCAGGGAAGGAAGCTGTGGGACAAATGCAGGAGCAAGGGTGAGAGCCCCTGGCTATGCACGGCTTGGATTTGGAGGATTTGGGAGGCTGGGGAGGGGGGGACACAGAGGAGAACTGAGTCTTAGAGAAAACTAAAAAGAAGCAACAGCCACTAGACAGAAAACACAGGCTCCATTTTTCTGCACCACTGAACTGAGTCACTTAGTCTTTTATGAGATGTACCAGAAAAAAAAGAAACCCACCCTCTGCCTGAGCAGATGAGCCATTTCTAGTGCAGCACACACATGAACAAGTCAGAGGGCTACCATGCATGCATCTCTTGCAGCATGGTGCAGCACCATGATGAGCAAGGCACACGGCATGGGCAGGGTGGTAGCACAGTGCGCAAGGTGACAGGACTACAGAGGTGATGAGACCAATCAGACTCAACGCACTGGGGAGGGCTGGTGAAGGCGCCAGTTTGATAGGCTGGAGCCCTCAGTCCAGGAGCCTTGGGGGACTTCAGTCTCAGCTCTGGGCACATCACCTTTCACAGGGAGCTCAGAGTATGGTGCTACACTCTATCACGGTTCAGGACAGAATCCTGCGTTTCACCTGCTCTGCAAGAGACAGAGCTCACCTGTGGTTGCAGCCCTTTTGATCCAGCTGTTCTGCATTACCATGGACAGACCACCGATGCAGAAACCTGAGGAGACCATGAACAAGGAGAAAAAATAAAAAAGAAAAGAAAAAAAAAAAGAAAGCTATAAGGACGTAACTCTAGATATAATTTGTGTGTGATGTACCAAACTCAGCAGAGCAATGGATCCGCCTCACTACCCAGCGCCTGGTGCAGGTCTAACATAATGGAAGGCACTTTCACATGTGTAACAGAGCGATCAAGAAATATGGGGTAACAGGAGAAGGACAAAGCCTGCCAGTAACCTGGAACAGCACCATCAGGGTGTCACTTGTGCAGTGCATCTCTGAGACACAGAGAATGAGACATGCACCTTTTGGTAGAAGGTGGTATATATTTAGGTAGAGCTACTCAGGGAAAAAAAAAAAAAACAACTTTTGTTAATGTGGCAATAAATGTAATCAGTACAGATTGCTGGAGCAATCAAGTTGTCTAGAGAAACCGCTACCTACAGATATCATGATCAATAATGCAGGATTCTTTAAATACCTCAAGAACAAGAAATTTTAGTGCCTAGACCAAGCACCTTGGTTTGTTGGCACTGACTTACTTTGGGGAAACAGCTCTTTTCACAGATAGGTTTACTGGAAGCAGGATTATGTCTATATTTCACCAGCCGCTCTCCACAGGAGGCTTCCCTTCCCCTCCCCAGACTTCACTAATCTTATGGCTTAGAAGTGCCAAACTGGATCAGGCAGAACCAGGTACTCTGCAGCAACAGAGCCAGACACTGACATGGGCAGCAGCCGTGTCATCTATATGCAAGTTTTTAGCCAATTGTGTGCAATGTGAATCACACACTTAGGGATGAGGTATCTATGTTAACTGCTTTTACATAAAATGTGCTTTAACTCAGTTCCTTCCTCTATTCCTTCCCCCCACCCCATAACTATCAATGATTTCACAAGAAGTCTCTGAAGCAGAGGAGCTGTCAGGAGGCTGTAGCAGCTGAGAATGAGACAACAGGGCTCTTCACACTTCAGCAATATGTTGGAGGCAGTTAAGAGTTACAGAGTTCACACATTTGCTAGATATTACTGCTCAGTGATTAAAGAGTTAACTATGCCAGCGGTTACATTTTCGGGTTTAGGTCACCCCTCTCTGGACTAAGTGATCTGCTTGCCCCTCTGAAAGCAACCATTGCAAACACCTTTTGCAACTCATTGCAGAAAACCTGCTGCAAACTCAGGAACCCACCACCACATCCTCAAACATCCAGTTCTTTTCTGATGTATGCTTGAAAAGACAGGGAAAAAAAATAACAGAAGCTGAGATTTGTCAGTATTGCTGAAATTCCATGAGCCTGGCAGCAGCTAAGGTCATAAGGATGGCAGCAGCACTAGGAAAGAGGAAATCAGGTAACAGCCTAATGGGAGGGGAAGAAGAAAGAAGACAACTGACCTGAGAAGCAACAAAGAGGGGCAAAATAGAGCACAAAGCAGAATATAGCAACAGATCTTGTCTGGGAAAATCATCTGTACGGGTGATGGTAAGCCCTCACAGAAAGAGACAAAAAAATCCGTGTCCTGGAAAAGGGTGTGCTGAAGTGCTGTATTTGGTAAAGGAGTTTCTCCAAATAAAGTGATTTCCACCTTCAGGCCACTCTGACCACAGAATAATCACCCAGCTTCAGCAACAAACTGGGGCAGCAACCAGCTGGGAGGACTGATGATGAGAAATAGATGTTGTGCACAAATCAACACATATGTATATACACACACACAAATGTATGGAGGAAATTCCTTAGTAATTTTCTGATGCATATCTTAGGCTGCTTCAAAACCCTCCCCAAGGCAAACGAAGAAAGCTTTGCCCTCCTGTGTCTGTCCTGTGACATGTAGGCAAGTGAGGCTGGCAGGGGGAGGCCTTCCTACAAAGTATCAGGCACTGGCCATTTTGCTGGAGGCAGGATGCTCAATGCTCTCACATAAAGGAGCACAAGCCCCTGTTTCTACCCAGTTCTGACTGTGAACTCTCCCTGGACATGGGACAGATACACCCCTTTCTTGGAAGCCAAATATTGATAACTTTTGTGCAAAGCAAACAGCCTGAGGATACGACTCCAAGAGGCTGAAGTGCAAGAAAGAGACATTATAAAGGGACAGCAGTACAGGGCATGGAGCTCTGACCATCATCAATGTGTAAGGCTGATGTTGGACTACTCAGCTTCCTATTTCATTGCCTCAAGTTCAGTAGCCCAGCTGCTTAGGAGAGCCCAGTGCTCCTTACCTCCCTCCAAACGAGTACCTTCACTGCAGCATTATCCTCACCTCTTCTATGGCTGTTGTCCCAGCTCACACACACACATTTCGGACCTGGCATGTCAGCTCAGGCCTTGCTAGAGGCCCGGGCTAAAACCCAAGTGCTGTTTCCACTCCTGCAGATAACTCCTACCTACTCAGCAGTGTGGGCAAGGGTTCCTCCTGGTCCTGCTCATAATTCTACTGAAATGACACTTCTGTGCTTTACCTACACACTCCTGACGTATCCATTACCCCCTACAAACCTATCTTCCCCAGACCAGCCTTTAAAGATCACATTTTGCCATGCTGTCCCCTGCATCAACACTTAACTTCCAGAACAGTAGGCAAAGGAAACTGGTGGGAAATCATTCACTTCCTCTGACACCACCTTACCATGTGTCAGGGCCAGAAACCTGCTGGACCCCCAGCCTATGGTCAGGAGGACCTTGTGTTCAGAGATTTGCACTCACATCTGCCACTCTTATGATGACCTTGCGCAAGCCAGGTTTCCAGCAGGCTTTCAGGCCAGGGAAAATTCAAAGCCCTCAAGCTATGTATCAGAAAGATGAAAGATCATATCCTTCATCCTCAGTGTTTACAAAAACATGTAGCAGACTCAGCAGCAACTCCCAGCTGAGAGACTGACTGATGACCTGCAACGAGGACAAAGGCACCTGAGAAATCACCCAGAGCATGAGCCACAACATGCAGCCATCTCTCAACCGCTGTTGATTCACAAAAACCATCATCTGGAGTATGTAAGCTCCACTTCGAGTAAACTTCTCTGTACTATGGGAAATCTCCATAGGAGGACCCCAGCAGGTACTGATTTACACCATGTTTTCACGGAAGATTTTTGCAGTGAAATACTGGTCTGTCGTTCAGATCAACTGTCCATGCAGCTCTTCAGGACTATGTACATAGCACTGTGTGTGTAGACAGGATCTGGGAATGTAACCTCTTCTGCTGTTCATACTTCTCCCAGTACAATAAACAGCTTCCCTGCTGCCCATGCGGCTGCACAGACACTGGCAAAACCAATTGGGTAGCTGTCCTCCAAAGACCAAGTGCCCAACACAGCAGCTCTATACCCTGTAGCACAGCAACAGCAGTGCAATAAGAAATGCCATGCTGAGGGACAGGTTACAAGGCCATCTAACATACCTGGGAAAAGGCACATGTCCCCTTGCAAAGCTGGAGCAGCAAACTGCGAGGTACGCGCAGGGCAAAAGCCATGCTTCTGAGGCTCAGCCTCCACCACAGCACCAGTCCCCGCAGCACATGGCTGCTGGGTTCGAGCTGTACAGGTGCTTTCCTCTGGCAATGGCTTTAAAGACTGCCCATTCATCTGATTTGCAAGTTATGTAATCATCAGAGGAAAACAGGGTTTGTTTGTTTGCTTTTTGCTTTAATAGAAGTCATGTAATCACTTTAGGTTTAAGCTCCTGTCCAAATCGGACTATTTTTACATTTCAGGCTTGATCTCTCTGGAAAGAGGATGAGTCCTTTTGCCTGGCTTACAAAGAATGAGTCGTGATAACACAGTGAAAGCTGGAGGACTACATGGACAGCAGTGCAACCCTTCCCATCCTGAGCCCTGGGGTGCGCTTACTGGTTGCTCACCCCACAGCTCCCAGGTAGAGGTCCCTGGGACCTAGTGTTGCAACCTGAACTGTGTGGCCTGGACAAACCTTGAATACTCTTTCATTTCCCAATTCTTGCTCTAACTTCTTGCACATATACATCCCATTGCCACCTCCCCAGAATTAGTTAATTCTCTATTTCATCCCAGGTTTTGAGTTCACCACATTATTCAGCATTTCTGTCTAAAATCCAGCAGCCCTTGCTTTTACAATACCTCCCTTGACATTAGCTGTCACTGTACATGCTACCTACCACCTAAACATTGAGATGTTAAGTTTCAACCAAAGGAACTGACCAAAGATTAGCACACTTTAACAAATCATAATTTCCATTACATGGCTGCTACTCTGCACACAGATCAGGCCTTAATAATTTAGAATAAAACAGGCTTCCCCACTATGTTATGCCTGTTCCCCACTACCACCCCATTTCTCCCCATTTGCAGCAGAGACTGCCTTCTGCTGAAGTCAGTCCACACTCTAGAGGTGCTTAGACCTTGGCCTGATCCATCATAGAGACAAAATCTGTATATAGACCTTCTTCAAAGTGCAGAGTGTTTACAAACTGCTTTATTGCCCCAGGCCCCATCAGTAGCTGGTTTTGCTCCTTGTCAAATGATTTGGATTTCACTCAACACCTCTTCTCAGGCGGAAACGCCCATCATGTTGGGAGCAGGATTAAAATGGCATGTGAGCCAGCCAGGGTGAAAATGTCCCCATTAAATTTTCATCTTTCCTCAGGCAACTCTGCCTATAGATCTACACAGGTATTAAGACAGCCTTGTCAGCTAAAACCATTAGCTCATCTTCCTCCTGTGTCCCCGGTGCACAGCCAGCAGAGCTGCCAGTGCAGCAGTGGAAGGCAGAGACCCTTTGAGAGTGGTTGTGCCCCTTCCATACCAGGGGTCTCTGGGGCACCCACTGAGGCCAAGGGCAGGTCTCCACGGACCAAATACATTACTTCAGTCACCTTCCTTCCACAGGCGAGCTAATGGTGGCTGGAGAGCATTTTCCACAGGGAGTTTCATGCCAGGTAGTCCTTTGTGCTAGCTACCACTGGGCAACCATCACTTTGAATCAAAAGAGCTTACACAGACGAGAGCATCCCTCCTTTGCACACCCTCAGCCTTCTTCAGTGGGGCCCACAGAGGTCAGACCACACTGGGGAATCGTGTCTCTCTGAATGGTCATCTCACCAGGAGACACCGAGATACTGCAACTGAAATCCTCCCGTGCTCTGCCCCAAAGCTCTTCATGACAGCAGCAAGGGCAATCCCACCCCCAAGTACACAGAGCTGCTTCGTTTCAACCCATACTCCCCTTTTCTCTGACATTGTGTCTCACTTCAGTCCTCCCCAGAGAGGCACAGAAAGAGATATCAAAAGCAACCACCCCTGTAAACACAAGAAACCTGTAGCCACCCTTCCTCAACAGCCCTGATACAGCCAGGCCTCCCACAGGCTGTGCTCCTGTACTCACCGAGCCCAAACAGGCAAAAGCCTGCAGCAAAGCAAGGGGACCTTCATGGGAAAGAATAAAATGCTGCCCAAGGTGAACTGTCAGCAGGTTCTTCTCTCTGTCAAGCCCAGATTGGGAGAGCAGCCTCTCCCATAGGAGAGACATGCTGTTGGAGACCTGGGCTTTCAGGTCAGAGGTAAAGCTGAGGACCAGATCACTTCTACCCATTAGAGATCCTGTGGTCCCTTTTTTTTTTTTTTTCGGTAAGATTACAAGTGATAAGCCTAGTGTTATGGCTAAATTCCAGCTCAGGTGATTACATGCTCCCTATCTTAATCCCCCTCCCATCCCTCCACAGGTCTGACTGAACGGAGTAATAGCAAGCCAACACTTGCTCAATAACTTACATTCATTTTACAGAAGAGGCACAGCAAAACCAGCAAGTCAAGCGCAGGGAAGACTCTGTTCAGAGATATTTGAAGCCAAAGAGACTTCAACAAGTGCAGATAAGCAAAAAAGTATTTTGACTGTCTACCAGGCAGAGTGTTCTCTTAAAAAGCTGATGAGAAATTTAGAGATTTGTGTGCATTTGATTGCACGTCTGATCATACATCCTACTGCTATAGATTCAGCCTTAAAATATTGCTAAGGATGCAGCCTTACAATACATACTTGATGTGAGGACCATTAACAATGAGAACTACATAAGTACTAGACTTGACCAGATGGCAGAACGATTTTTGCATTTTCTCATCATACAGTTACTGACGGCTCTGCACCATCATCATAATAGCTTTGTCCTCCAGCTGTATAGTCATAATTGCATTTTATTTTTGTATTTCTTTGCAACTTAGTGCTAAGCACAGCTCTCAAAATGGCTGCTTTTGTTCCATTTAGGACCCTTCCCTCTCCGTCCTGGCTGGCTCTAACTTCTGTTGTGACAATATGTTTATCTTCTCTAATATTTGTTTACCCTTTTTTATTCCATCTATTTTCTTTGACATACATTTTTAATTAGATGCACTCTTCTGCTTTCATTGCCTGATAGCACATTCATTTAAGAAGTGCAGTGCTCACTATTGCTGCAAATCTCTGTTGTATACTTAAAAGGTCAAGTCTATTTCTTGCAATAACCTTTGTCTAGCCAAGTTATCAGTCATACATCACAGATAAGATGATCCCTAAGGAGACCACTTGTATTCAAAATGTATTCAAATTTTTCCTTTGGCGATGAGGATTCATAAACATGAGAGGTAACAGTATAACACCACTACAGTAATAATTATGTTTCTACTTTTAGAGATAATATACCTTTCGCAAGGGACACTCTTCCTTCTGGACTCATGGTACACTTGAATTATCTGGAGATTTTGTTCAACACATTGTCTTTCTCTTTGAACTGGCACCCACTGCTGAGCTCCTGGGCCTTCAAGCTTCCTATGAGTAGTAAGTTCACTCGTCTTCTGTGCATTTCTCTGAAATTTCTCAGAAAACCAGGAAGCACTGGAGCCACCTCATTCAATGCTCCACCAGAGATACTAACCTCCCATTTGCTCTCCCCAAGCTGGTGCCTGGGACGAGGTGCAGAAGAGAAAGTGACAGCACTGAGAGATGATTGCTCCTCCTCCTCCTTCAGTCCTGCTAGTGGGACAGAGGACCACAGCGTGGCTGGGGCACTCCAGAGACAGCTTCAGCTTTGCAAAACAAGGCAGCTACCAGGTTTTTGTTGTTGATTGGAAAGCATCTGGGAATATCAACCCGCAACCGGTGATACTGACCACAACAGCAGTTTGCCCTTTCTCCCCCTGCCTAGGATGGTCACAAGCAGTCCTGGGTGCCTCCACATGGCTGTACAAGGAAGGCAGCACTTCTGCGCTAAGGAGACCACACTGAGGCAGGGAGGGGTGACCTGCCTTCACCCAGGTCAGTAGCAGAGCTAGAACCAGGATTTGAGCTGGAAACAGGAATCAAACCAGACTGAAATCCGCTTTGCTGACAACCTGACTTTGCCCACACCTTGCCACTGCTTCCTTGATGTCAGCCTCAGCGACTGTGCAGCTATCTGAAGAGTCAATTCTGGGGTGCTAATGTCAGGACAGGGGAGGTGGTGGAAAGTCATGGATGGGCAGGCAGAGTGTTGCAGCATGGTCTCAAAACAGCTCACACCAACCAGACCTATGCCTTGAGCAGCTCTGACTCTCAACTTTGTGCATTTGTTACCTCCTCAGGTGGACACCTATCTCAAGCCAAGTAACTGAACCACTTCCAAGATAAGCCAGGCTCTCCTCAGCACTGCTTCAGCACTGTAATTAATTCACCAGCCTTTCCCTTTCCCCTCCCTGTGCCAGGTCAGAAAATTCACTCTTTTGCCAGTTACTAAAACTGTACCTTGCTCTCTCTGGCAGTTTATCAATTTTATTAGCGTGAATATGTCTTCCCCAGACAGTCTCCTGAAGCAAACGTATGGTAGAACAAACAGCTGAAAGCGTGCAGGACAGACAGAGCAAAAAACTTGCATAATACATGGGGCAGGAGGCTGGGAGAGAGGCTGAGCCTGTGCATGAGGTGGAGAAGAAAGCATGAATGAGCAGAAGAGAAACATCACCCATACCCAAAGAAGCCGTGGGACTGCTCCTCTGGGATCAGGGGTGGGCAACACTGGTGTTGCTCATACTCATAGCCACACAGTTGTTTACAGGACCTAGGGCAAATCGTGCAACCCAGGGCTGGCTTTCAGCTAGCCTCCACAATGCCTCTCAAAGCATTTGTTCTTGCAGCAAGACATTTCTGGTTTCTGGGATGCCACAGGAAGCCTACTGTGAAACACAGCAAAATAAGGCACATCCAGGCTGCCTGTGAGTTATCAGGTACAAGAAGCACTCTTGTATGATGGAAAACAAGTTGCTAAAATAAAGATATCATCTCTCCAGCTGCGTAACCGGGGGTCCTCACTGTGAAGGCACATGCAGACCAGACTTCTCCGCTTTCAAAACACTCCTCAGATTTCATTGCCATCTCAAAGCTGATTATATTCACCCTCCAGGTATTGCCTGCATTGTATTTTAATAATCTGCCCACCTGTTATTATCTTCTCTCCCAAATCTGTCACTCTTCAGCAGTGCTGTAATTTAACTCCAGCTGAAGGCTGCTTGGGCTTGGATGACAACATTTTCTCTATTAGTATCTGCCAGAGACAAAGCTGAAGCTCATCAAATGATAAACAATCATAACCGCCTTTCAGTCTCTGAGATTTATTTAGATCGCAATGCAGAGTTAAAAAAGCTGAAACATGTTTGGTCATCACAGCCCCACTGCAGGCAAATGTTGGGCCCCAATCATGACAGGACCCACCAGCCAGGGATGCCCACTAGCCTCAAAGGTTTCTTAATGACAGTTGTGGCACCACCACACACATCCAGTGCGCTATTTTCTCCCATCTCTTCTCTTCCCTTTCAGGGGAAGGTGAAAATCAAGACCAGATGATGTTTTTCTGGGAGCACAGTAAAAGGGGAACAGAGAGATGGTCACCACGTGGTCTACCACATCTCCATGGTGTTCAGGCTGTTTTAAAAGAGAGGACAACATCCTGCCCTGTTACACCACAGTAAGTCTGACTCTGGTGAAAATAAAACACACACACCCCTCCACTATCAAATGTAAACATACATGGGAGGAGGGGGTAGGGAAAACTCCTTCCTGGACTCTGTGGGTGACCAGCAGAAGCCCCAAAGGACTTGGGCTCCTTTTGCAAAATTAAGAGAACTCTAAAACAGGCTGACTTCAGAAAGCCAAGCCTCTGCTGGCCTGAAAATGCACATTCAAGCTAGCTCTTCCATGCAGGCCCCATATATCCCTTGGCCAGCATCTCTTTCAACTGTACAACATGACATTTTACATACCCAGCAATACCAGTCAAGATCTGTAGCATCTCCTCCCTGAGAGGAAAGCAGAAGAAAAAAAATAACGTATCATTGCACTAAAGTAATTCTGATCTGGCCTGGGGGTATATTATGATGAGGCTTCACTCCCTGGTATGCTTCCAGACGTTTCCATTTCCTCACTGTCACTTCCTCTTGGATAAATTCGCCTGCACTGTTTGCACAGCTGTCAAGTCCACTAAAGATGCCAGGAGACTGACAGCCACTCGCACAACAGCACTGTCCTGCAACACATCTCTCCTGCCTGGCCCCGCACCCCTGCCAGCACTGCCACCTCCCTCCAGCACGACACCAATCACCCGTGCAACAGCCACCGACCTGCTCCCTGCATCTGAAGATGCCTGTGAGAAGGACTCAGTCAAGGAGTTGCCTGGCAAGGAGTAGGTAAAAAAAACGAGCAGGACTGTCTCCGTGCACAGGTTTGCTCTCAGGTGCAGAATCAGTCCACGGTTGCTCCCTGCTGGTACACGTCCTCAACACCTTGTAGTCACCCTGACTGGCCTCACCAAAGAAGGCAGCCGATGGCTCCCTGAGTTGACATGGGCTTCGACAGAGGTGGAGGACTACTCTTGTTCTGTACCATCTGTCAGCCAACAAGTTGCTGTCTTACACTCTTCCACAAGATCTTGTGTGTTTGGGATGCCTTCAAGGAAGTGTCTTGACGTTTGCCTGGACAAGAACCTTAAACTTTTGTGAGGTGCCAGGATCCTTCGCTCTTTAGACATCTGCCAGGACACATTCCATAGACACATGATGACAAGCAATCTGCTTTTTACGAGACCTTGCCAGAAAAGGAAGGCAAGACCCAGTAACAAGACCCACACAAATTTTATTCAGGCCAGTTGATTGAGAGGTTCATTGAGCATGGACTAGCAGCTCAATAACATGCCCTGAAGCAAGCTAAGACCAGACTGCACCAGAAGTGGGCCATACCACAGAAAGATGGAGCCTCCTAGCCCAACAGGCTGGCTGCAAGTCAGCAAACATTACAGTGTCTAGCCAGTATGTATTGGCTGTGAAATAGCTGGTAACAATTCTACTTGAGAAAAAGATTCAGTTCCTCAAGAGACTAGATCTCAAAACTTGGATCTCTGCATCAACGTCATGCTACAGACCCCGACTTTCTGTATTCTGTCATAGACTGCAGTTATTCAGAGTTGCCTGCCTACAGGAAGGAGGCAAATGATCGATCCTGCAGTTGCCATTGGTTGCGTTATTCACAACCTATGGTCAGTGTCTGTCAGTGGCAGGATTTTCCTCTCTAGAGGTGTCTGGAAATTTTCCAGGATGAAAGCTTCTATCATTTAGCCGGTGGCATTACCTCCCTGGAAAGACAAGGATGCACCCTTTCATTGGTGATCTCTGAGGTGACAGCAGCTGTCAGACCCTAGCAGAGAAGGTGAACATAGCCGTTGAAAGAAACTTGCTATTATTCTGTCAGGTAAAATGTCTACATGGATGCTGAAACATGCCAGGCAAGTACAGCTTGAATGCTCTCCTATCAGTCTTGTTAGATGATCAGCTTATTATGTTTTATTATTGCTAGGCTGAGTTCATTTTGGGGCCTCTTAATTACAATGCAGTCTGCTTTGAAATAAAACCTGCAACAATGTGTGCAAGCACTCACAGAGCAGAGAATTGTACCAGCCAATCTAAAAAATATGTTAGAGAAACCTTCAGCTGTAAAGGTCTCCAATTTATGGCTAGGCAGGTTACGGCAGGGGCATTCGAGCCGAGTCACTCTGTGTTAGGATGATGAAGATGGGGAGCAGCTGCTCCAGGTAAGAGCCATGGCAGAGCATGGGTACCACGTCACAGAGTTTGCCGTGCTAGTACCTGGTGCCACAGCCTTCGGACAGCTGATGCACAAAACAGGGACATGTTTACAGGGGCATCATGCAGATTTGGGGAGAAAGGCAGAAAGCAGCAGGAGAACAGATGAGGTACAAGGTGAGGAATTTGTGTGTGTTACAGATAGGTTCCCACAGGCAGCTGCAAACTCTGTAAAGCATTATGTTTTAGAGATTAATGAGGTGAGATGCTCGCAATGGGAACCCATTCTAGGCAATGCTTTCTGCCAGCAAAAACTCTGCAAACTGTACGGAAAACATTCAGGCAGCTGAGGGGGGGGATGTGTAAGCATATGGAGGGGATCAACTGGATACAGGAAGCAGTCCCCAGCAGTGTGCAGGCAGGCTTAATATTGGTGGGGTATATTTTTAACTAGTAAGAAGGCTGCAGCATGGCCACCACTAGAAGCACTCGAGTAGACACTTCATCTGTCTGTCAGGAGAGTGACACCACCTTTTCTGCATGGGCACAACCACGGGACAACAAAGGACTAATGCATTAGGTGGCTCTCACTGTGCTCCAGCCATGGTCCCTCTGAATGCCTCCAAGAGCACAGACTGGGTGTACAAATTCCTCGTAAGAAAGCTCAGATCCCTTTCGATCAAGATAAGAAAGAACATTCCTACACTGCGGCTGGGACTCTGCCATCCAAAAGGACAGGTCTGCAACTTTTAAGCCTTATTGAAAGGCAGAGTGCAAGCCCAGCAGCATGACTGGCACACTGATTCGGCACTGCAAACCAAGCAGCATATATAAAATCAACATGGACACACTCCGAGGCTTTTCTGTCTCCAAGCAACTTTGCACCACCAGGGCTCCCTCCATTTCACTGAGAATAGCAGAGTCCAGGGGTGTGTGGTGCCACCAACGTCCACCAAATCCTTCCCAGACCTTGTCAAAGAGACTCGAGGACCCACACCCCACTACAATTTGACAGCAGACCGATTTAATAGCGACAGTGTGGGGTAAAGCATTACTGGAAAAGGTAACATTTGCAACATGTCTCCATTGAAAATCACAAGAAGCACTGATGCTGTTTGTTTCTTCATATAAAGAAAGATGCAAAGAAGGGGACAAAACATGTGTGTGCTCTCAGGCAGTCCAGCCCTGGCTGTGCAGAATAACTTACTACTATGAGGTCTCTCCTCCAGCATTTTCCTGTCTCTATATATGTGCCCCAAATAGTGATGTTCTTACCCTTGTCACTCATAAGCCAGATCAAAAAATGTCTATTAGGAACTTTTCTTGATATTCCACCTACATTCCTTTCCTGAGCTTTATCACATCACTCCTACTTATATACTTTCTGCTACCCTTCTGAGCAGCTCCTCTCACTGAAGTTCATATTCCTCAAATTACAGGAAGACAGTTAGGTTTCCTCTCTTAATCACCAATTACCCATAATAAACACAGTTGCTTTAATCTTTCCTCATACCTCGGCTCCCATCCAGCACCCTAATCATTGTTGTTATTCTTTGAACACCTTCTAACTTGCCTGCCTTTGTGACAATGAGATGTCTGGAGCTGAGCACCGAGGTTTGGGTGGGATCTGACCAAAGCTGCATGCTAATTTCATCATTAGCAAGATTAGGTGTCTCTGACAGGATACGGTTGTTTGTTCATTTGCACGTCTCATTGCTCGTGCCACGGCTGTCCTCCAACTGTCTGCAGTTTCCTATTCCCACTATCATTTGTTGGTTTTATTTAACCAAGGGATTAAAAGCTTTCAGGACAGTAATTACAATGATCATCTGAGAGCCGGCTACGAAGACTGACGGCACGCCAGACATTGTCCAGTTCTGCACAGCATGTCCTCTGGCATGGGATGGGTCAGACAGTGCTCCCACACTCACAGCCTCTGCAAGCAGTCTCCACCTGTGGCAAGCTGAGCCCAGACCAAATACACATGGCTTGAATGCTGTGCCCACAGGCAGAAGAGTCTCAAGAGGTGTATGCAGGAACTTGGTGCACTCTGAAACTTAAGGTGTTGCCTTGTCATCACCAGCCCTGCCTGTGCATACATCTGATAGCACTATCCATAAACACAGACAATCTAGGGCAGAAAAGGCAGCTAGGGATGCTCTGAAGTGGCAACTGCAGTCTTTTACTGTCAAGGAAAAGGCAGTGTAAAAGCCACCCACACATGGCTGTACAGTACATTAGCTCTAGCATGCTAAGCCAGAATGAAAAGAGTATCTGGTGACAAATGACCACAGTATCAGATAGCCTGTCACTGAACCACTTGTATCCAGACCGCAGGCTGGGAAGTGTCCTACAGGTAGACCTACACTTCTACACCTAGTCTTCTGCGCTATGTCCACTGGTCAGAAATGAGGGTTGTCATATATTTTCAGTTTGTTAGGTTTCTGCATATGTTCCAGGAATAAATTTCCATAAAATGGAGCTAATGAGTCTTGCCCGGTTTGAGACACAGATGAAAAGCCCTCCTCGTAAGGAACGGGCAGTATTAATAATATATTAGACTTCTCTGCAATACCATTCTCATAGCTGAGAACATATGTGACTCTGTGCAAGCTTCATCATCTCTCATTTCAGTGCCTTGGGGGCTTCAGGGTAATTTCAAACTTTGAAAGTCTTCCCCTCCACTTGCTCCAGTTTCTGTTGTTCCTAGAGAGCCATCTGAATTTCACAACATTACCTGAGCAGTAGATAAGTAAAAATTGCCTCAGCCACAGAGGAGAAATCTAGGTTAATTATGTTGATAACTTAACCCCCGGGGCTAATCTCTAGTCCATTAAGGTAAGCAGATGGTCAGCTCACTGCAGGGAAGAGGTAGAGAGGACAGAGTATCAGCTCCCATTCACAACATGCAGGACCAGACATGTCCCTGAGAGGGTGGGCATTCCCAAGCTGCTCCTTTCCCCCACAGATGGGTTTTCTTTGCACCCATGGCTGGCAAGGCAATCTGGAAAGGGAAGCACAGAGCCACCAAAAGATAAACAAAAGCCTGCACAAGGTGGCGTTTTCTTGTGATTCAAGTAATCAGTGCACTGGTAAAGACTGAAAGCAGGGAGGGATAGGGAATGGGAGGCACATACAGATGGGTCTTGCAGGCTGACATACCTGAAATGGGGTGGTTAAACAATATATCCGTAAGAAATAAAGGTCAGACAAAACGTGTCATTGCATGAATGGAGGAGAAGCAAAGCAGTCTCCTGACCAAAGCAGACACTGAAAGCCCTCTCAGGAGCATTACCGTGTGGGTTATGTAGCCCCCAACGTGACAGTGCACAGGGCTAGGAATAGGTGTCTCAGCTCCTGTCCCCAATTCTTCCACTGATTAATGGATCAAGCAAGAGCAAGGCATTTTGTCTCAGTTTTTCCATCTGTAAAGAATTCCTTCTACACCTTGCAGGGGGATTTTGTAAAGCTTAACCGCCTGTAAAGTGCTTTTCAGCCCTTGGATGAAAAGGGACAGTGACGCCTCACATCTCTGTTAGCAGTCGTCCCATTTCTTCAGTAGAGGGACAGGGATTCCAGGAACTGCTCTGCCTGCCTAAGAGCTCCCTAGCTTCCACTGAAATTGCAGAAGAGTCTTCATCTGCTCTTATCTGTAGGAACAGCAAATCCCAGGAGAAAAATAGATGAATATAGGTTTGTGTGCAAACAACTGCAGTGTATAAAGTGACTCTCGAAACTACAGTTTTGGGGATAATTTCTCAGGCCAAAACCACCCCATCTCAACTTAATCCTCCAACTACTGTAGCAAGTGACTTCCCAAACACTAGCACTCTGCAGACCATCCACTAGGACACCAAAGGTGTCCACAGCATGGGAATATTCAACCTTTTAGGGAAACAGAAATTGGGAGTTTCAGACTTACTTTTAAAGGTACAGTTCAAGACTAAATGGTCATGTTGCTGTTGTATTGTGGTATTTGAGATCCCTGTGTGAATTCATCACAGGATCAAACCACAACATATCTGTCAAGTTGCCAAGCTGAGACTAATGTGCAACATGTACATCAAACAATTATATCTGAAGCAGATGAAACCAGCTGGGGTACATTACAGCCATTTCACTTATTTAGGGTCAGCCTGAGCAGCCTTCCCTTAAACATGCACTTGGAGGTGAGCTGCACTTTGGGAAAAGCAGGGGTTATAACAAGAATGTGGCATCAGTGAAGCAATGGCTACGTTTATGTGGCATATTGCAGGCAGAAGCAAGCCCTGACCATCCTTTAAGCGGATAAAGCTGCATAGCTGTGGTTAGTGTGCTGAGATGCGAGGTGCATCAGCTTATACAGAGTGCTGTACTGAAGCAGTCTTGTGGCTTTCAGACCAACGCTGGCTCAGATGGAAGGTCAAGGGAGCTTACTTCTGCCTGCAATACATCATGTAGGCATTGCCCACATCACCTCCTTTCAAGCCCATAAATCCACTGCTCCTCATCTTTCCTTTTTTTCCCTCCATGTTTCCTTCCTGTAGTGCAGGTTCTTTTGGGAGATAGGGACAGATGACACTGAGTGGCACCTCATCACTACTAACGCACACATACGCAGAGGGATGGTTCACAAAAGAAACTGTCGCATCCCTGAGAAAACCCCACACGGCTTCACCTCCCAGGAACACCCTCCAGGCAGTCATCCTTTCCCTGCTATACCTCACGGGAGCGGCAACAAAAGTGCAGCTTCTGTCAGAAAAATGACTGTTACCAAAGGACCCTTTCTCGCTGCTGAGATCTGCTGCCTCTGTGTGTGCCCACGTGCCCAGCTCTGCTCACCCAGATACATTTTAATGGCTCCTTATTCCTGCCGGTACTGCATAACCAACTGAGCTGTTCCTCTTCTCGTTCAAATTTCAACAATAATAAAACACATCCTAAAATAATGCCATAACCAGCAGCACCAGCCCCTTACACAACGGGGCTCATGCCCTGGCATGAGGAACAAGGCATCTTCCCGGGTCCCCCAACAGAGATGGTGTGTTGCTTCCTTTCCCACCATCCCAGCCAGCATTGCCAACTTCTCCAGCCTGAGGGACTCCAGGCACGTGCTGTGCCGTTTGGCGTCGCAGCACTTCTGTGGATAGACACTATCATAACCTCAGTGTCACTGACAGACACTTAAACCACAGGTCTCTAAATCACATTCCAGACACAACTGGGAAACACCAAGGAAAAGCTAGCAGCACTCACTAGACTAAATCTGACGTTACCAGCAGTGCAGTGAGGGCAGGAAAAATGTCTTCTTGCGTCTCAGAGCCCTGCATGTGTTGGTGGCATAAAAGCACTAAGGCTGCTGCGGCGGCTGGGCAACACCAGCAGCATCATGCACCAACCAATCTGCACTGAGCCTTGACACCCCATTTTGCATCCCCTTCGGAAAGACTGCCATCAGCACTGGAAAAATGGGGGAGATGTTTTAAGTAGTGAGGAAACATCTGACAATGCTAGGCATGTCACAGTGATAAAGTGGATGTTTGCAACAGTGCATGAGAAGGAAGCAATTTGTCTCCTTCCTCAAAATATTTTGTCTTGCAAAAAAGCACAGGAAAGATCAATCTCTCCTTCCAATCCGGTGAGTCAGTCTGATAACAAGCAAGTGCAGGACCCAGAACTTCTCCCACATGCACACTAGCATTGAGCAGGTTGTTTGGGAAGCCAAGGCCAGAGGAGAAATAAGAAGTTGTGCTCCCCTCCTTGCACTGGTCCTGCTCAGCCCCAGTTGCCACCCCCTCTACACCTCAACATGGCATAGGAAGAAGATGCCAAAATGCAAAGCAGAAATCCAGCTCTACCACTCCAAGATGCCCCAGGCTGGGCAGTTGGTAACACTGTGGGGCCCTGAGGAGAAGCAGGAAGACATTGCATTTCAGCAAGGCTCTCCTTTCGCGAGTCACTCAAAGGAGGAATCCTCCTTCAGATTCACACCAGTG
Source organism: Leptosomus discolor (assembly GCF_034619465.1). NCBI lineage: Eukaryota > Metazoa > Chordata > Aves > Leptosomiformes > Leptosomidae > Leptosomus > Leptosomus discolor. The sequence goes on from NC_141391.1 coordinate 129,048,518, forward strand.
ATAAGTTCTAATCCAGCAGCTGAAGGATTACAGAAAGTTAGAGGAGACAGATGGTGCTGCAAAGATGGAGAAGTCTTATTGCTTGGCTGCAGCCTGTACTTCCCCAGGTTATGGCCAGGATTTCAGAAAGCTCCACCCTCCGTGTAAGCTGCCACTCATCCAGGGCTGGACAGCCCTGTACCAGCAACATGCTGGCTCAGTGCAGGAACAGCAGAGGCTGCTGGCAAGAAGGTTTGCAGATGGATTGCAATGAAGAGGGATCCCTTCTACCCACAGCCTCATAGGGCTTTTTGTTTCGGACCGCATGGGGAATAAGGATATTTTACATTCATCCAGCACTTTGCAGAGGCACAAGCATGACCCTTGTTAATTTACGCACGTCCTCCCCACACCACAAGTGAGTGTCACCCTTCCCAGTTTTACCTGCTGGAAAATAAGGCACCAAAGTTCTGCAGAAAGTCAGTGGCAGAGCCTGGGACAAAGTGATGGGGGATGCCCTGGCTCCCTGCAGCCTGCTGTGCTCCCCTCCCGGAGTGCCTGCACCCATCTCAGTCTGCCCCTGCCCTCAGCCCAGCCAGGGCACAGCAGTCGCCTGTAGAAAGATCACGTGCCAGCAAGCACCCTCCTTGCTCACAGCAGGGCTGCAAGAGAAGGATGCTTCAGACTTTGGATTTTTGTTTTTAAGAGTTTGCAATAGTCTGGGGCTTAGGTGAAAACTTATGTATGGACGGGTTTTTTACATCTGCTTTTTAAATTCTTTTGAAGACATCAGAAATATTAGGTCTCAGCTTCCTAACTTTTGCCAAAGACATCTCCAGTCAGTTGATGATAGTCACATCACAAGCAACAGAACTGAAGCCTGAGTGAGGAAACTGGAAGAACCATTGAAAACTCACTCTCCCCTTTACGTCAACACTTATTTAAACCAGTTGCCTGACAAATGCTTGCGTGAAAAAACAGTTTTCCTGAAAGCCAATGGAATTTTCAGACAATGATGAAGAAACTTCATGACACACCTTTCCAATCTTCCCAGAAGCCCTCCAGAAAAACTTGGGAGACAGCTTCCTAATATTTCTCATGTGAACAACAAGTAGATAAAAGAATCAAAACATACTCCAGGGGATTTCAAACACCCATGGATAATGGCACAGTCAGCAGCAGCACTGCAGTAACCTCCACAAACCAGCAATGGATCAGTGAAATGTGCAGAAGTCTGACAAAAGAAACATCTCTGCCTCTAATGGTAGTATATTTTTCTTTTTATGGGACACCTTTAAAACAAGGCAAAGTGAACAAACCTGAGTCACGGCACTTGGTTCTCCTCTTGGATCTCTCCAGGCTGCACGAACCTCAGCAAAACTTCTCCCTTTCCTACTACCTAGTCTTGCCTGATGCCAAACAACAATTGCAGGGAAAGTTTTAAGGCCTACAGATGAAAACGTATCTTGACATGTCCAAGAGGAATAAGCAGCACCCACTAATTTTGCACTGGCGTAGCCAGGACACAGGTTCCCCTTCCCACCTCCTCCGTGATGTTGCAAGACACATCGCGGGCAGGGGTGGCACAGGCTTCTTGCACAATTCCAAGCAGTTGCAAACTGAACATGCACCCATGGCCTTGAGTTAATAAATAAGTAAAACTCTAGAAAGCCCACACTGCTCCCTCCCCCTGCTTTCAAAAAAAAACACCTAAAGCTCAGCGGACCAAAACCCAAGTGGTGAATCTGAACATGGTCTGAGGGCAGACAGCACTTTATACCTCTGTCTTCTGCTTCAGTGGAATGTGCTGAGGGTGCGATTAACAGCAGAGGCATTGTTGCACACAAGTTACTCTTTCTTTGGGAGCCGTGGAGGCTGCAGGAATGAGATAATTATCCCCATTATTCCCAGCAACGGTGGGAATGAGACTGCCTTTGTCCTGTACTCTAGACTGCACCGGCTGGGGGGTTTCATTCTACTGGCAGAGCCACCTTTGCAGAGGCTCACGGGATATTTTGGCTGAGGCGGCGCCTGGTTGCACATGTAGGGGCACAAAGACCACAACAGATCCTGGATATCTCCACACAGAAATCATCCCCCTGGGAAATTTCAGCCTCCTGAGAGCCCAGCGTGTCCCCGCTACCCTCAAAACACACGCCGTGCCCTACTTGGGCGAGGATCGTCGGGAAATGCAGACAGCAGATGGGAGGGAATTAAACTCAGATTGAGGAGAGACTCAGGCCCCCCAGAATTGAGACATATTCCTGGCAATGCACAGCTGAAAAGCACTTAGATATCAGCAGTCCTTGTTAATTCACCAGAGGGTATTATCCAAGCTTGTTACAAGATTGATGTTCGCTGTGGCACAATCGTTAATAGTTACCCTCAGCACTTGGCCTGGATAGGGATGCGAAATCTAGTGGCCAGAAGTTGGTTCTCTTCCTCGCTTGATCATTTTGCTGATCCCTTGGCCTGAGCATAATGATCAGATTAGAAGGCTTGCTTTTTTTTTTTTTGGCTTCTTAGTCTCCTTAAACTAGACTCACGCTTCTGTGGGCCACTTATTATCACTGCCAGGAGCATTAGAGCCGATGAGAACCTGCATGACCTGCTGTGGAACAAAAATGTCATCATGGAGGAGAAGCAACTCCAGCAGAAGGCTTGAACCAGGAGCTCGACAGAGCAGCCACTCTCCCCTGATAGCTGAACACATGCAATGGCTCTGCACACATTCAGGCATGTCAAGAGACTGCTGGAAAGCCAGAGAAAGGTAGTGCAGTCACCATGCCTGACAGCAAAAATGCAGCTGAAAGTCCTTAATGCAAAGTTACATGCTGCACTGCTCCGCCTGCGGGTGGGCTAGATGGGCCCTTCCACCCTAATCCTTATCACCATCCTACATAGGATTGTAGGCTTCATAGACTGCAAAGCAACCATCGTTAAGTAACACCTTGCGCAATATTCATTTTATTTCAGCAAGCACTGCAAGCATGACGGCTCGCTGCTCTCGTGTAGCTGAAAAGCACAGCACCAGCAGCTACACCTCACGCTCAGCAACCCTGGCAACTGCAAGGTTATTTGCAAAGGATCAACATCCTTTGCCTGTTCTCCACCACTACGTCTTCTGGCTTTTGCCAGCCCCTGGCTCAGAGAAGCCCCTGTGACCCTAATAGCCACATGGGGACGAGCACAACAGAGCTGGTCATCGCAGGGCTGCACACAAGGGTGGCATTTATGGAGGTGGTGCCTGTGTCTTGTCGAAGCTGTTTCAGTTGGAAAACAAAAAGCCTTTTTCCCTCCCCTTCCTTGTTTTTAAATAGGCACCAGGCACGTGAGAATGATGCCAGCTTTGCACACAGCTGTAGCACCTGCACCCTGTACCACCGGCAGCAGGAAAATCACTCACTGAGGGACCCACTGTGGTGGACACAAACCCCATTTCCACCTCCAGCTGCCCAGAAGGGGCAAATATCCTCAAAGGCACCTGCCAGCTCGCTGGGGAAAGCTGCGGGGCACCAGGGTTCTGTGCGTCCCATTACTGGGGCAGCAGCAGAAGGGAGGTGAGGAGGGACTCTGCCCCACAGCAAAGGGGAAGCAGAACCCCAGTATTTTTGGCAAATAAAAAAAAACAAGCAGAAAAACTGGACAAGGTGCGAAGATGACAAAAAGGAAATTAATTTTAAAAGAAAATTCACATCTACTGGCACCGAAGTATTCCCTTCTGGCACACACAGGTTTCCCTGTTTTTCTTCTCTAAAATAACTCAGGACAAAATAAAATCTGTTCTTTATGAAATCCAGGTAGAAATTAGTTCATGAAGGAAAGAGGCATGGAAGTTACGGATGCCAGGCATGAAACAGGAATTGAAACTTAGAGCTTTTTTTCCATTCCACTTTTCCCCTCCTCTCTGCCAGCAGCCTAGGTAAAGCAACAGTCCACACATCCCATCTCTTGCCTGCCTTTTGTCTCTCTTTCAAACTAGGTAAGATTCATCAGCTTCCAACTTGATTCAGCAGGAAAATCCAGCCCCTGTGCCAGAAAAGTGTTGTCCAGGACATCTCTTCCCCTTCGAAACCTTCTGCCACCCCAGCCCACAGCCACATCAGCCACACAAAGCCAGGCTGCTGACCTTTTCCTGGCACAAGCCTCTCCGCATATTTCATAAGGAGATTGTTGTTTTCTCATGAGTTACACATTTAAGAACATTATGTTTGGAGCATGGATAGAAAGGATCTATTTAACCAGATCTTTTATTCCCTCTCACCCACACGTACACACTTGCTGCTTCCCCATGACCAGCTCTCTGCGCACACACACCATGCATGCCTTTTGGCTGCCTCCGTCACACTGGGTTTAATTAAACACCCTGGAGGCTTGTTTTAAACCCAGATTATTGATAGATTTTTTTCTTTTTTCTTTTTTTTTTTTTTTAAAATACCCTGACTACTGCAATTCAGAACTAAATGGGGTGAACAAAAAGATTCAAACAGGAGAGAGGGAGGGAGGGAGGGGAAGCACAGCAGTACTCAGATCTGACAGCACGAGGACACAGGCTGCACTTGGAGCAGGATGCAGGAAAACACAGTGGCAGTCCCCAAGGAAGTCCAATCCTCACCACGGACTGTGAGCATCCCTCCAGTCCTTGGATGAATTGTATCCCAGTCACTAGGAAGGAAGGACCAGCAGCGCCATGCAATTGCTGGCAGCCTGGCAATGGTCATTTTGGTACAGAAAGATCCCGCAAAGAGTAACTTCACCCTTCCTGATGCCCTGTGCTTCTGACAATAGAAGACCCAAAGTTGTAACCTCAGAGTGCCCACCATCAGGAGGGCAGATTAAGTGCTCCACTGACACCCTGCAAGGTTCTGCTGTACATCTTTACCATCAGGAGGAATTTACTGGACAAAAATACTCAGAAATTTGAAAGAGTGAGGCGTGCCCCGAAGTACAGAGGCAGGGGAAAAAGCCAAACTAGATTACAGAAGATCCCGCTGTGCTGATCAGGGGCAGAAATGCCCTCCTGACCCTACAGATGACCAACAGAGTGTCTGAAACATAATGTGCAGGAAAGGCTAAGGTCATGAGTATTGTCCAGGTACACTGAGAAAGACTAGAAGGAAATCCCTCCAGGGATGCCAGGACTCAGGCTGGAAAGAACTTTTCATCTCCAATTGGTGCAGACTTTCCTGCAAATGGCACAGTAAGATGAATTGGGTGTATTATTTGCTAAAAAAACCCACCCAGAATTTATGCTGGCTGCACATCTTCATGCTGGATCCAAATCCAGTGCCCCTACTGTTGCCAATACTGAAACAATAAAAAGGTTTTGCTTTGTGAGAAGGCAGGAAAAAGAAACCACAATAAATCACATGCCACTGCTGAATATCTCTGGGAGAGCTCACACCATCCCTGCAAAGTCACAGAGGAACGAGGATACTGAGGTGGGGAAGAAAAAGAGAAACTCCAGCCTAGTTTTGCAGCACTGAATATTTGTGTAGCAGGAAAAGCACTTCATTCCCATGCAGCTGCTGCTGCTACATGGGCCAGAGGGGCAAGTAAGGAGGAATCTGCAGTTTTGAGTGGCCAAGCCAACATACAGTGAACCCCAGTAGTCTGGATGCTGCAAAGAGAGGGAGAGTGCCAGGAGCCTGCCCCTGCTCTGCCCACCCCGTGACTCCACAAGTGTGGCTACACGTGCTCCCCCAGCTTGCTCTAGCTTGTAGCATACTTGACTTACCTCTTGGGTTTCTTGCCAGGCTTAACTCAGCATCTGCAATGGCCCATGATGAAAAGTGCTGTCTAAAGCAGTGCAAAGTACTGCATGCACTGGTTTCTGACAACACTTGCCAACTGTTTTACTGCATCACAAGGCAGACAAAGGCTCACCACACACAGCATTGAGACTTAGGCTCAGCCCAGTCCAGCGCCCATGGCAACAAAAGTCCCAAGCCCAAGCTGACACTGGTTTTAGTGACACAGCACAAACTCCAGTTTATGCTTTAGCTAGGGAAATGCAAAAGTCTTTCAGAACAGACCACACCTTATTCTCAGACAGCTGCCTTATTCCTCCCACTCCTTCAGAGTACATGCCTCTGCCCTGCAAAGTTTTATACCTTGAAATAAATGGGATGGCTTTGCTGAGCACAGGTGCAAGTCGGAAGCAACATCAACTCATGGTATATGGGTCAAGCAGCACCTGCAGAGCGTGTGCCAAGGCCAGAAGGAGCATCTCATCTTACCCCTCAAAGGAGAACAGAGGATCTCTCATTGCCATCAGGCCTGCCCAGGGGATTAGCCCACAGTTGTTCGTCTTTGATGAAAGAGAAGGCAGGCATGCGAGCCCAGCTCAGCGTGCAGGGTACCCTCTGTCAATCAAAGGACTGAAAGTTGCAGCAATCAAGGCCAGAAAGTGCCTCAGCTGAGCTGAGCTATAACTGGTAACTACAAAACTCAGCAACATTCCTGCTTTGTAGTCTTGTACAAGCTCAGAGAGAGACCTTAAGCTTTACACACACACCCCCATCCCAAAGGAATCCCCAAGTAGCAGGACTGAAGCCTAGATTCCTGCAACCTGCTGGCCTAGGTTTTTTTATGCCTAATAATCTACTTAAGTTTACATTACAGACCTCCTTTCCCTCACTGGGGTTATTAATTTGGTTTCCTTTCTTAACCTGGTTGTATGTTTCAATGAATTCTGGAAAAACGCAGTTATTTTGGAGATTCCTGTCAAACAGGGCTGAAATTGGCCAACAAGGTACAAAGCTATAAGGGTGAAACAGACAGTGCAACTTCACAGTCCTTCCCTCCCAGTAAAACTGGGCTAAAAATGGATCCTGCAAGTGCACTGTTTAGTTGCTGAACCAAGAAAAACCCAAGAGCCTCAAATCCTGTCTGCAACACACAGTTTGGGCTAAACAGCCCTTTCTGTTCTTGGTTTCATTTAGGCAATAGATTTTTCAGGACTTTTAAATACTTTAAACATTTGAAGTGAACTGTATAAGAGATTATTGATGTCTCTTTCTTTACTTGGCTGAAATTCTGAACGTTCCTGCCCGTCCCAGGGCACGCATGTCCATTAGGAGGTGGGAGTGCAGGCAAGAATAGAAGTACTGCGGTGGCATGCAGAGGTACCATTCCCCACCAAAACCCTAGGTACAAGCCCAGGTTTAGGCTGAGACTGGCACCTAGGCTGTAATGCCAGCTGCTTTCCCGAGCAAGCCCACACCATCAGGTTCCTTCCTAGCCATGGCCCTCACCCCATTCCCCCTCCTCAGTTGAACTGGGGTTGTGCCAGGTCATCCCTCAGCCACTACGCAGCAAGGGATCAGCTCCCATGATGGATACAGAAAGCGTGCATGCTTAAGCTTCTTCCACTGCAGTTCTGGGGCCTGCACAGGGTGAGCTGAGATTCAGGGACAAAGTGTCAGTAATTCCTTAGTAAGCACACAGGTGCTCCAGGAGGGCAAATAACCCAATGTATGGAGCCTGATGCCACTCCTCCATGCTGCCCAGTGGCCACTTCTCAATGCCCAGCCACTTCGCAAACCCCACTGACTTTCAGCATGGCAAAAACCCGAAGGACAGAGGCCTAGTAAGCCGAAGGTCAAAGCTAGACACACTCATGCCTGACTCCACAGGGGGCAGAGAGAAACATCACATTGTGGCACGAGGACACTGCTGCACAGGGCATCAGTGGGGAGAAAGGGGCAGCCTCCTGGTGGGGAGCAGGGCTTTCAGCCCAAAACCCTACACTGCCTTTCTCCCCTCTGAAGGCCAGGTATTAGAGCACAGGCACTGCAACCCAGTCTCTGTGCAGGCAAGAGAGCTGGAGGTAAAGGCAAAGAGCAGAAACTATTTCAGGTTACGTGACCCCATCTCCACCAAATAGGATTGTCAGACACAATCCAATTGGCCGAGGTGGGTCACAGTGCTGAAAATAGTTTTGTACTCTTGCCCTCTTAGCTGGTAAATAGCTTTCAGCCCCCAAAAGTGCTGAGCTGCGCTATGCATTGGTGGAAACAGCTTGCACAAAAGTGAGACAGCTCAAAGAGGGGGAAGGGGAAACCTGGGCACCAGGTGAAATGCTGCTGCAGAATATTCAGGTTAAAAGGACACCCTGAAAGGAGCTATTAAAAAAAAAAAAAAAAAAAAACCAACCAACCCACAATAAATTAGTTTGAAGTTGCAAACTACTTAAAGTTTCACCTATGATTTCTGTTTAGGCACATCTCGCACATAAAGCCTGCATGGTTAATGTGGGACTAGGAACATCGGAAGCGGCACAGGAAGAACCTTACCTTTTAGCACACAGACCCTGACCCTCATCATATAATCTCTTTCACAGGTAGATCGAGACTCATCTTAAAGACCATATGGGAGTTTTGCTGCTGTTCCCCACATTGGAAGCTTCTTCCCAAATTCCCCTGACCTAACAGTTCAAAATTTTGCATTAATTCCCACATCACGTTACCACAACTGATTTATAGGAGCCTGTGCTGTTGTGAGCACCTTCCCTTAGTCTTAAAAAGCTCTTCCCCCATCACACTGTGTACCTGCTGACATATTTACAGAGCACTCTCATACTCCTCTTACCATTTTCCTAAACAGTCCAAGCTCTTCTAATCTCGCCTTGTAAGACAAGCTTTTCATTGCCTTATCACCCCGACAGGCACCTGCTTCAGCACAAGTGCAGCTTCTGCTCAGCAAGATCAGCTAAGAGCAACTCCCTTTGCCCAAAGGAGGAGACAAGGTTTTAGAAGACTGCTTTGTTGTTGTTGTTGTTGATTGGATTTGGTGCGTTGTTTGGTGGGGTTTTTTTAAACAAACTTTCTCCCTTTGTGTTCTGGCCACTAGATTTTTCAGTGTCAACACTGTGGTCTTCTCTGATCCCAGCAGAGTTCCATTCTTTAAGCCCTTTAAAAGCTCCCTGCACTCAGCCATCAGGACAGGGCAACATACAGCCCATTGGCTGCTTGTCCCCACCACAGGCATTGGGATGATGGGCTGATAGTGGAACAATTTAATTTCTGCTCTCTGGCACAGGCAATTCAAACAGAAATGTCATTCCTAGCTGTCAGCACAGGTCAAAGAAAAGTGTGCTCATGGCAATACTGAACAGGAGCCTTTATGCCACCAAACTCACCAGGATGGAGGAGTGAGGGGGGCTTAGCAGGGCTGTCTCCTTCCTCCTGCCCCTGCTCTGCCTAGCACTTACAGGACACTCACAGCACTCACTCCCTCCTGCTCCATTTCCATTAGCATGGGATGATGCAACTAGACTTTTACTGCAATTTGCTGAGGAATGCTGCTGTCCAAACTGATGAAACAGCAACTCAGCAGAGGATGTAGGAGGCACTTTAGAGAAGTGGCAGTGACACCAGACGAGCTTTCACCACATTTATCAAAGTGCCTGCAGATTCCATTTCAAGGTGGTAGCGACACTTATAACTAATGAGTAGATCTCCTCTGCATCCAGGGCATTTTAATAAATAAAAATGTAAAAAAGGAGCCTAAACAGCACAGTTAGTCCTGCTTCTGCAACCTTTTTGGTCTTCCAGCAATATATATCAATGATTTTCTCCTTTGCAGTCCCTGAAAGCATGTCTCTCCCTGGGTGATACCCCTTCAGCACAGATACAATCTTTCCTATACAGAGGCCATGCTACTACACTGTTACTGACAAATGCAGAGCTCTGCGTGTGTGTGTATGCACATGTGTGCGCATGTGTATATGATTTCACTCACCAGCTGCTTGCACAGGCTTCAGGCACAGAATAAACCAGCCCAGCCTCTTGCCTACACAGTCTAACTTTATGCACACTCTCTTCCTTCCAATCACCACTGGTTTTGAGGATGATATTTGGGGGGAGGGTGTGGTGTCTATTTCCTATTTCATCATCCAATTTTAAATCCTCATGAAAAGCAACACAGGAAAAAGCAGGAAAATATTTCCTGAGACCCAGCTTGGTCAATGTCCCCCCTTCCTTCCCCACAGCATCCCCGCTGCCCTGCCCATAAGCCAATTTAAAGCTGAGATGACAAAATACTTAGCAGTCTTCCGACACAGACTCCGAGGGCACTGTGGAGCCCACTCACAGCATCAAAGCAACCTTTCCAATACCACATTTTCTTATGCACCATTAAAACACAGCCTGACCTGGTAGGACAGCAGAATAACAGCACACACACACACACACACAGAGCAGCACAGGCACACGCACACTGCCCAAACCACATCCCACTCTGCAAGGATGCTCTGCCAGAGCACTCACATCTCTGGACGTCCTGCACAGTTCTGGCAGGGCATCCTGTGACCAGGCTCGAACAAGGTGCGCTGCTACGAGCCTTGCGCTTTATTCAGTCTTTGCAAGTCTCGGGGAGCAAAGTCAGGACGGCTCGATCTCTGCTGCACACCCTGCAGTGCCTGCCCTTTCACGCCCAGCTTGAGTGATGTCCACCGTATGGCACAGTAAGTATGCCCTCCCCGTTAGTGTGATTCACAGCCTAATTAAACCCCTGCAGAAAGAAGACATTTTCTCTGTGACTTGCTGCAAATTATCTGCACGGACTTACGGAGATGCAGCAGTGGCTGCTGCCACAGCACCCTCACAGCAAAAGGGACAGGAACGTGCCATGGGGAGGGAATACTGGAATAATTTACTTCACTGATGAATACTTGGAAGTGCTAGTTCACCAGAGCTTCCCGGTCCCCCCTTCCAGCGTGGCAGGCAGTGTGAGCCAGGAGCCAGCCCGCTGCAGCTGCTGCCAGGGTCCTGGGTTTTCTGGAGAAATACACCTGCTGTGCCGGTGGGAATCCACTTCTCCTTCCCATGCTGTTCAGACAAATATATCTGAATCTAAAACAAGGGGCACACTGTTACCGAAACCACGAAACCCTAACAAGCATAAGCAGTTTGTTCTCCCCTCACGGCCCGCTCACAATGGTAGTCACTGTGGGTCACACGGGAAAGCAAAAGAGGGCAAACAAACAGTTCCCAGGACCCTTTTTCTTCATGTGTCCAAAAGGGATAAAAAACCCAAAGAACAGAGCAAATCAGATACAAATGTCACAAAAATAAAATAAAACAAAATAATTTAAAAAAATTAAAAGGGAGGAAAAATAAATAACCTCAGTTCAAGTGCCCAAGTATCATAGTGCAGCTGAAGAGTCCACTCCTCTTGGGAAGGGTTTCCTTTCTGAGCGAATATGTCCTGCTGAATTAAGCAGGGGAAGTGCAGAGTCCTAAGAATTCAGAATGCAGCTGTCAGAGAAAGCATTGAGCTGTTTCCAGGACCATATTTATGGCTGGATTTGGAGGGGTTTATATAGTATTTACGGCTAATGTTGGGTTTGAGGCTTTTTGGGGGTGACATCTGCATTTCCTATTGCTTAATTGTGGGTCATCCAGGTGATAACCATGTGCAGACGGGTTCATAAAACTGAAGCACAACAAGCTGAACCATCATCACTGTGCCGCAGCTAAACACTCCTAATCTGGAAATGAAATGCTGAAAGTTCTTATAGTAACACTATCTCAGCATTTTACATACCAAACATCCAGCAAAATGGTCTTTGGAGAAAAAAAAAAAAAAAAAAAAAAACAAAACACAAAGAAATATTCATACTGAAAATACAATCTTCTCCAAGTGAAATAAAGACAAGATAACATTTCCCAAATGTCACAATTTGGAAACCTATCCATATGAGACATTAATGTTACAGTAACATGAGCATCCGTATTTTTTTCTCCCTGGATTCCCCACAATGTCCACTATTAAAAAAAATAAAGGATCAGCTCTCTTATGTATTACCAGTTATGTGTAAGTGGAGCTGCTCAGCTTGAACAAGTTTCACAGGCTTCACCAGCATAAACTTTGTAAGAGGGAATGCAGCATTTAAAAGCTATCTGGTAAGAAGGTCCCCTCCTGCAGAGTTTATACATCCCAGACAAGTACAAAGATTTCAACAATCTGTTGGCTGTGTTAAAACTTGCCCAAAGTTTCCATACTGAAAATTGTCACAGGAGCCCAAGAATTCCAGTGAGACTCAGAAACTTCTTTTCCTCTGGGCCCCTTGCACTTCATCAGTTGGTAATGTTAATATAAGGTCTGATCCCGCTGGGCTCTGAGCATCTGTGGTTCTCCCTGGGCACATGCACAGGGGCTGTCAGCTATTACAGCTTCACTGAAGTGCTGAGCTTAACAGTGCACGAGCCCCTGTAGCCTCAGAGCTGAGTGCTTAGCTTCTTCAAAACGTGCCGCTACTAACACTGATTTGTAAAAATTTCTTATTGTTTGTTTTCTATTCCTTTTTTCTTCCTCACGGCAAAGAGCAAGAAAGGCTCTTCTAATAAAGAAAACATGACTGTTGGTTTCTACATACTTTAATTTTGACCCTTTCATATTACAAATAACCCGTCCCAAAAGATCAAAATAAAGGCATCATCCTTCACAACTCCACAGCAACTTCTCAGCGCATAATGACACTACTCCATCATAAAGACACATGTACATGTAAAACACTGCCAAATCAACAACTGGAAATCCCTAGAGACCAAATTCAGAGACTCTGTCCCAAAAAGAAAGCTCTTCATACTAGGCACAGGTGTATGAAACCTAAGAGTACAGTAAGATTTCCAGTGCTGATACAGGAAGCCAGAAGACTGTCTGCAGGAGGAAGAATCATCCTGCAGGCCACCAAGCTGGGAAGGTGACTTGGTACCTCTCCCAGGTACTGCCACCAATTTACTCAAAGTCTCCGCTAATTGTTTATGTCTAGGTGTTGGGAATGTTTCAGTGCCTAATTCCCAATGAAGTCAGTGGATTCTAGGACAGCAGCTAGAAGCCTCCACACCTCTGTAGGTCTGTCTCTTGTTCTCCCTTCTGCTCCTTTACCCATGGGCACAGGCAGGCAGCTACAACAGTCTGTCCTTCACACAGGGCTGACTCCACAGCAAGAGCATTGGGGTAACCAAAGAGTGTCACTCAGGTCACTGAACCCCAGAGCCTGGGGAATAGGAAATGCTGGATTTCCAGTGCTTCTGTTGGCACTAGAGAAGCTCCAAGCCCCACCATCAGCCTGAAGGATCCCCGTACTGCTTGCAGGATTCAGTGCCAGTCTCACACCACCAGTCCTATGCCGCTGCCAGAGCTGGGGTGGAAGCGGAGGGGGTGAAGGCAAGACCTCCAGGCCTCTGCACACACTCCACTATTTGCATGCTACAGAGGGGTACACTTGAATTAATGTCTCCATTAGCAAGAGGAAAACAGGACTGCAATAGCTCAGCGTGTGAGAGGGTGTCAGTGGAGGACAAATGAAAAGTACTCGGTGGAAAAACTGAGAAAGAGGAAAGAGAGGTGCAGCTAAACTAAAACTTTGAGAAGTGGCCAGAAGCAAGCATTACCTTTCCTTATCAGCAATTTACCCATACTGACAGAAGAGAAAGGTTTCTCATTCTCATCTGCTGTGAACTAGCAATCTAACACATCGTAACCAGTTTTAGTGGGCTTTGTTTGCTGCCAGCCTTGGCAGAGGTCTGCCTGGCCTCATCACTGTCCCCACGCTCCAGCTGGCTCTTCCTACAGCAGCAGAGAGGGAAGCCTGCTCTGCTACTGCCCCTTCTGTGCCTGTTCTGCAGAATTTAAATGTCATCAGTGTGACACTATTTGAGGAAAAACAGAAACAAACCTGGAGTCCCTTACCTCTAACCACAGATTAAAAAAATAAAAAAAGGAAAACAGTTCAGAAAAGCAGCACCTACAGTCACCCTGGCACATCACAACATCAGAAGCTCCTTCGTGGCTTTCCAGTTGGGACTCCTCGTGCCACCAAGAGCTCCTGGCAGCCAAAAGCAGTATGAGAAGTAGTCAAGTTCTCCCATACCTCCCTGAGGACAGGAGCTTCCCAGTGGCCAAGACCAATCCACAATGACACCTGCACCAGCATCATCTGGAGGGCAAACTCAAAAAAAGAAAATCAGCAGAGGGGGCTGTCAGCCTTTATCCGCATCTATCTGCAGCAATGAGACTCCAGTGCTTCAAACCCAACCGGCTCACTGTGGGGTCCTGCCCAGTGACATGCTCAGCATGGTGAGATGGGGCAGGAGGGTTTGGTTTGCCCTGGCTCAGAGGTCCCAGAGCAGAAGATTGGATGTTGCTCCTCTGTCCTGCCTTTATCCTGAAATCTTGGAGATGGGGAGGTTGAACTGCATGTCTGGAAATAAATGTCAATACAGAAAGCTACCTGCGTGGCAGGATGTGTTTTTTAGAGGAAGAAAACTTCAGGGATGAGACACAGGTCTGCCTTTGACCTGAGGCATCAGCATGAACTCATGCCCCTGTGCACACACCCATGCATCATTCAAGCCTTTGGCAAAGGACCCTATCTCATCCCCCGTTCCTTGCTACCACTCCAGTTTGACTTATCCCTCCCTTTTTTACTTCCTCGGCACCACATGAAAACAAGCTGTGACTCAAACAAGCCTCTGATAGACTATAAAGCCCTAAGTGGGGACAGGCTGGGGCTGCTTAAAAATGAGTGGCATGTTGCCCAGGGCCAGGAGCCTGTCCCTCACCAGCCTGGCGCCCCAGGCTTCAGTGGAGGGGCTGAAAAGCTGCATTGAGGACAGGAGGGACGTCAAGGCTGGCTGAACATCCCGTCCAGAACAGTGGGCTCCTTGTTCTCCCGCCTGGGTGGTGGGGAAGCCTCAGCAGAAAGGCTGCTATTGAAATGGAAATCAGGGCTTTGCACCCAGCCAGGAGAAGGAGGATCCATGGCTCCTCCCGAACAACAAGGTCACTGGGAGAATTTGGATGGGGGAAAGGATAGGGGGGAAGGGGATGGAGGAGGGGGAGACACTCTCCAGCACACACACTGCACAAGTGGATGCTGGAAGAGAAGAGAACAAAACCCCTCTGGGGGAATAAAGGGAATCCAGCCTCCCTGGCGAGGGTGAGGGAGGCCCTGGGTGTAATCATTTGGCTCTCTTGCCCCATGAAAAGCAAATTCAGTAAGGCTGGGCATCTAACATGCCCATGATCCCAAAAGCACATCTCAAAGACAAATGACCTACATTACACATGGAGAAATAACAGCCCCAAGGAGTAAGGCCGCATGCCCATGGACTTGTAGCAGGCCTGGTGCACAGATGTGCTGGTAACCCCATGCAAAAACTGTTACAGAGTCCTAAGAAATGTCTTTCTCTTCTTCAAACAGCAGAACCTGTGAATTCATCCCTTTCTTCTTACTTTTTTTTATTTTTTCCCCTCTTCGTGGAGGGGTGGAACAAGGCAAGAGGATGGCAGTAGTGTCATCAGTAACTTGTGCTGGATCACTACATGATAAAATGCCTTTCCAGGCTGCAAGAAAACGCAGTCGCTCTTCACACAAGCCTTCTGAGCAAGCAATTCAGCAATGAAATAAATCAAGGCAAACCCTCAATAAATTAAACCTGAATTAAATTAATTAAGAGGAGACATTATGACTTCAATCACGGGAAATTCTACAAGACGACCTGTGGCTTTAATTTCACAGCTGTGCTCATGCTATCCTGTGGTGCTATCAGTCTAAAGTAATTCTAGGTAGAATCATAAAACGGTTAGGGTTGGAAGAAACCTTAAAGATCATCTAGTTCCACCCCCCCTGCCATGGGCAGGGACACCTTCCACTAGACCAGGCTGCTCAAAGCCCCATCCAACCTGGCCTTGAACACTGCCAGGGAGGGGGCACCCACAGCTTCTCTGGGCAACCTGTTCCAGTGTCTCACCACCCTCACAGGAAAGAACTTCTTCCTTACATCTAATCTTGTCTAAATCTACACTCTTTCAGTTCAAAGCCATTACCCCTTGTCCTATCACTACACGCCCTGATAAAGAGCCCCTCCCCACCTTTCCTGTAGGCCCCCAAGTACTGGAAGGCTGCTATAAGGTCTCCCCAGAGCCTCCTCTTCTCCAGGCTGAATCACCCCAGCAACAGCCTGAAAGACTGTGGCTGCCCTACAGAACCCAACAACTGAGGTCCACATCTCTCTCCTCATTCCAGTCTTCATCTTGTATCAGGCTTGACCAGGCAGGGAAACATCTCTTCCCCCAGTCTTGATGGCACTCCTTTCCTATGCATGGTTGTTCTGGGCAGGGCACTGGGAAAAGATAGAGCCTAAAATGGCCTTTAGTTTGCACGTTCCTTACTCAGGCAGGAGCAAAACCAAAAAGTTAGGGGTTTTTGTCTTTGGTGTTGGTAATGGGATAACAGAAAGGCAGTTTCAGAGTAATTCACCGGGATTTATTCCAAAGTTCAATTATTACGGGACATGATCACAGGCCACAAGAAAAAAAGAAATGATACTGAACTCTGGTTCTTAATTGGGCGTGCCAGGAACTCCCTGTATCATCCACAGGAAAGATATCCAAAAGGGAAGAGTAGAAAGCAAGAATCAAAGTAAAAAATGAAACGTGTGTGTCCTGCCTACTTTCACCTTTCACTTCAGAAAGTAATTGCTCCTAATGTTTCTCATTTGCTTTATTTCTTTAACTACATAATAGACAACAACAGCATACATGGAAATAAAACTATGGAGAAACACAGGGAAGGCTTCATTTGCTCAGAAACCTGGCAGTCTCCAAACTCCCCCAGTAGGCAAGAACGCCTTTCTCTAAACCATTAAGATAAAGCACAAAGTGCCATGGACAGACAGAACAGAAATATATCTTTTCAAGGCTCACTGAAGTGGGAGGGAGATCACTTTGATTAAAAAGCTATACTTTCACATCGGGAAAGACTAATGCCTTCTGCAGAGCAAGGAAACATCTCTCCAGATGCGTATCACCCCTAGGAATTAAGAGCCAATATCTCCAAGTTTCTCACAGCACCAGTCCCCCTCATACTTTCAATAGTGACTCATGCGCAGCTAGAAGACCTAGAGACTGAAGGGTAAGGAAGGGGAGCGTGGTCTCTTATTGCCACTGATTTTTGTAGGAGAAGTGGTTCAGTTACTCTCCAGGTAATGCCTGGTGCCCATTTGTGCCATGATTCCTTCACAACACATAGTTTAAGAAATTATTTACGCTGAATTCCCAGCAGGTTTGAAAATTATTTACTCTCAATCTGGTGAATGATTTCAGAAAAAAAAAAAAAAAAAAAGCTGAGAGAGAGCTTGCTTGCACCAGCTTTTATGGCTGTGACCAGTAACCTCGATCACAGAGTGGTGGGTCTCGGCACAGTCTCAGAGCAAGAGACCAGGAAAGCTAAATAGAAAATTTTCTTGCTTGCTCCCAGGAATGCCGATGCAGTGAACAGCCATCTCTCAAACACTTATGCAACTGAACCTGCCTGTACAAAGTTTTGAGAGGAGGCAGATGAGGACAGCCAAACCCCACAGCTTTCCCACACAATTAGGAGTATTTACAAACCCTGCTCAACAGCAGGAGGCCAGCTCATTGGAGCTGATAAGGCACAACGATCTCAGCATACATTTCACAGGCCCTAGCACCTTTTCTCCACCAAAAGTGGAAGTGGGGAAGTAGGGAGAACACCACTAGCAACTGTTATCAGTGCCATATTTGATCAGCTTCCCCTCTTGCTTCCAATCAACCTGCTGCAGCTCCAGGCACCAGGCGAGGCAGCAGGAAGGTGCTCAGGGAGCTTCAGTCTCCCTTCTGTTTGTCCCTCGTGCTGTACAAATCGCCCTAAAAAGTACCACCATCTATCTTGCTTCTGAATGAGGGCTTCTGAGCAAAAGCCTGATAAGTTAGTGTAAGTCGGGGCCTAAGTTCAGGTGGTGGGAGACATTTACATGTGAATCAGACCAATCCTTTCATGTTTTTGAGGTCATAAAGGAAGGGACCCTAACCCCTAAGGGGCTTCAGGTCTAGTCTTCAGTAGGACCAAACATCCTCAGCACCTTCTTTGGGACTAAACGTCAGCCTCCCAAGAAAGCAGCTCACCACTTCAAAGAGGAGGTGACTGTTCCTGACATGCCTCAATACGAATGTAGGCATCCAGCTTTAGGCACTTAAGTATGGTATATTTGGCCTAATTTAACTGCCAGGAGTCCTACCACCTTTGCAAAAAGCTGTGTTAGATGGCCTCCACAAAATACACATCACATTCAGCCAAGAGACCACTTTGTCCTCAACTTCCACTCTTCTGAATAAACAGAAAAGCAGGGAAGAGCACTAATGTCCAAAGGGCATGTTTCAACCATTGCCAGGCAAAGTGGTGTCCCTGCCTCACTTGGTGGCTGTTCTTCCCCAGATGCTCTGATACTGGGAGAGAGACTAGAATTGCAGGTAACATGGCATATGTGAGCTCACCCACCACTTTTGGCAGTCCTTGCTGCTGGAGACCCCAGGTGCAACTCCTCCACTTGGGTAACAAACATATGCTGCCCACCATGTGCAGCTCCTGGGGATATTCAGTGCCTATCCCTTTCGCATCCACGAGCCTCTCCACATTTTTAATCACCAGCTGAAGCCATTTACTTTACACTAGAGTCATCTCTCTCCTTTTCCTCCCCATTTTTCTTCCTTAAGGAAGAAACAGACTCTGCCTATACTGCCAACAACAATGATGAAATATTTGTACTGCAGAAGTCCCACAAGATGTTTTGCTGGATGGTCCCTACACCAAAACTCTTCTCCTGTTAAATGGGACAGCAGCAAACCTCAAACAGGCAGAGAATGAGCACCACTCTGGTTAGTTCTCAGCACAGAAGCAACAGGAGAAATTTCAGGAATAGAATATACCTGCAGGGAAAGGACAAAAGGGGCAATCTACTTTGCAGAGATTTAAACTACGGATTTTTTAAATTCATTGCTGTTTTTTATTACTAATATAACAATTATTAATAGTTATTATCTTATTATTACATTAATTTATCTCCTTTTTAACCCTCATTGTGCAAGCACCAGTCTTCACCAAGGTAGTTTATAAGCAAACTCTTAAATCACTCAAGTATCAACACAGCTCAGGTATTCAGCCCAGATACTGCCAGAAAAGCAGCAGCACCGGATGCCATATCCACTGGCACTGCTAAAATATAGCTGACCATGTACTAAATAAACAAACAAATAAAAATATCATATATTTTTGTTTGTTCCTGTTTCTTTCAACCTCCAGGATAGAGAGAAACTGAGCATATATTTAATTCTCTGGTTTACTGACTTTAAATATGTGATTGTAGCTTTTATTTGGGGGATACCTTCAAGTCCCAGCCAGAAGACAGAATTGCTGAGCCCCTGTGGAGATTTTTAAGGTGCTCAGTGGTGTAGCATCCCACACCTTTCACAAGCAAATTCAGTTCCACTGGTCTGCTTGCCCAGCCAGTCCCAGACTCATCTTGCCCCTCTCCTCTGAGCCTCATCAGGCCACAGGGTCCCTTGCAAAGCACAGCCCCACTCCTAGTCTCAATCCCTCTGTATGACCGTTGTCTCCCACAGGAGAGGCTGAGAGAACTGGAACAGCCTGCAGCAGAGAAGGCTTAGGGGGCATCCCATCAATGTGACTCACCCCTCGTAAGTCACCATCCAGTCCCATTTGGCTCCCTTTCCTCCCTTCTCCCCCCATCTCTTGGTGCAGTCCAACTCTTAGAGTGCTTCCTTGTCCCCAGGCATCCCCTGCCTTAGGGACCTCACAGAATCATAGAATAATTTGAGTTGGAAGGGACCTTTAAATGTCATCTAACCCAACACCTCTGCAGTGAGCAGGGACATCCCCCCTGAGAAGCTCCCTCTCTGCTTGAACATGAGCAGAGTAGCTTGCTCCTCCATCACCTCCAACTATGACAAAAGAAGTCCCCTGAGCAGGTAGGGGAGACATGGACCTGCACCCTGCTCCTACTGCCAGAGACTAGCCCTAGCTCAGCTCATGGCATCTGTAGGGGAGGTCTGGGTTTGTCCCAGTACCTACTCAGCCTGGTCTGCATGCTAGGGGGGAGCACAAGGCACAGCCCCATCACACACAGCAGCAGCAAGGGGGTGAAAATTCTGGCTTTTTCCTCGCTAAAGTCTACAGTGCCTCTGCTGAGTACATGGACAATCAGATTTGATTCTTCAAAGGCTCTTTACCTAGCCAAATTCAGGTAGATTTCCTCAAAGGCAGCAGAAAGCACACCTGTGTCACACAGGCCATCCTTCTGCTGCATTCCAAGGTCTGGCTGCACAACATGGTGGAAAAGCAGCATCCAAAAGAAAATATTTTCCTTTTCAAACACAGAGGAACCCATTTCCCCCCCTAATTTTATTCTCAAAAATAGGGTAGAGGTGGCTAAGATTTTCCACACAAAGTCAGTCTGAGCTAGAATCTGGGAACGGGAAAGTTTCAGCCCACCTTTTCAAAACCTAGCAAGATAGTTAAGTGTCTCAAAGGAAAGACAGGATAACAATAATGACCATTGCAGTTTCTCAGGGAGCAACAACTGTAATCAGGGGGATCATTAACTCCATCTACCAAGAGTGAAACTGAGTCAAGAAAATGTGAAAAGTATAACTGAAAATACCAGGTGTTATTAAACAGAAGCAGCACAACCAGACTCCTTGATTGCAGTATTTTTTTTTTTTTTAAATCCTAAAAATACTATTGTCATCTCCAGAAACAATCTAGCCAGGTTGCAGATTAACCATGTCATTGGTGCAGAAATATGGTGGTGGCTCCCGTCAGGGTTACCGCAGGTCTGGCTGGCCGACTAGCCCTGGCTCTGCGCACATGAATGAGGCGAAGCTGCTGCGAGAGACAGATCGAGTGCACAGTGGCTCGAAGCCTGAGCGAGGCAGCTCTGCCAAGCAGGCAGTGCACGGAGCCAGCACGGGTGTCCCTGCACCCCTGAGCTGCTGCTGGTCAGGAGTACTCAAGTGCACATTGCAGAGATGCTTGAGTGACCCTGCAGTGTGCCAGCCAGGTTTGATACTCGTGAATCAGAGTGAATAAACCATGCCAAAGCACCCCTCCTGCAACACCAATTAGGTGTCTCTCCACTGTGATCCCTTATACGCAGTATCTGGGAGAGCTTATCTTCAGCCCTAAGCAAACACGTGGAAGCCAGCTCAGGTCTGGTGCTGTATCCAGGCTGCAAAGCCCTTTCCTGGCCCAGGCTCTAGGGAAGACGGTGCAAACATGAGCATGGCCCCAGTATAGCTTATTATTGGTGGAACGACACCCACCATGCCGAATACAGTTTCCAGGCGGAGCTTCCAGATGCATTTGCTTTTGCTGTGCTACCCAGTATCTCTAAGATCTGGGGC
The DNA here is from genome assembly GCF_034619465.1 of Leptosomus discolor. Taxonomy (NCBI): domain Eukaryota; kingdom Metazoa; phylum Chordata; class Aves; order Leptosomiformes; family Leptosomidae; genus Leptosomus; species Leptosomus discolor. The sequence goes on from NC_141391.1 coordinate 129,069,731, forward strand.
CTTCGTGGTCCAGACAGTGCGGCTCTGCATGACCTAGGTGTAACAAGAAAAGCACTCTACCCTAAAAAGACCAGGGGTGACAACCCCCTGTGCAGCAGCCCTCAGGAAATCACCAGCTTCATCCTTCTGCCCCAAGGCAGGATTTCCTACATCTCTGTCAGGCTGCCAGCTGCTGGCCGAACCTATTCTTAGAGACCTTCTGCAGAGGGAACTCCACATCTTCCCCAGCCAGCCTCCTGCAATGGTTGTCAACGCCTCCTGCACGTAGGAGACCTCCAAGGAAGATGCAGATCCTACAGAAGCCAACAGTACATAGAGCACTCTGGCACCTGAGATTAAGGTTGCAACTGTTTGGGTTTCTGCAGGAGAGCATGAGCACACAAGCAAAATGAGCCCTGGGAGCTTTAATAAACCATGCACTATCCTTACATGGAGAGCAGCCCATAAGATAAAGAATCTCTTCGGAGTCTCTGAAGTCTTATTCATGGCCTATTTGTATATCTGCGCTGATGCTAGTGCAGATACATCCACAGAGCACAACACACCCTTGTACATAATGACAAGGGAAAAACATTACAGTTCTGCTTGGCTGGGCCCCAAGTCAGGGCAGTTTTGCTGCAAACCTTTATCCTCGTTATATGTCTTAGGCCATGGTTACAACAGTAATAGTAATATAGCACCAACATAATGTTTTTCCTTGCAGCATCCTCAGAAACAAGACCCTGTTATTCCCTTCCTAGAGGTGGGGAAAGCAAGGTCCAGGTGTGTGCATCTACAGAGGTGCAAGCAACCAACAAGGCAGGGGTAAGACACACGGCCTCGCACTCACTCCATGCTCCTCTACCATGTTCTCCAGGCAGCACCTCCTCGTTCCTCTCCCTGCCTCCTGCCCCCATGGCTAGTCAGGGAACAAAAGCCTGAGAATAGGTATGAAATCCAGTCTCAGGACAAGAAAAGGCAGAAGAAAAGTAATCTGGAAGATGAATGGAAAGCACAGCATTAGCAAGGTGCTGTGTTTCCCCACTGGAAAAAAAAAAAAACAACAAAACAAAACAAAAACCCAGCAGTTTCCCTACCCAAGTCCTCAATAGAGTAAAAGAAGTCAAAAAATCACACAAAACTCTGCCTTGCTGCTGCCTTACTGATGATAAACCACTGCAGGACAAAAAAGGACAAGGGTGCACATCCAACCAGGCTGCTACTAGTGGTCATCCCTTCAATCTCCGCACACTGAATAAAAACATGAGTAGGGACAGGATAAAAGCAGACCCCACACCTATTGGTGTGCTTGTGCAATGAAAACCAAAATAACTGTGAACTCCTGCAGTGACTTGAAGCACAGCTGCCTCATCTTCTTACCAAAACACCTGCAGGAGGAGGCAAGGACCTCCAGTTCCTACCCGTTTTCTTCGGTGCTTATTTATGCTGTGTATCTGCATAACCACAGACAGCATTTGAAATAAAAGCCTGCTCACAGACATATGCTTATTTATTCCCCTGCCCCACAGAGGAGACAGCTTCAGCCCCTATCAGTCCTCTCACTTCCACTGGAAAAAGTGTGTGTGGGCAGGGTGGGGGAAATACTTATGAGCAGAAGCCGTGATCTGACTCTATCAGCAGATGACTTCTATTTGCACTCGTTAGCACTGCCCTAGCGTGAGCTAACACCACCCCCTCGGGTAATTTAAATTTATTTAAAAAAAAAAAAAAATAGAGAAGAAGAGGGGAAAAAAAAAGCCCATATTTCTATATTTAGGAGGTTAGGATAATCGGGGTGGAAGAGCCCATCTGTTTGACATTCACTCCAGCTGCTGTGGATGAGGAAATTTGTCTATTTTCTTTCCTTTTGCCTGTTTCAACTTGTCCTGGCTGACTGTGACAGACACACAGAGAGCCTGATGTACGGCCACAGCTATTTAGGTCTGAAACTGTGCACCATCCCCTAGGAGTCACTGCAGTACCAGTTGGCACAACCAGGATCTTTCCCAAGGGAGTGTAAATCAGTTAATAATAATTATTATTATATTATTACTATTATTTTATTGCTACTATTAACAAATCTATGTTTATAACACTGAAGAGGGAGCACCACAGAAAGGCAGAAGATAACACACGTGCTAGGCCTCTATAAAAGTCACTTTTAGGAAGGCAGCCTCCCCTGTGCCACATCCTCCTTTTGTGAGATCTCCCCATACAAAACCAAATTTCTGTGGGATGCCCACCCGCCATCGGTGGCATTAGCCACTGGATGGAGACATAGCCACACTTCTTTTCAAACTAACCTGTTCTGCCATTTTCATCCCGAGGCTCTATGAAAGTGAGCCCAAGCTAAATTCAGAAGTAGCCTTTGATCTCCCACCTTCCTGAGCTGACCAGGCTCTGGTCCCAAAATAACAAGGATGAAATTGCCTCAAGCAGTCTCTTGGTGCTGTTCCTGTCATAGATATGAGGGCCCACAGCCCTTGCAGAACATAACATCATTGCCCCTGTAAACAAAACGCAATGCTACTTATTTTGCTGCTAAAGGCATTCCTGTAGTGTGTAAGGACATGTGGCAGACCATTGGGACCATTTGCTGTTTATCTTGTTTGGTATAGGTGATTGCTTTTTAATTTCACAATGTTCATCACTGGGGTCATTAAAGATGCCGCGGATGAGCAGTAAGCCTGGATAAATTTTATGTAATTAATGTTCTGAAAGCCCTACAAACAGGAGAGAAGACTGTCAGTGCAAAATTCAGAATTCCACTGCCAGCTTTCCTTGCAGGGTTCTCTCCAGCCCTGGACCTGGAGTCACACGACAGAACATGAAGGAGGACAGGCGGGTGAGGAGTGCAGATTGATAAATAGAAATATAGATGGGGAAACACATCAGTCCAGGGACTCCCCAGTCCTCCCTGCAGCATACACTGCTAGTCCAGCTCCAGCGCTTCTTTCTCCTGCCCAACAAATGTTCCCTCACCTTTCCAATCACACAGAGCTGAAATTGCCCTGTTGATTTCCACATATGCGAGATCAGGATCTAGGCCATCACCTAAAGGACAATAAATGTGTCCAGAGAACTTTCCTTTGGTAAAAGCCCTCCTTTCAAGTACATTGTGCAAGTCACTCACATACAAGGGGTTGATAGACACTGATGACCATATTTTGTAGGCTTGTCCTTGTGATATATCTGGTCTGGGTTTTGGTACAAAGCATGGCTTAGATGCGTTTCTGATCACCGTAGCATAAGAAACATCTTACTCCTTTAAGTCTCTGCTCCAAAGAGGTTATTTTAGCTCTTGCAAGTCAGCAGGAACAGTCACTCTTCCTCACCCAAAAGTCACTGCCTACTTCTGGCTGCCCCACCACCACGTTATCCATCACTCAGAGATGGCTTTTTCTCTTCTCAGCTTCCCAGACCACACTGGCCTGAGCTGTCTGTGGTACTGTGCTAGCTACTCCACTCAATATTCCCATGAGCATCGTGGCCCGCAAACAGTCATTTCCTTGGGAGACAAGGCTCCTGCACCCATCTCTCCTATGACAGAAGAGTAAAGGCCTCATAGCTGTTACTGTTCTTTCCGTAAGCTTCATAAAATAAGGTGGGCAACCATAGGTGAGATAATCACTGCTAGGGGGAAAGACCAGGCCATGTTCAACCCTCTATTAGACACAGGAGATTCCACACAGGTCAGCCAGAAGGCACAAATGGGAAGGAGAGGAGACCTCACTGTTTCAGAAACCTACAAAACTCATTATTTAACTGTGCTTTTCAGGCAGGCCAACAAAACACCACCTGCCTGCGTTACAGAGCTGAAGGGTGCATCACACAACTCCAGAAGCTGCTTTCCACAATGCGTAGCCTGCAAAAGTTGCACCGAAAAATGTAGACCTTTCCCAGATTGTATAGTTATGACAGCCCTTTACGATGCTGAAGTAACTCATACCTGTTCCTTGCAGACCCAGAAAAAGTTCTCCTATCTGTGAGAGTGACTTTTGACAAGCATTACTTAATATTTCCAAATTAACTTTTCTTTTAGAGAGATAAGCCAACAAAAGCACTTGGAAAATATTCTGACATCTGAGAAATCTTGAAACATATAACTTGAATACATAAATAATATAGTAAGTAAAACTAATGGCTGGGGTTTTTTCAATTCTTCATGTTATTTCTCCCAATATTTAAGGAAAAAAAGCATCGAATGACACGTGTGGAAACTTCAGATGAACTGTCTTGGATTTGATGAAATCAGAAATACCGCAAGCTAGTGCAATATTTATATCATCGCCTCCCCTCCACCACCATCTGAAAGATGCACTTCCCCATAATTGCAGATGAGGAAACAAAATTCTCTAATATGTTCGCTTTCATGAAAGATAAATTTGCTTTATTCTATATTTTGGGCCCTAATTCAGCAAACCACTTAAACATATGCTGAAGTTCATCATTTGCCACTTTACCACTTATGCATCTACTCAAGAATATGCCTGAAGTCAAGCATATGCACAGCACACTGCTGACTGTGGCCTTTATATCTTTCTGTTTATTTCTGCAACTATTCTAATTTAGTGACGTGAATGTACAAGGAAATAACACATTTTAAACAATTTTAGCACACGCTGGCAAAAGTGAAATTTGAACTTGCCTATCCACATAAATAATCTGAATAATTATTAAAAATTCTTGATACCTTGCAGAAACAGCTTAATTCTAACAATTACTTCAAGTTGTCAGGATAGTGAAATACTATGGAGTGAACTTTTGCTCTGCATCAGCACCAAGCAACCAAACCTGGAGCTGAAATACTGCTCCCCCACAAAGGAAACAGAAAAAAAAAAAAAAAGCCCTGCTCATAAGCATGTGGTATGTCAAATATTATTTGTAGAAGCTATTCAGTAAGCAATTTCAAATAAGTAAAATGCAAAGAAACCACAGGATGGTCACAAACAATTTGCAAATAGAAATGGAAGAGGAATTCATTAAATAAATTATTTGCTATAAATTATTCACCTACCTCTAATCTTACTACCACTTAGACTATAAAACTCATGCCATAAAGGATACAGGATACATAACAAGGCATCATTAACTTATGCATTTCCCAGTGCTGCTTTATTTTGACTGTCCAGTTACATTATTGCATTAAGACAGCCTTTTGTCTTTAATGTACTTTGAGAGCAATACATTTTTGTTTTAAAAGCTTAGTTAAGGAGACCTGGTCTGATTTTTAGACTGTGATTTGATTTTGAGCTCCAAGGCTGAATAACTCTTCAAATCTGAAAGAATCCAAGCTGTTCTCCGAGCAAAACTGAAACGAATGGCAATCTTACACAGTTGGCTAATTTAATGAGATTTCCACAATTTGGGTCCATTTCACATAAATTCACAGTGAGGAGGGGGCTTTTTTTTGTGTGTGTGTTCATCAAGCCACATAGTGAACATTTTCATAAAGGTGAGAGGTGGGGGAGGCATGCATCAGAGAGCCAAGGGGTGAGCAGGAGCTAGGAGCAGGTAACAGGCAGGGGATGGCAGTGACTCTCTGGGACCCACTGGCTCTGCACTGGATCACAGGGTCAGTAGCATCCCCACCTGAGTTGCTTTTCCCCTCCTGCAGCTGCAAGACAAGCTGCCAGTTGTGCCCTGCCTATATGGCCAGAGGAAGAAATTCCAGAAAGGAACTTAAAATACAGTATACAATTCTTTTTAACCATTAAAACAAAATCCCAGAAAGGGTTCTCACTCATAGCCGAGGATGAAGGTAGCTTTTTCATCTTGTTTCTGTCTTGACTTGTTTCAAGTGACAACCATGCTCTCTACTTGTTTGGTCTCTCAGCAGTTGTTTTAATTTTTTATACCATATTTGTTTATTTTTAATTAAAATTATGATGACTGTCACTGAATTCTCTGTTTGTGGAAAACTGATGCAAACTGTGGTTATTTGGTTATGGAGGAAGAGAGTGAAAAAAAGGTTCTTGCAGTTGTCAAAATAACCTCCCAATTGTCTCCAGAGCAAATGCTATTGCTGCTCTTGACAATGGGTTGCAATTAAACATTACACCTCAACCACACACATTTTTACTCCTTGGAAATGAAAGAAAAGTTGGTTTTGCAGAGCTTCGTTATCCTGGATTGACTTGTAGCAGGCTTAGTCCTCAGCCCAGTGGAAATCACGTGCATTTATCAAGCCCCAGCACAGCATAGAGTTGCTACATGCAGTGTTATTACACGCTAGTATTTCCACAGTACTTAAGAGTGCTTTAAAAGGCCCTCAGCCCAGGGCCAGAGGAGGCAAGGGCATAGGGTTCATACACATCAGAGACCTCTTGAAGACTCCGGTCCCAGCTTCTGACCCACAGACCTTATAGGCTAAATAAGCTTTAGCACGGCAGTTGCTACATCAAACACAAGGAGAATAGCTATGGCACTGCTGACAGGACTGCTTCCTCTCCTTGCTTATTTTCAACATATTCACATCAGCTAGGCTGTTTAAAAGGAACCTGAGGGAACTGAGTGCTTAATTCCCACAGGTACTTTATAAAATCCCAATTGTAACAGACAACACTATTTTTTTCTGTTTCCAGAGTGAAGCCACAGCATGGGTAGACAGTGGATAAGGAGGAAGGGTTGCATTTGGCCAGATGGAGACTAAGGTTCCCTTGAGCAACAAAGACAATTCTTCAAAACGCAAGAGGATCAGATCCATTCTTCTCTATAACAGTGCCCTGGCTAGCACATCTTCACTATCCATAGCAAAACTCACACAGAAACACAAACTGAAGGCAGGTCAGTCGTGCAGCAGACTGTCCTGGGCCTCTCGAGCCAAGCCTGAGTGCTAAGCTATCCCCAGCTCATCTCGCAGCAGAACCCAGTGGGCCAAGGCTTCCTCCAAAGCATCCTCAAGCCACAGATGGTTTAAGATTGCCACCAGCATCACAGACTGCACCCAACAGGTGAAAAGGCAGCAAGCCAGAGACAAGAAAGACAGATACCATGCACATGCAAGCCCCTCCCCAGGGCCACTCTCCGGGGGTCCCATGCATGACTTTCATTTTGGAGGTCCAAGACATGGATGAAAGACTGGCGGTCAGAAGATGCAGGCTCCAACCCCAGTTTGGCCATGGGAATCCTACATGACCGTGGGCAAGACACTTCCCATCTTTGGGCCTCAGTTTTCCCATCAGCTGCATGATGATCTAGATAACACGGCTGCTACCTAAGACAGTGGAGAGAAAGATTATACAAAGATTAATATTAAAAACGTGGTGGGTGGAGCACAGCACAGATATGAAAAGTTCCAAAAAGTATGAGGTCCTCCGCCTTCATGCTCCTCATGTCCTTCTACAAAGTGGTTACTCAAAGCAAAAATAATACATCCTTCCTACAAAGGCAGCACACATCAGACACATATATATTTAGATCACTGTGCGAACAACCACTAACTTTTGTTTGAAGCAGGAAAATCATACCCTGTGCTACAGAGGGGGAGAAAGACAAAGACATGCAAAGTCACCCTAGAGCAAGGAAAAGGAAAGGATACAGACCTTTGAGACAGATTCAGCTGTGGTATAAACACTGATGCTAGCGACACTCAAGTAGGTCAGGAGTAAATGGCAAAGCTCTCACAAGCCTGACCTGGAGGTCCATCAGGTGCTAGATGTATATAGGACAAGTACTCATCTACCTGCATGTCAAACAACTCATTTCAAACCTCTAAACAAACAGCAGGACACTGCAGCAGCAGCAGCAACCCTCAGGAAGGACAAGACAAATCACCTTTTCAGTTATTTTATTTTGCAGCTCTTTTGGCTTGCTAAGCTATCACCCTGGCCTGGCTGAGGGTGCCACACGCTCCTTTTCATTGCCCAGGAAATATAAATCTATCAGTTGGGCCACTCACTTGTCACTGACCCCCAACATATGTTTTCCACCCCTTCTACTTGCTCAGAGCATGGAAATGGCAGCACAGAGACCCAGTGGCAGCAGGCAGGAACAGAGCCCGCATCTCCTAATCCCCAGTGCTCACAGCCAAAAAAAGGAAAAAGCAAAAAAAAAAAAAAAACAAAACACCACGCTGCCCCCACCCCTCTGTGCCTGGTTTCTCCCTCACATGCATAGCATCGCTGCTACTGAATTACAGCCTCAGAAAAAGGAAAGAAAGAGGCCCAAAAGGCAGCTAGGAAACCCACCGTCCATTGGCTTCCCTCCACGCGAGGCGAGCGGGCTCCTTCTGCTGCAGTGACTTGGCAAGCACACCTCACTCTGACTCAGCACCTCGCCGGCACCTCCTGTCAATAATTCCCACAAACTGCTGACGCTGGAAGGGCTATTTGCAATTAGGATGCAACACAAGCCGGTGGCAGTGGGATGCCTCGGCTCCCCCCCTTCATCTGCAGCGGTCCCCTCCACTTCAGCCCTCTGGCTCAGGGCTGGAGCTCCCAGGGAGGGTAAAGGCAGGGGGGTTAGTGCAAGGGGGCTGGAGGATGGGGACTAGGGTGTGTGCATGAAGCCTGCTCACGTTGTACCTATTCTGTGGATGAACAGACATTTATGGTCAATGTGGCAGGCGAAATGCAGTCTTACCAAAAAAAAAAAAAAAAAAAGCAAGCAGCCACTGGGAATAGAGACAAGAGCAGCAAGAACAGATGAGACTATGCAAAAAAGCTACTGAAGAACTAACTAACACAGAGCATTCCCCAAAGAACAAGCAAAATGCAGCCTTTCTGCAACTCCATGCAGCTGAGAAGCACAAGCCTGAACTCTGTGTCCGAGGCATTTTCGGCACAGGAGAGGGAGGCGCTGATTGTGGATGAGTCCCATAATACAGACCCAGGGCACACCAGCTGTTTCAGGGGCAAAACTAAGGGCTGCCCTTGACAAGCCAAGGACATGACGATTCTGCAGACAGACTGAGGCTATTCTGTCCCTCTGCCAAGTAGCCAAGGTCCTCTCAACCTCTCCGAGCTGCTAGCTCCCAACACACAGCCAGAAAGCCAAGCAGGCTTGCAGCCTAGCCATTCTACAACCAATGAAGACGTTCAGACATCAAACCCCATCAGACAGTGAAGTTCAAACACATGCTCAGCTATGGAAGCAGCCCAGTGGCCACACAAGCCCAACAGCACCCTGCAGACGCCCTCTGGCACCTTCTGTCACAGGGCTTCACTAAAACAAAAGGTCTGCCACCCACCCCTCTCTCCTTCCCCAAGGGTCACAGGGAGATTCAGGCCCCCCTTACCGGCACAGGCGGTGACAGGTAATAGAGTGAGCAATGCACAGGAGCTGGGGGGACCCAGAGAATTCCCTGCAGGAGTGCACAGGGGCCTTTTAACCAAGAAGCAGGACTGTATTTCCTGAGGTATCTTTTCTAAAACAAACATTCCACAGAGTGCAGCTGATGCCAGTAGATTGCACGGGAACACTGGTTGGAGCAGGTGGTGTGAAGCTAGAGAAAAAGGCTCCAAGGAGCACTTCAGGTTTGAAGCTGAAGCCTACAGTGAACCATTCCCTACAATGTGATGCAATAACAGCTTTATACAGTGCAGGAAAGGGATGAAATAGCCATGCTAACCAACAGTTAGTGTCCAACATGTCTCATAGTCCGTGGGCCAACAGCTGCAGAATTCATCACAGAGTAATACACTGCCTGGAAATCCAGTGTGGGCAAAAAGACAGAGGCATCAAACTGTAAGGTAAGTAATACACAGTTCCCATCTAGATAGCCAAGGCTGAAGAAGGAGAAAAGTTAACTAAAAACCAAATATCACTACAGCAACCTGGATTTACCAACAGCCCCCTCATCAGGAAGGGCATATCTGCTGCACAGTGTGGAATGAAAGCAAAGGAATTAAGTCAAAGAAAACAGCAAAAAATAGTGACTTCAGCAACATGTGCAGGAATTAGCTAAGTGTCACAGCAGGTTACAATTTTGCAGCATCTTAAAGAGCATAAGTAGGGCTTGGAACAGTCAGTCCCAAGGGCACACAGAAGCTGAAACACTGCATTTGATGTAAAGAATGAACTGAATCACAAAGTAACAGTGACCGCTACATAATCAAATTTATCATAGCTGTAAGAAAAACTGTACCAGAACTTTGCATCGTGCCTCTTAAACGTTAGAAAAGGTGGTTATAAGCAAAACAGTCAAACCAGCCTAACTCCAAAAGCACGGTAATTAAAGTTGTTACACTCTATACAGTGGTATGTGAAGCAATTTCAGCATCGTCCTGAAAAGGTACTCGGTGCTCCTGAACAAAAACCGCTGAGAAGCAAGAAAGCACATCGTATGGTCAAAAAAAAGGAACAAGAAGTTGTTCAGTCTAACCAGCTGTTTCATAAGATGGTAGCTAGGAGGGCTGAGAACAAAATTGAAGGGCAAATTGCAAAAGTCAAAAACCAAACAATCATTTCAATATATTCAAAGGACAAGTCCAGGAGTGATGAACAGTAGGAGAATGTCATTTTCTCAAGTGGCTGTGCTGCCAGCTAAGACAACATGCAAGCTCTTGCGAAGTCAGGTGTTTCTTGAAGTTAGCAACGCTTTCCCTAAGAGAGGGTACAGGCTAACCTGGAAGGTGCAGCAGGGATCAATTAAACCGGTCAAATTCCGTAAGCCCCTCAAAGTATGCAACAGGAGACAAACCAGCTTGATCTCTGCTCAGAGGAACTTGTGGCCCTTCAATCCACTTCAATTTTGGAAGGAAAAGGACAGGACTAAGTGATTAATTTTCAGTCACTTCAAAGTGCGCCTACTAAACCGTTCTAGGCAGGATGCCAGTTCGGCATCAGCCCTGGCCTCTGCTTGCCTGGGGTGGGAAACACACCCCCGTCTTTGCCTCCTCCAAGGGTGGGGTTCCTGCCATCTGGGTTCAGGCCAAATCCAGAGCTGCTGTCCCACTGTCCGGTGCCCAGGCTCAGAGGCACAGGAACCACTCTCCCCCTGCCCTTGCTCTGGCCCCGATTACAAGGGATTACCCCCAGGTTTCATACCAGCTCTGGGGTGGTTTAATCTATTTCTTAATATCTGGAAGAAAGACAGAGAGCTGGCAAAGTGATTTGGCCTGGCTGAGACAAAAGAAGATTGAGACTTCCAAGGGATCTGACAAAGCTCGGGAAGTGGGCAGCATAATGCAAGATGAAATTCAACATGACCAAACAGACAGCAATAAGAACTTGAGAGAATAATCTGAACTACTCCTATACCACGGGGCTCTAATTCAAATGTAATCACTTGAGGAAAATATCTTGGTATCACTGTGAACAGCTCAATGAAAACATCTGTTCAACGTACAACAGTGGACAAAAAAGCAAGCAAGCTGTTACGATGTCTAAAGGCAGAGGATGCTGGAAGAATTAAAATACCACTGTGAGCACTGACAGTGCACCCTCAGCTGGAATTGCTGTGGTTACTTCTGGATGGCACATCTGAAAATACAGAAGGCGCAGAAAGGTTTCATAATCCACTAGTCAATAATACTTACTGGTCAAGCACAGTTAAAATTGGGAAGAGGAGTTAGATAGAAAGAAATTATCAAATGGGTGTGAAGAAGTGAAACAGGTGCTTCTATGATTTTGGTTTGTTTATTTTAAAAGACAAAAGGTCGTTCAGTGCAACTGGAAAGCAGGAAACGTGACCAGACATAAGGAAACTATTATGATTTTCCTTTCCTTTGCTGTTTTTACTTTTTCTGCTTATTCTAAATACAGCCATAATTAACTACCAGGAATGATTAGCCTGTGTTATTGTAAAGTCAAGAGCTCAGCAGAAATCACAGAGGCCTGTGCATTTATAAGGAAAGTGAGAACATCCACAGATAACGTCTGGTAGAATGAAAAAAAGGAAAAAAAAAAAAAAAAAGGGAAAAGAAAAAAAAAGCATAGCAGCACCACACCTTCATGCTTCCAGGCATTAGCCAACTTCTAATTAATAAGGATTAGGAAGTAATCTCCCCAGTGGGCATGCCGAGATAGTGTACCAACCCACTTGCTCCTAGCAGATGCTGTTAATACACCAGGCAGGGGAAGAGCTGAGCCCGGACAGCCCTGTCGCAGCCCATGTGGTTCCGGAGGCTGAGGTGCAGGTGCCCAGTGGGACTGCACACCAGCCCCCCAATAACTGAAGAGGCTGAAAGAGGGGCCTCAGTTACCCCAGCTCAACCTCACTCCTGGCAAGAGGGGAGAAGTTTTGTGTCTGTGGCTTTGCAAGCAGGGGGGACTTCCCTGAGGAAAGGAGAGGGGATGGACGTTTTATTCACTCTGCATTGGTAGGAGAAATATGGGTGACTTAGTTCATTTTGTGCAAGTAAGTGAAGCGTGGACATCTGCTGAAATGAAGGGAAAATTGGCTTGAGTGGGCTTTGAAGTCCAAAGCAATACATACACTCACCTCCTCCTAGGGCAGCCTGTAGCACTGGCATGGCACCAGAATCCTCTTTGCTAAACGTTTGCTACCAATTGCCCACTGTGAGGGTTTCAGCACCCCCCGTTGAAGCATCCAGCCTTGGCCACACCACCACAGACCAGTGGTCTGACCTGACCCCGTGCTGCTTAGACAGGTCGCTGCAGAAACGCACCACACATTGTAAACAGCATGTCATCCCCCTGACAAAATGACATTCCTGGCTTCGGCATTCTGAGTAAAACCGAATCCCAGATGTAACCAAGTGGAGTTCAGACATTGGCTTTCTCCTGCTGACACTTGTGAAACACGAACTAGCTCACATTCTCAGAGCTAGGTTGACGTATGAGGATGTGGGAAAAAAATGCACAAGTTTATATCCCTAAGTAAGCAATCTGATCAACCTAATACCAAAATTGCACTTGAAATTAACTTCATGCAGGTATGCAAATGCACAAGTACTGCTGTGCTGCCAAGAGGAGAGCTGTGGCTCTGCACGTGCATGAGTAATAACAAACTGAGCTTGATCTGCTAGTCCTGTTCTGACTTCTCCAGCAACTGCTCCAGAAGGGGAAACAAAGATTAACAAAGGGGTTGTATTTCTTAGACATAAGCTTGCCTTAGTTAGTACGCCACATTCTGCTTCTTTTGGTGCAGCGTTCTACAGCACGATGAATAAGGAAGGGACATGGGCAATGCCATGTACATATACATGGTGTTTGCATACATATGTCAAGATGGCAAAAATAATGGACAAAGACTGTGCACAGATACCACCAATGGCTGCAAGTTGGTTTTTATCACTGTTGCTTTTAAATGTCCTGTAGAAATAAAAAATAGCAACCACTAAGGCTTTTACTTAGACACTTCCACTAAACTAAACCTTATCAAACATAAGATGCTTTGTAAAAGCATAAGTGTGTATCAAAAGAAAATCAGGGTAAAATTGTCAGAAATACAGAAACATCCAACTTAACCGTCTTTGGGATAAAATGTTTTTAATTTTCACATCAAAATATCTTCTTGCTTAGGGTATTTTCTTGTATTATAATAATACAATTCCACAAAGAAACACAATATTGGTTGTCCTAAGATGGAATTTCTCTCAAAAATTTCCTTTCAAAACCATCAAACCATTTAACTTCTGTTTCCATTCAGAATGAAGCCAAATTCCTCAGTCCTGATGAAACAGAGCATTTGTCCTCAGCCCAGCTCAATCAATGAAAAAAAGGCAGAAGGCAGAATGGACACAAGTGACCTCCAAAATGAAAGAGATGAAAACACATAAGGAAAAAAAACCCGAACAACCCAAAACACAACAGTTCACTGTGCGTAATTAATAATATTGTGCTTTCTCCGTTGTGCAAAAGACATGAAACATTTGTGAGAGAAAAGTGGTGTGGCATATACCAGGAGCCCTGTAATTGTGACTTCTCTAAAGGAGAGGCTGGGCAGATGTCCTACCTGACAGCAAGCAAATCATTTCATCTCTGTACACTTCAGTATTCCATGCTATAAATCAAACTGACTGCACTCACAAAGTAAGTTTGGAGACTCTCAATTAGTTAATGTTCGTAAATGACTGTGCAAACACAAGGTGGCATTAACCAGGGAACTGTCTTTGTTACACTACTGTCTGTTAAACAACCAGGAGCTAAATTTCTCTCTGAACATTCACAAAAGGGAAGGCAGCATTAATGCTCCACAAGGAAAAAACTACAAAGAACAGATTTTCAGTGCATGCACTTCTCCTTGAAATAAACTGTGTTAAAAGCACTTTACTTAAAAAGCACAATGATAGTAGCATCCTGCTAAATATAGATGACAAATATAGATGACTCACGACAATTTAGTAGTGAGCATCCCTAAAGAGTACCATTACAGTATTGCTTAACCTGCTGCATAAATTTAAGCATTCTCCCGTGGTTACAGTTTGGACCAAGACGCCCAAGACTACTGCCAGCATCCGCTGACCTTCAGTGGGTCACGAAGTCTCTGAGCCTCACTTTTGCCATCTGCACTTTTAGTGTAATAATAAAAACACATCTCCCCAGTGAAGGCAGGAAAAATGATTTCTAACTGTCTTAATGAGTTGTTTATACCATACTTTGTATATCCATATTACTACTGAGCAGCTAAATATAGCTGTTCTCGAGGCACTTTGAGAACCCTTGGAGAAGGGAATCTTACAAAAAAAAACCTGGGGTTTAGGCAATACTGAAGAAATAGAGACAATCAGTTTCCAAAATAAGGGAAGGATGCCCACTTCAGAGACTCAAGAAGTAGTTGTTGCATCTGTGCCTACCACTGGGGACCAAGGTCAGGTCACAAGCAAAATGATTTATCTACATGTCACAAAACCACACAGCTTGACACAAATGGCAATCTGTTCCAAAACAAAAAATGCATAAGCACAGAGAAGCGAGGGACTGCCACAGCCCTTTCTTGCTAGGGCTGAGGACTTGGTGCAGGGCTGGGAAGGATATGTGGGCTAGCATAAGGATGCTGCAAGGCCAAAACTTAAATGCTCAGTTTTAGCTGTGAAAACCTCAGACTGGCAGGAGGGTGACTTCAGGTGAGGACTGGAAAGACCAGCCTGTGTGAAAAGTTGCAAACCAGCTGTTGCATTGTTGTGATACTGCCAGGCATGCACACACACACACACACACACACCCCCCTACCCTGATCTTGTAAGATCCAGCTGCAACAGACTGTAACATGCTGACATCTCACCTGTTGCAATACTATGTCACAGGATCCAAACACCATGAAGTTAAAAAAAAAAAAGAGTTGGTTCTGCAGTTTAGCTGTACCCGATGTGTGATTTCAAACACATTTGGCAATTTGCAGTACGCTATTTCTGGCTACGTAGCAGGACTGATTTGCAATCACAGGTTTGGTTTCAAAGCTCTAAACAGAATTCCTTGCTATCTTTCCTTAAACTTCCCTAGGGAACATTAAAAAATATTATTTCCGCAAAAGTTATTACGCTCATAATGCTTTAGAGGGAAAACATAGACGCTGCCCCTGCCCCAGGAGCATTAAACATGGGTATTATAGGCCCAAAGAAAGCAGTCATCCATCTCCGGTTAAAAGAATCATTGCTATTCTACAAATCGCAAAACAGAATAAGAAAATGGAACTATAATACTTGATTGACATTTCACTACAAAGTCTGATAGTATTTTATCATAGGCATAAAGTGTGAGAATGACAAAATGACCTCCAGGGACCTTTTTACCCACCACTTTCTATTTGTTTGGCATTATTTCTTCTGTATATACACTCTTAGGGCTTCTGATCCTTTAACTTTTAAACCTTTCACCTTTCATTTAGGTATCGCTTCGCATATGACCCCATCATTTTTTCTTCTCTATCCTCTGAACCAATCTAGAGCCTCAAAAAGGAGTAAGTCACTCTTCCTCACCAGACTTGGCAACTCAGAGCAGAAATACACTTACTGATCTTCTGCAAATGTTGTTCAGAAAAACCTCTCTCAATTTTATTTCAGCTTTCACAAGTACTTGTCTGTTCCTTATATGCTATCAGGGTATTCTTTTCAAATTCAAGAACCACCGAAAATATGGCCATACTGTGTAACACAGAAGGAACTGCGTATAACAGCTATTTTCATCTACCACTGTCTTCTAAGGACTTTTCCTGAGACAAAAAGAAAAAAACTAGCCTGGTAACACAGGTGGTTCATTCAGGTAACCTTTAAGCCTTAAAGGAAAGTGCAAGAAAAAGCATTACACTACTGCAGGTAAATATTTCATGGAAAGGTGTGCTTCTGTGCCTAGTTGTCTCCATTGTCATTGTCCCCACATGCCCTCAACCAAAAAGAGAAAATGAAGTATCAAGTCAATAATTTTGCCTAAAGAGATAATT
Source organism: Leptosomus discolor (assembly GCF_034619465.1). Taxonomy (NCBI): domain Eukaryota; kingdom Metazoa; phylum Chordata; class Aves; order Leptosomiformes; family Leptosomidae; genus Leptosomus; species Leptosomus discolor. The sequence continues at coordinate 129,085,995 of NC_141391.1, forward strand.
AAATGTGCCTTTAATTTTAACCTTAAATCTGGTTACTGTTATATGTTTTTGCAGCAATATCACATAACAGAAATACTTCGTCACTTATACGCCTCTAACTGCACTAAACACAATAATTTCTAGACTCTTACACCTTTGCAATGTCTGCAGACAAAAAATTGTGGCACTGGGAACCTGAAAGCCATTAAACTCCCTTTCCAAACTGGGAAAAGTTCAAAAAGTAAACAAATAGCATGCAGTGTGAAAGAGCTGATAGTATTTCTTTCAATTAAACACTAATAAACTCTTTTTCCTCCCTAATTCATCTCTTTGAAGTCAGTAGGTGCAATTTCCTTTTAACACATGCAACTCAGACTTCCAAATATTTTCTGAGGATGGGGGTCAGGGTGCTTTTGGACCAAGGCATTTGTAAAAACTTCACCTTGGCCATCACAAGACTTGTTTCTTGGCGGATCCTGGGCAGAGAGGAATGGCCTGCTGTACCTCTCAGGGCAGCAAGAGCCAGGAGTTGCTACTGAAGCAGCAGACTATCCAGATCCAGGCTGCGAGGAAGTTTCATCCAGACCTTGCTGAGATGTCTCTGGTGTTCTTGTGGGACAGCCCATCATTTCTTACTGTCCTCCCCGCTCTCTCAGGGATCACTCCCAGTTTGCAAGCCGTGAAGGTGGCCAGCAGCAGTGCCCCGCTGGCTCAGCAGAGCTCTGCACCGCTCGTTGCTCAGCAGAGCTCCACAAACCTACTTAGTGGACCTCTGCGTAAATGAGCAGATCTTAAGAAAATTACCTTGTGGACCTCAATAAAACGTAACTGAGCAGGCCTGCTCTGAAGTTTGGCATTACTTGAAAGAAGGCATCACAACCTGATCAACAGATGAGCCTGAACATTTTGCACTTTGTCGTTTCTTCTGTCGCCCTTATCGCAGCACCTCCTGGTGCTCTCCAGCAATGCACTAAGTGATGGGAGTAGCATCTGTCACACGCACTTTGTTCCTTCTCCACACAGAGGACCGGGGTACGCACCTTATTTCAAAAGGACTTTTGGGGGGTGGGAAGCGATGGAGCGGTTTAAGTCTCACCACATCCCCAGGGGCAGGCACTTATCTTAAAAGCTGAAGGAGCCTGCCATACACCTGGGAGGAGGAGACAGAGGGGACCCCCCCGGGTGACACGGAGGGCTCCGGGCAGCCTATCACCATCTCTGCAGAAAGTTCCCTGATGCCTCAGGGCCTGAAGGATAGACCAGAGTTTCCCCACCCAGGTGAGCTTATTGAGGGGCTAGGCCCAGACAGCTGAGCATGATGCGAAGCCCGCTTTGAAGCAAGTTTTACAGCATTAATATATATATATATATAATAATAGTAAGAAGGATGGTGCAGGGGAGGCAGCAAAAGGAGCCGAGGGGAGCAGCGCTCCTTCCCCACCCCTGCCTGCAAAATCACTCACCCACCGCCGCATTTCCGAGCATCACCGGCGGGACCCGCAACCAGAAAAACTTCCCCACCGAGCTCAGCGAACGGGGCATCGCCGTGGGGTCGGCGCCGGGGATGGGGCGGGCCCGCCCGCCCCATCCCCGGCGCCGACCCCACGGCGATGCCCCGTTCCGTGGGTACCGCGCCGTGGAGCACTCACCTCGCAGGGCCAGGAGGGCGGCCAGGGCTACCGGCACCCACCTCCCGCCTCCTCCGGGGCGCCGCCGCGTCATGCCGGGCCGGGCGAGGGGGCTCAGAGCGGGCCGCCGAGCCCTGCTTTTTCCCCCCCCCTCCGGCAGGTGACTCCGGTGGTGCTGGTGTCGCCGAGTGTCGCCTCCTTCACCGCCGCCGTCCCGGGACCGCCCGCTCGCGGCGAGGCTCCGCCGTGCCCCAAAGCCCCGGTAGCCCGGGGAGGGCGGCAAACGCGGCGGCCGGCCCGAGAGCGCAGCCTGGCGGCCTCGAACCGCCCCCGCAACCCGCCGGGCTGCGGCTGTCACCCCCCGGCACGGCACGGCACGGCGCGGCGCGGCGCGTCCCGTCCCGTCCCAACCCACCACCCTCCTTCTCTGCGCGGGCCACCCACAAATTGGGGCGGGGGGGGGAGGTTGTCCCCTTCTTCCCCCCCCCCCCCCCAACCTCCGCCAACCCGGTGCCGCGGCATCCGTAAGGATGCTACACAGGCCAGGGTGAGGAGTTGCGGTCCAGCTCAGGCTGGAGATTGCACCCCCACAGCTACTCCAGATCATCGCGGCAGCGTGGGGGCTTCTTCTCTCCAGGGCCCGCCACGCTTTTCTTCCATGCAGCTGTAGGCAGCACACAGCAAATTATTCGGGACGGGGCACTGCTGCAGTGCACGGTATAAACATTGCTGGCTTGTTGCTCAAAGGTATGAGCCACTCTGACTCTGCTATTCAAGATAGCGTGAAACAAGAGCATTCAGCACACCTAAAAAAAAAAAAAAAAAAAAAAAAAAAAAGGCAGACCAAGATATCTCTGAAGGGAATAAAGCAGTTCTTGGAGTCGGGGCCCCACAACACCATGTAACACAAGAATCACCAACAAGTTGTGTCATTTAGGGTCATGAGTTGAAGAAATTGCAGTCCTTAAGGCAACACTGAAAAAATCAGTCAATCAAAATTCAGCACACTAGGCATCAAGCATGCACGTAGAGGGTGGGAATGGAGGAAAGGAGCCCTTTACAAATTTAGGGTGGCCATGACAGGAAAGTATCAGAGCAGAAACTGACTCCTTGCACATGGCCAGCTCCCTGTCCAAATCTGACCACGTTAGTTTTGCTTTATGAAAATAAGCAGTTTGGCTAGAAAAATCCTCTAGCAATTCTGCAAAACATTTGATTGGTTCATACCCCTACCCAAAGTTTCCCCCCCCACCAAAACATAGCTGCGCGGCCTTCGCATCCTGCAGGCAGCCAGTCCACCTAGCGAATCTTCTCCCCACCTCCTTCTCAGCCAGAGGCCCTGAGAGCATCCCCATGCCCAGCCTACCCTACCACTCAGCATCTCTCAGGTTTCTGCCTCTTCAGCTGCCTCAAAAGTTGCACTGACCCTTTATGTGGCTTCACTTCCACAGGGCAGGAAGCAGAGGGGCTGCACCTTGGAGTGAAGATGAGAAGGAAAAGCATCTGGGGTGGCAGAACAGAAATTACTTTAAGCAACAAGAAAAAGGTACGTTGGTGCCCATGGAGCTTAACTAGTCTAGGTTAAGCTCTGCCTTGCCTAGGTTTATTGATTTTCTCGGTTCTGGAAAAAAAAACAGTAACTCTATTTAGGAGGAGCAATGGTTGACCCGCCCTTATCAGACAGCAAAACTCCTGCTGACTCCCACACAGGCTGAGATTTCATTCAATGAGTGGTGGTACAATGTGTTGAGAAAGCACCGCACGGTGACTCAGGGGATGTAGCCCCAGTCTCTTTCCAGGTGTCAGGTGCCTGCTGCACATCCTCAGGCATCAAACCTGACAATGTGGACAGACTCATAGGTCTAGCACTCTTGCAAAACACCCTCCACTCCAGCCCTGCCATGGGCAGGCAGGCTAAGAGATAGTTTTGCTCCATTAAGGAGCCAGCTCTTGGCAATCAAGCAGCTGAAGCATAACGCTTCAGAAAAGCACCAAAGGGAGCGTTATAGCCCAGCTGTTTCCCTCATTCTCTGGCAATACAGGGACCGAAGTTTTCTCAGACTCTCTCAGACCACTTGTCTTTCCTTCAGCTGACCTGCTGTATTTTTCATCTAGAAAAAGTATAGAAGATGATGTCCTTATCGGCCAGAAGCAGCTCCAAGAGACCCCCATCCTTGTCGGTATGTACAGTGACTTCCTGGAGGAACGTAATGGGTACATCCATCCTTCTAACTACAATGAAAGTCCATTAACATTTCTTGCCAAATAACCTCTTTCACCAAAGTCAAGGGCAGAGAGCACAGAGCCTGCTGGGCACAGTGGCCTGCCACTACCCTTACTCCTTCAGATAACTTCCAGGGACAAAAAGATGCATAGACAAATCAAGTAAAAACAAGAGAAATTGTATATTGTCCCTAGATCTGCCGCACTGCTTTCCTGATGTGCCAAGACTTGGAAGCTCTCTTGACCCAATGGAAATAAGTGTGTTTTTTAGTATAAAAGGACACACTGCATTTGGCAAATGCCATCCCAGCTCGCCTTGGACTGTTCCTTGCATCCTGCTGTGCATCAGCTGGCAGGTAAACAGCAAAGATCAGTTCGCCCTATACAGTGGCTGAATTAATGTGCTTCCTAAAGAGTGCAGTGAGCATAATGTGAATCAAGGGTCTGGTGGTCAGAGAAAGCATTTCTGCCCAGAACAGACCCAAATGACTCCCTTCTGACCCTAGCTGGTAGGAGCAAGGAGTATTTTAATCACCTTTAGGATCTGGTCACCACAGCAGATACTATGTCATACCTGCATAACACAGTGACACAGCAAGGGACTTTAGCTGCTTCTTGCAGCAATTGCAAGAACAATCTGTGGCCACGCTCCAGAAGGATGGAGCAGCCACAGGGAATAATAATCTTCAGATGCACCAGTCAGTCCTCTCACCCTGGCTGCCTCTCCACCTTACCACCACTTCCAAAAATAGCTTGCAGATTGTACAGAAAGGACATGTACAAGGAGATATTGTTCCTGGAACTCTGAATTTCTACTTGAGCTGCCCTTGAGCCTCCTCCAAAATATTAGGCTTATTCCAACCATTTATTCAGTGAGTGCAGCACACTCCAGCTGGTTGGATGCTAGAGCTAGAAGCAAACATATATTTGCTGCTCCAGCAGTCTATTTTCCCATCAGCGAGTGTCTATACCTCTTCCTTGGCACTGATGGAATAGCATGTTGTGGATAGAGGAGGTACGTTTGCAATATCCCAAGCATCAGATCATGTTGTGGATAGAGGAGGTACATTTGCAATATCCCAAGCATCAGATGTTTGCAGGTGACCACTGCAGGACTCACTTGTGTTACATCATTCACGAGAACAGACATGGGATCCTTAAACTGAATGGTCAAGATATTTGCCAAGACTTTACACGCTAGGCTGGGTAAGGACAGAAAGAGAAAAATGAAACCACTCCCACCTGCTTTTTCTTTTGAAAGAATTATGATAAGTAATGCAATTCTCATGTCTCAGGGAAAAACATCTTTCTGAATCAAATTTTAAAAGAAGGGCTTTTTTTCCCAGGACAGTGCTGCCTTTTTTTTTTTTTTTTCTTTTCCCTTAACATGGCTCTAAAAAAAACAGTGGGGATGCAGTTGGGTTCAAGAGCTGCAAGAGATGCCAACTCTTACATCACCTTTGCTGTCTCCCAGCTTGTTACTGGGTTATCTATTGTCAGATGGGAATTTATTGAAGGTGACATTGTTTACAAATTGATCAAAATCGGCTTCAGTGAAGTGTCCTTCCAAGATATAAAGAGATGGATAAAATTCACTCAGTTGATCATTAATAACTTCAGTCTGTGGAACTGGTTATCTCCTTTTGACAGAGGAAATAGAGTTTGCAAATTGAACTGTTTTAATCCTATCCACAAAGAAATATGACAGACCTTCAGAGATACACCCAATTAACTATCTCTGTACCTTTTCAATAAAGAAAAAATTAAAACAAACCCCTAGATTTATTTTGCTGAACACCTGTATATACAAAACCGTTGTCACTAACCAGAAGAAGAAACAGCAATACTGTCAACTCATCTATCCCAGGAGATTTTTTTTTTCTCCTAGCCACAGGGATGGTTATGTGGGAATACTGTCCCAAGTACAAAGGTTTGTGTCTTTGAAAGCCTGCATATTGGAATCAGCAGGAGCCTCAGGCTGGGGAGAGGTGGGTATTTGCTAGTTTACTCTCATCTGCCCTCCCTGTCCAGGGTCAGGTGCAGTCCAACACAGGCACCACGAGTCCAATGCATTGTCAACGTAGGCTTTCAGGCAAGGGCCAACTACACGCCAGTCAGGATAACATGATCCCTGCCACAGCCATGACCTCTGCTTGCATGTTGGCCACATAGTGAGACCTCAGAAATATCTGAGTGAAACCAACCCAGAAATAACAGGCAAATTTCTGCACTCCGATGCCAGATGGCGGGAGCGGATGTGTCCATGGAAACCTGGGTGGATTAGGCGTACTTTCAAACTTCTCAGTGCTGAAGTAGGCCACTGCACTGTTTCTTTCTCCAAGGCCACTTTGACCCACACCTCGAGGGCAGTCTCTCTCTGGCTGTCCCCACTTCACGGGAAGGGAGACACACAGCCAAGCTTCGCAAGCACACAGGAGCCAGCCTGAGGCACTGCTTTCCCTAGGTGTTTCCACTCTTGTGGGCAAGCCGATTTGTCTGGTGTCTTCATCACAGGCACGTAGCATTTGCAACACACCAACTTTGCTTAGTGCACAAGGTGCTCCTTTCCTCAGCAGCACAGGGAATAAATGCATTTCTATGCACCCCACCCCTGCGATTTCTGACCACCCTGAAGCATCCCAATGCACTTTGAGCTAATCCACAATCTTGTCAAGGCTCTCAATCTTTTCTGAATCTTCTGACTTTTCCTTGTCTGCTCCCACAGTAAAAGCAAGCCTCCTTAGCTATGGAATCCTTTCCTCCCTCCTCTTCTCCTGCCCTAGAGCCCTTGTGTTTCATTGTATGCCTACAAAACCAAAGCTTTTTATTCAACATTTTGAAATCCTTCATCTCTTTCTCACTTCATTCCCCCAAAACCAGTCCATGCAGACAGGTTTGGAACAAATTGCTCCCCAAGGCTTCAACTAAATCTTTTCTTTGGACACGCTGTTCTTGCTGTGGTTAACAACTGTCCATTCTACCTTGTCAGACACATGCTGCCACCCCTGTTAGTGAATGGTGGATGCTGCATCCACATAAAAGCATTTCATAATGTTGCCATTTACATAATAACTTCCTAAATTGTACATCAACAGATTTCCCCAAATCATTACAGTAGGTGAATTAAATCTTCCACTAAACACCAGCAAATGGTGGTAATGACAAGTCTTCTAAGTAGCACACCCCATAAAGCTCAGAAAATGGAAATCAATCACTCTTCCATTTTTTTTCCAGAACTGCTGAAAGAATTTATTACACATAGCTGTGACAGAAAATAAATAGATGACAAAACTGAGAAGAAATACACTAACATTAAGACTCATGTGGACATATTCCTGCAGTTGTGCTACAAAATGGGTCTTCAAGAATCTTGTTTAGTAGCAGCGTTGCTGTGGCTGTGATGGTCTAAAGATATGTGAGGTGCAATAACTTCTACAGAGAAGCAATAACTTTTACTAGACCAGCTGATGTAGCTGAAAAATACCAACACGCTTTTAGACACATTGACCTGAAGAAGGGCTCCCATGCTTGAAAACTCATCTGTTTTTTCCTTATTACAACCACTGCTCTAATAAGAGATATTGCAGCTTTCTGCATTTCTTAACTGTTTGATGTTCATTGGCAACTAGTAAACACACATAAAAGTTTTTCAGCCACTTACTTCATTTTTTTCTATGAGGACTAAAAACGAATAAAGAGATCAGGAAAACCAAGAGGCCAAAATCCTTGTGCCAGTGGGCATATGGCCACTTTGCTTAATCTTCATGTCACTGATGGTGCCTGTATCAATAAGTTGCAAAAATAACTTTTAATCCAGGAAATTATCTAGAAAGGCCAGAGATATCCCAGGTAATAGTGCAAACCCTGGGGATATATAAGGGACAGCCTGGACAGCACAGGGCAGAGACTTCCATGTTCAAACACCAACAATGCCATAGAGCATCACAGGTATCTCTGTAGCACCCTCATGGCTGCTCCCAATTGAGGAGTGTTGCTTGGCTCAGAGGCCACAGTATTGTCTACATTACTCTGAAGCTGAGCAAGGCATCTCTGTTGGACTAGGGCAGGAGAGAGATCAGATCTTTGGTATCCACAGTGCAATGTATCCGTAGAGGAGAGAAGTGGTCCATGCAGTGATGGGGAGGTTACGTATTACTGGCCTAAAGGCGAATTTGGGCAAGGTATCCCACCTGTAAAGCATGATACTACTTATTACCACCACACCAAAGTGACTGTTAAATTTTGGAGAGCATCCATCTCAGCCCTGTCTGTCAGTGCTTTCACAGGACAAGTGCTCAGCATCTTCTGGGTCTGACTTAATTCTTCAACACAGGGAGCCAACTACATCCCAAGGGTAACTCCTCCAAAATCTAGGCAGCCACGTGGCAACAAATAAAGTCTTCTGTTTAGAAGCAGCATAAGAACAAAGTAATATAAGAACAAAATATAAGCTTGCACTTTGACACAACCTGCTGGTTAACATTTCTAGTTGCCCATGCTCCACTTCAGACTCAAACCTCTCCTTGTAGCAGCATTTGCTGTGCTGCTGGGAAGCTGCCCTGAGCCCATGCCAGCTGAGCTTCCTTTCACCTGTTCTGGAAGGAGTCTAAGCCACCTTGTAAATCACTGCTGACAGGAATGCAAGTTTCCAAGCTATTATTGACAGTATTGCCTGCCGTTGCTTAGCGCTAGCCAAAAGCCGCACGGTATTTGTCAGAGTACGTGGCACCTGAGGAGTTAATAGGATCTTGGATGTGCACAAATTTAGCTCTGCTGAACATACTGATTTGGCACAATATGCCATGGCTTCCTATGCAGGGCAGGGTGTGCGTAATTCACATTAGCCTGGGCCAGAAACAGTTTGTTTCACAGCAAAGAGACAGAGAGCAGACCTGTCTTTTCTTAGAGACCTTGCCATGCTCACTACAGAACAAAACAGTCACCAGGTGAGTCCATCAGGGCCAGGATTTAAGCCAGAAGAAGTCACCAGGGCTGACTTAAGGACAGCAGGAAGCATTAAACTCTGCCTTCACCAGACGCCAGAGCCAGGAGGTCCTAAGAGCCTGAACCAGCAGCCACAGTTGAGGAGGAGAGGAACAGCTCCATGTGCAACACAAGGCAGATTTGAATCTCCCACCACAGTCACACAATGACAAAAGGGGAATTTTCAAAACATGTTCACCAATGCTCTTTCAAATGCTCATTTAGGGATTACAATTCCAGGGTCCACGTCAATTAACTAACCTGGTGCAGAGTTCAGTCTCTCTCCCTCCATTTTGCATGAGGGCTCTAAAATAAGTTTGCAAGTAGGATTTGCAAGCACCCTTTTGATGCTCACATAGGTAGCCCAGACACTGTAGTCCCAAGCAAAGACAATGCTAACTGCCAGAAGGTTTTGTTGCTGAATCTACTCCCAACCAATTTTTGCTTCCCTTCATGTATATAGCAAGATATTTTCTTCTCCCTCCATTGCACAAAATGGTCATTATAGCTACCAATTACAGTACCAGCACTAAAAACTCAACAGGCTCATAGAAGGCAGTGTTCTCTCGGTCCAAATCATGTTTTCTCCAGGTCAGTGCAGGAATGCAGCTAGAGTCCCGCTATTTGCCTTTAATAGTGAACGTAGGACTCCAGTTTCCAGAGCAGAGCTGTCAGCCCTGCATGTTCCCTCACCCCTGCCTTCATTTAGTGCTGCTTAAAAAATGTATGCTTAAAAAGCAAAGTTGAGTTGTCTAAGTGCAAAAGAAAGCCTCTTAATTAGCACTCAAATCAAAAGAAGGGGGGAAAATGAAGGAAAAGCGTAAAGCGATTTAACATTTTCAAGTGAATTTCCTGGACCTTTCCCCGCACCCTCCACCTATTTTTTTTTTCCCTGAATCTACCAAGACAACAGCCCCTTTGGGTCAGTCGGACTGAAGAGCGCTGTCTGTAAAGCACTACATTGAGACTGCCAGTTCATTTCACCCTGATGGCACTGATTTATACCAGTGCCTGGTCAAGGATTAAGCCCTCCATCAAATTTTAACAGCCCCTTGTCCCTTTAACAGTCCAATTTCAAGCAGGAACCCTTCTTAGACCCTGGATGTCTCTATGGTAACACAACAAGATCGTTTTGTTCTAGCTCACAGCATTGTGTGCATATTGAAAAGCACAGTTAAGGTATTTTGAAGTGGAGAGTCCAGATCAGCCAATTCTGAAGCCTTGCAAGAAAAATGATTATGCAAATTAAACTCCTAAAGGTGAATGGCAATGAATGCTTTCAACAACAATACGGTTACAGTATGAGAAATGAGAGCAGTGGTCTCAGCAAGGTGCCTCACTCAGCAGTATAAAACCCACTACACCAGTTGCCTTACTTCTTGCTTATCTTAGCAAAATGGTCTGGGACAGAATAGGTCACAGCAACATAAGCATTTCTGGGTCCAGCACAGCTGAGACTGAGCATAGCCACTGCACGCAGAAGTCAGGTCTCCAGGAATTGTAACAGGGTCCCTCTCACATTAAGAGAAAGGAAATAAAGACGCAGCAAGTAGAGCCCTGAGGTCAGGACTGGACTAGCAAAGGCAGTAATTTAAATGTCTGCTAGCCCCAGGCCTTAGAGGAAAACTGCATCTCACATATTCCCCTAGTGCCATCTGAGTTGTGGCTGGCGGCAGACTGTGGTATCTCTCACTGGCTAGTTTCTCCAGAAAACATCACAAGAGGAGCTTGGTCTCATGGAATCTGCAGGTTGGAAGGGCAGGAGAATATCCCATGCCAGAGGGCACAAAGCTGAGCCTGAGAAACTTGTTGCCTCTTCTGGGCACTGTTTCTTTTTATTTTTTCATAGCTATCACTGACCTGCTGAGTGCCACTGTTGCACTCCAATTCTTGCTATAGACAATACAGAAACAGACCTTATATGCAAAATCAAGAATTTATTATCAGTATAATTAAAATCTTAACAGTCTAATCAAAGAAATATTATTTGCCTTGATCTAATTATTAGAGGAAAAAAATTAAGAAAGACTATTATCTGGAAAAAGTCTGAGTAATACAGTGGAAATTGTTTTCCATGCTTCCTGGCAAACATCCCATCTTTCTCTTTGCAGGGAGGAGTACAATGCTGAAGTATTCTTCCTCCTCCATCTAAGGTCCATATGGAGCTGGGGTTATACATTTTCTAGCAACATTTTACATCTCACTTCTCCTTCCTTGGTCTGTAAGTCTACACTGCATCCAGATTTACTACATACGGAAAAGTTTTACATATATTGGATTTTGTTCTTTTTTCTCTTTCATATTCGTTTTGCCCAGCTCTCATGTCTGCATTTCTTTATCTAATCACTAGTGAGCTGTTTATAGAGCCGGGGTCTACACTGGTATCCTGCACCTCTTTCCTCATCACCCCATGCCTGTTATCCTCTGCATTGCATCCTCTGTCCCCTCTTTTCAAGGCCTCTGTTATCACACCATGCCTGCATTTCTGTATACTGTATCAGTACGAAGAGCAGGGAGTGCGTGAACTGCCCTGAGGCTGTCCTTTTGAAAACAGGGGTGTCCCAAAAAGATACAAGGTAGTAGCAGTTGAGTGTTGGTCAGCCAGAGAGAGCATATTCTCCTGGGGGAACCCACAGTTCTTCAAACCCAGCTGGGTTTGAACTATGGAGGATCAAACTTTTAGGAAACCAATCGGAGTTTTCATTTTGGTAGTACAGATTCAACTCAATTTAGCTAAATTAAGTCCTTAATAATAAATTCACTTTTTTCTTCATCTGCATGTTCTTCAAAGGCATGTGCTGGACCAACCTATAGGGGGTTTCATTACCAGTAGGCCCTTGGGTGCAACTGGAATGTGAATATGAAATAATTCTGAAAAGTCCTAGTTACCACCCCCAGTGTTATTCACTCTGCCCAGACACATCTAAAACTGAGCATAAACCAGATCCAAGTTTTTCAACTGAATTTTTACCAAAAGTGCTTTTCATCACATAGCATCTTTTTGTTGAGAGATTCCACTTCGAGCTTCTCAAATACAGCAAAGGTTTGAAAGTTTTTTCTTAAAGCTTTTAATTCAAAGTGTTGCCTACGATGCAACTAAGTTGAGCAAAACACATAATTTAAAAATTTTTTCTTACTTCAAAAAATAATTAGCAAATTAACAGACTAGGTTGCTTGAAGCTTTGACCAGTCAGTTCTTCAAAACCTCCAAGGGCAGAGACCCCACAACTTCTCTGAGCTACCTATTCCAGTTACTAATTAGTCTCAGCAAAAAGGGCCTGCCTCCATCTTCTTGATGACTGCCACATATGCATTGGGAGACAGGTGTTTGTTCCTGTGACCCTGCTCTTCTCCAGGCTGAAGAAGCCCGGCTTCCTCAGCTTCTCCTTGTTTTCACATGGGGTAGTGAATCAAAGCCTCTACATCACTGCAACAGTGCTTGATCTCAATCAGATTTAATCAGTCAAGAACAACAGCAAGCTCACACTGGTAACAGGGCACGCTAACCAACTCAAGTTTTCTCACTGGTATCTGCACTAACATAGTTTAACAATTTAAAATGTATGTACGACAGGAAAGGTCTTAAGTGACTTGCCTGGACATACTACCTTTCAAAAGATGATGCAGGTACTACTAAATTTGGGACTCTGTTTGCACTTGTACATAAGGCTACATTTGGACACCTCACATGTACTTCTGATTCTACCCCCAGTGGCTCAGGGCAGTGTTTTCTGAAATTATCCTCCCCCACCCATTCAACTCCCAGTTTAAGATGGCAGAGATTTCTTCTGAGTATAGAAATATCAGCTCCAGTTACCAGGGATACTATGTTCTATAACGGTTTCCAGGAGGCGTCATCTCCAAGGATGAATCCTTTTCCTGAAAGGGAACAAGGCAGCTGGCTTTCTCTAGGAAGGCAAATGCAAGCAGCTACAAACCAGATTTTTCAGAAGTGTCTCATAAAATGGATCTTGATGTTGCAAAAAGACAAGAGCACAGTTCTTATCTTACCTGTACCAGAAGGAGCCCAAAGCCATAGAGCAGATCTTGACCCTCCTCAGACAAACACAACTGTGGACTCTTTCCTCCTTAGCCCCATTCCTCGTTACTCACAGGTTGCTAGTAAGAAAATCAGAGGACTGTGCAATGATGCATTCATGTTGTTGGATTGAAAATTTAAAACCTTCCCCATTGGATTAAGTAAATGCAGTGAGTAACATGCAGTCAAGGGCCAGAATACACCTTGGCCTGAAGCCTAATAAATGAATCCTTAAGGAGCTGGCATCTCACTTCCACACAAATACAGCTCTCTGCTCATTACTGATACAGCCTGAAATACTGGGGAAGACTACAGGAAAACAGACACCTGGCAGAGACACCAAGTTATTTCCCTGCATATTGATTTATGCAGCGATACTTCCTAAATCGCTAACAAGGGGAGCACAAGCTGTGCAGTGAAGAGTAGCCCCAAGGTGTGATGTGGAGGGGCACTGCAGAGCTCCTACAACAGCCTCACAAGTCCTACAGGTAGAGGTACAACAGCAAGGTCTTCAGTGCAGCGACAGCAACGTGCAGTTTTGACTGACATCCACTTTGCAATTTGGCAGGGGGTCTTCCCCACAGTGTCAAGGGGCACCAGTTCAGTTTAAGCCTACTTTCCCTAGGCTGCTTGATGTTGAGAGAGCCCACAGCCAGGGCAGCTAATGCCCTTACAGGAATCAGGATCTCCAGCCTAGCTAGCTTTCCTCATTGCCTTCGTCATGCCTATAACGAGGCACAGTGACCTGTTCCTGCCTGGGACAGACCACTTCCTTTACAGGCAAATTCCCCTTCTTTTCTACAGTCCTACGTTACAGTTTCAGCCCACCAGAAGGCAGGAAACCACACATCCCCCACGAGCAAAACTTCAACCTCTGGTGACCCTGGCACCCAAAACCCACACCATCACCAGACATCCACCTTTGCAATGCTTCTCCCGCCCCCCTTAAATAGCCTTCCTCAGCTTATGTCTCCTTGGAATCAAACCTGGCCTCCACAAGGGAATGGCTGCAAAGACAGAAACTGGGACATTTATGGAAATAGTCAGGAATACATTAAGCATGAAAGCTTCAATAGTCTAATATTTCAGAAGTAAGCAGCACTGCCTTCCAAAATAGTCTCAACATTTTCCAGGTGCAGTCTCTCTCTCACATTGTATCTTTATTTCTGTTTGTACAGTACCAAGCACGCTATGGGTGACATTCATGTATGGTATTCCTAGACCCTAAAGCTGTAAAGAATGTGATATGCCTAATTGGAGGTGTGATCCAGGCTATAAATTATATAGTCCTGTCAAAACTGAATTAATCATGTACCTTTCACCAGCTCAGCTGTACTCTACCCATTAATCCATCTTCACTGAGATGTATTCTAGTGTTACAAACAACTCATCAGTTTCAAAGGCATTTCTCCCCAAACTATTGCCACTCAGGACAGACAAGATTCAGATTCAGCCTTGGGCAAGTGATGCTTTTCTAGGCATAAAAACCCTGTACAACAAAAACCCTCTCATCTTTAATGCCTGATGGTGAAGGAATAGAAATGGGAGCTTCATGCTATTAGGGAAGGGCAATTCCCAGCTGCACAAAGGGGACACACGTCCTGAAAAGAATTGAGATTTTAATGCTATGACTTTCCATGCATAGAAATGCATTTGAGTAATTTTTAAATGGTTGCACATCTAATTCCCTTTGAGTTCTGCACAGTTGGATTCATTGAAATGGAGGCAACTTTGTTCACAGTAGTAGTATTGTTGGAGTTGTGAAGGCTTTAGGCTGTGACTCAGACAACACTTGTAGGGACAAAAATTAATTTTTATTAGATCATTTAGGAGATGGAAAAGATCAGACATTTTATAAGCATGCAAAGCCTTCAAGATTAAAAAAAATAAATCTCTGGACCTGAACACTAGGGAGCCAAGGAGGACAGAATTCTTCCAATAAACATTTTAAGCTCACTAAATTACTCCAGTAGGTTTTTCTGCAATAGCAGTTGGCATGCAATGGGCTAAAAAGTTATCAGAGCTCCTTAAGTATGAGCCACATAAACAAGTCATACTTCAGGACACATGAAGAACAAATCCATCCCCAACTCATTCAAAAAAATCTTATCCAGCACACAGCTTCCTCCATCCGCACATCACACCAAAGCAAGGACTTTCTCTCTCCAGCTGACAGCAGGCACCTCCAGGTCACTCTTAGCTGAGAGAACAAATGGTTATACCCAAATAAAGCCTTTTGCTGCTGGAGTTTAGTTAATTTGTTTAGTTGTTTGGGGGGGGTTGATTTTGTTTTGTGGGGGTTTTTCCCTAGCTGTTTCTTAAAAAAAGAAAAAGGAAAAAAATAAATGCAACAAGCAATGACATGAAGGGAAGTGTTATGTACTGAAGAAGTTAGAAAAGAAGCTAAAGGAGCAGAACATCACAGCTTCAGCTGGGAGCAAGCCAAGATTGCCAGCCCTAACTTCTACAGCGATTGGGAAGTAGATAACACTGTTTAATGTTTCTCCAAAAGAGGGCAAGCTCAGCACCCCCTAACCCTTTGTGAGATGCAAAAGGGGTTGCGTTGCTTCTCAGAGTCAGTAATAGCAGGAAGAGCAACATTTGTTACAGAAATAATATGCCTTTAGGAGGGGAAGGCAAGAGGAGTTAAATTGGGAAGATCATGTATTGAGTGTACCCACAGACAACCTGAGCCAAAAGTTTTTTGGCCTCTTCCAAATATAAGATATTAGCAGTCCATGCTAACTTTGCATCCCCTGGGTGCTACAGGCCTATCACACCATAGAGAGGAGGAAAAAATTCTCATTCAAGATCACTTTTTAGCTCAATTAAACTCTAAAAGGCCCACTGGAGACAGACAAAGGTAGTGGCAAAAAGCCACCTCCCTCAATGCTCTGGACATCACAAACATTTTCAGGCTGCCTAGGAAAGCACTGCCTCAACTTGGGGCTCAGACAGGTCTGCAACATGCTAGTTCAGATTGGTCACCAGTGAGTACCAAACAGCAGAAATAAAGCAGAGCAGAGTCCCCACCAACTAATCCAGACAGAAAACACTTACCTACCCTTACCAGAAGAAGACGGTGTAGCAAAGTTTATCTGAGATAGAACAACATCAAAACCCCACCACAAGAGCAAAGCCAAGCTTTTTTTTTTTGCTGCTATTTAAGCAGGGCCACTGACATCAGGGGATGACCCAACTCAATTTCACAGTTGGTCCTTTTTATATAATAATGACCATCAGCAAGTCTGCAAAGGAAGATTTTTGAGGCTCTGTTGTTTGCCTCTATTAACAGCATTTCCTCATTTAGCTCTCAAGTTTCCTAGCAACATCCTTGCATGCACATTAACACATGTATCAGATCTTGCACGGGCACCTGTAGGACAGGACTGAAAAACTTTGCTTTCATGTTGACTCTAAGGGGAAATCAGTTTGCTTCAAGAAGCAAACCCCTTCAAGGCAGCAAGGGCTACCAACATGCTCATGACATGTTCGTGAAACCATGGAGCTCTTAGTGAAGGAAGAACCTGCTGCATCTGATTTTGTTATTGGCATTTTCCATGTAAGAAGGCAGTGGCTTATCCTCTCCCTGCAACTTTTAAAGAAGGCAGATGTCAATACACAGAATAATGCTCTGAATAGCACATAGTCTGCACAGCCAGACAGGCAGACACTAGACAAAGGGTCAAAAGGAGCAATAATTCACTTCTACACAACCCATGTCAAACCCTCCATGTGCCTAAAATCTGCCTGTTGGGGCAGCTGAATGCTACCCTTATTTCTCACTGCCCAAGAATGGTGGCTTTCTTGCCCAAATCAGCTAGTGGATGGATTCACCTTCCCCAGCACTGTCTCAATGAATCCACCATGGAGGAAGGACTTGTCCCAGTCTGCTGGCTGGGTTCAAACTTCACGTTTCATGCACCAACAGTGTCTGCACACCAGGGAGATGAGGATTCACCAATCGCCCAGAGCAAAATCTCAGTAACTAGCAGGAGTGAGAAACTCTTCTTTGTTAAATCTTACTTGCAGCGGTGACACAGCAATAAATAACACCCCAGGCTGGGGCAGGGCAGAAATTGCGCCAAGTTCCTCATACCATTAACGTATATGAGCACCTCCCAGGAACAGCAGATCAGCAGCATTTACCTACCACATTTGCTGTGTGAATAACACAGAGTTGCATAACTGGCTTGGACTGAAATCACTTGGAGGCTCCTAGACAATCAAGGAGCAATTGGGACACCCCTCAAGGTGATCAAAACAGTGTTGAGGGCTTGGAGGTCACAATACTACCAGTCCTCCTCAGCCTGTGCTCCATCTCTCTTCTCTGCAGGAGTAATTTGAACTGCAATTTTTCATGGAAAGTGAATTTGAAAGCCCAAGAGTATTCTGCATCTTGCCCTGCTGAAGGTTCATGCAGTAGAGACGCGTATAGTGCGAGAAAATTGCCTTGAGCTGAAATGTATGCTTTAGGGAGAGTGCTTTGGTTCTGAGGCAAAGACAGCCTTGTCTTGCCTGTTGCCTAAAAAGGGGGTCACAAGAAACACCCCGATGCTGCCTTTCAAATGGGGTTTCCAGCCCTGGGAAAAGCTAATGCTGGTGTGTAGAGCTCCTCCAGACTTGGTGGGGGAAGCTGGTGCCTCACAGGGCCATGCCCAGCAGCAGGGAACTGGAGCGAAGCCACTGCCGGGAAGCGTGCACCTCTCTGATTAATGCTCTCACGCTGCCTGTTGACAAAAGCAGCAAGAGGATTTGTAATGCCTAAGCTTATCATCATCACACTTCGAGAAAATCCCTCCCCAAGAAACAGTGTAAATAAGTAAAGTTTTACAAGTCAGCAGACTCTCCTAATTGAGTAACCCTTGTAAATTAATAACATTGAAGCAAATGTGCAAAGACTCTGCTGACTTTCTGGAAGATGTCTAATAAGGTCCAGGTTTACTAAAGTGCCCAGAGGAGCCAGTCCCCAAACCTTATCATAATTTGTTGAGACACTAATGATAACTAACTTCTAGCGGTTTATTCAAGAGCATGGGTATAAGGACAGGAGAATCACCAGTAGGTCTTTCTTCACTCCCAACCCAGCCAGGTGCTAGTCTTTCCATTCCTACTACCTTGCAGTCCCACAGTGAAGGGTGGGGGGCTCTCACTGTCCTTCGAGGAGGTTCAGCAAAAAACCATCCTTGGAGCACCCTTCAGAGCTAATGTGGAAAGTCTCAGGGGTCTCTCTGTGTGTCACTGTTTCTGCCTGAGGGCTCCATGTCTCACAGAGACCACATCCTCCCACCCTGAGCAAACGCATTTAATAGTTTAGCCACAATAGGTGAAACATGAAGAAATGCTTAGTTTCTATTGCCATTTCTGTTGCACTTTTTGCTTTGCCTTCCCCTGTTCCAGCCATTAACAGCCTGGTCTTCCTGAAGAGAAGCTGTGGTTGGGTGAAAAATGCAGAGTGAATATACTTTTTTTTTCTTCGAATGAACTTTCTCTTTCTTTGTTCATGGACACTGAGAGCAGTTCCTGCTACTGCATTCGCTGCTTGAATCTATTAGGCCATCCACACTGTACTTACGTTGACTTTAATGGCTGTGAATATTCACATGTCTGCAGTCACGTTGCTTGGAGCTTGCCCACCCATAAAATTGTGCTGGTGTTACATGCATTTAGTTGAAGCCCCCCCTCCTTCGTTTATGCTCTATAGGATTGGAAACAGCTTATGATGATCCAAGTTAAGTCTGTAAGGAAATTATGAATTAAAAAGCAGATGTAAGCCACTTTTGTACTGACATGAGAGAGCTCGGGGAGGAGATTGCACTGCTTTAACTAACCCAGGGTAAGGCCGTGAGTGAGAAAGGCCTCAGGCGATGGAGAGGTGCCTTCTCTCAGGTTCAGCCATGCCAGTGGAAGAGCAGATGTAACTCAGCTTCCTCTTGCTGCCCCTGCAAGGATGGAGGACCTACACAGAGCTGCTGGGAGACCAGTTCACAGGAACCTTCCCAAATCCAAGCCATGGGAAAAACAGATTAGTTGAAGTCATCAAAACGGTTGACGTGAGCTAAGCTTGAGGATTTTCTGCAACTTGGATGAAGGAATGAAACTTGCACAGCTTCCCCAGCAGATTGTGCAGGGCTGGCAGTTTCCAACAGGGCAGCAGTGCCAGTGAGCTGAAGCAGCCATCTTTTCCATCAGTACAGCTACCTCTGCTCACCTCTGGAGGCTTGGGGTAAAGGCAACTGGCATCACCCCTCTGACAAAAACTCATTTGGATGCCAATGCAGCCCACACCACTTGCAGAAGTGGCCTGCTGTGCCCAACCCAACAGCAGTGAAGGGAAGGAGGAGGGCTTCCATCAGGTGCAGCACCTGGTTCTTGAGCCAAGTAGGCTAGACCAAGAGGTGCAAAGTATGGGACAATGACCCCACTGCCTGCTTCACTTCAGCCAAATCATTGAGCCAGGCTGGCTACCGCTGTGCTTAAGCAGGCAGAGGACTTGTAGGACATGGACTTGTAGACATGCAGGACACGAGAAGAGGAACACTTCCAACAGTCCACCAACAGCAGCTCCTCCCAAAAGTCCTGGCCTAGCCTCAGTCCTTCAGACCCGAAGCAGTCAATCTTGCTCGCATGGCTGAGAAGCCTTGAGATAGCTCTGAGTGCACAGAAAGGCTCCCAAGCTCCCAGGATTACTTCGTCTCACCTGCTCAGATGGAAAATACTCTGATAGACAAGACAGAGCACAGTTTGAAAGCACCAAGGGGCTCTGTGTGCACTTACACATCCTCTCACAACTTGGATGTGTGCAATAAGGTTCAGATCAAGCCAAAAATGAGAGAGGAAGGCTTGCACCCACAAACCAGGTCTTCTACAGCACAACAGAGCACCTCTCTTTGCCCTGACCACAACAGAGGGAGAATAAGTGATGCTGTGATCTTTTGAGGAACATGGAGTGGGATGGGGATGAGGGGGACAATGCACAAGACCATGGGACTGCTCTCACAGGGGTGAGCTGAGCTTTGGCTGACACACAGAAACCAGAATGCATTGACTGCTGCAGATTAGAGGGGCTGTCACTGGCTAGCAATAGCCCAAGTTTCTTCTGCACACATAAGTATACTGGGCAAGAGACCATGACTGTCTTGCTGCCTCCTATAACCTCCTGCCCTGGGTAACCTTGTGCCTAGACCAACCCCCGTGCAGCCCCAGGGCCTGGAGCTCACTGGTGCAGTGCAAAGAGGCCTGACAGCGCAGAGCAGTTACCTCTATCACAGCTACCAAAGCTAGCACCTCTGCTGCAGACAGGCTTTTGTCCCCTGTGGAGTGGCACTGCCCTCACAAAACCATCCTCCTTTTTCCTTCTCTCCATGCTCCTCTCTGAGTCCCTGCTCTCTTCTCTGCCTCTTGGTGCAACACAGCACATGTTCCGCTCCGTTGAGGAGTCACAAGGAAGCATTCCTGCACTGAGCCCAGCGCAGATGTCAAGAGTGAGAACTCCAATGCCTGCAACAGGACATGCAGCCTGTGTGCTCAAAACAGGAGAAGTATTTTCCTTCTATGCTACACACCTCTGAGCTTGGCAAGCCAGAAATACCATGCCATGGAAAGGTCTTGTTCTTAATATTTAAATATAAGTAACATCCCTTTGGCAAGTAAGTGCCTGTCCATGGTAGAACAAAGAGACTTTTTTGCCAATGCATCAAGCAGAAGCAAAATTTTGCTTGCGTGCATCCCCTAGACAAACAGCACAAAATATGCTCCTGAACTTTGGGTGTTATTTGAGTGTCAAAGCCAGTTCTCAGTAAGTGTAATTCTATTCCAGGCTTGTGGCATCTGCAGACTTACAAGCTAGATGTCCCACAGGAGACCACAGAGGAGGAGATGTTCGTATAGGGGGAAATACAAATTTACAACACATCCACATTGTGCAGCTGCACTGTGTATTATTACACTAGCTTCTCATTTTATTAAATCACCTCACTGCAGAAAGGAGAGAGCTCAGATGTGATGGTCTAATGGAACATCAAACTATGAAGGTTGTTTGCTTTAAGAAAAAAAAGCATGAAAGCTGCTGACAAATCCAACAAAATTGATCGGTGTATGAAATCAGTCAAGTCAATAGATATAAAGGTGAAGGAAGTGGCAAGAAACAGCAGCTCGAGGTGCTCATAGACAGAAAAAAAGAAGATAAAGAAGCAACTCAGCAGTGCTTCTCTCCTCCCCACATTGCTCAACTAAGCCCCAGAGCTCCTTGCAGCCTTACGCTTCAGGGAACTGGGACCCTAAGCTAAGCCAAATCCCAGGGCTGTTCTAACTCTCACGAAAGCCCAGCCATGCCAGTTGCTGCTGGCTAGATCTCCTGCTGGGCTTGTTTGGGAAACAGTTCCTTGCTGTCCCCTTGGTGGATCTCAGTACAAGTGGACTGTGCCAAGAGGAGGTGACGCAGGTCAGCCATCCAGTCTCCCACTGCCCCGCCAGGAAAGCAAATCAAACTTCTCCAGGAAAGTGAGGCACCGCGCAGTTCTGGCTTCCCTGGTTTTCATGCTACCAGCTGGTCTAATTTCTCTTGACATTTCTTCCGTAACAGCAACTGCAACGTGTCAGGATTAATTAAGCCAAACAGTGGGCGAGTCTCAAAGGAGAACACACATCTGCCGTGATGTGCCCCCACCTAAAAGCCAAGGAGTCTTTCCTGGCATGGGGAGGGGAAAAGGGAGAAGGAAGCAGGAACAGTGAGGCATCTTCCAGTGGAAGGAGCACAGCGAGCAGCCTTGAACTGGCAGGGTTCAGATGAACACCAGCACAGCTATGGCACTCCAGCCTGAGAGCAAGTTCCTTGTGCCTTGTTATTTAGCTCTTCAGACAGGTTCCAGTAGTTTTTGCAATGCATGCATTAGAGGCCTTAGCAGGCAACTAAGGCCAGTTCTCCCTAAATCTGAACATTGGACAGAGTTTGTTGGAAGATTCCCAGTGAGAAGGTCTGGAGATAGAGTTGACACTGCACACACAGCCCAAACAGTGGCTTAGCACCAAGGACTACAGCTATGCTTCCCAGTCCTCTGGCTGGGAAGGAAACTGTATCCCAAATATAACAGCCACCACAGCCAGTGATGACAACACAAGATGTTAAGTGCATAGCAGCTGCTTTTTGTGAACTCTCCCTTCCTGACTATGGCCAGGAGAGGGGTTTGAACAAGAGCATGTGAAGCAGTAAAGGATGTTCATATCTCCTGACAGCTGCAACAGCCAGGTGGTGGCACAGTATCCAGTCATTTCCCTGAGGCCCCCTTTCCAGCTGAAAGGCGAGATGAGGGTCAGCCCTCCAGCTCAGTGGGTCTCGGTGGCACTCAGTTTGGTCACTAACACCAGATGATGACCATTAGAAATGCCTGGGTTGCTCTCACATCCCCTTCCTTCTTTTTAGTTGCTTTTCTCAATTCCAGCTGTGCTGCCAAACCTTTTATCCTTCCAGCAGTCAGACAAGGAGCCGTAGGTAGTCTTCTCTGTGCTTCCAGTTCAACATTAATTCACACAAGTTGAGCCCTGTCACTTTCACCAAGGCAGCAGGTGGCTCAGTAATAAGGAGAAATTCCCACAATTGTCATAATGTTTTCAGGCAGGAAAGGTATGTTTTAGTAATAAAAAGAAGCTGTCTCGGTAACTGGCACCACATGTAGGGTAGATGTGTCATAACATCCTGTACAAACATAATTACCTAAACACTAGTGTTGGTAGACTATCAAAAATCCCGATCCACGAATCAGCCTTCTGCTTGACTCGCTCTGCTTGACGTCGTTGTATGTCAGTATCTGTATAACCACGGAAATGCTAGGCTAAATGTCTTCTAATTTTAGCAAAGATTTACATTTGTCCAAAAGACTTCAATGGTACACTTATTATGATGCTCTTAAAATTAATCCTTTCATCAGAGATCACAGAGAGAGATCGCTCCATAACCAAAGAGGTCAACTACAGACAGAATGATAAAGAATTCAGTGCAAAACCTGTAACTTATTAGTCAAAACAATTTATTAATAGCTTTTGAGAAAATTTGCTGGGAGAAAAACAGGATTGAGACACAATTCACGTACAGAAAAAAGAATGTTACATAAGCACTGAACAACTGAGCCCACTTTACTAGGTAGTAATACTAGAACAACAATCTCTAAGCTGTGTTGTACAGATGTTACAATACAGGATGTTTGACCTTGTTTGTCATACTTTGCATTCTTCAAGAGCTAAGACAAAGACTCAGGTGATACAGCCAGCCATATTTCTGCTCCCTTTCTATCAAAATAAGTGTAGCTATTTGGCAGAAGGTACACCAATCAAGCCAGGCTGAGTATAGAAGAGGATGGAGAACGCCTACAGGCCTGTGGTTTTTTTCTATACATGATGTTCTTGCAAACACCCAGAGCTGTGGATTCACTCCCTGGCACAATCCTGATGTATATTGGCCTATGCATTATGTGTACGGATATTGTAATAGTGTCTACAACTAGTTCCAGTAAATCTCTTGTGCTCAGACATCTCTAGATATACCTGGATCACAAAATTCAATCCTGACTCCAAATCCAAGTCCTTCCTTGCCCCTCCACTGATGAAGAGCTCCATCTCTGTCAGGGTCCATAATGAAGAGGTACTATGTCTCCAAAGACACAGCATACAATTCTCAAGGTCACTGTACGTCCTTAGGCATGCTCCATCTGCATCCACACCCCACAGCTTATTGCACTTTAAGCCTGTCCACATGGTAAGTGGTTTTCTAATACCAGCCATAATTTTGCACCCAGTTGGCATGTGGAAGGCTATATTAAGCCCAGACGATTAATGCTGTCTTTGCTGAGAAGCAAGAAAATACTCTCTGTGCTATTATACTCTGACAGCTTTCCCAAACACTTCAGGCAACTAATTCTGAGGACTTTTTGACTGAATTGACATAAAATGCATCCTTCCCCTCTTGTTGCTTTTTAAATGCTTTAGGTTATTTTTGTACTGCAGTCCCAGAGGTTGTTGGCAAGAGCATGTTCTGCCTCCTACCAGGCACTCGAGGAAATTTATGAAGACAGTCAGGTCCCATTTGTTCTGGTCATCCTCGGTGGGTTTTCATGTCAGCATAACGTGAATGAGTGTCAGATTGTTGTTTGTCATCCGAACCCCCCTGGCTCTGTCCATGGGGAGGTCTTTTGGAGCAGATACAGTGGTTACTGCTTTCAATAGATACAGGAAGAAAATGTGGTCATTGGTAGATGTGAAACTGGAGACAGGCCACCTGGGAAGAATTAAGAAAGCTCTAGGAAATCCACCAGAGCAAAACCAGGAGAAGTCATTTATAAGATAGGCAAGGTGGGTGAAAGATTTGAAAGAAATACATATTTATATATTCCTGACTTCTGGGACTGAACGTTTTGTGAACACACCATTCAGAAGACATTCCAGCTCAGGACTCAGTTTCTAGATACTTTCTACATACTCATGGCATGAAACAAAGTGGAAGGACTGGTCTTAAATACAAAGCTGATACTCTCAGGGAATTGGAGATTATGCTCTGGTAACCACTTTTTACAGGAGCTTGCTATCGTTATTGACTGACAAGGCACACACCAAGGTGAGGTTTGCAGCTGAGAAGTGAGTTTGACTGTGTGCACTTACAGCCAGCGTGAGATGTAGGTGTCTGGACTGTAGGTACCTGCATGTGAACTACAGGCTAAACATCTGCTTACAGGCAACAAAAACCAAGTCAATGCAGGCTGAAGAGTCTGGAGAGCCATTCAGCTGATCAACTGTGTCTGCTTCAGCAAGAGCAGCATAGCTCTCCAAACTGCACCACCTGCATTGACTGGATCTCTGCTGACCGCAATGTCATAGCTTTCCACACACCCACATTTAAGCCATGGAATTGGAACTAAATCCTGCTGTCAGTAAGAAGTTTTGGAAATTCACTCACTGCCAAAGGCCAAGGTGAAACACGCTTCAGTCACTGCGTGTCCAGTTGGCCTTGCCTTACCCTTGTGTCCTGTTTTTCTTGTAGGTTGTTCTGACTAATACTAGGTACCTGCCTTCAAAGTGTCAATTGCAAACATATTGTGCCCTGATAACAAATCGTAGGTTATTCTCTTGCAGACTCAGGTTGCTTTATAACATCATACTTAGTGAGACTTTAGTTTCTCTGACTCATCTCATCCAGGTAATGGGGCTTCAGCAATTTTGAACAAAAATCAGCTCGAGGGCAATCAATCAGACCATTGATTTATACGCACAAAATGAGATGTTGCTCAATGGCAACACTTTGACATCCACTAGACAGGACATACAGTGGTATCGAAGTGAGAACTGGATTTTTAGACTCCCCACTGTAGATAAATTGTTTCGGCAACATTTCTCCTGTCCACAGAGTTGCCATCTCTTAACCAACAAGCACTTTCCATATGGACACTGTAATTTGCTGGCTGTCTTCCCTTGAGCTTTGAGAATGGGCAGTTTCAGCGGTACAAGCTCCTCACTTGGAACAGACAGGGTGTTGATGAAAACTGATTTCAAGTCAGTTCAACCCTTCCTGGATCAAATGATGTTTGGGAGACAGAAGACCTTCTGTTGCAGCAGTTAGAACAAAGTTATTTGTTTTACTGCGGTTTACGATGTCAGCACAGTCACGTGCAGAACACAGCTGACAAAAGGGCCTGTACCACTGCTGTTGTGCACCACCATTTCATCAGGAATCCTAGAATCTGGGTTAGTTCCTTGGTGCCTGACCTTCAAAAAGGCCAACAAATAGGGTGTTTAAATCTGATATCTCTGTGTTTGCTCCTAAGATTTTTTTTCTTATGGAGAGAGCTAGCAGCATACTTTCTACAGCAACCAAATGGTGAAATTTTCCAGTTCTGGACAATGTAATTTCTGGTAAGGCTAGGTTGCCCATGCAGAAAACAAGAAAAGGGCAGTAAAGATATTATTCTTTTGCCACCCAAGATGTCCTGACATCAGAAGTAATTAAGTACTCAGTCTTTCTCATTCCTGACAAATTCTGAATTGGCAAAGAAGTGCAGGGCCCGTCCTCCACTCTTGCTGGATTGCAGGGCCACCTTCTCAGCTCAAGAGCTTACTGGTGAAAGCTCCTGGGGGATCAGGTATTTTATGTCTGAAGATTATTGCCTTTTCCATTCTCATAAATAACACAATAGAAACTTCAGTATGACAGATTGCATCTTTTCTCTTTTTTTGGAGGCAGAAGATCACACCCAGTTTCATGATTTATACAAATGTAGAGTAGCCATTTGCCTTGTAAGACAGATGAACATTATGGAGGTCCTTTCTCTCGTGTTGTTGGAAAGATGAAAAGCAGTCTATTACAAAATCGATACTAAGGGTTCAGCAAAGAGGGAGGAAATAATCTGTCCTCCATATCCTCACTGGATAGCAGAATATACTGACAAGGTGGATAATGACAATGAAACACTGGAATAGTTGCTCAGTTTGGGGGGTTGCAGAGCCTCTACCACTCAGATGCTTTGGGAACAGGTTATACAGCTGGCAGGAAGGACACTAGTGAAGCTGCTCCTGCATTTTGGAGGGGGATTGATTAGGATAACTTCTCAAAGTCTGTTATGGCCCACAATTCAGTAAAAACGACAGGATCTGGTCAGGATCAAAGCCCCACAAACAAGCATCTGTAAGCCAGGCCAGACAGGATCGTGGATGCATTAGTATGAGACCCGTGGCCCACGCTGCGGACTTCTGCATTCCAGAACATCCGCTGGAGACAGCAGCAGTTCGGATGTGCAAGAAAGCAGGACTGGTCCTTGACATTCAAAGAGTGAGAACCTCCTAGGATTTGGGCTGAAAAGAGCTCTCTGCCTCACGCAAAGACATTGCAAACCCCTTCACTTGAGTTACTTGATGTAAAATATCTCCGCTCATTGGTGCTGGAGCTGCTAAATTGTGTTACTTTCTATAAATCCTTTCTGTTGTCAGTGGGTTGCCTCTTACTTATGGCCATTGTCCTTTTTGTTGCTACCAAGGAAAGAAACATAGCAGAGAGCTTTTGTTTAATGAGCCATCACATTTAAACATCATTTGTCTCAGTTGTTTTCCTTTTCTCATCTACCTTTGCTCATTAAACTCCACCCTGCTTGGCTGTTAACAGCATAATCATGGGGAGCAATAGCATCACGAGATTCCTTGTACCAGTGTGATGCAGCTACCCCTGCTGCTTTCCCACTATTCACCAGCTCTGATGGGTTTGTGCTTGCCTAGCATTAAAGCCAGGGTAGCAGCAGCTTCGGAGCCAGATTACTCCAAAGGCTGAACAGCTGGAACTGTGCTTCCCCATATGGAGCAGGGTTTCGGATGGATTTTCTTGGTCCGCCTGTGACGTTCACCTTGTCCTTTTGCACGTCTGTCGCAGCCAGTCACCAGCCCCTTGCCTCCACAGAGGGCGTGGGGCGAGAGAAAGAGCCATCAGTCTGCGCTGTACAGATGGCACATCAGTTGTTGCAACACTCAGCAGGGACATGGAAGAAAACAGAAGTGAGGTGGAGTGGTATTTGTGTCCCTCTGCAGAGGTGCTGCAGGACATCCCCCAGCATAAGCGTTCTCCTGTGCTTCCTTCCCTGGCCAGGGACTGCAGCAGTTCTAAGCCAGGCAACTGAGGGAAGCAGTAGCCTCACTAACAGGGCAAGGCTCTGGGACAAGGGGGCTGCTTGCTCCAGTCAGTCTAAGGCTGCAGATCCTAACCAGAGCTAGAGACATCAAATGCAGTTGTGATCTCCACAGTTCTCATCTTCATGTGCATGCTTGAATCTAAACCAAAAAAATTACCCTTACATTCCCAAACCTCTTGTTGTGTCAGTTTTGGATAGGAAGGGTACTCCTATTGACTCTTACCATTTTCAGCATGAAGAGCTGTAATGAAAACTCAGAGTCAGTGTCTGTTATCTACCTTCAAGGCTTAGGCTGCTCATCTCTTCTCAGCTGTCCAGGACATTCAGATCCTGATGGATGGCACTTTTCACCTGTGCGAGCAGTGCGAGGACCAGGAAGCTGCAGCAGTACCCAGCAGTCCCTATGGTTCAACAAGTTATCTGAGTGAAGGAACACGTGCAATGAGTTTAGTCAGCAGTTCACAGCAGCTGAGTAAGTCAGGGTGCCGGCAGTGGGAGATACCAACTGTGGAGCTCTCACTCTTCTGGCTCATGGACAAACAGCTGAGTCTGGAATAGCCATAAGTGGGCCAACGACCCTACAGTGCTAACGGGGGCCTTGTTAACACTGTTAGAAAGGCAGGTCCTGAAAGGAATTGGCCATGTCCTTCCATCTGCACCACCATTAGCTGGCTCTGTATGGTTCTTGCTTACACCAATCAGATTGAGGGTTTGTGCGGGATCTCATCAGAGGATAAATCAAAGACCCTAAGTTCAATAAAACAGGGAAGACTGGCTGTGGGGAAGACATTTCCAAGAACATATCGTAGCTTCAAATCGCTGTAGAGATGGTCAAATCTGAGGCTTCTTCCCAGACCACTAGGAATACTCAGCAGGCACCATGACGTCCCACCAGTTGGGAGGTTAACATCAATCTCAAATAAAGTCCATCTGCCATTTCTCCTGTTGTTCAACCTTCCTGTAAGCTGAAGGCAGCCAGGTCTGAAGATAAGCACATGTTTGGGGTGTGCATCTACCCATTCTTTACTAACCTACTGTGTGGCAAGTCTGCTTTGACCCATGGGTAACCCTGAGCATCCTTTCTTGGGCTTAATCAGCCATCACAACGACAAGCCTCACTAACAAAAGTATTCCTCTGGCAGAATGAGAAGCCAAGAAGCAGCACTTTTCCAATGGGTGGCAAGTGTGTTTCTTTGTCACGACCCCAACCACCCCTCACACACATGCTCACACAGCACTGAGACCGTCTTTCCCAAAGCAGACAGGTTGTGGCTACTTTCTGCAGTCAGCTCAGCCTCAGAAAGTCAGAGCTGAACATCTGCTTCTCCAAGGCTTAACACAACGAGCTCTATGAGTGGGGCTCAACCTCTTCCACAGTGCAACCCTACTCCTGTCTTACAGAGGGGCAGAAGAGTTGCAGCTCCCAAATACACACTAGATGTTCCAGAGCTCAGAGAGTTATGATCAGTGGTGCTGAGTCTAGTTGGAGGCCTGTAGCTAGCGGTGCTCCCCAGGGGTCAGTACTGGGTCCAGTCTTAGTCAACATATTCTTCAACAACCTCGATGAAGGGACAGAGTGTACCCTCAGCAAGTTTCCTGACAATATTAAACTGGGAGGAGTGGCTGACACGCCAGAAGGCTGTGCTGCCATTCAGCGAGCCCAGGACAGGCTGGAGAGCTGGACAGAGAGGAACCTAATGAGGTTCAATAAGGGCAAGTGTAGGGTCCTGCACCTGGGGAGGAATAACCCCCTGCACCAGTACAGGTTGGGGGTCGACCTGCTGGAGAGCAGCTCTGAGGAGAAGGACCTGGGAGTTGTGGTAGACAACAAGTTAACCATGAGCCAGCTATGTACCCTTGTGGCCAAGGCCAATGGTACCCTGGGGTGCATTAAGAAGAGTGTGGCCAGCAGGTCGAGGGAGGTTATTCTCCCCCTCTACTCTGCCCTGGTGAGGCACACCTGGAGTACTGTGTTCAGTTCTGGGCTCCCCAATTCAAGAGCGACAGGGAACTACTGGAGAGAGTCCAGCGGAGGACTACTAAGATGATGAGGGGACTGGAGAATCTCTCCTATGAGG
Source organism: Leptosomus discolor (assembly GCF_034619465.1). Classification (NCBI taxonomy): domain Eukaryota; kingdom Metazoa; phylum Chordata; class Aves; order Leptosomiformes; family Leptosomidae; genus Leptosomus; species Leptosomus discolor. The sequence goes on from NC_141391.1 coordinate 129,115,582, forward strand.
AAAGGCTGAGAGACCTGGGGCTCTTTAGCCTGGAGAAAAGGAGACTGAGAAGGGACCTTATCAACATTTATAAAAGGGCGGGTGTCAAGAGGATGGGGCCAGGCTCTTTTCAGTGGTGCCCAGTGACAGGACAAGGGGCAACAGGCACAAACTGGAGCACAGGAAGCTCCTCCTCAACATGAGGAAAAACTTCTTTACTCTGAGGGTGACAGAGCACTGGAACAGGCTGCCCAGGGAGGCTGTGGAGTCTCCTTCCTTGGAGATATTCAAAACTCACCTGGATGCGATCCTGTGCAACCTGCTCTAGGTGAACCTGCTTTGGCAGGGGGGTTGGACTAGATGATCTCCAGAGGTCCCTTCCAACCCCTTCTGTGATTCTGTGATTCTATGATTTTCCTCTCCCCTTTTTCCACTCACCTAGGTTGGAAACACTCATCCAGCCTTGTTAATTATTCTGTGTACCTTTCCTTCATATGAAGGCACTTTCATAACATCATGTCCGACACTGGCACAGCAGAGCTGATCCCTCTTTTATGAAGGGCTTGATCCAGAGCCAGGGAAGTCTCTCTTGCTCCTCTTTGATTCTTGTTGTCCAGATCCAACTTATTCTTTTAAAGCTACACTCTCTATTCAGCAATACCCTCTACATTTTGTCAGTGTAGGGAAATTTTACCAGTGTAAACTAGGTTATGAGACTAAAAACTAAGTAGTTTTACTGACAAATATATGGATAGAAATTCCTTTCCCCCTTTGTTTTAGTGATGTTTTGGAAGAGGCTTAAATTAATCCAAAAAGTCATTATTCTAAAAGAATGTCTTCAGGGGACATAAACCAATAGCACCTTAATTATGCTTGTATTCTCATTTTGATTGCTTTAATGTTTCTAATTACAGTGGTAACACTTTTCCCATTCAACAAGTCAGGAAGACAATTTGGCTCAACCAAGGAAACTGGAGCATGGGTTATGGGAGATATACATCACCTTCCAAAATGGCTTGATCCTGCCAGCTTGGAAAGAAAGGATGCTCTCATTGGCACTCTTGTTATTTCAGCCTGTTTTTCCTTCGGGGCACTGATGGAGTAGTGTTTCCAATGACAATGCAGTGGCAAGGCAAAAGCTGCTATTGCCACTTTTGGCAAGAAAACTTTGTGGGCATATGCAGAATCATAGAAAATAAAGTTGAAAGGAACCACAAAGAACGATTTCTTCTTTCCTTCCAGAAGAAGACAAGGTAATTTCAGCATGTTCATCCAAACTTCTCTACAGGCAGAAGGCCCTGAGCCATTTAATCCCGTGCTTTATTACTATACCATTAGTAAAGGCTTCTTAACGTCTAACCAGATTTTCCTTCTGTTTAAGCCAATTACATATTGTCCTATCCCCCAGGACACACAGCACCGATTATAACTTCAAAGCAGGTTAAGGCCAATACAAATTTAACAGTAAACATTGGGCTGTGAGCAAGGTATCTGAAGACTGACACTGATGTACACCTGGATGGAAGCCACAGCCCAGGACAATTTTTAAGGGGTCTCCATAGACAGCATAAAGTGCTAAAAAACTTTACCGCAGAAAATTTTAATCCAATTTGCTTAGACGGAAGAGAAGGATGGAAGCTTTTTCCTAATGCCTGCAAAAATGTGTTCCTCTTACATCCAGAAGAACGTTAATTCAGATCCCTTAATAACATAGTCTGAACTATAATTGGTTAGCAACAGATTATATTTTAGTAAATTTAATCCTAAGTATCTGACTCCACTTGAATGCTAGAAAGCTTTGAGTTTAGTGCTACCTAGCATCCTCTAGAGATATCCTCAGTGGCAGAATGACCTCTATTGGTGTTCTTTTCCAGCACATACCATGAAATGGTACCTCCAGTCTCCAAGGAAAAGGTCAGTTGGAAAAGGTGCCCACAGCTAACAGCACACCAATCTAAAATCTACTCCTAATTCAAGAGCGGGGTTGGGGCTAACAATTGGAGTGTACTGCTCCGTGCCATTCATGGCGAAGCAGATAAGATCTTCCAAACAGTGACCCATTTCCAAAAGTCAGCCTCTGAAAAGCCAGCATCTCCTCCAGCTGACAATCCCATTTCTCCCTCTCTGCTCCCGTGTATTTAAATTCACGTATTTCATATGTACCCACACATATTCCTCTCCATTACATTAATTCTACAGTGAGGACTGTAGAATTGTTCACGCATTTTACGAACATGTATTTGGTACAGAGCAGAGTATGGCTGTACTTCCCTTCTATGCCTCCCCAGTCTCCACCAATTTGGGAGAAGCAGCTTGAACCAGAGGTGGCATCTTCATATTTAAAAAGATCTCAGTGGATTGTCTTCCAGGAATTGGATGTGAAAAGAGTTTCTAGTCTCTCAGCTCTAAGAGAGCAGTGCCCAAGATTTAGGCACATTCTCATGGCCAGACAAGGGTTTTGTCACCATGCTATTCACTGCTGAGCCAAGACAGCCCATCTAAAAGAGCAACAAGGGCAAGGGAAGGGAAAAAAACCCCACAGAGGTCAACACAGTAATGCTTCAGACATGTGTATCACACGGTCATCAGTTCACCCCCATTTTCAGTCTTAGACCCAGACCCTGTGTGTGCCTAGGTCCAAACACAGAAACCTCTTTGTTTACTTCTGAAAATCCTGAATCCATGTCTTTAAAGGTCAGTGGACTAACTCCTCTGGAGTCAACATTCTCTTTTCCTGGTTCATTCTCTAATGCCCTCTGACTACATTCCAAGAAACTTGCCAGTGTCCGTCCTGCCCCCCTCCATCTACCATCTTAGAAAATCACCCCTTTCTAGCCACTGGCTCCCTCTGCTCCCAGGAAAGCACATCACGTCTGAATTCTGTAGGCACCAGACCGCTCCTGGTTCTGCAGAGAACAGTAGCTATCCAGTCAGGTGGAGCATGCACTTGTCCAAGCCCTGCAGGTTAGGACATTCATGAAAGTTAAGGTAAATTAACCAAAGAAGTGAAATGAATGCACATGAATTAAAGCATGTTAAGCCCTACATGGACATTTGGGGATAAAATGACCTTGCTTTGCTTTTGTTTAATTGTCACCATAGTGAAAAGAGGCCATTTTCCTTCTGTATCAGAGCACTCACGCAGAGGTTTAATGCACTTCGACTTCTGCGCATTAACTCACACCTCACACTAATTTGTCTTAACTCCGCATGTAAACAAGCCCTCAGAGGACTGGTTTTTTCCTCTCTCATGTGACAGTTCACTTTATCACAAAGTGAAATGTGTTGGAGAAAACTATTTGCAGTGAATTTTCCCTCAGTTGTGCCTGCAGTGACATCTTTGTTGTGAATTGCTGCAGAACTTCTCCCCCTGCCTAAGCTTTTCTGCTTTTTTTCCTCTTAAAAACACCTATAGTGGAACAGCTTATAATTAGTAAAGCAGCATTCCTCTACCAGGCAGATAGGGAACTACTGGCCTCATCTACAGGTGGGGTATGGAGGTCATCCAGGGAGATTAACTGCTAGGCTCTGGGTCACGCAGGATATCTGCAGTTGAGCATAGAAATCGTCTAAATCCAGGCCTCTTTTGCCCCTGAAAATGTCTTTTCTCCTCCCCTCAACAGATTTTTCCTCATTAGAAATAGTCGGCGAGCTTCTTCAAACCTTGGGAACACGACAGTTCTGCAGGAAAGAAAAAGAGAAAAATTACTGCCATCCGCATGACTCCCGTGCAGGGACAAATCTTTCCCTCCCTCTCCCCCTTTTCCTCCATTTCCCCTTTTTACTTAACAGCAGTAGGAGACCTTCACATTAAGATAGTGAACCCATCACAGTGTGAACAGACAAAGCCAGAGTGAGGAGGGAGGTGATGGAGGCTGAGACAATGTATTTTTAGTCATTTCGATGAATTATGGAGACGTGAAGTTGATAATTTATTGAAGAAGGGAAACGGGGGACTCTATGTAAATGTTTTCAGATGAATAATTAATGTGGCTTTCTAGCATCAGGGGGTCTTTAATTAAAGCCTCTGTTAAACAAGGCAAGGCAGACAGGCCCAGCTCCTTGCAGCAGCTAATTGCACCTTTCCCATGTACAGCGAAGAAGCATCATTTGCATCAATAAAAGGCAGATCCTACCTAGTTTGAGTGGCGGGAGGCTGTGGAGATCAGCTCAGAGACCCCAGGGCTGAGGTGGTTTGCATCACATTTTAAATTAGCTTGGCATACGGGCCAAATGAGGGGGTGTGGCAAAGCAAGGATGGAGGGGACACCGGCCACAAGGCTTTGAGGAATGCAGAAAGCCACTCACAACCATCCGTGGATTACAGCCTCTTCAAGAGGGACCTACTGACAGGGCTACCCAGGGTCTTTCTGCCACCAGGTGATACATTTGTCTTCCAAAAGCCTGTCCCGTACCCTGCCTGCCTCTGTGTCCCATGGCAAAAGATGGGTTCACAGTAGATGGGAGCACAGCAATAAGGCAGCGTTCACAGGGTGCAGTGGAGAGGTAAACCTGTACCTTCCCACTGCCTAGCTGCTGTCCTTATCTCCAGCATCCACCACAAGCACAAATCCCTCAGGTGAACATCATGCCTGGACTCTCCCTTCCTTCAGGGATTTCACAGCTGATGGGGAAAGGATGGGATGAAGGTTCACTGTGGACTTCAGTTGGAACAGAGCATCCCCTCCCTCTGGTGCCACGTGACAACGAGACAAAACTGAACCCTTCTCCCTCACAAGGGTTTGGCCTTCCAGAAAATCTGTAATTATTTCCCAAGGAAAAGTATAAAACCATGATAGCTTCAGCAATTAGAATGGGACAATTAAGGAGTGACAGAAACTGCCCTAGTTAATATCACTGAGGACCTTCCAGTATAACGCCAAATTTGTCTTCTTTAAACCCCTGAGGAAGAGCAGGTAAGCTTCCAAACAGGCGACAAGGTCTCCTTTTCCTGGAGAATATTCTCTAGGTTAGACACTGATTAAATAGTTTCAACACCTTGGCAAAGAAGCAGTGTCTCACAATTTTCATTCATTTTTATCACCAATAACATTCATAATAACATTACAAAGTGAGGAGGGAACAAGAAAGAGTTGGCTGAAACTTTATTTTTAATAGAAAGGGTTAAATCTAAAGTAGGCTAAACATGTTCCCGAAGCAAATATTTCCAAACGCAGAAACCAGTAACATGTTTCTTTTCTGCGTTGCCAAAGATGGGGCTGAAGGAGACCTCAAGGGGTTACCTAGTCCATGCCAGTCGTCCATGTAAGAGGTTCGCTTAACCTGCTACAGGTGTGTCCCCACTTTCTGAAACCATACTTGAGGCACTCCCTCTTGGCACTCAGCACAAAGGCAAACTGCAGAGCATCCCTCTCGGTTCTCCATAAACACCTGTTTCCAGGAAAGCACCGTATCTTCGGGACGACGAGCACACGTTTTCTGCTCGCCCACACCAACGCTCTCGACAGGTCTGACACGCTCCTGCGAGCTCGGTGAAGGTTTACTGCTGTTTTGTGGAGACAAAGCCCCGCAAGAAGGATGCGCTCGGAGCCCCTGCGAGCAGCTACGAGGCTCTGCTGCTCTCTGCTGGGAAATGCAGGCAGAGCCCTACCGAGAGGCCGTACTCGGGGAAAAGCTGGATTCGCCAGCACGCCCTGGCTTGGTCTCCGCACACAAACTCCCAGAGCTGCCTGTACGAAAGCAGACACCTTGGTGCAGGCTCCTCCTCAACGTCGCCGCTGTCGGAAGCGGGCTCGCACCAAAGGCTGCTGGTGTGGGAACAGCCTGGGTGCAAGCCAGCAGCCCCAGCCTGCCTCTCCTCCCCTCTCATCCCAGCCCTCTCTACCTCACGCAGGAGCCGGCTTCCTTCACGCTGCCATGTTGCGCTTACACCTGCTCTCCTCCCAGCCTGTAACGCATTTACTTTCTCGAAAACCCTCTGGACAGAGGGCAGAGCAATTACCTCACCACACAGTCAAGGAACCAACATGGGGGGCAACCGCGTGACCCACCCAGAGCCACAGGTCACCACCTGGATGCGCAGAAGGTGTCTCCCCAGCCTCTTCCTCACAGCCTGGTTCTTTGACCGTTGCTCCGTGCCACAAAGCTGCTCGTTGCTCTCCAGACCTCGGGAAGGCTTTAACTACAGCTGGCTGCAACCGTGCAAAACCACAGGTCAGAGAGTCTCGGAGCCACAGCACGCAAGGAACCGCAAGGCCACGGCCTCGGGTATCAGCTGGCTGCGGCAGCCCCGTGGATCATGCCAGCAGGCGAGCTTGCCGCTCCGGCCAGCAACCTCAGCCTGGGGGAAAGCCTGAGCCCCAACAGCAGTTCTGGCACGAAGGAGGGGGACGAATCCCCCAGCGTGGTGCTGACTGAGGCCCTCTGCCCCTTTAAGCAATGATGTTTAATTTTCCGATGCGTTTCATCTCATGCATCCCGTTATGGCTTTCAAGCGCTAGATGAGGTGACAGGAGTTTAAGACGGGTGTTTTCAGGATTTGGCTATTATCTATATATATTTACAGCTCAATAAAATAAGAGGAAATATTCAAAGTGAACTGACTGTGGAAAGTGATTTGTTCCAACTCTTCACTGCAGACTTGCAAGAAACCAATCAAAGAGGCTCAGGAGTGGTTTGAGCATAATTTATTAACCCAAAAGGGGCCGCATTGTTAACCAACATTATTTATAGGGAACAGCTCAACCATCTCCACTGAACAACTGTGTGATACTGCAGGGACAAATGCAATGAGTTACTACAGAGATAGGACAAAACCAGCAGCAGATCTTTGTTACAGCTGTTAGAAAAAGCATCCCCAGGAGACAGACACTGAATCTCTAACGGCTATCTTATTTCTCTGACAATTTATTTAAGTTTTAACTTAACAGCAGGAATGATAGCCACCGTTACACAGTGACTCCCAATAAAGGAGCGTATTGCTGAGCCGCAGCTGGTGTTTTCTTATTTATTTCAAAGTCTTTAAGTTCCAGACTTAGCATATGGTGCCATATAAATAATGATATAATAATACGTTTTCGCTTCCCATGTGCCTGGATAGAAAAAAGCCATGTGATTTATCTTACATGAGCATCGTATTTAAGGCATTATTTTGCTCAGAATTTTTAATGCTTTAAAATGCATCTTCTGCTTTTTGTAATCTGTTCTTTTGAAAGAATAAACAGAGCGGTGATGTTTATTTAATGGAGTCATTCATCTTACTTCCTTGTACAAAATCCTAGCTTTCCAGCCCCAGCATCCAGATCCCTGCAGTAGGCAGTGGGGTTGGAAACTGAGAGATCTGCTGTTTACCAATGAGACATAGATGAAAGGAAGACTTGGGGCTCAAGATTTACCCACAGCAGGATGCTATTTGAAGCCAGCAGACAGCTGAGTACTGCTTAGTCCCATCCAGTAAAGGATGGAGAGGAGAAACCCATGGGAGAAGTTCTGCAGGGAATCGTACTGTGGAGAAAACAGCACTGGGACGGCTCAGCACACAACTACACAACTGAAAGCAGATGCCTGCTTCAGTTACAACTGTAACTGCAGTTATTAGAGCAAACACGGCCCTTCCGAAGTATGACAGAGATCTAACAGTTTACAGCTTTTCTTTCAGACCCCCAATAAACTAGCTCTGTGAGCATTACAGCTGTGTACTAATACCTAGCTGCAGGGCAGGGAAGATCTCCTAACTCACACCACCACTGTTTCTGGAGGTTGCTGTCTCACTTTACAGACTGACTGGCAGCAAGCCCTCATCAAGCAAGAACTACTTCACAGCTACAAGGGCTGCAAACGTGAGCTTAAACACGCACAAATCACTGCAGGACAAACTATTTCTAAGGGATGTACAATATAAACTAGGGAATATTCTGCCTACAAACTCAAGCCTTCCCCATTGGTCCACAGCTCCTAGAAGAAGTCTGCCAGGGTCCACAAACCAAAGACTGACAATCCTGAGCACCAGGCAGTATACTGTACCCTCTCCCATCACGTGAGGACAGGATAATCAGTGGAGGTTGAAGAAGTCAGATCCTGAAATCTCCCCGAGAGCCCACCCAACCAACTGTCTAAGACCCTTCAACAATTTTACAGATTTTTAACCCCACATCTTTCAAGACCTTCCCAAGTGAACACAGACCAAAAAAAACCCACTCAAAAAGCCAGCAGGCCCACACTGTCTGGAACCATCACAGCCACGTGGGAAAGCGGGAGAGACAAGATGGGCTCAGAGGAGTTGAGGAATGACCTGGCATCCCATGACTGCAAACAGCAGTGCTCCAGTGCAAGATGATCTGAGTGGTCAGCATGCCTGAGGATGTGGACAATGCTGTCATGAATCTAGTACTGCAGCAGTGGGGAAGCTGTTTCTCTTAAAAGGTCAACAGCGTAACCTGAAAAAACACACACAAACCGAGCTGCTCTGAATGGAAGTGACACTTGTTAGTTCAGCACAGGTTTTGAAGTCCTGTATCTCCCTCCCTCTCACCCGCCATCAATGCCCATAGCAGCTTCAGCCACTCATGTTTCAATCCCAGCTCTTGTCACACTGGAGCATGAACCAGAGTACTTCAGATGCTGGTTACTGTGGTAACCCAGCACAGCTTTCATCTTTACTCCTTTCATCTCCTCTTTGGGGGAAACTGGCAATCTGTTTATTTGCTTTTTCTGACAAAGCTGATCATGCAGCACGCCAGCTGTCAGGATCTGTGTAAAACTGAGGAGAGGAGAAAGGACCTCTCACATGACTACACATCTAAACATTTCTCTCGCCACACTACTACCCTACCTCTTGCTTCCTTGCATCTCTTTACAAGCTATGTGACATTCCTTTTCCATCTGCCCCTCCGTGTACAGCTTGTCTCTGTCCTTCTCCAGGCCTCCTCACTACCACAGTACTTTAACGGGGCCAGCATGAGCAAATGGCTTCCCTGGCCTTTCTTGCACCCTTTACAGGAGCGCGGTTAAGGCCAAAAGGCCACTGGAACGCACAGCGAGGTGACTCGGCTCCCAGCAAAACGAAAGGCCGGTGGCAGGTTAGGCTACGGGCAACCCCCACGCCCACCCCTCTGCCAAGGGACCCCTCACTTTCACCAGGCCGCAGGCAGCGGGCGGCCCGCACAGAGGGCTCGCTGGCTGCCGACACGCACCAAAAGACCTCTCCAGCTGCCGCGGGGGAAGCATAACGCTGCCCAGCGGGCGGCCGCCGAGCACGGGCCCGGGCCCGGGCGCCGCCGCGGCCCCTCGTAGCCCCTCACGCCCCGCCCACCGCTTCCGCCCTAACCCACGGTAGTAGCGCGGCGCTCGCTGCCCACGTGACCCCGCCGGCACCGCCCACCGGAACACGGAGAAGCGGTTTCCCTGGCAACCCCTCCCCCCCCCCCCTCGCCGCCCCCGGCGTCTTCCGCCTCCGCTCCCGCCTACGGCGAGTGAGGAGCGGCAGAAAAGGCCGGCACCGGGGGAGGCGAAGTGGGATCCTGCCCTGCCATGGAGACGCGGGGGCTGGTGAGGGAGGGCGCGGCCCCGGCGGCTCTTCCCCCGCGCACAGCCAGCCCGGGGGTCGCCCCCACGCCTTCGCTGGCTGCACCAACCTGCGCTGTCCCCGAGTTCCCCATCCCGGCCTCCTATGTCCCCAGGCCCGCTGATCCCTGCGACCTACTGCCCCCCACCAACGAAGGGTCCTGCTCCCCTGTACCCCCTGCTCCCAGGCACAACCCTTCCCAATTACAGGGATGGGTGCAGGTCCTGGCCCCCCTCCCCGGCTCCCCGTCCCTGCCCCCTGCTTCAGGCAACACAGCTGTAATTAGGAACCCCAAAACTTGCAAGCAGCCTTCATGGCACCTCCTCTGCCCCAGGCGGTTTTGGGATGAGGGGGAGAAATGGGGCAGAACCCTTCCTGAACTCAGTCAGAGGACTAGGAATGGGAGCTTGGAGTACAGATGCAGCATAGTCCACAGCCAGCTACTCAAGGGAGAGATGGATGAAGCCTGCCCAAATTTCAGCTGCTTGCTGTCAGGGAACTAGGCCAGGCCTGCACCAGGCAGGAAGGCAAGCCAGGAGCTGAGGGGTGATCTCAGCCCAGGCAGGGCAGAGCCTTTAACAGGGCACAGGCCCACAGCACTTGGGCACGGTGCTGCTAAGAGGGCTTACCGACAGTTCCAAACACAGCAAGGTAGAGTCGGGTCTGGGATCCACCCAAGAAACTTACAGCCAGAGACAAAGCTACCTACAATATACACTTAGAGTGCCCCTGGGGAAACCAGTCAGTAAGTGAGGATCAGGCGCAGGTACAACTACTGCAGAGCTCAGACTAGATCTGAAGGCTTGGGCCTGAGCTTAAATTGAGTTCCTGAGCTCATGGGCAGAAATTGTGCGTGGGACAAAAGTCACAGAAGTTAAAGCCTATGAGTGCATGCTCTAAGAGGGGGTGCAACATATTTGCAGAAGGGTGTAGTGATGGGATGTATCTGGTCTGCAGGGCTACATGTTTAAAATATTCTTTGCTCTTTATTTGTTAAATATTTTAGCAAGAGCCCAATGATCATATCGAATCTGAAGTGGAGCAGTCTAGCATCTCACCAGCTGCTGAACCGTCTGAGGACCAGACACATGTAGTTGAATCCCCACCATCACTGGATGACCTGCCTGGGGTTGAAACACCAGCATCTGCAGACCAGCCATCTGTAGTGGAATTGCCAGTGTCTGCAAACCAGCTGGTTGTTGAGAAACCACCAGGTTCTAAGGACCAATTACCTGTTGTTGAATTTCCTGCATCCAGGGAAAACTCACCTGAAATTGGATCACCTGTGGGTGAATTGCCAGGTTTCAAAGTCAAGACGTATGTGTCCGACTCCGCACAGGCTGGCAGTAAAACACCTGAGGCTGTGTCATCGGAAACTGTAGTCAAGCCAACAGAGAATACATGTGAAATACTGGAGCAGCCAATGGTGTACGAAGACCCCTTTGAAGTCTCCATTAAGTACCTGGAGAAACATAATATTCTGCAGATATTTCAGGTGAAATATCTCTTTCCCTTCTCCCTCCAGAGGCATGCTTGAGAAGCTGGGCCTAAAGTTAGCTTGAACCAAAGTATCCCTTCCCTGGATCCGTCCTTGTCCTTTGCTTTCTTAAGCATAAACTTAAGAAAAGCAGTAGAAAAGGACTCTTCATCATCTTTGGGGACTGAAAGAGATGCTTGCTTTTTAAAATGCAGCTAGTGTTGGAGCAGAAAATGCAACCACCCATCTAACCAAGGATCAATACTTCTTTCCTTCTGTCTATCTTTGTCTCAGGACATCACAGAAAAACTGGTGTATCAGAAGCCAGATGACCCCTTGGAGTTCATGTTGCTGCAGGTATGGTGTCTTGCTGAGGCTCAGCGGGGACTGTCTGTTGGGGCCACAGCAGAAAGCCAGCTTTGCTGAGCACACCAGAAACAGGGTCAACCCATGACACTTCTAACTATGTGTCTGCTCACCTGGGAGGGGCAGCAGCCGAGTGCCAGAGGTGTGAGGGACCACATGTGCTCTAAAAGGAGAGAGAGGAACGGGATGGGAGGGTGGGTGTGTGGAAGAGCCGGGTATGGGATGAGTGTGCCCTGGAGGACTGTTATCTGAGAGGCGAGGGAAGCTTAGGAACAGAGATAGGGTCCCTCTGTGTCCCTGTGACCATTCTCCAGCTCCCTCTGTCCCACTCCTCAGAAGAGCTGTCTCTGCTGATCCTGCAGGGTATTAAACCACAGGAAATTCAGAGTCTGTGGAGTGAGGTGATAGTTTGGGAGTGAGTTAGGAGAAGTGTGGGGAGCTCCTTGGGCAAAGGAGGAGGTTAGAGGAAAAACAACAGGCAGAAAGAGTGTTTTCCTTCACTTGCCCTCTAGTCAGTCAGGGGAAGCACCACCTTTGCGATTTGCTGCTGGGTTCATGCCGTACCGAATGCAGAACCTGCAGAGGAATGGCAAGGTCAGTTCTGGGCACCAGTGGTAAGGAAATAGGCCCCCCAATGACCTTTCTCCTTTTCCTTTTGCTCAGGTGCAGTCTATGATAAATGCCAGGCAGCCAGAAATGGAGGGAATATTCGAGGGGAAGGAAGATGCAGAGGTGTTTCTGGAAGAGGTCCTGCACACTCCTTTTGGCCCCTACTGACCTTGCTATTGTGGCATTGCATGGGGCCTTCACAGCACCATGCTTTTGTAGTCATTGGCAGTAACTTGGAACCAGTCTACTTGTATCTCTGTTTCCTGATTTTTCTGTTCTGTGTGGTTGTTCTTCCCCTTGGATTTAAATCCTGCAACCAAGTATTGTTTTGGATGCACAAAACTCAAATCTTAAAGCGTGCGTGGACCTGCCTGCATGCACATATGGCACATCTTGAAGCAGCAAGTCTGCTGAACTTTTATGCAGTCTCTGCATACAAGTGCATAAATCCCACATTAGCCCACTCCTAGACTCTTCTTTGCCATGTAGAGAAACCTCACAAACAATGCAAGCACAAAGGCAAGTAGAATTAAAAAGCAGCCCTGGATGACACACAGTCCTCTCTTTTCTCATGCTGCATTGGTGGCTTACTGTTTCCAGCTACGCAGCAGTGCCAGTGCCCATTTAATACTCTGAGAGGCTGGGTCTGTGGCTTTCCCACTGCCCCCAGAGCTCCTCTGGTGCAAGAAGCTCTCTCTCTGCCTCTTCCACACACCGGGCACAGCTGTCTCACCCTTAACCATCCGTTCTGGGTTCCGATCACGCTGCCTTTTGGGGTTGCCCTGCTTGCATCATTGTAAGTACAGTGTATATTTTGATAAACAGAAGAGTAAAGCAACAGTTGCATGCATCCTCTGTGGCTTCAGAAGATATTGTCAGTCAGGAACGTGGGAGGTGAATAAAACTAAACAAATGAAAAACAAGCACTTGGTAGCCCAGGGAATTTAGTCAAGGTACACTTTGCAAACACATCTTTTGAACTGCTTTTTATTCTCAAAACATTTAGAGTTCTCATTTTCATACTATCCAAGTGTCTGCTTCCACCCTGTGAAGAAAGTTTGTCTGTCTTTTTCTTGTCTCTTGCCTGAAGATTATTGAAAATGTGCAACGGAGCATACTGTTATTTTGGCTTCATTTCATGTGTATGTGCAGTAGATGCCAGAAAGTTTTTTGCCGCTACAGACTTTTCTCTTTTTTTAGGCAAGTGCTCTAATTTCCTGGTGGATGGTAGTGTATTCCCAAATGACTGTCTCTATGGCTATGAAGAGAGCACCATAGAAACTTATCTTCTATCTATCTATTTTCAGCTAAAAGTCCGATGATTATATTGTGTGATACTACACAGCAGAGCCTGGATCCAAAAAGTCTGGGGATAACAGAGGCAAGTACTTGGCATACAAAATCTGTGTCTGAGAAGAGTTGCCTTTCTATCTAAGGTTCTCAGAAAAGATCAGTTAACTCACGTGTTTCCAGGTTAAAGGCAGCTAAGCAGCCGTGTCAATTGTAGGGCAGGAAGGTTTTCAAGGTGACTGTGCGCCTAAAGATGGCCCAAGAGTCGTAAAATCTTCATGGGTTTCATGAGGTTTGATGTAGACTTAGGCATCCAAGTCCCACTGAAGCAGTGAGATGGTTTTGAAAGCCCTACTTCAGCAAATGGAAGAATTGGATACTTAATGAAACAGAAATACTGTTTTTCAGCCTGATATGTTTTTGATCAAGAATTTTTAAGCAGCCCTGTGCATACATCCCCTGTGAATGTAAGAGAAGTGCTAATGCACCTCTCTGAAACAGGAAATACATGGAAGACGAAGATAGTGGCTGAAGCCTTTTCATCTCTATGATGGTCGCTTGTCAGCATGGTTTCACAAGAGATGGAGAAATTGGCATGTCTTTGAATTTTCTTGTAGAAGAGGATTAGGGTGATTTTGGGTACAGCCTTACTTGTGAATTTCCTGCAATCATTTGTGTGTTGTATTTTGTTGTTCTCTTTTACTTATGCAAAACTTTTGACTTGTAATATGTTCTGGGACTATAGGTGTATGGCCTCAACTTTATGTTAGCATTAAGGGAGTTATGCAGGGAAAGATCCTTAATTTCTCTTTCAGGTAAGTTGAAGTGAGCTGGAAAGTAACCTTACAGGTGACAGAAATTTTGCAAGAGAGGCACTACCCAGTGTTCCTCAGGAATCTCAGGGCCAAAATTTTCCTTTGGTGGCCTGGTCACCTTATCTCATGCTAACAAAGTTGCTGTGCTGTAGCAAGAAGTTGTCCCCAGTGCACGTTAAGAGAGAGCAGCTGTCTTTTCTGTTTCGCACGACCCAGGCCCCTCTCCTTGGAGGAGCAGCAGTTGTATAGAAGTGAATGAGGCGGCGCTCAGGACAGCGGTGCAGGCCTGGAGTTGGCATGTGTAGATGGCAAGGGACTGTGGAAGGCAGTAGGCCAAGGACAACCCTTCAGCTTTCACAGCCTTAGGGAGGGAGTGATTAGCTCTGAGCAAGGGCTTTGACCAGAAATCTTGGGGAACTTATCATGAGCTGAGAAGAAATGTCACTTCCTTCTTCTCAAGCCTCTCAGATGATTGGATTGTATTTTTTCAAGGAAAAAATGTCCAGGAACTTAGTTTTATGTAAACAAAAAGCTTCCTCCAGAAGGTATGCAGATTATTGTGCTTAAGGTAGTGCCACACTGCTGTCCTTTTTGATTTGCTTCAGAATTTTGCTGAAAAATACACCTTAGCTCAAGAAAATTCTACCTCACGTTAAGGCACTAATGCACCACTTCTGTTTGTGGGTATGAAGGCTTTTCCGCAGTGAAGAAAAGAAAAAGATTTTAAATGGCGACATTTATTGTAGTCTTAATTCCAGAGTGACTGCCCCTTTTCCATAATTTCTTTCCCAGATCATTAGATCTGTGTTTCTTCTTCGTAAGTGGACATTTATCAACATGACATTAAACTGTCATTAAATTTCTTGCCTTGGGTGCTCTGAAGGAATTAACAGTTCACTGTGTGTAACCGAAACTATTCCATATAAGTCCTTATAGCACACTAGTCACAGTATATTTGAATGCCCTCCAGTAGTGTGCTAAGCAACGTGACTAACATCTGTTGTTTGTTCTTCCTCCTCTCCATGAGGGAGATGTCTGTGCACTGAAGTGCATTCTTTTTAAAAGGGTGTTTTGTTTTTTTTACCCACACCTGTGTATTTCTGTGTGCTTCTAATGGATAGGGATAGGTCATGGAGTGGAAGGTGGGGAGGCTGGAGGTAGTTTGTAGTTCCCAAGGGTGTTTCCTCCTTAGTTTGGACTGGGCACTGAGAAAGCCCAGTATTTTCACAGATGAGAATTTTTTGTTGATCTATGGACTGGCATAGAAGCATGGCATCCATTTCAGCTGCCAAATAGCCTGGTCTTATGGTGTGCAGACAGTTTTTGTTGTGAGCTTTGAAATCCCACAGAAGCAGGATGCAGAGGGGCCAGCCAGAAAGAAATTGTAGTCACCTTGAAATAGGTGTCTTGGCAGAAAAAGAATCTGGTATTTTAATCCATCTTTGTATGAAACTTAGAATGACTCAGATACCCCAAGCAATACTAAAGTTGCCTGTGTACTGCCTCTAACCAATTAAAAAAAAAAAAAGAAAAGAAGAAGTTGTAACTGCTGATTAAAGATCCTTTGAAAAGTTCACACACTCTGCTCCGCTTCTTAGTTACGTGAAGGGCACAAGCAGAATAGTTCCTCAATGGCCAGCCACTTACAGCATGAGGCATTTCATTGTGGCTCGCTGGATATGAATCATTGCTACGTAACACCAACTTTAAGCTGGTTTAATGCCATTGATTTCAAAGTTTCGCAACCATGTGAAACTTGAAGTAGGCATTTAAGGCAAATATTTTGTTTGGAATCACCTGGACCAACATTTAAAAATTATTCTTACAAACTAGGAGGCAGGATCCATATTAAGTTTAGGGCATTTGTAAGAACAAGAGGCGACCTCTGTCCTTCCTCCTTCCCATCCCTCAGCTTATCTTCTAACATAAAACAGGAAACAGAGGTAAATAAAGACATGTGGAACAGCACAATTGTTTGTTAATGGGAAAAATGCATGTGATACCTGCCCTTGAAGAAAAATGGTTGCCACCTTGAGGAACTTTTGCTGTTTGGACAGATGAGTAGACATCAGGGAGAAGTCTCTATTAAATGCAGGCAAGTGGTCAGGGAGCCAAAGATTTTTAACAGTGACTCAAAATTGCATAAACACCATGGACACCACGGGAGTCCCTTTGAAGAGTGGAGCAATGCCTGCTCTATCCCACTATTGTTTAAGTTTCCCCTTGGGTCTAGCATAATATCCTGCCTCTTTGCAAAGAGATTCATGGAAGGGCAGTGTTGCCAGTTTGCTGAAACCCCACAGTACTGAAAGCAAGTACTGCTCACTGGAGAACCCAGCTCGTGGCCCTGTTGTTTGAATCCTTGGTAGCATAACACAGCTATCTTGGGAGACTCCTTGACCATGGTGTGATGCTGATATAGATGTTTGACATGGCAGATAGGAGTGCATATGGAAGAAGCTCAGCCTGTTGTTGGGAGCAACACTCCCTACTTTTTGCCCTATTAGATGTCTAAATGTTTCCAAATGAAGAGCAAAGATCTTCAGAAAGGTAAGAGCTGGGCAGGGTCCAACACAAATGTAGATAGAATCACTTTTCGTAGTTACCTTTCATAGACCTCTTAGAATTTGTTCATAAACCTTCCTGACTCTTCAGAAATCATGTGTTGAAAACCGGCGCTCGTGTAGCAGGTTAAAAAGCATCTTGATGAAAAAGAAGGGTGAAACGTCACCTTTCCTATGTGTGCCCATGAGAGGGCAGCACAGACCGGCTGAGCCTTCGCTGAAGGCTATTGAGGGGCGGGGAGACCAACTCAAGAGTTCTCCAGCGGTGAGTGCTACAAGTAGAGAAGAAAAGATCCACGTGAAAGGGCTGGATGGCCCAAAGCAGAGCTCCATCGCCCGCCTGAAACTAAAACCCAGGTACAGCTGGGTACAGGGTTGACTGGGTCAAAGCCCAGGCACACAAGAGGGTCTGAGTCTCACAGACTTCTCAGGGGAGTTCACAGTTACCGAAACCTAGTTTCAGAAGAAGAATATTGGACAGTGCCTACAGTTCTGTCAAAGCAATGCGTCAGTGTGAGACATCAACCACACCCTTGCCAAGGCAGAGTCTGTCACCCCAGGAGCACTGTAAACTTGCCCAAGGCATGCGTGCTGTTTTTCCATCCCAGTGCTCCTAAGCACTGCACCAGCCAACACCCCTCTGCTATTCCTCTTTCCTCCTGCTGCCGAGACTCTTGAGATGCAGCTTTAGCATGACCGTCCTCCCTCTTTCTCTTGGGTGCTCCAGCCCTCTGGCAAAGTGGATAGGGAGATGCTGAGATAAATGAGATATAAACTTGCAGCCCTTGGCTTACAGCAAGCGTGTTGGAAACCAGATAGTGACAGGCAACCGTATGTAGATGGCAGTGCTCCACTGCCAGCCCATTACAGCCTCCCAGATCAGGAGCAGCTAATGCAGAGGAGGCAAGCAGGATGGATTTGGGAGGAATGAGATATGCCCAAGCACCCTTCAATAGTGAGTTGGAACAATTAATGTGAACAAATTTCTTTGGCCCCTTGCAAACAAGCAGCAAAGGTCCCTGAACAAGACCTCTTCTTTCTACCATGTCGTGGCTTGTGACTGACACCTGATCTTGGAGGAACAGTTTTTAACCATCAGCAAGAGCTATGCAGTTGCTAGGTCCAGACAGAACAGCTTGTTCCCAGTCTGTTAGATGAAACTCCACTGAACCACCAGCACCAAAGGACCGTCACAGTGCCAAGGCCATTCAGGAGGTGGGACCACATCCTAATAGATTGACACTGATATACGCAGTCCTTCAGAGGCCAGAAAGCCCTCAAATTCACAACCAAGGGTAGTACGGAGACCCCTTCTAGCAGACCTTCCCTGGACAATGTCAGCCTTTTAAAGAAGCCATCTAAAACACAAGCAGAAAATTTCTGTCTTCTCAAGTCTTTTCTCCTGCTATGTATTTTGCAAGATCTTAGGCAATCCTTTGCCCAGGCACGGTGAGGTTTCTGGCCTCCTGTGAGCCTTCCCTGTGATCAGGCTACTGTTCAGAGTGAGCTGGACAGCCCTCATCTGAAGCTGAGATTCAAGAGGAAGCCATGTCCCATTTACTGACCCTTTTACGCCATCAAGGGTGTTGGCTGAGGAGCGCCAGTCTTGCAGGGCTTGGCTCCCCCTCCCTGCCAGGAGAAACTCCTGCCGGTGGGAGGGGAGCCAGGGCAGGGCTTGACCTCAGGGCTCCCCCAGGCTTCTCCATGCTTGTTTTATCTTCTGGTCTCTGCCTGTACAAAAATGTGACCTTTAGGTTGGTGAAAGACCTAGGTGAGATCAGCATCTCTAAGATGCAGATATTTTGGTCTGGGTTTTCCTTTGCAGAAATTAGCCTCAGGCATGTGATGAGGCTCTCCTATTAGTTTCCTTCGTAGTCAACAGAGTAAAGAGGCATCCTTAGGGGGAGATTTAGAGCCCAAATATCTCTGTGTGTACAAGAAGGCACCCTGAGGGTCGTCTTTATTAACGGTAGTAGCAGCCAATAGAGATTAGCCTTTATAAACATCCACTGTTTCTCTAAGCTTTTGGGTTGAGACCACTGAGGAAGGGAGCCACAGCAGCTGGCCTAATTGTTAGCAGTGGGGTACCAAGATTATTTTGTTGCTGCCTCTATCCACATGTGCAAATTTCACTATGAGCACTATCCCAAAACTCCCTGGGGAAGCAGTTCCCTGCCTGAACCCCATTCTTTACCAGACAGAGCAGCTTCCTCCGAGCTGTTTGTCCTTTCTGCTTGCTTGCTTGTCAGAAGAAGAAACAGTCGCTTCTGAAAGACTGAAAGTACAGATTTTCATGCAATCACATGATTCCCCAGTAGCTTGGGCTTTATGCAAACATGGTAATTGCAAGTCTTAACAACACTAAAATACAGACAGGGTTATAAGCTCATGAATAAAACTACCCTATAAAATTAGAAAAATAAGGTGTATCTCTCTCCTTCCCCAAAATACGAAGAAATCCCAGTCCTTGAGGGTGTGCTTTTTAGCGCTCCTCTTAGGAATGAAGAGTGCAATGCCATATTTCTGGGTGTATTATACATTGCCAAATGCAAAATACCAGGATTACCAGTGTCAAAAAGGTGCCTGTATCTGGGTTTTCTGTAACGCACTTCACCAAGATATCTGAGGTTTTAGAAAGAAGTTACTTGCTGCATTCCACATTATGCTAAATATATACATACAGTTCTGCTTTTCAGTCTATATGTTTGCAGGCTTAGCTGAGTGGCTAGCCCAGCGATCCAGTGGTTTATCCTAACCCACTATAATTAGCCCATGGTTGTTGCTAACGGTATGCCATTTGTCTCCCCACACTCAGCACTGTTTGGTAAACAATTTCAGGGATGGAGCTGCTCTCCCCTGATCTCCCTAGGTGGTGTTCACGTATTTATTCTCCGCACCCTGCAGTTATTCCTCTCTCTTGAGGCCAAGAGGTAGAGAAGTGGCAAAAAAAAGAGCAAAAATGTTGCAGAAAGGAGGAGGCAGCTGTAGCAGAAGCCACGGCCTGGCTGGGGAGGCAGGAGGCAAGGCTGGCGCGAGGCCAGGCCAGCTGCAAACCCAAGGGGCGCAGTGGACATCTGTCCCCCACGGCCAGCATCCTTGCCCCCCGTTCGGGTGCATCGAGACAGGAGAGGAGGTGGCCTTGAGGAATTCCCTTCTCCTCTGGGGAGGAGCTGGCTCCTGGCCACGGCACGTGGAGGGCTTGGGCAGCAGGCGTGAGCCTCAAACCCAAATCTGGCCGAGGGAGGGAAGGTCAAACTGCGGACTGGGTAGCAGCTGTTTGCAGCCCTCCCAAGAATGTGGGAGCAAAGCCGGGTGGCAGGAATTGGGGCTGGGGCCGCTGGTGGCAATGCCCTCATGGGGAGGTCGCTGACCCAGCCGATGAGGTGGGGACTCTGCCGGGAAAGGCGGCAGCCCCTCTGCCTGTGGGCAGTGCTTTTGCAGCGCGCTGCGGCAGGGATGCTCGGCTCCGCTCCTGGCAGTGCTGCCGTGCACTGCTGCTGTGCGCTGGAGGGACGATCAGCAAAAATGTCCCCCTCCCTGGGACAAACAGACAGTGTGTGTCAAGCTGAACCTGTGCCCGGGTGCAAGGGCTCGGCCAGCACTGCAGCCACACTGCTAGGGATGTGGGATTTCCTGAGCCCTCTCCCTTAACCGTGAGATCTGATCTTCCTATGCAACATTGCAAATGCAGTTAGGAGCCTCCTGTTCATGGATGGAAGTGATTCCTTCCTGGCATGAGACAGTCACAGAAATTACTCCTGGCACCCTACTGCTTTGACCATAACGTCCTTTTCCTCCCTGTGCGCTCGCTCCCTCCCTAATTACTCCCTCTCACATTCTTTCATTCTTAAATCATTATTTCCATTCTACGAAGAAAAGAAATTCAAAGGATGCAGGAAGGTGAAAAAAGTATTCTGAGAGGTTAGGAGCAGGGCCAGCCTGTTGGAATTACCCGCAGCATCTAATCAGCCCTTTTCAGCAATTTTTTTCTCTGTTTGGGCATCCTCCAACATCCCTCCCATGCCAATTTTGAAAAAACACAGCATACTTCATGACAGGCAAGTTCTCACATTGCCCTGTCACCCATACAGCACGTTGCTATAGTCAAGTGATAGATCTCGTGAGAAATTTCATTTTCCACCTCCATCTGAAAATAGGCCAGGCTGTGGCCTCAGCATCTGACTGTCCCGCCAGATGAAACCCCAAATTGTGATGTTTCTTCACTCTTTAACCCACATGCAACAGAGGTGTGCACATATGTGGACCTATGTCTGGATATACATGAGGAATGCACATGAATGTGTGGATTTGCACGTGTGCACATACATGTGTATGTATGTATGGCTCTGTGAGGGGGTGTGTGCACTCTTTGAGTGTGTAGCATTCACAAGTGCAACAGCTTACACAAATGTGTGGGTCTGGCTATATAGAAGTGTTGGCATGTTCTCATCTGAAGTATGCCAGCATAGATGCAGGCCTACAGGGGAGGATAAAGCAGCTGTAGGCACCCCACTGGAAGTGCCCGTGGTGACACCACTCCCATTGCATGGTTTGTCAGCCCCGCTGCACTCCCTTGCTCAGGCAACATCTCTGTCTGACCCTCTGCTCTGCACACAAATTCGTGCAAACCCATAGTCTGCCCTTAATAACATACACCCCAAAAAAAGGACAAACAAAAAAAAACCATCCCAACTGTCTCCTTCCCAATACCAAATTTCTCTCTGGATATCACCAAAAAATAGTCTTACCCAGCAAAACAAAAAACTACTAGCAGCCAAATGGTGATGGCAGCTTGGGATTGACCACCGCCCTCCCCAGCCTTACCCACTCTTCCAGCCCAAACAAGGACTCACACTAACACACTTTTGCAGCTTCCTGGACAGGGCTATGGAGCAGCAAGAGCTCATCTGCACCACTCCCAACAGCCACTCTCAGTGCTGATGACTGGCAAGACCATAGAATTTACCGTCAGCTTCTCCTCCCCTCTCTCCTCTTTCCTCATCTTCTTTTTCCAAATCAGCATTTCCGTGCTTGCTGCCTCTTCTCTCCTCCTGGGTGGGATGTAGAGGAGCGTGCTACTGTGGCAGGGCTTGTGCCTAACCCCTGCCCCATGACTTGCCAGGCTGTGACACTCAGGAGATGCACTGCTTATCCCCCCACCAGCTGCTCTCAAGGTCCAGCAGCGATGATGGGAGCCTACCTTCCTAGACCCCAGCACACCAGTCAGCATGAAACTCATGGTCCCCCCCAGCACTGCACAAAGGTGGGGTGGTGACTGCACCCAGCTGGACTTCAGATGTAGCGAGCACAAACAGTGGGTAAGCAGGTAAGAGTTATTTAGGTCTAGACACATCTGCATCCCTACTCTTGAGCACCCAAGTGACAAATTTGTTGTCTCTGTCTACTAGATCAGATAGGCTGCAATGGCTGGGTCTTCTTTTGCATATCGCTGTGGTACTTCATGGAGCTGGAAATGCCAAAGGCACTGTCTTTTTCTCAGGGTGAAATCGCATAGGGATCTCATGGCAGAGCTGGATCTCTCTTCAGTTGTCTCCAAGTACCATCTGGATCCATAAAATGTTAGAGCTATTGCAGTTCTCACTAATTTACCACAAGGATGGCTACCAAGGAGATATATATGTATACATTCTTTTGATGCTTGCTTTTATCTTCTGAAGGGCTCTAAAAACGTGAAGCTCCCATCACCCTTTCCCAAGCCCTTGGTTTTTGCACCAGCAGATGAAGAAGATCAAGCACAAGCACCTGCCCTTTTGCCAGAGACTTGCTCAAGGCTCCAGTAATAGGAATCTTGACTTTTGGCAGGCTTGTACTGGAATGAGTGAGGGAGAGGAAGGTGAGACATTCCTTTTCTGCTTTGCTCCTCAGCCTCAGCCCCTCTCAGTTTATCACAGGCCAACTAATATATATGCCTGTGCTTGACTTTGCTCAGTCTTAATAAGACTGAATGTGTTAAAAATCCAGAGGGCTGAAGGAAATGCAAGTCTCCCCACTTTTCACGTTATCCATAGTGTCTTGCAGAGTAGCCAGTGCCTACATTTCTGTTTCAAAAAAATTCCCAAGCTAAATAAAATGAAAATGGATCCAATGCAAACCACTGGATTTTCCCCATGAAACACAATTAAATGAAAACATTAAAATTCAATTACTCTCTTTTTCTAGTCAGTACGTTCTTCTTATACCCATGTTCAAACAGCAGTCCAGCAATCCTAATATTTATATTTACGTCCTTCCAATTTGCCCATCCTCTTTAAAGTTCAAGTATCTCTAACTAGTGAGTCATTCATCCACCCTTTCGAGAGTATAATAATACAAATTCTTTAAAGCTTTGTGTTTTTGGCACAGCCGCATTCCGATACGATCTAAGAATCACAGAGACACCCTCCAGTCCCAGGAGGACTGGGGAACAGGTTTGGCTAGAAAAAAAGTTTTCCTCATGTGATGGGCACCCTACCAATCACACAGCACTTTGCCCAAGCAACCTGGGCTCTTTAAAGCCCAGAGAAGGTGGGAGAAAGGGGCTTTTTCAGCTTTGCAGGTGGGTCGGAATTTCTGCTGGGAAGCATCACAAGAAGGAAGGGGTGAGTGCCTTGCTTTAGTCATTGTCTTCCTCTTAATGAGGCACGTCAGCGACAAGTGTCTGTTAGGAGAAAAGGGAGCTTTTATGTTTAATGGCTTTTATTTTAGTCCCTGGGCTGTGTTTAGTGTGTGGGAGTCTGGTACCTGGATAAGGTTAACTGCAGAAGATTATTAAGTATTTCATTTTTCTTTCCTCAGGCTGTGTCTTCTCTATGGCTTTTTTAATTTGTTTCATATTTTTTCTCCTAAAGAGTGGGGAGGAGAGAATGGGAAAATTAAATCTGTTGCAAATATGTCTGAGTAAAAAAAATAAGAAAAAATGTTGCGGGGAAAGATGAATCCTGTAATTCCCCCTCACTTGTGAAAATAGAAAAGGAAAAAAAAAACCCTTCTTGTTTTGGCTGTGCAGAACTAATGAGGGAGAGAGGAAAAACCTACCTCCCAGCTCTATTTCTGAGGTAATTATGCTTGATGATGATTTACCAGCCACTCCACTGTTCATACAGGCTTCATTTCATAGCAATCTCTCTCAAAAGGAAACTTAATTAGTCTCTGACCCCCACTTGATGCTAAGCTTTGGTTTTGCTTTATTTTTCTCCCCTGGTAGCACAAAATAACTGGCTGACTCTTCCTTTTCTGAGTGTGGTTGAATGCCAGTGCACAAGCTGTTCTCTGTCAGAGGTGGCTGCATTTTGGGGCAGGTGGAACAATGGGGAAGGTCCGGTGGGCAGGAGTAGTGAGTGGTTTTGTGTGCGCTGGAGGTGTTTGCTTTAAAATAAGTAAACGAATGATGAGTTTACACTTGTAAACATTTGGCTTCTTACAGCAGAGTCCAAGCAATTAGTCAATATTGTGTTTAACTGCATCTCTTAGAACTGTATAACTCTGAAGACATCCCAAACACTTGGAAACTACCTTCCTTCTTAAGCCCCTGAGGGGCTAAATTTTCTGCTAAAACCAATTGAATGAAAACAAAAAACAAAAAAGTTTTATTGCTGTCTGGCCCCTCGAGCCACGATGCATCAGAGCCTACAGCAGGTCAGGGTGTGGGCAGGTCTATGGCTAGCGGAGGCTTCCCACAGCACTGGCACCAGCACGGTACCTCCAGCAGCGGTTCCACCCCACTGGCTTCCCTCTGTCAGCACCCCAGCCCCAGCCCAGGCAGCTCGCTCCTGCCTGTAGAGACACGCTTTACAGCCAGGACAAGTGAGCGTGAGGGGCAGGAGGTGCAGTGCCCGGGCTTCTGCGCCAGAGGCGGGTACAGGCAAGGACCAGGTTTCTGCCGTTGAATGGCTGGGTTTGTTTAGTTTTGCTTGAGCGGTGCAGAGCCCTTCGGCCAAGGCGTGCAGAGCCCATGAGTCATAAAACAAATGTGTCCCTTGTCTCTGCCTCTTTACACCAGGGGATGAGAATGCAACGCCCTGCACAGGGACGCTGAAGCAAAAGCAGATCGGAAGGGGTGAGGTAAAGCCCCGTAAGCCCTGCCACTGCATTGAGAGACCTTCAAGAGCAGGGCATAGAAACAAATGATGCTCGCAAGGGTGGTTTTGGACATCCCTTGGTCACAGTGCCATGACTCCACCATGACAACTGGCACAAAATGCAAAGCAATCAAAATGCGACCAAATCTTACCCATTGGCTTTTTTTTGGCTAGAGATGGAGTAGGACTAGGCTAAGCAGGGGGCATTCATCTGTAAGGCTACTGAAATCCTGTCCCAATCTGTAGAAAGAGGGTATGGAGGCTTCAAAAGATCAACCAGCTCAACGTGTGTGAGGGATACACAACAGAGACAGAATTCTGTTTGAATCCAGGAACTGTTGTGAGCAGGGCTTCCTTTGAAAGCCTGCATGGGGTTATCACCTAAAATACAAGGGCAGAAACCAGCCTTTGCAGAAAGGAGCTTCCTTTTCAGCTTGCTGCAGGACTTGCAGAGCCACTGTGAGCAGAGGAAAAGAGGAGAGGTCAAGAAAGCTCTGAGGGTGTGGAAATAACAGATCTGCCTGCAAGTCGTGGAGGAACAGGGGGAGGCAGAGCTACCACTGTTCCTGAGTTCTGACAGGCTCAGCTGGACACCCATGAGTGCAGGAACGTTTTGGGGGTGTGAGGGGAGAGAAGTGGGGAGAAGTTGCGGTCTGGGTTGCGACCAGGGCATAAGGAAGAGGAAGAAGGATGTGCTTAAGGATGGATGTAGGTTTTGTGGTACAATGGGAGCAACACCTGTCCAAAGCTGCTTGGAGCATGGAGCAAAGTCTGTGGTAGTGGTAATTTAATACATGGGACCTAGAGGGGTCACATCTAGATTGCAAGGTTCTCAGGATGTGCTGAGGAACACCAGGTCCATGCAAGCTCAAGGCTGAAATCCCAAGACCTGCCTGCCTTCTCGTGTGGAGATTTTGGATAACGGTTGCAGATGAAGCTCCAGTTTCCTCAGGTGCCCCAGGAAACTGTATTTAGGTCATAAAACTAATATTAACCAGCCATGAAAAGTGCTCCTCTACCTCCAAACTGATTTGTGCCCGCAGGCAGAAGCTGCTGGCGCCTATCTCTCTGGGGACTGGGAGGAGGACTGCCTACCAATGTCACACCCAAAGGTGGTTGTGAGTCATACTGGCATGCAGCTTGCCTTGGGCAAGCCAGCCAAGGTTTGCCTCACGCCTCTGTAGTCATGCACCTGCGCCAAGTGCTCTGTAAACTACTCTTGCTTGACGCAGCTTACCACTGAGGTGTGAGGAGCAGGCAGCAGGTGGAAAGCCCCAGGTCTCTTGCAGCTTCTCCTCTGGGGTGTGTTGGAGGGTCAGCTCTCCAGCTGCCCAGGTGTTGTCACAGCCTTGGAGCACCTCCCCAGTGTCTCAATCATAATGCTAATACTAGACGCTCTACAACAGAGAAGGGGCCAGACAAGGGGTTACTACATGTGGCACAGGAGATTGAAGAATGAACACCAAGAAATTAACTCCTTCGGTGCTGATCACTTGGAGGCAGAGGGAGAATTCATACTAATATGACAACATCATTAGAGTATTCATTTTTAGGTCTACAGTAAAGGCTCTTCCTTTCCTTTTCCTACTCCCCATCTCTCCACTTTCCCCTGCCCTACAATCCCATTAGTCTTAGGTAAGGTACTGAAGAGCCTTAGGTCACCTAGAAGCTTGCAGCTCTCCAGGTGA
Organism: Leptosomus discolor; assembly: GCF_034619465.1. Taxonomy (NCBI): domain Eukaryota; kingdom Metazoa; phylum Chordata; class Aves; order Leptosomiformes; family Leptosomidae; genus Leptosomus; species Leptosomus discolor. The sequence goes on from NC_141391.1 coordinate 129,141,971, forward strand.
TATCTGTGTGGTGGTGACTATGTCCAGCTTTCCTCCCAGCTACAGTAGCCTAGGAGATGGACTTGCCCCAGGAGAAGAGGCTTGCTTTCTCAGACCGGCACGCCTGCCCAAGGAGAGGCAAGAGAGAGCCAGGTCCCACCTGCCACGGAGGAGGAGAAAGTCAGCTTGTGGGCAGGAAAGCACATAGGCTGGGTGGACAGCACATGTACAAAGTGTGAGTGCTGTTGCACTGCAGAGGGGACTGTAGGAGAGAAAGGGAGGGAGAAAGAGTTCCTGCAATGTTAAGGAAAGTGTTGTGTCTTTGTTAATCATGCTTGGTGTGATCTGCCATGCTAGCCACATGCTATAATCAACCCTGCTGTTTACATGGCAGCTGGAGCAGACCTGCTTTTCCATGTACTGGTCAGAGCTCATATGCCTGCACTTGCGCAGGGGACTTTTCCTTGCTTTTTGGACTGCACTCTGACCTGTGATATCTTTTAGCCAGCAACAACTAAAGGCTTTTCTAAAATCTCTGGAGTTTACAGCACAAAGACCCATGAGCCAGGTGGTGATCTCTACAGCTTTCAGATGAGTAGGGGACCAGTGTCTGTCTCAAGTTTGGCAAGCTCTGCAGTGTTGTATTGCAGACCATATGTGGCCAAACACTGCTTAGACCTAGGTCTGACCTGCAAGGCTATTTTATGTGGCCTCTGGTCATGCTGGTTAGTCAACAAGTTTAGTATGGACAGAGCTTCAGGTTGACCTCGTGAGCCTGCCATTTTCAAGAGCAGACCTGTGCAGCTTCAGATGTGTTGGGCTGGCCTCTAACCACCTGGCTGGGAATAAAAATGGCTTCTTACCTTGGAAATAATGGCAATCCCCACTCATGCTATCATGCAAAAATACTTATGTGCTCTGCTGCTGGTATAGTAGTGAGAGCACTGGAGATCTCTCCGTGCCTAACACGCAAACCACTGCAGAAAAAGTAGTAAGAAATTCTGTTTTTCCCTGTGTCACTGTTGGAAGTGCTGCCTACCCTAAAAGGGCAGCTGCTGAGGAGGCGGAAGGTGGCATTGTTAGAGAGGTCCCACAGTGATCTGTTCCTCAAGAAACTCCTCTTCATTGACATCTATGTCTGTTCCATTTTCCAACAGCTTTCTGAAGAATCCTAGAGTCAGCAACCCCAGCAAGAGAAGGCACTAGTGCAGGTACTCTGTCAGAAGAAGGGTGTTCAGGCTGCTTTTCCTGTTATCTGCTCAAGTTGGTGTCACTTCAGCCTTTCTTTTGCAGCTTACATTTTCTTAACCACCCAGCAAATGCAGCTGGGTTGGGGTTTTTTTTCTCTCCCCCTCCCCATGCACACACATGCTCCATCCCTTTGAAAGGACTTTGTTGGTGCTGGCATCTGGGCTTGTTTCTCCAAGAGGTCTTATACCTCTGACTGGTGCCTTTATGCCACTCTCTGTGAAAGGGGATGAATTCGACACGGGGCACCTGGCCCAGCCTGCAGGATATAACGCTCTCAGGAATTTGGTGGGAATGCTGCTTGGCCTGGCTCCCATGAGCCAGCTGCAGCTTGAGCTGCTCCCTCCCTCCCTCACACCTGACCAGGAATGGGGGGCCCAGCTCCAGTTCCTGGCATGGGTGTGAGATGGGACTACCCTTAGCAAAGGTGCTGCCAAGCCGTGCGCTGTAGGTATGTGTGTGGCATAGCTAAAGCATTGTGGTTACCAGTTTGGTGCCATGGCAGTGCTGGCCGAAATGGAACAGCCAGTGGGGTAGATAGCATACCCTGCGGTAAAGCCAGCTCCTTTGGAAGAGGAGCAAGGTGAGGGCACTGAACTTGTCCCCTGTCCATCTGGGTGTAGCTGGTGTTTCTAGCCAGGTGAAAATGTAACAGCATGAGCTGAGGTTGGCATGGGTGATGATGAAAACCCTACCCAAAAGGGAGCCAAAGACACTGGCTGCCCCAGCGTGGTCCCAGTCTTCTGTAGCTCAAGTATAAGGGACAGTTTGAGTTACCAGGTTCACATCTGGGGAAGTTTCTCCTCTGAAACTACTGTGAAGCAAGGGATGGGAGGTGTACAGATAGGCTGGCAGGTTCTGTCTATCCTTCACCTCAGGGATAATTTCTTTTTCTGAGTGAAGCCTACTGTACTGGTCTAACTGAAGATTGTCTTTGGTTTTTCCCAGGTTGCATGAAGAATTAAAGATGGCAAAAAGTGATGACGGCATACGGATCTTGCAGGGTCTATTAGTCTTTGGGAATGTGGTCATTGGGGTAAGTGAAGTGAGACAAGCGTGGATGGAGGCTTCCTTCCAGTATGTCACTTCTTAAAATAGCAGTTCCTAGACATGAAATCCCTCTTCGCGTGTGAGGTCCACACATAAATAGACCAGTAAAGTGTGAGAGGAGGGGTAAAGGAGAGCTGATCAGTTGAGTGGGGAGGGGACAGCAAGGGGCAGCAGGAGCTGATCCACAAGACCAACATGAGTTCTAGGGGAAGATCCCTTGCTGATGACCAACATCTTTCCAGCCACCTCCCTCCATATAGTGATGGGAAGCGTTCTGTTAATTCTTTCTTAACATCCTCAAGTCCTAGGCTTGACCTCTTAGGTCTAGGTTGGGTGAGTTTTTCCTGCAATTCTTCTGTGAAGGCACAATACAAGAGATTGTAGAGTTGGGCAGAGGACGAGTTGAGTAGCTCCTGTTTGGCAGGAGATTGAATGAAAGGAAAGAGGTCTCCATCTTTTTCTGTCTCTGCTATTTCTTTGGGGAAGCTTGACTTAATGGATATCCCAAACTCCCACTTCTCAGATGTGTGGCATTGCCCTGACAGCTGAGTGCATCTTCTTTGTGTCTGATCCCAATGGTCTCTACCCTCTGCTGGAAGCCACAGAAAATGATGACATCTATGCTGCTGCCTGGATTGGCATCTTTGTCGGTTTTGCACTCTTTGCTCTGTCTATCCTCGGTATCATTGGAGTCATTAAGTCAAACAGGACCTTGCTGCTGGTGGTAAGTGTAGCAAAGTTTGCCGACCTATTACTGCAAAACAGAAAAAAATGCCACCTTGGTTTCCCTGCTCACCTTGGTAATTACCCACTGAGCAAAGACAGATTTATCAGTGATAAGGAGCCAAAGGTTCTTCTTGATCACAGCTGTGGTGTCTCACAGTGAGGACACATGCATGAGGAGCTCCCAAACCAGGTTGAGGGAATTAATGGTGATAGCCACAATGGAGGTTCAAGCTGACTGGCTTGACCCTGACCTTACCATGAAGCAATGCAGAAGCACTTGTGCAATCAGATGTAGCTGGGATGTGGTTTAGATCCTTGTTTCTCCCCACCCCTTACTGCCTTTCAGCTGTCACATGCTATTCAGTTTAGGAGCTGATAAGTAATGACTTCTGTACAAGGGATTAGTATGTGTTAGTATACCAAATATGGGTGCAATTGAGAACATTAGACATCAGCAGGCAGGCAGAAATTACAGGGGTGGGGACAGAGAGCTTTGGATAAGCCAAGGACAATGTTAACGTGTGAACAAATCTCTGTATGATTTCTTACTTAGTCCTTTAGGTTGGCAATAGCAAAACTTAATTGATGCTTGCATTAACAAAGGGAAGAGCTGAAAACTCTGGAGTCGGCTCTCTCTTGGATTGATATAGCATGGAAGGATGGAAGGGTGTCTGTTTTAAACAACAGACACAGAGATCTGAACTCTTGTGCCAGGGAATTTGCCAGTGAACAGCTGAGGGAAGAGAATTCCCTTAACTCTGAATTTTAGTGCCTTGGCTGAAACCCAAGTGGTATAGGAGATAAGAGAGGGTATAAGGGGAAGAAGCTGGGATAAGAAAGAAACAAATACCTTGAATCTGAGAAGAACATTGTAAAATGTGGGAGGAGAAATAGAGACACAAGAACTTCCAAGGGAATATGGGAAAGGCTAAAGGGATTGTATTGAAAAGGGAAGAGAAACAGTGAAATAGACTATGGAGGTGATCTGTTTTCATGAAGGTTCTTTGCTCACACAGTAGGAGTGCTGAGGAAGTCTGACTATGCAAAATCAGGGGGATCTGAATGACACCCTAAATTGCAGCTTCTCTTTCCCCAAAGTACAAGCTCTCCTGCTAGGAGTGAACAGCTTCTTGCTGAAAAGCTTGTAGCTGGCAAGTGGAAGTGGAAGGAGAAGAGATGGCACAAGGATAAGTTGCCAATGAGATGCAATAAAGAAAAGGGCAAATGTTTTCTAGGTATATCAGGCAAAGTATTTTCCATAGAGGCAGGGCGGTACTAATGCCATGAGGTTCTGATGAAATCTTGTCTGTGAGATGGAGAACAATTCCAGTCATACACTTTCAAGAAAGCAGATTGCAAACTGAAACAAGCACAGGGAGGAGCTGCATGAATGTTCAGGGGCATGGAGAGGACTGAGGAGACTAGGGTAGCCTGGCCTCCTTTGTCTTGAGCAGGGTTTCAGGCTTAATCTTGAAAAAAACTACTTAGCTGTTTCTCCAAGAACTAACTCTGCTGTCTGTCTCCCACAGTATGTTATTCTGATGCTGATCACTTATGCATTTGAAATGGCTTCTTGCATCACAGCAGCAACTCACCGAGACTTTGTGAGTATTTCTTTCCTCACGTATTCTTGCAACTGTTGCGGTTCTAGGGTACACGACAGTCCTGTTCAGCATAGTAAGTGGCCTGTGTGGTGGTACAGCGTAAAAGGACTGCTGCTAAGTCAGAATAAGACCCCACAAGGAAATTCTCCAATATAATTATTCTAATCAAGGAAATAACTTTGTTCTTTTTAGCATAGTTTTGTTATTGTTAACATTTTAAAATGTTTACAACAACCTTGTAGTTAAGTAAATAATAGCGTGGGTTAGTTGAATCATCAATACAGTGTTTAGTCTTTCAGCTACAGATTGATTAATCTATCATACATGCAGAAGAAAAATCTTCAGCATTGCCCCAGGCACTAGTACTAGTGAGAGAGAGATTACGTGGGTTGTTTGAGACATTGGCAGGGAAGGAAATGACTTGTGGTGCTTTAGTTCCAAGCAACATATCAAATGTAACCCATAGCTTCTGCACGTCTCCTGTGATCTGATATCTGGTAGAGCCTGCTTAAGAGCTGTGCTCAAGATCTACATCTTTGTTGCTCCTGCTCCTCAAATCCTGCTTTTTATTCTCCTATGTGTGAAATTCGGGGAGAAGCAGCATTCCTGTTCTCTATCAGGACACTGAGCCAAGCAAACAAACCCACCCCAAATAACCCTATATTTGCTTTACATGGCCACTTACTTACATAGTTTCTGCATTCTTCTCTGTTGTTTTTTGTTTGTTTTTTTTTTTTTCTGTAGCTCACTCCAAATCTCTTCCTGAAGCAAATGCTGGAGAGGTATCAGAAGTCAGAGACAGACAATAACAATGACAACTGGATGACTAAAGGGGTCACAAAGACATGGGATAAACTCATGCTTCAGGTAATAACAACACTGAAAACTCTCACTAATTACTAAATGCTCTGCAACCCTGGAATTTCAAGTCCTCCTTGGGGCCACTCAGTAATGAAGAGGACAGCATCTGCCCTGAACCTTAGAGAGAGTCCTGCCACACTCCCTGTTCTGCTCGTTTATCAGATGGCAGGCTGTCAAAGGCAGGCACTTCAAAAATCTCTCCCATAAATCTGTGGTTAATGCCTAACCAGCCATGTGCAGGGTCTGGCTGTGTCCAGGGCTGTGACCTGAGCCCATAAAGAGCGATCCCTTCTCTTGCCCCACAGAACCAGTGCTGCGGGGTGCGGGGCCCCTCCGACTGGCAGGATTACACATCTGCCTTCCGTGTCACGCACAGCGATGCCGACTTCCCTTGGCCACGCAATTGCTGTGTCATGGATGCCCAAGGGTCTCCTGTCAACCTCGATGGCTGCAAGCTTGGAATCCCCGGCTACTATAACAGCAATGTAAGATGTTCTCCGCTTTTTCCAGTTAACACGTGTTGGTCAGAAGTGCCTTGCTGGAAGGGAAGGAAACAGTGAATAACCTTCCTCCTCCACTGTAAGCTACAGGTGTTCAAAAGCTTTCTGGAGGAAAAGCAATGCTTGTATGGTCCTGGCCATGCTGCTGAACACAGGATAGGTTGTAATAAAGGCTTTCAGGATGATGGAGAGACAACTATTAAGAAAACTCTCCCAATGCCATCAGTAAGAAGTGACATCTCCAACATGTAGATGGACAGTAGCTGAATCAAACTAGGCCCAAAGATGAGTGCATACAATATGAGTGAGCAAGTCAGCAGTTCTGCTCTTCAAGACAGAACTTTTCAGTAGACCAGCTTGTCCTATTGAAACAGTTTGCTGGGTCATAAGCATCAACTTCTGCACTAGCAAGCAATCCTAGAAGGTGTTCAAGCTTCCAAATTTGCCTGCAGGTTCTTGATTCTGGAGGCAAACTCTGTATTGGCTGTGTTTGGTTATATATGTATAGTTGGCAAGTGGATGGCACAGGAAGTTGTCCTTGAAGTGTCTGAGATGAGTCTACTTTATATTTGGAGATAGAAACAGGCAGGCTATCTGCAAGCTGTCAATAAGAAGTGTAGCTCTGGCTCGTCTTCTTGAGACACTGTGAGCTACCCAAATTGCAATAGGAGAGGAGCCTGCCATTCAGTTCCTCCCAGAGGTGGAGGAGACTGTTGCCTTGCAGTACAAGCTCAAAGCTGGTGTTGATGCATTCATGGTTGTCTTACAGGGTTGTTATGATGCTATTTCTGGGCCAATGAACACACATGCCTGGGGTGTTGCCTGGTTTGGTTTTGCCATCCTCTGCTGGACTGTGAGTACTTAATATTTGTCTTTATTTCCTTTTCTTGCTATTTCACACCCAGTTGGGCGGAGGTGGATGACAGGACTGATGCATTTAAAATGTCTGTAGATTATAGCTATTCATTGGTCACCAACCTGCCTGTAGCCTGTTCCACTAACAGGGCTGCATTTACTTGTTCCTCTCCATTCTGGCTTCCACAAGTAAGGAGCTAGATGGCCTCCCAGCCTGCTGTGGCCTGCTGCCATATCAGCAATACAACACAGCAAACAGAGCTTTGCAGATACGTGTTTGTGAAGGGTATTGGATCATCTAAACAGTAATCATGACAGATAGTTCAGTTTCTAGTTCAAAGACTTTGTATGAGTGTTTTAAGTACTCAAGGTTCAGCAGCCTCCTGACAGATAATCCCTAGCGACTTGAGTGATCCAGTCAAACAGTTACAGCTGCACATATCTTCTTTCTTCACTGCGAAGTTTCTGTGCAGATAAAAAGGTTTAAGCTTCCTCTGCCTGGATGGACTTTGCTTATTAAGAATTTCTGTTGCTCTCTCCTACAAGTAGGACTAAATGGAGCTGGGGGAAAGGTTGGAAGAAGGAAATGGGGAGCCAAGAAACTTATTAGTCTTGTCATTTCAGTTCTTCGTTCTCCTTGGTACCATGTTCTACTGGAGCAGAATTGAATACTGAAGGCAAGGTGTCCTCAGCGCTGTCCTGAAGCACTCTGTGAAAACGCATTCATTCATCTCCTGCTTCGTTCTCCTTATGCCGTGGAGGATTTGAAGTTTTCCCACTACCTCTCCCATGTATACTTTTGCCCCTCCAAAAACTTGACACACAGAGCTGATGATTCTAGGAAAAAGTCTTGTTGTCCCTTCTTTGCCCCTTGTTCTTCAGCCTTAGTGCCTCCTGGCTGAGGCATAACCCTTCTTTCACTGTGCAAGAAATCCTTGGAGCATAAGATAAGAGGTCATCTGATTTGTTCTGTGATGACATCAGAAATGAAAGTGTCCATATACACTTGCTCCAGAAAAATCTCTCTCTAAAACTAGCTGAATATAAACCTTAATACTAAAGGTTCCAGCAAGGGCTATGTGAGCAAAACTGGAACCTCCTGTGACCAATAGAGACAGATGCTGCAAGGGAGAGGACTGCAGACCTCTATAATATATTTTATTGTTCAGCTTCCATTCCCAGTCTCTGTCACTCCTTGCCTTAGAATAAGGTAGATCCTCTAAGAGTTTAAGTGTGTCAGCAGTAGAGACATGTCACAGATAAAAAGTCTGTTGCTAGTCAAGCCAAATAAAAGGCTAGCTCACTCCTCAGTAATATGCTGCCTATATTCAAGCCTACCTCCTATCACTGGTGAAACTACTGCATGTGCTCCTACCTTCAGAAGTGCCAGTCCAGGAAAAGCTCCACTTGCTAACAAGCAACTCCTTCAAAAAGCTGTTATGTACCCCACACAAGATTTCACACATCTATGGGCTAGAATTTGTGCGGAATTCGAGGGTTCCTGTGGCGTAATTGGCTTTCTCAAAGTGGCTGTCCCATGCCCTAGATTACCATGCTTCTTGCTTCGGCTACCTGCATGTGTATGGTCATGTGCCCTGTGTACTTCCCCTTCCACATGCCTGGATCAGGTAGGACAAAAGGCAAATAAGGGCAACGAGTAACTCTTGTGAAAAATGCAAGCAAGGGGCTAACTTTTGAACCAAATCCAGTCCTTGCATCAGCAGTTACAGTTCTCACTCAGTTCAACAGAGGCAGTTTAATTTGGCCTAGACTGATCTGGTGTCTTTCTTAGTGAACACTTCAGTAAGTACATGTGCCGTGTGAAATATGCTCCTGTATAGAGCATTTTAAGGTGAAGCCTCTTCCTAAGGTGTGCTGGTTCAGGTCCTGACACTTGCCAGCTGCCAGCTGCCCTGATTCTTTGTTTTTGTATATTCACCAAAATACTATTAAAAAGAAGTGGAAGTGAAATTGTTTTCTTGTTCCAGGTTGTGTGTTTGGGAAGGGGAAATGATAAAGGTCTGTATCTGGGACATCTGGGGCAGTGCAAAGGCAGGCTCTAAAGTCTTATAACCCATCCTGAAGATCAGAGTACAAAGCACAGTGCTACAGAAATGCTGTAGCTGAACAGTCCCTTGCTAGGGTGCTGGGGAAGAGAAAGAGGCAGTTCTGAGGACAAAGAGCTTGAGGAAGAAACGGGTCCTTGCAACACAGAAGGGTTTTTTTGTATGAATATGCCTTCAGAAAGGAAAATCCCTGTGGATTAGCCACTCCACTGGTTTAGTGGGGTGGTGATTGTCTTGGAGACCCTGGACTCTCAGCAATTTCCCTAAGTAAATTAGTCCAGCACTTTTTTGTGAGACTTGAGGCATGAATAAACCATGTGGACCATGTATGTCAGTGGTCTGCGTTTGTTTTTGAAATGGGGGGGTGGGGGAGTTTGGTGGTAGGGGAGTTTTTTTATGTGTATATTGCTGAAAGCTACACTGATATCTAAATCTAGAGAAATCTAAAGAGAATCAGTGTCTGCCTAAGTTAGGCAGCAATAGCAAAGACTGGGTTCTCTGCTACTTGCCATGAACTGCAAATCCCTGCCAAATACAACAGCAGAGAGGAGAGAAATGTGGGATGAAGGACAGTGCAGGCACACAGCTTCTGTCCTTGCTAGGCCAAACCCCTCCAATAACCCCTCAGTCATGACAGCCTTTGTGGATAGCTGTGCTCCTGCGTAAAGGTCTCTTGCTCAAGTTATATCTGAAACTCAAGTAGCTCTGCAAATGGGTGGAACAGCTGGCTACGGGACTTTCTGGAGACTAGCAAGGCCTTCTGCATATGGCTGTGGCTGGAGATGTGGCCTGGAGAAAACCTCAGGACCACAGAAGTAGGTAATTTCAAACATTATTTTCCTCCTCTCCTCTTTTGCTTCAGACCCAGAGGTCTTTTCCTTCCTGCTACATCTAAATGTGGCGTGATTATAGTACTGCGCTCAGTATAGAGAAAATACGGCAGGATTTTACAGAAGATTAACTGAGACTACTTTGAATAGACTATTGCAGTATTAACTGCTCCAATCAGTTGCACATTACACCATTGACCTATTGCATAAATGGCAGCTTAAGCCAATTAAGTTAGAGTTCTTCAAATTTTCTTTCTGCTTCTTAAGCCTTTCCCTGATGTTGCACTTTATGATTTATATTCTAAAAAATTAAAAGCTGTGATGAACAAGTGATCTAGGCAATGGCGGATATATGCAGAAGTGCCAAGCATTCCACAATGCAAACAGAAAAACCCAGCTTTATCTGCCTGAACTATGGAGGAAGAAGAAGACTGGACTGATGGCAGAGTGGTGTTGAGCAGGCTCATGAAAGATCCTGCACAGCCTTTTCTGGTTTTTCAGCTTCTGAACATTGATTCCAATCTCTAAAAGTTCACTACCTGGGATGCCAGGGGAGGGTGAGGAAGGGATGGAGTCCATGACAGGAATGGTGGTGAACTGGTTTATGTGTTGGCTGAGACTTGTAAAGAAATCCTGGTCATTCTCAGCTGTTTGGATTGCTGCCTGAAGGTATGGATGCATGTGGTCTTCAGAGCAGGCAAAACGCATATATGTGCATGAAAACTGTTGGACTATGATAGGATGAAGAAAAAAATTCTCCAGGTGGAAGCTGTGTGGTTTGTTTGCAGATTTGCTCTGTGTATTTCTTCTCTGTGGGTGTGAATATTCACAGTTCTCTCCTGGAAAAAAAAAAAAAAAAAAAAAAAAAAAAGCATGTTTCAATTCTCCCGTGGAGCTACCAACTGTATTTTTAGGTTATTAATTTATTGTAATATTCCCAGCTCTGAGAAATCAAAGCCTCGCTGAGAAACATCCTCTGTTCATACTTGACAGAGCAGCCTGGCCTCTAAGCCTGCAGGAATCTCAAATCCTCAGCTGCTCCCCTCCCGTACACACACAAACATAACCTGGTGTATTTCACATTGTTGAATGTTTGTGGCTGAAGGTACTGAAGGTCTCTGTTCCTTCAGGCAATGGGGCGATGGGGGGCTGCCTTTGTGTATTTCATGCCTTTCCCCCATTTTCCCAACAGACTTTCCTACCCCTTCCTCCTTTCCTCTCACTTCTTTTTCTGTGTGAGATCTCTTCACACAGACTCTTTCAGGCCCTGTTTGTCCTTACATTGCTGTTTCATAGATGACACACAATGACCACTATGTTCTGTGCTTGCATCTGGCTGCCCACCTCACTGTGAAAACCAGCAACCAGGCTGTTGGTGGTGTTCAGTATGCTCTGATTCAGATGATTTATTCCCCATCCTGCTCACTGCCCTGGGATTTTATTTTTTCACATTCCTTACAACAGTGACTTATGACAAGCAAATATTTATTGGGACCAACCATGACCTAAAACTAGCTCATAAATGAAGCCTCCTTCTCCCACCCCTTGGCAGCCCTGCCCTCTTTGGCAACTGGGGAAAGCCTTTGCAACGTGTGGAATGCTGGGAACCTCCTGCAAGAACTCTCCCTGTAATGTCATGCGTCTATCTTTAGGAGATCCTGCTGCGTGAGGAGTTGGGGATGACTGCTGAGGGTTTAACCTCAACAGAAAAAAAAAGGTGAGGGTGTTTCTGATTGTTAGCTTGCACGTGAGGTGAAATTCCAGCATAGGCAAGGTCATATGCAGTTCTTGCATGCTCACTAGTTTAGATAAACTCTGCAAGAGAGCAAAGTGATGAGCTGCTCTGGCTACTCAGGGTGGTTACTGACTGTGAGTGAATGCAGGACTGAAAACCTTCCCTCTCTCTGCTTTTCCAAGGCAACGCTCACCTTTACCAGAGTACTGGGTCTGACACAGAGGCTGGAGAAGGTAAAGCCAAGCCACTTCAAATAATCCCTGAAAATAACCAGCCCAGTCTTTTTACAGCTTTTTTCTGCCTCCACTGTGTAACCCTTGATGCTTAAAGCAAATTATCTCACAACACAAAAAGGATGAGTAAAGCAGTTTGTGAGCACCTATTTTTTCTGGTCTACACTTCTTTCTGACTCTTATGAAGGAGGAGGGAAAGAAGTAGTTACCTGATATTTTTCAGACTGGTTAAACTCTATCTTACGGCTGAGGGTTTTTTTCTTTTTCCTTTTCGGATTTTACTTACCTGGAAACGTCCCTGTTTAGATCTTCATGTGTGTTGTTATCCTTTCTCCAGCTCTGGTCATTCCCATGTTCCTGTTCCTTGTGATTTGTTCTTAAGCAGCTGCTAAGTTTTCTTTGAAGTCATTTCCTGTCACCGAATTCAAATATTTCCCGTTCTTTTCAGATAAGGGGTTTAAATGATAGCTGATGGGCTATGGGAGAAAGCAGGTCCAGTTTTAAGATGTATCTGGACCCAAAGTGCATCACATAATTTCTATGAATTTTCTAGATTTGCAAAATGTAATTCAGCTTGCAATGCAGTTTGTAAAAAAGACATGAGAAAATAGCTACCTTTTTTTATTATGGAGTGAGCCAAACATTCTTGTTTTAACACTCATGGTCTAGCTAACTTTTGGGAGCATCAGGACTTGGCCAGATCTGAGCTTTGCAGCTCCCGTTCATTTCTAATCCTTAACTCTGAAGCTGTTCATCCATTACCGTTGCAGTGAAACATGTTCTTTGAAAAGTTTATCCTGCTCAGACAGAAGATGAACTCAGAGATCTCACTGCCTTTATCCATCTTGGCCATTATGATTGTGTTCTTTTCGCTGTTGTTGATGCCTTGTGGCAGCTTAGCCTAAGTCTCCTCCACTGGGCTAAATTTCTTTCTGTGCACTGCCTGCCTTGCCTTTGCTGCCAGCTGACCTTGAGCTCCATCCAGTGGGATACCAGCTAGATGTGTCCTGTGTCCCACAGCTGCTGGACTCCTGTGTTGCAAGGAGGATGGATGCATGAGACGCCCGTATCAAGTGCTCTTTGGTGCTGGATTAGATTGTTTCCTGGTTAACAGCCAGTTTGGGAACTTGCTTAATCCTGGTTTTGCCTTAGTTGACAGTATCCAAGACTTTGTAGCTGATGCTTTCAATACAACCTACACAGGTCTTTGTCCCGAGTCAGACTTTCAGACTCACAGTGACAGGAAAGCACACAAAAGGAATTGGCTGAAATTGTGTTCAAGCACTTCCATGTGTTTAAGCACCCTGATTTAGGGCACAGTGCTGCTTGGAGCATGACTACGTCCGCAGTGTGCCTTTTGCCTAATTTTCATAACCATGGGAATGCTGGGGGGCAGTTTGAGATTCTCCACTTGTCTTATGGCCAAGTCATTGCTAGAGTCTGTGGCACAAAGAATAGAAAAATACTGTTTGTTGCACAGCACTAATAATTGGCTATGGCTAAGAACAATTACAGAGGTCAACAGATATGGTTTTCTCTCCAACTTTTTGTGCCAGTTGCCATAGTAAGCTGGAAGCACAACCCAGGCATTTTCCTAAAGGGAAACTGAAGTCATGAAGGAGGTAGAAAAGGGAATCAAGCCCTGAATTCAGCTACTGGGTATGAAAAATAAAGTATTTCATTTAACCTAATGATCCATCTGTTTTTTAGGGAGAACAAAGAGGAGACTGAACTGCAGGTATGCCCACTGAGGCTATAACCACAAGAACATCGGGTTTGTTTTGTTTTTTTTTTTTTTTTCCCAGGGTAGAATAACAGACAGATACTAATAATACTCACTTCCACACTGCAGCTCAGAGACTGGGTCAATAAGGGCACTGCAAGTATCCAGAGAACCAGAAAGCTTAATTCATAAATTTTTTTAAGTTCTTGCTTGTCCTTTACAAATCCACAGAAGTGCATATAAAATGCACCAAAGGCTTCATAATAACTTCTATTGTTCCAGCTTGGCTTCCCCTCTACAAGCATTGGGATCCCAAGGTTTTTCTTTACTCTGCCCTGCATTGCTCTACATTATCAGAGGCAAGGCAGAATTCTGCAGATGTGCTAAATGGGAGGACGTGCTTGTGCATCACTGAAACTTCAGCCTGGAAGAACTAAAAATCAAGAGAAAAAAGATGAATTTTACCCTTGGAAATTTTAAAGCATTTCGGATAATGGTAATTCTACAGAAGTCTCCAAGCCTTCACTTTGTTTTCAGAGCTGCAGAGCAGTTACAGCCCTCATAACCTCCATTCAGAAAAATGTGTGATCAGGCCCTAGACTTTATTCCCATAGTCAAAACCCAGACAAACACAGCTTAGTGTTCTGACCACTCATACAACAAAAGAAGGGCTCAAACTCCATGTCAGAGGAAGACAAAGGCATTTGTACTGCATTCATAAACCAAATCCAGGAAAAAGAAAATGTTTCAAAACATCACTAGGGCACAGGTCTGTTTTTATAAAAACTCCAGTTTAATCTCATGGCTGAGACCTGGCAAAACATCTTTCTTTTTTTTTTTTTTTTGTGGCTGTTGGGTTTTTTTCTTTTTTTTAAAGCAATAAGGCACAAAGGCAGGCAAGTCCACACAGAGAACAAAGCTTACAAAAATACAATCCATCAGAGCTAGCAGGAGAAATAATCACAAACCAGGGCCAGTGGGATGGGGACAGTCCTTTTCACAGTGTCCGACTTCCAGCCCTTCCCCTGACCTGGCAGCAGACAGTATTTCAGAGGGGACCAGTGCCTGCAAGAACAAGATCTAAGGTCTGGGCTGCTGCATTGAGCCCTTAGGAAGCACTTGCCTCCTGCCATCCTTCCTTTCCAGAGCTGTCGAAGTTCTGTTCCATCTCCAGTTGAGCTCAGTGGCAAACTTTCCATTCCTTGCTTGGAGAAGAATTAGTTATCACCAAGCCTTTACATTGATTAGGAACAAGAAAAAGCTAACCCAAATTTGGATCAGTGACAGCTTCTCCCCCACTCCTGGAGATGGAGAGAAGCAAAAGGGACAACTGCAAAACCTGGGCGTGCCTGAAAGGTAATATATGCTCCAGTAGATTGTTTGCATTTTCAAGGACTGGCGACAAGCTTGTGGTAGCAAGCTAAATCAGTCCTTGCACTCGGTCCCTCCTTGATCTCATCTCTCCTCTCCCAGGATATTCTCTGGCTCAGGAAGGCAGATTCAGGCCTTCTGCCCACCACAGATTAACCAGAACTCATTAGCTTCTCCTCTGTAGGCAAAAAGCCCATTGATCTCACATCCTCAATGCTACAAAAGTTGCATTAGAAAACAGTTCCATGTGTCAGCCCAAGTTTCACATATGTGCAGGATTCTATTAAGGCAATTGATTCATTTTAATTACATTTCCTTTTTAATATATTTATATAGAATGTTCTTATATATATATATATATAAAAATTTAACACAATATTCACCACTACAGGCATTTCAGAATTCATAAAGAAAGAAAAAAAAGGCTTCAATTGCACCATTTGGACTCTGTATGAGGGGAAATGTTGCAGGGCTTTATGGATGCTCTCTAATACAGACCTAAGTTCCTCTGAAGCTCTAAAGATGAAAAAAGAAGTGCTTCAGTCTTTCTGAAATGACAGCATGGGATGGACAGCCCAGAGGAATGTGGTTTATAAGGTAAAATACAATCCTCATTTCTGTTTTCTCTCCTGCCAATACAGCAGCTCCCACACGAGCTAAAATTATCCATGTCCCTCCTTCCCATCCAAGGATTCCCATCTTTGCCAGCCCAACAATCTCACTCTGAGCTACATTTAGCAGAAGCTGCACAAACCCCCTGACTACAATGGGAAGAATAAGTGAAAATTAGTCAGTTGTGTCACAACGGTAGAAGTCCACAAGCAACACATGCTTGGTGATACCGTCTCATGACTGAGACTGGGGCCATCTGGAAACTTGGGAATGGCCTTCACACTCTTCACAGCCTCAGGAGAGTTGAAAAGTACTGCAGGGTCCCTGAAATGATCTTTGCAGAGCTGCAAATGATGTGACAGTCTATTTAGGTACTTTCCATAACGCCAAGAACAACCACTTAGCTCTCCTGTACACAAAACTTCAAATTCCAGGCCAGACTCATCTCCAATAAATCTGATCTATCCCTCTCCATACTTCACAGAAACAAACAAAAAAACAGAAACCTAAGCAAAAAAAAACCAAACCAAACCAAAACAAAACCAAAATCCTTTCTTAAAGTCTCTAGTGTTGCAGGGTTGTGCTGGAGGGCAGGAGTTTGGAATCCACAATGTACCACTGCAAAACCCTCAACTTCAAAAAAGCTTTCAGTCTCGGGTTCAATCTGCTACTGCAGCGTGGCAGAGGATAACCTAAGGGCTCTGAAACAAAGATGGCATTGAGTCTGACCCTGAAGCTGACCTCAGGAATGGCTTAATAATGTTGACTCTCAGAAAGCTTCAGGCACACAGACAGCACCATGCAATGGGAGATGGCTTCTGTCTTCTGGCTCTGTCCAGCTATTAACCTCTGGTCCTTGAAGCTGACTGCAACCATCAGTATCAATACGGATCCATCATTGAGCATTACAAACTCTGCAGAAGTCTGAATCTGGAGTTGAGAATGGTGACACCTGAGCAATGGTGCACCCTGCAACTAAGCAAGCTCTCTCAGCTCTGCAGGATCTGGAGCTTTACCTGAGCGTTTTTGATACAAGCCGACTTGTGACCATAGAGCTATAGAGATGGGCCTGCACTAAGCCCGGTTGGCTGGGCTCTTGGAAGTTAGATACATCAGCTGAAGGCTGGAGATTAAAGTGTAGACAGAGACGGGATTGAGCTACAAAATAGAAGACGTCATTACAGAATCTCTGCTTAATTAAAATCCAGGACCTGGATCTGAGTTCAGATTCTGAAACACCCTTAAAAAGTACAGTCTGGATACAGACTTTATTTGAGGCCGATCTTTAATATTAAGTAAAGAGTTCTAATAATTTTCTCTTGCAGGAGCTTCACTGCTTATGCCAAAAGCGCTATTACTTACTGGAATGCTGTTGAGAGTTGAGACAGTGTATTATACACAAATTGCCAGACCTCATTTCTTGTTCATAGATCAGCTTATATGAGAATAGAGAGGGGGAAAAAAAAAAAAAAAACGGTTTTAAGGTGCCAAGATTTCATCACATTTTCTTTTTCTTTTGATACATTACTTTGTGAGCTTCACTGGCTCCATTCCAGATGCCTTGGCAGTCAAAATTTCTAGGAACCGAGAGAATATAAAATCCTGTCCAAAGTAAACTATTTTGTTGATTCCAAAAAAAAACCCTGGGCATCATTTCCACAACTTTTTTTTTTCTCTAAAGCCTCACCATACCTCCTATCACACCTTCCCAAGTCATTTGCCATTAACCCAGCCATGGTGGTTAAAAGCTTTCCAATAAGGCAGTAAAAAAGGCATTTGGGTGCCATGTAAGTGCAGTACAGAGCTGTGCTAACTATGAGGAGCATGGAGGACTGGCAATCTCCTTGTTTTGATGGGATGCTGCACAGGCATCTTATGGTCTGGGAGGATGATAATACATTTGTCATGAAGCCGTCCATGTCTTGCCTAGGAAAGCATGGGCTGACATCTGTGAGAGGACATGGACCTGAACAAGAACTTGAGGGTCTTTTCTGGTTTAATATTCTCCCTCAACAAATCTGACAACACGGACTTAGTTCTCTGCTCTGTTCCCTCTTACATGGTGTTATAGGCAATTGAGAAGTACAGGGGGGGGATCAAAGACTGCAACTGGTGACAGCGAAGAGCCCTCTTGTTTTTTCACGCTCCCTTTGGATATGGTAGGAGAAAATTCTGCTGAAGATATATTCCTTGCATTTGTGGGCCTAGAACTTCTCAAAAGTACTCTGGCATCGCTCCCCTTTGGCAATCAAAGAGTGCAGAGAAAGCACCGTACAGGCCCTGGGCCCTCCAACCACAATGACGCTGATTAAGTGTCACATTCAGTACAGACAAGGAGCTCATGGGTTGAGGTTCCTAACAATTTGAAAATGCCAGTACTTCAGAAAAAAATACACTAAACATACATCCATTTGGAAATTCTGATAGACATTGTGGTGACTATAGCATTTCCTACCAGATGCTCAGTTACTGCTTAAACTATAGCCCATAACACCCATCGAGGGTGTAGACTCAGACATCTTCATGAATGATGGCCCCTGCAAGCTCCATTACAGGGACAATCTCAGTGCTGGCAGCAACACCTGTGTTCCTGTCTGCTCCGTAGTCACTAGTGACACTTAAATAGCAGAGACAGCACGGGCTGTACCTGGCTTTGCAATTGCCCATGGTCACATACCAGACAATAGATGAGCCTGCAGTAAACGCAGAGTTAGAGGCTTTATATAGGAAGCTTTAATTCTATTCCCATGGCAGCTGTTGCTTATATGAACGAGTATTTGCCTGTAACAATAACAGCCCTTCAGGAGAGAGTTTAATTCACTTCAAATCCCCCTCTCAGGATGTTGTTCATGATCCGTTCTGCAGTCCCACAAGTCATCCTCTTTACCTTAATCAATCTGAAAGCACTGGGGGCCAGAGAGGTGACAACCAGCTGCGCTCTCAAAGAAACAGTGTAAAATCACAAGGAGAGGAAGTTTAAAGGAAGAAGAAGCACCTGGGGGCATGCCACACAGTGGCAATGAAAGACCTTGGGTCAAAAATACCTCAGTCAGGGTGCAAGAAGGCAATAGCCCAAGGGCATGCATATCAGAAGATCCTCTTGCTTTTCTCTGCTGTTTGCAGTGTGGAGTGCAGCTGGAGATAGCTGCAGAGGTGCAATCTGGCTTTAAGCAACGATGAAAATAGTTGATACTGGCCTTTGTTACTACCAACCTGACCCATATCTTTGCTTTCGTTGATACTAGCCTGAGAGGTCTGTACCACTGGACAGCCAGCTGCACACATTCCCCAGCCACAGAGATCTTGTCTGCCCAAGGAAGGTGTGGCTGAGCACAACAAAACTCACGAGCAGGACTTGGAAGACTAAAAGCACAACTAAGTGTTTCCTGTCCAGCTACTTTCATTACAGCCCTTGCACATGCTGGAAAGAGCACATCTTTGATGCAAGGACAGAGCTGGAGGCAGCACCTTCAGGTTGTATGTTTGTCACTGGAACATCCTTGGATGTCTCACACTCTGTGTGACTTACTTATGCCAGCTTCACCTTCCTCTTCAGCTATCCCCAGCCTCCTGCACTGTTTATTTACACTATCTAAATCATACAACAGAGATGGACAGGTATGGGTCTTCACTGGTGGCTAAGAAACAATGGAAGGAGGTCACAAACATCTGGACTCACCTCCTCAGCAGATGTTGTGCCACTGCACCCTGGCCTGCAGTGCTTTGGAACAGCATTTCCTCCTAGCCCTGTTTTCTAATTATGCCGAGATTTTTTTTTCCTTTTTTCAACAAGGAGAATGAGGCTTTCACAGGGCTTATTAGACAATAGGTATGAGGAAATGCAAGTTTCCTGGGACTGGTTTACAAAAAAAAGCAGACAGTGAGGGACTAGGCAGGAGTGAGAAGGGGAAGGAAAAGCAAGACAAAAAGACTATGACTCTCCATAGCAAAATGCTTCTCAGAAAACCATGAAGGATTCGGGTCCATCTTGCACAAAATAGTTATAACAACAGCAAAACGGCAATAGAGTTGGTCTTGGACACTCCCATCCCATCCACCACAGAAAAGGAGTATGAGAAGCAGTTGCTATTCAATCTGCCTCCCGCTTCGTCCATCCAGAATCACAGAGCGCCTCTGGGGCTGGTAAAAGCAGCTGGTAGAGGTCTCCAGTCTCTGGCCATTCTTGGGGATGGTCATTTTGTTCCGCAGCGTCACCCCCTCAGGCGTTGTCCGCGAAGTCTCAGACAGATCGCCACAAATGGGGCTCGAAGAGGTGGTCTGAGTGGGGCTCCTTATGGGTGATAACAACACCCTGGAGTCTGCTGAAGAGGAGGGGTGGTCCATAATGGGGAAAGGGGGACTGAAGAGAATCAGACTCTGGGGCCTCCCGGGCCTAGATCTATAGGAAGGCTTGGAGAACCCTGATGGCCTCTCCATCTTTGAGGACTGTGGGTTTTCTCCAGCTGTCTCCCCCTCAGAGGTGCGCTTTCGGCGCAGAACAGGGGCATCCAGAGCTGGGTAGTGACTGGACTGAGATGGCTCCAGTGGAGGGCCAAGATTGCTGTGCCAAGGACAGGCTGAGTCCTTTTGAGCTGGGTCACTATTTTCTTTCTCTGCTTTGGCTTTCTTCTCTGTTAGTGGACTCTTGGGGTCCTCCAGGTGGCTCCATGCCACCCGTTGAGTCTGCCTGACAGCCTGCTTGGCTTCTCCTTCCTTCTTCTCGGCTGGTGGAGCAGCATTCTGAGCCTGTAGAGGCTGGGGGATCTGGGTGTACTGAATTTTGGGTGGTATCACGGGCACCGCTCTGGCCTGGCACATCTTAATCATGAAGGAGGTCCTGACTGCCGACACACTGACAGGGGCAGAGTTACGACGACCAGTGGTGGCATGGGCCACTGCCAGGTAATCCAAGTCTAGATCCATGTGCGCATTGAAATAAGACCCCCAGGGAAGGCCTTTACTGGCAGCAGGGCAGGCAGTTGGCAGGGATGGGACAGAATCGCTGCTTTTTACTTCCTTCTGCCCACACAGTAGGTTCCCAGGGGCAGAGGGCATGGACAGGCTCTCAAATGTGAAGAAGTCTGAGGCTGGAAGGAGTGAATCCAAATTGAGGGATGATGGCCTAGTCTTCACTTTGCGGGGTGTTTCTTCGCCTTTATTACTCATCTGTGACTCAGTGACAGAGCACAATGCTTTGGTAACAGTCTTTCCTCCCAGGGCAGTGTCCTGAGGCACAGATAACTTCTCCTTTGCATTCTTCACCTGTGAAGAATTTCCCAGGCTATTTTGGTATGGTAAAGACAGCTCAAGCTTTGAGCTCCAAGGGTTTTCTGTGCTTACATCCGCTTTCTTTTCCTTTGGCTCTGAAAGAGAGATTCTGGAGGCTCCTTCTTTCTCAGCTGGTGCTTCCTCCGTGCTGAAGGGGTATGTCAGCTCCTCAGGTTTCAAAGGTTCTTCTGGAAGACTTGTGCCATTCTTATCTTGCTTAGCTTTGCCCGAACTAGAGGCGGAAACAGGTTGTGTTTTGGGCAGCTCACAAGTCACTGGCAGAATGTCAGTGCATAGTTGCTGCTGGTCAGTGGCATCTATGAAAGAAAATGGGATAGTCCACAGACTCATCACTGTGTCTTTACTG
Source organism: Leptosomus discolor (assembly GCF_034619465.1). Taxonomy (NCBI): domain Eukaryota; kingdom Metazoa; phylum Chordata; class Aves; order Leptosomiformes; family Leptosomidae; genus Leptosomus; species Leptosomus discolor. Next base: position 129,162,999 of record NC_141391.1, read on the forward strand.
TCCAGGGAGAGGCTGCGACTGAATCGTGGTCTAAGAGAAAGGCTTGTCTCTGCTTTCTGGCTCTGTGGCTGAAATTCCTGTATCATCTTCTCCTGAATGTCTTTAAAGATGGGGGAATGGAGTGGGCTTGTAACCCACTGATGATCCTCCCATGGCTCCACAAGTTCTAAGCTCTGCACATTATCTGTCCAGGTATCCTCATCATCCTGGTCACCAGCATCATGGGTTCTGCTAACAGCATTGCTCTCCTTCAGCTCCTGGATTCCAGCTCCACTCAGTGCCGTGGAGGAGAATGTGTCCCTTTCATCAGCAGTTGTTATCTCAGGCTTCTCCCTCTGAGTCTGGGCTCTGGCAAGACCATCCTTTTCATTCTGCAGCTGGCAAGTGCTATCTTTTTCTCTCCCTGATGCTGAACATGCTCCTTTGGAACAAGAAAATTCATCACTTGGGGTAACCTCATTAAATTCTGATTGACTATGAAGCTTCCAGTCCAGGGGAGGAGTGAGACATTCACTCCTGCTGTCCACCGTTGGGTGGTGATTCTTTGGAGCAGCTGTGCCAGTTGAATGAGTACCCTGTTTGGGTAGAGCTGAAGCACAGCTCTGCTGTGCAATCACATCAGACTGGCAGTTGTGGAGGCTGTCTTGTCGTTCCGTGCTGGTGGCACCAAATAAAGGTGCTTGAGTTGTTGTCTGTGGTGTTCTACTTGCAGATTTCTGCTCAGACAGTGTTGGACTCTGCCCTGGGCCAGAAGAAGAACTGTCTGTTTGTACTGAGGAAAAGGATTCAGAAATTAGGCCCATCCTGGGGACAGCTGCTGGCAAGAGCAAGAGCTCCTCTTCAGGTTCGATAATTTTCAGTTCCTGCTGTATCTCTGGCCACAGCGGTTCTAGAAGGGCATTCGTAGAGTCCTCCTCAGTCTGAAAAACAGAAGAAATGCCATGACCTGGCAGCTCACAACTTTTATCAGTAAATACCCCTTCATTTTCCTCAAACAGTCCTCTTAGAATAGTCAGGCTACTGGATGAGCGCATTCATGGGTACAGAAACACAGACACACGTACTGCTACCAGTTCAAGGAAGGAAGTACATCTATAAACAAGTGTGTTTATGGAGGAGAAGATCTGAGATGCAGCCAAAATGAGGTCTGGACAGATGTACTGAAAGAGTGAGGTGAATGAGTTGCTGGAATGCCTCAGCCCATTTCTCAGCTCTTCCCATTCAGGCTCACTTGGCCTTGCCAGAGGATCTGCATTCCCAAATCACACACAGACTGGAATGAATAATCTATTCAAGGAACTACGCCAACAGATCTTTAAATAGCTGTCCAAAGACGAGTATTGCTGTAAGGATCTTGGTGAAAAAACTCTGCTAGAGATACAGAGGAGGCAAAATAAGTAAATAAAAATAAAAATAATTATGATGATGGTGATGATGGTGATGATGATGATGATGATGATGATGATGATAATAATAATAATAATAATAATAATAATAATAATAATAATGATGATGATGTGTAGGGAATGGAAGAAAAAAAGGACTGTTCAGGCTGTCCAGGACAACTAGGACAGCAAAAATAGAAGGGGAATTCAGAGACCATGGGTCAAAATACTCAGACATCCAGACAGTCTCACATCTGGAGAGTCTTGGAGCAGACAGATTGCACTGACTGCAATCATATGGTTAGAGGAAAAGAAGACCAAAAGGGGATAGCAGGTAGTTGTGAAAAGGTAAATCACCACATGGCAATTGGACAGAGGTGAAATCAGTACATGGTCAATACTTGACCCTGCTTAGCCTAGGTCATAGACTGAGTTTTCACGACTACAGACACACAGTGAAACTTTAAAAATGTCACAGTCACCACCATGGCATTGTTTCCCATCTTTTTTCTCATGTCTTCTTCCTTACCACATCTCTTAAACGTGACCCTTCTTCGGTCTTGATCTCCTGCTGGCCACAGCTACCCTCTGAGGTGACATCCTTCATCTTGAGCTGTCCTTGCTCTGCCTTGTCTGCAGGGAGTGGCCCTGTATGAACCTCTGAGGCTGGTGTTTGTTCTAAGGTGGGACTCTGCTCTGAGGACTGCTGGGGGCTCCTGGGGCTGCTTGTGCAGCTGCTTTGCCCACATAACAGCTCCTGATTTTCTGGTGCTTGCTCTGTAGCTTCTAAGGACTCAGGTTTCCTGGCTGCCACCAGCTCCTCAGCATGAGAGCCTGGATCAGAAACACAAATGAATGATGTAACTACTTGTGACTGAAAACACGTGCCCTGAGACAAAATGGTGCTGTTTCAACCCAATGCCAACTAACAAAGATAAAGAGCTCCCTCCAGGCACAACAGGACATTGCTGCAAGGCCACCCACTTCCACAGTCTCCTTACTGCAACAAGCACTAACCCAACCCGCTACCGTAAACACCTATCCTGCTACAGCTTGGTCTCTTTTCTGCCACAAAAGCAGGCTGGAGCAACCTCCACGACACCGAGCTGCAGAGCACCTCCAGTAGCCTGACATGGGGCTCCACATCCCCCTCCTTAAAACACTTTTACCTCTGCGTGATGCTGCTGGCAGGGTGGGCCCTGGCTGTTTCTCCTTCTGCTCCAGCACTTGCTCTGTCCTCGTGTGGGTCCCTGCTTCCAGGGCAGAGGGACTCGTGCTCTCAGCCACCAGGGAAGACAACTCCTCCAGGCTGGAGAGGGAAAGTTTCTCCTTGGTGGGCACGCGGCACGGGGTGCTGTTGGTGCTGATGACTGCGGATACCCGCAGGGGTACAGAGACGGCAAAAGGCTCTGAGATGTTCAGGGCTTTCCTCTGGTGACGAGGGGAGGCCTCCAAGGGAAAGAGGCTGCTTGGGAAGCCTGACTTGGCAGCTGTTTCAGAGGTGTAGAACATGCGGCCGCCTTTGGGGGAAGTCTGCTCGTTTTCAGCATCCTCTGCCACTCGGAAGACCTTCAGCTGCTCAGGGGGTGACTTTGCCTGTGGTGTCCGAGGAGGACCTTTCTCTCCACTCAGCTCTGAGCTTCCTTTGGCCCCCATGACAGATCCTTCCCTCTCCCACTCATTCTCCTTGCTGAGGTCATATGAGCTGCCTGTGCCTCCTGTCCGTATCTTCATCACCGGAACAAAAAACCCTCCAGTAGTCACTGTCCGTTTGAATCTGCTCTTTTCATCCTCACCTAGAGATGAGAAGATAGGAAGAAGTCAGTGGGAAGCAAAGCACCAGCAAACAATCTTCCTCTGTGAGAAGCCCTCCTCAGTCCCTCCAGAGATGAGTTCTGCGCTGGTGAACACCCACATTTCCCCAGACAGATGGGGACAGCAGGCACCAAAGGCCTTCCAGGGTCCAGCCCTGGGGCCTCCTTCAAACTAGGCAACAGGGCTGGATAGGATGCCCACCAGTGGCAATCACTCAGGACTTTTATCAGAGGCCCCTCTCAATCAGATGCAGCCAAGTCTCGAGCTAGCGTGCATTGTCCACAAAGATCACAGCTCCAGGCTTTGTGGTCTTATTGCAAGCACTTTTCACTTATAAATGTGAATTTTGTGCTCAGAATAATCAAGAGTGAAATTGAAGCAATCTCACTGCTAATAGACATGCAGCTGTGGTAACTCTCAGGTGCATAAGCCAACATAAAAGACACAGAAAAGGGTTAAAAATGCATGCACACCGAGGTGGGGTCACATGTCAGCAATGATGGCATAAGCACACAAAGGTACACAACACAGTGAGACAGGCAAAGAAACAAATGTCTGCATCTGTGCAAGCACGGGGGAAAGCTGAGAATGCAGAGGTGAAATCCTTTACCCTTACAGTATAGGCTATTGATGTCTCACCTTCCACTGGCAAGGAACACAGTGAATCCATGCTCTTCGCAGGCCGAATAGTTGCTTTTTCTGTGGAAAATGAGTTTTAGAAGCAGGCTTCAGATCCTGTGGTTTTGCAGGTTTCAGCCCATAAAGACCAAAGGCTACATTACATATAGACAGGCATGCCAGGCAGACTTCAAAGATATTTTTCATTTCCAAGCATTCCCCTCTGCATCCACACCACACGGCTTATTGCCCGCACTTGTCCACGCAGCTGGGGATCTGCTAGCACTAAAACAGCTTTGCACCTGCCAGACATGCAGAGAACTATACTTATCCCAGCCAGTACACACCATCTCCACTGTAAAGCAGTTAGGCGTCCCCAAAGCTGTTATGCACCACTGCCCTCTCCAATCAAGTCAGGCTGTTGGTTGTGGGGACTTTTTAACTACACTGACATAAATGCCTCTCACCCCTCATTCCTGGTAGCAAATATTAGGTTATTTTTACATTGCATTCCCAGTCTCTTTTGCTGGCATGAGCATATCCTGCCTCCAGCAAGCACTGTGGGAAATTTATGAGGGCAGTAAGCAACCTATTTTCCTGGTCGTTGTCACTGGACTTGCTTGTCTAGAAGCAAGCTGCCATTTGTCACCAGTCTAAAGGTCTGTTCCTGAGAGGTTTTGGAAGTGTGTGGCTGTTACTGCTCTGAAAAGGGGAGATGGGAGGAATGTAGCCAACAAGGAAGACAAGTTAGTCTCTGGCAGTTCAAAAACGGTCCATGGAGCTCTGGAAAACATCTGGGAGCAAAGTTTGCTGTTTACAATGTTGCACAAAGTAGGTAAGGCAGAAAGAGAGCAGGCTTGTTAGACTTCACTTGTTTATATAAATAAGGCTTCTGGGACTGACTTTCACACGAGCATAGGAGAAACTCCAGATACTTTTTGCATTTATATGGAGTCCCAGCTACATTTTACGTTCATATGGCATGATGTCTTGAACACCGGCTCCACTTTCTCAGAGGAACAGAACCGAAGCTGCGGAGCTCACATTTTATGTGACTTGCAGGCTTGGGTGCATGGACACAAACTGTGTTAAAGCATGTGCTGAGTTTCAACAGCCAGTTCATCTGTTTCCTCACATTAGGCTGCAAGCAGAGAGCCCATAAAAATACAGCATGGCAGTGCTAAAGCACTTCTTCTCAAAAGCACTACTTCAGTGCCTAAATCTCTGAGCATGGTTGTGCATTTGTGTGTCCTGCTGCTGAAAATGTGCAGCCTCCTGTCACTCAGTACCAGGCTTGGAACAAGGCTCGGCCCCCCACGATTGCTGGGCTCCAGTCATTCCTGGGCATCCTTGGGTTAGCACTATTTTGGGACAGAGTATTCCTTATCAAAGTGAGCAGGTGATCCCGTGATCAAAATAGGATGGAGAGCTATTTTGAGGCCTGCCATGGGCACCCTGTGTGGGGCCATCTGTACATGCAAAACATGGGGGAAGGCAGGGGTCCAAAAAGAGCTGGATCCAGCGTTTGGCTTCAAACACGCTTCCGATCCAAATACATCCTCTCTTGTGTGTGGTGGTAGGTGATGTTGCTGACATTAACTATTTTATTCTAAGTCTCGCAATTTGGTAGTGCTCTTCCAAGCACCAGCTCCTGAAGTCACAAGATTATCTAAAAAAAATTTCACCTTCATCTTCTTTTTAAAAAGTAAACTTCTTGGCTTGGAGATATTAAAAAAAAATCTGGGACATATAAAGCCAGAACATTTCTTTACAAACTCAGATAAGAAAGAGTATGCTTTCTTTTAAAAATGGTGATTGCTTTTAAGTCAACTTCATGATTTTTAGAACTTGAGTCATCGTTTCTGAACACTGGGAATTGGCACTGTCGTATGATTTTCTAGGAAGCAGAGTATTTAAGAGATTGCAGCTCACGGGGGGGCTAGAACTTGGGATCACAGCCAGCAGAAAAGACAACTTCTGCAAAAGTAATAGCTTCCCTTGACATGCTGAGAGCCAGGAGCCATAGAAACTCCTGGAGCCTTGTTTTTCACAAAGACACTGAACACAGTTGGTTCTTTAACTTCCTTTAGTGGAAGGACAGCCATTCACCCAGTACCATGTAAGGAACATTAGGAGTGAGAGGCTGGCTGGGCTGGAGGAGTGGACTAATCCAAACCTACATAGCATTTCCTAGTCCCCAAGCTTGACAGCTGGGCAACGGGAGCCTGTTTATTCACATATCAAAACGGAATGTTTGCTGTAGCTGTCTGGCATACCCTTCTGAAAGGGTGCTTCTCGCCATCATGTGAAAATTATTCAACTATCTCAAATCTAATGGTATTAGTTATCATGTGGATACAGGTTGCCTCGTGCTATCAATGTAGCAGGAGAAAGCTGCAGAGAGAAATACTTAGCTGAAAAGTGTGTTCTTACCAGAGAGCTTCTGTGCCCTTACAAAGACACTCCCATTTCGACTCAGTTTAGACTTTGATTCTGATCCAGAACGGCCCAAGTTAAATATCGACTTCCATTTCTTGGACTTAGTAGATAATTTCCTCCTGGAAGGAAAAAGGGCCCAAGAGATTACCAAACCCTAGAGACTTTTGTCTTTTTAATATCCCATAAAAGCCTCTGAGCCCTCTCCGCTCACCACTGTCCCTCTTTTCTTCTCAGACCTCTTTTAATTCCAAGGCGTGCAAGGCTTAACTACACAATCAACTCTCACCTTTCTGTAAGTGGTTGTCTGTATTGCTGATTTAACCGTGTCATGGATGGAAAGACACCTAAGCCAGCTCTTCAGAGACTTGGCTCTGGCATCATGCTACAGCAACTGTGATTGACTAAGTCTCCAAAAAGGAGAGGTTTCCGAGGCTAGAACTATCTTGCAATGCAGTAAAGAAAAATTGTGGTTTTAACAGGTTTTAATGACAGAATGCAAGATAAATTCCAGAGAATTGATGAAACTGGTGCTTTCACTCAGTGCAGAAAGCTACCCTTTTAAGTCCACATGTCTTATAGTTTTTATGAATTTGTGAAAATAAACAGAAACCTTAATAGAAACTAGCTATTAATGCTTCTCAGGCCAACGTTAATTTATTCATAGGTATTATATGATCATATGCAATTACAATGTACTAACCAAAAAGGAGGAGACTTGAGAGAATTAAATCAATTTCTCGTAACTGTCAGGAAAAGTCAGACACCAGTTCACTGTGTCTTTTTGGAAATGCCAGCTTTAAATAGAAAGAAGCTGCTACTCTTGAAGCCGGTTTTCTTCTATACATATTACTGCATGAAGCTCTGTTTCAGTTCCTTCATGTACCCATTCTGACTCCTCCTTCAATCTCCCCTCTTCCAGAGCAAGAACCCTCTTATCTCCCTGTCTTGCTCTCCATAATGGGCTTTCTACCCTCACAGTTCTGCTTTTCTTACAGAGCACAGATCAGTCCTACAAAGGGGAATAATATCTTGGGGATAGGACTTCTCTTCAAGTGAGAAAGGAAAAGGCACTCCAGAGGGGCAATACACCCTTTTGTCTCAAGCTGGTTATCCTCTTACCAGTATTCTGTTAGATTGCTCCTTTTTGCTTTAATATATCGGGTGCAAATAAATATCTTTGCTCCAGTGCTTTATGGCTCAGTAGAATAATAAGCCTCCTGCTGCAGAGGCTATAATCTCTCAGAACCAGGGAGTAGAGTTGCCATATATTAACAGATAGATAGACCAATAGATAAATACTTATGCTGGGCAGCAGTGCCAAAACTACAGCAACCTCAGGTGAAATCAGACTCCTCTCCTGGCATAGGCATAGGTGGAATAGATGTCACTATGTAAATATGTCTCCATGCTAGCAACGAAAATTTGCCTTACTGCTTGGCTATGAGTGCAGAGGAACCTGGAGAACGATGAAGCTGAGCAGGTCAATGCCACCAGGTGCACCATGGACCAGCCACCACCAGGTGGAACTCACAGGAGAGCTGTGTCCAGACCTGCTCCATGTTCAGCCCATATTTAGCCAAATCCTGAGCTGACACAAGGACACAAAGACAATTAATACCTCCTGCAGGAGGTCTGGGAGATTCTGCCCTGGTGGAAGGATGAGGACTAGTGGAGCTATGAACCCAGCAACTGCAATGCTTCTCAGGAGCTGCTGTGTCTCTTTTGAGAAGGGCAGTTTTCTCTCAACGGTGGCTGTAGAGTCATGCGTGCAGGTTTGGGGGTATCACGCTAACAAAAGTCTCGTTCCCAATCATGCTGGGGGACCTGCACTTTTGTGTTTGCACTTTACACTCCTCTTGGAACTTACTTGCTGTCAGGGAGGTCAACAACTGTGTGGAAGAGGGACCCAGCTACAGGGACAATTTCAGGCAAGCTGTTCTCTCTCCTCTCCTTCCGAGCAGGGTGGGAGGCAGACAGGCTCCGTGCCTGCGCTTCTTCCAGGCTCACCAGTTTCATTGGCAGGGAGGCCGAGGGGAGGGTCAGACTTTTCACAACTGATGCGCTCTCTGAAAAGCAAGAAAACACATTCCAGCCTGGGGTGAGGAGAGAGGAGAGCAAGAGCTTCATGTCTTTATTTGACTAGAACATCTCCTGCGGAGGGGGGAAAGGAGCAGCACATGCAGGGAAAGGCTTTTTGTCAGATAAATCTTCCATCTCCCCAGCAACCATATTCATCTGAGTGCATTCCCAGCAGGGGCCACGCTCACCAAAGGCTGTGTTGCACAGACTTGCTGCCTCTGCTGTAGATGCTTCAGTGTGAAAGAGACGTCTCTGAAAACCATGAGGATTCACACATTTTCCTTTCTCCTTCCTCCTTCCCTCCCTCCCCAGACTTTGGAGCAGTTCAGTCCCTGATTCAAACCTGGTGCCTAATTCTTTCTCTCTCTTCCAAATCTTTCTCCTTATCTTGTTCCAGGAAGGGGGACTGTTCTAAAAACCAGCATTACTTTACCTTCCTAATGCGTTTCAGGGCTATGGAAAGCAGCGTGACCAATAGCCCTGGGAACAGAAGGTCTCCATTTACACAGGCAGTGGCAAAGCCAGCTTCCCATATGCCACTGCAATAACAGCCCTGTCCTAAACAGGCCGCCTCAAGGTGCATGAAGGAAGCGCAGGATCTGGACCCCACTCGGTACTTAGACCCACTACTGAAGCAGGTTGCAAGCTGCTGCCTGTGCAGAGGGGCTGGGTGAAGGGGCACTTTCCCACTAAGAAATCAACTGGGACCATCAGCATGTTCCTCTCTCGACTCCATATGGTTGTGGAAGGCCAGTGGGGTTCAGCACTTACCAAACCTGGGCCAGTTTTGGGCCGGTAACCTGTAGTACAAGCAGAAGTCTTGGAGTTTACTAGCCAGTGTTTCACCACAATGCTTAAGGCAGTACAGGAGCAGTTCATCACTCCATGCCTTCTGCCAGGGCATAAACAAGGATGTAGGAATGGCATCTGCACCAGCAGAGCAGGGATGTTGCAGGTTGAGCAGGGTACCACACTGGAAACGTGCTCAGGGACACACTAGCAGAAAATGCCACATGTTAAGGGAAAGGTGGGTGGGACGAGCTAACACAAGGCTGGAAAGTAGAAAGGTGGTTACTTCCTCACTTCTGAAGGTATTACAAGTCTTCCTGGTGTGTAAAACAGAAAGATGCATATTTCTGAAATTATGTGAGGTCGCTGTCCATCCAAACCCTCTCAATTCCCAGACTTAAAGCATTGTGACAACAAACTTGTCACTACATAACAAAACCGGCATATCTGAAAACTGGTGGTGTCTCACACACACACAAAAAAAATCTCATTATAAAATGTCCTCAGGTACAAGACTTAAGTTCTTTAGAACACATTGTTTTATCCTGGCAGCCTGGCCTCTGACTTGGGTGGATATGGTGGCTGCAGGTCTGCTACTGTTGGTATGAGGAATTATAACTGGGGGAGCCTGAGAGAAGATAAGACTGTGGCTGACCGGCTTAGAGAGGAAGCTTAGACGATGACTGAGAAGCAATCAAGTGGTCTTTCTTTTTTGGAAAGCATTAAGCCAGGTGACATCATGAAAAAGATGAGCCACAGGGCGATTTGGGAGCACAATGAAGGAGGCTAGTATTCAAAAAGGAAATGTTGGAGATAGGCCTGAATAGGACAAAAGTAATGAGGGATTGGGCTCAAGGTGTCTGGAGGAGCCTGTGAGGATGGTAAGGGTTGATGTGCTTGAAATATTAATTGAAGGGAACACAGTTAGAGCCGGAGTACATGGCAAGTGACACATAGAGTGGTTCAGTGAGGTTGTTACCGATGGTGTCTGCAGAGCTGGCTTTTCTGTTGTTGCTGAAGATCTGATCCACATGATTCAGGATGAACTCAATCACCAACTGCTGCACTCTCACCTCCAGGAAAGCTGCATCCCCATTGCAGCCCACTGCCTCAATCTCCTTTGATCTGCCGAGGAAAGAGGTATACTAGTAGCCAGCATTGCCACACACAGCCCCTGGGAAGGAAAGACCAGCTTTCTTCCTGCAAGACTTGAAATAGGGATGTTTCCCCACTCTTGCTGCACCTCTTGCTCTCCTTCCCTCACAGACCCTCATCCTCTCATTGCCTTTTCACTCTTTCTAAAATTATTTTCTCTTTTTTCTCCTCCACCTCTGTTATTTTCTTTCCTGCTTGTGTTATTTTCCCTACTTAGCTTTCACATCCTTCTCCCTCTTTGCTCCTCCTTTAGCTATTTCAAAGTTGGACCTGGAAGACACCACAGGAGCCTTCAAACACTGCTTCCAGATCCCTACGCAATGCTTCCATCGTCTCTCAGTGAACCCTTAGAACCCTGCTCAGGTCTTCCCCATGCCATTTCTTTCAATCCTTTGCAGTGTGCCCTAGTAGTCACTTCTCTGCCCCCCTGCACTCCTACATTCTCACTCTTGCTCTCAGCAAAGAAACATTCCTTATCTTGACATGCCAAAGTGTTGCTGAAGAAATTATCTCTGGGCAATGGATCCTTTGTAAAGTTAATGACTGGTGTGTTAGATAATAGCTTGGGGCATTGCCAAGAGGATAACTCTGTAAGGAGACTGCAGTTGCATTGCTTGCTCCTTTGTTTTCCTCCCTGGGACTTGCACTTACGAAAGATTGCAAAAGGAAACAGCACGTTTTTTGACAAGGACAGATGCTAGAATGAAAATATCTCAGTAGTAAAGGTCCACTTTGTGGTATTTAATAGAGTCAACATTTGATTAATTTTCAGAAGCTGCCCTGCCTGTTTTGTGATTTAAAAGGGTGAGGTAACTCTTTAGAGAATGGTTTTCAGGCCTGTATCTCTCTAGCCAATGTCCCTCCCTCCTACCCTCTGCCAGCCCAGGGCTCCCTCCACCAGCTCTGCCATAGCCCCTCTCCTGCCCAGCTGCAGTCCTGGACTCTCCCTGCATAGTTCATTCCTCTCAATACATGGGTATGGGAGGGACAGGGAAGGGAATTTCAACAAGATACAAAATACTTCAACTTTTTTTTCCAGATACTATTTTTCTTGTTCTGCTTAGCTCTGCAGCGTATCAGCCAAACCTCTGCCTCTGCACAGCAAACTGCCAGACATAGCAAACATGACAAACTAGCTGGTGGTCTTGAGATCTAACACTAGCTGCCATCTTAAGCCCGCCAAGCTCATCTCACTTTTGCTGAAGCAGATCTGCCACAGGCCTGTAGTATTACTGCCCTGTTGCTCTCCCTTCCAAGCCTTGCTGTCCCTCACCACCCCACTGCAGAAGCACTGGCACTCTCAGAAATGTAATTTCTGTTCCACAGTGATGAGCTAACTCCTCATTTTTAAACTGATGTGCTCAACTTGCAAATAACAGCTTTTTTTTTATATAAGAAACACACAAAACCACAAGCTTCCTTGGATGCTGGCAGTAAAACCTCAGATTATTCAACCTGGAAGAATTTTTTCTCCTTTTAAAAGCTGTTTGCTCTGTTCTACTGTTTCTTTTAGTTGTTCTGCTTTTCCCTGGTTTTGCATTTCCCTCAGAGGATGGGTCTCCAGGCTCAGGTGCTGGCACCCAGTTTGGAGCTCAGCATGGTGCTTTGGATGAGAGGACTCTCTACTGTACCTGAGGAGATTGGGAGCCCACACCAAGGCCAGGTTTCTGGTGTGCATGTTGGTCATGTTGCTGAAGGAGGCCAGGTGAGTCAGGTGCTTGATCAGGTATTCCAACGTTCTGCAGCGATTTCACATGAAGAAATAAAAACACGTCAAGTGACTGATGACTGCCCACTGGGACAGCGAGGCTCAGATCCAGCCCTGGCCTCAGAGTTGTCCCCTCCTCAAGCAAGGCAGTGTCTGCAATGGCACAACAGGCCACATAGGACAGAAGATTTACAGCACAAGCATTTGCATGGGATGACAGTGAACACCTGAACAACTGTGCCCTGGGGCATGAACCAACAATCCTTAGCTTGATGGGTGCAAAGGAAAAGGCAGAGAGATGGGTGAAGGAGTGGGATGCTGCAAAGGCTGAGGGCTTAGCTCTTGCTCAAGTACCAGAAGCACAGCATCTTCTCCTCACCACACCCAGGACGCTGGCCAAGGGTGCCACAGGGGTCATACCAGGGAAGGAGGACGATAGACTGTGGCAGGGAGAGCTTGTTCGATCTCTAGCAATCTCTAACAATGGTTTGTTCGCCAACATTTAAATGCCAGATGAATTGTTGTCAGATTTGGAAATGGTGAGTCAGCTTTTGGGAACTGGCTTCTGGAAATTAACTCCAGTGCTGTTTTAGGCAATATTCCCTGATGACGAGGGTAACCACACTGCCCCTCAGCACCTCAGTGGACACGTTCTCACCTGTAATGCGATGGTGGGAGTTCCTGGATGACATTTTGAATTCGTGCCAACTGCTCGTCCTCGGGGAAGCGTGATACTGCTTCCTGCAGAGATACAAGGAAACAATCTGCCCTGGCAATGGACTCAGGGGAAAAGGAAGAGGGATAAGGAGGGTCACTCGAGACAGCCTGTCTCAGGGCGAATGTTCTCTTGTTACCTTACAGAGCTATTGGTAGAAGAAGTTGCTTCGTGTCCCCAGCACAGCAGAGATTTGCTGTGCTGTTATTTCATGTCTCGGTACATCCTTCCCACACGTTGGGACATGGTGGTAAACATTTTGGGGAGAGGGGCATTTAAGGACTGAAACGTTCAATTAGTGGTTATGTTTCTTTTCTGTTTATTTTGTTGTTCTTTTTGCCTTTTTTAACTTGGGCAGTGATGGGTGGATAGAAAGAGAAGGAAAGAGAGAAGTGAAAATAACGGGAAAATGAAAAATAGTGACCCCCCACCTTCCCTGAAACTGTGTTAAAAATAAAGCGGGTCTTTCAAACCCTGTGTTATGAAAACAGCTTGGTTATACATGATCCATATTCTTCAAAACATGCAATACTTTGGCTGTCATATGGAGATAGCTACAGGGATTGTTCATGTGTGTTTGCATCTTTTATGATGGAAGAAGTCTTAGCAAAATCACTGGCCAGGTATATATATATTCTTGTACTCAGGGTTAGACTAAGTCAAACGGAGACAGAATCAAGGTTATACATCTTGGTCTTGAGCAAGTCTCTATGGACCAAGAGCTTAGAGAGCCACGATAAGCTTTTGTCTGCATTCCTGGGAGTTTACTGCATTGGTGTTCATCTGTTCAGCTATTCCCTTTCAATATTTGTGCTGGGGGAGGACAAACCACCAGCAAGTTCAAACAATGTATGACTGTCTGGGAACCTCCTGCCTACACTACTGCCACTGGAGTTTGGAGCAAGTTCAAAGAAAGATGCTAGGACCCACGCTGCCAGCAGAAGCTTTGCCTACAGACAGACGTCAGCACTGCTAGGAAAGGAAAGGAAGGAAATAGCCCATCCCATACCACCCGTCGCTTAAACTTTATGAATCTGAAATGACCAGCCACAACTAGAGAAACATCTTCTTGTAGCAATCACTACAACATCCACACTGATGATGTTGCCATCTCTGTTCTGGTCACTGTCCTTTTCCCAGCAGACCACTTCTCGTGTACAACCACCAGCAAACCAAACATTGCCAGTTTCAAGGCCGGAGATTAATATGAATCATGTTTTGTTCCTTAACACTGGAAATTGAGAGCTTTGCCCTCTAGTTCTAACTTCTCACTGGTGTGATGGCAAATAAAACCAAGTGAGCTCACTATTTTGGTGTGCATGAGATGGGGATGCACTTGTTTTGCCCAAATTAAAGGTAGGTTAACTCCTAGTACTTTTTACCCATAACTACAGGTCCTTTTTTTTAAAAAAAGAAAAAACGTATTACCATCAGCCCAGAAATCCTAAGTATAAGAACTCTTGTGATCTTCATACAAAGTTTCCAGCTGAATGACCTTGTCCAAAGATGGTGACTAAGAGAAATATAAACTGGTGCATCTAAAACATTAGATTTTAACTAGATTGTACATGGTATTTTCTCCCCTAGTCCTGAGTTTCATTTCCCCGTTTAACTTCCAGGTCTCAAATACCTAATGCTTCGACAGCAAGTGAATACCAGCTTCTCTGAGGTCATGACCCATTCAGTCCTCTGAGCCCATATGTGTTATGCTTTTGAAATCTGAGGCCCCCTCCAAAACTCAGGATTACAGCAGCAGAACACAGAATTCAAGGAAGAATCAATAACTGCATTTGTTACATGTCTGTTAATCATGGTATGAATTTATGTCATTGTCCTGTTTTCAGCTGGGCTAGAGTTAATTTTCTTCCTAGTAGCTGGTACAGTGCTGTGTTTTGGATTTAGTGTGACAATGATGTTGATAACATGCTGATGTTTTAATTGTTGCTAAGTAGTGCTTATCCTCAGTTGAGGATTTTTCAGTTTCACATGCTCTGCCAGCAATCAGGTGCACAAGAAGCTGGGAGGGAGCATGGCCAGGGCAGCTGACCTGACCCAAAGGGATATTCCATGCCATAGGGCATCATGCTCAGTGTATAAACTGGGGGGAGTTGGCCAGGAGGGGCAGATCACTGCTCAGCCATCGGTCAGCGGGTGGTGAGCAATTGCATTGTGCATCACTTGTCTTTTCTTGGGTTTTATTTCTCTCTCTTTTTTTTTGTTATATTCCTTTTCATTCCTATTATTGTTATATTTTATTATTGTTGCTGTCATTATTATATTTTATTTTAGCTTAGTTATTAAACCGTTCTTATCTCAACCCATGAGTTTAACTTCTTTTTTTTTTGATTCTTCTCCCTATCCCACTGGGGCAGGGGGAGGAATGAGCAAGTGGCTCTGTGGTACTTAATTGGTGGCTGGGGTTAAACCATTACAGTCATTTAGGATTTTTTTTACTCCACTGGTGATTCTGGGAGTGCACAATTCATGAGTCCTGGTTAGCAAGTGGAAGAGAGTCTGGAGAGAGAATGTAGGCTTGGCCTATAACCGATTTGCTCTCAAGGACTGCTCGGTCCCTCTATGCCCAGGCTAGAACAAGCCAAGCAGAGTCAACATCTATCCTGTGAAACAAGCATCCATCACTAGAATACAAGGTGGAAAGCTGGAGAGCGTGAGAGGGCATCATTTTGCAAAAGCTGATAGACAGTGAGGACGTGACTGGGACGTTACATCCGTGAACATGACATAGTGACGACCAAAAGGCCAACCCCTCCCTAGTCATTAAGAATTTGACTTTCCTTAGCCACAAATGTCTGAATCACTCTGGTGACTCAAAATGGAGCCTATCCCCTCTCAGAGGCAGCTCTGACTGAGTCAGGCTGGGATTAGCATGCATCCTTTACTCCTACCATCACTCTTCTGCCGAGGCACAGCTGCCACCGTTCCCTGTTCAGACACCCCACGCATACACATGCTCCTAGTGGTTTTTCTGCTCCTTGGGGAACTGGTCTTTTTTTTTTCTTTCCTCCTGGTATCTGACTGTGCTTCCTGTCAGCTGGGTTACCCATTATAAATCCCTACTGAGCAGACTTACGTGAATAATGGATTTTGTGGCTAAGCGGACAAACTAAAAAGCCGGAGATTAAAAAAAAAATCCCTTTTAGGTCAATCCAAAGTGATAACATTTTGGGGAGCTGGCACAAGATTTTAAAGAACAATTGTTCGAGGCTGACCAAAGCATCACGCTCAACCACAAACGAATGAAATTATCATTTAAATTTGGGGCTGTTTAACCCTTTTCCGAAAGACTTTTTATTTAAGAATTAGATGTGTTGATTTAACGTTGAAACATTTCCTTCACAAAGTATTTGTAAAAGAAACATTTAGACTGTTACAGAAATGTTTTCCCTTTTGTTTTTGAATAAAACTATTTACCGAATGTATCTACCGAAAATCTGCAAGTCATCATCCCAAAACTGCACTTTTCAGCAAACATTCTTTTCTAAAAAAAGTTTCCATCTAAATCTTCATGTTTCCTTTAGAGCATTTTTCTTTCATAAATCAGTAGAGATAGCCAGAAAGACACCAGCCAAATAGCTTCAACAAGAATGAGACTCATCAGTTACTGTGAATGGTTGAATAATACCCTGTATTTTCAAGATCCTGTTCATCCTGACTGTTTCTAGTTTAGAGATCCTGTCCTATATTCTCAGGATCCCTATATCCTGAGGATACAGGTCAATTTTTCAAATCCACTCAGAATTTTGACTGAAGTTTTGGCTATACATCGCCTTGAAACACAGACCAATCTTACTTAAAATTTGGCATCGAAACAGCAAGACACCTAACACTATTGCATCCCTGTCAGTCAGCACAGCAAGCCAATTCCCACCCCATGTTCCCCAGCTCAGCTGTAGTCCCCAATAGCTACCTCACTTCTCAGGTTGCTACTTGGCTGGTCCCATCCAGCTTTTCCCTACCGCAAGCCACCTTGCACAGATGTGCCTGCCTCTTCCCATAGCAGGAAACAGGGAGTTTTTGGAGAATGTCTTCTTCTTGTGCGGACCCCATGGATCTCTCTCAGTGCCTCGTGTGCCACAGCAGTGCCACTTGGAGATGCTTGATTCAGGATAGAGGCAATGCAGACAGCAACACCTGAAGCTAAGTTTGCTTGCCACTTCCCGTTTTGTTCAGACATGATTATGCAAAACTTCTCTGCAACATCTGACATTTTTGGCGATGTCTGTCGCCTCCACCTCCCAGCAAATGGGAAAGAGTAGGATAACAGAAATTCGTAACAAAGGACGGATGTTTCTAACACTGAGAAAACAATCCTTCCCATCCCCCACCCCGGTTGTTTTAAGAAGCCGGTGCATTCTTTTAGCTGAAAATTCACGCCTCTGGGACGTAAGATTTCAGCCTGAATGACTGGATTTAAATTTCTTGGTGTCATAAACTACTGAAACTGGATTCAGAGCGGTAAGAAGCAGGTAACCTTAACAACAAGCATGCTTGCTGTGTTACCTTTTAATAAAATATTATCTGTCGTCAAAATTAGCCAACTCTCTTAAAAATTCAGTCTTTGTGGTCTTATTTTTCTGCTCCCCCGCAGTCTGCTCCTAGGCTTCAACTGTATCCATGTATAATCTATGGCTGTTTTGCAGAATTGAGTAACTACTCTTTGAATTATAATCTCTTTAAACAAGGTTAGAGATTTCTGCTTGGCCAGCTTCCACTTTTCTCTGCCATTTGTATTTATGACATGATCATGGTGGACCTGATATGCCATAGCTGGCATAACCTGTGTCATCATTTGCACTCTGACAAACTGTGTGAAAAATGCTACAGATGCAGAAAAGTTGGTGTTTTACCCATGGGCTGAGCAATCAGTTTGTGCAGGTGTCAGGGACTATCAGAGGAACAGGGAGGAGGAGACTGCACCCTTGTGATTATGATCACAAGCCCCAGGTGACCCAGAAGACTCTCAGTGATGGACAGTAATGAGGAAAAGTAAGACAATTAGTAATTCTGGGAGGAGATGCACAGTGGGGAGAAAGAGTAACAGCAGAGAAGCAATGTGGTGAAAAAATGAGCAAGATGAAGGGAAGGAAACAGCAGAGAAACAAGCATGAAATGGAGAAAAGAAAAGGTTGGGGAAAGAAAGCCAGCACAAAGACAATAAGGGAAGAGCACCGAGAGGTGTTCGTATAGATAGATGCACCAGAAGCCAGGACACTGAAGTGAATCCCAAACAGCCATCATGGAGGAACCTGTAGAAGAACATCCATACTGTTCGAGAGGAACGAGAACAGCAAAGGGTCTCACCGTGAATTTCTTGTAGAGCTCATAAGTGAGGAGAGGGTTGGGCAGTTCCCTGAAGTACAGCTTGCATAGCGATCCCACGCAGTGGATGTCCTGGAGGTAAACTTCCCTTGTCAGATCCGGGCATTGGTCAGAAACAAACTCTTGTCTGAAACAATATGGAAACATAAAAGCTGCAGCATCCCAGTACTCCACCCTAAGTACTCTTTTACAGCTGGAAGAAAAAAACAAACTGGAAAGCAGAGATTTCTCTGCAGCCTGGCTCAGATCATCTTCTGGGATCAGGCCCTGAGGTTTCAACTAGTCTCTGGTTTCCCTAACATAGTACCATGAGTGGACCCCAAACTGATATAAAGAGATTGCTTTGTCTTGAAGTAAGAGGACAAGAGCATTTGTGCTGAGACCCTCCAGGCTTTTACCATTAATAGATGCAGAGGGAGATTTTTTTTTTCTTTGTCATGGCCTAATCATTGATGCGTTTTATCTCCCTGTTACCAGCTTCAGACAGTTTACCTTCTGCACCAGTGCAGAGTTCTGTTGGCTCCAGTCTATGTCTGAGGGATTAACAGCAAAAAAGTACTGAGCAATGTGACCAAATTCCTCCAGCACTCAGCCAGGTTGTCCTTACCTCAGCTTTTGTATGTTGGATGTCACTCCTGAGAGGCGGTAGATCCCATCCACAATGCCATGAGTCTCAATGAACTCCGCACAGCTCTTCAGCACGTAGGGGACTAGGAGAGGAAAACAAGGCAAGATGTCCAGTGAATACACACCTAGAACTTCCACAAGTCCCCACAGAGGAGGCAGTTTCATGGAACAACAACAGAGGCTCTCCGCAGATGCAGGGAAGGGTACAGCAGGGGGAGAAATACAGAGCAAAACAAACAAAAAAAAACCCCACAAAGTAGCCGTGGCCAATTTGCAAAGTTAAGATATGCTATGGTTGTGCCATGCCACACTCATTGACATACGACAATGACTGACCCTGAAGTCACAGAAAAATTGTGGGAAGAAAGGTAGGGTTTCTTTCTCTCCCTTTTTCTTTTCTTTCCAGAAAAAGAAGCAATTTCATTCTAATTAAAAGCATGAGGTAAAGCATGAGGTCCTGGGAACCTTCCCCCTCCCCAGGATAGAGCTCCAGCCTCGCTGAATTGTGCCAAAAGGTCTGATTGGCTTGGATAAAAATCAGAGAAGCATTCACACTTCCATATAAGCCTACGTACCCGCAGTTTAGTGCTCATAAACTCCCACAGAGGGGGTATAAAGTTCAAATATTGACTAGATCTGCACACTGACAAAATCTGACATTGGCTTCAAAAGAACTCCATCAACATAACCAGCCAAAGACTTAACTGGCCTTAAAGCTGAGAGGAGCCCGAGGCACAACATTTACATCCAGACTTGGACCCAAAGCATATGTTTATTTTTTTCCCCATTATATAGGTATAGGAAACCCTCACCCTCTTGGTCAGACCAAGCCTCCCTGTCCCCAGTACTATAACAACCCTAGTTATAACAATAACAGTAAGAAAGCCCTTCCTTATTAGGTCCTAGAAACTACTGTGTGTTTGACGCAATGCTTCACACAGCCATAAGCACGAAAGTCAGTAAAGGCAGAAGTTGAAGTTCCCTGCTGTAATGCTGACTCTGCTGCACTGCACATTCAGAAAGCTGTATGGAAGAAAATAGACTAAGCCATATATTTGACTGGAAAGCCAGGGATAGCAATTACTGCTATCTTCTTGACACCACAGAGATAATGCCTCTGGCTGGACCTTCCCTGAGTTCTTCTGCTTGACGTTCAGGACCATAATGACATATTAACATGTGCTTCATCAGGCAGCATCCAAAGATAGCACTCAAAGGACAGCCCGAACAAAAAAAAGCTGGTACATACTGTGTTTCTCATGGGTGCCACCGAGGCCAGCTCATGGGTGGACTTGCCTCTACCAAGCAGCCCAGGGCACAGGCTCTGGTGAGGAGGGCTCCCAAGCTGGAGCCTCTCAGTGACACACTGTTACTGAGCCCAGTCAGTCAGGGAAGTACTACCGTTCTGCCTCCCAACTCTTACCAAGGGAAAGGTAAAGAGATTCTTCTTTTATGTCCCTTCTCTCCTCTTTTGGCCAACCCAAATGCAAGTATACACAAAGTGCCAGTGATTACTTGGAAACCTGAATGATCCAAACAATCTAATTCTCCTCAGTTAAAGAAGTCTCTCCAAAACAACAGGGAACATTTGACTTTATGGGTTTTTGAGAAGGGACTCATAATGCAGGTACATTAGTCATGCTGTGTCACACTCAAAGCCTTTGGGCTGTTTTTTAAGATGCTCAAGTTGTTGGGCTAAGGCTAACAGTGGAGCTTCTGACAGGGGCCCTAACCTACTACAACATCAATGTTCATAGGATATCATGAAATCACCAAGAGAACAGGTGAAGTCTACAGAGTCAAAGCTTTGAGCACAGCAGTTACAGAACTATAGGATTGTCTCTTCAATGACTTCTGAGAAGGCACGTCAAGTGCCTTCCAGAAGGAACATAGGGAGCCTTCCTTTTAGTGCCTACAGCACCTACTTCCTAGAAGGACTAGATGATGTGAAAAGAAACTGAGCAAAAGAAAAATATGAAACTTCCTTAAAATCCTGACAAGAAAAGCCCAAGTGATACATCAAGAAAGAGGACCTTCCTATCTCTGAGTAAGACCTGATTATCTGTAACTGCAGTAGGGAACCCAAATCATATGATGATGAGCTGGCTAGAAATAAAAAAAAAAAAACACAAGGAAAGGCAAATGACTTCAGGCCTCTTCTTCATTTCTGGCTGGTCAGGCTGTGCCATTTTCATGGCCAGAGACACATGCATACGTGGCATATGATTTCCTTCTCGGTAGGGATCTCTGGGAATAAATCTAATGTAAACAGCAAAACCAAAAGCTAGGCAGATCCATGTTCACTTCTGATCTATTTGAGTGCAAGAATGGGTGAACCACTCTACGCTACCCGGAAAAGGAAGAATTAATTGAACAGAAAATGGGGTCCATGCCCTCAGCACCCTTTATTAGACACTTTCAAAAGCTTCAGTGTTAGAAATGAGCACACCAACTAAATATGCATGTATTGATGTTTGTTGTGACTAATTTGACCTCTTGAAAGAAAGACCTATTAAATCACGCTATTTTTTTGCTGAGTTTTACGTTTCCTTGGGATAAATTAGGTCAAGAGGCCTCAGGCAGGTAAGCAAACCTCTTATATACAAGCCAGAGAAGGCTAGATACATCTGTTGAGGACTGGTAAGCATAAAAAGGGGCCTCAGGGGACTAATCTGTAGCAAAATTATAAAATTCAACCCATTTTTAAAAGTAGGTGAACACTCCACAGTAGAGATAAACTATGGACTACAGACAGACAATATGCATGGAGCTCTGCCAGTATCTTTTACTTCAGCCGTGTAGTCTTCTCTGCTTTTCCATCCCTGGGCTTCTCACATATTGCTGCCAGTGCTCTTCACTCATCATGTACATGATTTCCTGCCGTACCAGGTCTTTGGCTCTTACGAAGAGAAACAGCCAGTTATGCCAAAATGTGTGGTGGTTTTGTGACGTCAAAAAAATCCACACAGGACACATTTCACTTTCGACCAAAACTTACAGACATTGATCTCAGATCCCTAGAGGTGAAGGGACTGCATCAGCTTCCTGCAAAGCAAGGCCCTAAATGCAGCACTTGTATGAAAATGGGGCACAATAAATGTTTTCTTTGAGCAGAATCTGCATCTCTGGAATTCCTGAGCAGCTCTGATCTCCTGCGAAGCTTCATCTTTTGCATCTGGGGGAGGTGAGGTTAGAGCAGCAGTGAGCAGCTCCCTCTCATTTCCAGATGTTTCTGAGGTGGATTGATTATTTCAGATGTGGCTCCTGATGAACCAAAACAAAGGCTGTGATCAACCCTGAATGCAGGGAGGTACGTGTGCTTTACAATGGGACTCTATCAGCATTACAGGGGACACGTAAACCACAGAGCTGGTCTCTCCTGAAGGAAGATCATACGTGGATGGGGATTTGTAGCAGGGGCTGTGCATGTGCATGCAGGCACAGAAAGGGAGTGGGGGGTCGGGGGTGTCCAATCTTGACACTTCTATAATTAAATCTGTGCTGGAGGCTTAGAAGTTGGAAGAGGCAGCTGGTGTCACAAAGACCCCGCTTGTTCTGCCAGACAGTCAAACTGTCCTCGTTTAAAACTACAATAGAAACCAGATGGAGGAGGAGAAGAGAGCGTGGAGAAAGGCATCAGTCAGAAGGGAAATTGAGTTATAAACATACTGCACACAAAAGACAATACTTCTCTTCCCCTAGACAAAAATAAACCAGAAAGGCAGTCACGGTAACTCGTTCCACTCTCACTGGATGTCATCTCTGAGCTCAGTGTATGCATGCGTTCACCTTCATCAGGGTCTTTACCATGACCACATCTCGTGCCACCTCCTCTACATGTGTGTGCTACTTCTGCTAGGTCACGAATTTTGCCTCCCTCCCCTTCTGATCCCTCCGGCTTCCAGTGCCAGTCGTGGGCACTGAGCGCCTCATCTCCCAGCATTGCTGGGATGTGGGGGGAGCTCTCCCTTCTCCCATCCCTTCCCATCCATGGTGCCAGCACCCACCAAACCTCCCCACCAGTGAGCAAGGTGCTCACCCTTTGCCTGTCTGACAAAGGTTTCATCTGGCACAAGGCTGAGCATTTTGGATCAAAGCCCGGGAGACTTTTAAGCGTGTACTTAACTAAATCACCAAGCAGCCCAAGTAGGAGGGGACATTAGGAAAAGAGGGAGTCACCCCGTCTAACAACCAGCAGAAGGACGGCCTCCTGGCCTCCCACCAAATCCAGCAAAGAGAGAGAAAGACCCTGGTCTGGCAGCAGTTGCAACCAATGCCCTGTGGCCTTCAGTGCTGCCTTCTAGAAGAAACTCTTTGTCTCCATGGGCTACAGAAGGGGCCTAGGGAGGAGGCTGTTAAGTCAGTCACCCTAACCAGTCTGTGTGGATATCGTCCAGTAAGGCTGTGCTTAAAGTTAGCTAACCTGGACTGAGTCATGTGTTCAGGGTACCCTGTATTGAGCTGGACTGAATAGCAGCAGGCTTCATTTTTGTCTTTATCCTCCTGTTGTTGTCTCAGAGGGCTGCTTCTAAGGACAAAAATTAGTGATAGAGCTACTCACGTCCTCCTTAGTGGTTGCTTTATGCTACACGGATGAGGTTTCAAGTCCTCTTTAATTTTATTACAATTTTAGTTCAAGTAATGTGAGGAAAAATGCAGACCTTTCATTTCACCTGGAACAACAACTTTTTGATGTTTAACTTGCAGGAAATAGTTTGTTGGTTTTTTTTTTAATTTCTCCCAAAAATGAATCCTGTGCCATAAAAATGTTGTGGGCATTTTTATTTCACCATTTTGGTTTTGTTACATATTAGTATTTTTTCAAATTGTCTTCCACTGCCCTCAATAACAATGCATGGTTCTTATCATGCTATGTCAATAGCATGAAAATAAAGGTCAAAATAGTCTTTTGTTTCCATTGAAATGACTAAATTAGGAAATACTGCCTCCTAAAAATTAAGTGGTTCAGTCTGTACTAAGCAAGAGCTGTTATTTTATACAAATAAAAGTAACAACACAGTACACATTTTAGAATATACTAGTATATTAACTTGGCCTCCTAATCGTAGGAAAAGAACAGCATTGTATAAACGGCAACATACTTGAGAGTCAGTATCTCTGATGTGACATTTTTCTGCATTTCCTGATACTTCCTACTTTAAATCATGTGCTTTAATGCTGATTCACTAGATTTCTTTCCTTCTTTTTTTTTTTTTTTTTTTGCTGATCTTGTCTGATTTTTACTAGGCGTAAGGTTGGCTGAGAAACAGATTTCAGAAGAGATCAAACTGTGCTCTCCTCCCTGTAGCTCATCCTAGCCCTGGTCCAGCATGGCAGTCACTACTCCAGTTTGCCTCCCAATGCATAGTCCTAACCCTGCCTTGCCACCAGTTATCATCTCCTTTGCCTTCCACCGTCTCCTTTTCAGTGGTGGCCAGGGATGGAAGGGATCACAGCATCCAAAATTGCTGCAGAGGACCTCTCCTGCTCAGAGGTGAAGTTGGCAGAGCTGGGGAAGGAGATGGTTTGCCTGCCTGGACGTAACTGCTACAAGGACAAACAGAGAGCTTCAGTCTCCAGGACATCTATGCATACTTTTCACCAGCACTAAATTCATTTTACAGAAGAAAAAAAAAAAAATAAACTGTCTCACCATCGAACTCCAGTGTTTAGTTTGGCTGTTAATACTGAGCTACCACAACCCTCCCATGTACACACGCACCTGTGTTTGAATAGCATGAGAAAGCTAAACAACACCAAATAGGCTTAAAACCAAAACTTGTTACAGTCCTCCTCGCCTCTTCCCCCTTAGCTGCCATAAACACAGTCAAAAAATGACGAATAGCTGGCGCAAAAGTGATCCTGTCTGCATGGACAGCACAACTGAATCACCATGTAAGTCAGTCACACGCTTTGTATTTTTTTCCCCTCTACTTCTGTGGGAGATGTCTCTGCAATGTCACGAAGGTTAGCACAACAGTCCCACTCCCTGTGATGAAAGCACCGTCCTGAACGCAGTTGTGATTCTGGTGGGCAAAGATGTCGGAAAAAAGGATCTTGAATCTGTCAGATGCTGTGAGCCATCACCCTCCATGGCCTGCGTGGGAAGTGGAAACGCTGAGCTCTGTTCGGGATGTGGCATGCTGATTTTAAGCAAATGCATTTCAACACAGCCTGCAGGCCCAGTGTGAGTTTGAATGAAGTCAATTACACCACTATCAAGTTTTTTTTTTCCCATTGATACTATACCCAGCTTACATCTCATGTATCTAAATAAGACATGTAGAAACACCTGATTTTCCAGAGCAGATCTGACATCTATGATGTTCCATGAAGAAATGAAAAAGCCTACAGCAGACCTGGCCACCTCATTGACAACACACATCAAAGAAAGCCTGAGAGAAAGCCCTGCATAAGCAAGCATTGAATCCTGACTCTCAACCCCAGCAGTCACTGTGCCCCTCTGAAATGTGATTAGTACCTTGACATAGCTGGCAAATTCTGTCATGCAGGCACTTTTGAAAAGAGGTTGTACTAAATACTAGAATAGTTTTGTTAGGAAAACATCCTGCTGTGAATTTCCTGCAGAAAAAGACCAGATAACCAAACAGGATATCTCCACTGCTAACTTTTATGACTCTGTGATACAGCCACCTCAGAAAACAGTGGCTTAGATTCTGCAGGGCAGGTCAATGAGCTGTGTACGTCCTCAGCTAGCCATTTGAATCCTAACAACTCTGATTCACAGCAGATTAGAGTGGGTATTGTACAGCATTTTGTTCACCACAGCACAAGCAATTGGGGTAATTAATTCTGGAGGTAGGAGTAATGGGACAATTCATGCTGTCTCAGGAAAGGGACTCAGGTACAAGTATAGAAATGATTGGAATAGTTTTGAAGCTGCATATAATGAATTGACCTCCGTCTCGGTAAATGCCTAAATACTATGAGGATAAGCAGGCTGTGAGACGGGAATCCTGCCATTAACCTTGTTTCTGATGACACATACTAAAAACACTATCAAATCCAAAGGCTGCACCAGCGCTGATGGAGCGCAGAAGTGAGCAGGGCAATGCCGATGGTGCAGCTCAAGGGAGACGGGAGAGGCAACCTGCAAGGGAAAAGTGCAGGTAAGTGTTGAGCACCGGGATGGACAGCCAGTGATTTAGGTTCTATTTGAAGTCTCTTCAGTGCCCGTGGTCTTTCATCCAGATCAATAAACAAGCCTATGGACTGCAGGTGTCACACTGTATCATGTTTTCCTTCCTTTCTCCGCTCTATTCTTAAGCATGGACAGCAATGTAAGCCGTGCTAACATACTTAACTGGTGGCAACAAAGTGAGGAAAATATATGGACTTCATAAGTTCTTTTCCTTCTCTCAACAGATTTTGACCTATATGTTTTCATTTACAAGGGCTTTAGAAACAAGTCAGAAAATAAACAATGCACAGTCTCCATCTTTTGCCTGAGCCTGCTGGCTGATGCAGACTTGCTCCGTTTCCTACAGTTCCAAAATTACTCTAGAGGTGAGTTGTAAGCTATTACACCCATTTCTTGACTGTAAAAAGAGTGTAGAAACCAACATCTCCCTTGACACGTGTGAACCCTTACACAGGATTCTTATGATCCCAGAATCTGGAGAAAGGCAATGCAAGGGGATCAATGCATACTCTCTCTACCCAGCTGTCAGTGTCATCTTGTTCCTTATTCCTTTTCAACTCAGACTTTAGTGTGCCAGGCAATAGGGATTCCAGGTTTCTTTTTATAAGGAAGCCTTTTGGGGCTGTTAGAAAGAAATTCCGGAAGCTTAAATCTTGACATGCATCTGAAAAATACCAGCTACTAGTTAAATAATTTTGAAATCCTTTGTACTGTGCCTTTCATAAGCACCACTTCCATACACTGAAATCTATAGCAATCTCTGTAGGATAGAGAATTTGTCTGTAGTTTATGTGCAGTTCTGTCACGCTACTTCGCTGTTAGACAGATCCTTAGTCCACTTTTGTCGTGATGTCATGCTGGTGACAAAGCAACTAGTTCTCAAATAAATACTCTTGGGAGGCTTCAGGAAAAGTGGTGCTGTTGTTATCCTGCTTGTGAAGAGACAGGGTGAAGCTAGGAGCTGGGCAGTTGTCTCGTGAACTCTGGTGCTGCAGCGAAGTGGGCTGCTCTGCAGTTCTCTCTGCCGTTCTTTCCCAGGAAATTTCTGTTGTCACTTTGAACGTGCAAGGATAGGCTGGAGGTCCGTCAGCACTCATGGTTCTCTTTCCATGCCTGCTGCACAGCAAATCATTTACAAGCATATATGACAACCACTCCCAAGCTTTAAAGCGCACATCCAACTGTGCCAGCTAATGCAGAATGGCAGTGCCAACGAGCTCAGGTGTGTGAAAGGGAGAGCAGGGGCCAATCACCCCACTGAGAGCCCAGGTTAACATTTGGTAGCAAGGTACGAAGTAACTAGGAAGCTGTCCTGAACCAAGCTCTCATATGGATGAAAAATGGCATGGCTGAATCTCACATTACATATTTATATCTTTTCTCTTCTCTTTATTTTGCCCCCTGTCACACTGATGGACTGATGCAGACTGACACTAGATTATGCAGCAATGTTCTTTCACTCAGGCCTCTCACTGATCTTCCCTCTAGGGCTCTCCTAGTGAAGAGCGTATACAGCAATTTCCAGAGGTTATTCCAAATGGGCTGTTTTACGGATAGTCAACAACTTCGGGCAAAGAGCAGGGAAAATTGCTGAAGATCATTATGTATCACAGACATACAGACAAGGAGCCTAAATGCAAACCCATAAAGGCTGCAAATGAGAAGTGAAAGGCAAATGAAAACAGACTTTTGAGAAAAAGTAAATAAGGCTTTATGATGTCAATCTGATTGAAAACAAACATGCGAAGGCACTAGCAATAATCAGTCATTACAGTTTGAAGCCAAGCAGCACAAAATCCATTCCATCTTTGCTCAGTTGCTGAGCATATATTTAGACTGAGTGTTTTTGCTGCAAGGCTGTCTGGGCCTGACCCAAAGAACCGCGCTTATACAAAAGATCCCATTGAATTCAGCAGTATTTTCCACAAGAGAAAAAAGAAATCTGCTTGTTCTACTCTCTCTTACCTCTTACTGTGGTATGCAAATACTAGCAAACGAGGTGTAGGAATCATAGAAGCATTTTCACCAGCTTTACGGGAGCATAAAATGATGGTGGGAGGTTCAACACAGAGTGGAGAATTAAGGCTGCTGCTGGCAGTGGAAGGTCACCTAGAAATGCTCCTCCTGGCCCTGCTCAGAGGCGGCTGAAAACAGTTCAGTCTTTATTTGAGGGTGATTAAGCTGTGGGTGACTCAGATTGCTAATGTTTGTCTGGTGAAACAAGGTGCTGTTCTACCCATCCTAAGTAATACCCAGGGCACACAATCACCACAGCCTGTGGGCTCAGTTTCTGTGTCTAAGCAGCATGGAGAAAATTCTGCCAGAAGCAGCACCTGGTCAGACACACATACCTCTGTACATAAATAAATGTATATCTGTGTATATATCAGCTTATAATGTGTGTGCATACATATACATATATGCATGTAATTTTACATACACGACTATATTCATTTATGTATGCGTATATATGTGTGTGAGCAATCTCATGTGCATTACCAGGAAAATCTTCCTAGAGAAATCGCTTTTTTTTTTAATAAGGTGTCAATCAAAGCTTCATATCCAAAGGTGGTATTTACAGAGTCAAAAGCTGTAAAAGTCTTGCTAGACCGATGTCATAGGTCTGGGGGATACATCACTACATGCTGGTGCTCTTGCTTGTTGAAGCAGCCAGAGAATAAGCCATTGCCACAGATATTTTCCATGCTCTTCTGTCCCAGGCAAAATGCTAGTGCATTGCCCTGCGTGTTGCTACTGTGCTGAAGGCCCTTCTGGGTGAAGCACTCTCAGCCAAGGAAAGCTGTTGGTTTGGGAGTGGACTCCTGAAGCATGCATGGATTTCTACATCAGCAAATCCAGAACCCATCTCAGTGGATTGGTTTCACTCAGTAGCTTAGTTAAGATGCCCATGGGTATGGGTCATTTTGGCCAGACCTTTTCATCTCCAGAGGCTGCAGCCCTCTAAAGTTTTCCTTACAGCCTTGATCGCAGGGATCGTATTTTCCTTTCCGTACACTAGGGATAGTAAAGAGATCTAAAAGAAGCTGCCAAGCGGCCTGGCTCTACATCTGGATGTGGTGTTGCACCTTCAGGGCTTCTTTCAGAAACAGCAGGGAACACAGAACTGCTCCATCTGCCAGCCTTGTGGCAGATCAGCATTTCACATATGTTGCAAGAGGGCAACCCACACTCCAAAGCCTGTGAGAATCATCAAGGACAGCAGAGGAAGCAGAACAGTATTTGCAGATGGTGTCACACAGCCTCCCAGCCTTCTAGAGGCTGATGCTGGGCTGCGATTGTCTAGAAAATATTTCCTGCCATGCTGTTTGTGTCTACCTCCACCCGAGGAAGTCGACACACAACTACCGAGATGCACTCAGAGCATACAGCATGGTTTCTCCAGGGTTGACCTGCAGGGACTGTACCTCTGCGACTGCCTGCCAGAGGGGTAAGGGTATCAGAAACAGAAATGTTCTGTCAGAAGGTCAGTGATGAAAGGAGGCACAATACGGCTGTTACAGGCCCTAACAGAAGGGGAAAGGAAACAAAGCTGAAAAAAAATATTACAGCATGATGGTATCCTATTCCCCAAACAGGCTTCTACCCCCTCACCTCACAGGGAGAAGTCAGGAGAGACATCTATCTATGTGCTACTCTTCTTTGTATTCCTAAGGCCCTTCTGTTCCCAGTGGAAGAAGTTGTCCCCATGACTTTCCTGCCCCACAGAAAATACCCCCAGTTCCACATGGATACAAGCCTCTCCCTCCCTTCATCTCTCAATAAATATGCATGCCAGGGGTTATCAAGCTGAGGGTCATTCTCAGTGCTAACAATGGGGAAAAAAGCAATATCCAGCTGTTACTAAAACAGTAAATCTTGTCACTTCGCAACTGTGCTCCTCAGTTTCCAAGCCCCCCAACGGATTCTTGATATATTCCATATTTTGCTCTTTATTTTGTTTTCCATTTGGCAAGGGACAGGCTCCAAACCAGTGTGAAGAAAAACAACCTTTTTTTTCCCCTCTCCTTTTTTTTTTTTTTTTTCATTGCGCTATCTCTGCTCCAAGTCAGGCCAGGTAGTGCTTATCATTTCCTCTGCACAGCAAACAGCAGCGTGCGTGCGTTTCCTGCCAGTGGGTCCTAAACTGCAAGCTGACATTGTTTTCAAGGCCCCTCTCGCTTGGAGGCAGGGGCAGCTCTGCCGCACAGGGCTTCCTGTTGATGTCAGGCCCCTCTTCCTCCCAAAGCAAATGGGCTTCCTGCCCGCATCTGTGTCCTTTTCCATGAGGACTAGCAGGAGCCATTTTCCTACACGGCAGCCGGGAGACAAAAAAAAAAAAAAAAAAAAGAAAAAAAGAGGTACTTGAGACAGGGATATAATAGGGAGGAGCAGGGGTGGATGGGTTTTTTTGTAGTAATGTTGAAGAACATCTGGGGGCCCTCTCAATGAGGTGAGAGAAGAGATAAGAGGTCAGTCTCAGGGATGCTCGTATTTGCAAGTACCAGAGAAATCACTTATTAGCAGAGAACATCAGAGACTAATTACAGCTGCCGATTTCCCACTGCTAAGGAATGTAAGCTCTCAAAAGAAAAGCTACAGCCACGGCCCCCATGCTCCAGTGGCGCTGTCATAAGTTGTGGAAGATGCCAAGACCTTTACACCAGACCATTGACTTCATTTTTATTCTTTCGAATGGAGGAATCTCTACCACTGCCAGCACAGTTTCATCAGTGGAGAAACTGGACAACGATTGCAGAACATGGCTTGCACCAAGCTGAAGTGCTTCAGCTCCAGACTGCCCCAGCAGAGAAGGGAAAACCTAATCAGACACCATTTCGGACCTCCCCACAGTCCATGGCATTCAAGGTTTGCATTTTGTCCCATTGGAGAAGCTGGTGGGCTTGTTCTAGCTCCCACCAGGAGGTCATCAGTTTGCTGCACAGCGTAAGAAACAGCCTGGGAACATGATGTGGTTACAGGCTCCGTCATGGTGGGGACACACAACAGGGCAGAGCGCGAGGAGCACAGCCGTGGCAGTGCCGTTGCCTGCCCTCCACAGCGTTTCAGCCACGTGGCCCCCACAGCCTCCAGCACAGGGCAAGGAGCTGGCTTGCGTTAGGACACATTCTCCTGCAAGTCAAGATTTCCCCTACCTAGGGAATGAATGGGGGAAAAAAGTCCTCCAGCATTTTCTATACTATACCTAAAACTGTGGCCAAAATGAGTGGAATGGGAAGGGGGTTTACTACGGGATCCCTAGCAACAACCAAACAGGTTATTAGGTCCCTTAGCAATAACCAAAACAGGACGTGTCCCTTAGAGTCTCAACTACTGCTCCTAATGGTCCTCTGGGGATGAGTTTCATATATGTTTCAATATGGTTATAATGTGATTTTCTTCTTCTTTTCCTGTCTGTTGGCTGGTCACCTTCCTGCGTCACTGTAGGAACTAAGCAAAGGGTTACACTTCCAATTTCTGGACGTAAGTTGCCACAGAGGCTGACAAAATTCCTCCAGATTTATGCAACCGTAGCCAGCAGCAGAGGTGGCCCCAAGTCTGGCAGAGCTGGCGGAATTGCAAGAGAGTGAACTGGGGCTTAGTTTTCCACACAAGAAGAAATTCTTATTCGAGGTACAATTGCAAAATCTTGACAGCTGGTGTAAGGGTGTAAGATGCAAAGGAAAAAAGCCCGCTTATGTTCTCACAGCAGAAGTCAGCCAGGGCCACTGAAAGTCACAGTGCCGACATTTAGGTAAGCATTCCCGGCTGCAGAAGATGCACCCTGCATGGCTCAACTCAACTCTCAGCTGGAGCTGTGCCACTGCTCACACACGGAAGAGAGATGGGGGACCGGGGAAGGAGACCTCCCTGCGCTTTTTAGGGAGGTGCCACACGGTGCCAGTGGCTTTTCGGGAAGATGCCTGTCAGCCAGCAGCGCCAGCTAAAACCTGCGAGTGCTTTGCAGGATGAGACCCCATTTCCAAATGCTCTGGGAGCAAAACTGAACGTTGACGAAGGAGCATGCAAGAGAAACAGGCTCCACCGAGCTCACATTTTTTTGTTGCACTCTCCCTCTCTTTTGGTACGGCTTGCTGTTCGTGAATGAATTACCTCAATCACTCTTAAGCAATGTACGGACCAGGAAAAGGGTGTGGGGATTATTAATGGAAAAATCCTTGAATCTTTTAGCCCTGCAGCATGGCTACAGTTACAAAGAAAACAGGATACCATGCTGCATATGGGGAGGAGGAAGAGAAAAGGAGCAGAAAGTCTAATGATCTACAGGGTCTGACTTGCAAGGAAGAACAAAGTGACGGTGGTAAATAGGCACAGCTGGCCCAAATTACCAGGGGAGAAACGAACGCGCACAACAGTGGTCTGCAGCGGGTGCAAATACCACTGAGGGAAAGGGCTTGTTCTGAATGATCAAGTGGCTGTAACTAGGAGTGACTGAATGAAATTATGAGGGGAAATTTCAGTTGAATGGTAGGAAAAACCTCTTAAGAGCGAGACATAGTATCATGTAGAATTGCCTTCTCAAGGGAGGGGGTGGGAGCCACGCTGCCTGGATATTTAAAATTAGGCAGGAGATTACTCTGAAGGGAACGGCCCTGCACTGGCCGCTGTGACAAAGACAAAACGATCTTGCTGGCCTTCCCATGTCGTTATCAGGTAATGCCTTTTAAGCCACAGTGAGATCCCCTGGAAGACCTTGCTATGTTAATTGTAAAGGAAAGCACGCGGTGCCAGCACTCACTACAACAAGGGACAACCGCAACCAGCAGCTGGAGTTTAAATTGGATGCTAAAGCATGCGGGAAGAAAGACTACTTGAAAATCTTCCAGCAGAATGATTTTCCAGTGGGAAGGAGTGCATTTCACAGAATCAAAATGTTTCACCAGAACGCAGGGATTCAGTTTGATTTTTCAACTGAAGGAACACTCATTATTGTTTCTAGAAGATGAACTATGTTCATTTCCATATCATTATTTTCAACATATTATAATCTTTCGGAGATTTTTAGTAGGGGAAGTTTCTACTTTTTTATTCCAATACCGGATGAAAGGAAGTCTTGTGGTAAGGGAAGATGGAGCACAGTGCAAAACAGGAACCGGCTCTAATGGATATCAAGTGATATCATCAATGACT
Source organism: Leptosomus discolor (assembly GCF_034619465.1). Taxonomy (NCBI): domain Eukaryota; kingdom Metazoa; phylum Chordata; class Aves; order Leptosomiformes; family Leptosomidae; genus Leptosomus; species Leptosomus discolor. Next base: position 129,195,980 of record NC_141391.1, read on the forward strand.
GGCTAGTGTTTGCTCCTCTCTGCACACTTCTGAGGACGGCAGCACCATTCCTTGCAAGCTGAAACCCAGAATATTGTGTGTGTTTCTCATCAATGAACCAGAGAAAAAGGAACCGAGTGTCCCTAGGATTTGCTTTTCAACCCTCAGGATACAAAAGCCCCTCATTTGAAATCTTGCTTGTATCTCACGTTCCCCATTGTGAGGATAAAACCCCAGCACAGTCTCCCAGAATGTTCTTCGCTTCCATCAGCAAAAACCTAACCCCTTGGCAAGGAGTCATGAATTAACAGAGGATAAGTATCGTTCTTATCCCATAGGTGCAAAAAATGAGAAACAGAAATGAGCTGGCAGCCTGAGGTCATGCAGTGAGTTAGTGGAAGGGCTAATGTTAGAGCCCACAGCTTTGATTCCCACTCTGTAACTAAACCACAGGGCCAGTTTTCTTGTATCTGAACTCCTGGTAAATAGAAACTTACCTTCAAAAGTTCAGAAGTTGGTAAAGCACACAGAGATTGCAACTGGCTTACCAGAATCACTGACTCAGAAAGTCGAGTTGAAAATCTCACATAGATACGTTTTTCTGGGAGAAGCTCAATTCTTTCCAAGCTTCTATCAAACCAGGAAGACCCTCCCTACTCAAACTTCTAGCCAAAATCTGGACACACGGACTAAAACCTCAGGAGATTTGCGTCAGAGATTGCTGATCAGATTCTTGCAAGCAACCTTTTGGGTTGGTTGTCCTAAAAGTTAGCCTTGTACCGAAAGACCAGACTGCAGCACCCCTGTGCCTGGGAATGTTTGGAACTGGATCCACGCTTTGTGGCTTGGTCTCACTTCTAATTCTTTCCTTTTTTTCCCTCTTGAATAGTTCTCTCATAACTAAATACCACAATAATGGCAAGAAGCTACCCAGAGGCCATCTGGGGAGAAGCTGCATTATTTCTGATCATTTCAGGGAAGGGAGGTTGGTGGGGGATGGGAGGGGAGGCCTGAATTCACTGGAAAAGTTGTCCTGTCTGTTCACAGATCAGCTATACCAAACTTCTTGCATTCCCTGTCTTCCGACTTCTTCCATCTCTTCAACTATCCATTGGTTTCCTTTCTTTACCTTTCATTTTCATTTCACAGAGTACTCAGTTTTCAGCACAATTTTGAGACCAAACTCAAGCCCCACCTTTGGGACCTGGACCAAGGTTTAAAAGTCCTCTCCAGCTAATAGGCACTTGGATCTGGCATTTACAATTCAGGCCCATATCTTTCAACTGTAGTTCTAAACTGGATCAAAGACTTTTGTTCCTAGCTTTTGTTCACAGCTTTTGTTCCCTTCTCTGTTCCCTTGAAATGTCAGCAAACATGATGGCTTTGTTGATGCTGTCAGGGTGGTCTGACCGCTTCCCACGCTGGGCATGCAGATTGGGTAGCCGTGGAGCAGTCAGCAATTCACTGGGTGTCTCCTCTAGGATGTTGTTGTTCCTCACACCATGGCAGTGGCCTGAAGCAGCAACACTGCCATGAAATCAACAAAAAACAAATCCACCTCCAGCTGCCCTGGCTCACAGAGAGACATACAGACTGTTTGTTCCAAACCAGCAGCTGCCAATGCTGCCAGGAGGACAACAATCATGCTGGGAACTCAGGGTTCTCCTCAGATATTGGGACGGATATCCATCCCTTCAGACATTCCCTGCTTTGTCTGGAGAAAGGCTCAAAATATATGCATTACTGCTGCCTCCTGAACCAGCAGACTGCAGGGCTGTCAGAGCTCACAGTCCTCATGGCTGTTCTAGCTCTCTGCCGACTTCAAAGTGGAAATGGTTTCTCTCAAGTCCAAGTGGGGGGACACAGGCATGTCCTACCCCAGGCACCTCCTGTCACCTCCCCAGATGCCTCTGGGGCTGCTCTGAGACCATCCGGGACCTTCCCGGCTATTGGATGTTCCTTAGTCAGCACTGGCTGCACTGCAGGGTGGGGACAGACAGGACTGCTGGCCACCCTGTTGTTCCCTGCGAGGTTACAGTAGAGCCTGTGCACAGCCCAGCAGGCTCTGCCTGAGCCACGGGAAGTACCTGCAAAACATGTCTGCCTGCTGTCACAGCATCACAAGGCGGTTCACAGGAGGGATGGAAAAAGATAGGCTGTGAGTCAACTACCAACCACAGGCCATATTGCCCTGCCCTACCACAGGAACCAATTTTAGCCTGCACTGCCCAGTAAGGGTTGTCTTAGCATCACTCCTCCACTCACCTGAAGTGTTTGTACCAAGGAGGATCCTCAGGGCTTCCGGGACATTTGTCTTACTCTCTCTGCTTTGCCTGCCAATATGTTGCAAAATGTTGGTCGTGGCTTCTCAGCTGTTCTGAAATAACATTTTTGGCTTCAGCCTGAAAAGCCCAAGTAGCGCTGCTCTGCTGCGCTTCCCTGGTAGCCACCATGTTAAGGATGCGGTCATATTTAGGAATGAGCTGAGGCTCTTCCTCCTCTCCGCTCCACACTTCTCAGGTTCAGTCGATCTTTTCCTACCACTGTGCTTTTCCCAACTGTTTATTATTAATTCATTTACTCCAATTACAACAGAAAAGGGCCCTGGCCAAAGAGGAATTTTGCAGCATGTCTCAAAAAAGAGATCATATTTGTCTGCAGCTTGGCTTCATTTAAGGAAGGTCATTCCGTGGTCAACCACTCTCAAAACAGACAATGCCTTGTCTCCAGGTTTCCAGAACCTGCCATCCAGGCACTGCCATCAGAGCTTTCAATTGAGTGCTCCTCTGGTATATGTCCAACCCCACCAATGCTTTCTCAGCAGTCTGTCCTTCAAGATATTTAGGCCAACACAATCTACTTCTCTTGGAGTTGATGCTACCACCATCTTCAATGCCAACTGCAGTAAATTACAACAGTGCAACCTGCTGTTGACAAATTCACCTAAAGTTTTGGGGTTTTTTTCACTCAACACCAGTTGTGTTCTGGTGCATTCCTTGGACTTCCCTGGAGCTAATTCATGGCTTACTCTGGTGGTAAAAGGGAAAGCATGGATGTTGCAGAAGCACTTTGTCACACGGGAGATTCACAAGTACCCATGTCACGTAGACGTTGCTTTTGTTCTGCTGTTTGACCAACCCGAATCATAAGCTCCTTTATGACTGGGAACACTTGCTGTATATGCAGATTTTAAGTACTTCCACACCAGTTGGCTGCATCATCCCAGATTTATACTAGTGTCACTGAGGTCAGAAGCTGGCCCAATGCCATGCAGCCTGTGCTTCTGGAGGAACTCAATGGTAAAAGGCAGTATGCTGAAATGGAGGCAAGGTGTCAGGATGCTGCAGGGTGCTGGAAAAACTTTTCAGAGCCACAGTAACAAAATGAAGACACCCTTTCTCTGTCAGCATGTGAACCCCTTATACTTCTTGTGTCCCACTGTGAGAGACCTTGTGTGTTGGAGCACTTGAAAGGACACATGGGGTGCCAAGAGCCACATGCGAGGGAAGGCCTGTGGTGAAACCTGCAGCCAAGGAGTATGTTCCTAACTGGTTCCTTTGGTTTGTACAGCCCTGCTCCATCCAACTTTGCCACACAGCCCTGCACGTTCCTTTCCACTCCATGGCTTCCTACACCAGAGGACAGCTGGGCAGGGGACATTCAGTGAGGCCTGCTGTGCCTCTGGCCCACCTGAGCACAGTAGGAAAGATCTGAAATCCTGGGCATAATGGCATGATTTAGCAGCATAGCCCCCCTGGTCTTGCAGTATGCAAGCAGACATTTGGATGGATGATGTCTTGTGGACTCATGCTGGAAGTGGAGATGGCAAAGTGGGTGGGAGTCACAGTCAGGTGTACATCAGCAAACTTGTCCTGCTCAAAAGAAACAAAGGAAACTTTGCAAAAGATAGCAGCATTCCCAGGGAATCCACTTTTGAATCTGACTTGCCTGGCCACGACCTGAGATTCCTTTATAAATCGCATCAAGAAGGCAGCATTGGCCAGCAGAACACAACAGCTAATCATAAAATCTGAAGAATATCCATTATGCGCTCAGCTAGTGACATTTTAAAGCCTGTAATTTTTTGCATCTGTAGTTTCCTGGCCTGTAGTATTTACTCTCCCTTCGCCTGGAGCCAAGCTAGAGACAGGCTCAGATAAAAACCCTGCAGCTCAACACCCCAGATTTCAGAGAAATTGAGCTCAGGCATATGTACTTCAAATTCAGCCGTGATCAGAGCAATCTGAGGAGAACCAATTCAAAATGAGTTGGGCTCCAGACAGGCATCTTCATCTCCCACTTTGGCCAGGCTCTTGAGATAAGAAAAACTCAGGAGCATCTCAAGTCAGCTTTGTAGACTTGTAGACAACAGACACAAGGTCTTTTTCTTCTGATTTCAGGTTTTGTTGGGGAAATTTCTTAACTTTGATTTGGTAGCGCTTGGATAACCTCAGTTCTCTTTTACACAACAGCCTTGGTGCTCCTGACAGGAACCTTCATAGAGGGTTTGAAAAACAGAATTGGAAAAACACGAATTCGGGAAACAGGAATGTTAAAAGCTTACTAGTGCAAAGGAAAAAGTCATTGAGCGCACACAAATTTAGAAGCAGCAACAGCAAAATCCTTTGAAGGAAAACAGCAGTGATTTTTATTATTGCCTTATATGAGTTCAGAATGTTGCAAAGTTAAACAAAGCAATTATAAATCTGGGTATTTAAAAATACTTAGTGTTTCACAGTCTCCTTTGAGATGAATCAGGTATCCAAACATCTGGGGACTGTAAAATCCATCAGGAAGCTCAGACAGATGAGACACATCAAGACAGGAAGGTTCAGGGCTGCCATTGGAGAGACAAGGAACAGCAGGAGATTCCCACAGTCTCTTTTGGGTAAGAAAAGTTAGTACTACATGGTTGTGTACACTAAACAAAAAAAGGAAGAAAAAAAGAGGGCTAAAAAAGGTTTTTGCAAGTCTCCTGCTGTTCTGTGTCTTTCTCACTTTGCTCTGATCTCTCTGTACATGTCACTGGCTGCCAGGATGACTGCTTCCTGATTCATGATTTCATATTTAATTCTTTCTATATAAAAGAAATTTAAAGGAAATTATTACAAATGTTTTGGCCACACTGCATCAAGTCATTGGAAACTATTTCGTTACCCCTGACGTTTTCTTTTTTTTCCCCTCCTTTTTTTTTCTCCTTTAAGAGAAAAATTAGATGCTTTCCTAAACACTTTCCAGACTTGAACTATTCAGAGATCGCATGTGGAAGGCAAACACAGCCCAGGCCTGGAAGAAAGAGGCTCTCATACTGGACACCCCAGTAGCTCGGGGCGTTGCAGGCGGTGTCCTCAGCAGAGTTTCCTTTCAGAGAGCTGTTGCTGCATGAAAATGCTTTGGGTGTAGCAATCCTGTGCTCATCCCACAGGCGCTTCATGAAAGAGGCAACTGTTCCATGTTGGGAATTCAGAGAAACCTCTGGCCAGCAGTGGCTGCTGGAGGCGCCCTGATTAAAGCCCCATTGTTTTGCCCACTCCAACAGTCCTGCTAAACTTCTCCCTCACGAAGCCTCTGTCTGTCCAGTGGTTTGAGAAGAGGCAAATAAGTAAATACAGTTGTTGCTGGGAATAACAAATAATGGGGGAAGCAAGGAAAAAGGAAGCAACAAAAAAAATCCTTTAATGCACAACGTTTCTTCAAAGGCAAACACCAAAGAATTGGGTTTCTGGGCTGTGTTTCTTTTGTCTTTTGGAGTCCTGGATCTTGCTGTACTAAGGGCTTTTAGACACTAACAAACACATTGCAAACACAAGAAGGGGTGTTGCAGGAAAAGGGCGTTGAGATCATACTTAATCAAACTTCCTTACATTTTGAAAGCTACAGTACTGCCGTGTAAGTCAATCATCTCTTTGCCTTTGCAGTTCTCTGCAGCCAACACAGTCGAACCACGCACTTCAGGTCAAGACCTGTATCATGATGTTAGTACGTGGCTGATGGGTTTCAGAGGAAAAAAATGCCAGGCTGAGTTCATCTCCTTGCACAGGACTATCTCAAAGGGGGACAAATGGCATGATCTAAAATCAGTAACTTATTTGAGACTGTAAAATCAGAGAAGTTTTGATTCAAAGCACAGGCTTCCAAAGCAAAGGAAGCTGAGGCACTGCAAGCCCTCAGCAGGCAATGAAGCAGAGCACATTTAAATGTTAAGTATTGAAAGCTTATCCAAGCAAGACAAAGCTGCTCTTGCTCACACCCATAGACTCTGGAACTGATCAGAGACTGAAGCTCATTTTAACATCAGTTAGGCACCAAAGGGGGAATGAAAAAACGTAGTTAGCTGATGAAAAAACGCATCACTCGCAACGCTGCAACTCAGTGGCATCTCCTTGCACTTTTCAAAACCAAGGTTGTTTCAAGGGCTGAAAGGAGCCAGAGGTAATTCCCCCACCTCTCACCCTGGCTCAGTTTTCGGCAATAGTCTGTAAGAGGAGTTTTGGATAACAAGAGTTGTTGGCACTGTGAGCATCTTCTTTTACTCTCCACTGTTGCTGATGAACACTATTCCTGTGTATCCTCTGGCTATCTGTACCCAGAAAAGCCTCTCTTCATGTGCTCTACCCCTACTACCAAAACTCACAGGATTATGAATTTTGCTCCGACTTAGAACCCTCTCTCTTCTACTATTCATTGTCAGTCTGCAGTCGTTCCAATATGGTCAGTTTTGCTCTCAGACTAGTTTTTCCAACCTCCCCCTCCTCTGTTTCAAGCATATTGGAATTTCCTCACATGCTTTCTCCACTCCACCTTTGCCCCTATTCCCTTTCCCCACTCATTCCCTCTGGTCTCCTTTTTCATTTCTCTGCCTCACTTCTTCCCTCACCAGCTGTTTCTTTGGATGCATTATCACTAGCTTCTATCAGTAACCTAAGGTTGGGTCTGATCCCAAAATCAGAATCAAATGAAATTGCTGCCAGTGACTTTTAAGGGGCAGTCCTTTCCATGAGCCAGTAATGAACCTTGTCCCATGGTGTGCAAAGAGAAAGCTGTGTTACTGCATATTCTCACTTCTAAATCAAAGACTATAAAATGAAGATTGCAGTCTTGCAGAAAGTCTTTGTAGGCACTTTTTTTTTTTCTTGGGGTTTTTTTTTTGCAAGAATAGCAGAACTAAAGACAGCATCCTGGCTAAATTCCAGTTTAGGGTAATCTCTTCTGCTACTTCAGATAGATCCTGCATTGTTTTTCCATTTCCTAGACCCAGAGGTTAGGTGGTAAATGGCTGTCACGTTCTCTTCAAAGCTAAAACATCACATATCAGGGAAGAGGCCTCACTAACCCAGAAGGAAGAGCTAGCAACGGTCCTCTCTAGGTATGTAATGCCACCCTGGTGTTCCTCACACCTCCCTCTGAGGCTCTTGGTGTGGTGCCTGCCTGAATCAGGCAAGCTGGGCGAGTGTCACCCTTTTCTGCCCTCACTGTCATCAGTGTGACACTCCCCACAGCCGCAAGAGCCTCCTTTTCAGTGCTGGGTGACCAAAACAGCTAACGCCCTCTGCATTTAATAATCATCATCATCCTCCTCAATAATACTGAGAACATTGTACCAAAAAGAAGATGATACCAGCATCATTTAACCACTGAAGGAAGTAGGATGCAGAAAAAGGAGTGGCCTAAGGTCTCTCTCACTGAGTCAAGCAGTGGCAGGAGCAGAGCTTGCCATAGCCTGTGTCACACCACTAGCGTGACTCGTACCACCTCCTTTGCTCTATGCAATTCAAACTCCAATCTGAGCAACTCATCCTTCATTTGTGTACAAACACCGAAATGAAAAGACAAAAGCAAAAGGTGTGCTTTTAAGCTGCTTACATATCTGCCAAGTCACCAAACTGGATGCAGGACAAAGGAAGCCAAGCTGAAGGTCTAAAATCTCATTTCACACACGAACGTCCACACTCCCTATTAGCCACCGGTACTGCCTCACCATGGGGTGTGGAGTGGACAGTGTTGCCCAGGGGGTGCGTGGACCTCTTCTGAATATTTCACACAACTGCGCTGCTGGTAGCTTGCAAAAGCATTCAGCCAAAACCGCTGACACGTGTCAAATCCCCCCAGCAGTGCTACTGGCCTAGTCAAGCAAGTTCGAGGAGCCATCTGGCCAGGGATGTGAGGCCCATGTGCCAGGGGCCAGCCTCTTGCTCCCCAGGCCAGGATAATTGGACATTGTTCGGCCACTGAATCACCGCTCTGTCAGGCTGCAGGCTTGTCTCGTAGGGACAAGCTAATTAACATGCAGACTGTCAAGGGAAAGAGAGGGTCAGAGATGGCCCTCACCCCTTCCTCTCCCCCATAATAAACAGGAGGTTTATGTGAAACCACAATGCCCCAATGCAGGGAGGGTAGAATGGGTGGGGAAGGGGAGGGGAAGGGAAGGGAGAAGCCCCTTGAGCACTTCCCATTCAAACCCTAATATGGGAGCCCTCATCAAACATGGGAGAGGATTTTCCTGCCATACCCAGGTTTTTGTTTGAGTGAACTTGCGAGCAGCTCCTGAAGCTACCCGGAGATCTCAGCAGCGTGCAGTGCCGTGCTTGCTGCCTTCTCGCCTTTGTCCTGCGTGGCCAAGGTCCCACTTTTCACCACCACAGCCCAACCAAAGACCTGAAAGCGCTGCAGAGAAAGGACTGCACTGCATGTCCCAACCTCCACTCTAGCATCACTGTGAGGTAAAGCAAGTAGCACTATTGTTATCAGCCTCTTTTCAAGGAGGCAGAAGTGGGGAAAGGAATAGAAATAAGGCAGTTTACAAGATAAAATATCTTTCCTTAAGCCCAAGGACAGATGTCAGATGCACCTGCACTGTCCCCTGAATCACAACTACACAAAATGTTTTCATATCCTGCAAACACTCTCTGTCAAGGGTCAGGAACATATTTTTCTGATTTTTCCTCTCCTCCCAAAGAAAACATGCATGTCTCTTTCCCTTTTTTTTACAAATGCTCAATTACATTTGCTTCACGGGTATATAAAGTTACAAAGAAAAGCTCTGCTGTCACCCTTTGTCCATCTGCTAAATCCTTCTACCATCCTGAAGTGAGTCCAAACCTGTAGTAAGAGATGCACAAAAAATCCAAAGTAGGGAACCATTATTCAGGCAGCAATAAGCCTCCAAAGCCCTTAGGATCCAGAGCTGCAGTTCACGTCTGTCTTTAATGCCCAAGAGCTAACATCAATAATTTAACAAGCGCCTTACATCCTGAAATATTTCACAAACTGCAAAAACAAGACTCACTCCACCCACCTCTAGGCTGGGAGGTGGCAGCTGTTGAGCTGGGCAGAGCAACGCTACGTGACAGTTTAGGACACTGAGTAAAAAAAACCCAAACAAATCATGGCTCCAGCTGAAATTGCTTCTGGAAAGGGAAAGATGCAGCACAGCATGTACATGTGTAAAAAAAGTCCCTATCCCCTAGAAACAAAAGATAAACCAGAGCTTTTTTTAAGGGATTGTGGCCCTTGTTCTGCCCTGTGCTTGAATGGCAACATTTCCCTAAATGATGCCACGGCAGCAACTTGACTGAACTGATGCTACACTTGCCATCTTCTGACTCACTCATCCCATTCATACAGAAGATTTTTTAGGGGAACTCCCATGCAAGCGCTGACCAGACGTAAACCTGCTTAGGGTGTAATTGCTGCAAGCATGGCTTAAGGCTGAACAGCAGCATACTTATTGAGCTGCCATGTTTAGGAGACTAAGTAGTATCGAGTTAATCTTCTCAAATCTCATTATTGCAGCAAAGTGACAGATGGGTGTTTTAGCAGGCTAGAAAAGAGGACTAATTAGGACTCCTAGCCCTGCTTCGTGTTTATTACATTGGTTCCTTCTCCGCCTCCGAAGCACGTTTGTGAGCAGTGCCTGGGGACTGCCTCCACCGCTGCGCTCTACCTGCCACCCCAAGGACAGTGAGTACTGGGTCTCCTTCACTTGGCTGATCTAGAGACAAGGCTGCAGGAGGATGTCACCCCTCATCCAGGTTCTGGAAAGTCTAGAGGGGGAACCCAGATTGAAGCTATTGAGATCCAGAACCGAATTTCCTGACTCAGACCCTGTTTGCGGCTTTATACAGCAAACCTTGGGCAGCAGTATGTGACTGGCGCTCGCTGTTGAGCCAGGAAGGAAGAATAATGGACTCAATAGATCAAAACCAGCTCTTCCCATTTACTGCTCCTAAGCCTGCCTTAAGCGCAGATGCTTGATGTATTGACCTTGGCAACATGTGCATACTGCTATCCTGGCAATAAAGTTATTGAAATGGAGGCAGGGGGGGAAACACAAAAAAACCCCAACTAAGTAAGAGGAACTGAAAACACTTGAGAGAAGGGAGAATCCCCCTCATGCCCTCTGTAACCCTGAGCCATCGCCTCAGGCCAAACCCCACGCTCCTTTTAGAGATTCCAAGACATTTGTTTTAACTTTTTTTTTGCTGCATTCCTCTACCTTGTTGCACTTCTGGTTTCCAGCCGGGACTGGAAGGGAGAGAACAGGATTATAGAAGAAGGCTGTTGCTCTACTTTTCTGGCTTGATTAGAAGCAGAAGATGCAATAAATCTCACAAGAGAGTTTGTTCTCATTTAGCCTCTCATGTATCTGAAACTACCTGACCAAAGCAAGGGTAAGGAAAATGCAGTACCAAGTGGAGAACACTGGGAAGATAAAAAGAGAAAGAGCAAAATGGCGAAGGTGTTCCCCTCTCTGATTTTACATAAAGAAAGCAAGAAATTCAGTCCCGCTGACAGCTTATTTATTTCACACAAGTCACAGTACAGACACAAGGGATCCAGAAGGAGGCTCACCCTGCCTGATCACACCCCTGAACCTCCTCAAGTGTGACTGCCATCGCTACCAGCAACACCATAATGAGAGATGAATAGATAAACAAGCACTAGTTGCACACAGAGCAAAGGGGTTTCCACATGCTGGCTGGCCATGTTGTGCTGCCAAGCTGCCTGTCTGCAACAGGACTGACAGTCACGTTCACTGCTGAGATGGCGAACACAATGCAAACAGTATCAAAAATGTCTCAACTGAAACATTCAGATCCAGATAAACAAACCCTCCCTTTTCTCCCAGTGTTCTGCATTTGCTAAATCAGCATTTTTTGATAAGCCAGTGAATATAGACAGTGAGATCAGACACAGATCTAGCCTGGATTCTCAGCCTTACATCCCACATGTAGAGAAAGCTTGCAAGCATGTCAACGCCTTTCAGACAAAAAAAGGCGATGCTGCTGTGTTTGGTGAAAACCAGCAGTGGCATCCTTTAAACAAAATTTGTACTGGAGAATCTGACCTGGTCTTCTGTCTAAGGGTCTTTAGGAAACAAGTTACACAACCTAGTTACAGCAGGAATGTCTCCTGATGCTTTGGATATTCAATCCCTATTTTAGAGATGCTGGTGTATCTCCTTTCACCATTTCATCATGTGACAGTATTTAATGACATTACAAAACCAAATGCACACATGTTCCCAGATGGTAGAGAGCAAAGAAAGGACATGAGATGTAAAGAGAGCTTTGCGTTTGGTTTGGAGTTTAGTTTCTGTTCTTTCTTTAACTGTTCTGTGCTTTACAGAACTAAACAAAGCCTTCTGTTCCAGATGATAAATCTTCAAGCTGCTCCTGGCCCCAGAGAGCACAGGAGATAATAGCATTTCCAAAGGCATTTAGTTAGCTGAGCCTTGAGCGTAGAAGAGGGCAGAGAGGAGCTTGAGATAAATGGCTATGAACTCAACTCAGCTGCTCAGAGCATATTCCTGAGAGCAGAAGCCACAATCCTGCATGGGGATGCACGTTTCGCCTCCCCTTGCCCAGTCTGCATGCTGGAGAAGGGCATGTGACGCAGCCACCAAGAAAGAAACAAGTCTGGCCACAAGCCCCGAGTTGGGTGCACAGTGCCTCTGGGAGGGCTGTGCAACCACCACCTGAGAAAAGTGTGCTGCTTCACAGCATTATTTGTAGGCTTTTTATTAAGCCGAGGCTCTGCACTGCTTTCATAAGATGCAGCACATCAGCACATTATATAAAGAATACATTAATTCATTTGAGCTGGCCAGCAGCAAGACTGCAGAAACCATCAAAGAACAGGAGCCCTTTATGAAAAGACAATTCATTTCCAGCATTAACCAGGGCAGAAAGGATCCTTTACACTGTCCCAATCACATGTTAGTTATTGACTGAAATTGCCAGCCTAGGCTGGAAGACCATGGCCAATTTCTGGCAGAAACTGTGAAAACTAGTAGGAGCCTCAGAAGAACTAGGAAGAGCATTGCCAGCAGGTTGAAGGAGGTGATCCTTCCCCTCTGCTTAGCACTTGTGAGGCCACACATGGAGTCCTGTGTCCAGCTCTGGGCTCCCCTGTACAAGACAGACTTACTGGAGGAAGCCTAGCTCAGGGCCACGAAGATGATTAAGGAACTGAAGCATCTCTCACACGGGAAGAGGCTGGGATTGTTCAGCCTGGATAAGAGAAGGATCAGGAGAGGGGGAAGGAATGAAGAAAAGGGAGCCAGGCTCTTCTCTGCCTACTGACAGGACAAGACACACAAAACCCATGAGATTCCATTTGAACACAATTCTTCTTTACTGTGACAGTAGTCAAAGGCTGTATCAGGTTGCTCACAGAGGTTGTGGAGTCTCCATCTGTGGAGAAAATCAAAACTCAGATGGATACAGTCCTGGGCAACTGTCTGAAGCTGACCCTGCTTGAGCAGAGGGTTTGGTCCATATAATCTCAAGAAGTCCCTGCTCATCTTAGTAATTCTGTGATTTTGTAACCTTTTCTACTGCTGTTAAGGTAACTCCTCCTATAGGGACATTAAATCGCCCAAGTCAAAGCAATTATCCAGCCAACCTGGCATCGCTTGGAACTGCGGCTGTCACACACAGCATCAGCTGCTGGCACCAGGATGGAGGTAGGATGGTTTGAGCCTAGGCCAGGCTGCTGCTGCTCCCAAATGGGAGGACAACAACTGAGGTAGAGGAACCAAAGGCAAGTGCAAAAAGTGTGGGTTTTGCTCTGTCTCTTTTGGTGCAGTGTTAAGATCAAAAGTGTCTCCACTGGGCTGAAAATAGGGGAATCTAACCCAGCTACAGGGTCATGTTCAAGGCAGGAGGGTGAGACAGAAGAGGACTGGGACTTCTCTGTCTACTTATGTGGTGTGTGCCAAAGGACTTGTAGCATTAGGGACTGAACTCCTCGCTCTCACACACAATGATAGCATTGATCTGGCACTTGAGTGAGGCTGAAGTTCAGTATTGGTGTCTATAACTCCATTATAGGCAACGGCCTAAACATTTGACAACGTGCTACATCTTAAGCCCATGGTAAGTACTTTCGTATCTGCAATGACACTGGTGCAGAAGACCAGAAATTCTGCTTGTGGTTTCAGATAAACATACAAAACAGAGGGTTACATTATTGAATTATGAAAGTTAATAATACAGTCAGCACATTATTTAATTTAACACTAAATTCAATTTATGTTACACTGTTCTCTGTCTGTGTCCATTGTAAACATGCTGCAGATTATTTTTTTTGTTGACAATGCAAAACACATTCATTGAAATCATCAGCAGAGGAGCTGAAGGCTCTGGCATACAAACAAAGGACAGCTGGGGCTTGAGGCTCTGGGAACGTATAGGAAGTAGACACTAGTAGGCAACTAGCAAAACTAGTTGCCCTTTAAACAATCAGCAGTGGCGATAATTAGCAGCCTTTGTATAGTAGTAAGTGTCTGTAGGTTTCCAAGTCAAAGCTCTAAGTGTGTCTGGCACCCTGTTGCTGATTCAGGACAGGAGGCGGATGCTGGTAGCTCTCCGTCCTTTGATCACCCTCCGTTTCTATTTCACACTTAGGAAGACTGCATCCAGTGTGGATCAGAGATCCAGTCCAAGCTGTCAGTCAGTCTGACTGGCACCCCACCCCAGGCCCTTCAGAGCAGGAGTGGGTATACCCTTACTGACAGGCTGTTTTCGTTTCCCCTGTTACTGTTAAAGGAGAAACACTGAGACATAAATCTTTGGCACAACCCTGACTGCCAGCAAATACTGCTGCTGTAGAACTGCATCATATGCGCAAAGCCCAAGTTGCAGATGCAAGTTTTCTAGTATTTTGTTTGTGTCATGAGCTCTCCAAACTAGAACCAGGCCTACACCAAAACTTCGGATCCAAGTTCTGCAGACAATTGGGGAACTCCCAGACTACAGACTACTTGTTCACCATGTCTGCATCCGCCTATGCTGTACATCTACCCTGTGCAGTGCCAGCACTTCATCCACTGCAGTTATTTCCTTGCACCTTTGAGAGCTGTGATACCACAAGCAGTGAAGTCCCTACTCCTTGGCTTCCCAAGTTCAGATGAAATCAGCTGTTACCAACAAAGAGAAAACATTTGCTAAATCAAAATACATTTTCTAATCTAGAATCTGCAGGCAAAACGTGATTCGTGCTGTTCGCAGGGGGTGGGGGAGAAGGCAGGATCAAAGTGGGGCTTAGTGCATGCAAATGACATGTGTGCCTCCTGCAGTGCTTGGTAAGGGAAATGTGAAGCAGGAGGCAGCATCGAAGAGCTCTCTGCTAATCACACAGCGCTAGAAATGGAAAGTCGATGCAGAACAAGGAGCTGGGCTCACAACATGAACGTTTAACTGCAGTAACACTGCGCCACAGAGACACAAAAATCCAGCTCCAAGGAACCAGAAACAGATTGAGGAAGTAACACAAACATAATCCAAAACAAGGAGGAACAGTGGTGTAACAGAAGCAGACAGATGGCTTCTGCTCCCGTTATTCCCAGTGTCTTTTTGCTCTCACTTTGTTGCCATAGAGGCTGTTATCTGGGACTCGTAATGTGATGCTCCACTTGTGAGAGCGGGTGGAGAAAAAGCAACCTTCATGTTAGTAACAATTTCCCCCACACTATCCATATTGGCAGCAGTTTCTCAATCTCCTGTCCACTGGACATGCCTTGGCAGATTCTGAAAGGTCAAGGAGCTGTTTTCCCCCCAACCCCAGCCCAGCTTCTCCACCTGCCAATTCACATACTCAGCCCTCAGGGCCCCTCTGCCACAGCTCTCCACCACTGTACGATAATAGTCCCCCTTTTTTGCCCCCAGACTTCAGAGCCCGACTGTCCCTTTTGCTCCTGTCACAAAGATGAGGGGATGCAGCCTTCAGTATCCGCACAGGCTGCATGACTACAGCCAAGGATAGACCCCAAAGAGCACAGGTCATGGGGCTTTTTGGTATATCAGCAGTGTGAAAATGCACAGCAGGCTGCAGCAGCATATCAGACAAAAAAAAAAAAAAAAAAAAGAGGACCAATGCATTTCAAGCCAGCCCAAGAGGCTGTTCTTGTCCTGTTCTTTTCCTAGTCCCTGATGCTTCCTTCCTTGCAAGGAGACAAGCGTTTGCATAGCCTCAGGGTGAGGTGGGTCAGGGAAGAGCTCAGGACTGAAAGTGATTTGGCTACAGAAAGAGAGAAAGGTTTCTTTTCAGCTCGATCAGTTCTTGAGACAGAAATCCCCAGTGCCAGTTTCTAATTTTGAGAGCGGGATGAATGCAGCTCTTCATTCTTCTGCAGCAGATTAAACGAGCATGTGGCATTTTTATTTTTCCAAGGGGACTTGGGAAAAAAAAAAAAAAAAACGGCCTTGTCTTTTTCCTCTACATTGCCATTAATGAACCTTCAGCAGTTTCCTCAGGACTTTCTGCATGCATCACTAACCAACAGCATCTAGCCAAAAGTATGGGCATACTTTCATTTCGAAACATCAACACAGGAAAAGCAGCTTAAAAAAAAAAAAAACTAAGTGGACATAAATGCATCTTTGTGTGGAACACACTTACATGCGCTGTGGACTTGCATGGACCCTCACGCCCAACCCTGCATGTTTTTGTCCCACAAACGCAGCTGCACATGCAAGTGTGAGGAAGGAAAGACACATGACCCAGAAAAGCTGCTTCACATCTGGGTAGCAGGTTTAACAATTGGCTCCGAAGGGAGTCTATTCTTGAAGCAAACTACTTTCTTCCTGAGTGACAGATTTCCTCATTCATCTGAGTATGGACAAGGCAGCTTCAAAACGAAACACATAGCATCAAAATAAGACAAAAGACGGCATGCTGAGGGGCTGTACCAAAACAGCCGAAGAGTATCCAAGACCACCTTTCCTTTGTACAAAGCATATTACTGATGAATTTTTGTCAGCGTTTTCCCTCAGAAACACTTGCCTATCCTACAGCAAAGTCTTGGCCTACTGGAGCTCTCAAAAGTGGTTAACATCCTGCTTGGGGAGGCAGTGCAAGCCAGAGCTACCATGTTTTTATGAGCCCACTAACACTAAATGCAAGCTTTCCTTACTTTTTCATTCAAATGCAGTTGTGACAAGGCAGAGGCAGTCATTACACAGCCACACCTCATGGAAGAATATCATATGGGCTACCCGTATTGTTGTCTGCTTCCCCATATTACAGTCCAGGCGCTTGTGGGGGTTTCCTCACCCACCTCCCTGTGCAATGTTTGCGGGCAACAGCTCCCTTTCCCTCCCTGGCCCAGCACTCAGGGAGTGCTGCTGGCCCACCCTGCTCTCTGCCGTGCAAGAAGGAGCCTCAAGTAGAGAGCACGAAGAAGCTGATGGCTTCAAAGGTCCTCAAACGAAGCAGCCCTATTTCTATGTCAAATAACAACAAAGCCAATAAACAGCATTAGACAAAGAGACAGAAAATGCTTTGGGTGCTAGAGGCTCAGGATGAGAGCCATTGAGGGAGCTGTGGGGAGTGTGGGAGGGGGTTAAGGGGAAAAGCTGAGCTCATTGCATCCCAACCAGACAACACTGGGCAGGAAACAGATGTGCAAGAAACCACAGAGGGGTACAGCAACAGCAGATTTAACTCTCCAGCAAATAGGGGAAGCTCGGACACATAGAGCTGACCTGCACCCTGAGAAGAAGACATCTAATCTGAGATTTGGCTTTTTGCGGTCCTGGTAGCACCTGCTATCCCGACACCTAGACATCATTGTTCTAAAAAAGAAGGAAAAGGTTCATCCTTTTTCCAAGTCCTACCTGGCTCTAAGCAAATGAAGCAAAGGTAGGTCTGAATCAGTAGCGGTTCCTGCGCAAAAGACTGGATTATCTTTTACCAGCACAATCCAATTTCTGTAGATGCTGTGTGCACTTCCATTTTAAAAAGTGGAAGCGGCACCTGGTTGTGCACCTGAAATCCTAGTCTGAATTTCCCACGGTTAGAAGTACTGGGAATATTAAACTCCATTTTGACTTAGTCCCTCTCACTTCAACAGCTTTGGCTCTTACAGCGCCCTCTTACAACTCTTCTGTGGTATGGCCAGAAGCAAGAGTACTCTTTGTTTTCTTAAGCAGTTCAGACTGTCCCGCTCCAACTAAGGTTTGCACCCAAACTTGCATCTTGTCTTCTTTGCTGGCCCATCTGACACTAGAAAATTATGCTGTTGTTATTCAGGAACTGGGGGTCTGAATGGCAGCTCCCACTGACTTCAGCAAAGGCCCTATGTGCTTTTCTCCTCTGGAAACCAGGCTGGTTATCAAGAGGCCAAAACATGGCTCTAATGTTAATCCATCAAGGCTAATATCTGTTAGCTCCATTGTGCCCTTGTAACACTTTAATAAAGTTTGACAGAGGAAAATGTTTTAGGAGAGGTCATTAACACTAACTTCCTCCTGCATGAGTGCCTATCCATGCCCAAATCCTGACACTGCTTTCTAGTGAAGATCTGACGCTCCAAAAGATCCCTTGCCTCCATGTGTGGATTCAATGCTGGCAGCAACAGAAGGCGGACTATGTGAAAACAGACAAATTTTACTCATTGGTATTGCCAGCCACCATTCTTTTATGTCTTATGTGAGCTTTTCCTCACATCCATTGCTATTCAAGTCATTGTTTCAGAATTTTAGTGGGAAGGAAGAAAAGCTCATTTTCCCCAAGTTTCTAGCCCTCTTGCCAAGAGAAAGACTTGAAAACGTAACTGAGATGCACACCGAAATTTCAGAAAACAGAATGAAGAAAAAGAACCCAGCACTGATTTTTATTTTATCTCATGATTTTTGTTGTCTGAGTCATGATTTTAAATGCTTGGGAGCACTGATAGCAGTCTGTCCCCATAAGGAGCATGACCAGTTTCTGTGTAGAGGCTGCCAGCAGGAAAAGGCCAAGCAGGGTCAAATGTGGCAGCGACAGGAACTGACTTGAAATACAGTAAATTCAACTCATCTGAGCTTTGAAACAGCCACCAGACAGCAACATCTGTCCAGCACTACTGACTTGGGTCAGACCTGAAGAATCAACTTAGGGCTAAAGGCTTTGTATCACATATTTAGTCTTCTGAGCTACCCCACTGTACCTGCTAAAGTTTTCCATATACACTGCTCTTAAATACTTTGTAGTTTTGCTGCAGCTTTTCTTCTATTATCATAAAGCTCTTTATAGCAGAGCCTTAGGTACAGCTGTCTGGTAAGGGAGAGAGTGGGATCTTTTACCCTGTTACTGAAATGTAGCCATCTCTGAAGCAGACCATAGCACATCACTAAGCAGCTAAATGACAGAAGAGGAAATGCTGATACCTTTAAGAAGAATATAATTCTCTCCACTGGAATTTGGCATCGACACAGGGACTAAGGTCCTTGTAGAAAGCACAAGCTGCTCTTCAACAACCTCAAGCATGTAAGAACTCAAGTTGTGCATCTCCTCCACCAGTAGTGCAGCACCCCCTAACTGTAACGGCCGTGCACTAATCCGGAGGGAAAAAAGGCAAACTGAATTGTCTACAATAGCCCTGCCCCCCTGCCCTGTGATCCCTTTGCCATCCCCAGCAGCAGCAAAGCAGGTCTCCACTTCTCTTCGCCTGTTCCAATATGCAGGATGAGTCACACAAAGCAGCACTACAGGGTGGCCAAACCTGAGCATGAAAGTATGACCAACCTGACTTGTGTCCTGCCTGTCCTACAGCCTCTTCTTTCCCAGTTAACCCTTCTGGGTGCATTTTAAAACCTGTTTTCACAAAGGTCCACAGCAAAATGTTTTGTGGACAGCAGCCAAAGTACTCTCCCCTTCCTCATCACTCCCAGATGCCATGAACAGTCTCACATCTTCATTGCTTCCAAGTAGGGAACAACCAGAGCCTGCATCCCATCAGTTGAACACATAGTACTGTCTAAATCAGAAAGAAAGTTACTGGTTTAGGTCTCTAGCAAAGCTCCTGCTTGCAGGAGCACTGGTTTGTCACTGGAAATAATACTTAGTAGGACAATTCAACTAACCTCACATCAACCATCTCTCATACCCCAAGTGCTCTTCTGATTTTGTTTCATAGTTACAAGTTTGTGATGTCCTGGTGACATCTGAACCTTCATTTCTTCCCAAGACGTCACTTTGGCATACTTTGTCACATTCTTATTTATCCTGAGAGCTCTAAGCAACGAAATCCTAACATCAATGAAATATCCTAATAGCAAATAAACGAGTATCTCTAATACCCTAATTTCTTCTCTCCCTGTCCTAACAAACTGAAATATGCCAATTTAACTTACACACTTCCCAATAAACCTATAACAATTGAGTCTTTCATTTCTGGATCCCACGGCACTGGGCAATGGGATGTGCTATTCAACAAATAGCAGTACTGCATAAAGGGAAAGGAACTTCATATTCTCCCCCACTGCTCCTCAGCATGGAGAGATAAGTAGGTTGGAACTGTGAACCATCCCACAAATGAGACTTGAGACAATGCCCTTCTTTCTTGTGCCCAGAAATATATTTTAAAAAAAAAAAAAAAAAAAAAAAAAAAAAAAAGGATGGGATTTCTGGTAATAAATTTTGCTGTTCTGGCCTAATTTCAACAGCAGTAACTACATTTCTTCGTTTAAAATCCTCCTTGCTGCTTCAACTGAAACACTGCCTGTGCCTGCATTCCCTGCGTTGTTTTTCAGGGTTCCTGTAAACAGCTGTAAATTGCTCCTCCACCGCGGCAGCTCATGTTAACACTGGATGGAATTTATCTATCTGTACCTTGCGCTGGCGAAGTGCTATCAGTTCATTAAGTCTGTTATTTTTGCTATTTCAATTCAACTGCTGTTAAGGGCTACATAAGTTAAAAGGTACAGTAATTGTTACAGATGACTCACAATTAAATTGAATTACTGGTTTTCCCCCATACCTAAGTAAATGCACATATATAACATTTTATCTTAGTGATATATGTACTGCCCTCTGCACTATGCGATGGAAAGGACTACTGTTATGTAGTCCATCCCTCTGCCAGTGCAGTTCCACACTGTGCTTCATCAGCCATGCTTATAAGCAAATGAAAGACCTGATTGTACAGCCCTCCCTGTACAAAGCTGATATTGCTGCTAAAAGCCTTTTTTTTTGCTCAGAGTAGCCTGACATTGGTAAAAGTTAGTTAATTCAAACTGGAAAATAATTCTAAACCTGGAACATAATGCTAACATCAGGGATGGTAACAGGCATATATTTACTCTTCCTCTTGCTAAACTGCAGGTCTTTCTGTATGCCAAACTCACAACTGCTTCTTTCGTCATCCAACCCTCTTTAAGAGCAATCATTCTGCTCCTTCCCTCATCCAGGACAGACCATTTCAAGCTCAGGACCCTCTGATCTTATTGGAGTTACCCCTTGTCTGAGCTATCGCATTCTGATCCAATACCTTGGGGCATGGAGGTCAGGGGGAGGAGAAGAGGAGAGAAAGATAACAGGCAGTGGAGTGAAAATATTAGCTCAGCTGCCCCCTACACCTCACACCCATCCCTACTCCACCCCCCGCACCCCCCCACCCCAGTCTCTGTCCTGTCTCCATCCAGCAGTGAAAGGACAGTATGAGAAAGGTACTGGAGTCCAGGAGGGGCAGATGGAATGTTCCCAGTTCCTCCCTACTGCCCTGCAACACTCTAGTCTCATGGACTTGGGGAGGATTTCAAAGTCTTGGAGGAGGCAATGCTAAGCGCAGTTCTGATTTCCAAACCTAGCTCCCTAAAAGCCTGCTACTCCCTTCCACGGCCAGGTGAATGGGAGAGGGCATCACAACATACATCTGTCCGCCTCTGTCCACACTTAGGCAGCCTGAGAGCCCCAGCCCTTTCCACACACAAAGCACTACGCATGCAAGGGTCATGCAGATGCATCACCAAAGCAATCCTCTGATTGTTCATTCATTGTGAATAACTGGGAAGTGACTCCACTTCCCAGGGACAAACCAGCTCCAGGTTGTCTAGCCCTCAGCCTTGGGAAAAGTCTGGTTTGCAGTCCTACCAGTAAAAAAGGGGGGCACAAGCTCTGCTCCTCCGCAACCAGAGTGAGAATAAAGAGGAATTTACCATCCTGCCCAGAGCTCTCCAGATACTCCGTCAGGTCACAGCCGAACGCGCTTGCGGCTCCCTTCCTCTTGAGTTTCTGTTTGGCTCCCTTGTTCTTCATGAGGTTAGTCCCAAAAGAGGTTCGCCCCCCTCCTGCCTTGCCCCCCTCCCCCCGGCCTCACGCTGGGCAACAAAAATCTTGCTCTTCTCCTCAGACCACCGCCCGTGTCCCGCTCCCAGGGAGCAACATCGGGGGTCCCGTACAGCGTCCAGCCAGAGAAGTAAACATTAATCCCCACCAGATGTTGGGCTGCTCCTGTAGCAGAGGAAGGTCAGGGCGAGAGGAGGCTCCCCAGCCGGCAGCAGCAGCGATCATAGCCCGAGCCCGGAAGGGTTCTCATCAGAGGGAAGTGGGTGGTGGACGGGTGCCCACATCGGAGCTGGCAAGTTGGGGGCAGGCGATCGTGGGGCAGACGTCTTTCCCTCAATGTGGTCCCAGGACCCTCCACAGCCACCTTCTGGGTTTTGTCAGCCACGCTGTCGCCCCTTCCAGCAGAAAGCGTCCCAGTCTGGTCACCCTTCTCTCGGCTTTTGGAGGAGACTTGAAGTTCAAACGGACTAATGAAAAGGGACTGGGGAAGAGTCTGCACAAGGCTCCTCTTTGGCTCCCCCCCTTCCCCTCCTCCTGCCTTCGGACAGTTAGAGGAATGAGAAACCAGCTTCCTGTCCTAACCCGCTCGCGCTCTCTTTTCCCCCGTTTTACAAATCCTAGGATTATCCAGCTCAAAAAAATGCTGAAAGGAAGTTAGCTGAGGAGGGGGGCGGAGGACGGTTTTTGGCAGTAAAGTGCGTGTGTGTGTGTGTGAGAGAGAAGCTGAGGGAAGGCGGGGAGAGGAGTTGGGGGACGGAGCGTGGGGGTTGGGGAGGGGGAAGAAGAGGGAAAGCCTGTCCTGACGGTCGGTCGACAGATAACGGACTGCCTGAGAGGAAATCACTGCGAGCAGAGCCACAGCCTGCGGTGCGATCAGATGCTTCCTGCGCTACCGACACTCAGCTCTGCAAAGGCCCGAGGAGGGGCCGGTGAGGAGGAGAGAGACCAGGAGCCACTCCAGTAAACCTCTGCCTCTGTTCATCGAGTCCTTCCTTGCAAAGCGCCTTCCTGCCCTCAAACGTGACTGTCACTTCAGGATTTGCCACCTTCTACAGAGGCGCAGGCTGGAGCTACCGAAGCACAAGAAGAGGCAGAAAGTTGGCAAACTAAAGAGAGGGGGGGAGGAGGGAAACTTTCAGCTCCCTCCTCCTCAGCAAGCAGAAACAGATGCCGTCCGGGCATCTAAGTTCATGTACTTTCGAGTGAGCACCCAAAAAAGGCTCCCCTTGACCAATGAAGAGATAAGGTTTAGAGATAAGAAACAGAAATCACCCAGTAGCAGCAAGAAGGGAAATGGGATGGGTCTACCCTTGGGCCTGAGTCTTCCTCCCCCCTCAATACCTTTCTAGTCTTTCAGTACGCGCATAACTCTGCTCGTAAGAGCAGTCACTTGAGCTTGCTCCACATTTTTTATCGCAGAAATTCAGACCTCTTTACAGGGCTGGGTATGTTGGTGGGCTACACGCTTCATCTAGGGAGGCAAACTTAACTCTGCTAAGGCTTCACTGCCCCCTCTTGCTCCATGCCAAATATAACTGTATGCGTCTGAGTGAAAAATAAACAAGCAAATGAAAAACAGGAAATTGCAGCTTTTCACCAAAAATCAGACCAAAGACAAGGAGAGCAGTTTCAGTTTGGAGGAAAACTGACCAGGAAAGGTGGCAAAGGACTCTCTTAACCCACCTCCCTCCTCTGCCCTGGGCTCCGCACCCTCACATGGCAGAGAAACCACATCTACTCCCACAGGCCTCTGCAAGTTCACCACCTGACCCCTTTATTTTGACAGAGTCATTTTTCAGAGAAATCAAGCCTCCGACTGTGATCTGACTGCTGCCAAAAGCAAATCAGGTTCTATCTGCAGGTATGGTGACTTCTTTTTTTTTTTTTTCCCTCAAAAGTGTTGGATGTTACCACTTCACATAGAAGAAAAAACACCAAGAGCCCTAGTGAAGGACCTTGAGCAATTGTAATTCCTATTGTGCAGTTTATCACCATAATTATCATCATTATCCCCATTTTGCATCTTGCTGGCTGACAAGTTGAGGGGAAAATGATTTGCAGAAGGGTGTCAGAGATGTCTGGCCTGTTGGCTCCTAGACTCCTGCTCGTGTTCCCAGGCTAAGGGGGGAAACTGAGCTCTCACCACCAGACCAATGGTTGTTCATAGGGACCCTGAGTGCTCATGAAACACATATAACTTCCTTGAATTTACTCTGCGCCTCTCGTAGCATCTTGATGTCAAGTCGGTGCACGGGATCCTTCCCTGTACCGGCGTGCTGCCAAACCCATCGCGTGCCGCAGCGCATCCTGCCTGCCTGCCAAGGGGCAGACTTCAAATGAGTCGGACAGACAACAGGACGCTCAGACCTGGATGTCTCACCAGGCCGTCCGCCCGCTGCCTGGGCAGCTGGCTGCCTTCTGTAGGAAGAGAAAGCCCTCTCCTTGCCCCCTTGGGGACGAGGCACATCCTCCTGCACACACCAGCCCTCTCCCGCAGTGCTGAGCCGCAGCACTGGACCAGTGGCGGGGAACAGCTTTGCCATGGCGAGTAACCGCACCGTCTTCTTCGAAGTCCTGAACTCCCCTCTGCAGACACCTCCCTACCTCCACGAACCAAACCGGACATTTAAACTCCCTGTGCCCATCTTCTCCATCGCCCTGCGTCAGACAGCCTCACTACCATCATCTGTGTCCACAGCCCTTACCTGTCTCCTCTGCCTGGTGACCCACTGTACCACACTCCTGCCCTCACCGCCATGCCATCCCTCATCTTAGATATGGTTTCCCCGCTCCTCACTTGCAAGCTTACCCATACAGGATGTCTTCAGAAGAGGATAGCTTCATTTAAAAACAAAAAACCTAGAAGTTCAATAGATAAAATCAGCCCCTGAATGTGTAGACCTTCCTCATGTCACCAGCGAGGGAGCTACGGCCCCAGGTGCAGCGGGGAGAACCCTGGCATGGCTGTTGTGCAGCATGGGCCCCCTCCCCTGCACAGCCCCGCTCCAAGGGCCCTTGACAGCCGACAGGCTGTCCTGGGTTACAGTGTAAAATGTGCCAAAAGAAAAAAAAAATATTCTATTACCATCTTCAGGAGCTGTTGAGACCAGGTGGGGCGGTGCTCCCTGCCTCCCCCCTCTGGACTATCTCCTGTTACTGGGCACAACAATGCCTTATCGCCTGACCCATCGATAACTCGCTCCTGGGCTATCTCCTGTTAATGGCCCATCAAGGAACTGCCTCACGACTCCCCATCCCATTGTGAGATGCTCCGCCCGGGGAGGGGGGGGGGGGGGGGGAAGGAGCCAAGCAGTCCATGCCAAATAAAAACGGAGATTTTGAACACCCTAGCAGCCTTTCTTCCACTGGATTCCCAGAGGAGCTTTTCCCCCCACTGGAGTTCCAGAGGACAAGAGCTACCTACCTACCACCGGACCTTCGGAGGAAGACCAGACTCTTTTACCTGATTGCTGCTTCCACAGAACTACATCCATCACTTCAGGAGGACTGCAGCCAGCATCTTATCGGACTGCTACTGCCACCCTAACAGGGTGTCAGGTTGTATTCCTGACTCTGTCAGTGTAAACCAGTGGGTTGTTTGTTTTTCCCTGCCTTGTGTTATATATATATATGTTAGTAAAGAACTGTTATTCCTATTCCCCATATCTTTGCCTGAAGGCCCGTTAATTTCAAAATTATAATAATTTGGAGGGAAGGGGGTTGCACTTTCCATTTCAAGGGAGGCTCCTGCCTTCCTCCACAGACACCTGTCTTTCAAACCAAGACACAGGCCCAGAGCACAGGCACTCAGCAGTGCTGCTGGGTCAGCCCGTCACCCACGCCCCTTGCTGTTTCTCACAGGCTGGTAGGCATTTTCAACTGAAAGCACCATTTCTTGGAGTCCGCTCTGTGGCAGTTCCCTGCAGCCGCTGAGGGAGGCGCCATCTTTGGGAGCCATCGTGACGCGTCCCACTGGCCGATGAATGCTGCAGAAATCGAGCGCTGCATCCAATTTTGGTTATCTGGGGGCTGTGCTGTGCTGCCCTGACCCCAGCCAGGCTATGGGTTGGTAATGCCTGTCCGGGGCTGGGCCACAGGACCACCTTCAGCCGTTGCCACCAGGGTGCTGTGGTGGGGGACAGGAAAAGACTGCCACCCCTGTACCAAGAAAAAGCAATATTTGAAGCACAAGTACAGGGAAGAGGAACTAGAAAAAAACAGGGAGGATTGTCACTTTATTCATAGAGGTTCTTTCAGGTATTGCAGTTTGCTGCCCTGCTGCCCCATGCCAAGTACCCTGCGGAGGGAAGAGGAAGCGGGAGAAAGGACATGGCATGGCAGGTGGGGTGAAAGAGGCCTGTGCCGCAGCAAGGAAAAGAAGGCACGAGGAGCTCCAGGAGAGCTCTTGCCAGGCAGGCTGGGTTATGGGGGTGGCTTTTCCCATGCCAGGACAAGGTTCAGTGAGAGGACAGAGGGGAGGTTGCTGCAGGATTGCCCAGGGAGCCCGGGCCCAGGAGGAAGAGGTCAGGCAAGGTGAGCAGGAACCAAACAAGGGAGGCTTTACAAACAAAGCACTTCGTATTGGAGCCTGAAATCAGTGCTGAGCCAAGGGATTTTTCCGAGGGAAAGCGGCAATGTTCTCCACATAGGAAAAAATAAGAAGTCTGTATTTGCACAGCCCAGGAGACAGGGCAGGTCTCTCCAATAGTTAGGGTGAGCAGCAGGGCTAAGGAATAAGTCAGTGCCCCTCCCGGAAAGGTTTTCACAGATGAGAACAGGCAAAGCCAGAGAGGAAAAGAGCTCAGGCCAGAAGTATAGAAAGCAAAAAGGAGTTCAAACCTGAAACAGCTGGAAAAGAAGTGGGGATTTCTCTCCCTACTAAAAAAGAAATAGAGAAAGAAAAAAGTGATTCTGCAGAACAAGAGCAATACTAAGCCAAGACAGAGCTCTCACAGAAGCAATCTCTCTGTAGAGATTACTTCCTAGTCCCTGCCATCATACAAACAGTGTGATGGCCAACTGCCCCACGGTACCACAGCCCAAATCAGGAAGTCATGGCCCACGACACTTTTTTAATTCCTTCCCTTTGAACCTGAAAAAATAGGTCAGGACTTGAAGTTAGTCACAAAGGTCTGCCTGTCAGACAGAGCCACAGGTTCGTTCGTGCAGGAAGGTGGGGCACCCTCCCATCCCACTTCACTGCTGATCTGTGATGCCTCGCCCTTCGGCTTGAAAGCGGATGTGGCAAGCCAGCGTTTGTGTGTGAATGAACGTGGGACAGATAATGACTTTACAGTTCTCTCCGTTCTCACAGACAAAGTATTGGTGACCCCAGAAGCAGCCAGAGAGCCTGGGGAACAACTCTGGACATTAGGCCTAAGTATTTCTTCTAAGAGCTCGGGGCCGCAGCAGGGGTGTCACACAGGCTATTTCTGGGCACCCATCTCTCCCCTCCCTGCTGCATTTCCTTTATTGTGTTTGAGCTCTTTCCTATCCCTGGCTTTAAAATCTCCACCAATCTGCCAGGCGCCACTCAGCACAAAAGAGCAGGGGCGGGCAGGGAGTGGAAGACTCAGGGAGGGGGGGATCTGAAACCCTAAAAATAGCTGTCGAGTACGACTGTTTTCCTGACACAGACAGTTCATTGTTAGACCCTGACACGCCAGTTCACCCTTGCTCTCCACCCCTCGACATACTCTCTTATTTGTCTCCTGCCCCTCTCCAGCCCAGTTTCCTGTCTACTCCCATCCCTATGGCCAAAGCCAGAGAGTATTGTGAAGCCTAGAGCTTGGCATGCAGGCTTTTGTTTCTCTGAGTACACGTCAGATGGCAGACTATGGGGCTACCCTTCAGCTTCCCTTGTCACAGGGCACCCACCACTCTTGGTTCCTAATTTCACCCATTCCCAGCCACAAGCCCTGTCTCCCCCAGCTCTCAACTTCCTTCCTTCCTTCCTCTTGCCTCACATCATGACACACTTTCTTCTGTGGGTCTGTCTGCACCATGCAACCTTTTTGTTAGCTACTTCACAGAACCCAGCACTTCGACTACAAATGAAGGGCGCACCTCACGCTCACACGCTACTGAGCTTTTTTACTGCTGACTGTATACCCACAACACAACAGTGTAATCAAGAGGTACAACAGACCTATGCCCACAAGGCTCTAGTTATGAGCCTGCATGATAGTGTGGTGTCAATCAGAAGAGTCAATTAGAATGGAACATGTCTTGTACCAGGAAGGTACTTTTCTCCCAGTTTACTGGTTAGAGCATAGGGCAAGGATCTATGGCTGAAGGACCAGGTGTAGTCACTGACATAATAGGAGAGTAGACATATACTCCTGCCTATTCCACCTCCTTGAGTATCATCCCAGATGCAGTGAAGTACATAAGTAGCCTAATATAGCATGATACTCAGTCATTGACTATACACACCAGAGCTACAAAACATGCAACTGCATTTTTAGCCAGACTCCTTTTTCCCACTGTTCACAGTCATTTCAGAAGTGTCTTGTGTGCAGAAAAACAGATGAGGAACATACCTTCCTTCCCTTTCTTAGAGCATAAACTTACCTGAACAGTGGTAGTTGCTTACTCCTGTGTTTGTACAGCATCTAGCACAGAGAAACTGTAATTCTTGACTGGGGACTCCAGCTGTTCTTTAAACAACATAAAGACAATTATAGGGAGCCTTTATGTCTCCCAGTGTAAAACTCCATCGATAGCTCAATAACATACGATATGTTATGAAACAAACATTTAGAGAAAAACTCTACCAGACAAGCTACACAGCTAGCAAAAGCTTCCTTCATCTCAGAGGCATGTTCTGAACCTTCTCCAACCATCTTACCAATGACATAACCCATTTGGTGAGGCAGGAAGGCCACAAACCTCACACCATGGAGCCATTCCAAACTCACACAGGCCTTTTCAAGAGCATCCTGCCAGCAGCTTTTTGGATAACGTGGAAGAGGCAGCTGGCAGCCCTTGTGCTAAGTACAAGCAAGTTAGCATGTCATAGAGAGGTGATTTCCTCAACACATTGCCTTACTGCAAATAGTAACAACAAGGATTCCCACCAAACCAGGAAATGATTTTGCCTCCTCTCCTCCCCCGATCAGGTAACCAAAGAGACCTACAGAGATTAAACTTGCTTAAATCTACATTGTGACTCTATGGCAAAGCAAAAAGCCAAATCAACAGCACCTATGGACTTGGGAAGTGCCTTAACCATAAGCCCATTCTTGTGTCTCACTAGCCTGTGAACACAAGCAATAACAAGATTCTCAAGCATGGATTCTCAAGGATCTCTAGGAGCTGAGAAAACTTAATTGGGGAAGAAAATCCTGAAAAGATCTATCACTTCAGACACCCATTGTTTAGTCACTTAGTCACTAGTCCAGTCACTTAGTTCAGCAGCTATACTACCACAGCCTAAAGGAGAGCAGAAGATGTTCAGTATCTGTTCCTCCACATTTGCACCCCACCGATTTTGTAGGAGTTTTCCCCCACTCCATAAATGCTGTTCTAGCAGAAATGAGAAACCTATTGGTCCAGAGGCCTATAACAGTAAAAGAGAAACTATTTAGTATCTTCTGCTTTCAATTCTGACAAACAACAGCTTTGCTAGTATACTATAAAGGACCTCAAGCGTATAATTTCTGATTAACCCAGCTCACCATCGCTCAGAGGACACTGACACCAACATCCACTTCACTGCCTGTATTTCCACCTTTGGATGTCTCTCTCTTATTATCCATTCTGCTAATCATGTTGCCATGGGAGAAGGAAGTTGTGGGTTAACCTGTCTGCATAAAAACAGCAGTCCATTGCACTTGCATTATTTTAATGGTAATGCAAGGCTAAGGACTGAGAAAGAATCTCTATTATAAGGACTAAGCTGGAAGAGAGGAAAGAAATGAGTTTAGGTGTTCTCTCAGGCAATAATCTATTTTGATCACTTTCTGTAGAAGATAAGAGCTGCTTTGTAATAATCTGATTTGTTGGAAAAAAATCCCAACAAATAGCTCAGGGGATGCCCACTATTTTAGGGATAAAATCTAGCCTGATATGTCCTATTTTTAGAAGTCATTTAAAACCTGACTTCTTTTATTCTGGGGTCTTCTCTTGATCACTTGTGAGAATCATCTTTTCTATGAGAGAGTTATGTCTTGTTTTAGCACAAGCTTTCAAGTAAGACTCCTTTTATTGTGTCTGAACATCTAGCATCACAAGGAAGAGTTCCTACGAAGAATTGCCAGCTATGATGACGGTCTCCAGCTAAGACAGGCTGCTACTTCACCCCATCTCTAGCAAGACAAAATATGATTTGGTAGCAGCAAGGGGGAAGAAAGGAAATAGAAGTTTGCAAAATCCACATCCCCCTTGCAAACACCACACGAGAGTGCTAGCAGCTGTGGCAAGCAAGGCCAGGTGTTCTTGCCAGTGGCGGGCTCCAGCACATTTGTTGTTTCTTATTTCTACTCACTGAGCTAAGTCCCTATAGGGAAAGCACTGGTGGGTCTGCACAAATGATCTACTATTGTCCTCTCTGTAAGGCTGACCGTATCCTCCCTCCCTTTTAGGCTTTCTCTTCCTGCCTTGCATCACATCCCTCTTCACGGTCAGGCGTGTGCCTAGGTTAAGTGGAAAAACAACTGCCTTTCTACTGTGCTCTCAAATGCTGAAGGTACTGAGCAGGGAAATCAGCTATGTGGGGAGATTCCTTCTGCCTGAGATTTGAGTCCCCACCCTCTCAGGATGTATAACATTAAAGCTCTCCGTACACTCCCTTAGGGAAAGCCACATTTCTCCTTTAGCATTTCCTTACCTGCACCCTGACTGTTCTAGCGGGAGGTGGGGATGTGCCAGGTTATGGAGGATTTTTTAAATTCTTTGCCACATTTGCTTTGTCTTTTCCTCTGCTTTCAGAAATGTCACCAGCCTTGCAGTGCTGTCAGCAACATTATTTAGTTTGAATCCTACTGAGTCTCAACACCTCCAGGCAAAGGTGGCATGAAATTATCTTCTTTCCATCACAGGCCGAAAGGGCTTGGCTTGCCTTCAGTCTGACACCTCATTGTCTAAATCTATAGTTCAGATTATTTCCTGACTCATGCTGAAGTTGTATTGGGTGTGAATTATATCAGAAAGCACTCAGAAGACTTCAGGCTGGAACCAATAATATTCTTTCTGTGCTTTGCAATTACTTACACAGCTTAACAGGCTGCTTTCAGCTTTTATGGCTAGTATACCATCATTGTAGCTGGCCAATGAGATTGGGACATCTAGGGAGCCCTCACCCATGTAACTGGGGTGCCTATAGCTGAACCGGTGTCTTTTCTGTAGACTAGCAGAGGGGTTTTGTTATCTTCAGCGTAAGCTTTGGCTAAGAAGCCTGTCTCCCTAATGCTGCCCTGCTATATTTAGACCCTCTTCTGGTGTGCCCACCCAGTGCTGTTCCCCTTGTTTGTTTCCTACCAAACAATGAGACCTGAAAGAATTGCTTGGAAAGGGGCCAATGCTCTTGTAAACGCAACTGTCAGGCGGCCAAGCTTTGCAACAGCCCTTTGTAACATACTGTACTGGGAAATGGGAAGCAATTGTCCCTCTTGCTTCAACCTCCAGCACGGGCTTTTTCCCCATGCTACGAGACCAGTGGTGTCGCCCTGCCCCAGGGGCTGTCTTTGAGGAGGTGTCAGAAGAGATGGGGGGAATGCCAAGGGGCAACAAATCAGGGTGGCAAGGAGCAATGTAAGATCTGCTCTCTGTTCTCCCTCACCTCTAATCCTGTATTCATTCCAGAGCGTGTTTTAGCAGCAGGTTGTTCCTGGAAAGCCGTTGCTATCTGCCCTGATTGTAGGAGAAGCTGATCATGTACATATAGGGTTACAGGTGCAGTCAGATGCCCTTCTCACTCACCTCGTGTTTCTTTTCTGTGCTCTTGTGGCACTTGGCTACTGTTTTCTGCAACCTCAATACTGCAGGGGGAGGAAAAAAAGCAGGCCCAGCCCTACTGTGGGCACAAGAAGAATGTCGTTAAGATTACTTTTGCTTGGAAAAGGAAAATAAGCCAGACAGGAAGAAGAGAGATTTCTTTAAGATAGAGGGGTCTGCCTGATCCACAGTGGCCTAAATGATGAGATCCTGGAAATCGCAGATTTGCATCCAAAATGGATTTTGTTCCATTACCTTAGGTTCCAACTTTGTTACTTCTTTTGGCCTTCTGAGCCAAACCCTCTCTAGCCAGAAAAGGGTATGTGTCTCCCTGAGGGAGAGTCCAGGAACATCCTTCAGTTGGGTCTGGTCTGGGTTTTCCTTTAGGCCCATAAAGAAGTCAGAGCTCTCCCCCCCCAAAAAAATGGATGCCAACATTTCCAGCAGGGGAAGAAAGGTGCTGAGTATCAGAATGATAGCAAAATTTAGGGCAAGAGAAAGGTCAGCTAAAAAGGTATTTGCCCAAACCATGCAAGCACCTGCTGGTCCTGCCTCAGAAGAGGGGTGTAAATCTCCTGTGAGGAACAGGGGGAATGTATGTGCCCCCAGTGCCAGAATGTCATACTCTCACTCCACTGATCACCACGTACACACTGTTCCCTGGCAAATTTAAGAGATGCTGGGACGAATCCAATGGTTTGAGTTAGAGTTACATAGCATCTTTTTTATAACAATACCAAGTATTTGCAACTTGAAAATGGAACCAGCTTTTAAGAACGGCTTAGGAGAATGCATGCTGGCAGGAAAAATGCAGCTGGGGGAGAAATAAGTAGATAATATTTTGACACCACGGGCACACAGCACGAACTGACAGGCATTGTAGGACAGCAGTCTTAGGCAAAAATTGTGTAGATGAGTGAAGAGTACAGGGAGCAGTTCCAGCATTACAGCAGGTAAATCAGGTAAAAGGGAGAAATTAATGCAGCAAGGCTGCATTTCAGACTGATCCCTAGCAGACGGTGTCCATAGGATACAGTAAGCATGACCCTGCTCTCCTGCACTTCAACATATCACAAAAGACAACTTGAATCAAATGTCACTAAAAAAACTTGGAGAGTCAGTTGGTGATGGCCCCTGTCATAGGAAATAAGGCAGTTTCATATGCATCGGGTTTTCTGGGTTATAATATTATTGTCATGCATAGCAACTGTCTTAAAGTCCCAGCTCCTGGAGTTAGGGGATTTCTTGTAAGAATCTCAGCTTTCAGTAGAAATCAATACCAAAAATGCTACATCCTTCATTAGTGTACAGGGAAATCTTAAAGATGCAAACCCTCAAAGCTCAGAAAATTTTGGATGGCAGCCTAAAAAACAAAGGCTTTTCTCTATACCAGCTCCTAATTTGCTGCGGACAGGCTGGACAAGAAATCCGGGATACTTTTGGTTCATGTTGCAGTAATAAAGGGGGTTATTTCATACTTGCTGTTTATTGCAGAACACAGATCCACTGTGCTCAGTGACTAAAGATCATTTGTGGAGCCTTAATAGTCAACAGGAAATTATATTCTTATTTTGCCAAATCACTTTATCACGATGCCATTATGAAAAGACTGTTCATCTATTTTAGTGGTTGCTTAGGAGACGCGAGAGGGATTGGCCTACAGCCACTTCTCTCTGCTGACTCTCCCCAAGATGGTGCTGCAGCCCCTTACCTATAAGAAAGCCACTGGGCAACTGATTGAATGACCAAGATTTTACACTTGGGCTCCTTTTGTGACCTATTGTGGCAGCAAGGCCAGTCAGAGGAAGCCCTGAACTCCAGCTGAACAGAAAAGCTTACCAGCAAGGAGGATCAGGGAAAGAAGGTGGATTAAGGACACTCCGAGAAGCTCAGGGATGGCAAGAAAATGTCTGCTGAAATGGTGCTAATTCTCTGAGGAATGAGTTGCAAAAACGTCCATTTGGTGGTTGCATGGTGGATCCTGTTCTGGTGAGGACCCTCTTGCAGAATGTTTTGTTTAGATATTAAATGGATTAGGAGGACTGCTGGGGGAGGAATCATAGTTGCCTTTTTTTAAGAATTATGTTTTTAGCCTATAAAGAAATAGATCTTCCTTTTAGAAAGTGAAGCTGTTTGAACAATGAATGTGAAATTTTGACGCAGTGTGTTAAAGGCCTAATCTCACACCAGCAAAGTGAGGCAAGTCACCAGTACAAAGTTTAAGAGAAGTTTGCTGAAGTCAAAGAGCTCCTTTCCCTACAATTTGTAGCCTTTTCTGGAAGTTCTAGGAGGTTTTCTGAAGTTTATTAATTTTTTTTTTTTTTTTTTTTTTGATTCAATAACTAATGCTCTGATCAGCACTAAGAAATTCACAGCAAGTTGGAAAACCAAGGAAGACTAGATTTTATTTTTTGGTCTCAGTATAAATGAGATTTGAAAGGTTGAGATCTATTAGCCCTAAAACCCTGTAAGAGATATTGACCAAAAAGAAACAATTCCATTCACTGCCTACAGATAATATATCCTTTCCTTGCTTAACAGTTTTGATCAACTTGTCTTGTATATCCTGCACAGCTACTATGCAGCTTCATTATCTAACAAAAAGTAGAATTAAAATGCTGGCTTTCTGCATCTTAATTGAATTCCCATTCTCATCCCAAAATAGCTTGACATAAATCAAAGTAAAAAAAAATAATTATCAAGCAAATAAGCAAAGCCATTCACTATTTTCTAACATAACTAAATGCAAATTATGGATCTGAATTAATGTGAGCTATTAGATTGTTCTATTTACATGTGCAGAGAGCCCAGGCTAGCAAAAAGTTACCAAATTTAGTGGAAGGGTTATATTTAGTTTCAAATCAGGATGCTTTAATTACCAGCTAA
Organism: Leptosomus discolor; assembly: GCF_034619465.1. NCBI lineage: Eukaryota > Metazoa > Chordata > Aves > Leptosomiformes > Leptosomidae > Leptosomus > Leptosomus discolor. The sequence goes on from NC_141391.1 coordinate 129,230,333, forward strand.
CAGGAAGCAACCTTTTTAGTTTAGTTTAGTTTTGTTTTCTGGTAATTTTTATGAGGTTTTGGAAATAACTACAAATGCGAGGCATGATTAAAATAGATTGCTCCAATCATCCCTTTTTGCTTTCCGATATTTTTAAATCACACCATCTTGAGCAGACATTATCACGCACCAGTCTTGTGGAAACTTTACAAATGCTTCTCTAAGATACTGCAGTTCCTGCCAACTCACAGTTGTCTCCCTTTTAAACTATCTGGGCTACCCACAAAAGAGTTTGAGTTGGATCATCTCCTCTTTTCAAGTTAACTTTTACAAAAACTAACCAAGCTCCTCATGTGTTTGCTGGCTTCGCTGGCTCTATATGGCCAGAGCAGAAGTGGATAGCAGTGGAGACCCCCGACACTTAGCATGTGCTTAGCAGCCTCCAAACAAAAGAAAAAAAATTGCAAAACAACAGCTTTTCTGTTCAGTACAGTCTAACACTACCTACTGCTTATTACAGGCATGTGAAACCACAGCCACTCGATACCTGAGAGTTATAAAAATTTTATCTTCCTGCCTGAGCTCTGAAGTGCCACTGCATCTGAGTACAGCTCTTGAGTCAGGGGTAGTCAGGCGCCGCGTTTCCAGAAGACCTTGGAGTCTCTGTCACCCCTATCAGTCCTCTCACTCTGCCCTTTCCTGGTACAGTGCTTCCCGTACTTCAGCTTTTCATGCCGTCCTTGGGTTCCCAGTGCCTGTTTATAGGCTGCAGAACAATAGTAATTGCTGAAAACATGAAATGGGAGAAAAGAAAACATCTTGGTAAAACACTCACACACTGGGAGTAGGATATAAAAATAAGAAGTGACAGCTCAACTCTGGGGCCCCAGGATCTATGGGTTGTGAATATAAGCTGCTTCTACTTTTCTTCCAGAGTCTTACCTCTTGTTCTGCTTCTGAAATATGCCTATAAGGAGACAGATCCTCTTTGTCATCACTCCTAGGAAGTACATTCCTCCTGTGCCAATACCGTCATACCTTCTATTATCATAACATATTCTGGATCCTTCCCTCTCCTTTTATTTGACTCCTAGATCTCAGTGAATAATTTTGCAATGAATTGTTTATTCAGCAAATCTCACTTCTTTTTCCATTTTTGGAGTATCGCAGAGCAGATTGCAATTTCCTCAGGTTCTTTATTATCTTCTGTTATCTGGCAAGTTTTCTGCAGTTTCTTCCTTTCATCCATGGACTGACGGTGAACTTTGAGGGAGGTATTTGGCTAGTCCTGGTTTCAGGCATATGGGCCAGTTGTGACAAGTGAGACTGCCTAGCTTGAGAAAAATCAAGAGCATAGTCACATGCCAATGTTTGACTGCAGAAAGATCATCGTTATTACTTTAAGTTGCTATTAACTTTTACAGCTATATCTTTCACTTATGGCAAGTGAACATGAAAGAAGGATGCTGAAGGAAGAATTATTTAAAATAGGACTGCATGTTATCGAAGGGAATAACTTTTTAGTTATATTCAGAACAGGATATACTCTTAGATATAAAATTCAGAGAGAGAAATGACGACTGAAAAATCATATTCTTAAGCTGCCAACAGTCGCTTCATTTCATTGCTATCCTGGGGCACCCTAGTGTTTTCCACATCCCCATGCCAGCCCCTGCCAATTTGTTACTCAGTTGCAAGAGGTGACTGCAGGCGAGCAGAGCAGGTAGTCACACAGCAAAAAACCAAAACCATCCTTCCTCTGAACACTGTGTTGGTGGGGTTACCATGAAAGGGTGTCCCAACGTTGGTATAGTATGAGGGAGGGCCCTTGAAGGGAAGTGCTTGTCTTGGCTGACCTCCTGGGTTGTGTGCTGCCCCACCTTGCTGTAATGAGAGGGTTGGTGGAAAGCACAGGTTTGCTGCAGGCTCCCGTCATCCCTGAACTCCTTCATTTACCTTCCCAGTGAGGGAAGGAGAGGCAGGGAGTGGAGAGGAATAGCAATGGTTCCTTTGAACAGGCACTGTCTGAGAGCCTGAGTATGTCGGGGGAATAGAAGAAAACAAGGGAACTCCACCCTTTTACCACAGAAACGTCTCAACCACATCCCAAATCCTGGCTAGCTACAGAGTCCTTCCTCACATTGAGAAGCAGGCCGGAAAGAGAGCAAGGAGAAATGGGATGTACAGGGACCCAGAGATATTTTTAAACATGCTGGAGGTCTGGTTGCATAGTTTTGGCCTGGTTTTGTTGGCACAAGGCCCTTTCTTCCCTGGTTTTGATAGATCACTCTTGCTGAGGAGGCCCTCCTCGTGTGTCAACATGAAATTTTCTGGCTGATGAGACAGCTCTGGGGATGAGTAACCAAACCCAGCAGCTTTTCTAACCATGCTTGTTCTGCAGCCTGTTTAGTTAAGGACACCCTCCTCTCAGACCTGCTGCTCTGTGCACAAAAGCAGGACTGCCAAAGAGGACCTGCTGTGGGCCTCCAGATAATGTCACAGGTTTGACCAAAGGATTTCAGGCCAAGACAGCCTTTCCTTCCCACACAGCTTTTCAGCCAGAGCCTCTGTTCCCCATGCAGGAGGTAGACCACCTCCATGCCTTGTTTAACAGACCCTCTGTCCTTACAGAGCTGTGCCTCAGGGCCTCTTACTGGCTTGCTGTCACAGAAGAGAACCACAGGAGGTACTGAGGAGCACCAATCCAATAATGGACATGAGCTGTGACTAAATGTTGTTTGCACACTGAGCATATGTGGACGATGAACAGGGAAAGGATTGCGGCTGTATGCAGGGTGGGAGCTTGGGTCTCTAAATCATTGCTAAACAAGAAAGAAAAAAAAAAAAAAAGTGATTAAATCCTCCTGATTAGGCTGTGAAGGGAGCACACGCCTGTCCTGGCTCTGCACCCTGTGTACCTGGTCACCCTTGATCCACTGGGAGATGATGAGGTGGAACTGCGGGGAGGAGAGGCCCAGCCACTTCCTCACACAAGAGACGGCTGATCTCAGCCCATGTCATGCTGCAGTGATGTGGTATGTTGTGGTGATGTGGGACATCCTGTGACACAACTTGTGACAAAGCCAAGAAAGGTTAAAACTGCTAGAGAAGAAAAGCTTTGGTGTGTTTATTTTTGGTAGAAACGGGAAGGATGCTGGTGAGGCTAAAAAGAGCCCAAGCGGTGTCCTTTCAGAATCCTGCACCTAACAAACTATGTGTTTTCCTACCCATGGTAAAGGCAGGATCTCATCCTTTATGTAATAGCTTTCATGAAAGAATCATTTAGTTAGATGGGAATTTCTTCACCTCCTGCTGTGAAGAAGCCCCATCTGGGTGGGAACAGAGCTCTCATTTAACCATGAAGGTGATGAAAAGAAGCACACATCTGAGAAATCAAACACATGGAAGGCAGGGAGTTCAAACCTGGCCAGAGTAGCAGTGCCATAGACTTTCCTGAGGAAGGAAACACAGGACTTCTAATAAACATCCTTCATTAGGGGCTTCAGCGTTCAGCTCTTCTGAAAGGGAGCACCTCCACCACTTCCAAAGTAAGCCACTCAAATGAATCATCTGCTCTTGTGGGTTTCGTTGTGTGCAGGGGGATCCTTAATTCAAATGCTGATCATGAGCTTTGTGCTTCACATACGAGTGCTGCTAGAGCTGCAGTCCTAAGCTAAAGGCTCCTCAGCTTTTTCTTTTACTGATTTTGGTTTTAAAGCAACTCAAACTGGCCAAGAGGGAACAAAGAAATAATATAGCCTCTGTTGCTGATAAGTTAACGTCTTCTCTATGGGTCTGTGTTAATTGCTTCTTTCATTCATGGTGTGAGCAAGTAGATTTAATTTTTGAACAAAATCACAGTTAGTAGCTGTTAGTAACACCCGAGCCTGCCTCTCTGGGCAAAGCACCGCTTTAGAAAGCCACACTGTGTCTACCGCAGCTAACGCCCTTGAAACATGTCAATGGTTTTCCTCTGAGGAAAAACTAAAATCTACCCTGACACTGTTGCCGAGCTGGCTGCAGCAGGAGCAGCATGTAAGGACCTCCACACTTGACACTGGAGGCATTTGTGGGATTTGGGACACAGTTTGACATCTAGTGGTAACGTGTGGTATCATCCCAGAGCTCACGCTAGGAAGTGCAAGGGTCACAGTCCCCGATCAGGCAAGCTGAGGGAGGTTCCCTCCATCAGCCAAGTACACATTTGTTTGCTGCATGTGCAGCCACGCACCTTGGTATTATGCATCTTCTTATCCTGCAGTGACATTTGATTAAGGGAGAAAAACAGCTAAGAGGTAGGCCTAGGTCATATTCCATCCAGAAAAGCAACATCTTTTAAGATTTGTGTTTTGATCTCTTTGCTTATGATCTCTTAGATCATTATGCATGCTTTTACCACGCTAATGAAGCAATAGCAGGAGGGTCTTAACTCAAGTAAAGAGACAGAAGATGTCCAAATAGCTAATTCTGAAGTTTTCTGGGAGGCTGAGTTTAAATAAATTTGGGATATTTCAGATTCAGGTTTCATTGGTGTCATTTATGATTGCAACCAGGAGAGTCTTGTGGAGCAGATCTGCTAGAAACTGAATAATGAATGCACAGATAGAGCTGTCTTTATTAAAAGAAAATGCAGGGAAGAGCAAAATTATTCAAGTGATATGAGCAGCAGCCAACCTAATACTTGTGGAGGGTTACAAAGAGATTGAAATCTTCCTCATTTTTTTACTTCTCCACATTTCACACAATCAGAATGGGAAAGTATCATTATCCCTTCAGAAACATGATTTTAGCCCAGCCTACACTCAAAATCTCATAGGGAAATCATGTGTTCTTAAAAAGTTTGGCCAATTTCTACCTCTAAGAAACTCGGCTTGGACTGCAAGGGTGAGCAGCTCCTCTGAACTGGCAAGATCTTCTTCTTACCACTAAAATCAAACTGTGCAGATAGATAGTGTTCAGGCAGTTGCTCTCTCTGCCTGGAAACATTAGGTTAGATAGCATAATGGGTTTGCGTGGCAAGGTTTTGGTAGCAGGGGCGTTGCAGGGGTGGCTTCTGTGAGAAGCTGCTGGAAGTTTCCCCTATGTCCGACACAGCCAAGGCCAGCCAGCTCCAAGATGGACCTGCCGCTGGCCAAGGCTCAGCCCATCAGCGATGGTGGTAGCGCCTCTGTGATAACGTGTTTAAGAATGGAAAAAAAAAGTTATTGCGCAGCAGTAATTGCAGCGAGACAGGAGTGAGAATATGGGAGAGAGATATTTCTGCAGACACCAGGGTCAGTGAAGAAGGAAGGGGAGGAGATGCTCCAGGCGCTTGGAGCAGCGACTCCCCTGCAGCCTGTGGTGAAGACCATGGTGAGGCAGGCTGTCCCCCTGCAGCCCATGGGCGGTGGAGCAGATGACTGCCTACACCCCGTGGAGGACCCCACGCCAGAGTAGGTGGATGCCTGAAGGAAGCTGTGACCACATGGGAAGCCTGCACCGGAGCAGGCTCCTGGCAGGACCTGTGGAGAGAGAGAAGCCCACGCTGGAGCAGGTTTGCTGTTGTGACCCCCCGGAGGGGACCCATGCTGGAGCAGTTCATGAAGAACTGTGGCCCACAGGAAAGAGTCACACTGGAGAAGTCATGGAGGACTGTCTGCAGTTAGAGGGACCCCACACTGGTGCAGGGGCAGCATGTGAGTAGTCCTCCCCCTGAGGAGGAAGGAGCGGCAGAAACAACAGTGTGACGGACTGACCGCAACCCTCATTTCCTGGGCCCCCGTGCCGCTTGCGGGGAGGAGGGAGAGAAATCGAGAATAAAGCTAAGCCTGGGAAAGAAGGGAGGGGTGGGCGGAAGGTGTTTTAAGATTTGGGTTTATTTCTCATTACTCCTCTCTGAGCTAATTGATAATAAATCACATTTTTCCCAAATCGAGTCTGCTTTGCCCATGACCGTAAATGCTGAGAGATCTCCCCGTCCTTATCTCTACCCACAAGCCTGGTGTTACATTTTTCTCTGCCCTGTCCAGTTGAGGAGGGGAGTGATAGAGTGGCTTTGGTGGGTACTTGGTGTTCAGCCAGGGTCAAACCACCACAGGTAGGTATAGAGGGATTAGTAACACTTTACCAGGGATTAATTTGGCCCACTGTGTACAGCTGCAGAAAGGAAAAGAATAAATGTTAATTAGAAATTAAATTAAAAGTTTTGGAGCATTTAAGGCAATTATTTTCTTTCTTATTTTTAGAGAGGGAAAATTAAAAAAAATACTCAGATCATGATAGCAATCATGGGTTAGAGCTGATGAAATCACATACCCTGTTCTCCAGATATAGCAGCGTAGACACTCTGTTCGCCCTTTTTCTATGTGCATTAAGGCAAGGGGTAGTCTGTGCAGTATCATTACGTTGAACCCTATGTGCTACAGTACGAACCACATCTGAAGTCCTCTCTGGTGCAGTAAAATGTTGTTTGCTCCCTTGGGAACAATTTTTCAGCCTCTAGAGTATGTTGAAGTGTGCAGTTTTAACTCCCCCCAGGATGTAGCTGAGCTTGCCACCTGAAAATTGCGTTTTCCTGGCAGAAACAAACCCAAGATTTGTGAGTGTCCACAGATATATGTGAGGATGTTCAACTGAAAGGCCAAAAGCTTTGGCCTGCTTTATTGGCCTGTCTGCTTGGAAGTATTCCTCTGTTTAGTAAGTCAGGCAAAGGGCCTGGCTGGCTGAAGAGGCAGGGTGGGGTGGTTTCTCCCGGCAGGCGGATGGGAACCAGGCTTCTCCTCTGAGTAAGTCTCCAGGTTGCAGAAGTCTGCAGGTGCAAGAGGAGGACAGGAGTAAGAAGTGTCAGTGAGTGCTTGTTTGTGGTAAAGGAAATCTCCTGTTTGCCCTATTCTTGTTCTGTCCTGTGGCTCATTCACACACCATAGACAGCCACAAGGTCTGAGTGTATCTCAGTCAGGGCTTCAGACTGTTCACAGCCCTGTTATGCACTTCACAGCTGCTTGCTTCCTCAGGCACTCAAATGAGCTGGTGCAGTTTCCCTAGTGAGATCCTTAATTCTGAGGAGAGATACAGAGCACCCCCTCCCAGCTTGGAGCAAAGAAAGTCTGCACAAACAGTTCCCTAAAAGCCTTGCATTTCACTCTCTTCTCCCTATCATCTTGTTCGTATCTTGGTTTGGTTGGTTGGTTTTTTTAACCTAGCGGCAGTCTATTCATGCTCCTCAGGGCAGGAACTATGTCTGTCTATCTGCCAGGAGATCCAGGGCAAAAGCATCAGCATCCTGGCCAGCAGTTCTTGCATTTTCTAGCTGGTGGGGATCTTGAAAGAAAATTTTGTAGTAGATATGCGTATGCATGTGTTACGTGATAGAGGTTTAAAGGAAGAATATCAGACAAGAACAGTGAAAGGTTATTCGGAATCAAGTTGTGACTACTAGGATGAAAGTGTATAGGGTTCTTTTGGGGGTGGCGCAGGGGAACAGAAAAATGGCCAGTACTTTGTAAAAAAACTTGTAGCTTTCTCCTACATGTCCCATCTCTTTGCAATCAGCCACTGTTGCTGCATGTTCATCTCCAAGCGTGGGGACAGCCAGTGAAATCCCCACTGGGGACTACTGCACAGGAGCGCAAACACAGAACAACTCTAAAATGTTTAGAAAGTGTATAAATCTGTGGGAACTCATTATGAGTACTCCTAACAAGTTTGCATGGGTATATTTTTTTTAAGTAACACTTTAATATTTTGGAGAGTGGCAACTCAGGTGAACTCAAAAGACTGCGTAGGAGAAACTTGTAAAGGTTAGTCCTTTACAAGATAATAGCCATGTCTTCTGTCTTCCAGCATATAAAAACAAAATGTTCTTGTCTTGTTAGTATTGTCTTGATAATGATAACCAGCGCTGTTCTTGCTTTGTACAATATTGTTCCCTTAAACACCTCATGCATCGTGCTGCAACTGCACATTGCACTAAAATAAAATGACAAAGATTTTTAGGAAATTTATAAAAAAATTGGTGGGGCTGGATGCAGCTGTCCCCAAGTTAAGAACTGTCCTGGTCTCGGCTTTCATAACAGGAGGAAGAAACAGGATTTTCATCCCTGCTTATAGAAGTTCTCTCTTCCCCTTTCTCCTCCCATCATGTCTCCTTTAAAGCCACATCCTACAGTCCTCTCCAGCTGGGAAGGTGAAATCCTGAATAATCAGGTGAGTGCTGGCTTCCGCTGTCCAGAGAGGGTGTCCTGGTCCTGGTGCTTTACACAGCAAGTCTCTCAGCCTTAAGGGCACGCTGTATTGCCTCCACAACATCAGCTCTCTACGCTCTTGTTCCTCAGCTGACCTTTTGTGTCCTAAAAAGAACAATAAAACAAACACCAGTTTATTTGCTATGGAGAAATGGCTGAAAGAAGCCACGAATCACAGTGTATCAGCAGCTCTGGTGCCTTTTGCAAGAATAACAGAGCAGGGGCTATTGCAGTGCATTTCCGGATACTGTTCCTATTTGTCAGTAATGCCCCTTCAGCTTACAGCAGTGCTGGCTTCCTTTCACTGCCTCAGCCCCACAGCCGAGCCCCCACAGCCAGTGCAAAGCACGGAGCCGCGGTGGCAGGTACACAGCAGCTGGTGACCACTGCCCATTGTGCTTCCAACATCCCCCGCCGCGATCCCGGCAAGAGCCCCAGCATCACCGCAATTTAAACACGAACCGAACAGCCAGGTTAAACCTTCCCGTGTGTTTCTGAGCAACAGTTTCCTTCATAACCTGGACCTCGGAGTCTTATTCTCTGCAGCAGTGCAGCTCCCAGGCAGAGCCCGCGCTGAGGTACTGGAGGAGCAGAGCTCTCCGTGCCCTCTGGCGGGTGCTCTCCTTATGCAACGCCTTCACAGAGGAAGTGCCATTACTGCTGGCCAGGACCCGTGCCTGCCATGTGCCCACCGGACCTTCCCCTCAGGTCCCGTCTCGCCTCATCTTTAAAGAACTAAACCGCAGCAGCTCCAGGGCTGGAGCTTGAAACGTTTTTCCCAACAGAATTTCAAAAGAGCTGTCATGGGAGGATTCTTCTCCCCCAGCTGTGTGATGCCTACATCAGAGCTTGTAATGTACAGTATCTCTTTTCATGATCAACCAAAAGGAACAGGCACTTGAAGGGCATGGTTCATTTCTTTTTGCTGACTATAAAGTGAGTCCACGATGATGAGCCTAGCTGCAGACGTCTGCATTCAATCAAGCTGAGGGAGATGAATTCCATCCCGGTGCCCAAAATATTTGGAGGCTCTAAACATTTAACCCCATTGCTTAACATTCAGAAATTATTCCACATTTTTTAGGTTGGAAGCATTTCTCTTTTTTTCTGGCAAGCTCAGTCTCTCCCTTCTTGCATGCTTTAAAAAAAAACAAACAACTTCATCTTGGCATCATCTCAGACTAAAACGGTGGATGCAAGTTAATTGCCTAACAAAATTGATTGATTAATTTTTTATCTATCTATTTATAAAACTCTAAACACTATGAAGTGCTATAGAAATGCCATGTTGTTGTCAATAATTAATGAAGTAACATCTGGTGGGTGCAAAGATGGATCACTGTCCCACAAATTAAGGTACACTGTGTTAACTTGAACACTATTTTTAGGTGAGTGCAGCTCATTACAAGCCTTCACAGAACAGTTTTGCTGAAAGAACGATCCTTGCCTCTGACAGCTTTTATTGTTGTTCTTGCTGCGGCTAAAATAAAACAGTAGCCCAACACTTTGTTTTCATCAGGATTATAATAGATATTCTTTCCTCTCACTCCATTCTGTTCAGCTTCTGGAGCCACATCAGCAACTGGGATACCTGGTCTCCTGCCAGTGCTCCACCAAGCATCTGTCCTGTGTGCCTCTCCAGTATCCTCCCCAAGAGGTAACTTCTGTGAGCGGTGTGTGTGTGATGGTAATGAGAGGCATGTGGCTTCGTTTGATAAGTCCAGAGAAATGTGTTGTGCATTTGGGTTCCAACCGATCCCTCCTTTTCAAGGCTGCAGGAAGTAAATCAGTCATGTTTTAAACGATCCCACGCTCCAGCTGCTGCAGATTTGGAAATTGTTAATGAATGCTGCTCACAGCGTTATCTGCTTGGGGCCATACGGCTCTGTGGGGAGAGACTTCCATCCTGAAGTATTCTGCGCACCTTTCTGCTGTATTTGCAGCGCTGCTGGAAGGCAAACATCACCGGGCTGGAGGGTGACAAACAAATTGTGTTCAGTAGCCAGCGCACTGCAGCTGGGCACAAGGGATAATTTTATTTTTATTTTCGTTACACAGGCTACTGGGGCAAATTTTGTTTTCTGTGCCAGTGTAGAGCTGACTTTAAAGGCCTTGATACCTAATGATGTATGGACAGCATTCTGCTTGGCATACTAATGCATGAAATGAATCCTTTCTGATCTCATATTCTGACTTGGAAACTCTCTGATTCCCTTCTCAAGACTCAGTGACCTTCGGAATGAATGTCCATTCCTTCTCCCCATATTCCAGTGCCAAAATCTGATTCCCTGTGTGTGGCTAGTGTGAGGCTTTGTCATATTAATAATAAAAAACTATGGGTTAAAAGGGACCTCAAACATTAATTTTATCCATCTCATGCCCAGAAGAGACATCCTGACAGATATTGATCTAAGTTTACCATGACAGCGACTCACCCACCCCAGACAATCTAATTCAGTGCGCCTGTAGCCTTACCCATAAAACTTGAACGTCCAGCTTGAATTCCTCTTGCTGCAGTTCATTACGTGTTTTTTCCCCAGCACAGGTACGAAAAAAGGACTATTCCCATATGTTTTGCAATGGCCTTTTATGTGTTGAAGACTGTGCATCACATCCTCCTCCTCAACCAATGTCATTTTCTCTAGATGAAGCTAGCCCAGTACTTTCAATCTTTTCTCACAGATCTTGTTTTCTTGACCGTTGACATTTGTTGGCACACTCCTCGTAGACTCTGCCCCGTTGATCCACAAATGTTTTGAAGTGCGATGCCAGTTGTCAAGCTGAGTTCATACCAACACTAGCGCTGAAGGATTACTTCCCAAGTCTTAACAGGAGTCTAGCCATACTTCTTAGTATGGCCTTACACATTTTCACAACAGCGTGACATTGATGATTCACAGTCTTATTTTGATCTGGTGGAAACCCTTCCCACCCACCCTTTTCTCAAGTACCTCTATACAGGTCTGTTACATAGATGGCAACAAACAGTTGCTTTTCAGTATCTAAGGGACTTGCTTCTCTTTGAATATTACTGACTTTCCCCCTGGGAGAGATGAAAAATCCGCTGTGGCTCCCGGATATACCTTAGAAGAGAAATCTCCAGTATCCTTAAAATGATGATACCAATTTGCACAGCTGTTCAAAAATAGGCTTCTCCATGTGAAGTCCTTTTAACCCCTATATGAAGATTTCACCCTGTTTTGGCTGGCACAAGCTGGGTCTTGGCCCTCCCTGGCAGCAGAACGGAGCTCGCTCCAGCAATGGGCGGGTCAGCAAGGGCTTCACTTGAGCTGCGGCATCCTGTGAGTATGAAAGAGAGTGTTGTCACCTGTCCTGCTGGAAGGAAGTACTTGTCATAGTTTAGAGGGAGAACACTTATGAGAGCCCTTTGTTAGAAAACCAGTGGCACAGTTAGCGTATTATCTTCTCTCGTTGCTTCGTCGTGCAATGGAGAGCTGCAATGGTCCCTTTAACATTTCACTGCAGCTTCAAGGAAAGGCCCCTTTGAGCATTGTTCCAAGGGCTTCAGAGCAGGCCAACAAAAACAGGCAGGGATGATTAAGCTACAGACCAGCTGAGGTGAGCTTGACACAACCGCTGATGTTCGGGTCAGCCAGTGCTTGTCTTCTGTCCAAAGGATTTTCCCTTTGACAGAGAAGGGTCCTGCCTCCAGTCACACAGCTTGCTAGGCTGAAACAGGGAGACAGTGCTCGGAGCTGAACTCCTCAGCGGCCCAGGGGAGGCAGATAACTTCCAAAGGGGCTGCTCCACCATTTTCATGGCTGTTAGTATGTGTACGTGGCTGGAGGTGAGCACTCAAGGGAAGGTCCATAATAAATGCTGGCTCGACAGCTGTGTGAGGAGGACACGGAAACACTCTGCACAAAGCAATAGCTGAGTTACTCCTTATCTCCACAGTATCACGACACAACCAAGAGCTCCCTAGCTGCCTGTGGCCCCTTTTGCCTCCTCAGCCAAGTTCTTTGTCCTCTGCACTCCCTGCTCAGCTGAGAAGAAAATAGCCCTGTAGGAAGATCGAGGACAACACAGAATTGTCAGCCTCCACTGCTGGTGTCATGGTCAGGCCAGCTGTCAGATGAGGAATCATCTGAGCTCAACTCTGGCAAGCTAAATGAGTAGTGCTGGGATCGATCACACATGGAGGTATTCATCATGAGCTAGATGCACTGTTCCCAGATGACGCTGCTTCACATGAAGGGCATCCTTGTCTCAGCTTCTGTAAAAGAGCTGGAGTTGGGGAGAAGACCTGAACTGTATGGAGAGACTTTCAGGAAAGTTAACGCCCTAGTATGTTTCAAAAAAAAAAAAAAACAAATTTTTTTTCTCAACAGAAAATCTCTAACTCTTTTAAAATGAAGCTAGTTGCTGATCTAATTCCAAATGCTCTCTGCTTAACTTGAAAGTGATTTCAGCAAAGCTTTGATCTACACCCAAAAGCCACTGGGAATAGCACCAACTGCTCAAACCGGCCAAAGCCAGGAAAGAAACGGATCCCTACACTAAAAAAAAAAAATCATCCTGGTTCCTAGGCCTGCACCAGATCCACCCTGCACCCAGGCAAATTCACAGGCTCTTGAGAACGCTTTTGTTCAAAAACAATACCTTCTGGAAGGTCATGTGCTGCTGGGAATGTTTCCCTTCTCTTTCTAGATCACCCTACCCAGCCTTCTAATTACAGCTGGCTAGACTATTTTTACAAATAAATTATCCGACTAATTCAACCCTTTATCCAGCTCATGAATTATTAGCAAACAGACTTTGCTTTTTGTTGCTCTTGGTAATTATTTCATGAATAGTTCATGCAAATAAACTTCAGTCTGTGGGAGGTGTCTGCAGCTTGCTCCCCTCTCCTGTTCAGGCCTTGTAAGTGGCTCCCTTGCTGATGTGCTGTGCTTTACTGCTCTTGAACTGCATGCCAGAATGCTTTTAATTACAGGATTTCTCCTTCCTCATGCAGAAAATACCCCTGCCACAGCTGTGTCCCAAACGTTACATGCCAGGCAGAACCCCATTCACACCAGTCCTCATGAATAAGAAACAAAAGAGAGTGGGGGAGGAGTGGAGATGAGCAGCTGTGCAGAATCTGAATAAATATTCACTGATTCCCTTTTGTGCAGCATCTGCTGTCTAAGTCTCCTTCTCATGTGCAAATAACACATGAAGTGTGTGCAGGGAGTGCTAGGAGACAATGGTATGCCACATTTTTCTAGGGGCTGGCCCACAGAAGTTATCAAGTCCTAATAATTCTTCCAGACAGAAATAAAGATCCTTCTGATTATTATAATCCCTGTTGCTGCCTCATCTTCGCACCTTATTGTTTAGGCTCCACCAGCCCCATCTCCCTGGGGCATGCAGCTTGGCATATCCAAAGGAGCCAGAGAAATAGCAGGTTTCATGCTAGAGCAGCTCTGTTCATCATCTATCACAGTATCCTCTCCTGAAAAGTGATAGGATAGATGTGTTCTAATATGTAGTGAAATAGCTGATGATACATCTCATGTTTTCCTGTACACTTTGGAAAGAAATGCCTTCCTGACAGTGATCCACTTAGACCTTGACACATGACAATTGGCAGCCATGGTTGTTTTCACCTACTGCGTAGCCCTGCAAATTCTGCTTTTTTTAGCAGGTTACTCTTCCTCTCCCCCCCGCCTTAATTTCTCCCTAATATACCTTGCTGTTCTGTGTTGAATACGCAGCTGTTCTGCTGAGTGACACGCAGCCTTTGTGCCTGTGTGTTACTGCCTGTAGCCTAATGCAAAAAGGAAATGCTTTCTGCACTCTGAAAAACAAACACAAAACCCCCACAAATTAATCAATTCACACTTAGCCCTAAGGCAGTTGTTCACAAGACTCTATGATCCAGCTCCCTGTGATTCTGTGTTCACATTCGCTGTTTAATGGTGCTCCCCCTTATTTACAAATTTATCTGCCATGCCTTGAAGGCACTAACACACTTTAACTGCCCTGGCTGGGCTTACCTGGGGCCTCCATCCATGCACCCTCTGCCCATTAGCCCAGACCTGAGTTTAAATAAAGCTCCTGGGCTATGTTGCTGGTGTACCTGTCCTCAGCTCTGTCCTGGCTGAATTAATTGTTTTTCCAGAGACATACTGGATCCACCTTGTAGGAAGATTTGTCTTGTTCCTGGGAGGGACACCTTGCCTTGCCTGGGGCTGTCAGCAGACCCTGTCTCTACCATCACCCTGCCTGGTGCAGTGGGACTGTATCTGGTTGGTGAGCGTACCACCGGTACGGTGATCACCCTTGTCTACCCTCTTGACCGCCCTTATGTTATCCTCCTGGTTGCTTTATGCCATGAACAGCATACCCCAAGGCGTTGTCATTTGCTCTCGGTGTTGCACCAGGATTTCACAAAGCTGAAAAGATACAGAAACCCACATATACACCAAAATGTGTGAAGCCTCTCACTTCAAAATAATGTCACTACGTCAAATCTCTTCCACTCAAAAGTAACCATAAGTGGCTACCACCTAATAATGGCTATCCCTTGTGGATGATCCTGTCCTGCTGCTCTTGAGGAACTGTCCAGATCACAAAACTGTCACCACAATTGTCACCCTTATACTCAGTCTCATCAGAAGGAAGGAAAAGTTGCTGGAGCCTGTCCTACATTTGGAGTCATTCTTCTGTGGAAGATGGGGGTTTTCAGGCTCAGCAGTTGTGAGGCTGACATCTTTCAGCAACGATAAACTTGACAAAGAGAGTGAAGGGCACTATTACAGACAATTAACCTGTTTTCAGACTATATATAGCCCCTATATGCATTGCAGCCATTCACGGATTCCTGCCACAGCATAGGGAGTTTTATTGCACAGTAGTCCTAAGCCAGAGGTGGGAGAGTGTCTTGTGGAAGCAGTGTAGGAGCTTGCAGTGCCAAGTTCATCAGTCCATAAAATGCCATCACAGGCAGCTATCTGTTTTCAGAGGCTATTTGGCTCTTTTTGCTTCCAGAGGGTTTCATTTATTAGAGTGGTTAGAGTGAGCTGCTAATATGCTCATCAAAGGCTTGCTTTGCTTTTTTTTTTTTCTGGACAAAAACTGAGTTTTCAAAGAAATGGATGCTCATGAGAAATGTTTGTTCCCTTAGAGATTTTAATCCTTCAGAATAAAAAAAGCACTTGATTCTTCTCCAGTTTTTTGTTTGTTTATGCTGAGGAAGGGATATTAAAACAAACAAACATTTTTCTATTAGAACTGAAATAGGATGAAATTGTTTGATATGACTAAAGAAAGATGGTCCATGTGAAATGAAATTGTGATTCAGTGTGCATTCCTAAATGAAATAAAGTTGGGGGTGGGGAAACTTTGGAAAAAAATGAAAGCTGTATATACGGAGAGGGACATCGTCTGTGGAAAACAGCCACCATATTTCGCTACTCCTAATGAAAGGTAAAATGGTGGGAGTATATAGTTACTGTTCATCAATTTTAGCCTGACCTCTGGCTGTGAATTTCACAGCCACAGGCTCCCTGTTGATACTCTTTTTCTAGACCTTTGGCTTCATTGAATGCAGAATGCTTTCAAAATGTACATTGCAAGGAGTGAAACTCTAGCAAGATTGCAGTTAGCTAAGAGAGTATGCCAGAGTCTGAAGATGTTCTGGCATTAGAGCACTGATTTGGGACGCTGGCAAGAGGATCTGTCAGATAGGACTTACTGAGTTGTAGGCTCTTAGACAACGCAGATTATCCATGTTCAAAAAAAAAAAAAAAAAAAAGAAGGTTTATAAGGTAATTTAATTTAATTTGGGTTGAAAGGGACCTCAGGAGGTCATCTGGTCCAGTCCCCTGCTCAAACTCAAAGTAGGGTCAACTATGAGATCAGCCCAATTTGCTCAGGGCTTTGTCCAGTCTCATCTTGAAAACATCCAAGGATGGAGACTGCACTTGACCCATCAAACTAATGGTTAATGACATGAAACATATCATCCTGAACAATGTCATCCATTTTATGTATCTGTTTATCTACTCATCTTCCTATCACAGCAATATATCTGATCATAGCAGGAGAATGAGACACTAAAAGAGCTGTTCAGAGAGGAGCTGTCTCTAGCAGATAACTACCCTGCTGACTGACCACGACTTCCCTGCTGTCTCACTGCAGGATTTGCATGCATTCACTGTTAAATATTTAGATTCTTTGGTGATAAATATGAGCAAGAGCAAATAACACACTGAGCAGCTCTCCGTGTCACTAAAATGCACCATGTCTAGCAAACTCTCTAAGATGCTGTTTAATCCACAGGTATTTGCACGGAGTCCTAACTTCCTCAGACATTGCTTTTTTAGATCCATGTCTGTTAATCACCTGTGCTGCTTGCTGATAAGTAGGCTGACATCAAATATGTGCTGTGTAAAATTCAGACACAACTGTTCTTAATCCCAAAGATACACTCAATGTTAAAGATTCATTTTTCATACTTGTAAGTCCATTAAAATAGCACCCAGGGAAGATCTTTGTGTATAGGAGACCTGTCTAACACATGTGGTGTCACAAGTGAATGGTAAAGTTCTGCAGATTCCTAATGTTCATTTCTGTAGTCATGGCTAAAATAGAGGCTGGGCTTACTCTCCACAGGACTGGATTGGTTCTCCACCAATACTGATAACTTCAAGTGGCTTTCAATAGCCAAAAAAAAAATAGATTAGGTGTGTCATTATTAACACAGCTGCCCGTTTTTGTTAGGACTACCTACTGAACCAATTAGTGGACCATGCAGTATGGCTGTACACTAAGAAACTGTAGTATTGGACATTGGAGAGGACAATAGATGGGAAGGTAGATGGAAAGGTGGATGCAAAGTCATCTTACTGCCTGTTTCATTACACACTCTCTGAGACTGGTCTCGCAGTCAGTAAGGGTGATCCTTGTTGTCTAGAAGACACTTGGTGATAATGACAACAGTTATATTTTTCATTTCTTTCTTGTCAATTGGCTCTAGCAGACAGCTTCAGCACATAGCCATATACTCTTTTATCTACACTGGCATATGCCAAGATAGATAGAGTCTAAGTGCCTGTATGTCTAGAAACTTCATCCTTAAATCCTTACAGGAGCAGAAGAATCTCAGAGTCAGCAGGAAGGCTGCCAGCACTCAGTCCAAAGCTGCCTGTGAGGGTGTCTGCACTGCTGCTTTAGGGACACAAGAAGCCTGCTCCCCCTACTCTTGAGGTCCAACTGCACCTTTTAGGGTTTCAGGAGATGGTGGAGAAGAGCAGGCCAAGAGGTGGCCAGAAGGAATCAGTGACTCTTGACTTCCTAAAAGTTCTTGGGTTTTATTTTTCACAAGATACAGAAGAGGGTTTTCTTCCTCCCCTAAAATGATTTTTTTAGAGCATAATAAAATTTTAGTCTGCTAATGTGTTTTGTTCTAAGGCCTGGTGTATTCACAAGGGTGATCCTTACACAGACAGAAATTTCAAAACAGACCCTAAAGAAAGAGAAGTTTCTAACACTTAATCTGAGTGCCTCTGTACATATTCTGGGCCTGATTTCAGGAATTCAGTTTTGGTATACATTTTTACACAACTATATTTATGAGACAATATGTTATGCATGAACCATACATTTTATATGAAAAAATGAATCCTTTGTTAAAACTGTTCCAGATGCCTAATGCTAAAAAACACCTACAGAAATGGTTACTGGTAAAGAAAAGATCTTTAGCATCCCCTTCTTTAACACGTCTGAGCCCAATAAAAGATATTCTCATTTTCAGCTAACTGAATCCCACCTCTATAAATAACAGACAGGTACTTGGAAAATGTGCAGTAACACAATAAATGCCAACTTTCTTGAAAGTTGCACTGAAAGTCAAAAGTTCACCTCTCTGAAAAGCCAAGATGGATGTGCATTTTCTGCAGCACAGAGGGTGTCAGATGCGCTACTTTTCCAGGGGGAAGGAAGAGATTGTACTTGAGATTTTCCATTTTAGTGCATTTCAGAGACATTTTTTATCCATTTACTCTTCTAGCATCAGTAGCAAGAAAGTGTGCGTGAAAGAGATTACTGAAAATATGAAGCCATTCAACAAATCAATAGTGTGCTTTCACTTCGAATATTGTGTTCAGTCCTAGTCACCAGCCACCAAGCAGTTGCAGTAGAAATGGAGGAAGTTCAAAGATCGGTGACATGAATGATTATCTGCTTGGGAGGTTGCTGTTAAAGAAAGATTGAGAAGGATGCGATCCTTTAGTTTAAAGAAGAGACAAATAAGAATATTTAGGTTAGAGGAATAGAAAACAGCAAATGGAACAGGAAAAGTAGAGTTAGCATTTCTTGGGACTCCTTCCATTAAGAAAAACACTGTGAAAATTCCCAGCCTGGATCATTTTTGCAAGTGACTTATTCTGTATTGTTATAATAACTACTATTTAATACAGCAACATTTAAAACTGTGTGCTTTATAGACAGACTTTAAGACTAGAAGCACCCACCCAGCATTCAGACTCGCCATCCTGCAGGGCAGTTGTAACCACTCTCAGTCAGCACAAGCCACCACAGAATGAAAATTCTGCAATATCACAAACATAAATGTTTCTACCAATATGTATAGAAGCGCTGTACCCTTCTTCCTTCCTCTGTCTGTTTTTGACTAATACTGCAAGTTTTCAATAACCTGATCGTCAGGAACAGCTAATTTAGGTCCTGCAACGTTTAGGCCTCGGTGAGATGATTCCTTTGAATGCGTCACTGTTCAGCAGATGAACCTTCTCTGCCACTATGGCAGTTTTTTGCCTCTGTTTAGATGCTTCAAAGTCGTTGGTCTTATATTACGTGGGGTCCAAGGGAGAGAGGGGTCAAGCCACATAGCTACTTGGGACTTGATCAGTTTATAAGAAGCATTGTGGTACAGTTGCTTTTGTCAGCAGGGGCTAAATTAAGTCACCTTGGAGAACTCTTGCATTCATGTGTTCCTAAATACCTGCACATCTAGCTGCAGAATTTTCTAGCTGTCTAATCAGTGAAGTGTGTCCAATACGAAAGTGGGCAGCATTTTGCCCCATTGTAAGCTAAACTTCTGGTCATACTCCTGGTTCTTCCTGTTGCAGGCTGAACATCTGACCCATAGAACAGTTTACTCATCTTAGTTTCCTTAAGTGTTATCTGCTATTTCTTTTATTCACCATGAATAATCTTATTCCCTCAGCTTTCTTGCTGAAATAGAGAGCCACTAGTGAAGGAGCAAAGTACAGCTACATGCTGGGGGAAGTGGTGGAATTCGTGAGACCTAGTTGAAAATGCGAATTTGTCGTATTATCTCAGTCTGGTAGAATAAATCCTGACACTTCAGTCCTGAAGGCATGGAGCACATTTGCACAGGGAGGCTTGGGGTGTAAATCATGCTTTGCTCAGAGCTTTGGCAGTATGAACTGTGGTGCCCATGTCCTGAGGTGGCTCCCTGCAAGGGTGGGTGCTCTTTAAGCACCACCAAGGCATGTTGCAATGCAATGACATGGGGGTTTTTTGTCTTAGTCTTCACTGGGCCATCAGGACCCCACAACTCTAAGGGCCAGGAAAGGTAACAGCCATCTGACACCATATCCCCATCCAGAACCCCCTGCCACCACTGGAGAGCCTGAAGATTTTGTGACAAATATGTTTCTCTACAGGCACACTACTGTTAAACTTTTTTGCCTGTAGCACTGCTGACAATCCAGCCATGATTAACACTGTTCAGATGGAGCTGAGCTCTTCTTCCATTTTATCATGCAGGCAGCAGTATGAAAGGCTGAGGAAACAGCTGATGTGTCCTTTCCTCTGATATATTCTCTTTTAAATGCTTGACTCAGCTGAAAGATGACCAAGCGTCTCCGGAATGATTTGCATTGGAGCAGGCACCTGAGTTTTTCCTCAGCCCAGAGTGACACAAGTGCTGGTTCTTGGTGACTTGATGCTCACAATGCATTGAACGTAACGAGAGAAGAGATGCATCATAGGCAGGCAGAGAAAGCAGCTGCAATCTGGGGCAAAGGAATAAGGTACCTATCCTGACCCATGTTCAATGACAATGGAAACTATGGCTTGCAGCAAGCTGGACAACAATATCCCACATGTTTTTGCATAGAGACTGTGTTATGAACATACACTGGAATCAGATTTTAGACTAATTGCCATTTTACACACCACATTTCCCAGATAAACCTCTCATTGGCCTCTTGGGTGTTTACTGTCTGTTTATGCTGTACAAGAGCAAGCTGAGGCATATGAGCAAATAAGATCTCTGTCTGGTTTTGCGTTTAGTGATAAAAGTGTCAGAGATTGTGGCTGAGGGTGTAAACTGATGACAAGCATGGACCAAGAGCAAGTTTCTGATAAAGGTGTATATGGTGCTAGGGAGATTTGGATTTTTCTTGTTTTGGTTTGTTCCCTATTAGCCACTGCTGGAGGAACACCAAGCAGTGTAACCAGTGAGTCTTTCCCTTACACAGGAGGTGAGAACATTGGCTGGATAGAAGCCTGCCTTGCTCCAGGAAGAACCAACACTGGCTCTCTCCCCACAGCCTGCTCCAGAAGAACCCAACAAGCCTGCTATGGGTTGAGAAACTACTTGTCAATCAAGTCATCTCCTCTTTCCCAATGATCCCAAGGGTTTGAAACTGATTAGTGAGATTACAACATCTATGGAATGGCTCTTTATAAAACCAAGAAATTTTGCAAGGGATTATACTGTAATTTTAATCTATATTATCCTCATATCTATATGTGTATGATTATCAGTATTGCAAGATCTCATGTCTCCAATTTGTTATTCAATATTTGATGTCCTCTGCTGCAAAGATTTTCCTCCCATCTAACTGTCTGACCCCTGCTTAGCGAACAGTCCTTGTAACCCAGGCCGCAGGGTGGCTACAGGGGAGACATCCTGTTATGATGGACAGTTGCTCATCTGCCTCAGAAGCTCCTGCCTGCACAACTTAAAGCACTACCCTCTGAAAAGCCTTGGGAAGATGGAGAGATGTCACTGATTCCCAGTCTATTGCTAAACAACTAAGCATGTCACATGGCCAGCACCACTGGCCAATTTCAATGAACCCTGTGATATTTAACTGGAGGGAGAGCAACTCAGGCAAGACAGACATTTAGCTGAAGCATAGAGGGAAATGTTCTGACTTGCCTCGTGGCTACTAGCTAAGAGACTCCCCACCCTCCAGAGCAGTTGCACGTATTCGGCTGTGTCCTGGACTCTTTATCTCATCGTCTTTGGACCAAAGTACAAGAGGTACCTTTTCCACTAACTCCCCACAAAACTCCCTGCAGCTGTAAATATAAGAAGCAAAGACGTTTTTGCCTTACTGTATTTAGTATGCCTTGGCATTAGAAATTGTATCATGAGCTTACTAAAGACAGACAGACTTGACAGGTGCCAAGTTCCAATGCAGTAGTTTTCATGGTTCTTGTAGGCAAAAGAGCAAGCCATGTCCAAAGCTAGCCTCTAGCGCTGTTATAAAACAAGGATGCTGATACCACCCTGACACCAGATCACACACTCCACACCCTGAGAGTCAAGACACAGAGCGCAGGAGTGTAAAACTGACATTGAACTCAGCTCATCACAGATAAACTGCACTGATGTGGAAGCATATATGGCAAGAAATGTTTCAGCTGCTCATCTTGCAGTGCAAAGAAACGCTGTAACAAGCAAAAGAAATTAGAAATTCTCATTGATGTAACTGGCATTGCTGAAACCTGCTGGGACAGCTCACATGACTTGAATGTTAAAATCCATGGGTTTAATCAGTTTAGGAATAAGTAAGCAGATAAAAGAAGTGGAGGTGGCAGTCTGCATTAAAGACATCATTACTTGATTTAGAGTTATTGATAATCCAGAACCAAAGGATGTTGAATGCATATGGATTAATGTGTTACCTAATAAAATCCAGGAGGCATGCTGGTACAGGGGTGTTGCAGACTGCTAAATCAAACCAGAAAACAAGGTGAGTTATTCTTTAAGCACCTGTCTCTTCTTCATACATACTGCAGAAGGAAAAATTGCCAGCACTGTTTTAAGGAGCTTTGATTGTAAGGATATATGTTGGAGCTGATAGAGTTTAAAGGTTTCTAAAATTACAGATGATAATGACTGTGAGATGATTACATTAAATGTGGGCAAACAGAGAGCAGTTGTAAAGAGCTAATTTCTCAACAGTAGAAGAAAAATACAAGCAAATTTGATTGAGGGAAAATCAGGCATGAAAGATGAATGAAAATTGGCAGGTCTTATAGAAGGGTTTGTTAGAAAAAGAAGTATGGCTTTGCAATCAACAAAAGGCATGCTTTGGCTGAGAGCTCATCATCCTTATTCAGCTGCAAAGTCAAAGCAGCAATCAGAAACTGGAAAGACATGTATGGGTTATACTGTGTCAAGAAACAGATGACAGTCAATATAAATTAGAAGTTGCGAATACAGAAAATTGATAAAGGAAGCTAAAGACAAGTTGAAAACAAGTGGCTGGAAGATCTAAGGACAAAAAAGAGAAGTTTAATTGTGTTAGGAACTAAATAAATTCTATCAGTTTCATGGGCTCATGACTAATGGAGATCATATTTGATTATATACTGGAAAAAGGGAGACTGACTTAAGTACTGTTCTGGTCAGTATTAAAAAAAAAAAAAAAACAGCACATCGTAAGAGGATGAAGAAGTACTGTCCAGTCCAATAGCGTCTGAAGATATTAAACATCACCTGCTAAGGTTAGATATTTTAATGTTTCTGGATCTGAATGACCTCTATCCAAGAGTCCTAAAGGGTTTGCTGTGTTACCTACTGATTAGAGAAAGTAATCTACAGTAAACAAATCTTGGCATGGAGGGAAAATCTCAGAAGACTGGGAGAACGCTAATGCCACGTTAATGTAGCAAAAGATGCAAGCAGCTTGTTGCCAGTAATGGTAGGTCAGGTAGCCAGACGTCAGCTGTTGACAAAGTAATGAGCAGAAATATAATTAATGCCAATCGACATGTTCTTACTGAAAGAGAACATGTCAAACCTGTTGTGATTTTCTCGGATTCGCAAGTTTAGCTCATGAAGATAACCACACAGATTTCTCTTCACTCAGTAGTGCATGATATTCTGAATAAAAAATAAACCTGTGATGATTTTACAACATCCATAAAGCACATCCTAAATAGATTGAGAATAAACAGCTGTAAGACCTCTAAAAAGAGTTGTCAGGAAAAACAACTCTTCAAACAGGGATGGTGTCTCACATAGCTCCACAATCAGAACTGGGCCTGATGCCTAATGATCTGGAAGTAAATAAAAAATTGCAGCCAGTAAAGTTTATAGAGACATAAAGTTTGTCAGAGCAGTAAATACAAGAAAAAAGGCAGTCATGGATCCTGAATTGCATTCAATAGCAAGTAGGTACTTCCAGACAAAATGTATTTTGTCGTGGTTCAATGCAAAGCCAAGAAGAAAGAGTTCAAGCCATTCCTTACCAGAAGTGCCTCAGTACACATCGACTCTGAAGAGGATGTAGTGACTGTGCCAGACAAGCAATGATTGTTTTGTACCATCACGTGATAAATGGGGCTAATAAGAGCCTTCAATGCAGAAGGAAAAAAGTTTCTTACTTCTCTGGTCTAGAGAGGTTATTTTATGTTTGTATAACAGTATTAGCGAGAATAAGTCTAGAATAATATGCTCAGTTCTGGTGTCCATCCCTTAACATATGCTGAAAAATCAAAGAGAAAAGAAAATAGCCACTAAAATGTTTAGAGGGCTGGAGAAAGCGCCTTACAATGGGAATCTTAGTGTTTGGTTTGTTTGGCTTATCAAAAAGAAGACTGGGAAGCGACTTGGTTGCAATGTACAGGTACCTTCCTGGGGAGGAAATGCCAGCTACTAAAGGAGTCTGTAACGTAGCAGAAAAAAACAGAGCAGGAGTCACTGACTGGGAGATGAAGCTGGACACATTTGTGCTGGAGACAGAGCATGAATTTCAACAGGGAGGGCAGTTAACCAGGAAACAGGCATAAGATACAGACATCCCATCCCCTGCTGTCCTTAAATCAAGACTAAACACCCATCTGAAAAAAAGATGCTTTCATCAAACACATGTTCTTCTTGTCATTACAGTGGCAATGGAATAAGACTACGAAAGACCCGTGGTGCACAAAAGGTCAGACTGCTTGATCAAACTGTGATTCCTTTTAGCACGAAACTTGGCAGACCCAGGAATTGCATTTGCGTTCACTTGGTCAAATGAGCCATGCTGTAAAATCTGATCTCCAAGAAATAAAGAGAGGGTCTGTTCCTGACACCTGCAGAGGTGTTATTCCCCTTTACTGACCATCCACTGAGGAAGCAGATCGGGAGCTCGGAGAATCAAAACTAACACTGTGCTGCTCCTTCATCTGTCTTCCCTTTTGTTGCCTTTAGAGGTTTGGGTAGCAAGCCCTAAAAGTCAGAAAACACGAGCACAATATCATCTGTGGCGTAGCATTGTGAAGACTGTCAAACGCTTTTCTCTCAGCTGGAAGATTGTCTTTAACCAAAACCCTTTGGTATTACTGGTAATACTCTGTTGTGCTGTAGTGTAGCAGGGAAAGAATTTGTACAATGCTGGACCCGCTAAAGGCAGCCACAGAGCCATGAAAGAACTTTAATTCCCAGGACAAAACAGCACTTCAGTCCAAGATAATACTTCCAAAACGATTCCGGGCTGTTTTAGTCATCAAGTCAGACTGGCTGCATAGCACAGACCATAAGAAGGTAAGAACTGCCTAGATTTATGGGGGATCTCCACCACTGACAGACTATGTACTAGTGCCCACTAGCCAGAGGACACTGCACCTCACCTCGTTTTTTGAGGTATGAATGCTTATGTACTGTTTCTCTGCCTGCCAGCCCAGGGGCTGGCTCCTGCAGGTCGAATTGGCTAACTTCTCCCTGCAATCTGAGCAAAGGTAAAAGAATGGAAAAAGCCAAAGGGAAAAAACCCTCAACTCCATCTTGCAGCTAATTATTAATCACAGTTTCCTAGCATTTCCAGAGTAGATCCTTTGTCCCCTCAGGACTATGCCTTAGCCTTATGAATCAGAAACAAGGTCTTCTCTTTGTCTTTCGCCACACCTTTTTCCATTCTTTTACCTCTTTTCCCCTCTCCATCATCATACCCTCCATCTCCATCACCTTCATCCCTTTCTCTGATCCTTCTTTCCCTGGCTCCTACTTCCAGTTTCTGTTCCCTGTATCCCCTTCTCTTCCATCATCTCTTTTGCTCCATACTGTTTTCTCTCATATTCCCTCTCTCTCAGAGCTCTACAACAGCAGTGCCCTGACACAGAAAAAGTGATCTGTTCCTATAAGAATAATACAGCTGCAGCCCCGGCCTATTTAATGAAAGCCTTCAGTATATGGCAAGAACGGCTTGTGGGTCCCTGAGGTAGAGGTAATATTTTGTATTAATATTTGATATCTTATTTAGGATGCTAAATCAGATGCATCAAATCTCCCGGGAAGAATTGAAGGCAGAGTTCTGTTTAAATGATATAGTGCTAAGCCAGGATGCTGGGCCACCCCCTCTTGTCTTCCAGCCAGACTTCTCTGAGCTGCCCTGGTTTTAGGTGGAACACAACCTGCTGTCAATCTGAAAACCAGGGGAATAGTATTTATGAAGACCCTATATTGCTTGGGTTAAAATTCCTTGCAACTGTGTCATCCTCTAACTTTTGTCTCGAGTTATTTCTTTCTCTGGTGGAGTGCCTAACCGTAAATGCTGAGTCAGAGCCCTTCCCACATACCTTAGATCAAGCAAATAAGATGATTGTGCATTTTTTACTCTCTCTTTCTCTCACACATGCACACATGGAGAAGGACTTTGCCCCCTCTCTGCATCCACATATATGTGGCAGGGGAAATTAATAAACCCCGTATCACTCACTGTCTTAAAATGCATAAAGCCAAAGTGATTTGGCCTCTGTTGAAGATGAAGAGTTCCCAGCTTTCCCCTCAAAGCTCCATCTAATTAATGCTTGTACCTTCCCTTATGTTAGCCCAAAACATGTATGTGCAGCCTTGTCTTTCCTGCAGATGATTTGGAGACCCTCAGCTCCAGAGCAACCTCATTCTTCCAGATGTGTTCCTGCAGCTCCTGGCTGAGCTCTTCTCTGCCCTTTCTGAAACCCTGCATCCCAAGGTGGCATTAACAATAGCTTCTTTCACGTCCCAAGCCCAAAAGGGAGGTAGCTCTGGGCACATTTTGTTCTCATTGCATTGTTCTGCGCTTGGAGGGGTGGGAAGGAAGGTGGATGCATTCTCTATTTGTCTCTATTCTATCCCTCCCTTGAAAAATATCTCCTCTCCTGAGAGAAGACGATGGAATGGGATGGGAGAGAGTAAGGAGCAGGGGGCAGAGGCAGAACCTGCATCTCGCTGGAGCCTTCGTTGCCTTTTTCTATCCCAGGAGGCAGGTGAGATTGGGGAAGATCAGTCCTCCATGCCATAGGCATGTCTTGTGTTCAGACAGGCATCAGTGCTGCAGGACTTGTAATCAGACAGACTTGGGAAAAAGTTATTTCTCTGGCCTGGAGTTTTGGTTTCAAAAGGTCAGAAATATAAGAAGCTATGATCTTTATGTCCTGCTTCTTGAAGTTAACATTCCCATCTACTCTGCCCCAGAGAAGCCCTAGCACAACGGTTCCTCACTGTGTGTCTACTACCCTTCATCTAGGCACTTTCCAAAAACACCATACCTGACTGGGTTCCTTTCTTGAGGATGCCATGTCTCAGCATGAGAGCCATCTCAGCAAACGGGGCAGCAGGAGAAGGGAGGTTACCTGCCCCACAAACACCCAGAAGGGCAGTAACAGGAGTAGCAAGGAAAAAAAACATGGGTTTTTTTTTTCCTTCTGGGCTTGGGCAGACTGACAGGCACAATGAAATGTGTGGGTGTCACTTGGCAGGTGTGAATCGTTCAGGCAAGCTACAGTACACATATTTAGTTGTTTTAAACTGTCTTCATACATCAGACCTCGCCGCCCCTTATGCGGATTTATTGCTGCAATTTTTCATTGAAAGGATTAATGTCATCTGGACCTGGCTGCTTTGGACATTTGCATCAAGGCTGCCAGCCTGGTAGTCGACATTTCCTCCATGGCCATTTCTTTCCTGAGCCATTTAGAAGATCAATGCAGGGAAGGGGAAACTCTGGCATCCCTCAGGTGAAACAGTGTCCTGCCAGTAAAATGACTGCCTCTCTGTGGCCCCTCTTTGCTAACACACAGACAGTGCACTTCCTGGGCTGAGCAGAGAAATCCCACTCAGGGCCTGGGGGCAGGTTTGGGGAGGAGATACAGCCAGAGATCTGGGCACCATTCGGAAAGTCACACGTTCTCTTGTTAAACTCTGAGGCTGACTCACTGCGTGACCCTTGCAGGCAAACCACTTCCCTTTGCTAAGCTTGTTTTCCTGCGTGTGAGTCAGCGCTGATGGCAGTAACAGAGCTAGGTGCAAAATTGGGGGTCTAAACCTACTACTGCGAGAAAAACATCATTGTTAATGTTGAGCAATGATGTGTGTTTGTGCATAGTGTTTGGCAGAGTCCGATGTTAGATTTGGCTTCATATAATCAGAGGGTTCTTTTTTCCTAAGGAAGAGTGATGAGCTTTGTCTCAAGAATACATCAGAATAACTTTCTAGTTCTTCTAATTTCCTGATGGAAACAACACAAATATTTTCCCACCCCAGAGCTAGGACTTCCTTCTCTCTCTCATTCACGGCTGGCTACACAGGAGCCAGTGGGCAATTAGCTTTCTTTTATCAGGCTGTCTGCCAGCACAGTTAACCTACCAGCTCCTCAGCAGAACCATTATGATTTTGGGGAAGCAAAAAACCACTGCCACCACAGATAGTCAACCCTGCCTCCCTCACTCTGCACAGCGCACATGCACGGTTGCTCCCTGTATGCACAGATTATGTCCTCCCCATGAGTAACCATTTTTTCCATGGGTTCTTGTTTGTTTTTTTCACCTCAGGACTGTGAAACCGAGTGGCGCCTTGTTATATGCACATCCTTGTCTCTCTGTGTATTTAAGCAAGCTGGAGGATGCTGGCCTCTCACTACAAGCACAGACCTGAAGGCTCTGCAGAATTGTGTTACTGCCAGACAGCCTCTCTACAGTACTGTACCGCGGCTCCCAAGGGCACATTTTCTTCCTGATATAAAATACGCTGTTCGTCATGTCCTTCTCTTGGCTACTGCTCCCAGTCCTATTTTGGTCATATACATTTGTGCTATAAATGGTCTCCTAAAATCAGGGCTTATCAACATTGGCTCCAGGCTCAGGGCTTCTTTTATTGCATCAAAGGTGCATTGACATTCTTCCATCTCATTTACTTATCTTCTTTTTGGCTTTTTTTCCAGCAAATTGGTCAGAGGGACATGGTAATAAGCAAAAATTCAAAAATAGATCTTGGATAATAACCTTCTACCCCTAACATTCTCTTGCTAAAAAGCAAGCTTCAAAAGAAGCTAGGAATTCAGCACTTCCCCTACAACTCCAACTTTAGAAACTACTTGGTTTTGATTTTCCTAATGTCCATCAGATACTTAAATATTGGATCTCTGAACCAGCCACTTTATATTTAGCAGGGACGGTAAAGAAGAAGAAGGATGATAGTCATCCCCACTTTGGCTATTTTGTTTTTGAACTGATTTCACCAGGGTTGAACATGGCTTCAATCACTTCTGTAACAGATCATGGCCCCTAACTAGACTGACGTATCCTCCACTTGGAGCTTTAGAAATAAATCCATGAGATGCTGGAAGGCCGTCTGTGGCCCCCAGAGCCCAGAGAGCAGCATAGCCTTTTAGAGGTGGCAAAGCAGATTTGCATTTACAACCCTACCCCAGGGCAACCAGCCATACACACTGGCAAGGTCTAGTATGGTAATGCATCTGGCTCTATTTCGCAGATCGAGCAGATCATCTAGGTGAAGCAGAGGGTAACTGCTGCTTCAAAGCAGAAGTTGGGAAGCACCGGGTGCTATGAAGAGACAGCAAAGGCAGTGATTCTGTTAGCTGCGGACACCAACACTTGTGCTGCTTCCTTTCTTCACCCAATGTTTGGAGGACTGTGCTATTCAATATATTCACCAACGACCTAGATGAAAGGACAGAGTGTACCCTCAGCAAGTTTGCTAATGACAAAACTGGGAGGAGTGGCTGGCACACCAGAAGGCTGTGATGTCATTCAGCAAGACCTGGACAGGCTGGAGAGCTGGGCAGAGAGGAACCTAATGAGGTTTAACAGGGACAAGTGTAGGATCCTGCACCTGGGGTGGAATAACCCCATGCACCAGCACAGGTTGGGGGTCGATCTGCTGGAATACAGCTCTGCAGAGAAGGACCTGGTTGTTTCGGTGGATAATGGGATGACCATGAGCCAGCAATGTGCCCTTGTGGCCAAGAAGGCCAACGGTACCCTGGGGTGCATTAAGAAGAGTGTGGCCAGCAGGTTGAGGGAGGTCATCCTCCCCCTCTACTCTGCCCTGGTGAGGCCACACCTGGAGTACTGTGTTCAGTTTCTGGGCTCCCCAGTTCAAGAGGGACATGGAGCTACTGGAGAGAGTCCAGCAGAGGGCTACTAAGGTGATGAGGGGACTGGAGAATCTCTCCTATGAGGAAAGGCTGAGAGACCTGGGGTTCTTAAGCCTGGAGAACAGAAGACTGACAGGGGACCTTGTCAACACTTACAAATACCTAAAGGGCAGGTGTCAAGAGGATGGGGCCAGGCTCTTTTCAGTGGTGCCCAGTGACAGGACAAGGGGCAACAGGCACAAACTGGAGCACAGAAAGTTCTGCCTCAACATGAGGAGGAACTTCTTTACTCTGAGGGTGGCAGGACACTGGAACAGGCTGCCCAGGGAGGTTGTGGAGTCTCCTTCTCTGGAGATACTCAAAACCCATCTGGACACGTTCTGTGTGACCTGCTCTAGGCTAACCTGCTTTGGCGGGGGAATGGGACTAGATGATCTCTGGAGGTCCCTTCCAACTCCTACCTGTGATTCTGTGATTTGTGACTGTTCGTTGTAAGAAGCGTGTCCTTTTGATATCATGCATTGCCCTGAATTGGTCTGCCTTAGCCTATGTACGAACACTTTGACAAACTTGTTAAAGCTGTGTGTCTTCCCACTAGCTGTCCCTTTGGCTACATACCCCTGTTCCCCCAATGACTGTGTGTTTCCACCTACAAAAATTAAAAAAAGGAGGGTCTTTTTTTTTTTTTTTTTTTGCACCTTTGAAGTACAGTTCAGAGCTTCCTGGGATTTCATTCAGGCCAGAGTCACAGCAAATCAACTTCAAAGATTCTCCTTGGACTGCTCCATCCCATAATCTTCACATCCCCCTTCCCTGCTTAACCCAAACAGCTCTTGCCATTTTGCCAGTAGCTGATCTTCAGTTGCAGGTATTAACAACAAAGCTCTTCCTCATTGCCAGCCTGATTAATTTTATCAGCCAGCCTGCCTTGCTGCTTTTGTCTGAGATTTTTCACCTACAATCTTCTCCCTCTTATCTCTAACCTGTGGTGGAAGTGTTTGGGGTTTAGTTTTTGGACTGAAGTCCAGGAGGTTTTAGGCTGTCAGCCATTCAATACCTCAAATGTAGAAGATCCTGCTGAATTCTGCACAATGTCCCACTGGACAAACAAAGTGTAGGACAAAAATAACCTGAGCTCCATTCACCTGCTTCAGTTTCTTCTTAGGGCCTGATTCATCCTCTCTACTAGTTTGTCCATCCAGTGATGATCAAAAGACTTTCAAATGGATTTTCTTGGGTGAGGAAAGCCTGGAAGTAGCTCTCTACTCCATCAGAGTTTCTCAGCCTACTCAGAAATGCTTAACCAGGTCTTGCAGAGCTCTTTCTGCTGTAGTGCTGTGTAATGGAGGTCCTTCTGGCCATCAGGTCATATTATCACAGATAATCAGAGCATATCAGTTTCACACAAAGCTCAGCCAGACAAGCAAGACAAGACAGTCTCCAATGCACCATGAATCTCTCACTCACATCACATATCATTTTGCTTTTAGCAAGACCACCCTGTCACAGCATATAATGTATAGTACCCATCTTACAGGGCAGCAGTGAAAAACAGGTTATAGCTGTAAAATATTTTATTGCTAAGGCCTATTTATTCTTTTTATCCTTATTCTGAATCTGAATATATCAATATCTATGTTTTTATGTTTGTTTTAGGGTTTTTTCACCACCATGCCTGAGAAAATGCTTCCTTCTGCTCAGTAATGCCAGATAATAGAGATTTTCAGACTGCAGCAGGGAAGGAAACAGTGTGCCACAATACTGACGATCACAAGGTAAGGAAACATGGTCAGAAACCAACAGAGTGCAAGAGGTTTCTTGCCCAAAGGGAAGTCACATGGAGGAACACGGTGAACCTGCATCCAGCTTCCTCTCCATCTTTCAGACTGCAGCGAACAAGCATGGATCATGTGGGATCACAGAGACGTGGTGGGATGTTACTCACAACTGGAGCCATGGTCATGGATGAGTTACAGGTTGTTTAGGAAGCACAGGCGGGGAGAAGAGGATCGATTGGGAGTTCAGTCCTATATAAAGGGGCTCATTAACTGCACAGAACTGCAATGAAATGGTCAGTCTCTGAATCAAGGTGCAGAGAAAGAAGGAACACGAGGATGTTGTATTGGGGTTTCATCACAAACCACCTGACCAAGAGGAGGAAGTGAACGAAGCTTTCTAAAAGTAGATAACAGGAGTCTCCTTGCTGCAGGCCCTGATCCTCACAGGGGATATCAACCATCCAGACATCCGCTGGGAGGGCAACAGGAAACCCGGGAATTTCCTACAAAGCTCAAAATGCTACAGGGACAAAGCAATGCTCTTCTCCCTGCTCACAAACAGTGAAAAATGGTGGTGAATGTGGCCACAGAGCATAGTTTGGACCACAATAGCCACACAATAATTGAGTTTAAGGTCTAGAGTTTGGCTGGGAAGGTAAAAAGCAGTTAATACTCTGGACTTTCACAGAGCAAAATTTGCCTCTTTTAGAGACTTTCTAGGCAGAATCACTTGAGAAGCTGCCATGAGGGGTTAAGATACCCAGTGAGGGCTGACTGATTCTTAAAGGAAAATTATTGAGAGCTTAGGAACAAGCAATCTTATTGGGCAGGAAGACTGGGTATTTCAGCATAAGGCCCATTTGGATAAGCAAGGAACTTCTCAATGAATTAAAATGCAAAAGGAGAGCACAGAAGCAGTGGAGACAAGGATAGACATCAAAGGAGGAGTATAGAACCATTTCTTGGATCCTTGGGGATGAAATAATGAAGACCAAAGCAAACAAGGAGCAGAGCGAGAGAGATTGGAAACCTCAGCAAGAAATGTCCAGATGGGATTCATTTTAAAAAGTCAAGGCTAAAATATTGCTAGCACATACTCAGCAAATAGAAGATATGTGAAATGTTTCTGGTAACAGCATAGGTCCTAGGGAGAGGAAGCACCAACTAAACAGAAGGTTTTAATATAAAAATGTTCTGGAAATGGTCCTTGTTGCTTTAGGTGCCTAACAAAGATGGGGAAAAATCTGACTCTGGCAAGTTTACATCGGCTGTTTACTTGTAGCACTTCTGGCAATTTCTGGAACTGAAGATCAGAGAAAAATGATGAGACCAGTCAGAGGGCTAGAAGGTCAAATTTACAGCAAGTATTACAGAAGTTAAATCTATATCTGTGGGATAATAGATGACCAGAAGCAAACACAGCTATTCATCAATAGCTAAAGGGCAAGGCTGCTAAGGAGGCAGGGAGACAAGCTGGCAGAAGGAGCAAAAGAGGATATTTCCAACTTGGTGCCAGGAAAGTTAGGTGGCTGAAGTTGCACTGGGTCATGGAAAAGTTTCCTGTGGGCAGAGATGGAATCTCTCACTACTTTGTGTCTCTCGTATGGTGGCCTCTGTACCGGGTAACACAGAGTGATCTGTCCCAGCAGTGGGTGGGAGCTTTTGGAGTCAGGACATGAGAGGGGCAAGGAGAAAGTGGTGGCAGGTCCTAAGAAGGGAACAGTGCCACTACATTTGATTGCCCTGGGATTCTGCCTGCCATATGCTCTTCCACTTTCACCTGAGCCAAAACATCCACCAGGGATTGCTGCAAGAGATCAGGATTTGGCTCAGAACACAAACCTGATTTCTTGTAACCCATATTTTTGGGTCTCATTGTAACAGGTCTGACTTATCTCTACCTAGAATGACACAGCACACCAGGAGCTACAAGCATCTCCCATGGACCCATTTTCTTTCTCCAATCAAGAGTGTTAGTCAAGTCGCTCAGTTCCTTTGCAGTAAAGTCCCATTCAGTCAGATGAAAGGGACACAAACAGGATTTGCATTAAGAAGCAATTGGAAAGGAGTGGAGGAGGGGTGCTGGATGTCTGGGAGAAGTGAATCCTTCCTCACTGGGGACTATTGGGGATGAGAAATCGAAGTGGGGCCATATAGACATAGACCACGGAAGCAGAGACCTGCACATCTGGAGTAAACTGAGTGCTATGTAGGGTAGGGAGAGGCTGCATCCTGGTCCCCCAAACCTGCCCCCTCTCCCCACCCCACACACCTCCTTCCAAGGGGCTGCCTACTAACTTTTTGCATCCTGTCTCCTGGCTCTTCTACACTGGGCCATGCAGATTTAACTCTTAACAGACGCTTCAGAGAGAAGTGGCAGCTTTGGGTAGATGCAGCCTGGTCAACTGGAAAGCTGCCCTGTCTGTGCAGATGGCAAAAAGCAGGCGATGCCCCCATCTCCCCCAGCTGGCTCACACCTTGTGGTGCCCCGACCGAGCATCGAGCTGCCAAGAGAGGAATCCCTCACTCACCTCTGACAGCTGCTGAGCCGTTAGAGAGAAGAGCACTTGGTAATGATGCGTACGCTTTGCTCTGTCAACATGAAGATTTGTCCCCCTGCTACCCTCCCCAACCTCACCCTGTGGCTGGATTTCAGCCAGCGGAAGCCCTTTAGAAAATGGAAATGGATGCATCTTTCACAGTCATTAGTGTGGATTGTGCTAATGGGTTGTCATGATAAATACTGACAGTTAGCTGAGGGCAGCAGCGTTCACTGTGAGACTCCAAATGAGAGGGCAGCAGATGCTACAAGCAGCTCAAAGTGTGCCTGTGGAGGGGGAGGATGCAGTGGGAAGGCAAAGGCAAGCTGGCGGGCAGGCAGGCGGGCTGGTGACGAGATAACAGAGCTTGCTGCTTCAAGGTCACCAGCCTGAGAGCAGGCCTGGGTGCTGGCAATGCTGCAAACCAAGAGCAGGAGAGGTGAGGCCCTGGAATGGGTGGGGATTTTGCATATCAGAAAGGCGAGGTGCCGCCAAAACCTCAGGAGGACCCCACATTACCACAGATGTTAGCATATGTGTGGGGAGCCCAGGAAGGGCAGGGCAGCCGGTTGCAGGGCAGGAGGGGACAGGAGCAGGATCATGTAGGTGCTACTGAGCACCACTAGCAAGGGTAGTTTCAGGGAAGAGATGAGATGCTGTCGTTCAGGGGAGAGGATTACTTGACTTGCATTATCATTTGAGCTCACACGCACATGAAAAAACGAGCTTGGAGCTTTGGTACCTCAGGGAACTGACCAGCATAACTATAGTTAGATAATTATACCATTAAATCTATGCTAATACGACTAAGGCTGGTCATGAATTTTTTAACAAACCAGTGTTTCATTGGAAAATACCAACTGATTTTATCCAAGATGAAAGTTTTCTCAAGGTCAAGCATTCAACTAAAAAAAGAGACAATAGGAGTCAGAACACACACTTATTATAGTGAAGGACATTTCTCTCTAAGCAGGATTTCCAAGTAAATGTCCATCCATGAATCAGACAGCCAAGGGACCTGAAATAGTGGATACTCCATCCGTAGCAAACACTGATCAGTAGGCTGCTAAGGAGCTCTTCCTGACCTCTCTGATTTATTTTCCCTGAAAAATATCAGAAGAATCTGATTTTCATTCTGGTGTAGATCAGAAAACAATTTTTGCATCCTGAAGTTTGGTAAGGCAGGAAAAACTAGTTCATTCTCTGCTCTTTTAGTGTAATTCACCCTCAAGGAAATGCTGTTCTAGAATAAAAGCATTTTCTTACTTTGGAGTAATTACTCTTATTCCAGAACAGATTATGCACATGAGGGAGTTAAAATAACATAGCTAGAGCAATAATTGTTATTCTATTGCCACACTACTCAACTTCCCAGTATATTCAACTTTTAAAGGATACAAAAGTACACGTGTAGTCTTTTTCTTATTGTCCTTAGGTCAACATTGCATATAGATGCTCTATTGACAAAATTAGTCTTGCCTGACAAAATTAGAACTGCACAGACAGGTGAAGGATGAACCATGACTTGCTCAAGGGGTTAACATCCACTTTACCTCTTGAGCAGCACTGGGGTGCAGTTTGGTGTACACTCATGTCCACGTACGAACCCACGTGTGTGCACACATACATGGAGCCTTTGTACCTTCATGCTTATTTCACATTCCTGGCCCAATCCTTGGCTGATTCTGAGATGGGAAGTGGAGAAATAACAAGGGTGTCTTTCATCATAGATGAGACGTAAATAAGGAGGGGATAGATACAAGGGGGATACAAGGTGCATGTGGTGTCAGCACATTACGTTATATTCACCCGTCATTTTTCTCCCAGTATTTCTCACTGGAAGTAGCTCTGAAGATATCACAATAATGACTATTGGCAGGATTTGCGTGGGCGAGGTGCTGAGAGCCAAACAAGCCCAAAGTCTGAATTGCCGTTTGAGTCTCCCACACAGAGTGGCCTCTTCAGCACTGAGATGAGGTCAACAGATGGAGGAGGATGGAGAGGAAGGGAATTCCATATCAGTGCTCATGAGCTCATCCCATTTCTTTGCGCAGAGAGTATTGCCACCTGTTTCAAGTTGGATGGGACTGCCTCTTGTTCTTAAAGGCAGCCCATCGGCATGAGTATAACCTAGGGGTCTGAAGGCTCTCTGAGCCCTGTTATAGCATTGCCTCATGATATTGTCCCAGCATCACTTTGTGATGCTCTAGTTCAGGCTGGAAAGAGAGTTTCATGTTGCAAAAACTACTTAACTGGCCATGAATTACAAGTACTCAAAAGTGACAGCTTAAAGGTTGAGATGCCTTGAACAAAAAGCCCAGAACAGCGGCCCTTCCATTTGCTAGTATACCACAATACAGCAATCACAGAGAGTCCTTAGTTCTTCTACAGACCCTTACATTTGCAGCCTGTTGTCTTGTTTCAGGCCCTGATTCTGCCCATGGACACATGCTTCTTCACTGCTGATTGACATGGAAACAGCATGTCTTGGCACTTTTTTTTTTGCCATGCCCCTCAGCACAGCTGTAATCACCTTGGCCTGAACAGGGCTCGGAAGATTTCCAGAAAGCAAGTGAGGAATATTAAATGCACTGAATCAGTAATGTCCAAGCTATCTCCCAAGCAGAAACCTAAGCAGGACTACATTGGAGTGGTGGAGGCTGTCCATGTCGAGAGAGAGATTGCAGGCTTAGAGGAAACCACATTACGAAGAAAACTGCACCATGTACTTCTCTGCCTTGACAAATTCTGCTTTCTCATCAGCAGATTCAGGCCTCCCATGAGGGAAGGCTCTGGCCAGACTCATCTACCCAGCCTCACAAGGCTGCTGTCAGTAGCTGACATAGTCAGAGGGACCCACACACATAAGAAGACTGGATGAACAAACATCTAAGTGCATACCAGCAAAGACCAGCATGCACCTTTCCGTGTGTCCATAACCCACAGCAGGAGGCAGATTCTGTTCTAGCAAAAGGTGATCAAAATCTTCTGTCGCATTCATCTCTTCGCACGCTTGTGTTGGAGGATGTGTGTGGCTGACTCGGAGAATCCATAGGGATTCACGGCTGTCTCTCATTTAAAGACCAAAAATTGCAACTAGAGCCGTTACCCAGGTCAGAACACCACCACCACATCAAGAGAAATTTCCCATCTGACCTTCAAGCGTTGGTCTTTCATACAGAACTTTCAGCTGCAACTCCACCAAACTGCCTGCATGCTCAGATTCACATCCAAGCACTAAGCCAGCGGGGGATCAAGTGCAGCAAAGCCCTGCTCAGCCACCAGATGTTGCACAGATGCAGCACTGGATGATGCAGAGGGCAGCACTGCCCTGGCATTTGCCGCCTTCCCTGCCTGGATGTATGGGCTCTGCCCCCATGTGTCCAGTGCCAGGAGGGGAGCCAGCTTGGGGCACATACAACTGACAGGGATTGTGTGTCTCCAGGACAAGCCCATACTGTGTGAGGCAGGTTCCAGCCTGTGCAGGCAGTGCTATTTGACCCTTACATGGACCATTCATTCCCCTCGTACAAAAGAAAGTCTTGTTTAATTCGATGTCGATGAAAGACGTGGAGCAGAGAGAAGCTCGGAAACAGAAGCCACTTTCTCATATAGCTGAGGAGCTGGGTGACAACTGCCCTCTGTTCTCCACCCCCAGCCTCCCTCTGCCTCCCAAAGGGAACAGACAAAGGACGTGTCATGATCTGCTTTTGGAAAAAGGAGGACTTGACATTGCTGTCAGTAGAACGGTTGTGGAAAGCAGGGCCCTTCGCATCCTTCTGGATGTGAGATTAATAGTGGCTGTTAGGAATAGCAGTACGGAGAGATCTGCTGTGGTCGGCGTGTGTTGAGCGGCAGCGTCTCCTTGGTGAGACTGGGGTCTCTACAACAGTGCTTTCAAAAGCTACTCCTACCAATTCAATCTAATGGCATGGAGGATCAGGCCCGTGCTTTCAACAGATAGATCATTTAAGATGTAGTTTCTTATAAAAACAATTGCTTACCTTTATGGAAAAGCCTTATTGAATTTAATAGAGATGAGACTGACAGAATGGCATAGAAATGATTCTTAAAGCTGACATTTTAATAGAGAATGACTTTCTTTCTTTAAGCCATCCTATAGAGATCAACCCTCAGGATATAACTCTCTGCTCGATATTAAAGGATGGCTCACAAATCAATAGAAAGGTAAATAACTATTTACCCTCTGCAAAACTTTTCCAGAAGGGTGGGAAGCTGAAGTGCCATCCCCCGGGTGCGCATGGAGCCCCTGCCCAAAGAGCTCAATAGAATAGTTCAGGAAAACCAGAAGGGCTGGCTGCCTTCAGGTGATGGCTATGTATCTTCAAGTTTCACACCTGCTACTAGGGCTAGGGAAAATTCGATCTGAGTTTGGGTTTCTTCAAACTTCTCCATCAGTACAATTTTCCTTCTCACCTCCCCGATCCTGTTCTCCCCCCATCACGTGGGAATATTCCCTGCTGCTGGGGTGAGACTGAACCTTGAGACTTTCTTTTGTTCTGCATTTCTTTGGCTGGTGGGCAGGAGTGACTTAGTTTTGTAGGATCTGGGGAAAGGCAGTCACTCAGGCTCTCTCTAGCCTTTCACGGATAGACCCCATCCCCAGAGCGCAAGGTACAGGCAGAGACAGGCAATTGCTTAGCCCACCCAGAAGGTGCGTGAAGCCTCTGGCACGCACGCAGCAACCCTTACACGTGCTGCATAAGCCGATTCCCAGCAGTTTTTTTGCAAGCTCGGAGCCTCTCTGCAGTAACAGTGCCTCACGGATGGCTACAAAGGAGGCAGGCAGCCCTGGGAGCACCGAGCCGAAGCCTTGTCGGAGGCTGCAAGCCCAGACCTCACAGCAGCTCCTTGCCGCACCTTTGCAGTTGCGCTGCCAAAGGAGCCGCCTCCCAATTGAAGAATAACAGATGCGTTTACCACACATCAATCTGTCTCTGTCTGGGTCCCTACACGGCCCCCATCATCATCCTATTCAAGAGTCTGCAAAGTATTTAAAAATAGCATTAACACTAACAATCTCTCTTTCTTTCCTCCCCAGCTTGTAGCAGAAATAGCTTGATTAGTGTACAGTTCTGGTGCTTCAAGGGGGAGAGAAATGAAACTGCAGAGCTTGCAGAGTGGCTTTTCAGCTTTCTTCAGGCAGCAACTGCCGGCTGCTTCACTGAAGCACAGGCTCTTCAAAGGATGGCAGGTTTTAGATCAAGGACTGCTTGTTCTGTCACACATCTTCTGAGACAGATTTACAATGAGGAGAGAGGCACTGCCGCAGCTTTGGACCTTGGGAGAGATGCACCTGACACACACACACCCCCCACCTCCTGCCGACACTCCTTCACCATGTCCAGAAGGCTGGGCAGAAAAGGAATTGGGAAAGGGGATCTGTCCTGGGGGCAGAGGAGTGGCTAGGCAGAAGATGGTTCAGCAAGCTCTCTGAAAATACAATCAGGCTGTAGCCTGACCAGGGGCTTGGCAGGGAAGACCACCAGCATCATATCGCATCGCTCAGAAACAGATTTCAGGGGTGACTTTGAGGCAACCGCTTGTCTTCTCCAAGGCTCATCCTCACTCTCAGAAGAAAGGGGGTGCCACCTCCTCAGCTCACAGGGAAGGTTTCACTCACTTTAGCAAGTGTGGTGTTTTGAGATTTGTATTTACAGAGGCAGTGTGATGCCACTCCCTAGCAATTCTTTACAGGCCGTGTCAGCTGTGGGCATGACTCTTGACTGACCTTTTCCGTAGGTTTCCCTTCCACCTCCACACCCCCTCTCTTCCCTTCCTCCAGGGCTGCTGGTGGCCCTCGCTAACCTTTTGTTTGCGAAATACTTCACACCAGCCAGGAACCAGCAATGGCTCTGCTTGCTTATCCCCTGCCTTGAGTGCAATGAACAGCAAGTCCTCAGCACAGCATCACACATCCACCCGCAGCAGAGAACACCGTCAGGGTCCCTGCTGCCCTGTAGCCAAATCCCTTGGCAAAGGGGAGGGTGGGAAGCATGAACAACTCAGTCCCCCAGTCATATGAGGTACCTCAGACACTCACAGTGCCATGCATTGCTTGTAGGAGCAGCAGCAGGAGGGGTGAGCCAGGAGAGTGAGGAGCAGCTGCAGCCACTCAGCCCAGATGGAGTAAGACCTCGGGAGGCTCGCAGCACCGAGGCACAGCTTATTCCTTTGCAGTAAGAGCCAGAGAATGTTTTCCCCAGCATTTCCTCTCCTACGACTTACTGCTGCAAGACTCAGGGATGTGGTCTGCGGGTCTGCCTCAAGGCTGACACAGCATCAAGGCCCCTAGGGCATGGCAGTGAAAAAGCAAGAAAAGCAAATTGCAGGAATAAATTGCATACAGATTGCAACAGTAAGCTACCCTCTCCAGCAGCATCTCTTCCAGGATCTCAAAGCCCTTACTGCTTGGGAAGAAGCTTCATGGTGAC
The DNA here is from genome assembly GCF_034619465.1 of Leptosomus discolor. NCBI lineage: Eukaryota > Metazoa > Chordata > Aves > Leptosomiformes > Leptosomidae > Leptosomus > Leptosomus discolor. The sequence continues at coordinate 129,270,897 of NC_141391.1, forward strand.
CTCAGGATGGAGATTTCAAGGAGCTTTTCCCCTCATGTTGTACTTTCAGTGGAGGAAGTGTGGGCAGAGAGAGGGGCAGACGGCCTAGGAAAGCACAGCGTGCTGGCAGAGAGCTGCCACCTGGAGCACTGGAGTGTGGATTGCTGTATTTGTCTGGGCTGGACACAGCTTCCGTGGCAGTGGAAGGAGGAAAGTCTTATCAGTGCAACAACTCCACTGCGATGTGGCTGGGAACACAGACTGCCCCAGGCAGTGCTTTCAGGAGGGATAAGGAAGGTCTCACTGTCCACTCCAATAAATCTACTCTGGCTGCTCTAGCCAAGAGAAATGGCTCTGCACAGACCCACCTTCCCCAGATCTAAGTCTCAGTTCAGAAGTGTACAGCTTTTGCCAGGAGCCAGCTCTGACCTGGTGAGGTGAGCATATTCCTGAAGTGCTGACCCTCAGCCCCTCCAGTCCAACCATGGGATGCACTGACTAAATTGTGGTTCTGTGTGTAGCAGTGAAACAGTCATATCAAAGGTGCTGGACATAAAAAGGAAGAGCCTGGAGCATGAGTAAGCAGAGCCTGAGTGGTTCGGGCTTCCAGGATTGCCAGTAGCCTTGGATCTGATCTCTTTCTCCTGCCCTCACAATCAGGGGGGATCCCCAGGAGTCAAAATCCTTCTTAACCAACCTCTCCTAGAGAGGTCCCAGGGTTAGGGCATTCACCCAAGGATTGTCTCCAACTCACTGACCACACAAGATGCCTGTGGCTAATAATCAGTCAATTATCTCCTCCGCAAGTCCTTTCCCTAGCCACAAAATGAAGATAAAGTCCCTGTCCTGTCCCAGGGGATGCTGAGAGACCCAATGCCTTACAGGGGTAGGCAATCAATTTCTTTGCTGCAGATTTGCCTAAAATCAAGGTGCTGCAGAGCTGGAGCACCCCAGCTAGCTAATTCTTGGAACAGGGTAATGCTTCTGTCAGTAGCGCAGGAGTAATTCAGACTTCTGCTGAGCCATCTGCAGGGAAGCGTCTCGCCATTTCCTCACACCCACACGCTGGCTTTCAGCCCTGTGCGCACAGGACTCTTCTGGGCCAACCGTACAACCTGGGGACTTTATGCCTCCAACACTGAGGACGGATGGGTGGGTGGATGGATAGATGGGTGGGTGGATGGATGGATGGATGGATAGCTTCCTCCCAGTGAGGGCAGCCTGGGATGCCAGGGCAGGATAGCGTCAGCCCTCAACACACTTTGAGAAGGAAAGCAGAGATTCATGCCCCGCTCTGGCCAAGGGAGAGGTACACAAGGACAAGCCAGGGGGTCTGCACAGCCATGAGCACGGCAGCAGCGAGCGTGGCAGTAGGTCCTGCCAGGTCCTGAACATGTCCAGCTCACAGCACCCCTTTGGCAAGGGGATAAGCAGGGGAGCAAAGGCACTGGCAAGCACATGCCTGCTGCTTTGCCTATGTTGGGTTCACTTCTGTCTTGCACTTTGTAAATGTCATTTGGGCTGTAAAACGTCACTTGATGTCTTTCTTTCCAAGGTGTTTTCAGCAACATCTGCTCCAGAAATGTGCCCGAGACCTGCCAGCTAACCCGAGAAGACAGACTTCTCTTGTTCTTCTCCAAGAGCACTTTCCAGCCAAGGATCTCAAAACATTTTGCCCTGCTTAGTGCATCCCACTGCAGGAGCTTTGTTACCTGAACCCAAACTTGATCAACAAGCCTGGAATTGTGTTGCCTTCTTTGCCTCATGGTTTGATGAAAGCTGTGGCAATCCCTCCAGGAGAAACTCCTGGGATGTGCCAGTCACAACCCTCAGCAGAGTAAGCAGGGGACAGATGTGTGCTGCCCAGCTCTATGTGAGGAGAAGGCTGGAAAGAAGTCCCTAAGAGGAGGGCTGAGGTGTGACAACCCTCACTTCTTCTTCTGCCCTCTGTGCATCAGCCCCAATTGAGAGCTGAGGAGTTGCTTCACACACACACAGCCCTTCAAGCAGCATGGTGGCTTTATGGCCGGGAGACACAGCTCGTGAGGGAGGCAGGCAGGCAGGGGAAAACAGAAGCGGGCCTGTCTTCTTGCTCCCACACAACCTGCTCCTGGGCAGAGGCTGCCGGACAAAGCAGTGGCGGTGGCTGCTCATACGGCCAAAGCAAGCAATCCCGCTGTAGTGGCAAGTGGTTGCACTGGCTCAGGGCTGGAAGGGAAACTGAGGCACCCAGCAAGCGACGTGAGCCCCCAAGCAGCGAGCAGGGAGACCAAAGCCCAGAAGCATTGTGGCCCTCGGCTTCGGGCTGTGCCCCCCTAGGTTGTCTTATCGTTAGCGAGCCCTCACGGTCAGTGGCGATGGCAGGTGGCTCCTCCTTGAAGCAGCCGGAGCCTTGGTGGCGAGCGAGAAATCGAACCGGCACCCGCTTAGCAACAAAACGAGACCCCCGGGACGGACAAAAAAATAAATCCCACCCCCTCGCCTTCAGCGGGAAAAGCACCGGCCGGGCCCGGGGAAGGGAAACCTCCCCCTTCGAGGGAAGGGGCCTCGCTCCCGGCCCCTGCCCGGCCGCCGACCCCGGCCCCGCGCTGGGCGGCGCGGCGCTCCGGGCGGCAGCGCTGCGGCGGCGGCAGCGGCGCCGGCCCCGCTGGCCTCCCCCCGCCCCCCCGCCGCCCCTTCCCCGGCTCGGGTCGCCTTCTCGCCGCTCCTTCCCCCCTCGCCGGCTCCGCTCTCGCCCCTTCCCCGCTTAAGGTGGCCCCGCGGGATGCGCGGCGCGCAGGAGCCGGCTGCGGGCGGCCCTCGGCGCTCCCCCCACCCCCGGCACAGGGTGGCCTTAAATCGGCTCCGCGCCGCGCGTAGCCGCATCGCCGGCGCCGTCTGAAGGCGGTCGCCGCCATCCACCGGCAGTGCCGACGGGCCGGTCCCGGCGCCGGTCCCGCGGCGGCGGGAGGACACAGCTCCGCCCGGCGGCGGGCGATGCTCCCCCGGCAGCCCCCGGCGCGGTGCCGCCCCGCGCTCGGCGCCCCGGCATCTCCGCCGTGACCGGCGCATCTCGCCAGGTAAGCGGGAGCACCCCTACGCTCGGGCATCGGGGTTTTAGGGGTGGCGGGGAGCGCCGAGGATGCAGGGGTGACCTTGCGGTCCCCCGGGTGCCCAGCGCTTGGTGCTGGGAGGGGTAACCCTGCCCCGCCACCAGCAGTCGGGTCCCCAAACTTCATCCGTGCTCAGCGCCCGAACCGGCTCCGCGCTTCACAGGGAGCCCCTGTCCTCGCACACACACACACACAGAGACCCGGCCCGGGCACCTTCCAGAGGAGCAACATCCCAGCCCCAGACTGGAATTTTCCAGCTGTGCGGAGATGCCCCCAGTCCTGGTACCTGTCCACCCCGTGGCTGCAGCAGCCGCCGAGTCAGCGCCGCCGGGATCTCCCACCACGTCCCCCAGACGTGGGTCCCGGGTACGCCGCTGCCCCCCGAGACGTTTTATTGCACCTCTTTGTGACAGCTACCGGGGAAGCCGAAGCACGGAGGGGCGAAGGGGTTTGTGTGCAGGCACACGCAGCCCCGGTGGGAACCGACCCCCGGGCACCCGCGGGAGGAGCTCCGGAGAGGTGGACTGGGAGAGGGCAAGAACAGGAGGGCTGGGGAAGGTCTGTGCCCATCTCGCCCCTGCCTGGCACACGGGTGTCTGCCGAGGGATGCACTTGCTGGTTTCCTGAAGCAGAGTTCGGGATGGATGTTCCTAGGTGAGTTGGAAAGTACTTTTTTTTTTTTTTTTTTACCACTCTGCTCCTGCCACTCGCCCTTCCAGCCCGAAGCCAGGGGAGAGGGAGGCGTAGGCTCCGCAGCTAGTGCGTGAGAGGGAGAAACTCCCCAGGTGCTGCAAATCTGGAGAGAGGCGGCTGGTTCCTCAGTAACTCCTTAGTAACTCCTTGCCAAGGGGTAATTTCTGCTCATACTTGGGAGAAGGGGTGCTCGGATCAGCGGGGCAGCACCAAGCACTTCTGTAGCAGAGCAGCAATTATGACAAGCAGTAAATACCCATTCGGCAACTTAAAGCCCGCACAGCTTAGCGAGGGAGTCGGGGAGCATGAACGATGCAGCCCCTGCAGGTGCTTTCAACTCCTTTCCTGGACCCAGAGGAGGCCTCCCTGTGCAAAGCACGTAGGCAGAGAGCACAGCAGGGTACAGTGGCTTCACGCACGAGCCTCTGCTCGGGCTCAAATTCTCATCTGGTCCAAAAAGGGAAAAATGGGTGATGAGGTTCATGCCCTGTACCCTTGGAACACTAAACAGCCATCTGTCCCTGCAGGAGAGCCTCAGACAGGACTAGGAATGGGGGTCATGTAGCAAGTTGGGAGACGAGTGCGCAGAGGCAGCAGGACAGGATCCTCACATAAGGCAGACCGTCATTACTCCAAAATGAGATACCTTGGTAGGAGATTATGGGGTCGTCAGTCTCAGGAACAGAGAGGGTTACAGGGCACGACGGGGCCACTGGCAGAGCTGCATGTGACAGCCTGTGTCACATCTGTTTGCAGCCGCTCGTGCTGCCAATCCCCTTCTCTCTGTGCCTTGAAGCAGGATGCAGGGGCCAGGATTGCTTTCGGTCAGTGCCTGCTCTATGGTTTCCTGGAAGCTACCTTGTTAGCGGGCACAGACCATACATGAGCACCGGCGGGTGAACACACACTGTTCTGGCCTGGCACGAGGCCAGGAGCCCTGTGGCTGTGATTTCTCCCTTCCTTCCCTCCCGGGAACAACTTCAGTCTTGCTTGCAGGGCACTTCAGTTATCGCTTTCAGGGCACTTCAGTCTGCACTGAATGAAGGCTCCGCAGGGCAATTAATGTACAGAGGTAGATGTGCTGAGCAGCTAACGCGTAGCATTGGGTATTTCAGGAATCAGATGAGGTCAAATCAAAGCTCTTGGTTTCTTTGACATTTTCAGTAGTAATAATAATTACAATAATTGATAAACCATTTAGGCAACCTTGCAGTCCCAAAGCAATTCAACCAGCTGACACAGAGCACAGCTGAGATGCAGCCACCTTTACAGCGAAGGGCCTCTCAGCCTGACTCACAAGACACTTAGCAGCCACAGGATAGAAAGTAAAGCAGTTGGGCTGAGGACGCTTGCTTCTGTGGCAAGGATTTTCAATGAGCGAGGCTCCCGCACCTTTGGGCTTTGTTACAGTGTCGTTTGGGAAGACTGTTGCCTAGGGAGCTGTACAGAGCTATAGAGCAGCTAAACGTATGCAAGAGAGAATATACTTCCACAATGCACAGCCCTTAAATTCACATTCTTTCCATGGTTTGGGAACATCTTTGTACTTGTGCTTGTGTCCTATAATGGCATCTTCCCTGCAGAGTGTCCGAAGTGGTAGTGGACAGCTCAAGGCTGCATCTCCTGAGTACCCAGCATCCTTTCTTCTTGCCTGCGAAGCATCGGTGGAGGTCCTTTCTGGCAGAGAACTTCCCTCTGCTTCACTGGCAGGCTAGGAGATGCCTAGCAGTGGCTGAGAGCAAAGTCGTACCTAGCAGGCAGCTTGCTGGCAGGAGCCTGGAGTGGTTTCACTCCATGACCCTGGATGGCTTTCCTCCCCTCTTCACCACAGTAATCACCTGCCAACGGCTCTGTCCTGCACACCCCCCTGTTTCTCAGTGCCTTTGTAGCTCTAGCCCTTGCTGCCCCTCTCCCTTGGGGTGCTGGTGTTGCAGGCACAGTCACCTCCAGCTTTCCTCCAATGCCTCCCGGGGCAATGTTGCTGTCCCAGCTGTAAGGAGCCACTCCACAACACTATCCACCTCCCATACCTTCTTCCAAGGCCTCTTCTTCCTCCTCTTCAGCACTCTCAGTTGTCTTTCCTGTTCCCAATATTTGGGAGCAATAAAGATATCTCCTGACATATGCTGCAAGCCCTCATATGTATGCCTACAAGGGATGAGATATTTGATAGCCTTCAAAGATGCCCTTTACCGAGCATGCAAAATTGCTCTGAGAAAGCTCTGCAATTATTCTGCAGGATGTACACAGAAAAGATGATATCTGTCCCCTTCCTCCTTGTATTTAATTGTTCCTAATAAAAGAAGAAGCCTAAAAAGGTGGTAATAAGCCAGACTGGAAGCTGGGTCCTAAATACCTGCAGGGCCCTGGAGAAGTCTAGAATTATTCTGCCCTTTTTGCTCCTGGCCTTTCTGTCTAATAATAAAGCATTATGCTCTTCTGTACCGCTTCCCATCCCAAGATCTCAAAGTACTCCGCATACGTGATTAAGAGCACTCCCTGCCCACATACAGAGCTGTTTGTCAGTATGACTACCCCTACTTTACAAGGGAGACACTGCAGCTGATAGCGTCAGAGCTGAGACAGCCCCAGATCGACTGTCTCCCAGGCAAGGCCCCTGCATTTCTGAGAAGCACTTGCTGGGAAGCAGCTCAGCCTAACAGGACTGCGATTTAAAGCCTGTCAGTACCATAAAAGACCAATAAATGCAGTGCACAGACGAGACCTGTGGCTATCGGCACCCTCCCCTCGGGTGCAGGCACAACTGCCTGAAGCCTGCTCTTTGAAAGGGACACTGGTCAGACCCCACAGCATCCTCCAGGTTGGGGTGTGTCTCCAAACTGCACCCCGACCTGTGGTCAGCACACTTATAAAAACTTGGTCCTTTAGCCTTTCATGCTGTTTTAAGCTGTGCAGGCTCATAATTAAGAGCTTGGAGTTTCTTCTGGCTCACTCTCATGTGACATTAGTGCTCCCAAAGGTCTTTCCTTAAGAGCTCGAATTTATCTACTTTGCCAATGTTCCCAAGTGTTCAATCAACTGCCTTGTTGGCTTCCTCCGCTGCGCAGTGCGGGCGGGTGCCTGAGATCCTCTCCCCGAGATAAAAAGATTGCACTCCGCAAATTCCTCAAATTTATAAAATGTGAGGTAAGTTTCCTCAGGAGACATGGCTTCCCAGGGCTGTGACACAGAACTGGGATCCACAGCTCTGGCACAGGGACCTTTAGATTTTGTTTGCCATTCACCCCTCTTCTGAGGAGGTAATCCCACTAATGCCTGATGCATAGAGATGCTCGTTAAGATGGGGCTAGTTATCTCAGGGAGACCAACGAGGAGGGACATCGGGGTGAAAAAGCAATCAGCAGTGTGGAAGAGGGAGAATGAATGCTGTTCTACATCGTTTTTCTTAGTAAAGGAACTGAATTGCATTCAGGAAAATGTGAAAGGTAGCAACCTGATGATAAAACTAAGTATTTTCCCATGCCGCGCATAGTGGCATATGGAACTCACTGCTACAAGATGCTGCTGATGCTGAGTGTAGGATTCAGGAAAAGAGGAGACATTTTGATGGATAGTAGATCATTCATCACTGGACAGCACAGTCCATTTGAAATAGATCTAAATCTTGAGGCTTCAACCTCTCACAATTGTCTAGCACAGGATTTCTTGTACCTTCCGAAACCCACAACATTGATCAATGTAAGAGACAAAGGACAAAAAGGAGATGGACGTATTGGGGTGAAGATCACTGGGGCATATTTTCATTTCCATGCAGAAGCAAAAAGGATGTGTTTTGCAGCCTGTGTGCTGACACTCAGCTCTTGTAGGTTTGGTTTTTTGTCAGCTGGAGCGGATTCAGGTTAAGTTCTGATGAGATTTGAGCTGGTCCAGCGGTGCTTATGCTGCCACTTCCCCTGCCTGTGCTGTTGATTTCAATAGACTGCCAGCATCCTGGCAACCTTGTGTGGTGCTGGTTTATGAAAAATGCTGCTTTACATAAGAAAATGGTATTGTCCTATTCTTTGGATGTTACCCCTCGGCAATGAGAGCAAGGGCATTTATTCCCAGTACAGCCAAACTCTAGCCAAGCAAAGTGCTGGGATTACTTGAAGGTGAACAGGGTTAGCAGTTAGACAATCTCAGCTCTGCATAAAAGATTTTAGAGCAGCAGTGTTGTCTCGTTCTGTAAGTTCACGGTGGGTTTGTGTGTGGGAGTATGGGGCACATGGGAACTGCGTTTTGCTAGCAAAGCAGGATCGCTCCTCGGCAGTCCTTGTGTGGGAGAACTTGGAGGAAAAGCCAAGGACCAAGCAGGCAGCAGTAGCTTGCAGACTCTGAGGTGACGCCTCCTATGCAGTGCTGCAGGGCAGCCTGGCTCCTAAAGGCACTGTTTCTAAGGACAGGGGTAGAGATGTGGTTTTAGCAAGGTCCTCTGTGTCAGACAAAAATCTCCTGGTAGCTCTTGCTAGAAGCAGCATAGTTGATCCTTGCCTGGCAGGAGTAGAGGTTGCTGGCTCCTCTCCCTCTTCATGCCCCAGTCGTTACAGTAGGATAGTTAATACTCATCTCACCCTGACCCTCCCTCATTCAGGGAAACAGCTGTAAGGGGCTATTTCTCCTATGACTGGCACATTTAATTTATTATTATGGTTATGTCCATAGCTATGGGTCAGGAAACAGTGCTGGGCTCCATGAAAGCCCTGGCAGTGACTGCAGCAATAGGAATGCCGTTCATCCAGGCAAAACTGCGCATAGTGCCACCTTGGAGATGAGGGCTGGGCGGGCCTGGGTGGCAGCAAGGGGTCGTGCCCTCTCACGTACCCAGTGCTGGGGTGCCTTCCTCACTGGAGGTGGTCCAGCCTAGTGCGTTTGTTGGGTCCTCCCCTCCACTTTCTCCAGCACAGGTCGCCAGGGTGATCTTAGCTTTCTCCCTCCTGATACCCCATCCCTTGGATCCTTCCCTCCCGTGGCCCTTCCCCCAGCCAAGATCCACACAAAGGTGAAAAGGAAGGAGGTGCCGATGGCTTTCCTGTATCTGCCAGCTTTCCTCTCCACCTCTGACGTGAATGAGGCCCTTCATGTGCTCCTTTGAGCAAACACAGATGCTTTTGTTTTATGGGCTGGTGGGACGGGATGGAATTAATAAATCAGAGCGCCAATGCTGTGCTGCCACATTCCTGCAATTTTAAGGCAAGATCACACATAAAAAAAAGGCAGAAGCAAAATAGGCAATCTCTTCAGAGAGAGCTCAAATGCTTTGACTGTGCCTCCTGCTTGCTGTCCCACTTGGTTTCCTGCTCCCTCACCCTTGTTCATTCCTCCTTCTCCTTTCTCCTGCTCTGTCATTCCCATTAACCTCATCTCTTCTCCTGTTCCCTCTCCTTCCCTCAGGAAACACTTTCAGTCACACCTTAGTACCTCACCTACACCGATTTTAATTCCCTCACCTTCCTTTAATCTACTGTTCCCTTACCCCCACCCCACAGTAAGGTCCATCCAAGGCTTCTGCATTCAAGTATGAAGTTCAACATCCTGCATGAAAGCCCAAGAGCCAGGAACGCCTAGCTTTTATACCATGGACCAAAATGTCTCCTTTTATACCTGCTTCCTCCACCCCACTTCATTTTCTGCTCATAAGGAGAATGGTGCTTCCTGAGAGATTCAATGAATGACTCTGGGAATAAAACAAAGTATTACTGTTCCCCTCTCAGACGCGGCATTTAACAGTGTTCCTGTAAGCAAAATTAGATCCTGTCCCAGAACTTGCAGGCCCTCTTTCTTCTTGAAGTGTAACCAGCAACATCTTACCAGGTTTTGCCTAAAATTAATTCTTTGGAGCCAGATAACAAGATTTTAACATCTCTATTTGGCTACCATCAGGTGGTAAAGGGCTAGGAGAAGATCTTTTTTCTCCTCCATAATTAGCTAACTGTATGTCATTGAATCATAGAATGGTTTGAGTTGGAAGGGACCTTAAAGATCACCTAGTTCCAACCCCCCTGCCATGGGCAGGGACACCTTCCACTAGACCAGGCTGCTCAAAGCCCCATCCAACCTGGCCTTGGACACTGCCAGGGAGGGGGCACCCACAGCTTCTCTGAGCGACCTGTTCCAGTGTCTCATCACCCTCACAGGAAAGAACTTCTTCCTAAGATCTAACCTAAATCTCCCCTCTTTCAGTTTGAAACTGTTACCCGTCCTCCTATCACCACACTCCCTGATCAAGAGTCCCTCCCCACATTTTCTGTAGGCCCCCTTTAAGCACTGGAAGGCCGCTGTAAGGTCTCCCTCAGAGTCTTCTTTTCTCCAGGCTGAACAACCCCAACTCTCTCAGGTGGTTGTCCTCACAGGGGAGGTGCTCCAGCCCCCTCCTCATCTTTGTCACCCTCCTCTGGACCCACTCAAGCAGGTTCGTGTCTTTCTTATGTCAGGCTTCAGGAGGGTGATGCAAACCATGTGGTTAGTATCAGCTACTGTCAAGGGGCTGAGACACTTTTTATTCACTGCAAGGGTTGTTTTCTCTCTAATGAGCTTAGGCACTTGAAAGTCATTTCCCCAGAGTGCTTATACATTGTTGTGCTTATCTTACCTGTGGGGGAACTGAGGCACTGAAGCAGGTGAAACGATTTGCCCAGATCCACATACTTATGCATAGTTAAAGCCAGAAAAAGAACCAAGAAATCTTGTTTCACAGTTGAGAGCTTTATCCTCTGGCTTTGGAGGAGGCCAGCAAAGACCTTTATCTTGTTTAGATGAGTGGTTAGTTGTTCCAAGAGGACGCTGGGCAAGGTATCTTTCTGAACTAATATGTGTCTTAATGAGTCCTCTTGCTAAGTGGCTTCAACGATAGACGATGCATCTTCTTCACTAAGCATTGAAATAATTTTTTAATTATTAAAGCTAATATAGAATCCTCAGAAACATCCAAATCTCACAGCAGGGGCACAAATTAGCAGGCAAACAGAAACCAAATCCTGATTATCCCTGTGCACCTCTACAAAGCCCACAGGCTGCATACGCTGAAGTCAAACATGAGCCCGGCTGAGCTGTATCTCAGGGCTGGGCTGGGCAGTCAGAGGCAAGCTGGCAAATCCTACTGCTCCAAGGTCCACAGCAAATTTCTTTCCTCCCTCAGACACGCATACCATCTCCTCACCTCTGTGAGGCAATAGGAAAGGAGGTAGGGGCATTAAGCACTGACTCTAGGTAGCTGAGGGGTCTCCTGGCAGATCTTTTGAAAGGAGAAATTATTTGCATTTTGGCAAGTGCTATCAAGTGGCAGATCTCAGCCTGGCCAGCATGTCTCCCCACCCCGTTCCTCCCTCTACACACACCCCTTGGAACCACCTCCTCCATCCTACTCCCATCAACCTCTTGAAGCCTCTGTTTTGTCGACAACTAGATATTTCAGGTGTCCTCTCCAATCCAGACCCCTGCTCTGCCTTCACTCACACATCTCCCCTCCATCATGGGATACCAGCCCCTCTTGCACTGTAGCAGCCCATAGGCTTCTCCATAACTCCTCCAGTAATCCCAGTGTGTTTCCCATTCTGGTTAGCAACTCTCGTGCTGTTCCCTGTTTTCCTCAAACCTACTGTGCTCGGCAGCTTGTTATCAAAGGATAACAGGAGCTTTCTTTACAGAAGAAGTGATGTTTCTAACTTCCATGTTAGAACAGGACTCTTGGAGCATTAAGGAAAACACCACAAATCTCTTATTACTCAATATGCATCAGCAGCTCCATTACAAGGGAAGGCACGGGACACTGCTAAGCACTTTGCTAAGATCCAGTCATCACTGCTGACCTCTATGCCAAGAAGACTTTTGTGGGTGAATATAGTTTACCCCAAAGGATTCTTTGGGAGACGATAATTAAAAATTTCTCTTACTACCTCCAAGCGCCTTCGTGCCTTGCACAGCCTCTCTTGTTGCTCTCTTGAGAACAAACCCAGTACTGTTCGTGTATCATGACCAGTCTCCCCACTCACACTCCCAATCACATTAATCTGCTAGACAAACTCCGCACACTTCATCCCACCTAGTAGCCTCTTCTGGAGGTGTTGCAGAGGACCCTTGTGGCTCTCCTGTCAACACCTCCTGCCATTCAGTGGTAGGTAAGCTGCCATCAGCAAGTCTCGTTCACAGTCCAGCAAGCCAAGCCAGACTTGGATTGTAGCTCCCTAGAAGTCAAACCAAGTCCCGTAGCTCTTAAACACTGGTGCAATACAGTCACCAGGCACGGTTTCTGCTCTTTCATACTGCTTTCTGCATCGCACTTACCAGACAGATAAAATCTGATACTAGGTATTTCTTTCCTAACCCCAGCATGGATCCTGCCCTGACAAACACAAACAGCCTAGAAATCAGTTACAGCAGCAGAACCAGGAAGCCAGTTTCTTCCTTCTTCCTCCCCAAGAGGTTTTGGGATGTTTCCCCTGCCTAGGAACTGTTGCTGGCCCTTCAGGGATGCTTTTTGCAGAGCTTGTAAGGGACGGAAGTAGTTCAGATGTGCATGTGGGAAGCTGGGAATGCCTGACCTGGCTTGTTGACCTCCACAAACATCCTCACAGAGAGGCTTTTGGCCTTGACCTGTTGTTGCTCAGAAACACCACGGTGTCTGTCATGCTGAGAACACACTTCCAAGACAACCGTTGACAGAAGACGGGTATGCCAGGCACCAGCCAGAGATGCAGGGTGTGTGCATGCTTGTGGGAGTTTGGGGAGGAAGTGGGTGGGAGCAACCTTAGTAACATCATCCTAAGGTTAGCCCAATTTGGGTAACACCCAGCATCCCTCTGCTGGGAGAGAGATAGTAAGCTGAAGAAGGAGACTTTACTGCAGAAAGAAAGAAAAGACTATTCAGCAGTCACACAATGTACAGAATCTGGTTAAGGACAAAGACTGTGAAAAGCAACCAGAAGTGTGCCCTGGGGCCAGGAGTTCATTGTCCAGCAAGAACAAATCAGGCCCCTGTTAAAACAGGCATTCCTGAGTTTCTAGAGCTGCCACTTTTACCAGCATTGCTGTGGGCAGACTTCGAACTGACCAATTCTCAGAAAGCTTTTCGATAACTTCCTCCCCGCAACACAAGGAGAGAGACAGATTCACCCCTGGAAGCAGGAGAGATTCAGATCCACCTCCAAGATTTACAGCAGCAGCTCTTTTTTTTTTTTTCAACGAGAGACTGCTCTTTGTCTGCCCTGATATTTCAGGCCAACCTGATCTGCCTTTGAAGTGAGCTCAAAGGGCTCTCAAAGTGCAAAGAAGGGTTAAAAAAAAGCTTAGTTCTTCTTTCCCCTCCAACCAGAAGTATCTGTTCCTCAGTTATGCTGTCCAAGGCCAACTGGCAGCCTGTGCATGTGGAAGGGAGGTAGGAAGGACAGCACTCACCAGCAGCCCTGAGTGCAGAGATGTAGGACCTGGGGAGAGGCATCTCCCAGCATTTTCTTGTTGGTATTTGTGCAAAGATCACACTCCAAGCTCAATGAACAGAGCAAGCAGACAACTTACCAGCTTGGAGCATAGCATCAACCCCTTATTGTATCCAGATCTTGAGCAGATGAGCCCTCGTGTACAATTCAGCATAGGCTGAATTCACAGAGAAGCCCACAAATATTGAAGCCCCAAAATTCATCATAGGCTGACCTCCCTCCCAGGAGAAGGTTTATAGACACTTTCAAGGTGCAAGGACCATTTTCAGCCCAGGCTACTTTCATGTGTGGTTGAGGAGCACAGCAGAGAGCAATCCTTATACAAGCAAAGCCCTGTGTACTCTGAGAGAGCAGTTTGTGCCTCATGCTGTGAGCTCGCCTGCCCTCAGTTCTCTCACAGCCTTCCTTGCCTTCCCAACAGACAAGCCTCTTCCATTTTAACAGTGCAAGACACGGAAAAACAGAAACCAAAACAGACACCTTTCCTTTCTGGTAGGACTGGACTGTTGTCAGAAAGGGGCATTTGGCTTTTGCTACTCCTCAGCTCCATCTGTTCACCCAAACGGATCCACTATGTACGTTTTCTACAAAGAAAAACTTATTTCTATCATGATGCAGTGTTACCTTCTGCAGCTGCTGCCAGTACCTAAGTTAGATATTTCAACTATTGCACTGACTGTTCTCCTGGCATTCTCAGAAGGTGGGAATCGCATCTCTTGATCTCAGATGTCCTGGCACCTAATTTGGATGTGGCCTGCCTGTGGTCCAGAGTCAACAGCTTCCCTGTTAGGACAGGGAAGGACAGCAGGACAGCCTCAGCAGAACACAGGCCATCGCCTTCCTGCCCCTTCTTTCCTTCGCTCCCTTCCTCCCTTTTCATTTCACATGCAGAGGGCAGGAGAATAAACACTGTCGTCTTCTGACTCTCTAATTTTCATTCTGGTGTTTCTTTTAATCGAGCCCAAGCTATACAGATCAGCTGTGGCATTTAAAGTACAAATCAAGTAGTGGACCATAATGTGTACCTATTGCAAAAGACAATTCTCTAGGTACCACTTTATTTCTCCATTCTGTGTTTATTTGTAAAAGTGTCTGCACAACACTTGGGTGCCACACAGCAAGTGGCAAATCTAAGGAGTGTTGATGATTTATTTCGAGGAAGAAATCAGAATTAGCATTTTGGACCATCTCAGCTAGTTATGGAGCGAGCGTATTTCACACAGTTCAGAGAGCTGCAACAGCAAAATTGTCCATCAAGGAGACCAAAGTGGTGTTTCTTCTCTTTCTGCTTCCTACTTAACCGAGGCCTGCACAATGTGGTGGCAGCTCATCAGTGCTGGCCAGCGTCCGCTCTGTGTTAATCTACGGAGCAGCCACCCACGAAAACATTCTGCCCAAATTTGCTGTTTTCATGATGCTTTTATTGATCACATAATTCAGCCAGCATTCCCAAATAAAAACTCCGTGGGATTGTTGCCCATACACCACACGCATCCTCTGCCTACAGTTGCTTCCGTGCGATAAGGGGTCTGGACTCTGATTCTTCAGCGTGCCAGCACACACACGTAGCCATTAAAATGTCAGTCTTTCCACAGGTTTTGGGAAGACAGTAGGCATCTTTAGCTACGTCTGTGTTTTAAATGGCATAACTGCTGTTACACGCATTTGCGGTGTGATTTCAGTCAGAACAGCTTCTCCTTTGGTTTCTTTTGCCCTCCCTAGGAGTAACCGGGAAGTCCAGCAGGGAAGAGCATTTCGACATTGCCTTTGAAAGTAGGAGGAAAACAAGCTGTCTAAATCAATCAAGAGTGGTGCATTAGTGATAGTATGTTCCTCTGGAGGTCTGCATTTGATGTCATATTGACACGTAGCTAAGATCAAAGTCTGTCTCTGCATCCTGGCTCCTACCAGAGGAAAAGCATTGGCCTTTGGCCCCTGTATCTTTACAAGGAGCTTGTGATCAACGTGATTTGTTTTTTTTCCCCAAACAAGTACCTGTGAAATATAATTATCCATCAAATAACGCCTAATGCCTTTTTCTCTGAAAAAGTAATTCCTCTCCATCTTTGAAAATGTTCTGGAAGCAAATACTATGGGTTTTTCCTTTCTGCTTTTGAAAGAAACCTGTAAAATGACAGCTCCCACTCCTGCTGAACAGGCATCAGCTGTTAACTCAGTAGGGAAAGCTCTGGATGAAATGTACAGATACTTTGGAACAATCCGGTATTGGTTTTGCTTCCTTAGAATTATTTTGCCTCCTTGGAAAAAGGAAAGCTTTTTTTTTTTTTTTTTTTTTGGATAATGCAGATATTGGGCTGATTCACGCTGATATGTTTGGAATGATTATTCTGTAATAGTCACCAGCATCTAAAAAGGACCTCAGTCAGTTCTGCCAGAGCTCGGCAGCAGGGGAGAGAAGCTGACGTTTGAATAAACCCCCAGCTTCCCTTTCAAGAGAGGATAACTCCAAGCAGAGAGGTCTCTCAGGAGACATCTGGCACCTCCTGCTTCTGTTTGGGCCTAAGCTGCCAATCCTTCTCCGGGTATTTCCGGACCTCTGGATTATGGCTCTGCAGCACAGGGAAGCTGGGACAGGGCAGAGGGCTGTGTCCCTCTGAATCACTGCCCACCCTCACCAAAGCTCAGGGGGATGGAAGGCGGTGACAGGTCGCCTGGGTCAATCGTGAAGGACGTTTGGGTCCAGGCTGATTAAAAATAGCCTGGTTTAGACCTCCTTTTGCAGGCTCCGGAAGGCTCCCTGCATAGCTGGGCTTTGCAGCCAAGTTCAAGGTCTAGTCTATATCCAAACTGGGTTATCTCCGTTCCTGCTGATAGCCCAGATAGTGCCTGGATACCCTTGATCTAACTGGAGATAGCAGGCTGAGCCACGCGCTGTCTCAAAAGTATTGGCTCCCGCAGGATCTAGCCAGCAGATTTAATTATCTTCGTCAACATTTCTTTTTTGTTTTCTGTTGGGGTTTTTTTACCTTTTTTTTTTTGGCTTGGGAACAAAGCCCTGTATAAAGCATGACCCTCCCCCACTCCATGCTGCTCAGACATGAGCCACACGACTGGGACAGGGATGCTCTCGGGAAAGACGCCATGCCAAGCTGTTTACGGACCAAGGTTGGAGGAAGACGCTTGACTTGGGTTCACACGGGCAGTGGAGGGATAGGGGGGTGCACAGCACATTCTCCGAGGATCAGCCTGGTTTCTGGGCTGAAGTAACTGCAGTCCCATATGGCAAAGGGATCAGAGCTGGCAGGGAGAGGATGAAGCCTTTCTTTACACCCGAGGAAGAAGCGCGGGGGCTTGGGAAGGACTGATGTTTCACTGGGAGTGACTCACTTCCTGGGGAAGTTTTCCCCGCAGGAGCCTGCACACCGAGTGACAGAGCGTAGATGGGGCTGAGCCTTGAAACCCCACAGCTGCTGGTAGCTCCGCTCTTCCTGCCCTGGGGAAGGACATGGCCATCCTTCCCCGTATTGTTTTATTATTGGTAGTTCTCTGGTTTTCATCTCTCCAGGGGGCTCAGTTAATTTTGCCTTGTCCTTTGTCCCCATGAGTGAGCGGTAGGGAAGTGCTCACCTCATTCAGATGGCAGGCGTTGCTTGCCTGGAGCCATTCATGAGGTGTGCAGCAGAGGAACAATTAAAACCAGCAGCAGAAGAGCACCCTTCCACCTTCAGACAGGACCGCAGTGTCCTGCATTGCCTGTGCTACTGGGAGGTCAAGTTGTAGGTTTCAGAAAGAGCCTTCCCCTTCCATGATCCATCATTAAAATTTCCCTTCCTAGAAAAAAAACACTCTTCCTTCTTTTTTTCTCCTTCGCTTTTCAGCCGTCTTAGTTCCAGCAGAGTTTAGGGGAGAAATTGCTACTTATTGAGCAGAAAACCAAATCTCCCTTTTCCCCTTCTGTTTCCCACCCCCACAAGAAATACAGCTGGATGTGAACTCTCAAGCGATGTCCTTTAGAACTAGCCTGTCCTTTCTGTCCTACATCGATGCCATTCCTGCAGACCTGTCTTGGGGTCAGAGGAGTCCCGCTGCTGAGAAATGTCCTGTGGTGGCTGTGTTTGCACAGTAATCACCTCTGCTTATCCCAGAGCAATAACCCATCCCACCCACTTCTGTCGTTCCTTGAATCCATCCTCCCACTTTATTGTGCACATCTCGAACAGACTGCCCGGTGAGGGGAAGCGCTGCAGCATCTTGGCGTGTCTCAACTTTAAACAGTATTGAAGTTTCGGATGAAGGCTCTGATGGGCCCGAGGGAATGGGGGGAGAAGGGACAGCAGTTTCCTGTGGATTTCAGCAAAGCAGAGTCAGAGCCGTTGCTGATCACCACAAATACCGGCACTGCCATGAATTATGCATTCCTTGTTTAAAGAGAGGTCGCTCTCATCAATAATTGAAAGCTCCCTGCTCTGCCTTCAGCATCACATCTCCCACACCGGGAGTTAGGGAACTCATGAAATCTTCATGGACTTCCTCAAGGTGGCTAGGGGCTGATGAAGGGAGGCAGCAAAACGGAGGCAAAACAAACCAAAAACCCTGCTGACTGTTCTGGTGTGTGAAATTAAGAGTCATCTGCACCCGCCGGCAGCTCTGCTCCAGTTCTGCCCTTCACACCCCTCTCTCCTCCCCTCTCCATGCCTCTCTCCTCCCAGGGTACGCACAGAACGGTAGTCTTGCAAACATGGTGCAAACAGAGATTAGGGGGTGTTTCTTGAAGCTTTTGGCTCCGTTAGCTGAGACTAGATTCCTTTGGGTGCTTACCTAGAAAATCTCTACACTGGATGGCGGGATGTTCCCAGGGGACAGTTTGAACTGTGAAATTTGTCCCTCTGGGAAGATAATGATCTTTAGAGTCTGTGTCTCAGACTACAGACATAGAGTCCTGCATGGACTATATGGCCTGTTGGTCCAACATTCAGTGTCTTGTAAGCCTGGCCCAGGCAGGCTGGCTGCCCTGAAGCAGAGGCTGCAAAATCATCTTTCTTGCAGAGCAAACTTTTTGGAAGCTGTGGTTCTTATGCTGAATCAGGCAGGTGGAGAGCAGAATTGAAACCTCAGAACAGGGATACCAAAGCCTGTGTGATCCTAACCGTTTCTGAGTTACCAAAGAGGATGTGAATCGAGCAGCTTTTCAACAGGGCACCTGAAACCACTTCAGCCGTGTAATCCCCAGTCAGCTGGGCCTCTCCCTAACTTTGACCTTTCTCTACCATTCACCCAACGTGTCCTTTCAAACTACTCTGCAGCTCACGGAGAAAGTCACATATGTGACCTCTTAAAGTTGTACCTGAATGGTGAGACTGCCTGGGTTGTTCTCCAGCCTCGGAATCCTTATCCCTCTCCCAACATCTGAGCTGTCCTGCCTGTAACAAATTGTACCCTGTTGGCAATTAGTCAGCAGCAGATGAAGCAATCGGTCACCTGTGATGCTCTGAGCCTCAGCCAGATCATGCTTGTCTTCAGCACCAGTCTGGGGCATCCAAGCTGGGGTTGGGCTTTTCCCTGCTATGTGCTTCTCTTGTTCTCGTCTCCTGAGTCTTTTCAGATTAATGCCCCCTGCATCAGCACATGAGCTTAAATGGAGACTGGATGGTGCTGTGTCCTGGGAATTGAGAAGTCTGACAAAGCAGCGTGAAGCAAAAGTAGTACGAGAAACATTTTGTCCCCATCATACTCAGCTTTGTGCTCTGTGTGTGTGTGTTTGTTTATTTTTTAATGGAGAACAGAAGATTGATGGATGAAATTAAGAAGAGGGATGTATAATTGGAAAACAGCTCAAGAAGGCTACAGGCAGCATATTGAAGGCATCCATCAAGCACACAGCTAATGCTGTTAAGGGTGTGTAACACAAACAAGGGCTGCAGGAGACACTACAAAAAAAGAAAAGGGAAGAAAAAAAGGAACAGGCGGGACAGGGGAAATAGCAAGGGAGGAGAAGAGCCAGCAAGAGGATACAATCAATAATATTTGTATTGCAATCGCATCCAAAGGCTCCTGTTGAGATCAGTGCAGGACTGTACAAGCACATTAAGAGACAGTCCCTGCCCTCTACAGCTTAAACCCAGGAATTACGGGACGATCACTGGAAAACGGTGTAGATGATCACAAATTTTCTTCTGATCTTGAATCTCATTTAATAGGATCTACTCTGAATGGGTTTAAAGGCAGGAGGACGGTAGCTGGTTGTGCCAAGAATACATAAAGTAATGCCTGCCAGCCAGGCACGCAATTAATCTGAGCCACTTACGGGACTTTGTTTTTAATTATAAAAAGTAGGTAAAAATATGTGCAGTAAACCTCTGCAAGCCCCACTGGGGCCATCATCAGGCTACCCAGAGGCATTGACATGTGACTGGGTTTTGATGCTGTGTTTTCAAAAGGATGGGCTGATGCTTTAATGGACCACTTTGTGGGAAATATTCCATGCAGGATTGACATTCAGAAAATGCAAAGGGCCTTTGCGTAGGGAAGGAAAGAAGACAAAGACTAAAATTATTAGTAGACCAGGGGATTCCTCTTGTGCTGGAAACAAGGACTGAGAAAAGGCAGGTGAAAAATGTAAAGGAACAGAGAAGAGCACAAACATGATGGATGCAGGGGGTTGCAGTGGGGGAGAGAAGGTAACATTTTAAAGAGAAATTTTAAAGAGAAAATAAAGTATTCCAAGACAGATTTTCTGAAAACAGGACTAAAGTCAGCTCCTCTGTGAGGTTCACAAGTGACCTGGTGCTTTAGGTGGGGTTTAACTTCTTCAGCATTGCATGATTTGGAAAAGCAATAGAGAGAAGGTGCACATAGAAATCAACGAGCGAGCACATAGAAATAAATGAGCGAGGAGCACCAGGGGAGTTGCACACACAGACAGCATCTCCACTTGTTTGCGGTGTTCAGGAAGCATGAACAGGGCTGGCTGTGAGGAGGAGGCGAAAGAACTAGAAAGGGAATTCATTAAAGCTCTTCTAACTCTGATCCACTCTACCCTGTGCTCTCTTGGTAACACAGCTGCCACCACCACCTCCTCCTCTCCTTCCCTCCAGAAGCGACCTGAGTTTGCAGCAGTGGCAGACCCACTGCATAGAAACTGTGCCTGTATAATTAAGGCCTTTTATTAAAGGGAAGAAAAGCTGGCTGCCTGACTCTATTGCAGGGACCTAGGTATCTGTTGCCATTACGAGGCAGTGCAGAGCCCTCCTTGGATTTCTTTGGTGGCTCTGTCTGTTCACATGGCACCGAGTGATGGGAAGCTTTGCTCTGTGCTGCTACGCTGGTAAAGGAAGGGATTTCCTGGAGGGAAAGCAGCCCCTGGTGTGGGTAACACCATCCTGCCCTGGGTCCAGTCTAGATCTGTAGCTTACCAAACACCTATGCCTTCATCACTAAGGCTTGAAGGAGACTCTTGGACCTGCCCTGAACCAGAAAGCAATGAAGTTATGCAGAGCCAGCAAGTTTGCTGTACAAGGCTCCTGCTGGCATCACCAAAACGCTCCCGTGTGCCCCTGGCCACACAGGTTCCTTGGCCCACTTCTTCATCAGTTTTCCACAGCTTGCAAGTAGAGGAATGGGCACCACAGTGTTTCCTGAGTGAGGAGGTAGATCACCGTGAACGTTTGGTTTGAGGAGCAGAGGAGACAAGTTCCCTTGAGGGATTGCTCCAGCATGGTACCATTGGTGTCTAACAAGGAATGAGCTCATGTTGTAGCAATTTCCTTATAGGTCTTGTGAGTATCTACTTGCCTGCTAGAAAACTTGCTGAGACATGCTAGTCTTCTGCCAGATTTGGCTGAAATGGGTTTGATAGTTATTGGCAGTAGGGCACTGATGAGCCCCGTGATCGCATAATCCTTGGTTTTTCAAGACACCAAGGTAAAATGTCAGGGAAAAAAATAAAGACAGGTCCTAAGAAGGTCCCAGAGGATGCATTTAGAACAGCATCCCCTGATATCTTCCAGGAATACCATGTGGCTGCTGTCACTCCAGAGCAGAGCCTTTTTGGACCAGTCGTCATGTTTATTCTCACATAATTCTCGAAGGTTGAAGCAAGGTGATCCTTCCCCTCTGGACAGGTGAGGAGCTGCTGGGCCCAAACCCTGGGCAAGGAGTTTCCTTTGCACAAAACGTGCCTATGTCCCTTTGAGGACCTTGGTTTTAGACAACTGGCCTTCAGTACACCTAGGAAATCCCTGGCAGAGCAGGAATTTAGAGCCAACAAATTTGATCCTCCTTTCCACCCTTTTTACCAGTGTGATGCCATCGCTCTCTTCCCTCAAACTGCCTTCAGCCTAGAAGAGCAAGAGGCCCTGGTGGGGCTGTGCCGTTCAGCAGCTCTCCTGTTCCCAGGGTGTGTGACTGTAGTTTCCCCACAGAAATCTCTCTGCAGAAGGCTAGTCCTATGCTCCCTTTAGCCTCCTAATGAGCATTGTCATGGTAGCAAGTAAGTCCACCAGAGGAAGTGTTTGGCATCAGAAAGGTAATCCCAGGGGAAACAGATTGCAGATGTCACTGGGAGGAAGAGGGGAACAAAATCCAGTTTCAAACATCAGGCAGCCTGATGGAAAGTCCTCAGATGGTAACAGACTTTGCTCTGTACCCTTTAGTGTTTCCATGGGCTGCTGTTCTGCAGCAGCAGAAGTGGATCCCTCTTTCTGGAGCATTGCTTTTGTTGCTGGTGTGTAATAACAGTATCAGAAGATTTCATACCCAGAGAGGGACCAAAGCAGGAGCTAGAAGTTGGAGGAAAGTGTTTCTGACTGTGCCAGAGCCATACAGAAGGCAGCACATGCAGTAGGCAAGCCCATTTGATGTTGGCCTTCCCAAAGTCATCTCTGGGATCTCATGCTTATATGACTTACTGCACACAGGCTGTTAAGGGTCTTTCAAACAGGTGAGGCAGGACTGGGATCTCATCACACTATGACTTTACACTGGGCTGAGTTATGTCCCTGAACAAGTGGTCTGCAGTAGGCGTCTGAACACTTCAGCCTGAATTTTCCAAACGGATCACTAATTTTGGATACTTTGTTGAAGGCATGGCTACCTTGAGAAGCCGAGAATCTGATTTCCAGACAGACTGACTGCTCATCAATCATATTAACTCGTGGAAGCTGAAGCTGATCAACAATTGTGAAAAATCAAGCACAGGACTACTGTAGCTTGGACCATCTGTAAATAGGTCACCCCCTGTTATTGATTATTCCTGATACTTTTGTCCTTTATTTTTCTTCTAGTTCCTCTCATGTTATAGAACGAGTTTTGAAAACATGTGTTAACTGTTGCAATTCCTCAGATCTCATGATCAGGTACATTACAGAAATGCTAAGAAATAAATTAAAGTATTCTGAAGTCTGTGATTTAAACTAAATGCTGCAGTAGCCAAACACTGCAAGCCAGGAGTAGAAAGGGATATGGAATAATTAAACTTTCAGCAGGCATCACCAGCACTGTGGAACGACTGAAGTAGGAATTTCATGGAACACTTGGTAGGTGATAGCGAGCATCCCTGATTGATCCAATGCATCTGCGTAAGGGGGATGAATTGAAACTACAGGAGTGAAAGAGATGCTGGCTATCTTGGGGATGCCTGACAGGCTCTGTTTTGTCCACTTGCAGATGCAGGAACACAAATCTTACACACAGTTTTAAAAATTCTACAAAAGCAGCCAATTAAATGGTCACCACAAAGCTCAGGAATGAATACCAGCAGGAGAGGTGGCAAATAACAGTCCTCTCTGGCTTCAGAATCAGCAGCATTAACAACCCTAAGTCAAGGACAGTGGGTTCATCATGGGACAGCAGGAGGTTCCTTATAGCAACATAAATAGATAAAAGCTTCTATTCAATAGCACAGCAATTGGCCAGGAGAGCTGGATAATGGTTCGGGCTTGCAACATTAATGGAGCTCCTTGGAAACTTACACTTAGACAAACGTTTTGCTGGATCAGGGCCCAACTTTTGTCATGCCTCCCTCCAAGCAAGCCAAACTCCATCTACTAGTTTGGCCTCTCGACTTACTCTCCTAATGTTTGTGGTGACTGATATTTTGGAGGCCTTACTCTTTTTTTCTGCTCTGAAAGGTAGAGAGATGCCTGGGCATTGGAAGCTCTCTGCAGCATGCTGAGGAGACGTAACCTTCTTACCACGCTCCTGATTGCCTTGCCATGGGCTCTTCTCCTAACCTTGTGGCACCAGTACCCAACCACCCACTACCTCAGCCTTCTGAGAAGTAAGTGCAAGATTTCTGCTGTCAGTGTGCTGGTGGTTGTGATGATTGCTGGTGCGAACCCTTCGTAGAAGAGGGTCTCTCATGGGATGGGTTAACTAAAGACAAACTTGCCCGAAGGCCCGCTCAGGGGCTGCCTACAGCAGGCACAGAAACTCTTGTCAAGAGTGCGTTAAACATGCACCTTAGGCTGGCTTTGGGGAGAGGATGCTGATGTGCTGAGCACTGACTCCAGGCAGACGTGTCCCCAGCACTCCCTGGAGAGAAGGCAGCCTGGCAGTCTTTAGCTCTCTAACATATTTCTTCTTTTTCCTTCCTTCCTTTTGTCCCAGAAGAGACAGATGAGAACGTGACTTCTAAATCTTTCCTCAATGGTACATCTGCACTGAGAGAAGAAGGCCTCCCATCGTGCATTCGGCAGCAGCAAAGCATAGGCACAACGCCTAAAGTCATCCAGAATTATGTGTACTCCAGGCCTCCCCCATGGTCAGACACCCTGCCAACCATCTTCGTTATCACCCCTACCTACACCCGGCCAGTGCAAAAAGCTGAGCTGACCCGTCTGGCCAACACCTTCCTACACGTACAGAACCTGCACTGGGTGGTGGTGGAGGACTCGCCCCGGAGGACCAACCTGGTATCCAACCTGCTAGAGAAGGCAGGGCTCAACTTCACCCACCTCAATGTGGAGACGCCCAAGAGTCTGAAGCTGGGGCTGTCCTGGATCCCATCCCACACCCCAAGGGGGACACTACAGAGGAACCTGGGGCTGCACTGGCTGAGGGACAGCTTCAGCAACACCGCACCCCCGGAAGGGGTAGTGTATTTTGCCGATGATGATAACACCTACAGCCTGGAGCTCTTTGAAGAGGTAAGAACCATAAAATTACATGGGACAAAAAAGCAGGATACAGCTGTAAAGCCTCTTAAGGACAGGTGCACTTGCAAAGACCTCTAAGACGTGGCCACCATGCGGACTTTTAGCATCAACTGGGAGGTGGCCTCATCAAGGGCTCTGGCATGCCGCCTAGAACCCTCCTCACCTGCCCTGCCCTCAATGGGAGCTGGGTATGATGCAAACCTATAGTTATGCAAACCCAGTAGCCATGCTCTAAAGGGCTGAAAGAGAAAAGAGCACATCTGCCACTGTATAGGCTGCAGATGTGAATAGCCATTCACACACCGCTGCACCAGCTAGAGCCCCTTTTGCCAGGGACCAGAGGATATATACTCCAGAATTTATACCTCTCCTTGGGGACAGCTGACCTGATTTAAATAAGCACTAAAGACAAACTTCTGGCAAAGCATAAATCTGCACAGTTGTGTGATGAGTAGGGGTTGTTAGAAAAGTTGACTGACTTTCTAATCCACCTTTTCTCCTTGGCTGCCCTTCTGTACTCTGAGTTCCAGCTACCATAACAGGGCTGTGCCCCTGGGATCATAGAAGCTTGCCCAGACTTCTGCTGGAAACCTGGCTTTTGTGAGATGCCAAACCTGTTGTAAACTTGCAAAAATTCAGTAAACTCCCTTGTCACCAATTTAAGCCAAACTGTACTACCACTTGAAATACAGAGTTATGCATCAGAACACATTGCCAGTTTTCAGAATTTTTTTATATCTCAATTAAGCTCATCCTTTCTTAGTTCTTTCTAGGTCCTTTCTGACAATTTCAGTAAACCCCCACTCTTTTAGGCAGTAGCCATGGATGGAAGAACAAGGCGGGGGGGAATTTGCAATAAATGAGGACAAAGATGCATCAGTCAGGGAGGGAGATTATTTGCATGAGGGTGAAGTTGGAGTCAGTGGAGTTGATAATACGGAGCTAGAGGCCTGGTAGAAGTTGTGTTTGGCATTTACAAAAATGATAAAAAATTTTACAAAAAAAGATAAAAGTTCAGATGAGATCAGAAAACTAAAGGTTTTCCTTCTTCTGAGGGACTGAACGTGGGCACAGAAAAGCAGTGAGTTTGGTGTTTCAGAGAAGGATGTGCTAAAAGCCTTGTGGCTTTGCAAAGTGTAGCTCTTCAAGCAGCAGCACAGATGAACAAGAACTTGTGCTGCCTAGAGCTATGTGATTGTACGGGAAGTCAACGGCAGAGGACAGATGCCAATGAAAGCAGAGGATGATACACTAAAGGGTTGGGACAAACATTGCGGGGTTGAATTCTCACAGCACTGTTTCCTTCTGGCACACAGATGCGCTACACAAGGAGGGTGTCGGTCTGGCCAGTGGCTTTCGTTGGGGGCCTGCGATATGAATCCCCAAAAGTGAGCCCAGCAGGGAAGGTGGTGGGCTGGAAAACCGTCTTTGACCCTAACCGTCCCTTTGCTATTGACATGGCTGGATTTGCTATCAGCATCAAGCTGATTTTGGAGAAGCCTCAGGCCAGTTTCAAGCTGGAGGGAGTTAAAGGAGGCTACCAGGAAACCAGTCTGCTGAAGGATCTAGTGACTATGGACGGGCTGGAGCCCAAAGCAGCCAACTGCACAAAGGTGAGTAGGACAAGAGACATTGAAGATACAGTCTCCTTGCTGGCTCCTGGCTGCTTTTGCAGCCTTCTGCCATGCTCCTCCACCTTCCACTGTGCCTGCCCTGTGCTGGCACATGTCAGTGCCGAACAGTGCTGGGACAGACAGGCAAAGCCTGCCAAATTCTTCACAGATGCAAAGCTCAGAGAGTGCTGAGGAACAGTTAGTGCTATGCACTCTGTGTTAATAAAGAGTCTCAGATATACAATTTGTGCCCAGATTGCTTCTCCAAAATCCAGGAGGATGGGCAGAGGATTGAGTCTGGGTTTTCGGTCCAGAATGATCCCTCCTCCTTGACACTGTTTCATGCATCTTTGAAGTCTCTGCCAGGTTCAACCCCTTTGAATCACGTGCTTCAAACAGCTGCGAGCCCAGGGTTGCTGAGGATCCCACCCGATGGATGCGCTGCTCTCCATGTTTCCATGGCATTCAGAGCCCCTGAACTCTTTGTGATTCCCTCTAGGTGTTGGTCTGGCACACGAGAACTGAGAGGCCCACTCTCGTTAACGAAGGCAAGCGTGGATTTACAGACCCCAGAGTAGAGGTGTAAGCAGAGAGCCAGCTCCAGGGTGTGAGTACCCTTGTCTTCATCGGTTTTGGCAAGGCAAATAATCTGTACCTGTTTCCTTATTTATGCTATTATTTCCTCAATGACTGCATATATGATTGTCCCAGTAACTCCCTTACCATGCCACCCTTTTCACAAGAAGTAGATCCTCATCTTTACCCACTTATGGTCTGCATTTCATACTCATTCAAGCCTCCTTGCAGTCCACCTGAAAGCTTTGCCTGTATACAGAGAGAAAAATGGCAGAAGAATCCTATTGTTTCACTCAGTAATAATGACAAGCCAAATTCCTTGCACCCTTATTTCTGCCAGCTCCAAACTCTTTTTAGAGCAGGAGTTGTCCTATAGTGTGTGAAAAGAGATCACACTCCTGCAGACAAGCTTTTCCCCCAGCAGCCTTACCACCTCTGCAGTGCTCCAAGCATCCACCTTCAGCTTTTATCCTGCTTGAACAACCATGGTGTGGTTGCAACAGGGAAAGGCTGAGGGGACACTTAGACCACCTCAAAACAGGAACCAGTAAAGTGCAACACATGCAGACTCTCACAGAGTTTGAGGGGCTTGGTACCAACATTACTAGAGCTAGGAATACATTTGCTGCTGAGGAGAAATAATGAAGGCATTAGGAGTGCCTTTGTGGTCCTCAGAGACAGGTTCAGCAGC
Source organism: Leptosomus discolor (assembly GCF_034619465.1). Lineage (NCBI taxonomy): Eukaryota > Metazoa > Chordata > Aves > Leptosomiformes > Leptosomidae > Leptosomus > Leptosomus discolor. The sequence continues at coordinate 129,298,086 of NC_141391.1, forward strand.
AGGATTGGGGATTATGGCATCCACCACAGGGAGGGCAGGGATGTATCAGAGATTGGTGATATGTTCTTAGCAGAGATTGATGAAGAAGTCTTCAGAGGAACTATGACCTCCTTTGCCAGATGCCATGCCCTCTGATCCCAATGTCTGCCCTTGGCAGATTCCTAGCCCAAAAGTCCTGAAAGAATAAAGATATCCAATTTGGGAGTATCCAGCTCTTTCTGGAATACCTGTGGCAGGATACAGCATGCTGAATGATTTACTCCTACTTTGGAAGATATTCCAGGGCTGCTTTCAGTCCTGACCCCAATATACACGTCAGCTCAGCTCTACCAGTGGAAATAAAACTGACAGCTTTTATGCAGGCAGTCATGAGTACTTCAACTTCTGCACTGATCTGCTGTGTGCATTACTAGTAGCTGCATACCACATTTCCACATCATCTCATCATCTCTGAGTGACAGCCGTACAAAGAGTGCAAAGCAATCCCAGCGCCTGCACAGCCAGCAGCAGATGGGAGGGACAGGAGTCAGTTGCCTGAACATAAGACAACTGGTGCCACCATAGGGACCCTGGGGCAGCCTACCTGGCCCTCCTGTAGGGCACAAACTCGGTGCCATATCTGCCAGCTTTTCATTAATATCTCAGATATCCTAGCAACCCATAAATGATGCTAGACACCTATGCTTAGGCAGCAGCACCTCTTTTAACCTCTGCTTCTGTGAAATCCACTAGCAGTAACGGGCTCATTTTACATACCCACCCATGCTGGGTTTGCGGTAGGCTAAAGCTATGATTGCCCAAACTCAGCTCATACGACTCAGAATCAAGTTAATGGGTGTAGAGGTACCATTTACTTTGTAAAGGATAAGCAGACTTATAAAAACTCAGGCAGATTAGACCTGCCTTGCCTACTTGTCAGAGGGGGTGTTGACTGCTCCACTACAGATGCAGAGCGTGGATGTGACATTTTCATAAATGTGCCATTTATGTATCGGCGCTTTTGTCCTCACCCTCTCCCCGGCCAAACGCTCAGCCATCCTCTGTGAGAAATGCCACACACCGGCTATGGATTCTCATGGGAATGGCTGCTCGTGAGTCATTTGTGGGAAAGGGAAGTGACCAGTCTGAGAGATCAAGACACTGCCACTCATTCACCAGCAGGACTTGCACTCTTACCAAGAACCATCCTCTCTGGTCCATTCAGGACAGAGTGTTAGCTGGGCCAGCTCTGTAGATTTTGAAGGAGCTTTATACTTGCACTAGCAGCGGATTTGACCACAATCCCTTCTGCACCACCCTGTGCTATGTGGGGCAGCTGCTCTGACCTGCCGAGTCTGCTCCAGGAGACACCTGCAAGGTAAATTGCTTTACTGGGCAGTCAAGAAAAATCATTAGATTTCTCCTCTTAAAGTTTTAAATTGAGATCTCTGCTGACAGCTACAATGTTTTGGAGGTCCTTACTATCAAGGCTGCTGAGCTTCAGAACCTTGACAGACCTAGATAAGCCAGCACTGAGGGGAAAAAAAAAAAAAAAAGAAGAGGTAAAATATTTCTCCCCTGAGGATGTTCTGTTCTTAGACACAATAGGGAGAATATTTCTGTCTTTCCCTCCTGGCAATTTGTCCTTGTTGAGGATCAGACAGAGTCACTCAAGTCCCAGACTTCCCAGAGGCCTCTTTCCCCATTACAGCCTGCAGATGTGAGCCAGGCAGGCATTGCTTGGTGCTCTGTTCATCTGTAGTTGGACCACTTGCATGGCTGCTTGGCACGTGTGCCTACCTGGTGGATTGTCACAGACACAGTGTAAAGGGACACGTGTGTGAACTGCGAAGATCAGGCTTCAACAGGTGCCGCATAAACAGCAGCTATTTCGTTCCAGCTGGAGTCCACTCTCTTCCTTGCCCGCATTTCCACCACCCTTAGCTGGGTCCAGCTGAACGACATCTGGGGGAGAAAACTCTACGTGCCAAATCAGAGCAGATCTGCAAAGGGAGAGCAGTAAGACACATCAGGGTTTTGCTTTTCATGAGAGACAACAAAAATAAAAAGAAGAGCTCAACATGTTTTTTAAAAAAGTGGTTTTCTTTCTGCGCTAAAAATTATGCTTTTCTTGCTGCCCTGAGAACCACTAGGCAGAATCTGATATGTGCTGGGACTGAGGATTGGGGGTGAGAGCCTCAGCTACTTCCCCAGCCTCTTCATGCAAAGTGGAGGAGCAGGAGGGACAAAAAGGGGGTCTCTGAGCCCATCTTCAGCTGGACAAAGGCTTTAACTGTGGAGATACAGTGGAAAATGGCCATAAGCCTGGTCTCTGAGAAACACTGTGAGGACACACAGAGTAGGGAGGGGAATGTAGAGGATGGGGAAAATCCTTGGGATTGTCTGTATTGCAACAGGGGCCAGAGAGCAACCAAAAGCTATCACAGCATACGTCCCTGCAGACTGTACTGAAACCCCCCCTAAACACAGGCTTTGGCTTCTGAGAGCAGGAGACGGAAATTAATTTTGCTTAAGATTTTTCTTTGTTAAAGCCCTGAAAACTGTCCCTCAAGACTAGTGTTATAAAACCTACCTATTCTTATTGCTAACATCTATTTACAGGCATCTGAGAGAGGAGAGTTTGCTTAGGTTAGCATAGTGCATTTCAGAGCTTCCAGACAGACTGAACAGGGATCCTCAGATCTCATCCTCCTGCTGTTTCTTTAAAAAATTATCTGAGATATTAATGATTTTGGGGGGGGGGGGGGGGGTGGAATCCTTCAAAACTTTTTTTCTAATTTATAAATAAAGTCTCCCAGCTAGGACTCTGAAGTGCAGACAGAACAAAGAGCTCTTCAACCATATCTCAGCCCAAAGCTGTGCATATTGTGGTTGAGGAATCTGTTTACTGATGCCTGCCTAGTGTCAACCTGAGCCAGGGAACACTCTTGTTGGAAATGCGTCTCCTTCCCTGTTGTGCTGGGTGTGGTATCAACACCTCTATCTCCTTCTTACTTCATGTTCTGTTTGTTTTGACAGAGGTAGCGGGCAGTAATCGTTCACAAAGTTTGTCAGCAACCACAGCAGCTGCACGCCCTGCCCATTCTGCCTGGCCCTCTGCTCCACCGCTGGAGGATGATAAACACCCTTAAATGTCACCACACCAATCAGCTCCCACTGCCCAAAAGGTGGTAACCAGCAGGGACAGAGCTGATGTGGTGCCCTGCGATCCTACAGCTCTTCACCTTTGACTTCATACACTGGATCCCATTCCCCACCTGGGAGAGGAGTGCTTCCCTTCCCCTGCGGGCTCTGTGTTTTTAACCATTCATTAAAAGTTGTTGGATGTGATCTCCATTCTCAGCCATGCCAGCACAGAGGCAGAAACCCAGGATGGGTGCAGACGCCTCTGAAAATCTCTCCTGGCATATCGTAAAACCTGAGCTTCAGTACAGCAGCTGCAAGCTGCAGTGCTTCAAGGACAGCAGTTGTTGCGAAAGCACAAACGCGGACCTGTCGGCCTGAGGCTGGAATGCTCTCAAGGCAGCTTTAAAACAAAGCTAGCCTGAGAGAGGCTCTCCCTCTGAAGGATGCACTCAGATACATACATGGATCAGCCTCTGGCATTGGAGAGGGAGCTGTGCTGAAGCGCCTTATTTGGGGTTTGGGAGGTCAGAAGGGCTCCGGTGCCTACGCCTCGGCTGAGAACTTGAACTGCCCTCGCTTGAGGTTGTTTTGGAAAATGCCATCCCAGATCCCCAGGCCCAAAGCCCTCTGGATAAAGTTCTTCTCCCGCTCAGGGAGACCCAGCAGGTACTGTACCTCAAAGGCCATGCCTCTACGTCTTGCTGCAGAGACCAGAAAGCAGGGGCAAGGATGAGTGGACTTGAAGGTGTTGTTCTTAGCCTGGAACCCTGCTGCAGCACCATCAGGCGCTTCAGTGGCCTCAAATCACGTATATAGACTTGCTTCCCAGACCTCCAGAGAGGAAGACACCTCTCTGAGGTGGAGGTGGGTGAGAAGTACTCAGAGAAGAGGAACCCTCAGCCTGCACTCATCTCCTGTGAGAACATCAAGGAATGTGAAGAGACATCATTGGGAAACGTATCTTGAGCACACAGATGACAACTGAAATAGCAAATGTGACAATGTTTTCCAGTTGAGCTTTGAAAGGCATGTGTGGTGCTGTGAAGAGAGAGGAGACAGTGTCATGTGGAAGGATTTCCCTTTCCCTCAATAAAACAGGAAGACAGCCAGGTGGAAGGCAGCCCACAAAGGAGGAGGTGGCAAGTGAGGACCAAAGGAAGGATGCACTGGATTAAAAGCACAAGTGTTGGTACCATGTGTGTGCGTGGGGAGTGGTGTCGCTGTGACTTTTCCAGGAAGATTCCTTGAATGACCCAGAAACCCCTCTGAGCATATCTTGAAAACCATCTTCACTCAGGCCATGCAAAAAACAAGGCTTTAGGCATTCAAAACACACTGAGGATTTCACAGCTGGGGGAAAGTTATGAGCAATTGAGTTCCCTGGCTAAGAAACTCTGGGCTGTCAGGCAACATATTTATTTGTTGATTTATTTATACTAGAATTCTTCTCTGCCTATTCCTTGCTTAGTTTTGTTTTTTAGCTTTGATCACCTGACATGTTCATGAAGAAAGAATATTTCCACCCTCGCCCCAGAACAGTAGAGCTTGCCGTTCACCAATGAATGTCGTATGTTCTGCACTCCCTGGGGCTTCTTTACAATGGTGTCTTCAACTGGCAAAATAATCAGAAATGCAGCAAGGAGGGGAGTACAGTGAAGGGAATTTCAGTTCCTTTATGCAAGAGACGTGGGTGGCACTAAGTTTCTGGCTCCCAAGCAATCATAGCAAGGTAAAAACATGTGCAAAGGAATGCCTCACTCAGTAGATAGTCCCCATGGGATCCTGGGAAGCCTCCATGAAGGGGGCTCTTTGAAGGGTAGCTGAGAGAGGGAGTTGGTCCATGTTCCCTCCAGTGGGGAACGACCAGCTGCACATCCTGCTATAGGAAGGGGGGGCTAAAGTAAAGTAGGGGGCAAAGGGGATGGGATGCCTCCTATCAGAGAGGCAGGCAGGAGAAACCAAAGAATAGGCAGGAAACCCAGAAATGGAGACTGCGTTTAGTGAGGCTTAGGCCAGGGTCTTTCTGAACAAACACACAAAGCACTACAAGGCCACCCTGCCAACTGTCTCAGCATGAAGAAATACGGAATGGGCTGTGAAAATGATGTCTTCTCTGGGCCCTAGAAAGGTCCTTATGGCATAAGGGTGTGGCATACTGGCACCGGATAGCATGAAGGAAGCCCGGCGTCCACAAAACATTTTTTCATTCTGCGTTTGTCAGAGCTTTGTGTCCTGTCCATTGCAGGAGGTAACAGGCTTTGCACTCCAGTGGGTTTTGCCAACCCATCCTGCCACCAGGCACATGGGCTCAATGCTTCCACCCATCATTAAACCAAGATTAAGTCCCGTTCTTTGTGGTGTCAATGAATGAGCAAGTGCAAGGGAATAAAGGGGTTGATTTATGATACTCCATTTTCTCCTCTGAGATGGGCAGGGTTTCTGCCCGTATGAACAGGAGGGGATATGGTGATTAATTCCCTGGCCTTTAATCTTGTGCAGGTCCTACATAGGGTTTAGGCACTGACAGTGGGTGTTTGTAGCAAGGATCTATTCCCATTGCAAGTGATACCCCCACACACATGTTTTTAGAGAGTTATTCTCTCTGCATCCCTGTAAGAAAGTAAAATTATTATTCCTGGTTTTCCCACTGGGGACCTGGATTCCAGTGATATGTGCTACGCTGTCAGTTCACTGCCAGTCAGAGCCCTAGACCAAGACCAGCCCTATTGCATCACCTCCTTTGTGCCCCAGCCTGGACCTGTGGAGGAGAGTTCCTGTGAATCAAGAAATTCTGTTGGTCACTACATTGTGCAGGACCAAGACCTTGTATGGACAGCATGGATGTACACACCTGATACTCCAGGGTAGCAGACGTCTGGACCTGCACAGCACAAATACTCCTTTCCCTGTAGAGCAGCCTAAGGACAGCAAGGACTGCTGCTGGCCAAGGTGTATCAGCTAAGGGTAGGTGAGTAAGAGACCCCACAGTTTAGGATGGCTGTTTGTTAGCAGAGCTGGGTGGGAGAGCCCAGGAGTGGAGCAGTGGTCAGAGTTACAGGCTTCAGGGAAGGTGAATGCAGTGAATGCAATAAGGAAGGAAGCTGCAGATCAAGCCTGAAGCATTTAAAGAAGAGAAGGCATCCCAGCGCCTGGTTTTTACTAGCATATTAGTATCTGATATTCACGTTCTCTGAGATTCATCCAATTCACCAACCAATGAATATTACTAACATTTCCTGTTGCAGAAAATACTATTGATGAAGGAAAGAGAATGTCAAGAAAGTACTTTTTAATGGTTATTTATTTATATTGAATGGTACTAGAGCGTTATTAAATATGATGTGAATAGTACAATATTGCACCATTGTCTTGTCTTGCAGTGTAAGTGCTTACTCCTCCTCCAGGAAAACACAGCGGACTCTGTAGCGGAGAATGTGTCAGTTTTAGTTGTTCTCATTTCAAGGGTACTCACTTCAGTCTTCATCTGACCCAAGTGCTACAGGAGAATTTCAAGCAAAAACATTTTAGGTTCCTGAGACTGGTGCCTGCATTATTGAGATAAAGAGAAGACAGAAGGAAACAGGAGAATATTACCTAAACTCCGTAGTCTCATGGCATCTCTAGCTGTCATTTTGCTGACATGGTGACCATCCCTACTGAGACAGCTCTGCAAAGGTGCTCAGAAGTAAGTGGTGGTCAAAACACAGGGCAGGCAGTCAGTTCTCCATCAGAAGGGAGAGGGGAGAGGTGCCACAATCTGTCTTAGTGAAACACACAGTCATGCCTAAACAAGGCTGCTGCTGGCAGTGAGCAGGCAGCCTGATTTCTGTGGAGGTCTGCTGGGTGACGTTATTGAGGTCTGCTCTGCTGGGTGCACCATATCCACTCCAGCTCTGTTGGGCCAGGCAGCTCCTGCGCACTGTCCTCCCCTTTGGGAAGAGCCAGGACAAGCTCTCCTGGCAGCAGTATGGTAAGACATAAGGGATCTCCTGCAGGAATGTGGTGCCACAGTCTCTTCCATTTGGTTCTGGAGGCCATGAAATCTCTCAAGAGATGTTTTTCAACTTCCTTCCTCCTGGAGGGGATCAGTTGCTTAGGACAGCATGTGATGGGAAGCTGGCAAGGGCAGTAGCTTGTGGCCCTCTGCAACGCAGCCCAAGGGGAGACACCCAGGAGCAGCACTAACAGAGTAAGGAAGCGCAGGCTAAGGCATTACAAGGTCTAGTGTTCCTAACTAACTGCATGTTGTTTCAGTCCCTGCTTCTGCCAGTCCCTGGAAGCTACAACCCACTGGGGAAAATGTATGAACTCTCATTGGGGCACTAGATGCCAGTGCGATGGGATCAGGTAGGGAAACACATCTCGTCTCTCGGTTCTTCCTTCCCTTTCCAGACCAGAGGAGAATGGATGGGCCTATTTGACAGGAGCTCACTGTTGGCTAATCCACAAGCCTGAGAGAAGCTAGCAGCCCCAGGTCCTGTTTCTAACACTCTCACTGATTTACTCTGCCTTTTGGCCAAGGTACCTGACATCAGCTATCTGGGGTTTTTTCACAACAGCAAGGGACCCACCTCCCAGAACCATGGAAGCACTTTTAAGACTCTTGAGGAAGCACTGCTAAAAATTTAGCATACTAGAGTACGAGCCAAATCCATACCTGTGTAATAAAAAATCACATTCACAAAGGTGTTGCTTAAAGTGCGATGTGAAGTTTAAAAGCCAAGATCCTGCAAAAGGCTGAGAAAGAACTGCCGTGGCTAAAGGTACCTGAAACATCCACCCCACTAAAAAACACAGTCACCCTCCCAAACAATAGGGACAGCCCTGCTTGGCGGTAGTGGGTGAAAGCTTCTACAACACCTGTACAAGGACCAACGCTACCTTCCTCTTCCCTTGATAGAAACCCTGGGGATTGGGAGGGCAGTGGGTAAGACACATTGACCAACACTGCATGAGCACCCTGGTTGGTACCACCCTGTCATATCAGTGTATCATTCCACCCTTCCTCGGGCCCTGCATTTTCAAGGCCAAGCTTCCCAGCCACTTTGCTGCATTTTCAACAGGGATCTAGCGCAGGGCCCAGGAGACAAGGCATGGAGAAGGAGAAAGAGGAAGAGCAAGCAAGAATGAATCTTATTAAACGGAGCGAGGTTCTTCTCTCAGTCTCTCATCACATTTGGGGCTGATTGGAGACGAAATTGCACTTGGAGGGAAGGGAAGCCCCCTCCCTTGGGACAATCCAGAGGCTCTCACACAAACTTAATTTCAAGCTCTGTTGAAGATGGTGTTTGTCTTTTTTTTTTTTTTTTTTTGTATGCATTCAATTTAATTTCTCAGGCAGATGTGTGAAAATGAGAAAGGCAGACCTTTGACCGTGAAGGCAGCCCACTGCCGGCTTCTTACAGATCCAGACTCACACTGTTTTTTCTTCCATCACTGCCCTCAATAAATCTGTGCGCAGCGGTTGCTAAAATGCCCGCCACCTCCCTTCCACGCTTCGGTGGAGACAGTAAAATTTTTTATTTTTGCATTTAAGCAATCCAATTCATTTTCAATTCAAAACACACATGTTTTTCCAGGGCTCTGTTTAAAACAGGAGCACTGTGACCTTGAAAAGGCACGGTGCCTGCTGGCACCATGAAGTTGTGGTCTGTCCTCTGCTCTCCAGTCTGTACTTGCTCTCTTGTAAGAAAAAGACTCATGGTGGCTTCTGATCCACCCATTTTGGTGACGATGGCTGAAGGGGAAGGAGAGGAACTGCATTGGGTTTTCAAAGGCTCCTGAAGAAGATGTTCCTGGAGATTCAGCTCTCCCAGCCTGCACAGAAACATGTGCTGTTCGGCTCCTCTGCAGTATACAGAGCATGTATACACACAGGTAAAAATACAGCTTGGGGTAGGCTGTTGCCTTTCCAGATGACCGGCTTCTTCTGCCCAGGAACTGACGCAGGGTGACAATTTTTACAACTAAGCCCTGACTGCGAGGAGTTAGCAGAGCTGCTGGCTCAGGACAGTTCCAGGGGGTCCAGCTTCTCCCTGCCTCCAAGACAGCTGGAGGCAGACAGGCTTTGCCTGAGTTGTTCCTACACTGTGATTTCCTACTGTGACCCAAGGGAGCATCACAAGCAAAGCATAAAGCACAAAGCAGTACCAGGCTCTAAATCAACTGCTGTGTGCAACCCCAGGTCAAACCAGGAAAATCTGGTTCCTCTGTTTGTTTCATGGTTGATGCAGAGATTAATTCTTTCCTGTCCATGGCATTGTACTCACTGGAGCTTTCAGCAGAACAGCAAGCATTGTTTCGTTTTGTGGAGGGAAAGACAGGCAGAGTGGACTTGCCGTGGTCGTGGGGGGAATGGCACAGAGAGAATGTAAATGGTAGAGACTCAGAGTGGTGTTCAAGAAAAGCAATTTTTGCAGCAGCAGCACTAGGTGAGTTTCAGTAAAGAAGACTTTGCCCAGGCAAAAGAAATGTTAAATACCTTTTTTATTTTAAAAAACAAGTTAAAATTAAATGTGAAATGACGACAATTTGCATGCAGGCCTTGAGCAAGCCACGTAAATTGAAAACTGGGTTATTCTGCGCAGCAGGATGACTGAGGTCAAGCTTCCTATAGACGTGTCCCCTACACTGCAGCCCAGCTCTGAAGCAAGAGCACTCCCAGATCCCCATACAAATGCTATCACCTTCTCCCCCCATCTTTTTCCCATGCCACCCTGTTTGGAGGGCAAACAGCAGCACATGCTTCTCCCCGGTTTGGGGGCCAGGCGTGCTGGCTGACGGGCCAGCAGCAAATGGGCACCGACTGCCCAGCTGGCAGCTGCGCCTCGGAGTGGGATGGGGGGCTGAGCTAAGGGTGCCTGCCACCTCTCGCAGCCACAGATTTCCTTTTTGCTACCTCACCTCAGCAAAAACCCAGCCACTGGCTATTCTTCGAGGCCTTGTAAGAATTTAGTTATCTGTAATACTTCTTTTCCTCTGCCAAATTTAAGTGAAAATGGGCAACACATCAGGAATCCGTTACGAGAGCTGGCAGATGGGCTGGCAGCACAATCTCGCGATCCCCACCTCATTGAGAAATCAGCCAGTAAAGAAATGGGTGTAAAAGCTGACATTTTTATGGGCAGTGAGGTCACGACAGGAGGTCCCTCCTGTAGAGGGAGGGCCGTGGAGGCCTCGCTGCCCTAGTCCCTTCAGGCGTAGATAGGGAGTAGTGCATGCATTTCAGTTTCTCTGTGCTCAGTTCGATAACCAGCTTAGGGCCGGGACAGCGGCTGTCGGGCGGGTGACAGAGCAGTGCAGTCTCTGCCTCCCCCCCGCCCCACGGCGCCCCACGGCGTCCCACGCCTGAGGGCCGTGAGGGCGACGGGCGCGGGGGGAGCCGGTGGACTACATCGCCCAGCGTGCCGCGCGGCGGCACTGCCCGGCCGCGCTCCGCCCCGCTCCACTTTGCATGCTGGGAGCTGTAGTCTCGCGAACGCATGCCAGCCGCCGGCGCCGGGTGTGGCGGCTGCGTGACGGCTGGGAGGAAACTGCGGCGGTGGCGGCGGGGTGAGGGCGGAGCGGGGGGCGGTCGGGCTGCCGGGAGCCTCCGTGGGGGGTTACAGGCGAGCTTGCCCGCCACCTCCCACCCCGTTCCCGCCGCACGTGTGCCGTTCTGTCCCCGAGCGGGCGGTCCGTCCTCTCCCGGAGCCCCCCCCCTCGGGCGTCCTTCCCGCCTCTGCCTCAGGGAGCCTGTCCCGCGGGGGCAGGCGTGAGGGTGTGTGGGAGGGAAGGAGGGCGGGCGGTGCGCCCTGTGCTGCCGGGCTTGGACGCCGCTGCCCCCGGTGGCTGCTTCTGCTCCGGGTGGCCTTGAGCAGCTGTTTCTCTCCTTCGGTCGCCTTGCAGGGCTCGTAGCGGGAAGGGGCGGTTCGGCTCACAGCGTCCTGACGAAGCCGTGCGAGAAGAGCACGCTGCTGCCGCCGAAAGTTTGAAGAGGAGGAGGAGGAAGTGGAGGTGGAGGAGGTCTTCTGTGCACAGCGATGTAGCCCCGAACGTGGAAGGGTGGCTCGTGGAAGGCGCCTCACCGGTCTGATTCCAGAGCATGGACTAAAAACTATGTCCCTCTCTCGTGTGGAAAATCCTTGTTTTCTCCTGTTTCTGTTTGTCTTCCAAGCGATATTTATCCTGATACTCTACCGAGGTGGACCTTCAAATGTGTTTCGTGCGTTTTTAAGCTCGTATGAGGTTCTGGATTACTCAAAAACTCACGATGTGTATACAAACCTCAGCTTGTTTACCCAAGCTCCTAATGAAGAAACTATGCCATACTGCTCAGCGCAGTCACCAATATTTGGTAGGTATGAACCGATGGTGTTTGAAACGACTGCTTTGCTACATGGTAATGCTGAACACTCGGTAAATGTTGTGTATTTTTCGAACTCTTCCACTTTAAAAGTGGTATACTGACGTAATACTTAACAGTGGCAAAACTTCCTTGTGTTAATTAACTCACTTTTATTGGTTATACGAGGAAAAGTGTTTTACTGATCTGAAAACTTCCTGTACTAAGGATTTGGCTGGGCAGAGATTGTAGAACAAGAGCGAAAACAGTGCATGGTGTTAATACCAAGTTACTAACGCCTTTTTTTTTTTCTTGGCAGCCTTATATAAAATGGGGCAACGATTTTACTGTGGTAACTGCATAATCTTGACTCACTTGTAATTCCTGGGTTCTTTGTCTTGGCCTTGTATCAAGCCTGTAGTTCAAGATAAATTGGTTAAGTTAACCTATTAAGTTGGCTTTAAATATCATTCGTATGAGAATGTGGCTTGGCACCTTGCTCTTCGTGGTGATCTTTTTGGCCTATGATTGTTACACATCCTTTAGATCTAGAAACTTCTCCTTTATACTTAAAAGTCTGGTCACAGGTTAATTTTTATTTACACTAGCGACCAAATTAGACCTGATCCTAGAGGCAGCATTAATCCAGCTACAGCACTACTAAAACAGTTGAGAAGCTTTAAATACGAAGTCAAATCCATAAAGCAAGTTTGTAGGTAGTAAAGTGGTGCATCTCTGGTAATAGTGAATCAGTTCCACTCAGCCAGCCCAGAATGGATGGAGTTCGTAAGCATGGCTTACAGCTGTTTTGGGGAATTCTGCTTCTTAGAGTACTGTGCAGTAGGTTACCCTTGTCTGTTTTTTTTTCCATATTGCAGGGGTTTCTGCATAACTAAATCTTGCATGTAACTAGTCTTGGAGCACTACTTGCTGGTAGTTGTGCTGCTGTTACAGGAAAGCTTGTGGCATGTGGAGCGCAGTAAGAGCAAATGGCCGACCTTGCTTCACAGGTGGAAGTATTGTGGGAAGCCAGTGCTGTGGTTACTCTTGTGTGGAGTTGCTTATTTTGGTTAGAGAACGCTGCTGGGTTGCTCTGGATGGGCCTTTTTAGACTTCAGTCTTTGTAATGGTGCTTGCTCTTTTGGGAAGTTTTCTTCCTTCCTTGGTTGCTGAAGTTAAATGCAGTATGTATGATGAAATTGTATGATAAATTTTGGGTATGTGCTTCAGCATTTCCCTTGGAAACAGCTCTGCTAAGTAAATACTAACAGTACAGAGCCTTTTTGCACAGGTGCCAGTTTTAATGGCGTAGTGCAGTCTCTGTTCGTCACTAGCTACAGCCTCTTAGTTCTTTTGGGAAGCTACAATGCTGTGTTTCAGACTTAATTGTTTTATTTGAAAAAGCACAGCAGAAAGGTGCCTGCACCCTGCTTTTCTCCACTACTGAGAAGAATCTGCTGTCCTGAAAAGAGTCAAATGAGAAAGCTTTGGTCTCAGGAAAAAAAGAAAAAAGAAACCCCAAACTAGGTGCAATTCTGTGTGGCTTGCCTGCAAACCATCAGATAAGGAGGAGTAACGTTGTATATGGAGGAGGCAGATGTAAAATTATACTAATCGGTGCTCTTAGAGCTGTGAAATCTTTTTAAGACCTCTTCTTCTGCCTGTGTGCTGAGAACAGAGGGCATTGGCCTGCACGTGGTACTTCAGAGCTAAAATGAGAACATAATGTTGGTTATAGACAGAAACAAACAGTAAGTTGACTGGCAGAAAAAAAAAAATGAGAAAAAGTAATTGTGGAAGTTTTGCTGCATAAAAAAATTGAGTTGAGCATATGAAGCATTGTTGCTGTGAAACAAATCATTTGGAGCATTCATACACATTCAGCTTAAGAAAAATAACCACTGCTACAACTTAACTTTTATTCAGTGATAAGTACAGGAAGTTAGTTATTCCTTCGGGTATTACTGTATACCAGCCTCTTCTGGGTGGTTTGACTTTTGTTGTTTAGTTTGTTGTTTGTTGTTTTTTTTTTAACACGAGAGATGTGTGCTACTTTACAAGGTCGTTGCTCTTTTTTTATGTGATGGGTATGTATGAATAGATATATAAATACTTTATAAATGTCTTGATTGGTTGTTATCTTCTCTTATGGGACTGATCTCTCTTGGAAGCATTATATCAGAGAGAACGATGCCTTTTAATATTAATTTCATAAACTGCATTTCAAGTCAATTCTTGAGGACTCCAGTCTCCAATTCAGAGCTGGTAATAAGTCACTGTGTCTGTTCCAAAATGTGTTAAAAGTAACTGGAAGACTGCCAAAGGGCTTAAATGGTTTCTGCATCTGAGCTTTTATTAAGTGCAGCACTTATTCCACTTATATATGTAGTAGATAATTTCAGTAACTGTTTGAATGTAAGATCAGCTTGCAGCTCATCTGTCTTTTTTTTGTACCTTCTGAATCTACAGCATCTTGGTTCTTCCAGGGCTGTGGTGCCTCTCTGCCTTGGAGGAGCCAGGCTCTTGCTGACTAAGGGTACTTTTTTAACACTTGGTGGTGTCCATTGAACCTTTTGTGACTGACAACTTGAAAAGCGTTGTACTAGATATTCAGTGCCTTCATTAATATTGTGAATAAATTATTCAAGTTCCCTTGAAGTTTCTACACAAATAACCAGTTGCCTGTTTCCTCCTCCTTTGTTTTTGGAAAAAGCAAAGTGTTCATATGCTAAAGTTGTGCTTATTCAAACTTAACGAAGTAGCATGTAGATTAAAAATCTGACTTTCTCACATTGCACGCAAGATATGTTGTTTCTGTTAATCTTTTCCTCTTACCAGGAAGAAGGTAGGTGCTAGAAGACCCAGATTTTTTTTTCTTGAAAGAGGTACCCTATTTCATGCATGGTATGTGCTGGGCGAGCTCGTTTGGCCCTTGAGGACTTTGATAGCTGAAAGTTCTGTCTGTAACTCTGCTGTTTGTAATTTGCTCATGCTATGGAAGCCCTTCTTACAGTAGTTACTCCCTTTTGCTCCCATCTGTCATAACCTTTTCGTGAGCATGACCATCTGTTGTGGTAATGAGTAGCTCCTGCTACATTTTCTAGTGGATGCTCTCCTACTAGAGTTTCTTCTCTCGGATTTAAAGAGAAGTAAAAAGGTGGCAATGCTGAGATTTATTTTCAGGTGCAGTTGAGGCAGCCTTGTATTGTGTCATTAGAAACTGGTGCTTAAATTAAGGCTGTTGGTCTGCTTTTTTTTTTTTTCCTCTTTCATTCAAACAGTGGTAGAATTATACAACTATGACTCTATTAATGCAATGTGTGGTGCTGCACTTTCTCAGTGAGGTGTTCATCCATGCTGCTGTCCCCGTTTCTTTCGCTTTTGTGAGTTCTGCTGATTCCAGTTGAAGGCAGTAATTATAGCTGCTAACTCTAAATGTGTAGCAAGGAGTTTAGAAGTCATGTTTCTTTCTTAAGATGAGATCTGGTCAAAATCAATAGATCCCCCGATAGTCAAACATGTTGCCTAGAAAGTAAAGCAAGCAGGGGGTGTACTGCCACTGGCACCAGCCAGCAATACAGACAGGGAATTGTGAGTTTTAACTCTACACACTAAGGTTTCATATTAATTAAACACCCTCCGTGCGATGGTGCAGGCACAGAAAGAGCCTAGGAGTTGGGCTGTGGAGAAATTGCTTGGACGCTTCTGTGATGGTTGATACTGTACCTTGTCCGAATTGGGATCCTGTGCTTTCTAGCATGTCTAAGATGGGGTTTTCCTCCTTTCCCAAAGCTGGGCTCCAGCAGTTTTTTTTCTCCCTGTTTGGTCCAGCCTGCAACTGCTCTATTCACATCTGGGATTTCATTGGATTACAGTGCGTTAGCCTTTTGTTAGTTGGGCAGGAAGGAAACCTGTCAGCCAGAATTTAGCTTGTAGCTAAGGAGTGTAGGGCAGCCAGAGGTTTGGGGGATAGAAGTCACAGACTAACTTCTTTTTTTCTGTGTTTCCTTGGCATATACTAGGTTGAGTTTCTGGGCTGAGTTGTTTCAGGTATGGAGCCAGGTAGCTCGGGAGAACGTGACATCTTAAAAAACCTGAAAAATGCAGATATTACCCTCATGAATCATGCTTAGGTATGGAAGGAGACAATGGGAGTGAAACTATTGCACATTGTCTTGCTCATATCCTTATGTCCAAATTTAGATTCCATTTTTTGGAATTTAAGGATTATCACTACAGAATTTTACTCTGCAATACAAAAAGCTACGATTGTATTGTAGAAAACAAAACCCTGCCTCTGTGGGGGAACAAAAGGGATTAATTCCCTTTCTTGTGTTTTCCTTGGAGCAATGATCTGTAGTTGAAATCCAGTCTGAATATAACGTTTCTTTAGCAAGCTCCAGTTGTCATCAAATCAGTGGTTAATGGTGCTTCAGTTAAAGGATCTGATAGTCACGGAGTTCATAAATCTAAAAAGCAACATAAATTACAGGTTAAAACCAATGTTGGACTGAAACGTGGCGGTCTTAAAGGCAGAACAGGAGATACTCTGCATAAAGTAGGTGATAACATCATAAAATCTTAACCACAAGTGTGACCCAGATTCATAGGCCCACGGCATGATTCTCTGAAGAACTACTCTTCTGTGTCAGGTACAAAGGAGAGGCGATGTACTCCAGCTTCCTACTGCGGGTAACAGTCAAAATCAAATTCCCCCTGTGTTTTAGATACTTAAGGGAGGACTGAGAAGTGATACTTAAGAGTCAGCTATTGCAAGATCTTGCTGACAAGCAAAATTCAGGTTTTCCTTTTGAAAACAAACCAAGAAGCGGGATTCACAGTGCCTAGACCTTTTTGACAGCGCGAGGAGCAGGATCGGTGGCTATTCAGACCGACCTTCAGGAGATGCCATTGTGTGTGTGCCTTGAGGAAGGAAAGGAGACACTTACCGAGTGTGGGTTCGCCCATCAGAGATGTGATGTGTACCAACTTCCACATAATAGCTGAACGTTTTCCAGTTTAGAATGGACAGTGTGAATCTTACGCCAAATGTAGTCGCTAAGTCTTGTTCGTGCTCAAAAAAACCCACCACCAAACCCCTAAAGCCAGTGGAAGGGTGTGGCTGCCTTCTGTGTCGGTTAAGGAGGATGTGGGTGAATGCAGGCTCAGGGGGTTTTGTTAGAATTGTAGCAGAGACTTGAATGTGGGATCGGCCAGAAAATGAATCTTCTGGACTCACCTGCTTAAATACTTCATTAGACTTAAACCACACCTGTACCTCTCCCTGCTCAGGTGAAAGCTAATAAACACCAAGCCTAAATATTTGCTCTTTCTCTCTTAGGCTTCATTATCAGGAGTTGAGAGAATAATTTCAGTGGTTTAAGAGGCAGTCTGACTAACAAGATACTGAAAACTTGCTTTAAGACAGACGTAGCATTAACTTAGAGCTTGGAAGGAAAAGAAAATCTCATTTATAGCTATGTAAAAAACAAAAACCCAAAACTTTGCCTCACAGTCTTCTAGTGCAAAAAAAATTTTTGCCTTTGGGTATCATGCCTGGCAGAGAACTGTTGGTCCTACTTAAAACTGTCTTTGTCAGCTTTTAATTGTGATCTAGGTGAAGGTTTCTTCCTAGTTCATTTATGTAGTAGATTTTAATCTTTTTTTCTGGATTTGTGCTTTGTTTTCTTAGAAGTTGACAGTGGTTGGAAACCATTAAGACACCCTGATTTGTGTAAATAGAACTCTTCTGCTACTTCTGGAACCTTTGCTCACTACTCAGAAGAACAGGCATTTAAATAATTGTAGAATTTGTTTATTCATATTGTAACAATACGAGACGTGTTAAAATACCGATTGACACTTTATATTGATTCTTTCTTACTTGTGACTTGTCAAGCTTTTGCCATCTGAAGAATGGAAGAATTCATATAAAAATTCGGGGGGGTTTTTTATGATAGATAAGAAATGTTGAACATATCCAATATGTTAAAATCGAGGTGCCGAGTAGAGGAACTATCATATGTAGTTTCTTTCGCTACCCTGCGCCTGTTCCTGAAAATGTAACGTCTCTCTTCTTCCTCCTCAGTTCTGTCTTCTGTTTCTAGCAAAATTTTGAAGTACTGCCTGCTTATTACAGTGTATATAATTAAATAATATAGCAAATCCAGCCCATGTGGCATGTGATTATAATAGCAAATTGAACTTGAAACTTCTTAAAGATAAAGCTGTCATTTCCTAAAGCATTTATATTCATCCAGGCTTTAAACTATTTCTCCCCCAACCCGCTGAATATCCTTTTGGAGATCTTTGTCCTTGAATCTCCTCTGAAAGAGGCTTTTAGACTTTTTCCGTGAGGGTAGCAAAAGCAAATACATCTATTCATCTTGATAATTTTCCATTCTATTCTTACAGCAAATACGTTTATTCAAGGATCCCATCTAAGCAACACAAGACAGAAGGTTTGCTTGTGTAGTAGGGAGGCAATACCGGGAAAAAGCAAGCTGTGCAGCAGCCTGGTGAGACTTGCTGGCTGTACCGGGACTCGGGATGCCTCTGGCGGGTGGCCTGATGGCCCGGTGCTGAGCCCGGCACCCCTCGGTGTGGAGCTGGGGGGAGGTGAGCAGCAGGCAGCAGTGGAATTCATCGTGTGGGCACATCTGCATGGTGTTAGCTGTTCTGTGGTAGGGCTGGTGGCTTGAGTAGTAAACATATGTAGCTGATCTGATAGGTTTGAATGAAGGTTGAGAAACATCGCTGATTATTTTTTTTTCTTTTTTTCTGTCTTTCCTTACAGTTGGTCCGTTAACCATCACCTTCAGGGCGCTCCCTACTGAAAGAATGATCATCAAAAAAAATCCTTTTGTTCAGTCTGGCGGCCGCTACAGGCCACCTCACTGCTTGGCCCGCTACAAATCAGCCATCCTGGTAGCCTACAGGAACCAGGAAAAGTACCTTCACCATCTTCTCTACTATATTCATCCTTTCTTGCAGCGCCAGCAGCTCAGTTACAGTATCTACTTGATTCAGCAGGTAAATCTAAATCAGATGTGCCTGGTGGTGTAGCCGAGCTTCCCAGCTAAGGGTTAGGTTCTGAACAAGAAATGCAAATTTTTTAACGTGCCATTTTATGCACGCGTTGAGAGCAGGTCAGTTGTATGCTGCCCCATCTCCATGGCTGCTGATGACTGAAGTATCATACCACTTGTCAGGATCATCATTCTGCTATTGATTGGTTCTGCTTTTTTTTTTTTTTCTTCTAGAGGGATGAAGTTGTCATTAAGTGGTAATTTGTATTTTCAGCTGTTCAAGAGTTGAGTGTGATTTTATTTGATACAGACTAAAAATATCCAACTTCACTTCAGCATTTAGTCTCAATAGTGTGGCTACGTCAGTCTGTATCAAGTAAAAACATCTTGCTTGACCCTGCTGTGGGGCAGCCTGTGCAGGTCAAACAACCATTTTTAACTGACATGGACTGGTGTTGCAAAAGATCAATGGTGTTTGGATTCATTAATTAAAACTGAGAGTTGATTGGGAGGGAGAAGCAGCTTGCTTTGTTTGACCGAGATCTTTTTTTCTCATTTCTAAGCTTTTATAAGCAGTAGTCAGGGCAAAAGTGTTGATGGGCAGATGTACACCTGAGGATTGACTTACTAGTCTCTTAAAAGCCAGCCTTGTTCAGGTGCCCACGGTATATAGCCCCTGACAGAGCAACGCTTACAATTGCTGAGAATATTGTGAACAGAATGGGTGAAATTTTCAGAGTCTGGGGCATGAAGCGAGCAGCCAGTGCTGCTGCATTTCAGTGTCATTCGATTGAATAAGGCTGCTTTTACTAACATAAACTTTAATTGAGTTATCATCTTTGGTATTTTGTTGAAGAAATGTAGGCTTTCCTTTCCAGGTGGGGAACGGTACCTTTAACCGAGCGAAGCTGCTTAATGTTGGTGTCCGGGAAGCCCTGAAGGATGAAGACTGGGACTGCCTTCTCCTGCACGATGTCAACCTGGTACCCGAGAACGATTATAATCTCTATGTTTGCGATGAATACTATCCCAAGCATATGGCTAGTGCCATGGATAAGTTTCAGTACACGTAAGTGCCTCCGTTTGCTTTGGACGTATGTATTCTTGTTGGCTCACTTTCCGCATAGAAAGTATGAATGGGGACAGTGAAAGACACGACCTTCAAGAGGTTTTGTGTTTCAGCTTTGCAGTAGTGACCTCCCTAGAAGAGGGTATTCTTGACCTAAGCGTGCAGTCTTGAACAGTTCCTTGCTGCAGTTCCCTGTTCCAGTGTTAGCTCAGCTAAGAGAATAAAAGTACAGGGTGGGAATTACTGGGTCATGGGGAGGATGTGTGATAGGATGCAGGTGTTCTGAGCTGGCCCAGGACGTGGATGTCAAAACCAGCTTTACTTTGGTCTCCTGGGGAGGAAGGTGGGGAATGGAACGTGATAGGAATTATACGGGTTTTGCTGGTTTGGGTTTTGGCGTTGTAATGGCAGTGCCTGTAAGGTCACTCGCGCTGTAATTGCACGGCAAGGTATGCGATTAATAGATGTGAGACTTGGATCGTGTTGTTAGTTTGTGGAGGACTGGTGTTGGCCTTCAATACTGATGCCTTTTTTTTTTTTTTTCTTTATCATTTAGTCTGCCATATAAGTCCTTCTTTGGGGGCGTATCTGCTCTGACTCCAGAACATTACATGAAGATGAATGGGTTTCCAAACACATACTGGGGCAGTGGTGGTGAAAATGACGACATTGCTACGAGGTACTCATGCACAGGAGGGGCTTAAAATAGAAGGAAGCTGGCTGGCTAGTGAAACATGTAGCGTTACCCTAAGGAACTAAGATGTTGTTCCTTAACGTGCTTGAAGTGTCATTATAATGCAAAATGCTGCCAGCAGTGGGAGTGGTTGATGTCAGAAGATGCTCAAAATCTATGTGCGCTGGGAGGACAAAGCTTTCCTCAGACTCTAGAGGGCAGAACTGTTACTTCACGTCCCCTTGTGCCTTCCTTAACCTCCGGTCCTTGACAGCCCCAAGGGAGGGAAGGAAGGAATGTGCAAGCTTGACGAATAAGAGCACTAAGAAGGCACTTAATAATTCTCAGACAGTTGGGAATTTAAGTGCACCTAGGTTGCTCCGAGCTTTACCTAATCACCAACGCTTGGAATTAAGGAACACAAGGAATTCTAACTTCTGTCTCCAGTGCTGGGTGATGGAGAAGCCTGTGTACTATTGTGAGTCAGTGACAGCAAGATCTGATTTTTTTTCTCTTGTACTTCAGTTGCCATGGCAGCAGCGTGCTATAGAAGTGAATACAACGGGTTTTGTTCTAGGTACTCAGCATGATGCGAATTCTTCAAGTACAAAATCATGGCTGTACCTTCTTTATTCAGCTGTGTAGTTGCACGTTCATCATCCTGCACTGAGGCAAGCTCACGGGCAGTGTATAAAACTAAACTGACAATAAAAGCCGTGTGAGTTTTTTGGTCTTGCACAGTGTGACAAGTTGCACGGTTTCGGCGGAATGTTCTGTTCGAGGACTGTGGGAGTTCTTACAAAGGCGTATTCTTCTGGGAATTGAAAGTCAGATTTTCTAACACAGAACTCCTCCTTTTCCTTTTGGAGAAAGCTAACTAAAAGGGTGTACGATTGTTTAGAGATTCAGCATTTACTAAAGGAATGGAATGCCAGGAAAATAGATCTTTACATCCAATGCTACAATGCTGGAACTATTCAGCTTAGTACAGCTTAGGCATCTAGTGTGGTTTTTGGTGCCGGCGGTGAAGAGTCGTGCCAGTGACGCACAGGACTGCACTTTCTGACAGAAATCTCTTCGGGCCGGTAGGTTATGTAAATCCCAAAACGGCCCTTTCTGGAAGGGAAGTAAATCATGTGCTGTTTCTCTGAAAAATTACACTAATGATTAGCAGTGTTCTGGCCCATAGGTACATGGTCAGTGCCTGTTAAGGATTTATTCACATCCTGAAGTCTCAACCTGCAGAAGTTAGGGAAGAGCTGGCTGGTTTTGAAGGGCCTGTTTGATGTACCTGCTGGGTTTTGGATTTTAGGAGGTGCTCAAGCACTTCTTACTGTGTAGCCACAAAACTAATTAGTATTTGAAATTGGACACTGCAATGTCAAAAAAAAGTCCTGCGTAAAGACTTTGTGCTGGAATACCACTTATTAAAGACGAGCTAGTGAAAAAACCATGCTGGCTGCTACTTCTAGTTGGCAGACTGCAGTACTCTGTAACGCTAGTCCTAGCAAACACCGGGATCTACCTTTTATTAGAACCACTTATGTGTGAACATTATCAACTACAGGCAAGTCTGTCGTGTTTTTCTTAACAGTAAATGAATGTATTAACTCTTTCATATTATAGCTTTTGCCTAATCTTTTAATGCAACAGCAAAGCTAGTGTTAAGTGTTCTTACCATTTCTTGTCTTTTTGATTGTGCAATAAGCTTATGTTCAGAAAACAAAGAAATGTTCTCTGAAACTCACTCTGAAATAATAGTATGTCACACAGTCAGTGAAGTGTTGCGATCATTTGATGGCTCTAGACTAACAAGTATTTTCAGTTCTGTAGCCTCTTTCAGCTTTGTAACATTCCTGCTTCAGTGCAGGTTGCTGCTGTACCTGATCTCAACAGAAGGCAATCAGATGTTGCAAACATGGCAGTTAGTAACCTCAGTTGAGCAAACATTCATTCTTATGTTCACGGGAATTCTCTCTGTGTAAGAGCTGCCCCGGGATGCCAGAGGTTTGCTAGCCCTAGCAGTGTTACTCGCACTTTTTATTGGTAAACTAACATAGATGCCATTGGCAATGGGTTGCTTGAAAGTCTCCCAAAATGCTGTTTTTAGAAGCTCTGTTCTGGAATTCTGAACCTTCAGTTCACTTTTTTTCTTACCGGCCCTGCAGCCGAGTAGCTCACATTTGTTTGTCTGGTGCCTGTATTTATCACTAATCTTTTATGAAGCTAGTCCTCTAATCAGGAATGAATAGCACTTCTCAAAGAACAGAGAGGCTTAATCTGGATCTGAAACTCAGGACTGGCTTCCTTCAGAAGCTGCAAGTTTGGGGTTTTAGTTTGTTTTGGTGGTTTTTTTTTTTTAAGTTTAGGTGGTAGACCGCTAGGCAGTAGAAGTTCTGCTCTTATAAGGAAGTGAAAATAATGCTCACTTGTCTGATTCATGGGAGTTGCTCTCGAAGGCTCTGTATGCTGTTGTTCATTCCCTGCTTGCTATAATCCTCTTCGTACCCTGTCAAAGCGAGCTGCACCTGGGAGCTTTCTAGCCCAAGCCTGGTTAGAACCTGCTAGAGAAGATAAGGTGGCACTGTGGTGTTAAACTTGCTCCCCTCAGCTTCTGGATTTTGCTTTGATAGCATTAACACTGAAATCGTCTCTGACTTTGAACTTCCCTCTAACTAAGCCTAGAAATGGCATTTTTATGCCTAAGCAAACATTTTGTTTGTTGTTTTAAAGGATTCAGTTAGCAGGGATGAAAATAGTCCGGACATCACCTCACCTTGGGCGCTACAAAGTGATGGACTACAATGAGGAGACAGAGACACAGGAGCCTTGGAGAAGGTAACTGTTGCAGGGGGGGGCACTCATTGCCTTGTGGCAGGTTGACTGTTGCCATCATCTTCCTCAGAACAGCCAGAAAGCGTACCTAATGCTGCTGCTTGTTTTTCTGCTGTAGTGTGGCTATTTAAAGAGGGCTCCCAATCAGTTTCAACTGAATCATTCTGCTCCTGTCTCTGCATTTGAAGGGTTTCTCCTAGTTTCCTACTGTTGAATACACATGCTAGCTAGGAAGCTAACATGTATCCTATTGTTAAGCATCAAATTATTCAGGAAATAAAACTTTTTTTTAAAATACTGTCTTGTAACTAGGGAACAGTTCACTTTGAAGAGCCACTTTGTTACAACTTCCCTATAATAAAAACTTGCTTTTCACTCTCTGTGGCTTTACAATGTGCCATTAAAATAGTGGAGAGCAGTATAGTTTGAGGACATGAGGAAGGTGCTATGAGAGACCTTAGCAAAGACCCAAAATTTTACATAGAAGCTGGAGGAGGGTGTTGGGTCAAGCGTGGTGGAGGCCAGTGCAGGCTTCCCTCTGTCATCTCAAAACTCAGGTTTCCGTTAACAACCCTGTCTGAAAACCTGCCTACACCAGTGCTGCAAGCTGCTGTGTGGCACGGCCAGGTCCCTCTAAGCTGCTGCCAGTCCTGTGGGTTTTTTGCAGACTGTAGTTACCACCTCACTACTGGTCTACCTGTCTGATTAAGTTCCAGTCCACATTGTCCTCCTTGTTTAGAATACTCAGGGGGAACTTACTCTAATCCGTTTAGTCTTATAAAATGCCTTTGCTCTCTGGTCCGCATTATGCGAGAAGGATTTTAGTGGGGCTTTTCTGCTAGCAGCTTTCATCGGCTAAGCCTTTGGCCCCTCGGAAGAATGCTTCTCCTGCAGCTTTAGCTGCAAACATCACCTTTGTTCTTCTGTCTAACTGCAGGTATTTTTCCTTCTTCAGGCCTACTTCCCGACACAACACCAGAAAAACATGGAAAGATGATGGAATGAATTCGTTAGAGTTCAAGCTCCTTTCCAGGACAAAGCATCCTCTTTATACCAACATCACCGTGGACATTGGATATGTTCCCCCATTTTCTTAAAAGACTGAAAACAAAAGCAGAGTTTGGGCACGGGGTGGCAGCATGCACGTGGGCATCCAGCCGCTGCCTCCTGCTGTGCTGTGGAGTCTGCACCGCCTGAGACCGATCCTCTTGTCTTTCATGCATTTCACTTTTCTTCTAACTGTTTTACGATTGAGAAGAAAAGGCTTCAGGAATGGGGGATGATAAGGTAATGAACAGGCGGGGGCTTACTGTAAAAATTGTCAAAGCACTGTAAAACTAACTACTGAGCCAGACCCACCTCCTAGCCCTTGGGGAACCTTGAGCTAACTGGGACAGTTAGCTGCCCCAGGTTTTCTGGAACCTTTGTTCCACAGCTGGATAGCTCTGTCCTGCTTTGTACTTAGGTGTTAATTGGGATGCAAGCCATGCTGTCAGCCAGGCCTCTGAAGGGCTGTATTTTGAGAAAGCATTGAAACCGGTTACAGTTCTGTAAATATCTTCTCTGAATTTGAGTAAAACAAATTATGTGTTTGGGTTAAGATTTTCTAGGATATTTACTAAGACTGTAATAAAGGAGAAAGTTGCCCTGAAAGCAGAGCTTAAGTCCATGGTTTTTTTCTGGCCTGATCCCATCAGTGTTCAAATGTTTTTCTTGTAGCTGTAAGTAATTCAGGCCAAATGGGACCTGAGGCTGTCACCTAGTCTAACCTCCTGCTCAGAGCAGGGAAATTAATCTAGTATTTCAGCTGTTACTCAAACATTAATTATCTTTCAAGGTTGATCTATCTTAAACATAAAATACTTCTGAGAAATGAAATACTAGAGGAAAAATACAAGTCAAACATGTCAGCAGTGGAGCTGTGACCCTGGCAGGTATGCATTTGTACTTACCTGACTCCAAGACTTGACACGCTCTGCCCAAGACCTTGCCCTTTCCCTATGAAGTTGGTCAGTAGCACTGCCTACCACATCCAGTTATTTTGCAAGCATGTCACAGGGTATTTTTTTGCTTGTTACTTGTAGATACTAAAATTTCCTGTTCACTGAAAAGCTGCATCTATCCCACCAACACCTAAGAATTTATTTAAAGCTTCAGCCTTCTCTACAGTTGGAATAATGTTAACCAGCTGGAGAATCACTCTTC
This sequence comes from Leptosomus discolor, assembly GCF_034619465.1. Taxonomy (NCBI): domain Eukaryota; kingdom Metazoa; phylum Chordata; class Aves; order Leptosomiformes; family Leptosomidae; genus Leptosomus; species Leptosomus discolor. Next base: position 129,323,345 of record NC_141391.1, read on the forward strand.
AATATTATAGCAAAGAGAAGTTGCTTTTTGTCTTGTAAATTCTTAATATATACAATTCCTAAAAGAAACTCTCCCAAGTCTGGATTCACACCTGCCTGCAAGGGACACATCCAACAAGCAGGTGTAAGGACAGTTTGGTATCATGCAGTAATGGAAGTGCTCTAATCAAGATTTTAGCAGAAATCCTGTAGCACAGTGGAACAGTTAGTTATCCAGCCTGTCACCAGTCTTCTAAAACAAGAATAACAGATAATAATAGCCTGGGTATGCATCCAAGTCTGCACTCTGCTATCTGTAGCCCAAAGCATTAAAAAACATGGAGAGAAATTCCTGTCCATCTGACAGAGTTGGCCACACCTTCTGCATCTCTCCAGAACAACCCACAACCCACAGCAGGGTGAGCTGAGCTCAGGAAGGACAAGAGAAGCCTTTTAAATTCAATCGATTGTATTTATTGAGAGATTTTTAACATCTCCTCACCTATTACCATTACTGCCCTTCCCTCACACATAAGCAGGTTTTCCTCAGACTGGAAAAAAATTAGCTTTTCTCAGCAAGTTTGTAGTTGGTGAAGAATTCTTGTGCTTTTAATGAGAAAAGATAGGCCTGTTCTTTTTGAAGTCACAGCAGTGCTAAGTAGCCTTCCCCCTACAACAAGTAACTTTAGGAATAGTTGAAAGAACAATTTTTTTTCCAGGAGACTTAGTTGAAGTCCTTCCACTGGACCAGCCCAAACAAGGACACTTCTCCTAGTGTCCCAGCAGAAAGTGCACAGAAGAACACAAGGATGTGTCCCTCAGGTCAGTCTGTACCTCAACCAATCAATTAGATGCTGTGAAGAACAACTTTCTTCCGTGCTACTGAAGTACTCTTTCAGGTATTCTTTCAAGCGGAGTGCTGGGAGTCACCTGCTGTAACAGCAGCCACAAGCAAGATCTGTCACCGTTTCCTATAACCTGTGTGGTGCCCGCCCTTATGAGATCTTGGGCTGCACACTGAAATCCACCGTGATGTTGATGTATAAAGGGTTATGTTCCACTGAGAGCAGTTTATATGAACAAGAGTTCAGCCCGTCTGTTTTCCACGTTCTAGATACCTGACGTAGAAGCTTCATCCTGAAGACAAAGAGGAAAAAAATCTTCATTGACATGCATAGGAAAGGAGTTTGGAGCTCTTTGCCACTACTAGTAAACTTGGAGGCAGAGCTACAGCCATTCTGTATCTATTAGGAATGTAAAGTCATGCTTTTCCTGTCCTCAGCATGGACAAATCAGATATGGGGAAAAAAAGTCCTTCGCTTTAACCTCTGAAATCATATGCTCAGTCATATCCATGTAACTATAACTTTGCAAGTTTCTAAGGAACATCACCCAGTCAGCTCTAGGCACATCTCATGTACAGAACAGCAGCTGCCAGCTGTGAACAGTGGTGTCACAGGGGTGTCCCTCAGAGCCTCTGGGTACCACAACATGCCTCTTTGGCCTCAAGCAAAGAACTTGGCCTCCAGGTGCCCGGCTCCTAGCCACATAGTAAGACTGTGCAGGGCGGAACACTGTTCTTGACTCACCTCTCTCCATTCTCCTCATTACCGTGGTCGCGTTTGTGGAAGATCATTGTGTACCTGGCTACATCAGCAGATGGCCTCACTACTTTCATCTTCTGCATCTCAACCCTGAAAGAAGCAATAGTGCCATAAGCAAGAAAGCACCCATAAAAAAGTTAAGAAAACATTTGGAGACTTCCATCTCTTGTAGATGCCACTGAAGCAAGCACAGAGAATGGTAGGAAACTCATTTGCTTCTCTTCCACAACTCTTTTTGCCAGTGAAATGGAGCTCAGAGTTGAGTTTCTGAAGAATAGGTCCAGTAGTGCAACAGATACACCTTTCTTTTGAACAGAAGCAGGTAGCTACTACAGTAAACGTCATGTAGAGCTTTAAGCACACGTTATACAGAGTACATTTAAATTAGTGTCAGCTCTTCTAGTTTATACTGCCCTGTATTAACCTAGGAGGTCTGCAGCAAGATTCCACATGTTTTGCAACAAGTTCATCTCAAATCCTGCAATACTTGATAGCTCTCCACTTGGGGGGGGGGAAGCTTTTTTTTTTTTTTAATAGTTAGCAGACAGCTGCAAAACTTTTATTGCTCATATGAAGACAAATTTCTTTTTGAGAACAGTGCAGAAACACTAAGCCCCATGCATGGATTTAAGCACCTGACATCAGGCACTTGATTGGAGCTTTTGGCCTTAAACCTATCTGCGGAGCACAACAATTTTGCTTTGCCAGCAGAGAGGGTTAACTTCATGCCAATGGAAGTAAGGAACAGCCCAGGTCTTTGCTAGTCACATCAGCAGCAGGAAGGGGCCCAAAAGCGACCTTCACAGTAGCCCAGAGGCAAAACAGTGGCACCTACGAGCACTCCGGCCCCGAGTTCTTGAAGATACTGAAGGGGATGCTGCCATCTGCTGTCTTCTCTGAGGAAGGCTGCAAGGATCCCTCCGTGCAGCAACCCACCGAGGCAGCAAGCTTCCCAGCACCTACCCACTGCAAACTCTGCAACCAGCCCAGTCCAAGATCTACCCGAGAGGAAAGGTATGAGCCAAGGCCAGCTGCAGCGTGCACTCTGGGTCGTACGATTTGGTTTCCACACCAAGACCTCAACTGCTGCAAAGTTATGAGGTGCCACACACAAGCAAGCATCACTTTTGATTCCAATCACTTGCAAACATCATGGAGACCCCTCAGTAAATCCTGCCGATCTGCTGCACAGATGGTTCTCTGCTGCCCACAGGAACGTTTGAAAGAACGCCACTATCACCTTTGTTCACTCATTAACTGTGACACTTCTCAGGAAGCTGGGGAATAAGATGGTACCAAGCCATCCCCTACCACTATAAAAGCCAGCTCCCAAGGGGTCACAGGTAAAAGGCTGGTGTCTCTAGCTAGGCATAGGACAAAAAATAAAAAGTTGTGATTAGGGAACAGAAATCCATATCTCCCGTAGACCTTTAGACTTCTTGAGATATACAGCTGACTGATCTGCTGAACTGACACAGAGAAAAAACTCATTTGGAAGTTCTTAACCTTAACAGACTTGATTTCACCAGTGTAATGATTTAACATCACCAGGGATATGAATTTTATGTCCTCAAAATGTTTGTTTCCACATTTAAGCAACTGAAAAGGATAAACACTTAAGAACGACAGGTACACTCAAGTTACAAATTGACAGGCTCTGCCAGCAGGGCTTCTGGGGTTGTGGGTATTTTTTTTTCTCTTGGTCCCCACCCCCCTGCCCCCTCCTTCACTAACAGCAATGCAGGATCAGAGGTTTCTTCCTAGGCAGAGGGCAAAAGAGCAACATAAAGGTCTTGTTGACTCCTTTGTCCCACTAAACCTCTCAGACTAACAAGTTTCTCCTACTTTAACAGGCACGCCTGCAAAACTAGTTTTAACAAGAGTAAAGGGCGTACGCATGTACACGCAGCCTTTCTAAAATTCAAGTTATTCACTATCTTAACTATAATCAACACCACCCACATACAAACCAAGCCCTGTTTGGAGTAAATCATGGTAGTCAATGAATGCAAAAAACCCAGTCCCACCAAAACCAAAACACTCCCATGCTCTTGCAAAGTACTGGAACTCAGTACATTTGTGTCTCTGGCAAATCACACTCAGACTTCCATCTTCCTATTTCTGTTGTTACCAATTTCCGAGCAAGGATACAAATACTGTGTGTCCCAAACAAAAACAAAGCAAAACAACCAAAAAAACCCAAACAACCTAACAAAACCCACACCCAACCAGCAATGCTGTCAGGAGAAGGACCAGGTCTCAGGTCTCCTTTGCAAAGAGGAAACTGTTCACAGAACTGCATCTTGCACTCCCAGTCCCCACTGCAATACTGTTTTGAATTGAAGGCTCCTGTAGTGTTCCACCCTTTTTTTTTAAAACCAATTCCTCCACTCTCACATCCATTTCCCGCTAGCTTTTTTTTTTTTAATTATTTATTTTTTACCTGATTCGAAGGTCATCATCTTCTCCACCCCAACCCCAGTAGTTGTTAGAGAATCCATTAACCTTGGAAAACTGATCTCTTGTTAGAGCAGTTACACCTCCAAAATAGCCCCGGTACCGTAACCTAGAAGTATACAGAAAGAGAGAGTGAAGAAAGAAAAGTCAAATTCCACCAACAATGAAAAATATCATTTGACCCCTGAAAGTCTGGAGTTAGTCTTGTCTTTCGCAGAGTTAAGGGTGCACAAATCCATGGGTTGGTCTTGTTCTCTTCTGCTTTTCACAAAAAAATGGCGATTTGCTTTAGGCCAGAAAAAGTTAACTCTCCAGCTGAGAGAATAGTGCCTTCTTCAATAGTTTCTCTGTACACAATTCCCCTTGCCAGCCCAAAAGGCACTTCACCTTAAAGGATGAGCAGAAAAGGAACAAAGCTACACACCAATACAGTGGAAGCTCTGCAATAATGACAGCAAGCTGTGGACTTCTCTTAGGGTTGAATCTGAAAAACTTGAAATGAAACCAGACCACAGCAAGGGGGCATGTGCTGTGGGATACTGCAGGACCAATTCCAAGGTAAGGTACAGCGCAAGTTACTTACTAACCTAACATAACGGAGCTCAGCTCTAAAGGAGATTAATTTCTAACTTCTACCTTCCTTGTTCTAGAAACGGCATATACTTCTTTACAGTATTTACATACCATCCTTATTTATTTTCTTATACCATTTTTCTAACTGCTTTTTAGGATACCCTCCTCTTTCTTAGCCCTTAAGCTAAGCATTACAACACAGCCTCTACTACGCTACCACTGCCAGCTTCAGAGGTGACGTGCACATGAGCGTAGATTGCATTTTGATTTCTAGATGTATGTGAATCTAAACAGATGAACAAATTGCCAGGGCTAGAAAGTATCCATTATGGCAATTTATATGCCAGATGAGCAAAGATGCAATGCTTATTATTATTTCTGATTTATCATTAATCTAATTTAAAACCACCAAACAATCCCCAAAAAACCACCACATACAACCTCCCTCAGATTACTTTACCTGGCTGATTTTTGCTCCTGTCATAGCATTGCAGGAGAATTGTGGAGGTTGAAGGGGCCTCTGGAGATCAAGTACTGCAACCTCTGTGCTCAGAGCATGGTCTGCTAGAGCAAGTTGCTGAGGACCATGTCCGTTCAGGTTCTGAGCATCTCCAAGGATGGAGACTCCACAACCTCTCTGGGCAACACGTTCCAGTATTTGACTACTCTCACAGTAAGAGCTTTTTCGTATGTTTAAATGGAGTTTCCTGTATTTCAGTTTGTGCCCATTGCCTCGTGCCTTTCACTGAGAAGGGTCTGGCTCCTCCTTCTTTACTGCCTTCCATCAGGTATGTAGACACATTGACAAAATCCCCCTTTGCCTCCTCTGCTCCAGGCTGCACAGTCCCAGCACTCTCAGCCTCACTTCACGTCAGATACTACAATCTCTTAATTGTCTTCATGGCTCTTCTCTGGACTTGCTCCAGTATATCCATGTTTTTATTGTGCTGGGGAACCCAGAACCAGACACAGCACTCCAGGTATTGTCTCAGTGGTGCTGAGTAGAAGGGAACAATCATTTCCCTCAGCCTGCTGACAGCCTCTAAACACTGCCCAAGATGCTACTGGCCTTTGTCACGAGGGCACATCGCTGGCCCAGATCCTTTTCTGTAAAGCTGCTTTCCAGACAGTTGGCCTCCAGCACCTACTGGTGCACGGAGTTACTCCTCTCCAAGTGCAGGACTCTGCATTTCCCTTTGTTGAACTTCTTTAGATTCCTGTTGGCCACATTCTCCAGCCTGACAAAGTCCCTGGTACATCAACCACCCCTCCAAAACTTCTGCCTTCCAAAAACTTGCTGAGGGTGCAATCTGCCCTATGTCCAGGTTACTAATGAAGATATTAACTAGTACTAGCCCCAGTATCAAACTCTGGAGTCAACCACCACTGACTAGCCTCCAGCTGGGCTTTACTCCACTGATCAGAACCCACTGAGCCCAGCAGTTCTGCCAGTTTTCAGTCCATCTCACTGTCCACTTACTAGTCTATTCTTCATTGCTTTGTCAATGGGGATGTTATGGGAGACAGTGTTGAAAGCCTTCTTAAGTAAAGATAAACATTATCCACTACTCCTCCCTTGTCCACCAAGGGAGTCAAATCAGAGAAGGCTATCAAGTTAGTCAGGCATGACTTGTGAACAGATTTGCTTTGTGACCTGCCCAGGGATTAAAAGGTGAGGTTGACCAGCCTGTAGTTTCACAAATCCTCCTTCTTGCCCGTCCTGAAGATAGAAGTGACATTTGTCTTCCAGTCCTCAGGAACCTCCCCCAGTCATCATGACCTTTCAAAGATAACAGAATGGCACACCACACAACAGCAAGCAGTTCTCTTAGCACTCATGGATACATTCATGAAGTCACCATCAGGTCACACGGTTTTATGGTGTATGCCCAATTTGTTTAAGTATTCCTTAACTTGATCCTCTCCAACAAGGGTCAGTTTTCATAAGTCCAGACTTTTCCACTGGTATCAGATGCCTGGGATTTCTGAAGGCAAATCTTGCCAGTAAAGATCAAGGCAGAGAAGGCACTGAATATCTTGACCTTTTCTTGTCTTTTCTCACTGAGTCCCCTGCCACACAGCAGGTGCACATTTTCCCTAGTCTTCCCAGCAGCTGATGTACCTGCAGAAGCCCTTCACATGGCCCTTCATGGTACTTGTGAGACTCAACTCCAGAGGGGCTTTAGTTTTCCTAACTCCATCCCTGCATACTTGGTATCTTGTGTGTCCTCGCAAGTCACCTGACTCTGCTTCCACCTCTTTCATGCTTCCTTTTTCTGTTCGAGTTTTCTCAGGAGCTCCTTGTTTGTCCATGCAGGACTCCATCCACCTTTGCTTGACTACCTGCACATGGGAACAGACCATTCTACAGCATGGGGGCAGCAACACCTGAAGATCTACCAGCTCTCCTGAACCCCTCTTCTCTCCAGGGTCAGCTCAAGTGATTCTTCCAAGCAGATCCCTGAACAGGAAGTTCAGGGTTGTGATCCTGCTATTTGCCTCATTCCCTCCTTCTTTCTGACCTTCACATCCCTAAGCAGTTCTTCCTTGTTTGCCTCAGCAGAACACCTCCCTTCATCAGCTCTGATCGCCTGTGTCACGAAGTCATCATCAATTCACTTCAGGAATCTCCTGGATTACTTGTGCCCTGTTGTGTTGTCTTTCCAGCAGATACCAGGACAACTAAAGTCTTCCACAAGGGCCAGGGCCTGTATACATGAGGCTTCTTCCAGTTGTCTGAAACAAAATCTTCAACTGTCATTTGCTGGGATTGTGATACACCTCCCAAAAGATGGTGTTATCTATATAAACATACAGAAAAAGGATTGTTCTAGGCAGATGCAGTCTCTTGTGCTCTACTTGTTGGTTTTTCTGCCTCTGGAATTTTTACTCTTCCTTGCTCTCTCCCCTTTATCTCCCCTCCTAGAGGAGACCAACTATAAGGTGGGGAAGGCACTATCAAGTTTTAATTATGCATTACTACCTTGAGACTTCTGCTATGGGTCCTCTAGAGACATGTGATGAGCAGATGGAATGGATAGCAAGGAGGTCCCATAAACAGCAACAGCACGGAAGAGCCCCCCCTCCCAGCTGCTCCTTCAGGCTGCACTGTCAGTCACCAACAGCCCCACATCCCCAGTTCCAGCAGCCTTGTAGGGTTCGGGAACTGACTGCCCGCGCACACATCCGTATGTGCACCGCACTGCTTGCTTGTGCGCCCCATAATTCCCCTACACCACTGGGGAGGCAGACACTGAACGAGCCAGAGCTGTAACCAGGACAGTGCTGCCCACTCAACCCTCCTCAGGCAGAGCAGAGCTGGCAGGGCCCAGATGTATCTTGCTCCCCAGTGACATAGTCTTCAAAAATGCACCTCTGTAACAGCGTTCAACCACGTCTTCCCTGAGGACAAGAGAACAGCAGCTCCTTTGGGATATTTAAAATTGAACTGAAGAAAACATACAATAGAAACGGTCACTAGGAACAGATGTTGTGCTGGTCTCAAGGAAATAGCTTAGCTAAGATAAAAAAGTTTTGCCACCCTTACCTTCAAAGTTTTAATATATAACCCTTTTTTTCTAAATAATCTAAAACTGAGTTGAAGTTTATGTAACTAAACATAAGGTACTTGCTCTCCAAAGGAGCACAGCTGCTAAGATTACCACGCACTGATTCAACATAGAAGATATCCCCTTGGAAGGAAAACAAACAAACAAAAATCCCCAGGAAACCCACAACAACCCCACATTCCTGTCCAGGATATTTTGTGTTAATGCAGAACACATATGACTTTCAACCTGTTTTCTCAGCCTCATCTGAGCAACATGTCTCAGTATGCTCACCTCAGTCTAAGCAAAACACCGAGGTCACTCAACTGTGATTTCAACCTGTGGGCTCAGCTCAGCTGAGGTATCATTCTTGAACTCAGGATCTGAATTCCTGCAGATGTACCCAGGAGTTCCCTTGGAAATAGAACATTGTTTACACTTCCATGAAGTGGGGATAATAGAGGCAGTGACACAGAAAAGTATGAATCCAATTCAAACCTAGAGAATACTGCTGCAGAGTATTCACAACAAAAACATTTTGTCCCTACTCTTTAAAGCCAAAGCTTAAAGCTGACTTGTAGCTAACAGCTTTCCACAAACAGGATAAACCTGAGGAAATTAATAGTAAGATCCCTCAGTAAAAGCAAAAATTCCATCTGCATGCTTAACTAAGCAAAACATTTGCAGTAAACTAAGGCACAGGAGGTTAAATAAAGCACTTCAAGCTTTGTGCCACGTTATTAGCCTGGATTCTACATGCCTGTCAATAAACCAAAGCAGCATTTCCGTTGCTTTGGTGCACTGACCATCTTGTAGCCCTCAGCATTCTCCCTCCGAGGCAGAGTGCTCCAAAAACTTGTCATGAGCCTAGTTCATACGTGCTTGTTCCAGTTTTCACTAGATGACCGAAAAGTGAGTATCATTCTGTGTAAGAATTTGCATATCCCATCTCTTTCTCATATATTTAACAAAGTAAACCCAGAAGTAAAGCACAGGTTTACTTCAAAGTACTTTGAGATCAGCTTTTGAAAAGCCCCCTTCTAATTAATATTTAGTGTGACATGACGTAAGAGGTGAATCTTGAAAGAAAAAAGTTCAATAAAAACACTCTGGTCATTAAATTCACCAAGCTCAGGAGCCTTTTTTCCTCTGAGGTGGACTGAACTTGACTTTTCACTTCAAATTATTTATATCACACTGGCACTCATGGGACCCATTTAAAAATCAGAATGATCCTGTACTAGACACTGTCCAGCCGAATAATTAAAGGACAACCCTATCCCTTGGCAAATTCTCACACTTGAGCTCTCAATATCAGACGTTACCTCTTCAACAGCAAAAGGTAAGTGGCAAGTTTTATTATAGTAAGATCAGACCCTCAAATCACAGGAGCAGGAGACTGCAAATGCATTTCTAGCTTTGACAGAAGGTCTCTGCACAATCCCTGGCATGTTGCTTTCGTCTCAGAACACCCTTTAACCTCACCCCAGAAACCAGAACGATGACAACGATGACTTGCATAGGAGCCCATGGGGCTGACTTCAGAGATGTCTGTGCAGTTCTCTTGTCAGAAGGCACTCCAGAGAGATGAAGTGTTACCAACCAGAAACCTGGTGTCAGGAGGAAGGGTAGATACCAGCATATAGCTCCATCAGAAGAGGAACATTATTAGTAATACAGCATTTCCCAGTTGGTATTCTTTCCATATTCCTGGTTTCCTACCTGTATCCAGTATTGTTCCTGCCAACTACAAGGTGCTTTGGTTGTCTGTCACACATGTAAATGTTGAAGTCATTTTCTGGCACCAGATCCACATCATGGAAAATGAAACAGTCCCAGTTCGCTTCTTTTAGGGCCTCTAGGTATCCTACATTCAGCAGTTTAGCTCGATTAAATTTGGTGCTGCCAGCCTGTGGAAAAGAATGGAAAAGACCTCTGTCAAACCTTTTGAACCAGAACTGCTCCCGGGCATTTGTTCTGATTGCGTAGTTCACAACCACCTTCATGCGTCATAGCCTTTACAGTGCTAACTGCACAAAGAGGTGCCCCATAACACTGGGTACGGCATCAGAGTGGCCAATGATGCAAAGTGTTTCTTCAGCCTCTACTTGTCAGGAGTAGCCAGGGCCAGGAGAGCCTACGGTTATCTGGGCACCAGCAGCGTGCACGCTGCATGATGCAATCTCACTACTACTGCTGCTCCTATCTGGGAGCTCCCAACAGGCTACATAACAAAAGAGTATCGGTAAACAGTTTAGAAACCAGCACTCCATGCAACTGTGTCAGTAAGGCTTTTGGAAGTTTTCTTAAAAAAGCCAAAACCAAAAAAGGCAAAAAAACATCACTCCCATACAAATTAGTTTATAGATGTCAGAGGACCTGACACAGATGATTTAGTTTTGTCCACTCAGTTTAGGGGATAGCAGTGCTTAAAGAGTTCACTGTATTTCCCTAGGTCACACAGTAGGTGGCAGAGCAGGAAATAAAAAGCAGGTCTCTTAATTTTTAACTCCTATCTATAACCTAATTACTATGCTGCACTGGGACTCCCCCTAGCACGGAGCTTCACTTGACTTGTACTAGTCTTTGCTGTTTGTTTCTGCTGTAAGTTAGTGCATCCTGGCTTTTCAAAAATACCATTTTTCACCTTTGAGGTGTATAGATATATACACACACACACAGATACACCTAGCAGTTTTGGAAGCTTACCATGTCACCATTCACTCTGGAGCAACAGGTGTGCTTATCCTGGTATTTATTTGTTACTGGGCTGTACACCCGTGCCAGCCTGTAGAAGGCTTTCTGCTCCTTGCGGACAAGGTGGTGAGTTGCCTCAAGTTCCCACCTGGGAGCCAGAGGGCCAAGCCCTGTGTTCCCAGACACCGACAGGACAGTCATTGTCCAAAGCTAGGAACATGACATGCTTGAAAGAATAAAAAAGCGATTTTGAAGAGAAAGGGGTCGTTTGCTAGAAGGTGCCTGGACTGAAACAGGCTCCATGGAAGACGAGAAAGAAGCCGGCCTGCCCAGACTGAGAAAAGGTTAGCTGTAGGTAAAAGCAGTTGGACACAAAGCAAGTTTTCTCATTCTGAAAAGCAACACTTTGCTCTGAAGTGGCAATTTGTTAACCACCACTAACAGCCATCTGCTCCTGCACAAAGAACATTTATGGGATTTATGGCTCCATACCTGCAGTTAGGGAAATACAGACCAGCGCCGACTCTGAGAAATTAATAGAGGGATAATCAATTGCTTCCATTTTCAGTCAGGGAAGGAACTTTCCACAAAAAAAAAAAAAATCAGATACCATTATCCCAAAATCTATTATGTCATATTTTTAAGTGGGAATTTCTGTGTTGTTTTGTTCAGTTTTGGTTTTTTAAAGCGTCTTGTATATGAACATATCTGTCAGATAATCTTCTGGTGACAAAAGTATACATTACTGAATGAACAGAACAATTCAGATGACTGGTAAAGAACACACAGAAAACTTCATTCGTATTGGGTATCAAACCCAGCCCACTTCCTGCACAAAGGCAGCCAAACGACAGCTAAAATTTCTTTCCAGGAAGGGCAATTTTCAATGTCAGACCACCTCCTGAACAAACAGCAAAGTTTACTCTCACCTTTTATTGAGGAAGGAATTGTCCTCCTTTGTTTCTATGGAAGAACACTGATCACAAGACAAACTTACATTGGGAAAGAAGTTATTCACCCTTTAGGGATTAAAAACTAACTTTTTTTCAGCACTGCACAACATTTGTGCAGAGAAACACAATTTTCAAGATGTTACAAGCAGCTCAAAGAAGAGATCTGGAACATGCCCTTCAATGGCTCACAGAGACAAATATAGAAAGCTCATTTCTTAATCTTCCTCCAAAGTAAACTCTGTGTATTTTAACAGTTAAATCCTGTTTTTATCTGTTTCTCAAAAGATTTTAAAACAACTAATGACATCACAAATGGAGAGTGAAAATGAATTTGCCGTAAGAGTTTTGTTAGACCTACTTTCCATGCCTATCACATGGAAAGGCTAAGCAAAACCTTCCAATCTTCCAAGTAAAAACCCTGATAGAACAAGTCCAGACTCAACATTGCTGCTCACATCAAACAAAACCTTCATACTTCTGTATTACTTTTAGCTAACATGATAACAGACATTCTCCACCTCACATATGCTAATACACAAAGAACATATGCCCATTCTTCCAATGATTTATTGCTAACCACTGCTTGCTAGCTGGAGTGAGCCATTATATGTACAGTTACAGTACATACGAATGCAGAAAAAAGCCTCGTTTTTTCCACTCTATGGACCACATGACTCTAAACAATGGAAGAACAGTCTATTCCGACTGAAAGTATATATCCTGCCATGACTTTTGTTGCTGTTCTGCTGTGCCATTGAGCAACTGAGCATCTAGCTTTCACCTAGAATGCACTGCCTCATACTAGTTAACTGACTCTAACCTCTTTCAACAGAAGGGGAGAGAAACTATAATATCACCTTTTTCTCCTGCTATCTGAAAAACCTGTTTAGAGTCAAAGCAGAACATGTAAGCATATGATAGTAAAAGCAAACACAACAAAAGATCAAGAAAAAGACAGCATATTACGAAAGAGAAATCTATACTCCTTTTAGTTTGTACAACCAGAACATAAGCCCATTAGATGAAAGATGACATGGCACAAGCCTGTATGCTCAAATTTTAGCTGCTGACTCAGCAGAGCTAGAAAGAAATTAATAAATCTTTCAAGAACCAAGTGCTCTGCCATGACTACATCTTCCCACAGCCCTTGCTGGGCAAGTAAAGCACCTACAAGCAGTAGCTGTCATGTTTAGTTTGAGACAGCAGAAGTACAACAACATGATATACACAGCTTACTAAGCACGACAGCCAGCAAGCAGATGGGAGAGAAGAGCTGGATACAAACAGAGGCCTTCGATCCAAACAACTCCAAGTTTAAAGAGAGAAAACTTCTCAGCCTAGTTACATATGTGTATACTGAAAGGGAACTGAGTTGCACTAGTAATGCAAAAGACGTTTACCTTGAACACTAACCCAGAAATAGTAAGTCACTTTAACTGGTGTCCATTTCTCAGTCTAAGAGACTGTTTGTTACTACTTTCCAGCTTTGCTAACAGCAGCTGAGATCCTGCAGTGCCAGTAGCAATTGCTGCCTGCTCTGTGGCATCCCTCAACAAGTAGAAGCGTTTGAAGCAGGCTTGGAGGACTGATGTTAGATAACAGAGACAGCAGCATGCCTCTCCTCAGACTGCAGAGCACTGACACCATCGCCACCCAAATATGTCTCTGCACAGTTGCCTCACCTGGTGAATAACATAGATGCCGTAGTCCAACTGCTGCCTTTGTAGGAAAGGGTGGAGGTGCTCCAGGAGGTACAGCAAATGCTTCTCTCGATTGCGGTGTGGGATGAGGATGGCCACACGCTGCAAGGCTGAGCACTCCGTAGGGTGATACCGACCCTTGGCTACCTGAGGGTTCTCCTTTTGCACTTCTTCGAGTGTCAGAGATGCTTTGAAAGAGAGTTTGCTGGCACCTCCTGCAAGAGAAGCACAAGAAGCTTTCCTGAGTCATTTCTGGTTGTGGCTAGTCCAGTCACCTAATGAGGCACTCTGTAACCAGCATAAGAAACCCAGATTCAAGCCCCAATTGGTTTCCCTGCCCTTCCAAGAGAAAAGTAGTGCTACCAGGATATTATGCAGACAATGGAAGGAGAGGGTATTGAGCTTTTAGTTGCTTATACTAATCACAGAATAGTGATGATAAAGTAATTTAAAATATCAAGAGAGGTTCCACCCTACTGCAGGACGACTGGCCAAAATGGCTGCCAGGGCAAAGCAGAGGAGAGGGAAATGGAAAGAGACATAGGACTGTGGCTGTGAGAGGTCATCTCTACTTAAAGCACGAACAAAAGCATCGCAGGCTTAAGGCTATGAAATTGTAAGATAAAACGTACCAAGGCTTTCTGTAGCCAAATGAAATTTTCAGGACTTCTCTTGTACTGAGCTATCATTCAAGCCCCTCTGGACTCGGTAAACCCACGAAAGAGAACAATGCAGGCATCTGTGACTGCTACAGCTGCAGTGCACTTACTTAAGCAAATACATCTTGGGGGCAGGGGTGGCAGTGTGCAACTAGACAGCAGCTTTTTGGACTACTTTGAGGAAGAGGGAAGAATCCAGCTTCCCAAACAAATTCTTAAACAGGTTCACAAGAAGAAAGAGAAAGACGCCAATGACATGAAACTACAAAGCTAGCCTGGTGCTGCTAGCAATACCAAGACACAAAAAAAAAGCGGACTAATCAAAATGACCAAACCAAGGAAACAACCACCTATCTGAACCTTCATCACAAGTAGTGTGAACCCCAATGCAGCTGTGAAGTCCTTCAATTGTCAAGACAGAGAGACAAAAGTATATCTAATAATGAAAAGGCAAAAAATTGACAAAAGGTGAAAAGACTTGTGGTTGAGATAGAGATAGTTTAATAAAAAAAGCAAAAGCTGTGCGCACGAGCAAAGCGAGAAATTCATTCACTACTTCCCATTTACAGGCAGATGCCCAGCCATATCTGCAGAAGAAACTTCCACTGCTGTGGCTGGGAAGACACTGTAACCATGAAACACCCCTCCCATTCCTCATTTCCCTGAGCTTTTATTGCTGAACATGATAAATGGTATGGTCACATGGTATGGAATATCCCTTCAGCTGGTTGGGGTCAGCTGTCCCGGCTGTGTCAACCCCCAACCTCTTGCCCACCCCGAGCCTAACAGATTTTAGGGGGCCAGGGAGAAAGAGACAAAGCCTCAACAGTCTGCAAACATTGTTCAGCGGTAGCCAAGTCACTGGTGCGTTATCAAAGCTGTTTTAGCACAGCACCATATGGGCCGCTATCCCAGCTGGACCCAGCACAGGTGCTCTGTGCCACAAGTCTCTTCCTCACCCAGAAGTGCTTGCTGCAACTGGTTGCATTGTATTTGTTTCACAGGAAAAGTGTCTAACTGTAAAACAGCTAGGAAGAAAACCAAGTCAGCAGTATCAAAGCAGATATAACTGCTTTGGTTAGGAAGGAGGAGGAAGAGGAAAGCACCATCACTTACGCAGGTACGGAGACAGAGCTGGACAGTGACCCTGAAATGACTTCACCGTGGGAACTGTCGCAATTGATTCGATCTCCTCTTCCTTTGGACTGTCATCCAGGCTAGTCACCTTTCTGAAATCCTCCACCATGCTCTTAGCTTTAGAAATTTCCTGTCTGGAGTCCACAAAATAACTGATCGTAGCCCATAGCACCATCAAACACAAAGTGACAAGCACCAACACTTTGAACTTATAGAAGACGTGAAAGACATACAAGCTCAAGGCCATGGCTCTCCCTGATCCACAAACTGCTTCCTCTGCTCTGATGCTGAAGCAGGTCACTGTACACTCAGTGGGGATGAAACCAAAGGTCCCGAGAAGAATGTCACAACAAGGAAGGACAGCTGGAGGTAGGAAGGGCTGCCACACTTCCTGCAGTTTCACAGTTCATGGAGCCAGGTGCTGTTTGCTCTTCAAATGTCAGAAAATACCACTTAACCTGGGCGAGGGGGAAGGGTAGGGGGAAAAAAAAAAAAAAAAAAAAAAAAGAGAAAGTTAGTTTATACTGCTCTCCACTGCTGTACCTCCACAGACTTCATGAAAATAGCTTATGACAAAATAGGAAAGGAACAGCAAGTATGAACTACTGGTCAGAAACCAAGACACTGAACTTTGGTCCTAGCTCAGCCACAAACCAGCTGCATGATTGTAGGCAAATCACTTTCCTGCTGCATAACTGTAGGTAAATCACTTCCCTGCTTTGCTTTCCACTCCCACGCTTTTTTTATTTTTCAGATCAGAAAGTACAAACACTACCCCATATTATGTCTGTGTAAAGTGCCTGGCAATACACAGGCTTTACTATTTCTATTCCTACCAAAATTAACAACAGCTGCAAGGCAAGAGATTCTGCTGGTTATGAGTAAAGTTAGCTCCCTTCACCGAAATGGAAAGCACATGAACCTCCGCAGAATTTTTCTTCTGTTTTCTTCTGAAAGAATATTACTGATGCTACATTGCTCTCCACAACACAGTGTGAACCCTGCAATACTCAACTGGCATCAAAAAAATCATTCCTCCATATCTGCTGCCTGCCAGTACCCCCTTGTGGGTCCTTGCCCAGTATTCCCCTCTCATATGCTGCTGCAGGAGGCAAATCCTCCTGCTTTTCAAGGGAAAGGGTCAGTTCTTCAGTGTTAGGTCTATGAGGGTTCAATCCTTTCTTCCGTTTCCTACCTTCTTTCAAGAGCTCCATTTTCATACAGCCTTTCACTGCCCTCATGCTGTAAAGTTACCATGCTAATACTTTTGTCTGTTATTATCATCTCATAGAAGAGAAAGAATGACATTTTAATAAAAGAGAGCTTTGATATGGAAAACAAACAAGAAAATTGCCACCTGTGAGAAGAACAAAGACCAAGGCTAAGTGAAGCAAAGGCAGTGATTAAAGACAACGCACACGAAACAGGCTGGATCAAAGAGATGAAACAGCAACATGGAAGGTTATTTTAGACCAGCTTTCAAAATCTACATGATACCCTGGAGGGATATCACAGGCAGAAGGAATACAGTAACTTTACATTCCTTCTAGTTTAGTCAAGGAGTCTTCTGGAACAGTTTGCTGTTCCATGGGGATGTATGTGGGAGCCTGACCTAGGACTGACAAGACGAACTACTTGATGTACTGCCAGAGCGTCTCGGAGTTTGCTGGGTATGACCAGCTGCTGTCCCTCCCAGTAGGCACTACACAGAGTGGCTAACCTGCTCTCTCCATCCACGTGCAACGTTCAGTGCTGCTCTAAGGAAGCGACAGAAGAATTTTCAGTGACCTTACCACTAACAGTGAAGGATCTCCACATACACTTCAACCACAGAGAAGAGAGCAAAACCAGAGAGGCTTACACTGGAGAAGAGAATATTACATATTACTCACAAGCAAAGGAGGGGGGAAAAAAAAGAAACAGGGCAGGGGAAAGAGGAGAGGGAGAGGTTCTCAAGAAGAAGAAAAAAAAAAAAAAAAGGCATTCAGTAATACTAATAACCACAGTTTTTTGAGGGGTTTTACTGGGTCTTTTTTCCCATCTGGTATTAAAGAACACAAGGACAGAATCACTGAAACAAACCAGACGGGAAGCCTGAGTTCCTCTCAGTCATTTTCTAATGAATTCTTTCTGTTCTTAGATAAATTACACTGGAGACCACATGGGTGTTTGCCTCAGTTTTAAAAGACACAGAAAAATTAGCTTAGTGGTCTCATTTACATCTTTCCCCTGATCTTCCACATGGGAAATAATCAGAATAGCCTGTAAGGTATTGACAGCATAGGTCTCTACTACTCTCCAAAGGAAACCAGAATGAACGGAACTAATACTTCCGAGAGTACAGGAAGAGAACAGGGAAGGAAACAGGTGCAGACCGTTAGACACAAGAGAAGCGCAAGCCTGCAGGACAGCAGCCAACGGGGTCAGCGGTAGGGGCGCGTGGACAATGCCGGTGCACCAATCACAGCTTACTTAGTGGCGCGTGTACTAGTAGAGAAAAGTGTATAACGATGCTGTAGCAAACAATAAAGGTCTTCGGTTCACCCTCAATCAGAGTCCATTCCCTTACCCTCCACAAACACCTTTATCCTGAGTATTACAAACAAATCTAGACTGGAAGGCAACCAGGCGGAGAGATTAATGGTGATTAATACAGTCACACAGATATCCCAAAGCCTGGAGATCAATGCAAGAACAGCAAGGATTTGTCTCCCTTACTTATTTTTCCCCTCAAAAGGACACAGAAACCTTCTCTTCACCTGCTCCACGACCTTCCAAGGTATCAAGGTGAGGTCATACTTCTTGCCCTTCTTGAAGACAGTAGTGACATTTGCTTTCCTCCAGTCTTCAGGTGCTTCTCCCAGTTGCCACGATCAAAGACTATCAAGAGTGGCCTCACAATGACATCAGCCAGCTCCCTCAGCACTCATGGGTACATCCCACCGTGGCCCACAGACCTCTGTGTGTCCAGTTTGCTTAAGTATTCCCTGACCTCTTAAGTAAATCCTCTTCCACCAAGAGTACAATCTGCCTTACTCCAGCCTTTCACCCTGGTCTCTAGGACCTGGGATTCCTGAATCCCAGTCTTCCTAGTAAAGACTGAGGCAAAGAAGGCATTGAATAGCTCAACCTCTTCCATGTCCTGCGTAACCAAGTCCCCTGTCTCATTAAGCAATGGGCCCATATTTTGCCCGTCTTCCTTTTGTTACCTATGTACTTCTGGAAGTCTTTCTTGTCATCTTCAATACCCCTAAAATATACTGGTTGGGAGGTACAAAAAAGATCATCCAGTCAGACATTAAAACATGTGCAAGCAATAATTCAATAAATTCAATACTAAACAAATCTTGCTGTAACAATCCCCAAGACGCTAGAAACACAGTTCTTCTTTCTTCTAGACTGTAACTCAGGGTGACTAACCCTCAAACATGGGTGGGAAAACATCTGTGCTGCAACTAAATTCTTCTCATAGCTCTCAAACCTGACTCTAGCTAGATCTGTCTTTCATCAAGGTTACCCACCAAGAAATTTTCACAGCAACATAAAGTGCAACTCTTCTTGTGAAATAAATCCTCAGTGAAGCATAACCAAACCTCATTTAGAAAGTTACAGCTGACTAGAAGGGCACAGCACTTCAGGCCACAAGGTTAAAAACACCACAGTGCCCATTTCAAAATCCATGAAAAAAAATTCAACAGAACAAAAAGTTATTTGGATAAGTCATCAACCAGAATTCCAAAATCAATGAAAAATTAGAAAGGTCTCCATCTATATGTAGACATACTCATATCTAGGCTGCAAACACACTTCTAAATATACCCATGATCATACTGAAGTACATAAATACCACAAGATCATTGTTCCCCCAACATCCTATCTGTACCAATAACTGTCCCTGTGCCCTGCAGCTCATCTGCCAACTCAAGTTCTGTAGCCTGCTATGTTTTTTGAAACATACGCCAAACCCTACTTGCTTTCTCCAAGGTTCCTAGCACTGTTCAGAAGCGGCCATCTGTAGGAACCAATCAGAAATGCACTGCTATATGACTCCTCCATGAACAGTGTGGGGGTCAGTTCTGATCCTTGAGCCCGTTGCCATGAACATGAAGCCCTAACTTGCCCCTCTCCATCCAAGAAGCCCAAAATAGTAAGCAAGGTTCCAGCATGAACAAGACTTCTTCCAAAGCAAACTAGGAAGATCAGAACCCCATCCATTTTCATTCAGGGTTTTCCCAACAGAAATACATATTAATTGGAGTCTGACATGCTTTGCAAGCACAAGCTGGTTCCCCATGTAAGGGCTGCAGGGTCAATCTATCCATTTGCCTGGCTGCCTGACTGAAGCCACTAGCATTACCAAGCTCAGAGATACCCACAAATTCTAGACTAAAGGCTGTTCTTTTATCTACGAAAAATTCATAGGTAGATGAAGACAATATCAGCTGGAAGACTGATTACTGGTAGCCCTGATCTAGATATTAACAATGGAAAGTAACCTTACAAACAAGATTTGATATGTAACTGGAGTTGATTAAAAACTCATTATTTTCCAAACATCTATCTATCCCTGATGACAACTTTTATCTAAAAATTTTTATCTATATGGTAACTATACTAAAGCAAAGATTCACATGCTTACTTATTGAAAAAAGTTACATTGAACAGTACAGATAATCAGTGAGGACACAGTGCCTAAATTTTATTTTTCATTTGTTTGTATTTATGGAATTCACTCTGTACATAACATCTGCAGGACAGCTCCAGAAAGACACTTTTGTTTGATGCATGGAAAATTAACTTGTTAATTTACACAAACTAACTTTCTAACTCTACCTGTTTCACATTGCCTAGTAAGGACAGGTTTCCTTACATGCAGGATTTTCCAGAAGCTCCTGCAGCCTCCTCAAGCTCACGCACAAATTCCAGACAGCAGAACAGGTTCAGCAGCAAAAAGGATTCACTTCAACCCAACTTTAAAAATGCTCGTAAGTTCAAGTAGGAAATGGAGCATGAAAGAGTTCCTTGGAACTACATTTATCAGCTCTCTACTATGCAGACTGTTATTTACTATTTTATCTAGGCCAAAATCAAAAGCAGCACTGGGTTAGCTCTGGGAGTATCATGAAGTAGTATAGCAATCTTCTTCATTAAACCCTCTAAGAAATAACTAAACTCTTTACAACTGACAAGGTAGAAAGATTACTGTACAGCAGCAGCAATTCTATGCAAGACAGTTCAAGTCCCCAAGTTCTACCAGAGCCTAAACCTGCTCCTTTCACAGGCATTTCTTTCTTTTCAGCAAATTAGGCTTTCAGTAGGGCATTAAGCCAAGTTTTTACCACCTCTTTTATAATCCTATTACCTCTTCCTATTAAAAACACACCAACTGCACTGAGAAATGGTAAAGTCATGGGCTACTTAAAAAAACAAACAAACCAACAAACAAAAGAAACCAAATCCTCAAACACCCTTTCCACTTCTCAGCATTTCAAGCCAAATGAAGCAAGCGCATTAAACCACTCACTACTGCTGCCACATCCCTCCTTCCTGTAGAGCAACCAGTATAAGAAGCACAGAGAGTGCTATGCAAGCAGCAGACACTCTTCATCAAGGAAATCCCACACCATAAAGAAACCTCTGTTACCTCTCACACACTGCAGGGAAGAGTCAGCTCAAAAAAAAAAAAAAAAAAGAAAAAAAAAAAAAGAGCCAACACAGCCCTAAGAGGGGCTCTTTCTTTCATTTTCTCCTAGCACAGCAGAAACAGCGCAGGGGCACTCAGGCACACCTTGACAGCACACTGTGCCAGAAGCAATACTGCATACCAATAATTACTAAAACAAACCATCCAAGTAGAAACAAAGGTTGAAGCCTTTGCTCCTAACAGCAAACCGCAATTTCTATCAGAGCCCTTTTGGCATCTGCTCCATTTGGAGATTTTTGATGTTAGAGACACCATTCTTCTTATGTAGATTCAGCTGCCCACCCTCTTGTCCATACCTGTGGAGAGGTCCAGGTGCTCCCACTGCACTCCTCTCCATTATTGCCCAGACACACTTGCTGATGACAGTGCCATCACGGACAGAAGTGTGTACTTTATGCAAGGGTATTTCAACCAGCCCGGCTTACTGAACAGTCTTTTCACAAAAGGTAACTTATTACAAGGTTTGTCCCTCACTGGTACTTTTTCCACCACTCTGCCCCATAAAACTCCTCTAGCAACTCTGCAGAATCAGCAGGATGGAAACAGAGGTGTTTCTGCCACCTTGCCCACCTGGGGCACCACCAGGGCAGCAGCACTGCAACGCTAGCCATGCTGGTTGAGCTCTGCTCTGGCACACAGCTGCCAGAAAGAGTTTTGTTGCCAACCTGCCTAAGCCTCCTCCCTCACTGCAGACAAACGCACTTCCTTTGGCAGGATTGCACCTACCCTAGAGGAATTTATGAGCATACTTATGTCAGGTAAGGGGTGGGATTTTCTCATGCTTCTAGTCAACATACTGATAACAACGAAACACCATAGAAATGATGAGGCCTGAGGTCACACAGGGTACACTGCTAAGACAGACTGTCTTAGAGGTGGGGAGAGAAAGGATAGCTATAGCCTCATGACAAGCGTTCATTTCCCGTAACTCAAACCTGTTTGAACTCTTTGTGCAATACATACATTCCAAGCAGGCAGATATTTCAAAGCTTCCCCAGTAAGCCTCCTCTATGCCACAAAGGTCTTATTTATGATTAGGACTGCACAAGAGTTTTGGGGAAAAACTTCCTTGTTTAACTCAGTAGTGCAGAAAAAACCTTTTGAACTACAGTATGTTTCATCTGGTCAGCCACACACAAGTCAGACCAGCCTGCATCTCGACTGCCACTGTCTCACCTTCCTCTCCACTCCAGTCCCCAAATTGCTTTCTCTGCACCATCATCTGCTCTCATGCAAACACGGGGTTAGGCAGACCAGGAGACAAGGAGTATTTCTGGTAACCGTCTGTGATCCTCTGTCTACCCTTCCCACTAAAGAAGGTCAGAAGACCTGGTTCTACGATTCTATGACTACCAGCAGAAAAACAGTAGCTCAGCCTTCAGTTGAATAGGAACGGTTATTTTAGGAGGATGATAATATACATTTCCAGACAATAACTGATAACATTCTACAAACTGCATGGAAGCAGGTAATTTTGAAGAGCAAACACAGGAGTTAAAAAGAAACAGACCAAGGTACATTCGTGGAGCCTGATTCGAGTAACAGCCACTGCCAACCAAAACATTCCAGTTGTGTCAAGAATACAAACAGATGTGCTGGCTCCACACTCTTTTCTTGCTATTTATTACTTGATAACTGCTTGATACTCAATGTAAAAGAAAAAAAAAAAAAAAAGTACTGCCAGCTCCAACTCCC
The DNA here is from genome assembly GCF_034619465.1 of Leptosomus discolor. NCBI lineage: Eukaryota > Metazoa > Chordata > Aves > Leptosomiformes > Leptosomidae > Leptosomus > Leptosomus discolor. Next base: position 129,346,050 of record NC_141391.1, read on the forward strand.
TGAATTACAAACTAAAGAAGAAAGAACACATAACACACCAGGAAATAACTTAGATAATTAGCTTATGTAACTTACTGTCTCCATGCGTGTGGGCATCACAGAAGTGATTGCAACAGATGTAAAATGAGGAAGGACTTGGAAAGCAAATACAATAAATCCACTTCGTACAAAAGGAACATCATAGTAGGAAAGCACTGAAAGAGGACTCACCATCCATCTTTAACTCTGACATGCAGGGTGGAGAAGAAAATACGAGCATCTCAGTATCTCATCTATCCCTAATAAGGACGTCATTGTTCTTCCACCTAACATTTCCCCAGATGAGGAGTGCTATTCCTGTGTGTTCCAACCTGCTTTGGTTTATGATCAAAGAGCTGAACAACTTACCCCGCATGGAATGCACTGGACAAAAGCAGCAGTCCCTAAGTGCTGGTATGCATGAAGTCCATTGTCCTTTGAATGTGTATCACCGACTTTCTGGCTGCCAGACACCCATCCAGTCACTCTCTCACTTCCCCCCTGCCCAACAGGGCAGGGGGACATAATAAGATGAAAAAGCTCATGGGTCAAGATAAAGACAGGGAGATCACTTACCAATCACTGTCACAGGCAAGACAGACTCAGCTTGGGGAAAATTAATTTATTGCCAATCAAAAATAGAATAAGATGGTAAGAGACAAAACCTACAACACTTTCCCTCCACTCCCTTCTTCCCAGGCTCAACTTCACTCCTTCATTCCCACCTTCTCTACTCCCCACCCCACAACAGTGCAGGGGGATGAGTAACGGGGGTCAGTCTGTAACAGCTCCTCTCTGCCACGTCTTCCTCTTCACATTTTTCCCCTGCTTCAGCGTGGGTCTTTCCCACAGGGTGCAGTCCTTCACGAACTGCTCCAGCAGTTCCTTCCACAGGCCACAGCTCCTGCCAGAAATTCTGCTCCCTTCCACAGGCTGCAGCTTCCTCCAGGGCACATCCACCTGCCAGGGCATGGGGTTTGGCATGGGCTGCAGAGTATTTGTGCCAGCATGGTCCTCTCCACAGGCTACAGGGTGGATATCTGCTCTGCACCAGGAGAGTGCCTCGTGCTCCTTCTCTGGACCTTGGCGTTTGCAGAGCTGTTTCTCACTTTTTTTTTGTTTGTTTCACCCCCACCTCCCTCCTCTCCCCTCTCAGCGCTGCTGTGCAGCATTCTGCCCTTTCTGAAATACAGTTTCCTTGAGGCACCACCAGCTTGGCTGGTGTGCTCAGCCTTGGCCAGCAGCAGGTTCATTTAGGTGCTGGCTGGAACTGGCTGAGTTCAGCACAGGTGCAGACCCTGGCCTCTTCTGAGAGGCCAGCCCTGCACCAACGCCACTGCCAACACCTTTGCCACCTGCACCCAATAGAGCATTTCATTAGCTGAAGTGAAATACCGACTGAAAAGTAGTTTAAAAGATCCAGCACATTGTTTGAGATGTAGCACTTCTTAATGATTACTCATACTTGTTTACTCAGATTAAGTGTTATTTTCTGACTACTAGTACATCTGGGTGACAGAGGCCACTCCACCCTGTACCTTCAGCCACAGCACGCACCTGTGAGCTTCATTGTCCTCTACTGATGCCCAGAATAGTAACTACTAACTTCTACCACCTCAGACTAACCGAGTGACACTTTTTGAAAGTTCATCTAGACAGTCATGGCTACATGGCATAACTATCCTGCCATAACTATGCAAAGCTGTTTCAGGCAGACAAACTTGAGGCAACAATTCCACCAGAAATTTCACAGAAGAAATTTCAGTTGACATTTTCACTTAATACAGGGCCCTAGAGGAATCTTGGCTTTAGCATTACTCTTGTTCCAGTGCTTTACATCTATATCAAATATTAGATAGTGGATATACAGCTACTCTTAACATTTCCAGACAATTTGGTGAGCAAGCAGCAGACATTTTTATACAGTCACGTTTCACTTACAGAACAGAGGCCCAACTCTTGGCAAATACTCAGCGCCTAAAATATCACATCAAGATTTTGGAGATTACCAAAGGAAAAGCTTATGCTTCCTTCACTAAGCAAGTACAGAGCCTTTGCCGAAAATGACCAACATCATTGTCAAGCACAGGCCAACTGAGTGGGTGCTATTCCAACACTCCAGTACAGTGTTCACTTTCCTAAGATGTAATGCACTCTAATTTTATGCTAGGAAATGCAATCTAATGTCTCCAGGCCAAGAAACACATCTATCAATGGCCTCTCTTGTTACACAACTAGAGCTGAGCCACTGACCTCACTGTAAAAGACGCAGCACTTGTCAGACTGAGTGCAGTCAGAGAGACAGAGCAAGGCATAGAGCAAACAGTACTGGCACACCCTGTAACTACCTAACTGCTTGCCACAGAAATATCTTTTAAAAACATACAGCACAATTTAAAAACATCTTCCCCCCAAGGTCAGTGGAATATCCTGAAAAAGCACATGGTAAAATAGATTTCTGTGAACACAGGAATCTCATGTATAATGGAAAGCTAAGGTCATGATTCAACCCAGCAATACCCTATCTTTTTCTGGCAGCTGCTGCCTTGCTGGAGTGGATGCCAGATGTCAGAAAACTTGCCACTTCACAAAAGGAAAAGAAAACCAAACCACCCCACACACACAAAACCACCAAAAACCAAACCTCAACACATTTCTGCCCAAATTCCTCACTCACCTCTCTCCTGCACAAAAAAATAACATCTGAGAAAAATAATATATTAAAACAGTGCACATTCTTATTTTAGCTTTAAGTACTTCATAATTAATCTTTTAAGCCCATTTTTCAACCACAGATAGCTAAAGCAATACAGGACAGAAGCTGAGGTAACAGTATAGACCTGTGGCTGCTTAACACATTTATAATTTTCAGTTTACAAGTATCTATGAGCAAAGTTGTAAAAAGAAAAAAAAAGAAAACTAATAAAGTTGTACATGTTATGAATGCATAACTAAGAACAGAATCCCATTACTTGTTTCTCCTGTAGGTACTTCTGCACAAGAACTGCACCAAAGACGTTCCAGTTGAAGCTTCCTTAGGCATGAACAGATTTTACTACTTCTTTTTTTTTTTTCAGTCTCAGTGAGAATTACAACTTGTCAGTACCTACTGCAAAGACTGCTATCAAGACACTGTGTAGATGGCATGATTTTGTTAAGATATTTAACATACAGGGCCTTTACCATGTTAGAACGCAATTTACATCTATGCAGATTTTTAACCAATCTGCAGACGGATTTTTATGCAAGAGAAAAGTTTCAAACATACAATTTAAGAGCTCTAAGTCACATCCTTGGAACTGTTACAGCCTAGAAAAGCGTTTGACAGAATTCAAATCTGTTCCAACAATTCTAGTTCAGCCTAGCAACAAGCAATTTTAACCAAACGTGTGTGGAAGTAATTCTAAAAACACACCCCCCAAGAATCAGGATACCATTAAAACTTTTGGACAAGCAGCTCAGCAAAATTTCAGACATTGAGAGACGGTGTATCACCCACTCTCACACTCAGTTACTAATCTGTTTTCCCAGACTCACCAGATCTTGCTGGGGAGTCTGGAGAACTAAAGGTGAGATGTGATGTGGATTTCTCCTCTCCTACTCCCTCAGGGTTAAAGAGCTCCTGTCCCTCTACAGCCCTCCTCCTCCTCACCCAAGCAGCAGCCAGACTCTAGCTCTTTCCAGGAAGAAAAGAGAATGTTGAGGAGGAAGATACTTATCTCAGAAGCAAAGCAGGGGAAAGTGGCTCCTTTCCAACCCTTCACTTCTCACTTCTGTGCGGGTATTACCCCTCCCCTTCTCACTGATGAATAAAATTAGCTGCAAGACTGCAGAAGTCTGAAGTTCAGAAGGACTGAAGACTGAGGGGGACACAAGATTAGCACTGCAGATGCCCCAGCAACATTGGATCTGAAAATGTTGCTATTATGTATAATTGCATACATTTAGAATCATTATTATATCAGTTTAAAAAGAATACCTAAATTATAATGCATGATAACTTTATCCCACAATAAACTGATCAACAAATAAATATTACCCAGCTGTTGCTCTCAGCAGCAGCACTGCATACAAGCTAAAAAAATACTTAACAGCACCAAGATGACACAATCGTAGTTGTAAGGCATGTTACTTGCAGGTATGCCAAAGCACTTCCAACAGGAAAAAAAAAAGCACAGAGACACAATACTTATAAAAACATCTAAATATGTTAAAAACTATAAAGAAAAAAAGTGATGGAAGCTCTCTAATATTGTTTTACAATATTTTCAAAGTCCTGTTTATACAGAGCACAAAAAACACAGCCTCTGAAGCAAAAAAAGGCTAGCACACCTGCAGTGTGTCTTTTGGACTACATGCTTGCCTAAACAAGCAGGTTTTTAACCTTGCATCACAGCAGGCAGTCATTTGACCAGGCTTCAGAATCTCCAGGCATACCACCTTCAAACTAGCAAAACCCAAGCTCACCAAACTGATTCATGCAACTTAGATCAAGGATCACATAATAAAAAATAGAAATCGAGCACCCCTCAACTTCTGTTTTTTCCAACATATTACTTAAAAGAGGAGAACATGGCAACTCAAACCAGAGAGAAAAAGACAAACCCAAGCCTTCCAAAATTAAGTTAAAGTAAGAAATTTGTTACCTGAGAAATACTTGTGAAAACAAAATACAGCTGTGAGAAAAATGACAAGGAAATACCTACACAAATCAAACACAAGATCGATCACGCTTCAAGTGTTTATCAAGAAAACTCATTTACAGTAACTTGGATAAATCTCGGATAAAAGGTGATACACTTCACATTGTTAAAGAAGGGTTCATGAAACACTATCGGAGTTGAATAGTGACAGGGAATAATACAAAATGCCGAAGCAGTGCTTTTCAGTATTCTAAATTTAACCAGACTATTTGTAATTAACTACAGAAGACTTACAGAATTGTCACTGGCTTGCAGAGGAAAAAAAATGTTTAAAGAAAGAGCATCTCGCGTAACTACCAATATTACCGATAAAAGGTGTAAATATATAAAGTTAAAGAATGCGAAAACATCCTGAGTTTATTTCTTCGGGGTTTTTGTTAATGTCAGCCATCTCAATGACATCAAATGCTCACCTTCCTTTTCTCTAATACTCTCTGTTGAAAACTGAGCTCCTCTAAACTGACTCAGCTGTCCCTTGGGAACTTCCTTAGCTGTTAAGTGAAAGGATAGAAATCCACGAGATCTTCATTGTTAACTCTTCTGAGACAAGCACGTATTCATAAGAAACTGAATATATGAATTCTTCTTTTTGACTATTACTACCATAGTGCTGTGAAAATCTTAAGCCTGCAAGGTTTCTAATCATATCAGAGTTACACTTTGAAACCATTTGTATTATGACTCAGAAACCAAACCTTCTGAAATATTCTCGCTAGTAGCCCCACTTCTGCTTCCCCTCAAGACTGGCAAACACATTTCCATCATCACCTGGGGCATTTTCATCAAATAAGGGCTCCTGAGAACCAGTACAAGTCTCCTCTCAAGCCCCCTAATCACTGTTCTGCCTTCTCCAAAATAACATCTAGGGCAACGAGTGAAGAAGTTTATGTTCATCAGTGAGAAAATTTTAGTGAACAGCATCACTTGCCTGTGCTCCAGTTTCTCCATGGGTGAAATGGTGAAAATAATAAATACCAAGCACTGAATTTACTTTACCACAAAACGGTTCAAAAGTTTTAGTTAAAATGAAAAGACCAGCGCACTATATCCACCCTCATGACTTATGATTTCCAAGACCGATACAGTAAGTAGTTCCACCTGGTATATAATTTTTAGATACGTAACTGTTCCCAATTATATCAGTAACATGACGCTACAACGAAATTATGTACCAGCAGACCTACTTGCAGGATCACACCCCCAAGTGCTGCCTTTGATGTTCGTAAGAGACGATTCCCTGCATCTGCCGGGGTCAGCCTGGAAGCGAGGAGCTGCAGAAGGCAAGCCAAAGTTTCCTCCACGTACCAGATCCTCAAAGCACGAGACACAATTAAACACACCCTCTTCGCTCTTTCGCTAAGGATTTAAAACCGAAACACCGTCCGGAAATTAGTTATCCCCACCGCTGCTTTCCACCGCTGCACCCCTCCCTCCACAACGTCACCGGACCCCAACACCCCGCTCCCCGCCGTACTCCCGCTCTGGTCGCCGCAGCCCCTCACCGCCCGCCCGCCCGCCGGGGCCTCAGGCCCTCCCTCACGGCAGGCAGCTCCCCGCCGCGCTCCCCCGCTCTTTCGCCCCCACCGGCACTTAGGCGACCCCCGCCTGAGGGAACCCGCCGCCCCTCACCCCAGCCATCGTACCGACACCCAGCGCGCTCCCGGCGCGGCCGCGCGCCCCCGGCCAACCGCCGCCCCCTCGCGCAGGCGCCCTGCCGCGAGTGCGCCCCCTCCCCTCACCGCCCAGCGCCGCGTGCCGGGGGCGGGGCGCGCGCGCCCCAACGGCTGCCGGGGGACCGTGCCGCCGCGGTGGCTGAGGGCAGGGCGGGGGAGGGGGCGCGGCATGGCGGTGCGGCATGGCGGTGCGGCGCTGGGGGCGGTGAGCCATTCCTTCCTTCCCGAAGGGAACGGGGAAGGGGGCGACGTGCCGCGGGCGGCCCTTGGCTGCCGGCCGCGCTCCGCACCGCAGCAGCGCCGCTTGTCGACCCCAGCCCCGACCACCGCCGACAACCGCGGAGCACCGGGATAGAGAGGCCGCCTCTCGCCACAGGGACCTCCGCCGGAGGGGTAGAGCGACCCCGCCGTGACGGGTCCTCGGCGAGGCTGGGAGGAGCTGGCCCTGCGGGCCAGCGGGCCTTATTCGCTTGTTTGCTTTAGGATTTCAGCACAAACTCGGGCAGCAGAACTTTTATCAGCACAGGTCAGATCGTGCCGGCGGCTCAGCACGCCCGAGGCGTTCGTGGCTGGGTGCCAGAACTCTGCCAGGTCTTGGCATTGGCGGGAATGCCGAAGCGCCTGGGGTTTTTTGAAGCTGCGGAGGGAGTTCTGAGGGCCGTGGGCGTCACAGCATTTGCATTGCTGGTACTTGTCAGAAGTTGAAAGAGTTTTGCTTCCTCTCAAAATGTATCCTATTTAGCGCTTATTTACAGCGAAATTAGATGGGGCTTGGCAGGAGTTCCTCGGGTCTCAGCAATCAGAAGTTAGGATGCCTGCTTCCAAAGCCTAATTGCTCAGGGAAGAGGTGTTCCACTTCCTTAATCTTAAGTCGAATCACAAAAGGGCTTTTTGAGTCAAACCTTGACAGAGTGCAAAGTGCAGCAAAACCCCATGAAGTGTGCATGCCCACATGCAGATGGCCGAAAGTGTGTGTCCGTTTAAAAAAGCCTCAAAATCGAAGGTATTTGTGCCTGCAGTACAAATCAGATCACCATATGGATTAACCAAATTTCATATTGCTGTAAAGTAATAACCGAAGTTCATGTCACTTTAATGTAACGTATGTTGTTTCTTCATGCAAAACTTCCAGCGTAACTGCCCCTACCTGCAGGAAAGGAACAGTTATTTTTAATTATTTGGTCAAAATACCAAAGCTGTTTTACTGACAATAGCAAGAAAAGCAGAAGGGGAGCAATAGGGGATGACCATGGTGCTGCCCTGCTGAGTCTGCTTGGCTCTAGGGTAAGCCTGCATACGTGCCTGTCAGCAGCTGGAATATTCCACCCAAACCTCATAAAGTTGCACCCAAGAGGAACCTGGTGTCGAGCACTAAAAAAGCCCTTCAAGAAAAAAGGCCAAATTAATCTTCTTTTGTGGTGAGAAATTACTTCTGTTAAAAGAACTGAAGAGGGGAAAACTGTTTAAAAGTGTAGAAAATTAAATGACGCAAAATGTTACAAATGTTTTTGCAAGAAAAAAAGAACCTCCACTAAAACTGTCAGAAATTGATCTGAGGGAGAATGAAGGATGGTCTTAAATTCCTTCCATTTGTAAATAGTGAAGGATATTGATAATCCAAAATTAAAAGACACATGAGTTATGAGGAATGCTGTGTTAAACTGATAGGAGCACTTCTATGGCTGCACTTTTATAAAAGTCCCTCTGTGTGTTTTCCTCCACAAGTGTTCTTGTCTGGCAAATTTTACAGTTGTCAAACTTTCTTTAATCAGGTTTCTTTCCTCTGGACTAAATGTTATGCTTGTTCCAAAAAATACAACCCTCTGGGGGATCTCGTGCAAACGGAGAAGAGTCTTGAGCCTGGGTTCTCCCTCAGTGATCTATCTTTAATCTTTTATTAAGCAAAACATTGTATTTTTTTTTTCCCTACCTCAAAAATTCAGCTTGGCCTAGATAAGATCTTCAGCTGTTGATTTTAGTCTCGCTTACAGGATATGACAAGAACTGAACTTAAACTACCCAGAATCTCAGCACCTCATTACTGGGCCCCACACCACATGCAAATGTGGTACACGCTTTTTTTTTTCCCCAAGTATACCTGTGACTCAAGGTTGTCAAAGTGTAAAATGATATTTTTGAAATCTTTGAAGAAGACCATAGATCATTAGTTGTGGAAATAATGCCACCCAATAAATAATTGTCTGTGAACTTAGTAGTAGGTGTTTCAGTGGAATGCTACATCCCGAGTTTGGAGAAGGACACACAGTATATGGCATGTGGAGTAACACTATTATGTTGAGGCGATGAACGGACTTTTTTTTTTTCCTGTCTGGGAAGAGGCAATGGTTTCAGATGGAAAACCTGATACCTCATCAGTTTCCTTAGCACAGCATGAACGGTTTCCCTCAGAAATCAAACCCATACCAGCAGGTTATTAGTGCTACTAAAAAATTACCAATGAAGCGATCCTGGATGTAGTTTATCTCAATACAGCATCACAGAACTAACAGAATTTCTGAGCAAGCAGAATCAGAATGTGGGTCCTTTGGGTTTGTTAGTGTTGCTGTTTGCTGAGTAGGAGTAGATTTTAAAGCCCTTCAGCTCAGTTTCCTGTTCACACAGACATCAGTGATCTGAAGTAAAATTGTTCCATAACAGATAGATGTGCGGAAGCACTGTTTTATTCAACGCAGGTACGAAGTCCACATCAGACACTCTTCCTTGCAGCAAGCGTGAAAGCAGCCTTTCTTTTCGTCTCTTCAATCTCACAGTTTAAACACAGGCCTTTTACCCAATAAATCTTTTGGTTGAAAGCTGTTTGCCTGATGCAATGTGGCCTCAAGAGGCAAACAACAGCAGTGGCCCTTTCCTGCATGCAGATTGGTGCAGGGAACCTGTGGAAGGGAGCTTTTGCTCCCCAGGCAGTGTTTCGCACACAGAATCCAACTGGCACTTGTGTGGGCACAAGAGGAAGCTCCACCTCAAGTGTTTTGACTTCGGTGACTCGCGATCCCCGTGGCACTACTATTACCTGTAAGAGCGTTAACATAGCTGTGTAAATCCAGAGTTCTGTGCTCCTGTTTTTACTGTGTCTTATTCAGCTACACCGTTGTCCTGGTTTGGCTGGGGCAGAATCACAGCCCAGCCACCAGGCGGGCCGTCGGCAGGCTCAGGTCAGCCAGGGCAGCTGACCCGAGTTAGCTGCAGGTGTAGCCCCTACCATAGTGTCATGGTCATTATAAAGGGGGAGGGTTTGCAGCTCCTGTGGGGTTTCTTCAGCTCCTCTGGCTTCTCTCTGCTCCTGAGGGCTGCGTGTTTGTTTGGCTGAGTATGATCTTCTGTTCCTTTGTTTGTATTAGTGCTGTTTTGTTAAATCTGTTCTCCCTTCCACCCATGGGTCCACTCTCCTTTTCCTGATTCCCCTCCCTGACTGGTGAGGGGTCATCAGGTGATAGAGTGACTGTTACAGTTTAGCCCTGGGTATGGGCTGAATGTAGAGAACCCTATTTTAAACCTTGGAGCCCAGTCCCCGCACACACTAGGTGAACAGTTGGCAGCACAATATGACTTCCACGGGAATATGCCCTGGCGGTGGTGGCTTACTGTCACAGTTGGACAAGTTGGCAAAGTAAAGCTCAGTTTAATGTGGGCTGGATGCTGCTAAAAGTGTGGTGTCAGTAGCAAGGAGTTTGGAGTGGGCTTCACAAGTCGTCCTGGCAGCTGGTGGATGTTCAAGCAATTGGTCTGTGCATACACAAAAGGGAAATGATGTCTTTGCTTTGCTAAGGTAAGGCTTTGATTCTCTAATTATCCCAGGGTAAATTTACAGACTGCTCAGGGTCACACCTGTTTATGTCCCACAGATTGTGGGGCAATAGCCCTGGAGTAAAAGGATAAAGGGGATATTTGATAAAACAGAAAAGGAAGGAGTGAAATCCCTTTCTAGTCTTACTGATTTGAAACAGGAGGGAGAGTGAGTGACTAAGAAAAAGATTTTAGGTCTTCTAAGGGACAGCGGAAAACAGACAAGAAGCATGGCAGAAGTGAGAACCAGATGAAAAGTGCATTAACCTGAAATACCAGAAAGGAAATGAGAGCTAGAAGAAAACAGGAACAGGGGTAAAGATGAGCAAAATCAAGTGTCCCGTTACCTTTTGCTGGCATACTGTCTGGTGGGGAAAGTGGTGGTACGGTGACTCAGTAGGAGTGCTTCATCACAGTCACTGTAACGGTTCAACATTTAATCAGAGAGGAAGGGTCTTTTTGAATGTGGGCCTCTGTACTTTCCTGCGTTTCTCATGGCTGTAATCCAGTGTTTCACATGATAAAGCCACACACAAGGATCAGTTATAACACTGGGGTGGGGTCACAAAGTGTAACAAGGGTGGTCTCATCTTTCACATTCTGCCTGAATTGCTCCTTGTTCCTTTACTAGTTTCCTTAGCTCAGCCTGGGTTACAGTTTCCTTGCAAATAGGAGAAGAGCAAGGACACAAACGTTCACACATCTCTGATTAATTCAGAGATTCTGTGATGAATTCAGAATTATCAGTGATAAAAATACAACACACCGTGGACTGGCCACAAGGACCCTGGCAGATAAATGCAAGGTATTTCTGAAATAGCGTTATCAAGAATAGATAGGAATAACTTGTCACTCTCCGATTGTCCTGGGCTCATACTGTTTCCATGTGAGAATAAGGGAAAAAATGAGGCACTCAAGTCTCCATACCATTTCATTGAATTCTCTCCATACCATTTCATTGAATTCTCTAAGCATAACCATTAACAAGTAGCATGCTAGGAAGGAGGGTGTATACACTTTAAAACATCCAGAGTTGTTGTCGGGTCATTAGCCTAACTTTTGCAAACAACACAAAGTTACTTCTTTGGGTCAAAACACACAACAGCTGTAAGCCTCCTGCATGTATCCAGACTTATCCTGGTGGTCAGATTTGCAGCTGAGAAGGCATTTCCCCTGTGGAATTAGCACAGACCTCTATCTCCTACCTTGCTGTGCCATGTTGCAGAGCTCCATCTGCCAAGATCTCCTGGACATAAAGAAAGAGCGGCTTTCTCTTGGACCAGGGGGCCTTAGGGAGACCTGGACTGAGATTAAGAACAATTTATTTTTTCAAAGATTTCACATTTTAGCTTGTTTTTGTTTGGGGTTTTTTTTGTGTGTGGTTTTTTTCCCAGCTGATCCAGAACAATAGAACATGTTGGCAGATTTCCTAGTACAAAGTGTGTATTACAGAGGTGCGAACACAGGCCTACGGCCACAGTCTGCTGGTACAGCTGGAATGTCACTGGTCATTTCTGTGGCTGGAGGGAGAAGGATGAGCAAAGCTGAGGTGTGAGGGCGGTGAGGCAGGCACGTGCGGTCTGTTCAGAGGGTGGCAGCTGTGGTCCAGTTTATAGATATGAAAATTGTCTGAAGATGCTGCTGAGGCTGAAGGAAGGAAAGCAAATGCATGAGGCACAGACCCTGATCTGCTGGCAGGAAAATGGGAAGGAGAATTTTGTATCGGAAACAGCCCAACCACACTGATAGACAAAGAAACTTTGCCAGAGCCCCTTCCAGATCATCGTTTTGAAAGAAGAACGGCAGAGAATGTTGGTCAGGCCAGCTCTATCCCATTTTTCATAGACTTGCCCAGCCTGAGTTACTAGGTTCCCAGGGTAAAACTTTTAAATAGTGCATCCCCACCCGGAATTGTCTGTTGCTTACACGCAAGATTATTTCTTTCCTCTAGTATTTCCTCTCGCTCCCTGGGGGAGCTTTCTTGTGATTGTGAAAGCTAATCATCCAAAGAGATTCCTTCTCACCAGTACAGCTCCCCAGCTTTGGGCTGGCACCTACGAGCTGGCTCAGAAGCCACTTGCTGTAAAGCTCCTCAAGCCTTGGGTCGGTTTCGCGTCCACCACTCGCCGACCTTTGATTATCTGCTGCCGCTTGGTGGCTACTGCAGAGGCTGCCGGCGTCCCTGCTCCGCCGCTCGCTCTTCACCGGGTCTTTCGGTGCCCGGGGGCTGCCCCGAGTACCTGCGCGTACCTCCTCACGCATTCAGGCGGCCGAGACAACGCGCCGGTGATGCGCGGGGTTAAAAAAAACGGCGAAAAGGGCAAACTGGTGGCAGCGCCGAGGCCGTCGCCGTCAGCAACGCAACCGGGCGGCCCTGCTGCCACCACCAAGATGGCGGCGCGGCGCGGCCGCCCCGCCCCCGCGGCGCCCTTCCCTCCCTGGGCCGGCCGCGGCCGGCGGCCGCCGCGGTGGCTGCTGCTGCTGCCGCCGCCGCCGCCGCCGCCTGTCGCCCTGTGATGAGAGCATCAGCCCTCACTGCCACGTCTCCCGGGCAGCTGCGGCGGCGGCGGCGGCGCGGGCAGCCGGCGGTGTGCAGGGCCGTGCCGAGGCCGGGCCCGCCCGCCTCCTCTTCCCTTCATTCCCCTTCCCCGCAGGGCGGTCGCGGCTGCCCGTCCCTGCTCCTGCTCCTGTCCCGCCGCGGAGCGCCGGGCGCCGGCGGGTAGCGGCGAGGTGGGTCTGCCCGGCGGGAGGAGGGGCGGTCCACGGGGCACCCGCCGCCGCAGCCTCGTCCCCCGCCGGCGGTCCGGGGGGGCTGCGGGGGTCGGGGCTCGCTGCCGAGCCGCTGCCGCCGGAAGGGGACCCCGCTGCCGGCTGATGTCCGAGCCGCGCCGCCGCCCGCTCTTGGATGTGTGAGTACCGGACCCGCCGCTCCCTCGGGGCAGCTCCGCTCCGGCAAAGCCCGAGCGACCGAAGCGGGCGACGGGCTTCGTCGGGCCGAGCGGGACCCTGTCCCGGCGGTGCGGGACAGGGCGGCCGAGCCGCCTCCCGCCGGAGCCCCCGGGGGTGCGGTGCCGCCTCCCGGCTGCCTGAAACTTCGTGCGTGTGCGTGTGGTGGGGAGGTTCCGCGGGCTTTGTGCCGTCCTGCCGGTGCGTTAGGGCGCTTGGCGCCGGGCTCCTCGCGTTGGCCATTTCCTGATGGGTCGGGGTTAAAGCGAGGGGCCCGAGCGCGTCGCTGAGGCGGGTGCTCTGGGGGGGGGGGGGGGGGGATGGTGTGGAGGATTTAACGCAAGGAAGTTGCTCCGGGGTCAAGGATAGGTTTGCTTTGGGCTTTTAAACCGCTGCCGCTACATAATCGGTCTTACAGAAGAGGCAGGAGAGGGCACCGTCCGGTGGAAGGTGAAGAACTGAGACAATCCTCTGGAAGCCTAGGCAAATCTAACCAGCCATAAGGTACCGTTTTCAGAATGGACGTGGGTGCCTATCTCTGTGGCTGTTCTTTTTTGTACAGCTAAGAAAACAGTGTGTCAATCATCCTCTGTTATGTAGGACAGCAGTTAGGCCGATGATTTTCATTATTACATGAGGTAGCTCCGTCACTGCTCCAGCATCATTTTAATTTGTGGATGTGTAGCACAAACAGAGGCAGCTTTGCTGGCAATTTATGATCACTCTCGTGCATGCTTTTTCACTGTGAAAAATGGACCCCTCGTATCACTGGCGTCTGTTAACGACTGTAAGTGTGGGAATGAGATGTCTATAACAAAGCAGTGAGTTGTAAAGTTTTGGGAGATGAGGCATCCATTCTGTAACCGACTCGGGTCTGTTACTTGCTGTAATCGGAAGAGGTTTTCTGGGAGTGGGATACAGTAGTACGGGGATGGGACTGGAATAGCTGAGATCCATTTTCACAGGGTGCTGAGAGCAGAGCAGGACTCCACAGCCCTTTAACCTGCAGTCTGCTCCTTTGCTCACCTCCTGGCACTCCTGTTGTCAGAGTGGCTTTGTTTCTGATCCTTGTTTTCTTCTTCCAGCCGCTCCTCTGGAATGTCGGCACCTTCAGCTGAGGCGCTTGGTATTGGTTATATATTGGTATACAACGAGTGATGCTCTACTGGCAAAACCAGGGCCCACTGGAGCCAAAGTGGTAGCCAGGCAATGCTGACCTCTCTAGGAGTTGTGCTGAAACTTCAGGCGCTCCTTGTCCCTTGTCAGGCTGAAAGTTCTTCAGGTGTAGATGCAACTACTCCTTGTTTGTGTTCTTGAGCATCCTTGACTGAGGTTTTGCAGTGCAAACCAGCACGTAGGGTGGGAATGCTGTCCAGGTCTGATTTATTTGGAACAAGAGAGGAGCTCGAGTAATATTGCTGACACAGGTCACTGTGTCCAGCGTGATGTGTACTGCTAAGCTCAAGACCATGGAACATCTGTGTGCCTCCTGTACAGCTTGTTCCTGACTGTCTCTTTGCAGACCTAGTGACTTGCAGGCACTTGAGACCTGATTTTCAGAAGGTCTGGGTGTCCCCACTCCTACTGATAGTGGTGTCTATATTGCCTCAACTTGAGCATTCAAAATCGTTGATAATTTAGAAAAGGCAGGTGTCTTATTTTTATTTTTTACTTTGCTTTTTTTTTTTTTTTACAGTCTTTCTGACTGTAGAATGGGGATAAAACATTTTGCTTCCTACTTTTGTGGAGTATGTTTCTATTCTGCCTGTAAGAAGATAAATTCTTTTAAAAACTTCTTGTGATGTACAGGTTAGCGCTTTGCTGAATTACACCTTTTACAGAGACATTAATGACATCCTGCGGTAGCTAAGGAAATACACCTATTCTTGTTTAAGTGGCCTGCCTATATTATTAGCAATATTTGTGCTGATGTAACGTTGCCAATATAGTTACACTGTTACGTGTTACTTGAAAGCAGACAGGCCTAACCACTTTTTTGTCTATGTTTTCTAAAGACACTGCTTTTGGTCTGAAATTCTAGAGAGATAATTGAGTTAGGTATGTAGTATTTGAGGCAAAAAAACCCACACTTTTCTGCTTTTTTTGGAATTGAGCAGCACTGAACACAAATCCTTCTCAGAAAGTGTCTATATTGCAAATTGACTTGGGCAACTCAAGTCTGGATATCATATAACTAACTTTTTTTTTTTTCTTCTGCAGGCATCAAATCTGGATGTTTGAGAATGCAGCAAGAACATGTATGGTAGAAATGTTTGTTAAGGTGGCTTCCAATTTCCATGAGCATTCAGTTCAGAAGCCAGTCGGTCCACTCAGTACAACTCTGTGGAGTTACAGCTCCTAAAGATGGATATGGTGCAAAGCAATAAGATAGTACTGATTCTGAGGCTGTCCTAGTTCTCGGTCTCAGTGCTTTCGCTTTGCTTCAGTATCTTGAAATCCTGGAAAAAAGTTTTCTTCTGGCAGTTGTAAGCATGTGGTTCAGTTTTAGTTTATGGATGTGAAACCCTTGAGTTGGAGGGGTTGGATTCGTGCTCTGGATTTGAAGAAGAGATATTTTGTCAGTACAAAGATGTATGTGCTTTTTAGCACTGGTGAAAATCAGAGATTTGGCCTACATTTGGTTTTAAAAATATTACTGATTCCGACCATTTTTTTTTGTTGTTTGTCCATTGTGAAATTTAATGTCCTGGCGTGTTTATGGGAGAAATACAGAGCAGGATTGAATTTGACGTGCTTAAATGCTTGGGATCTTTAGACTTCACTAGTACTTGATCTGTAATACTTAATTGTGCAGTACAATATTCTGTTATACATATTTTCCTCTCTGAGGCCCGATTTTTGTTGTTCTTGCACTGCAATTGCATTGGGGAACTGATACAGTTTGACAATACTACAGTACAAAATTATGACAGTCGGCCTTCCTCTTCTTTTGGTGATCCCTTCCCCCTGCCATCTCCTTAATTGGCTCCCTGGCTGCAGAGTTTGGCCTGTCACAGTAACAGCTGGTGCCATTGTTTCTAACCATACTCCAGTCAGATAAGTGGTGCAGCTTTTAGCAGGTGGATTTTTAAAATCAGACATAAATCTCTAGTAGCTGTGTGACTTGGGCAAATAGTTCATGAGCTATCACAAACTTGCCTGAAAGATTTCCTGCCATTCTTCATGGGGTGTAGTCATTGGAGAGTCATTTCCAACCTTTTTTTGACTTTTTTGGGCTGAACGTGTTGCAAGCAGAAAATGAGACTTCTAGTGCGTATTGTGCAAACTGGTCAGAAAAGCTGTGCTAGCTAACATGGTGCAGTGGAATCCTTGTATGCTGGGGCATTTGAAGTGGTTGGTTTAGAGCAAAATTATCAGTAGACGTCTGTGGCCCAGAAATACTTACAAGGGAGTCTGTATGCAGATTCAGACAGCTAAATTATCAGTGGTATAATTAATTATACCAAGACTTAATGTATTCTATTGCATTTTCATATCTGCTACATGACGTGCTCTGTAAATGGTTGTACAAGGTTCTGAGCGCTGCCAACTAGAGTAACGCAAGTTGAAGAGCTTTACTATTTTGGGGGGAATTTGTACAGCTGTTATTTAAGAGGCAAGCAGAGGGGAGTACTGTACTCCCTCTATGTAATCTCATATGTATTTTATGTTTTAATGCAAATTTATGATTTATGCAAATTACGATTTATTTAGCATTCCCTGCAATAATTTTGCTTTTCCATGGTGACAGGGCCATGCAAATCCTTTTTGCACCGATACTTTCTGATACGAATCCCAATGCGATGACTTGGGGTAAGGCTCAAGGAAGTGTTTCTTCCTTGTGTTTTACTCCATGCCTTCAAACTCGTTGCCAGAGATGACAGATGCCTGCCTTATTTTTAGCTATGCGAGGACAAAATAGAAAAATCCTAGTGACTCCCCATGATTTGTCATCATGGCTGATCTCCATTAAATTAAACATAGGATTGGCAGAGGAGCGAAAACAGCAGGAAAGCTGCTTGTGTTTGTTTTTAAAAAAGCTTGTCTAAAGCACTAAAATAATACTGTAAAAAATACTCGCTACTATGTGCAGAGACCCCTGGGAGGAGAAATACTTGCTGAACAGTTTATCCTGTTTAGAATAAGGAAATTAACGTCTAAATCAGTAAAACAACTTCCCTGGAAGTCAGTTGAAGAGAAGAGATGAAAAGCAAAGAGTTCTTGGCTTGCAGTCCTGTACTCAGTCATTAGACCATGTGCATGTATTCAGGGTTTGGAGGAGAATGCATATTTTGGTGGCTTGCTTGGCTGAAAATTATAAGATGGACTGTTAAGGCAAGAGTATATTTCCTCCCCCATACCGCCCGCCCCCCCCCCCCCCCCGGCCATAGTGATCTGTTTTGGTGTACATTTGCCTTGGAAAAGAAAATTTCAGTGGCTACAGCCAAAACTTTTCTCCTTTCCCAGTCACTGTGCACTGCACAGTGTAATAGCAGGCGATGGGTGGCTGTGTTTTAGCAGTGCTGTGCCTGTGCTCAGTGTTTAGCGAAGAGCGCTGGTGCAAGATGTACTTAGCAGTGCGTGTTGATAAATTGTCTTAATGGCCAGCCTTGATAGCTTTGCCTGTGTTGCGTCTGCTAATACATTGTCCTTGTGATTTAGCATGGCTTCCCAACCAGTGTCCCTTTCTAAAGTGAACTTTTGTTTCTATCTGTAACAGGCAGGTGGAGTTGGAGCTTAAAACTTTTGTGTTGTTACATCTCCAAATCCTGTTTTGGATCTGAAGCTGAAACTCTCCCAAGCTTTCAGACGACAGCACAGGTTGTCTTTGAGAACCGTATGTCTAGCTCAGTAAATCCCACCAGCTCTTTAGTTTGAGCCTCTTGGTCTGGATGAGGCTGGACTTGCTGTCCCCTTCCCCACACAGTTGAGAACCAGGGAACTGTAGGACCAGACCATGACTCAGCTGGTCAGGCCTGCGTTTCCCTCTGCTGCTGGAAAAGCTCAACTTTGCAATTCTGTCTTGCTCTAGCACAAGAACAAGCCAATGCTTTCTTTATTCCCAGATCCAGTATTTGGGTGTGAGTGGTGCTGTGTACATCAGAAGCCAAAGAAAGTCTTAAAATGCCTTTCTAACTGTGTGATGCTGTTGTCTTGGTGAGGAATGTGTTATTGGCCGCTTGTAGCTGCTGAGCCCTGAGGATCTTGTGTTGTGGCGTGGCGTTTTTTTTTCCCCACTTTTTTTGGAACATAATTTCACTTGTCTTCATTCATAAATTATAGTCATTCATTAAAGGCTTACTAAGCTGTTTGCTTTGACCTCCTGCAGCAGTTAGTTGCACAAGGTAATTATAGGGTTATGAGGTATTTTATTACTCCAGGAATCGCAGCTTTGTTCTTGTACTTGCCAGAGGTTCGTTAAGAGTGCTTGGCGTGTGTGTCTTCTTTTCCTCCAGTTTGCAAAGACTTGAACTCATCTGTATTCCAAAGAGGACCGTATTGCCTGCATACCTCTGGAAATCTCTTCCTCGCACCCCCTAAAGTAAGGTCTTTGAGGGGATTTTTAAGGAATGTGTAGGATCTGCATTGGAAATCCCCCTCTGTTTTTAAAAATTGCCTTTTCAATCTCTTGGATAATTTTCTTGGTCCCATCCTTAAAGAGCACAACTGCAAAATGAGCTGAGCTGAGCTTACTGCACTTTAACCTGGAGAGGCTTTTCCTGGAAAACTTTTCTTTCCTGCTCCCATTTTTGTCTGTGAGTATTTGAAGTACTGTGGCAGCTACAAACAGAAGCACTGCCTTCACTTTTTCTTTAGCTAGAACTTTTATTTTTCTCAGTTATCTGTCTTCTTAGCTCTAGCCTTCCTCGCTGAAGATGCCCGAGTCATACAGTATATATGCCATTTGTGAATTCTTGCCTTTTACTTGCTACTTTCATCCTTTGTTTTTGGCGTGTGTGTAGGGACTGGTGGATGGAGCCTCTTCAGCCAGAATTGTGCTATATCTCATAGGACAGAAAAGCCTATGCTGACTTGGTCTTGCTGGGTTGGTTTTGTTATTACAGAGGAGGTTCTTGGTTCTTAGTCACTGAGCAAAATTAGTCTTGCTGGTGCATCACCTGATGGTGGTGATTAACCCCCTGCTTCTTGTCCTTTTCACTCGACCCTGGGCTGCACTTCAAGGGGGTTTCTGTCTCTCTCTGTGCCGAATCTCCTTCTTAATCTGCTGCTCTGTATGGCATGAGGACGTGGAAAATGTGCTGACTTGGGAGACCTCCCTCCTAACCAGTTTTGCCTCCCAGCCCAGGGCTGGGGCTGAGCTCTGGGCCAGGTGGCGGGTGTGTGCCTTTGGAGCCAGCCTGAGTTGAAAGGTTGTGTTGACTTAGCGCTGGGGGAGCTCTGTGCAAGCCAAATATTTAGCTTTCCATCTGATAACCTGTGGGTTGTTTTCTCCCTTGC
Organism: Leptosomus discolor; assembly: GCF_034619465.1. NCBI lineage: Eukaryota > Metazoa > Chordata > Aves > Leptosomiformes > Leptosomidae > Leptosomus > Leptosomus discolor. The sequence continues at coordinate 129,365,653 of NC_141391.1, forward strand.
AACAACCAAATGCTTTTTTATTCCCAAACCAAGTTAGGGCTTCCACAGAAGTTTTGCAGCTTCTTGGCTTTTGGTGTGGCAGATGTGAGGGCGGTGACAAGGTGGTCTTGTGGCCGAGGCGTGGGTGCAGCCATTGCTGTTCCTAGGCTCTATTCTCAGTTCTTTTTTTTTTTTTTTTGACATTGTGTTGGGTGAATCAGTTACCAGCTTTGTGTCTCAGTTTTTCCATCTGTCAAAATGTTTTTAAATAAATAAATAAAAGGCTCACCCTGAAAAAATAAGCCATTGTAACTAGGACTCACAGCATTTCAAAAGAAAACTTGACTATAAGGTGAATTCGCTGATAATTTGCAAAGACGTTATGATTGCTGGACAAATGCAAGTTTGGGATTAGGTTGACCAGCTACAGCAACTTGAAGTGAGGGTGTTAGTAACCAAGAGACCTTTCTACATTGCTTGTTTCAATTTCAGAGGCTGATGGGGGCAGGAGGGAGGAAGAGGAGAAAGAGCTGTTTGACAGCTGAAAGTCACAACTGTTGCGGTATATATTTAAACCCAAAGGTTAGAGAATCCTACCCTATTTTCCTCGTCCCATCCTTCCAGAAATGATTTCACCAGGGGCTACTAACTGTCCTTTGCAGCCTTGCAAACAAAGTTTTGTAAATAAGCCACTATCTGGGACACAGTGAGTTGTTGTCACCTGTGGGGTGACAACAGCATCTGTACAGGTGCTGGCTGTGCTGTTCAGTGGCAGCCCTGGGGACAGAGCCTTTCACTCAGGCCAGGGTGAACTGTCCTGGTCTTAAATGGTCCCTTGCCTTTGTGGTCTGGGAGCTTGTGCCTCGGAGCTTATCCAGACAGTCCAGTTCCAGGATCTGTGTTCCTTTCTGTAAGGAAATTGTCCTAGAAACCAGTGCTCCTGACAGCAGGGGGACAGGTGGCTGCTGCAGCGTGGGGAGGAATTGCCAGATACCTGGATGCAGGAGTGCTCTGGAGGTGGGCGGCGCAGCTTGCCACGGCCCTGAATGGCTGCTTCTAGCACTGCCACTTCCACACTCCCTGGCTTGTGCTTTCACTTCTCCCTTCCCAGTTCCTTTATCCTTTTGTCCAGCACTTGGTGCTCACTGTGGTTCAGGGTACTAACCACTAGCACCCAGAAGGGCTGGAAATGTCAATGGTGTTTTGTCAGTGCTGGTAGTTCCCCGTGCTTCGTGTCAGTGCTCTGCAGCTGTGTCACCAGGGGTGTGTTTCCATGCCTGCGTGGCCATAAAGCACAGGCACCCTGAATGGAAAGTCCTGCTAGCAACCCAGACAACACTGGGAGCTTCCGTGTTGCTGAGGAGGCGGCAGGCAGAGCTTCCTTGCTAATGGCCACAGAGACAACGTCTTGCTTCACCCCAAGACATCGCATGCTGGCTCGGCAGGAAGCAGGCTGCTTCAATCAAGATGGAGAGTTGCAATGAGAGGCCTGTGGTCTTCTCAGGCCGTGTTGCTGCAAGTGAGGATAACCACATTTCCCTGTCTGCTCTTGAGAGTATCTGGTTGTAGGACTTGTGGAGCCAAAGAGAGCCTCTTGAATGTTTTCCAAGCTCTGAGAGTTCTCACGCCTCGGTGCAGTGAGCTTCCCAAGAGGACTGGAGGCTCGGAGTTTTCTCCAATTAAAAACCGTTTACGCCATCAAAATAACTGGCTGAGCACTGTAGCGTTTCCAGCAAAGAGATGGGGAACCAGGCAGACTTTTCATTCTGATGAGTCACTGACTTTCTCCTGATTTGCCTCTTGTAAGAGCTGTTTGGGCAGCTGCTGATGCAGGAACATGACTCTGAATGATGGTCCCTGGGGAGCAGGACGTGGCTGCCTGCTTCTTCTCCTCTGCACTGGAAGATAGTTCATCTGCCTAGCTCTTCATCAGTAAAGCCTTGCTCACAGCTCTGTTTCTTGCCTGCCTTGATCCTGCCTCATCAGGATAGCTGGGGAGCTGATGGGGAGAAGGGGTGTTGGTGCAGAGAAACAAAATGCCCAAGTGCTTACGGTAGTCCTAAAAGCATGAATTGGGAATCAGAGGGTCTGATACCTTACGTTCCTGGATCTTCTTATAACTGGGTCACAGCTGCAGGTCTTGTCTCTGTCCCGCAGAAAGAGTGTGTCCGTACCCATAACCGTTCCCTGTGCGCAGACAGGACCACTGTCCGCTCTTCTGTAGCTGGACCCCGGATCCTTCTTGTGTGTGTTTTATGATTCCCACATCTGCCTGAGAGAGGAGATCCTGGAAGCTAGGCGGTTTCTGTGCTGGGGGTGTTGACAACGAAGGGACTACAAGTATGTGACTTATTTTTGAGGGTAATTGTAGGTGAACCGGGAAGAACAGTGTGAAATCACATTAATGGACTTAAAGAATCTTGTCAGGAAAAGCTTTTACCTTCCATTACTCGCTTTTTGTGTCTGTGACTCTATATAAAATAAGATCACTGATGGGGTGGGGACTCTGCAAACAGAGAAGGGAGCCTGGTAGACTCCCAGCTAGCTCTGCGGGCTCTTTATTAATACTTAATATGACTTGGATGCGCACAGGAATTTTATCTGTTGAAGTAAAGGGTCGTGGACGCTTTTTTTTTTTTTTCTTGTTGGCATATTTTTCACAGCAGAAGCATGCCTTTGTTTATTAATTCAAAACTATAAAAAGGCTTTTTCCCATGTCTCTCCTCTCAAAAAGGAGGGCTGTTGATTGGTTCAAGGCCAAAAAAAGCAGACTTAGAGTCAAACTGATCTGTAATCTCACTGCTTTGTTTAACTTTATCTGGGGAGCTTCAGTTTTGTGTGGCTAGTTTTACAAAGCAAGAGCAAACAAAAAAAGGAATGGTTCTTAGGCAGTTTTTGCTCTAACAGACACCTACCTAATTTGATCAGATGCCAGTGAAGTAAAGTTATTTAAAGCTTGGCTTGAGAAACTGCCCAGTCTATATGTTCGTGGATCACTGTGAAAGGGCTTATTCAGGTGCATTTAAAATATGGTGCACTGACGTTAAGGAGGGCTCCTCTCCACAGACATTTTTTTCGCTGGTAGCAATCTGGATTTTACTGGTTTGCAAAACCAGAGGGTAGAAATGTGATTACTCGGTGTCCAAGTGTCTATATTGGTGAGCATGTGAAGCATACTAATGGGATAATATTAACGAGAGCTGTTAAATTATTTACATGAATTACGGAATGTGGCATAAAATACCTTCCACTGTTAATACCACTAATTAGACCACCAACATATTGCATCCATTACCATAAATATCCTGTAGGTTGGATCAGACCAATTGTTTTAGCTTCCACAGTCCCTGTAATAGTTTAATTTGGCTTAAAATGGCTTTCAAAGTTGCTCCTTTTAGAGGTTTTTGTTTTGTTTTGTTTTGTTTTTCCCCCTCCACCTTTGCTGCTTATGTAAAGTGTCTGGATGCCCTAAGTGAATTTTGCATTGTCTGTTGCTGCCCCTGCTCATCTTGTGCATGCAGGAGAATTTTCTTCTGTTTATATTTAATTCCTGAAATACAAATATTCCCAAATAAAACTCCAAAACATCCTAGAGAAAGTTCTCTGAAAGCTTTAGAGTCTTGACTAGAAAGGTGAGGAAGTCTTCAATTCTCTGTTGTGTTGTCATTGGAATTATAATGAGGGTTTTGAAGTCTGCCAAAACACGTTATTTTCCTCCAAACCCAAATTGTCCAATGTTTGCTCTCTCCTTTCATGCAATTTCACAACTCCTTCTTTTATTTCCCCCCTCCCCTCCAGGATCTCTGGTTTACTTTTTTTAAATTTATTTTGTAAGTGACCTTCATGTGGGTATGTGGAAAGCATTCATGTTTTGAAACATGTTGATTTTTGCTGAAATTTTGAGAATTGTTTATTGGGGTAGAGATGAGGGATGGAAAATTTTAATACAAAGGATGATTCTTTGAGGAATTTTCTAGAATAATTCTCCTGCACACTGTGTTCACGGTGACAGTGGTGTGACTCATTGAGCAAACTTCCTGGCATTTCTGCCAGCTGTGATTTCTCAGGATTTTAAAGGAGGTGATAACTGAATTATAAATAGATGATAGGTTCTATCTGTACATTTTGCATCTAGATCCAGAGTTACCCAGAAGGCAGGGGTGCTTTTTTGGACCCTGGGTTGGTTCTGGCTATGACATTTTGCTGAAAGGGCAGCTGATTAGTCTCCAGACATGCAGACACACCAGAGTCCTTGTAGCAAGATGCTCACTCAATGTCTTGACTCTGTACAGCATGTGTGCTTGGAATGACTTCCAGATTCACGCTCCAGTTCAGCCCCTCACTCTCTTATGTCTGCTAGCCATCAGTGACTTACCTGACTGCTGAAATCCTTGCTGTGTCGTGTGGGAGACCGATGAAATAAAAGCAAAACCATATGGGAAGTGCTGAAGTCTGCTAGAGAATCCAGCTTTGTTACTGATATTCCAAGTTGCCCAGCCTCTCTCGTACTAGTTCATTTTAAGGAACTGATTGATTTAAATATGTCATTTAAAATAAATATCTACAGGCTTACTTTTTTAATATTTTTTTTTTGGAGACCTGGGATATGTGATTGCCTGTATGTGCATTTGAAGCACATACTTGCATGTGTGTTTTGCTGCACTACTCTGGTAACCAGAATCACTTTTAAATGGACTTCCAACCATCATGTCAGCTGGACTTTCTTAGCACAGAAGGGAGCTGAACCATGCAATTAACTTCATGGAGACCAGTCTGTCTGTTCAAAGTTCTGGTGGAGGGGGTCCAAATTACCCAACAGCATCAGAGCCTCTCAAGTGATGTGTTAGGTGGTTGAAAAGACCTGCAAAGCTCTAGTAGCTCCTTGCACCAAAACAGGGAGAGGGCTTTTCCCAGGCTTGCCTTTGAAACAAGGCATGCAGTTGTGCATCTCCAGCCCTGGAGATGCTCGGTGGTGCTTTCCAGCCAACAGGAAGTGCTAGCAGTCGCGATGGCTAATTTAAGCAGCCGCTTTTTAAAGACGCGGTGTCAGTGGCGCCCGTTCTGTGTATGCAAGCAGACACTGATCTGGTGCCTTTGAAACTTCACAGGGTTTTAGGGTGGTGATGGATGTCCCACAGGGCTCTGGGCTTATGAGAGTGGCTTCCTTTTGCATGAACTCGCTTGACTGGGTTGCGAACCAGCTGACCAGCAGTTTGCAGCTTAAGTGATGTTTCTGCCTCCTTTGCAGACCTGGGAAGGCTTCAGGATCGTTGTCTGGGTCTCAGGGCACAGCCTGCCGGAGGCACTGGAAGTGGATTGGTTCCTGGTCATGCCCGGTGGAAGGAGGGGACCCAGCCGGCAGCAGCTAAGCCGTTCAGCTTTGCCTTCTCTCCAGACGCTGGTTGGCGGGAGCTGCGGAAACGGTACTGGTTTGAGAAACAGGTGAGGACAAAGGTAGGGCTTGTTGACACACCTGTGGCTAGGATAGCACTAAAAGCTAGGAGCCTTGGTCCACTCTAAACTCTGGGTGGGAGTGTGGCTTTGTGGTTAAAGCGAGGAACTGGGTGATGGGAACCTCGAGCCCTCTGCTGTGACGTTAGGAGATGGCCCATCCAAGAGGGAACATGTCCTGTGTGGCAAACCTCTTCCAGCTTCTCTTCCCAGTTCTGCTGTGGCACGTGATTCCATCTATGGCACCACCCCCCCTCTTGACTTCATGCATTAAAATCAGCCCCATGGGGGGTTGTGGAAGTGGTCTCAGCCACCTTTCACCGCTCACCGTGGTCACCACGGCTGCAGGTGAAAATTGCACAGTGCTCAGTTTGTCTTTCCCTGCAGCAGCTCCCAGAGCAGTGAGTCCTAGCAGATGATGAGTCCTTGTGTCTCTTGCTCACTTGCCTGCAATGCCACAGGGAGTTAGTGTGACATGTCAGAGCTCAGCTGTGAGTCCCACTCCTATGTGATAGAAAGGCAGGGCAGGAGGATGCCTATATTCTGTTTTAGCCCTGCTGGCTGCCGATGAAACTAATCCTCACAGTTGGCAAAGCTCATCTCCATTTTCTGGGGAAGTTAGGGTCTGAAAAAGGAACACACGGTGACATTTAGATCTCCACATTTGGCATAAAGACTAGAAGGGCCCAATGTTACTTCCTTCCATACAGAAGTTAGCAGACTAGAGAAGCTACTTGCTGCATGTCGCAGCCCTGATCTACTTGGTATAGGTTCATCCTTACAGAGTAGAGAGATCCAAGCCATTTAGCTTTGGCCTTTAAAGACTTTTCTGGCTAGGACAGATGGATGGATGGCACAGTCTTACATTCTTGAGGAGCAAGTGACTGTGGAGACCATGGAGTCAGTGCCCCAGGGTCCTGGGGGAGTATCACTTACCCTGGTTTCGGTCAGACACAGCATAGTTTATGTCTGAACTTCCTCCATCAGTGCAGTCTGCCAGAGCTTTTAGTTGTCCTAGGCTCCTCTTAAGGCTAGGAAAGAAGGAAGTGTGAGAACACTTGAGAAGGTCAGTCTCTAGGAAGTGGCTGAAGTCCTCCATTCAATTTTTAGTTGCTCCTCTTTTTAAGAGAGGAACTGTGAGCAGAAAGACAATGGGCACTTTGCAATACTGGAGAAGGAGGCCGAGTGCTACTGTAATGTCCTAATGATGGGTCGAAAGAGCCAACATTAAGCACTCGGTCTGGCCCAGAGTCCTCAATTTATTTTCCTTGGAGTTGCTTCCTCACTCTGTACTTCTGTTCCTCCGTGTACAAGTTTACTGAAATATTGCTGGGTATGTCACAGTACCCCTGGCAGATCAGTCTGTTGTCTAGGGGAAAAAGCTGGATAAGGGTTTTGTCTGAACGAAGAAGATTATGAAGCTCACCACCAGTCTTGTGCCAGAAATATGAATGCTAAGACTGCTGCCATCCCTCCTCTAGCAACGCCCAGTCCCAAATTCACAGCTGCAAGCACTCCCTGTCCTGGACAATGGTAGAGATTATGTAGAATGTTTACCAAGTGAGTGATATCTGCCTGCTTCAGGAATGGTAGTGCCATCAGCCTCTCTGCGCCTCCGATCACAGCGCTGATTACTCCAGAGCCTGTACGTCACTGCCGGATCCCTGAACTGCCATTGGATGGGAGCCTTCTCTTTGAATTCCTGTTCTTCATCTATCTACTGGTAGCCCTCTTCATTCAGTACATCAACATCTACAAGACTGTCTGGTGGTACCCATACAATCACCCTGCTTCCTGCACCTCACTGGTAAGTTCCCCAGCAAATGCCATCATTCATGTTCTGTCATTACACAGCTTCTTTTCATGCTTCTTCAGTCCAGGAATCGCCAAGCATTTGACATAAGGGGCTGAAGGGGAGTTCACATGCACCCCCATCAGCCAGGCCATGTCATTCCCCATTTTTTTGCAGGGGAGAAAATACATCCCAGGTGAGAGAGAAAGAGACAGAGGTGTCAGCAGGGCCCCTTTGGTGCAAGTTTCTTGCAGATACTTGCGTGGCCTAGCTAGCCCCTAGGGTTTGAAATGGAGTTGAGACTCCAGGAGCCTGCTGTGGTTGCCCCTTCCCAGTAGAAACAATGGATCCTGAGAGAAGGATCTCACAGCAAGTCAGCAGCAGAGGAGTTGGGGAGGGGGTCAGATCCTCAGCTTTATGTAAACGTTCCAGTCTCCTCGATTTCAGTACTCTTCCTGGCCCAATGAGCTGCGCAACGTGGCAGTGACCTGTATCTGAGTCAGCAAACCTCATCTGAGTGAAACTAGCCTCTGAAGTGGTCCTTCAGTTTATATCGTGTCCTTGCTGCTTGGAAGCACGAGGTGGTTCCTTAGTTAACTATACCAACAGGTGGTGCTGGTATTCGGTTATCTAGCTGTTAGTTTCAAGTTCAGGTATGCTATGCTGGACACAGCTTGCTGTGAAGAAAAAGCATTCTGTTTTAGGCTTCCTACCTGAAAGGATTTAGTATGTCATATGTTTGTTCCCATCAGAAGTCAAGCATTCTCTTTTACCCAAAATGTCCTTGAGGTCCCAGACAGCAGTATTCAGAGTCTGCTAACTGTTCTAGCCAAAACACATTTGATGGCTTCACTGAAAAATCATAGTGAGTTCAAGAGGTGTATCTAATTTGATACAGCCAGAGCCAACATTAATTCCTAGTACAGGTATGTGGCCCATGAAGATGACATTTCTGAGATCAGCTTAATTGTCAGGGAGCACTAGTCACTAGGCCGTTTCTGAGACCAAGAGCTGATGTGCTCGCTCTGGACACTCAGCTCCCCTTGCTCTGGTTGTTTAGTAGCTTTTCCAAGGAGAACTTGCAGCCATTCTCCACATTAGGATCCTGGTCCTACATCTTCCTTTGACCCTGGAAATACTTGCCTGAAGGGTGGGTTGTGAGTTTGTCCTGTTTTGGTTTTCTGTTGGGTTTTTTTGTTTGTTTGTTTGTTTTGGGTTTCTTTTTTTTTTTTTTTTTTTTTTTTTTTTTTTGTCAGTGGAAATCTCTCTAGGGGAAGGAACCTCCATGTGGGGAAGACTTTCTGGAGACAGTCCTGTGTTAATCCCTTCTCCCTCATCCCTAATAGAGAGACTTGAGGAATGCTTACACGAGGTTCTAATGCACTGTCAGCACACAGCTTTCCAGTCCCACTCCAGCTGGGTGGTTTCAGAGTCTCTTCCCCTGGTGAAGACCTTTTCTTTTTCCTCCTTCAGAATTTTCACCTCATTGACTACCACCTGGCGGCATTCATCACAGTGATGCTGGCGCGGAGGCTGGTGTGGGCCCTCATCTCTGAGGTAACATTCCCACTGTTCCTTCTCCTGCCTGTAGTGCTGATTGCAGAGCATGACCATCCATGGCCTGAGAAAGTTCTGCAGGTTGGATAGCTGGAGGGTTTCTTGCCCCAGAACAAGTCTTGCCCCAGAACGACTAAGATTTTGGGGTTGCCTTCCTGCCTTGGAGTTTTCTCCTTGAGCCCATTCATGTCCTGCAGTATTGGGTAGCTCTGTTGCCTCTGCAACTAGAAGGAGACAAAATTGTCCCATTTGCTTAGGTATCTTTGCAGGTGCAATACTGTACCTCACTATCTCGTGCCAGAGAAGTGGCTGAGAGAATTGCAAGTCAGGTAGCAGAAAGGCAAATAGGGACATTAGCTGAGACTGGAAGAATGAACAGGAGCTTAGAGGAGAAAGGTCAGGAGGAGGATGTCACAGTACACTAAAGTGAAATAGGAATAGCTGGTAGAACTGCTTTTCCAGTCCTGGTTACTCAATAACTCTGAGACTCTGATCATGTCACCTCAGATTTTGAGACCCTCTCTGTGTGAGAACAGAACCAGGCCAAATACATGTTTGAGGAAGGTCATTTGGAGGAAAATGGAAGTTCTGTCCACTGAAATGGTTAATACAACTCCAGGCTAAGCAATAAGTTTAAAAATAAAATAATAAAGAAAATAAAGGAACAGTTATGTCCTGTTGAATAGGTCAGTGGAGAAGATGGGATCTCTGAAGTTCTCTTTTCACCGCCAATTCCTGCCATTTTCATTTATGTTCACATCCTCTGTAAAACTTCCCATAGACTGAAATTTCTGCATTGAAACCTTCCATGCAAGTTCTTGCACATCCCATCTGTTGGCTCTAACCCCTAAGAATCTGTTCATAGTTCAGTTGCCTTCTCCCCTCTGGAGACTGGAACAAGCTTTCTTGCTGTCCTTTTGAAGGTCGTGCCTCCTCACTAGACTGCGGCCTGTACATCCAGTAGAGATGAGTGGTGGAAATCTAGTTTTGGGATTGCCAGGGTGCACCATCTTCTCTTCCATCAGCTGACAACTGTGGCATTCCAGTTCTTTAGGAAAATGAATGCTGAGACCTGATCCTTTTAAAGGAAAGGGCAAGAGGAAATGTGTTTCAGGCTATCCTGGACTGTCAACAGAGCAATGAGGGACTTGAGCAAAAAATATTTTCTACTTTGCAGCTCTGAATTTTTTTTCACAGGCCCTGTTTTAGTCATGCCCTGTGACTTGTGGTTATTTGGATCTTTTGGATTCTATCAATCATGAATAAAATCAAAGGTGTTCACCTTTGTAAGAGCGTCAGTCTCCTCCTTCTGGGAGGAAGAGGGCAGCCATCCCTCTTACAGTGCCTCCTGGCACCCTTCTCCCTGCTCCTCTTCCACAGGCACCCCCCCATGCTCATGCTCTAGCGCTAGTATTCCTGGGCTGCTGAATGTCTCTTCTCCATTTGCAGGCCTCTCAGGTGGGTGCGACATCAGTGATTCACTACATGGTGCGCCTGGTGCTGCTCACCCTCTGTGGATGGGTGCTCTGCTGGACTTTGGTCAACCTCTTCCGCAGCCATTCTGTTCTCAACCTTCTCTTCCTGGGCTACCCGTGAGTGACACCGCCTTGTACCTTCAGGGCCGGGGGAGCGTAGCTGCTTGGGGGTGGCATGAACCACCATGGGAAGCAGAGCTATTGGCTGTAATCTGTCTCCCCATCTTATGATTAAAGGGGAAATAGGAGTGGTCAGGGGGTGATGCAAGAGGTGGCGCTGAGCCAGTGAAGCAAATTGCTGCAGTATGCTGTTTGCGCGAGGGGCCTTTACTGTGACTGAAGACTGAGCCATCTGGGCCGTTGGTTCCACAAATGTGATTTAAAGAAGCTTCTCTGCACAGTTGTTGAAGCTGCAGCCTCTAGCCTTTTATGGGGGAGAAGAGTTGGCCACTAGCTTCTGGAGAGAGGGTTCCTATGTGGTGTCCCTCTCGTAAGGGCCAAAATCTGTTGAGAAGGTACCCCCTGCTTCATGTTGGGATGGCCATCATTTTAGCCCCCCCCCTTTTTTTTTTACTTTCTTTCCCTGCAGGTTTGGTGTCTACGTTCCTCTGTGCTGCTTCCACCAGGACAGCAGAGCACAGCCCCTAACTGCAGACTGTGGGTACTTGGTACAGGACCAGATGGTGGATGATGGGACTTCAGCTGTCAGCAGCCTGGTCAAACCCAAAGATTTCCTCTCGCTTCTGTGGGAATCCCTGAGAGAACAGTTTAATAATCCTACATCTATCCCCACCCACAGCTGCCCCCTCTCCCCAGATCTCATCCGCAATGAGGTGGAGTGCCTAAAAGCAGACTTCAACCGCAGGATCAAGGAAGTTCTCTTCAACTCTCTCTTCAGTGCCTACTACGTGGCGTTCCTGCCACTATGTTTCGTGAAGGTAGCTCTTGTCTGGCTCTCTCTGTGCCCCTGCCCGCCGTCTCCTTCTGAATGTTGTGTGAATTACTGCCAGGCCAGATTCCTGGTTAATTCCCCTTTTCTCTGTCTCCCCTTTGGCAGCCCGGATAGCGGAGCATGGCTGCATCCGGAGTGCACTAGTACTGCTCCTGGTTGGCGGATAGGTATTGCCATAAATGTGATGCACCTCTAGTCCCATCACCCCACTTACTAACTCCCCTTCTCCCACCCCCTGTCCTAGGCAGATGGATAGCTGTGTTCTTCCTAGAAAAGGGAACCTGTTGTTACCTGTCTCAGATCCAACATACTGGCTTTTGAGTGCTTGGATCAGAGGCTTTGGTAGTCAGCCTGTTAGAAAACAGAGCCAACTAGGATGCTTGGCAAGCTAAATCCAAGAACCTCTTGTCAAAGTGGGGGCTGTATTTTTTAATCTGTCATTTTTCTAACTTGAATGAGCTCCAGTTGGTGTAGTGAAATGGGCAGGGCTCCACAATCCATGTAGCAGTTTTGGTGCAATTGGTGCTCCTGGGGCAGGTCTGTGGCAAGCAAACCCTCTTGTTGTCTGCTGCTGAGGGAGGAGATGCACCAGCTGCAGCATCATCCCCCCTGCCCTTTCTCCTTCAGGTCAGGAGAAGGGAGTCTTGAGTGTTTCCTAAGCTGTAACCCTCTGAAATCACCGGTCCAAAAGCGCATGCCCGTCATGTGTGGTGTGGGTCTGCTGGATGCACACACAGTATGTCCCTTGTCATTCCTTCCTCCATTTTGTGACAGTGGTGCCAAGTTCTTGCCTGGTCTCTTTGCAGAGCACCCAGTACTACGACATGCGCTGGTCCTGTGAGCACCTCATCATGGTGTGGATCAATGCCTTTGTCATGCTCACCACTCAGCTGCTGCCTCCCAAGTACTGTGACCTGCTCCACAGATCAGCTGCCCACCTCGGCAAGTGGCAGAAACTAGAACATGGTTCCTACAGCAATGCTCCACAGCATATGTGAGTATGGGGATGAGGAGGAGTTGGCACGGCCAGCGAGAGGCTGAGAAGACGTTCTAGTAGATAAGCAAGTACCAGCAGCGCTTATCTACTGAGGATATTTCTCCATTCCCCATGCAACTCTGCTGGGTCTTTCTGTTCCCTAGAAGCAACATCTGCTCGAGAGAGCTGTCTGAGCTCCTCTGGTCACTGCTGGTTCCTTCCCAGAGACAAATGCTGAGATTCTTCTTGGCCGCTGGAGAAGTAGCTAGTGCAGGGGCAGGGGGTGGGCCCCCTCCTATGCAGTGGGGTAGGTTCTTGCAGTGGGAGCCACTTGTTCACGTTACTCAATCTGAGTCCCTCTGGTGGGCTTGTGACCACCTCTCTGTGCTTTTCCAGTGGGAGCTAGGACATGTCCTTCTGGCAGAGGCTTTGGTATTTTTCTAGATGCAGTCCATTCCTGTGAACCCATGTTCAGGGAGTTGCGAGCACAGATGCTAACGCTCTGGCATTCTTTCCCCACAGCTGGTCAGAAAACACAATATGGCCCCAAGGAGTTCTGGTGCGACGTAGCCGATGCCTGTATAAAGCAGTTGGGCCTTACAATGTAGCAGTGCCTTCAGATGTGTCCCATGCCCGCTTTTATGCAAGTATCTCTTCTCTTGCTTGACATGTTACCATTGTGGGAGGGAAGAGAGGCTCAAACCTAGCTGCGGCCCAGCAGATTGTGCGGAACAGAGTTCAGGGCTGTGCAACAGCCTGTTGCTACTAAACAAAATACCCATTTGCAGCAGAGGGGCTCTCCTGTTGCAGGATTAGGCTGATGTCTGGGCAAGATGGAAGCCACAGCTGCCTTGTCAGTGCTTTTTTGTCATGGCGACCCAGCTCTCCCACCAGGCAGTGGCATATTCTTAAGAGGGTTCTGGTTAACATCTTCCAGGGAAACGGGAGGGTGCGTCAGCGGGCCAGTAGGTTATTTCACCCATCCTCCCCTTCTCAAGCAAAATGACCCTTCGACATGCCTTATTTCTTACGCCGCTTTCCCTCAGTAGCAGCTAGCGGTGGTTGCAACACAAACATTCCTTCTGCCCAGCACAGTGGTGCCTGACAGCATTATGCACGTACCCCTCCTCGCTTTAACACTGCAACAAATTATGTAAACCTGTCCTTTTTAACTGTTTCCCTGCAGTTCCTTTTTCACCGTCCATTACGGCTGCTCAACTTGCTGATTCTCATCGAAGGCAGTGTAGTCTGCTACCAGCTCTACTCGCTGCTGCGCTCAGAGAAGTGGAACCATACCCTCTCCATGGCCCTCATCCTTTTCTGCAATTACTATGTCTTATTTAAGCTCCTCCGGGACCGGATAGTATTAGGCAGAGCATATTCCTACCCACTTAACAACTATGGACTCAAGGCACACTAGACCGGCCAAACGTGTACCCCTTCTCTTTCCCTTCCTACAGGGCAGGGAGGGAACCTCAGAAAAAAAAAGTATTTTCGTACAGTTCTATTTTTTTCTTGCGGCGTTTATAAATATTTAAAATATTTTATATTTTGTATACTATTGTTTTTGTGGGGTGGGAAGGGAACCAGTGGCAATTAAATGTCGCTTTATAAACAAGGTGTTATTTTATATATATTAAAAAAATCAGTGTGTATATACCGTATATCTATACCTATACATATATCTATGTGAAGCAACAGGATTGTGTGTGTGGTCACTGTGTCTGCTTTGCTCACACAACTGCCTTGCTATTGCATACGGTGGGGGTAGAATCATAGAACGGTTTCGGTTGGAAGAGACCTTCAAGATCATCAAGTCCATCCTGTGTCCTAGCTCTACCAACACCCCTAAACCATGTCCCTAAGTGCAACGTCTACCTGTTTCTTAAACACCTCCAGGGATGGTGACTTCACCACCTCCCTGGGCAGGCTGTTCCAATGCCTGACACCCCTTTCAGTAAAGAAATTCTTCCTAAGATCCAGCCTGAACCTCCCCTGGTGCAGCTTAAGGCCATTTCCCCTTGATCTATCGCTTGTTACTAGGGAGAACAGACCGACCCCCGCGTCGCTACAACTTTCAGGTAGTTGTAGAGACCAATAAAGTCTCCCCTCAGCCTTCTCTTCTCAAGGCTAAACAGCCCCAGATCCCTCAGCCATTCCTCATATGAGACGTGCTCCAAATCCTTTACCGCCTCTGTACCCTCTCCAGCGCCCCAGTGCCCTTCTTGTAGAGAGGAGCCCAAAACTGCACACAGCACTCAAGGTGTGGCCTCACCAGTGCTGAGTACAGGGGCACAATCCCTTCCCTACTCCTGCTGGCGACACCATTTCTGATACGGGCCAGGATGCCGTTGGCCTTGGCCACCTGGGCACGCTGCTGGCTCATGTTCAGCCGGCTGTCGACCAACACCCCCAGGTCCCTCTCTGCCTGGCAGCTCTCCAGCCACTCCTCCCCAAGCCTGTAGCGCTGCTGGGGGTTGTTGTGGCTGAAGTGCAGGACCTGGCACTTGGCTCTAGTGAAACCCATGGAATTGGCCTTGGCCCAGTGATCCAGCCTGTTAATTAGGAACTGGTCTGTTGTGGAACTTGGGTAAACCAACAGCCGGGGGAAGAAAGGAAACACAGGGGCCTTTCGCCAGGATGAGTAAAGTTTATCTTGGTAACCTCAGTACGAGGGCAGTCTTGTGCTGGAAATGTGCACCGATGTGATACCAGTTTAGGAAAAGGGAGGAAGCAGGGTGCAGAAAGACAGACTAAGTGACTGTCAGTCAGTAAAAGCTGTCAGTTCTTGCTGTTAGCAGGATGCAAATACTATTTTTAAAAAGTAAAACAGACTCTTTACCTCCTGTCTGTCCTCCAAGTAACTTGAGCTCCCTCACTCCACCCAGAGTATGAACTAAATACAGAAATTATAATTTCAGGGTAGTGTATCATTTATGAAGATTTTTGAAATAATAAATAGCTTTAGCAGGATGGTAACTGATTATTTTAAACATCCCTCTCTAAGCCCTTGAGTAATAGCATAAAATTGGAGAACATTCAACCATTTCCTTCAAGCAGTAACATTCCTGGCAGAAATTTATTCTTGTCAAACACTTATCAACTCCCTTATTGCTATACAATACATTTCAGCAGTGGTTCACTAAGGTGTGTTGGTAGTGTTTAATAACTTATCATTAATAATAGAGGAAATACTTTGCTCTCAAACTGTTCTTCATAAATCTGAACTATACTAGAATCTAGTGGAAAAAACAGTTCTGGCAGCATCACATAGAGGAATTTAAGATAAAAGACAGTATCAACCATGTAATTAATGTAACTGTGGATGCTGGTGACAGTGGCAGGAGCTGATGCTTTGACTCAAGTTGAGGAGACAGCAATGCACTGTTCTTCCATTCAGATGCCATCTGACAACTTCAGCCATTAGTAAAGTGCAAGCTCTGTTTAAAAAGTGGCTATGTATGGGGAAAAAAACCCCAAACTGTACAGAGTCTGGGAGAAACCGCAACTACTTTTTGTTCCTTCTTTCCTTCCAAGCTAAGTAAGAATACAGCAGTCTTCTCTGCTCCTGTCTATAGGACAACTTCTCCAGCAGCCTGATGAGAAGCCCAGGATACCTGATGAGGTAGGCAACAGGAGATGCCCCTGAGCATTAACCCCAAGCTACTCCAAAACAATCAGAAATGCTTAGCGCTGGTTACTCCTAGGCATTTTCTTATCTTGTGTGGCCCTAGTGCTGCTGGCAGGACGCAGGTACTTGGGAGTTCAGTTTGGGGCCTTTCAATGAACCGCAGTACTGGGGCTTAGAGCCCATTCTTGTAGCAGTATAGTCTTCTCTAGTTTTTCCTCCTGTAATGTCATGCTTTGTGTAGTATAGCCTCTTCTTTAATCCATGTCTTAGTTCTACTTTGATTCCTGCAGGAAGCGCATTTGGGATAAGAGGGAGTTGGCTTCTTATCTAGAGCGGGCTCTTTGCTGCACGTGGCTTTGTGCAACACCTTTCTTGTACCCAGCTTCAACTCTTAGAATCATAGAATGGTTGGGGTTGGGAGGGACATCTAAAGGTCATCTAGTCCAACCCCCCTGCAATGAGCCAGGGACATCTTTAGCTGGATCTGGTTGCTCAGGGACCCATCAACCTGACCTTGAATGCTTCCAGGGATGGGGCTTCTACCACCTCTCTGGGCAGCCTGGGCCAGTGTTTCACCACCCTCATTGTAAAAAAAAAAAAAATTCTTCCTTATGTGTAGTCTAAGTCTACTCTCTTTTAGTTTACAGCCATTATGCCTTGTCCTATCACAACAGGCCTTATTAAGAAGTCTGTCTCCATCTTTCTTAAAACCCCCCTTTAAGTATTGAAAGGCCACAATAAGGTCTCCCTGAGCTCTTGCGGTAGCTCCGTAGTTGTTTCCTACTTTCAGTACCACACAAATTTCACCTGTTTGTCCTAGCTGGCTCAACCCCCCTCAAGCAGTACTTCACAGCATTAGCAGGTCATTTCTTCCATTTGGACACCTAAATGATAGCAGGCTTATCCTTAAGCAACCAGTAGGAGAAAAGAGGCTCTCCAAGGCTTAGCTTGGGAAATAGAGACATGCAACAGAAAGCCAGAACCCTGAACCAGGGCTTTGGGTGACAGAATTGATGAGGGTTTGTGCTTTGCTTTTTTCCTCCCCTTGCGTTCAACCTTACAGATAGCTGAAGGTAGGTAGGACTGCTCGTGCAGTAAGCACACCCCTACTTTGTGCAACAGTTAGACTGACCTTATGCTGTTTGTCACTGTGCTTCTGTCCCTTATGCTGCACTTGCGCAGCTATAGGCTTTCTATTTTGCTCTGAGGGAATAAGTAAGGGGCCACAACACACACTACCTAATTGCAGGTGTGTCAAGATCTTCCTTGTTCCAAAGCAGCTAGGCATTATTTCTTAGGGGAAGCTGCCTCTCTCCCTCCAAGCAGTACCTTTGTTATACCCTGGAGCAGGAGTTCTGTGAGAAGGTTTAAGGTCTAGGGATTGTACCTTTCCATGCACAGCAGTATGAACTGCCCACATGCAGTCCTGTAGATGCAACCATCTTCCATCTTTACACAGGACCCCTACGTGAAAAGAAGTCGCAGAAGATAGTTGCAGCTTCCCTGTTGGCAAAAGCACAGCGGGGAACGAGCTAGCACAGTTGGTCTCCCTTGTATAAACCAGACCATCCAATAGCAAACAGGGAGCAGAAGTGATGTCTGCTCAGCATCAGTGCCTGCTTAGGTCAGTGCTCTTCCCCATTCCTCAAATGGGTCTGCTACCAAGGCTTACTCAGACAAACATTGAACACAAGTCCACTCTAATACTTTGTCAGCTCAGGTTAGGAAAAAAAAAAAAAAAAGACTTGGTCCCCATCTTGGTCACTCCGTCATGCAAGGATGTCATAATAAATGGATGGTTTTTTGGTCTGGTAACGAAACTGCTCTAACTTCAGGCCAATCCTCAGAAGAACAGCTTCATCCCACCATTTTGCCATGACCTGGGAGATGGGAGAGAGAGAAAGAAAAGGGGAAGAAAAGAAAAGTAGCATCATCACGTACAGACACTCTTGAAGGCCCGGCAAAACATAGCTAATTGCCCCCCCCCCAACAGCACAAAAGCATACATGCTTTTCCCTTTTACCCCAATAAGTAAGCATGGCGTCAGTGCAATTAGGACAAAGGCAGCTTTATGACTTAATTAAAAGACGTGGACCTTTCATTTACATGAGACCCATTTCAAGACAGAGAAAAGCAAGGAAGGACTTAAAGACGTTTCAGAACTGAGAAATAAGGAAAAGAGAGGAAAGAGTATTGACAAATAGCGGGTGCTGATACAAGCAGACAGGGAGACAGAGAAATCTATCTCCTAGATACCTGAAGAGTCCCTCTGCCATTCCGGATTGAGTTACTCTGAGGCAAGTCTCTTCACCCACAAGTTTAAACTTTATTACCAGTACCTGCCAGCTCCTCAAGTGTGCTATGTGGAATAGCAGAAACCCTGTTATAGCAGTTCAGGACAAAGCCAGCTGGGGATTTTGTGACCCAGCATTCCCAAAGAGCCAATACTCACCTGGAAGCCGATAGGAAGCCCAGCAGTAGAGTATCCAATGGGGACCACAAGGCCTGGAATCCCAGTGAAGTTACCAAGCTGCATGAACCTGGAGGAAAAGCTGTCATCAGCACTCCTGCCTTAAGACAGCAGCAAAGTCATCCTTTTTTGGGAGAGGCAGCTAGGATTGGTCTCTCCTGCTCTACAGCCTGAGCTCCTTCAGTTAGTGCAGCTAGTCTCCAGCTGTTTCCAAACTTTTTCTTCCACAGTACAAGTAGCACTCTTCTTACCTCATGGACCGGACTGTGAAGGACAAATCGCTGCTCCCAGTCAAGAGGTCAGATTCATAGATTCTTGGGGCAGTGCAAGCAACAGCTGTGGAGGAATCACAGAATGACTAAGACTGAAAGGGACCTCAGGAGGTTATCTTGTCTAACCCTCTGTCTCAAGGACAGTCAGCTAGAGCAGGTTGCTCCAGACCACGTCCTAATAAATGGCTTTTGAATATCCCCAAGGATGGAGAGTCCACAGCCTCTCTGGACAACCTGATCCAGTGCTTAAAGAGGAAAGGAAGTGCCACGCAGTGGGCAATCTTCAAGGAACAGCTCAGTTCATTAAAGCCACATATTTGATACACATTGGTGATGCAAACTCACACCCCTGGAACACCATCAAGTCACTGGGACTTATGAATTAAGCAGTTGGTTTCTATTTAGAGCAAGAACATCTTCATACATAAGTAGATGTTCAGTCCCTCCTGTGTAAATGTGCTGGCTCTGCAGCTCCCTTTTCAAGTACCAAGAAGGAGTTTCTCACTGCCATTGACAGAGGCAGTAAGTCTAGAAACACACAGCAGATCTAGAAATACCAGCACTCTTTCTAACCAGGCTGCATTTTCTTCTAAAGGCTTGAGGCACAGCAAACTCTTTGCAAAAAAGTCGTGCTCTTCAAATTGGGGAGGCAAAGTTAATGGAGTGACTGTTCTTCAAATGCATCACACAGCTGCCAGGGACCAGCTCTTTGGCCAAGGCTGCCAATACCTGGTGTGAGGATGCAGCTCACAGTGGTGAAGATCTCTCGCAAAAATCTCATGCTCCGAGTTCTCTGTCGATTTGCCTGCAAGCAGAGAGACTACTGTCTGACCGGGCCCTCTTGGTTCATGAGGCTCATGTCTGATGATGACAGACTCCACCCATCAGGACCCATGCCTTTGCAAAAGGCGACGCCATTGCTGCAGTTTGGAATCAAGATGCAGGACACCAGTCGAGGTGGCATGTCCTCTGTGGTGCCCCACCATTCAGCATGCTTTCACAGCAGAGGGCAGTACAGCTGGGCGGTACCTTTCCACGTGTACAGGGAGGTTAAGAGAACCCTCTACCCCACCTTTACAATTTCACTACTTGCCTCCCTTCACCACAGTACATTCCTTACCGTAATATAATCCAGAGCTGTGAACTGGGAAGCCAAGGCGAGGTTAGCCCGAGTGTCCAAATTCTGAAAGAGAAAACATCGATCACAGTTCTGCTTTCAAGAAACTGAATTTGACAGCCCAGGAGTTCTCTTCCAGGTCTGCTCCCCTGCCATCAGCAGTCATCCAACAGGTGGTTTGTCACAGAAAGAGCAGGAGAGCCTCAGGTTTGTCACTAACGTGACACTTGTTCTGTATCAGCCCTGACAACTACGGCCGCTGATCCAAGCTGCTGCTACTTACCATTTCCTGGAAATGTTTATTGAAGTCAGGTTGCAGGAAGTCCCTCATCTCGCTGAGAATGCAGATTGCATGTGCTACTCGCACTTCCTCCATCTCTGGAAGAGACACTTCAACCACGCTGGCTCCTAAACTCTGCAGGTGCTTCACAGCTGCGTACAGAACAGGTAAAGCACAGACAGCATCCCTGAGTTCACCGAACTTCGTGGAGGGGCTGCAAATCCCCAGCCCCTTGAGAAGTTAGAGACCCCATAGGCCATTACAAGGCAAGCGCCTTCAGTGCATCATGTGGCACGCAGACTGCTGCAGCTGCTTCCCATAGCTAAAAGGCTTCAGCCTAACTAGATCTCAATATTCCAACAGGGCAGGGGTACAGGCTTGCTGACAGGTTCCTAACTTAACTGCTGCATTTTGGGCAAGTTAATCCCCTCCCTCTAGCCCCACAGTTAATCCAAAGAGTAAAGGTGGACTAACAATGCTTCTCTGAGCACTTGACATGACGGGTATTCTATCAGCATGAAGTGATTATTTAGCATCATGAGATTCCCATTCAAAGCCTCTTCTGAACCGTAATGGTAGAGGAACCCGGGGGATATTCAAGAGACCAGATCAGCAGTACAGGTTCACCAAATCATGATGCACTTTAACAAGGCCGAACACCAAGACTTCGGGAACAGTGGATCTTTTGCAGTCTAAAGAGAATCCCCTTCTTTCTTTGACCCCAACTTCTTCATAAATACCCAAGCTTGCCTATTTTGCTGGCTTATGGTGCATCTCTCCTAAGAGCACTCTACACACGTAGAAGGGTGAGTGTCTATGGAAATAAGGAGGCAGAAGAAAATCCAGGCAAACAAAGCCTGAATAGCGTGACCTCTCTCAGCTCCAATGTGTAGGAGGCCAACTACTACACCAAGCATTGTAGAGTCTTTCTCCCCCACCCCCAAGTACTCACCAGGGTAAATTTTGCTTAGTCTAAGATCTGACAAAGCCACCCTAAAGGCACCATTTGGCTGATTTCAAGGAAATACCAGAGGACCGGATACATCACAAAGACCTAGCCCTGTCTTTCCTACCGAACTTTATATTGTGAAACAAGTCCCTCCCTTAAAAGTCTTTTACCATTAAATCCTGCAGTGTAAGTATTATTGAGCACAGATCTGTCTTTATACAGACAGAGGCTTAGCACACTGGACCGCATTCTTCCATTGTAATCTGACCAGCCTACTACTGTGGAGCTTTTTAACCCTCAGCAGTCAGGAGGGCTTCCCTAATACAAAGCTACTGCTGTTTGTCCAGCCAGAACTCTTTAAGCATCTGCCTTTAAGGGCTTCGGGGGAGATCTTTCTAATGTATACATAAGGGGAGCACCAAGTGATACCATGACATCAGGCAGAATGAGAGACTTAAAGACTTTTCCTCTTTACCTTTCTCACAGACGGACAGGACTTCATCATCACACGCCTAGAGAATAAGAGGAAAGAACTAAGTAGACTTTAGTAGCAGCCCTCCTCCCCTTGGTGAGCACGCTCACCAGGACTTTGATCCCCATGGAGCTTTCCTTGCTCCTGTCCTTAATGGTAGTGAAACACAGCCCTCCAAAGACTGCGTTAGGGCACGTGCTCCAAGAGAACAGCCTGCAAGTCACACTATAGGGAAAAGGAGAGGTCATCTTTTCCAGAGCAGAGAATATTCCTCCTCTGCTCTGCACTGGGGCAGAGTCAGAAAGAGCCCTTTTTTTCCTTCAGGGAAGAAATCCTGACTACGTTTATGGGGTTGCACTACAATCGCCAAGCAGTACTAGCTTGCAAGCCCACATTCAACACTGGAATGATGAAACACCACTCAGCAGCTACAGCACTGTCACCAAATGGATACACTAATTTTCCTCATTTGATTTTAAACTAACTGCCTTTTGCAGTCAGCTCAGAAGCATTGCTTCCAATAGAAACAGCAGCATGAGGAAGCACACTGCCATCAACTGTACAGTCATTACCTTTCCTCATGCCTCCAACAGACTTTTACTCAAAAGGCTGCTGATGTTTTCACCGAGGCTATATTCTCTTCCAATTATAGGACTAAATATGAGAAGCTCTAATGATGACATGCAAGAGAACACCGAATGCACTGAATTCCTTTAAAATCTCATTTTGCAAAGCAGCAGATAGAACAGGCACCTTAAAATATGTCCAGTCCACTCCCAGTTTTAAGCCTTTCAGGTCAGGAGCACACATACCAGATAGGGTTGCTTTGGGCTGTTTTAGTCCTGCAGGGAACAAACAAGAGTTCCTCCTTTTATCCTCTAGCAAGGCAGAGCACCTGGACTTAGGCGGGGAGGGGGCTCACCTACCATATGGGTAGAGCAGATCTGGCTCAGCAAGGATACTGTAAACAATGGCTGCATCTGCCACTGAGGTACAAATAGGGCCTGTAAAAAAGAGATCAGTTATAAAAATTTGACAAGAGTTAAGTAATACCTTCTTCCCAAGGTATTTTGTAGGCACAGATTGCCTCCCCTGTAAGAACACCACACAGCAAGGTCCCTGAAGTGGAGCACAAGTCCTTTTACCTACGCTGACTGTGGAGTAGGAGAGTGGCAAGCTGCCATGACAACTGATGCGCCCAAATGTACCTAGAGGAAAAGAAACCAGCAGTTAGCTAGATATCATCAGTTTCTGGTAAGATCTGACCTAGATGGCTCTAGTGCACCAGTCAGTAAGCAACATACCCCTGACAGTCACTTATGTCAGACGTTTCAGAGCCCTGTCACTCATCTTTCAGTACTCTGTTCTGCTGACCACGATTCTCTCATCAGTGATACAGACACGTTCAACAAATAGTGAAACTGTCTTCCCCCTTATTTAGTTAAAGGGAAATATGTGCAGGGACATTTTGAAATACACACATTTAAATATACAAAAGCAGCATCTATGTTATGGAGGATGGAGAGGCAGGAACAGGATTATCAACAGCAGGAGATACCACCCCCTGCAAGATCTCACCCACTTTACCAGTGAGACTTCACGCCTAACACCAGTTGTCTTCTGCAAGTTCTTGTATCACCTTTCTGCTCAGTTAACATTTTTGTCATCATCATCATTATCTTCCTCAGATGAATCAAGATTAATCAAGTTGATCACATGTGAAGGATGGAAAAACAGAGTAATGGCTAAGTGGCTGGTCTTGGATGAAGCAGCTGAGATCCTTCAGAATGATAAAGCACTCCCAAAAGTCAGCATCTCCTCCATGCCATAGTCACTGCCCCGTGCATTTCTTATGTCTTCTGCACATTCTCCTTGATTACATTAACTGTTACTACAAAAACTGCATTGCTACTTCTTGTAACAGAGGTAAGGGGGAATGGCTACGCCCTGGTTTCATACAAGCCTATTACCAGGTTTAACTTAGGAGATACAAATCTGAGCAGCATCAGCCTCCCCATATAATTGGGGTGACAGCAAACCATTGTGGGTGGAGATGCTTTTCACCAGCTCACTACAGACACCCAACTATGTTGGGAACACCTCCCAGGAAGAAAGATGACTGAAGAGGGATGAGTGGGTAGAAAGAAAAGTAGCACCCATGTTTTAGCATTTGATTCAAGTAAGTCAGCTTTTTCTGAACATCTGTTCAATAGCCAATACTGAGAAAATACTTCCACTCTGCCAGTCCAACCCACATGACTCTCAGGGTGTTATACTCCAAAGTTTCTCCGGTCAAGTTGTGCTTGGCAGGAATTAACGGACTGTGTCTGACTTGTTTGTGGCATTCTACCTGATACAGCAAACAAGATACACACTCCCTCCACGATTAAAGGGCTCTACCTTTCAGACCCACCACACCACAGAACGATGCAGGAATCCTTACAGAGCCACCTCCGTCTGTGCCAATAGCCACCGGGCAGAGACCTACAAAAAACCCACACGTTGGCCTGCGATCAGAGAGACGTTGTGTTGCTCTGTCCATTCTACCAGCAGCTGTGGCCAAAACAGCACACAGAGCTCTCTGTTCAGCTAGGAGTTCCCTCCAGCTTCTAACCCCCGGTCATAAAAACTACATGCTTGAGGTACTTTGGCTCAGGACTTGCCTCCCACCACCCCTGGACTCCATTTAGGACCACCTACCTGCTGCTACAGCTGCTGCTGACCCACTGGAGCTCCCACCTGTGAAGTGGTTAGGCTTGTAGGGATTCCTAGCGATCTTGTGGTACCTGAAGGAGACAAACAGAATCATAGAATCACTAGGTTGGAATAGACCTCTAAGATCATGAAGTCCAACCGTTGACCTAATACCACCACGCCCACTAAACCATGTCTACAAGCACTACACCAACACGCTTTTCGAACACCTCCAGGGATGGTGACTCCACCACTTCCCTGGGCAGCCTGTTCCAATGTTTGACTACTCTTTCAGTAAAGAAATTTTTCCTAATGTCCAACCTAAATCTCCCCTGGCACAACTTGAGGCCATTTCCTCTTGTCCTATCGCTTGTTACTTGGGTGAAGAGACCGACACCCACCTCACTACAACCTCCTTTCAGGTAGCTGTAGTGTTGAAATAGTGTTGAATCTTTTGCTGGGAAGGACCACGTGCACTACAGAAACACAGCTCAGGGATTCTGATCTCTCAGAAGAGAGATGCTCCATTTAATCCCAGATAGCGCCATGTCCCTAGAAAACAAGATGCAAAAAAGACTTCTGCCCCAGAGTCCAACCTCTTGTTACCATAAGCAGCCTATCCAAAAGAGACAGACTCAAAGCAAGAGAAAGGATGATGCTCCAGCGCTTCTGTCTGTGACAGCACTGTGCCATTACTGCATGCCACAGTGCATTATACAATTCCAAAAGGCAGAGCAGTTGGTGGCCAGCAATTCTTACAGAGAAACAAGTCAGCATCCCCAGCTCTGCCCTTTATCCCCGAGCAGCAGCTCCCAAAGCCTCCAGTCTGACCACAGTCCCCAGACACCAGAGACCTGCCAGGTGGCAGGGTATCCAGCTGACCTGGATGCCAGGAAATGCCCTGGCACATTGTTGCAGCTGAGGGGGAGCCCCAGTTCCATCCAGCTGCACATGCGCAAAGCGTGGCTCTACACGTGCCTTATCAAGGCTGCGAGGACAACCGCTCTGGAATAGCGGTTCTCAGCTTGGCTATAGCCGAGAATTCACAACGGTAAAGCAAACTCCAGTGACCCTGTTTTAGCTAGGAAATAAAACCACCACGTTCTCCTGAGATGACTGTACCTTTTCTCACTGTTCTAGGTCTTTAGTCATTACTGTTACTGAGCACTAGATTACTATTTATTTGCTTTCTGTCACTGCTTTTGCCTACCATTCATCCTGTAAACATTCACACCTCCAGGCCTGTAAGGCCTGGCAAACCAAGTTCCTTGCTCAGCAGACACCTCTCCTTCCTTGAATCTTCTCCTTCCTTTGGTTTCAGGAGCCTTCAGGCTTCCACAGCTACTCTGACCCTCAAATCTACAATGCAGGGTTTTAATACCCCCAGGGTTCTTCCTGCTTCCATCGGTTTTATTCTCACATGCTTGCCTTATTTTTGTATCCTTTCCTGTCAGTTCTGGACAGACTTTTAGGTTTTTCTAGACCAGGGGGAAGAGATGGGAAAGGCATTTTTACCTGTTAGGGTTGCATCCAGTTGTTCCAGTCCCTAGTTCGTGCATGTTTGAGACTCCAATAATGATAGCCCCAGCCTCTCGCAGCTTCTTGGCCACAGTAGCATCTTCTTTTTCAGGCTCTGTCCCAAGATACACTGTTCCCACTCGGTGATGGTAAGGCACCTTGGCAAGAAGGCACCTTATTATTCACCCTAAAACACTGGCAAGGTAGACAGGCACATGTACGCTTCTACTCCACAGCAGATCCCAGATAATAGGACCCACAGAGGTAAGCGAGAGCTAGGAAGCTTCACTCTTCAACTTGTTCCGTGTCGGTTTCTGTTAGGAGGGACACTTAACCCTTCAATATTTTGTCCTTCTCCCATGCAGACTTGTCCTTTTAATAACATGATACAGAAGAGCAGAAACATGTAAATTGCTATGCCCAGAGGCTGCAGAACAGTCACCTTGACCCCACAGCACACAGGAGCTCTATTTTCCATTTTTCTATAGACAGAGCTGCAGCATTTCAGATCTGCAGTGCTTTGAAGCAAGGCACCAAGATGAGATGCGTGCCAAAATACCAGATGGACTCATTCTCAGGATATGCTAAGTACTCTTCACTTCAAGGCAGCAATACTTAAACAGGACTCCCACCCCATGGGTAGGTCTCTGCAGAGCCTATGACAGCTTGATGGCACTGCCAAGAGTATTTCATGGTAACTGTCATTAGGCCACAGGCAAAACTCCTTGTGAGTGGGGATTTTCAAAGTAACTTGCATATATTTCTGACACATGTCCTTTAAGGTAAGGACAGAGGGATGCTCTGCCAGTGGAGCAGAGGCTGTGCCTGAGAAATACAGTTACATCCACTGCTACAGATGCTTTTGTACAGTCTCAATTCATCTTAAGAGAGACTGTTTCCCACTGCCACCCTCTACTCCCCAGGGATTAAAGAGATCAGTACAAGATATGGAACACATCTGCTGTACCCAAGATCTGTCTTCACCTGGCAAAACTTGTTAATCCTACTCGTTACAAACCCGCAATACTACCCCTAATTACAAACATATTCTCAGGCTTCTGCCAAGGAGTTGGCCTTAAAACCCTGTTGCAGTGAGTTGTCCAGCTTGGCAACCTGCAGCATGAACTGACAGCTAGACAAGGAAACTCACCACTTTGAACTCTTCTTTCAGACACACTGGGATGCCATCCAGATAAGACAGGGTACATTTATTCCTGTAACGAGCAGTGGAGGCCTCAGCCATCTGCACAGAGAAAAAAAAAAAGTGTATGTTATATATATTTAGATGAGCTGAAGGTCAGCCATACCAAAAATGGTACTCTCGGGCTAGTACTAAGCCAAACTATAAAATTCTCTTTCTTCTTCCACCATATGCTGATGGGAAGCTACCACTTGGAAACACCTATGCTAACAGATGCCACATAAGCATAGAAGTCCCATTTTAAACATAGTTGTCCAGCAGGAAACAGATTGCTTTAATCCTACCTCTCTTTGCAGGAAGGAAAGAAAACTTGTTTGTAGTCCTCTACAGAAGGAAGGAGGAAAACTGTACATATTTTCCTGTGCAATATATCAGTATAAGAGCCTCTGCCTGTTCTAATGGATGCTACTGCTCTTGGGGTGGCAGAGGCCCCTTTCATACCAGAGGCAGACATTACCAGCATTATTTGCTCCTGGTCCCATTGCACTACCGCTCTGAGTGGGGGCGTGGATTTGTCGCAGTCCTCCAGCATGGCAATGATGTTCTTTGCTACCTGAGATGGCGTCAGCTTCCCACTCCTACAGGACAGGAGAAGTTGGGACCTTGTTACAAGACTCCTGCACCACACCCACCCACAGGGTTTGTCTCTCATGTAGCAAGATGGCAGCTGTCACAGCTGCAAGCAAGAACCAGATAAGAATCTGTGTGCAGTGATGACTTCAACACAGTTGACACCATCAGGACAGGAGACTCCCTTCCTTAAGGGGAGAATTTGCCTACACAACATGCCCCTAACCCTTACAGTAGGGGCAGGAGCTAGGAGAGTTACCCAGATATTCCTGAACCACAAGATAAACAAGGAAGGACAGCCAAGAGCTTTATGGGGAGTTCTCAAGCTCCTGAAAGCCTGAGGCTACAAAACTCCCAGTATCACGAACAAAGACCAAGAGGCCAGCCGCCTTCATACAGGCCTCCCATAACAGAGAAGCGGCTCCCAGCAGCACTACCATAACCCACCTTTAACAGACAGGCCTTCCCTCCCTCCTGGCAAAAGGCTACGTTACACCACCGACACACCTGTCTTTGGCTGACACAAAAGCCTCAGTCAAGATGTACCTATAACGTCAGACTGCAGTGGCAGCCTTTTGCTCCAAGGCGACAGCCTGCTGGCAGAGGTGGCCCTTGAGGAACAAGTGCCAGGCACGCAAGAGGATTTATCTGAGCGCTCCACACCTGGCACGTGTCCCAGAGGAAACCAGGAGTTACCGAGCAGCTGACAGCTTGCAGCACCTCAGTCAGGAATGTGCTTCCAGCTCTTTCCGAGCTGGACATGTTTACTGGGTTAAAGAAGGCAAACTGCTCACAGGAGCACAAGCAGCTGGGGAACCAAAGGATTCTTCAGAGACCCACAGCATGTGCAACTCGTATCATCCAGATGAACCTTTCTCTCCCCCTCACTCACATGTCTGGGCAAATAAGGTATGTCAAAATCTCTCCCAGAGAAGACTGACAATAAGCCAAAGAAAACAGCACTTAAATATCCTTGCAGGGCTTGTAAAAGTTGTGCCAGCTCTCCCAGTTGGCTTTACTTCATTATTCTATTACACGAAAAGGACTGCAAAGGGCGATGCTAAATAGTGGTACCTCAAGGACAATCCTAACAAAGAGATGCCTGAGAGCTTGTGGAAAAGTAATAGCCAATAGCAGGGGAATGCACGAGACAGGCTGTTTCCAGACCATAATTTCACCTACCGGTAGCAGTCCAGATAGTCTTTGATCCCTTTGAAGCTAAACCCATTGCTAGCAGAATCAGACCTGCAAAGAAAGGATTAAGAGGGCCACTGTGAACCACCAAAGCCACCTCTGCTTAGACCTGTAGGCTTCAGCATCACAGTCCAATGAGGTCTGGGCATCACTCACTCACAGTAAACCTGCTGGTCACCGTTTGGACCGCTAGCCTGGCTCACACTCAGTCAGGCTCCTTGCACACATGCCAGACACCAGGTACACTAAGGGTGCCCCAGAAATAAGGGGTCATTCTTGCTGACATGTTCTAGTTGCTTCATATTTCTACTCCAACACAGCAGTCACTAAACTGTTCAAAATTTACTCTAGGTTTACATTTGCTACTCACGACTGCAACATTACAGAATAGCTAGTATATACTGGTAAACCTGCTCCCAGGATCTCTGTCATAAGCTCGATCCAGAGATGGCCAGCAGCACAGTGTGTGGTGCAGGAGGGGGAAAAGGCACTATACAGCACACACAAGGGTACATCAGCAGACTGCTTAAAAACTAAGTCGATGGCTCTAGCACGTAAGAAGTAGACCATTTCTCATCACATCAGGATGAATGTAAGATCAGCTGAAGAGCTAGCTACAATTACTACTCCTGTGATGTCTCCATATCATCACCCAAACCAGAAGCCACATCCTGAATAGCACAGCGTACAGCACCATAATGTGCTACAAAGGGAAGAGGTAAAGCTCCAGCAACATGCCCTGTGACACTCAATATATCACTGGCGGAGCTGGGGATGCAATAACCAGAAGGCTGCACTCACTCCGATCAATGCCTGCAGGAAATACACCCCTCCCTCTAAAGTGAAGGAGCTGAAAGTTTTTCCTTGCTCTAGCTTAAGAACTCAAGCAGGCAGCAAGCTTAGTCATGCTAAAAGCTGAGATACATACAGAGAACCCACTCTCTGAGATACCAGTGAAGTGCAGCTCAGACATTTTCAGTGACTACTGGACAGGCCCACAACTAAGAACCAAAACCAGATGGGATGAGCATTCATAGCAGCCCAGCTGCTACCACCTCAGTAGCAGACCTCAGGGAGATACATGAGCCTGTGTAATGTTTCGCCTGGAATCTAGTGGGATTTAATCAAGTACAGGTTGCAATCAAGAAGCTGAACAGGCTTTTATCCAAGCAACCTAACTAACAAAGCCTAATTTCTTGTGGATCGTTTTCTTTATAACATGTGGTCCTTCTTTCCCCCAAGCAACCCCTTTGTTCTCTTTGAGATTCCTTGCAGGCAAGGAGCAGCGCACCTGCAAACTCACTTAAAGGGATGCATGCGCTAGCTAGCCAACCACGAAGCGTATCTGCTCTAATAGTGCAACCAGAGCCCTGACAAGGGCAGAATTTGGTCTCTCCCCAATAAGCAGACTCCCTGAAGCTTGTAGCAACTTCACATCACTTGTTACTGCCAGTGATTTATAAGTTACAAAAGGAAAGATGACTGACAGCACTATTTGTTTTGTAAAGTAGCTGGGTGTGGAAAAAGATTTTCATCCAGATTACTGTCAACAACAGCTTCCCACTAATATAATAGTGCCAACAAGTATGTTCTTCCACTCCACTCTAACGCATCACATACTGACCTTGCATCTATCAGCTGCTCGATAATATCCGAAGTGCTTTTAGCCTCAGACTTGTCTTCTGTAACCTCCGCAGCAACCTCCGGGATAAACGTGGGATCTTCGTGAATGTCAAGCGAACGCATGAGCGAGAAGTTATTCAGCCTGGAGGAGAGAGAGTCACTGCTAGCGTTTGCAAGCTCTACCATGACTGATCTTTCAGACTGTTCAGAGGGAACCTTACCCCAGAACATCTTGTCTTAGCAGTCTGTTCTCAAAGCTGAGAGTTGCAACAGTTATGAGAGAATCTGTCACACCTTTCCTAAAGGCAGCATCAAATCTATTCTGCTTGCTTAACAAAGCCTCCTGACATAAGGCCGGCCAGCCTCTGTAAACCCAAGCTGGGAAAGAAATGCTGGAAGTTTTTGATTCACTTTAATTAGACATATCACCCATAGACCAATAAAGACTGGAACGGAGAGGAAAAGAAAAAGAGAAAATAGTGTAAGCCATACATTCAAGTACTAATCCTGCTAAAACAAGCACCTCTTCAGACTTTTCCATTATCTGCTTCGATACAGTTCATTTGCAACCAAATACAAGAGGGATTGCAGCACAAGTCCAGGGCTTGGAACATATAAAGCAAGGAAATCAAGACCCTGTGGTAGACGTCAAGGAATGATCTCCTACGAAACATCAGTGACTTTTGTATGGGTTTGATTCACTCAAGAATGCCCACACTCCAAGTAAAAATGCAGGGGTACCAGTTGTGTGTAACACATCTCTCAGTGTCCTGGGATCTGCACAAACGACCCATCAAATGTCAGGCAAACTATGCAAGCCAAGCGCAAGCCTGAGGTTCCTGACAGCGCTTACCCGTGTGGCTCTTAGTGCAATGTACATTTGAAAGCACAGTTTCCAGTGTGAGAGAAGGAGAAAAGGCCAACCTAAAATAGCGAGTATCTCTAAAAAGAACATATTAAAACCTCTGAACTTCGTATCCGGCCTCATTTCCCCCCTACGACTATTCTTTTACCACTACTGATTATAAACATAGCAGATGTGCACATCCACAAGCTTTGAAAGAAAGACTGCTCTTTAGCAAAAAACCAGAAAGGCAAAGAGGCAAGCTGGTGAATTCGGTTTCTATACACCTGCCCGAGTGTGGAAAAAAGGTTAATTTCTTCTGACAGAGACACACTCAAACCAGAGTAGTTAAAAAAAAAAAAATCTAGCAAACCAAATCTGTGAAATAATCTTGCTCCCTCTCCAATCAAGTTATGCAGCTTCCCTCTTAGAAAAGCTCATTTCAGATAATGGTGTGCAATGCAAAAAAAAAAACAAACAAACAAACTTGGACAGCGAGAAAACTCCCCACGCTTACCTTATTAAGAATGGCAGTATGCAGATCTGCCCAAAAGCCTAGAAGAAAGTAAGCAGAAACAGTGGTTTGCAAGTAACTTTGACCTGAACACCTTCCTCACTAGACAAGGAATGCTGAATGGGCTCACAATTGCTGCAGTCTCAGAGCACCCTAGAGAGCATACAATGCCATGTGGTAAAAAACCAGCACAAATACTTGTATTTCAGGCCACAAAATTGGTCCAAAATGCTTTCCTCTCATATAATTATAGAAAAGGTACTCTTCTGGCTCTCCTGCCTTTGTCTTTCCCTGACTAGGCCCAGAAAGCTTGCAGTTGCAAGCTGCAACACTGTTAAGTGGCACCTACATAGCTCCCATCTGTTACTTTCTTCATGTTCTGCAGATTATGCAAACATTGGATAAGGTAGAAGTTTATCATGATTTTCTTTATCTCACTTTTAGGATCTTTCCTGTCGCTCAAGCAGCTCCTGCAGTAAACCGAGTCAACATGGAAAAGCAGGAGAAATTGAGACTCCACGGTAGCAGACAGCTGAAAACACTCTTTGAATGCGTTGGTTTCCAGCGTAGCAACACCAGTGGTCCCAAAGAGACCAGCCTTGTTCTAGCCTGTCTTAATAGCTCAACAATGGACTTCAAAAACTTGTTAAGCAATGTACAAATACAGCGCAAGTATGAAGCAAGGCTCACACTCCTAGATCCATGAAGTGATATGTTGCCTCACACATTATGTAAGAATTACAGTCTTTTTTTGAAAACTAATTGCTCCTAACCTACATCTAATCTAAATCTGCACAATCCTGTAGGAGACTGAGAATTCCGTGTGCCCCCCTCCAAGGGGGATGTCAGGAAAGGGAATGAGCCCAGGGCCACGCACCAGAAGGGGCCACAAAGCAAAGGATAAAAAGGTATTCTGGTGGTTATATCCTGGAAGAAAGCCACGCGCAAGGTATTCTCATGAATAATCACACCTTCCACTCCAGGTCCAACCAGCCACCAAGCTCTGCAACAGGTCACGCTGCTGAAACAAGACTTTCGTGCCTAACCTTGACACTAGCTCAAAAGCAAAGGCCAAGCAGCAGCAACAAAATCCACCTGCTTTCGGCAGACGATGCCGTATGGTGCTGGCTGCCGAGGTGATGCAGGCTCTTCTCCCCCCAGCACCCTGCCATACAGCAGTCGTGCCTCCTCCAAAACGACCTCGGGGGGAATCAACCCGCAGGCTCACAGGCACACCAAAGCCCACCCGAGGAAGAGCACTGGGGCCGGGCAGCTGCCTCCAGCGCCTTCCTGAAAACCCCGCTCACAGGGCAGAAGGACCCGAACCCCTTCATGTCTGAGGTGGCGGCTGTATTCTGCGTTTGACCTCAGCTTCGGGCTCTCCCACCCGAACACACTCATGACACCCTCACCCAGAGGCCAGCTCGCTCTCTCCCCCCCGCCCCGCCACGGCATCCCACCTGGGGGAGAGGGGTGAACCCGAAACCATGCACAGTGCCACAACTTTCCTACAATTTCCCTACAAACGCGGGTTTTACCTTCCCACCGGAACCCACTCCTTCCAAAACCCCCGGCAGTCTTGACCTC
Organism: Leptosomus discolor; assembly: GCF_034619465.1. NCBI lineage: Eukaryota > Metazoa > Chordata > Aves > Leptosomiformes > Leptosomidae > Leptosomus > Leptosomus discolor. The sequence continues at coordinate 129,398,771 of NC_141391.1, forward strand.
GTCTGCTTTCCCCCCAGCGACCTCGGGTTTTACTGCCTTGTTTACCCGGCTCCCGCCGCCCCGCCAAGTGCCGGGCCCGGCCGGCCAACCTGCCCCTCGCCCCCACTCACCGTGTTGGCCACATGGACGAAGAGGCGCAGCCCGGAGCCGCACAGCCGCGGGGCCCACTGCGGAGAAGAGGCGAGAGGTGAGCGCCGGGCCCCCGCTCCCCACCGCCGCCGCCCCCCGCCCGCTCCCTCCCCAGCGCTCACGGGGTCCTGCGGAGGGCTGCGGCCCCGCGCCTCCGCCCGGCCCGGCTCCCGGCGGCGCAGCGCGGCCCCGGCGCTGCCCGTGTGCCGCCGCACACAGCACAGGTAGGCGGCGGCCGGCAGCAGCGAGAGGAGCAGCAGCAGAAGCAGCGGCGCCATGACCGTCCTTCCACCGAGCCCGGCGGCGGCTGCGAGCCCTCCCGCTGCTGGGGCGGTGCTCGGGCCTCGCCCCGCCTGCGGGCCGGCCCAGCCCGCCCACCGAGGGCGCCTGCGCCCCGCCGGGAGCTGGGAGGCAGGCGGCGGGAGCAGAGCGGTGACTGTCGGTGCCTAATAGGACAGGCCGAGGGGGTCTCCCGCGCCGCCCGCCATGTCCCGCTTCTTCCAGGCGCTTCGCCGCGCCGCCAGCGCCCGGGCGGGGGGTCCGGGCGTGGAGGAGGCGGACGTTTACCGGTGGGGGCTGACAGGTCAGCGGGCCGCCGCCGGTAGCCGGCCAGGCCCCGGGCTGCCCGGGGGGAAGGGGCGGTGAGGGAGCGGTAACGCGGGTCAGGGCGTCTGTTTGTGTGAGAGGGTGGCGGGAGGCGGCCCTGCGGCTGCCTGGTGCTGTGCAGCTGTAATCGCCCGGGCTCTGTGTTAGCAACCCCCAGGTCTGAAATAAATAAAGGTGTAAATAAAGGAGACTCCCGGGCCTGTAAAAGCGGGCTGCAGCCGCCGCGGAGAGCGGTATGGCTGCAGCGCGAACCTTGCCCCGGCTGCCTCAGCCCCACGCTCCTCCTCGGCTTTGCGGGCGGGTGGAAGGGACAGACAGACAGACAGACAGGGGCTTGGCTCCCCGAGCCCGGCTTTTCCTGCTCCCGCGGCTCAGCACAGCCTCGGGCAGCTCTGTGCTTGGGGAGCAGGTGAACGGGGCAGCGTTCCTCGGCCTCGGAGTGGGTCCGTGTTGAGCGGGAACGCTTTAAAGTGCTTCCCGCTGCCTGGAGCGTAGATGCAGCAGGGGAGCGCCTGGGCTGTCCAGCCTGCTTGTGTGTTTTCCTTAGCTGCGGGGAGCCCATATTTCAATCCCTGTGCTAGTCAGGGTTTCTGTTTCCTGCGGGCTGGTGAGTTACTTCACATGCTCAGCCTGCATGTTTCCACAGGGAGGAGAGAGCAGCAATGGCGCTGTGTTAACACGCAGCGCTTTCGTCCAGCTACAAGGAAGGGTCTTGGGAACTCCAGCTTGGCTTGTTTCTGGGTTGTTTTTTTTTTGATAAATTGTGCCCCATAATAAGGATTGCAATGGTGGGAGTAGCTGCAGTGACCTACGCTTGAGGTCTGTCTTAGCTTAAGTGTAGGAAAGCTGGAAAACGTGTTGTTGAGAAATTATTATTATACAGTAGTAGAGCGTTACAGACGTTTTTGGTAGCCTAAAGTGTATCCCTGGATGTAGTACTTAGATATTTTAAAAGGTGGATGGAGCTGAAAATCAAGCCATCTTTTAGGAATGCAAAGTAGCGGCTTAATTTTCAGATTAGGTTCCTTGTACAGGCCTTTGTAATGACTTGGGGCATTTTCATGTGTACAAGTTCCTGAATATGGTTTAATGTAATGCATTTGCTATAACACTGGTGTCTCTGCTCTTCAGCAGGATAAACCAGCTTCTGCTGAAAACTGGTGTGCTTTTCCTGTAAGGCAGCTATTTGGGAAGGCCTGTTCTGGGCAGGACCTGTTTCTGGTGGCTTCAAGGTGTAACTGTGTATAGAGTGTATTGAATGCCTGTGTAAATGTAAGATTGCTTTTATTCCCAGGCATTAAGCTTCGTCCCTATCAAATAGAAGGTGTAAACTGGCTGGTGCAATGCTACGAAGTCCAGCATGGCTGTATCCTGGGTGATGAGATGGGTCTTGGGAAGACTTGTCAGGTATGTCGTTGTCATCTTCTGGAAAATGATCTTTGCCTAATTTTTTTTATTATCCTCATGTTTCTGCAGAATGAAAAATGACCATAATGATTGATCAGTTAAGCAGTCCTGTCCTGAAGTCCACACTCAAAAGAGAGAGTTTGTTGGGTTTTATTGTTTCTTTCATTCCTTAATCACTTAAAACAAGTGTTAAGTCCTGAGTAACACTTTGAAAAAGGTTTCAGGGTTTTGTAAAACAATGAGTGGTGATTTTATACAGACACCTTAATGCGTAATTCACAGTGTGCAGAGTTGAATCATAGAATCATTAAGGTTGGAAAAGACCTCTAAGATCATTAAGTCCAACCGTCAACCCAACACCACCATGCCCACTAAACCATGTCCTGAAGTGCCACACCAACACGTTTTTTTGAACAGCTCCAGGGATGGTGACTCCACCACTTCCCTGGGCAGGCTGTTCCAGTATTTGATAACCCTTTTGGTGAAGGAATTTTTCCTAATATCCAATCTAAATCTCCCCTGGCACAACTTGAGGTTGTTTCCACTCATCCTATCACTAGTTACTTGGGAAAAGAGACTGACCTCCACCTCACTACAACCTCCTTCCAGGTAATTGTAGAGTGACAAGGTCTCCCCTCAGCCTCCTCTTCTCCTGTTCTCCAGGCCCTTCACCAGCTTCGTTGCCCTTCTCTGGACACCTCAATGCCCTTCTTGTAGTGAGGGGCCCAAAACTGCACACAGCACTCGAGGTGCGGCCTCACCAGTGCTGAGTACAGGGGCACAATCACCTCCCTACTCCTGCTGGCCGCACTATTGCTGATACAGGCCAGGATGCTGTTATCGAAGGCACAATACACAGCCAGTACAAATGATATCGGTTTGATGCACCTGCAGTAAGACAATTTTTGAGTTTGTCAACACATGGATTAAGATTTACAGGTGTAAATTTTTGAGAACTTTTTTTTTTGTGAGTTTTTCAGTGGGTTTCAGTTTTGTTGGAAAATGACTGTGCTTTGGTTCAGCTGGTGGTATTCAATGGGTCTTAAATAACAAACTGGTAGTTTCAGAAAGTGGTCTATGATAGATCTTGTTTTTTGTGAGTGTGGGAGAAAGGTCTTTGGAAAGGGGCTCCAGGTATCAAGGTCACATTTCGGGATCTAAGATTTTTTGTCATTGATGGTGGATCTCATGTCATATTCTATTAGCTCTGCTTTGTGCTAGAGAACCTGTGGGAACTAGCTACAAAGCTCAACAAGGAGACAGTTTATGTAGGTTCAGGATGTTGGGTTGAACCCTTTCCTTGTTATCAAAAAAATTATTTTCCTTGCCTTCTAGACTATTTCTCTACTTCTCTATTTGACCAAAAAAATAACAAACAAAGAGAAATTTCTGATACTTTGTCCTCTGTCCGTTCTGAGCAACTGGAAGGAGGAACTGGAGAGGTAAGTTTCAACAATTGTCTAGCTCATCATATTCTTGCACAGCAAGTTACGAAGATTTTCTTCAGATGTGCTTAGTCCGAAAGTTTTGTTTCTTTCAAAAGGAAAAAAAAAGTAAAAAGGGAAGCTACTAAACCAACAAATCAATGCAAACTGTGTGGTTAATGCATAGGCTTTACAATGCTGTGCTATACATGGAAATTCATCCAACTTACAGTATTGGCTGACTTTCAGACCAAATGCTCCTACTAGCTTCTTGCTTGTTATTGATTTGTAACCCTCCATGCTCAGCATCTCTTAGGCAAAATCTGCTGAAGACAGCCAGGATTCTGTGTGATGAAAGGTAAGACCCAAGTTAAATAGTATCTGTCTTGGCATGCTCACATATGCATGCAAAATACATTACATCTGTGAATGCAGCCCATCTTCGCTGGGGTGCAATGACTGTGCCGATGGCACATTTGCTAGGCCCCGACTATGTACGGTTTTAAGCTGGAGCCCAAAGATTCCTTTTAAGAGGGAAGGCAGAAAGTTGAAGATTAGAACAGAAGTTGATCTATGGGGCTGTCGGGTGATACTGTCTCTCAACATCTGAAATCATCCAGGTTACATTCTGAAGTGAGCTGGCCTGATTTGGATAGGCTTGCAGTTGGAATAGTTGGGGGAAAACGCATCCCTTCGTAGATCGACCATGAACAGCTATCCAGGAGGAACATTTGGCAAATATCAGGGGTGCAGTTAAATGAGGAAGAATTTTATCGTCCAAACTCATCCTCCATGGAACTGGTTTTACCTGCTTTTTGACTAGGAGAATAGATTTTCGAGGACCTGACTTGGACCTGTATGCTGCAGACATTGTTTGCCTTTATTTTAGCATGATTTAGGCCAGTTCTTTGGACCCCCTGGGAAACTGTTCATTCACCTGCTGCTCATGAGCTTTTTTCAGTTCAGAATAGCAGATGGGCCGTGAGGCTGGTTTTCAGTCATCTGCCTTGGATCTGGAGACCTAGGAGAATGCCGTTTATTTGGGGCTTGTCCAAACCAGAACCAGCAGCTGAGGTGCCAGCCTGAGATGCAAGTTAATCAGGAAGGGGTTAGATTGAAAAGCTGAGATCCAGCCACGTCTCACAGGAGGGTGGGGTGTTTGGGTAGGAGGTTCTCATTATCTGTGCAATAGCTATGTTTTGTAATGGGGTCCAGGCTCACAAACACGACAGACTTAGCTCGGCTCGCTGTTTTTGTTCTGTCTTTCTCTTGACAACAGGTTTGCTCCAGGTCTTTCCTTTGTGACATACATAGGCAACAAGGAGGAGCGACCCAAACTGCAGCAGAATCTGAAAGAGCGAGCTCACTTCCATGCGCTCTTGACAACATATGAGGTACGTGATGTCTCTGTCACTGGAAAGGAGGGCTCAAGTTTCTCCTCACTTTTTCCATTCTTCTGTACCAGCCAGCTCATGCCTTGTCCACTGTACTCATCTCTGGCCTTCCTCAGTGATTTTCTACTCTGTAACCCATTTCACCAACTCATCTAAGTTGCTGCAGATTTTGTATCCCTAAGCTAATCTACTTTAATTCCACCTTTACTGTGTAGCTGTATCGTACCTTGAGTAAAGACAACAAGCACATGTCCATCCTTAGATGGTATCTGCATTGTCTTTGTATGGTGCCTTACAGACCTTCAACATTTAATAGAAGCATACATGTGTGTGATGTTTATTAAGATTCTATTAATCAGGCAATGCAGGAACACTTAGAAAGGGTTTGCCTTTTTTGTGCCCTCTTCAACATGCCATCCTTGGACAAAGCTTTCATTCCTGGGCTGTAAAATCGCAGAATCACAAATGGTGAGGTTCCTGTTGCAATTGATAGGACTTTCGGCTGAATCTGATCAGAGCTTTCATGAGAAGGTCCTGTCCTGCTGCAGGTGGAACCAACCAGAAAGAGTTACTTCCTTGGTCACTGCTTTGGACTTTGTATGATCTGGTGCTTTGTTATCTGGAGTGGGAAAAAGCCCTCAGGTGTCAGTTCATGTCAGCACTTTGGTTTTTATTTTAACAGTCTCTTAACAAACACATCAACTTGAAATTAGATGGAAAGCATCTCTCACAGCTCCTTTCCACCACCACCACCCCTCCTTAGATCTCCCTTTTGCTTTCCCTCTCTTCAAGTATTTTACGGTCTTTTCCCGTTGGGAGCTGTGTGACCTGTGCTGACCACTGTGAACCTGAATCTTTTTCCATGTTGCACGAGCAGGAGCGAGTAGCAGTGATAACCCTTTTCCTGAGTGTGATAAATGGAGGTACTCATACTGAAGCAAGTCCAAGAAAGCAACCGACTGTATAGAGATACTCACTTAGCTAGGATTTTTCTTGGTTTCATGATTAAATTCTGTGCTTTTTAAGGATTTCTCTTGAGTGACCTGATTTATCTTCCTCTGAATCTGAAGTTGGGCAAGCAATGCCTATAGTTCAGGATACTATCAGGTCATTGTAATAGCTTGGATTAATCCACTGAAACATATGTTTGGTTAGAGTGGAAAAGATTGTGAAGTTGAAGGCATGTGGTGTTTCTTACTGAGTGAGAAAGATATGAAAAACTTTACAGAGGTGCAGAGCATTTATGACTGTATAAATTTCCATTAGTTCTCTGAGGTTCTACTGCTGGTGTTTTGCCAGACAGGAGTTAAAATGTAGGATCACAGCAGCTTGTGGTTACAATAACTCTCATGTTACTTTCCTCAGGTAGCAAGTGGCTTCATTCCATTCTCCTCCATTCCATCATAGTTTGCAAGTAGACAAAAAGATGTTCTGTTTCTTAACTGATATATTAACTTACATTATAAATTCATTTATTTTTGTTGCAGATTTGTCTGAAAGATGCAGCATTTCTCAAATTGTGAGTCTGATTTTAATTTTTTCAAATTTAATTCTGCATGTCTGTCACCAATTTCTTAAGTATATGTTTGTGTGTGTGTGTGAGATCCCATGCTTGTTTCACAGAAGCCAAGCAACTTCTTTGCTTGTGATTAGAACTTTGCCTTTACCAGCTTTCAGTGAAGAATCTTTAATGTCAGCTAAGATGTACATGAACTTCTCCCAAGGACAGTTTTCAAGCCAGTTACCTCAAAATAATATGATACATAGTGGCTTATAGCAGTACACTAAATATCAGTCCAGAAGATTGATAATCAGAACGGACATCTTTGACGTCTTCAGGTTATAAATGTATTAGATGCAAAATTTGCTGAAATTGCTATGGTGATCACGTGCTAATATCATATCCTGAACTTCATTGCCTCCTGCCACCAGTTAGAACTGTGCAGGGTTTATGGAGCATTATGCTTTCTAGGAAGACTGATTATACAGCTGAAGTTCAGCCTGTAGGAAGTATTGTCATGGCTGTGCAGGATTTTACAGAAGCCTACACTTGAAATGGGGAGGAGTTTTCATATTTTTTAGTAATAGCTCCAATACCCTGCAATAGTGGTAAGTGCTGTGACAACTGCTGGGAGGAGCCAGATAATCATGGATGGCTCAGAATCTTTGTAGGAGCAGAAACCCAGTGGCCCCCACTGACACAATTTTGGATCTCCCAGAACTAGTCAGGCCCACTGTGGGTGCCCTGTTGTCTTTCTGCAAAGCAGCTGCCCTTGGCCGCTGGTTGTGCTGGATGAACACAGGTTGTGGTAGAAGCCAGGCCTTATGAAAGGTAGCCGTGGCCATACTGTCCTTACAGTTTCATATCATGTCCTGCACTGCTGCGTATGATTCTGCTTATTTTGCAGCTTAACGCTGGGATGTAGTACCCAGGGAGAACAAGTAACTAGCCCTAGTATGACAGAAATGTCAGCTCCAGGGCGATTTCCTACTTCTAAGGCTAGCACATAACCTCAAAGCCATGTCATTCAAGGGGTTTTTTGCCCTCTAGTATTCCTTCTTAAAAAAGTGGCTGCTAATCATTTGTACCTTGTCCTGTGTAGGAGCACTTAGAGCACTTCTTAAAAGTGGGTTGGAGTTATCAGCTGTCTCGCCTTACCATCACTCCTTACAAGCAGTGTAACAACACAAATGAGTTGAGCAAGAGCCCTGTTCCAATGTAATGTGGAGAGGTTCAGTTGCTGAGCCTGTAGAATAAGGATAACGACATTTCACTGTCCTGGCAGTGGAGAACCTCTCTTAAATAGCAAAGAGGGAAATCAAGGGACTCAGAGCTGTGGGGAGAATGTGGGTCCCTGTGACTCCAGCCCTTGTATTCCACCGGAGAGAGAAGTGTGTAGGTAAGAAAAGCTGTAGGGTCATGCGTTCCCTCGCCTGCCTGCCCATCAGCCAGACTTGACTGTGTGGACATCACTCTGTGATGTGGGAGTTGAAACCCTAGTGGTACGCAGGCACAGACACTGAGGGCTGAAAAGATCTGGAGTTTGTATTAAGCCTGGTGGATCTACTTGGTCACCAGTGATTCTGCAGCCTACTTGATGAGACACTGCCTACATCTATATTAAGCCCAGAACAAGCTGAAGCTCCTGTCTTGGGTGATTTGCAAAAGGCTTGTAGTCACTCCGCGATTGCTACCTGGTAATAGTTGTTCAGTTTTTGTATAGGTGCAAGGGCCTAGTTTCACATGCGTCTTGTTCCAAATTGTAGAGCTCCTTGGACGTTTGACTAACTTGTGCTTATGTCATTTTGCCCATAAAAATGGGGGTGGAGATAGAAGCCACAGATTCAAATGAATTTACTTAGTTTTGATTTCAGAAAAACTCATCCAGGCTATAGTTGAGAAACTGCACTGGCTCTTGAAGACCAGTACTTGTGAATTCCCCCCACTCTGCTTGTGATGTTTGCTTGTGGTTCGTGGGGCAGGACCATCTCAAGGTCACCCAAGCAGAGCCACCACTTATTTCAGTCTTTTTGTACTGACGGGAATGAATTGTCTGCCCCTAACTGAACATGCTCTTTTTTCAGCTTTAACTGGGCTGCCTTGGTTGTAGATGAAGCTCACCGACTGAAAAATCAAAGTTCTCTGCTTTACAAGACACTTTCTGAGGTAAAATAACTCATCCATCTTTTACTGTCTAAAGCCTTTTTTCTCTTCAGTATAGCATACAGATTCTCTGCTCCTCTGAGTGTTTATTAATCTCTGGGCCACAACCAGTTGCCATCAGAGTTGGTGAGCAGATTCCTGCATTTAGTGGCAGACAGATAAAGGCCTATCTTGTTGGCTTTGCATGGAGGCGAGCAGTATTTGGAGCTCACCTCTCATTCCAGCTCATGTTTGGGCTTGACACGTTGGAGGAATTTGAGACACTGAAAAATGTAAAGCAGCCAGACATAGTGCTGAACCACAGCTGTGCTACTGAAGTGGTAGGAGTCTGCCTGACCTAAGACAATATAAAGTGACAAGAGGCTATCTCCAGCTCTGGGAGGATGAAGGAACCCTTGCCTAGTTCGTGGGACCTCAAGTCACGAACTGTTGACTTCCATTGTCCCATTTAATGGAGCCCCCCTTTTTTATTGAAATTAGTAGAATTGTTCCAGGTTCCAAAGTACAACGAATGCCTGAATGAAGTCTACACTTCTTGTCATGGCAGTGAAACATGGGCATTAGGTCTGGGTTGCCATCAGCAACAATGAACTACATTACCTTGAAAAAAAAGTTTTCAAAAAATCTTCTGAACATATTGCCCATGATGTCTGTATTTCAGGAGCTTTGATGGTAGTCACAGAGAAATAGGTGTTATTTACCTTAGCTCTCCTCCTAATGTATTTTCTATTACCTAACTTGAGAGAAGACTTGTATTTTTTCAAAGGTAATCATATTCCCCAAGTCTCTTTATAAGGATTACTGTAAGCAGCTTCAACCAGGTAATGTTGCTGTGCGGGTCAGTTAGCCAGCAAATAGAAATAGTCTTTTGCAGTTTCATTTCACTGTCCTATTCTGACAGCATTTTCCAGTCGTCTCTCATTACCTAACACTGAGTATGCAGTACTGGACCCTAGAGTGCATGGATCTGAGAATTTTCATGGTGTTGGTTTTGCACTTTGTTCTTATTTTGCTTACACTCTCTTCTTGGCATTCACGCCAGCCTAGTCAGTTTGATGGAGCTGTTTGATGGAGCAGTGAAGCTGGTGAAGGATCTAGAGAACAATTTTATGAGTAGCAGGTGAGGGAACTGGGGCTGTTTAGTCTGGAGGAGGCTGAGGGGAGACCCTACCGCTCTCTACAGCAACCTGAAAGGAGGTTGTAGCAGGGTGGGGGTCAATCTCTTCTCCCGAATAACAAGTGATAGGATGAGAGGAAATGGCCTCAAGTTGCGCCAGGGGAGGTTTATATTAGACATTAGGAAAAATTCCTTCACCAAAAGGATTGTCGAGCACTGGAACAGGCTGCCCAGGGAAGTAAGTGGTGGAGTCACCATCCCTGGAAGTATTTAAAAGACCTGTAGATGTGGTGCTCAGTGACATGGTTTAGTGGTGGACTTGGCAGTGCTAGGTTAATGGTTGGACTCGATGATCTTGAAGGTCATTTCCAACCTAAACAATTCTATGATTCTACGACTGTCACACCATACCTTATGTTGGATGGTTTTGGCAGACATTTGCAGCATTCTGCGGACATTTCTGTGCCACCTGTCATCTTTAAGTTAAGCTTAGGAGTGGGTGGAGTTGTTATTAAGTAGCTGTACATTACAGATACTTTCTCCTAATAATTTTGTTTTGTTGCTGGTTCTTTCAGTTCTCAGTAGGTTTCATCCTGCTACTCACAGGCACTCCAATCCAGAACAGCCTCCAGGAACTGTACTCCTTACTCAGCCTTATTGAGCCTGACATCTTCCCTAGGGAAGAAGTGAAAGAGTTTGTTGATTATTACCAAGGAATTGAAAAGGAGAGTGAGCCAGGTCAGTAATAAGCAATGTTGTACTTGGATCAGAAGCAGTGACTAAGAAGCAGATGTGTTGTGTCCCCTTTATTTCCTTTTTTTTTTTTTTAATGCTGACTAGCTTTAAAACAAAGCCACTAAAAGTAATGACCCTTGTATTTAATGCAGTAATCTCCTCTTTTTTTTTTTTTTTTTTTTTTTTCCTCTCCTGCCTCTACATAGCCAAAGAATTGCACAATCTTCTGCAGCCATTTTTGCTTCGAAGAGTCAAGTCTGAGGTGGCTGCAGAGCTGCCAAAGAAGGTGGAAGTGGTTCTGTACCATGGAATGTCAGCTCTGCAAAGGAAGTACTACAAGGCCATTTTGACAAAAGATTTAGGTAACTGAGGGGTTTGAACCCTGTCAGCTAATTTTAAAACCAAAATTGATTCTTTTTGTAAATCTGTGCTCTGTTGTAGAGAAGGAGAAGATACTTTGACCTGCAGAATATACCTAGAATGAACGTGCCAAATTCAGTGCTTTGGGTTGCTTGATTTGTGGTTTTAGCTTGTGATAAAATAAGAGGCATATGAATCAAGAGCTGTGCTTTTGCAGAGCTGGGGAGGGTCAGCTTCAGGACTCTACTTTGGGCCAGCCTGTAATTAAAAGCATTTATCACCAGGTAAGCCTGCTCCTGTCCCATGGTTTTGTGTTCAGACAAAAGGGTGGTACGAGACATCTTGGATCTGTGGATCGCTACAAATTTTCCAATAGTAGTACAGATGCCATACAGGAAATTTGAATGTACTGGATGTAGATACAAGTTTCTTAGGAAACCACGGGGCCGTATAGACAATGCAGCAACAGACTCTTACCGTAATAGCTCGCTCCTTGTTACTTCACATGTGAACTAACTGTAACAAAGCATCTTGAGTTATGAGGGAGCAAGTATTTGCTTCTCTCTGAATTCCTCCTCTTCCATCTATGCATACCACATCATATGGCTTGCCAGTGCTTATGTGTTGTAGGGAAAGTAAAACTGGGGGGATGGAAACGCTTTGTTCTTTGAGGGGTAGTGCCTGGTGCATCAAGGAGCCAATGGCACTTTGCATGCATGTCACCAGGCAGGCTGAACCTCCTTCTTCTAAAGTCAGCATGTGTGCACTTATCTTCTTTTGCTCCTCACAAAAATACAACTTTTCTTGACTTCCTGATTGCCCAGTAGATCTTGACCCTGCTGTATTACTTTTTTTGTTGGAAAATACAAATGAACTGCACCAAATTTCTTTCACTATTTTTGACAATTTCTAGGTCTATAATTCACTCTTAGGAAAATGATGGTGACCCTTTCCAGGGAGTCCAGAAAATTTCAAAAAGTTGTCCAAAAAATGTGAGGGAAATTCTCTTTGGTCCATGAAAACAGATGTGTTAGTCTTGAGATAGAAATTGAAATGCAGATGTGATATGCAGAGAAAGAGACTCCAGTGCTGAAGCACTTCAGAGCAGTGCTCTACGCCCAGACATTCCCAGTCACACTCATTGATGGAGCATGGGCTTTCCTGATCTCGGATACTTTTCTGTGCTTTTTGTTCCAGATGCATTTGAAAGTGAAACAGGAAGAAAGGTTACACTTCAGAATGTCTTAATTCAGCTTCGGAAGTGTGTTGCGCACCCGTACCTCTTCAATGGTAAGAAAGAACTCCTCTCTCTTGAAATAAAAATGGGTTTCTTGATTTACACAATGGTTTTCTATTATTGCTTGGCAGCGTAATACTTAGAAGCAGCAAGTATTAGACAGTGTTGTACTTGAATCAGAACCAGCTGTGAGTTTGTGACCAGTTCCAACATATGACAGCTCATCAGTAATTAGAATAAAGTAGGGGGCTGTGTGAAGTCTGAGTTTCTTACTGCAGCTTTCTGCTTGTTTTCTCATCAGTGCCTCTACTCTTACCTAAACAATGAAATCACAATGCTTTGTGAACTACGAAGGGTGTTCTTTAGAGATGGAGAAGGACCATCACTTTTTGAGCAAGCATTGTGGGAGTCTGCTTGGCAATAAGTTAACAGTGCAGACACACTGAGGTTGACCACTGAGTTGTTACTTGCATAGTATTAGGTCTGCTTCTGAAACTCCTTTCTGTTCCAGGTGTTGAGCCAGAACCCTTTGAGATTGGAGACCATATTGTGGAAGCCAGTGGCAAGCTGTGTTTGTTGGACAAACTCCTTTCGTTCTTGTATGCTGGGTATGTCATGTTGGGGTGAGAAAGATAGGGTGGGATTCACACAGGGAGAAGAGGTAAAGTAGGAAGTCAAACTACCTTATTTAGCCGTAGATTGAGCAGGTTACTCATCACAACGCAAGCACTGCCCTATTTATTGCACGTTATTGACTACCTGAAAGAAGTCATTTCAGTATAAGAAGCTGCATGAGAGATGGTAGAGTAACCTCAAAGATTTTTGTAGCTTCCCTTTAAACACTTCTCAAAACACTTAGTTAGCTCTCTCACCTGTTCTCATATCTGCCATATTTGGCAACCTGGGAGAGTAACCATCTGACATGGTATTCAGCGTATCTGGTTAGACTATGGGTTTCCTGAGAGTAGTTTCCAGTGCATCAGTTGAGTTCCTTTGTGCTACTGTGCGTGTGTTAGCCTGTTAGGAGGCAGAATGCATAGCAAATGTGAAAAAGAAATTCGATTTGACCAAAAGCCAAGAATAAGCTGAAACTTCTGAATGGCATTCAGAACTCCTGGTGCTGGGCTGTGGTGACTTCAGAATCTACAACCCAAGGACCTTGACTATTTACCTCCAGCTCTCAGATAGGAGGCAAATAAAACTGGTTTACGTTCTTGTGCAGTTGGTGAAAGGGTGCCTCCTGCATGACACAAATTCTACCTTCTTTCTTAATTGGGCTGCGATTTCCCTTTGACTACATCCAAAGGACAGGGCTGCAACAGACCTTGGGGAAGTTCTGATGTGATTGTGGAGGACTTTGTCCTGCTGTATAACACCTTGTGAGTGGATACCCTTGAATGTCTTTGCCACAGGACCAGCCCTGTGCAAATTCTGGACTTGAAAACGCCTATGTTCTCCCTACAGTGAAGTCTGATTTAAACAGAGCACTGAGGCCTAGAGCTGGCAGGGAGGAGAGTTGAGTTCTCACTTATACACCATTGTAGGCGTTTTGATCTGGAGAGAAGGAAATGCTCTACTGTCACAGAGATGCTGATATTACATTTTCCCAGCGTTGAAGATGCTTTGTAGTGTGTGATTTGAGAGCAGTCTGGTGTGGCAGGTCATGTGGCGAGGAAGACCTCATGATGCTAGCTTGAAGCTGAGGATCCTTTTAGACAGGCTCCTTTGGATCCTCACCAGGCTGCGTCCAGCCAGCAGCAGAGCTGTGCCAGACCCTTGTTACGCCTCTGTGACTCCAGACTCTAGACATGGCAACTGATGATGGCATTTGAGGCTGACTGGTTGCATCTGGATGTGAGGCTGAAAATGTGGTGAGGGAATGGGACATGACTCTGAGGCTTAGTGTACAGAGGTGATGAGGCCTTGCTATGTAACAGTGACTGGTTAAGCTACTGTAACCCCTCTACCACTCTGTGAAATGCTGTCACAGTATGTTGAGCTCATGGTGTCTCACATTCTTTTTCCAGTGGCCACCGCGTCTTGCTCTTTTCTCAGATGACTCAACTGCTTGATATCCTGCAAGACTACATGGACTATAGAGGTATGTTCTACACGCTTTGGCAGCAGAGGGCGTAACCTAATGATCTCTGCCATATATTGTTCCTCTGATTTTGAGGAACATTTTCCTCAAACATTTTCCATCCTCAGATCTGCCTGGGATGGAAAAGGGACTGTGATGAGGATTTATTGCTCCTTAGTAGATAGAAACCATATTTTTGCAGTAGTGCTGTGAGTTGGAGGGTCTTGAGTTCAGCTCTTTGCTGTGTTACCACCTGCCTGAAATGAGCTGGCACTTAAATGTTGTTCTTCAAAGTAGTTTCTGCTTTGGTTCCTTGATGAAATGGAGCTAACAGATGGCATGGTAGCAATGTTTCATTATATACCTGTGTTCAATTATGTTCCTGAGTCCTGAAGTAATTGCACTGAAGGCAGTAGGCTTGCTCTAGGTTCAGTTTGTCCAGCATAAAATGCAAATTGGGCCACATTCATACCAGGAAATTAATTTTTGATTAAAACAGTTGTTGGCAGTGGGGCCCCAACATATCTGCGAGGGCAGGTTGGATCAGACTATTTTTGGCAAGGTTACCAAACTGTTCTTGGGACATTTTCTTTTGTTTCTATCCACGTGGCTCCATGCCTACTTAGGATTTCCCATGAAAGAGGCTTTTGTTTGGTGTTTATGGTTTTGGACAACTAATAATGCAGGATAAAGCCAAATGTACAGCCATATCCCGTACTGCTTGCTCACAGGAAAGCACACACTGAAGGCCATGGGAGTTTTTGTAAGGAGGATCCAATGGTTGTTGGCCTGTTTTGTGGGGCCAACAGCCAGCACAGCATAGTCTGAAATGGGACTGTATGCTAACGTTCTTTTATTTTGGCTCTGAATTTTCCTGTTGTGTTTCCAAGCAGCAAATTAAATGCTGAGAGTCTCTCCTTCAGACTCAGCAAAATTACCTACTTCAGTTTATGTGAGGTTTAACCGGGAAAGAATGAAGGACTTGAAGGCAATAAAATGAGAATCAAAGCAGGAGGATTTGGAATAAAAAGATTCAGGACAGCAGTGAGACAATAGAGAATGAGGTAGGAGGGTGAAAGCATAGACAGAATTTCAGAAACATATGTGTTGCTTGTTTGAAAAGGCTACAGCTACGAGCGGCTGGATGGTTCTGTTCGGGGTGAAGAGAGACACCTTGCCATTAAGAACTTTGGTCAACAGCCCATCTTTATCTTCCTGCTGAGCACCAGAGCAGGTAAGTAAGGAAAGGAGAGACAAACAACCTATCCTGCTTCTGTGCTCTTCTTTTGCTCTCTCTGGCAAGATTTCAGGGAGTTCTATTCATGTGGGGGATTTTTGAGGGAGACAAGACACATCCTGAATTTGGGTCTTTCAGCTAGGACATCTGGTTTGTGTGCTTTCCTTTTGGCAGCTGATGCCAAGATACTTTTTATATTGCAGCCACTTGAGTTACCTTTTTTATTCCAAGTCCCATAATGCCTGTCCCTGTGCCAGGTTGAGCTTAAGGAATCTCACTAGCGTCTTATTTCTGCAAGCACCAGACTTCAGGCGGGAGCAAGACTTCCTTTAAGTAAGCTAGTGGAATTGCTTCTTGAGTTTGCTGAACGTGGACGTGCTCTCTAGCTGGCAGACAGACTCAAAGGAGAGCCTTTACCGTCCTGAGACTGCAAAGAACGCCATGGGACTGCCATCTGTGCTTCTTCCCCTCTTATCTCCTCAGGCAGATCTGTGTCTTCTACACAGTTTCAAACCTCCCTGTCCCTCTATTCAACCAAGTGGAGAGGCAGGCTTGTTTCCGGAGGAGGGATCCACACTGCTTGATCTCAAGCATCAAACTTGAGGGTTTTCCTTTGGGCCAGACTTACCTGGATGAGCCTGGCTTCAGTGATATTGCAGTGCATTGAGGAGAGTATGTAGAGAAACTGAAGAGAAGCGCCTAATGCTAGATGGTAGGAATAAGTGTGTGTCTCACCACAGTGCCTGAACTCTCCCCCTGCCCATGTCAGCCAGACTAAGAGTTGTTTTTTACTGCATGTTGCAATGTCTGGCCAAAGCATCTTGTATTCAGCTGGGAATGGGTCTGCTAACGTATTTCCATCACTGTTATGGACAGAGATTTTTCAAGTGCATGAGTGTCTTCACTTGAAGGGATGTTCTGATTACTGTGAAGAGGTGCTTGGCATGACCTGGAAGAATTGTAAGGCAGCAGGCTCCCCCCTCTTTAACTACAGTATGTAGTCACAATATTGGGTATTAAAAAACCAACCAAACAAAAAGTACCCTGTATTTTTTTCTTTTCATTCCATGAGAGCCCAAGCTCTAACTTCAAAAACTTTAAGTCATGAATATCTAGGCTCTGGTTATTATATAGTTGGGCCTGGTGTTTTCCGCTGTTTCAGCAGTGTACTTACCTGTTGCTTCTGTGCTGCAGCCAAGCCATGACTTGGGTGGTCCCTTGTAGCCTCAGTGAAGCCAGTCCTTGCTGGATTAATCTGCCTGCCAGTGAAAGAATATGTTTGTTCATCGGTCTTGACAACCAGTCCCCCTTGCATTGGTTCACTTGCACCCTATCTTTTTTGACTACGTTGCACAGTACAGCTTGGTTTTGGGCTGTTGCAGAAAGCTGGAAATGGAAGGCTTACCCATCTTTTTAGATCCTTATGAGACTTAGATTTGGCGTTGAGAGGTGGATTGAATTAGATACAGTTGATCAGATGTGACAGAACCTTGCGTAGCGTAAATTCTCCAGCTTCTCTTATTTTCTGCTGGTGATATATTTTGTGACATTCTTCTTTGTTTGTAGGTGGAGTTGGCCTGAACCTGACAGCAGCAGATACAGTTATTTTTACCGATAGTGATTTTAACCCACAAAATGACTTGCAAGCAATAGCACGAGCTCACCGGATTGGGCAGCACAAGTGAGAAATGTTGCTACTTGGGGTTTGGTTGCTGACTCTCTTGGTCTCTCAGTATTGCTTTCCCTATCCATAGGCAATGGAGGGTTAAAGGACAATAGACTGAAGATCAAAGGAGAGCAGAGAGGATTTTATGTCTTCATTTTTCTGTTGCAGCCTCATGCACTGAGGACTGTTATCCTTGTCATGTCTAGGGTGGCAGCCTTGTAGATTTGGAGGAGGAGAGGGAATCTGGGGGTTTGCTTGCACTTTTTGCAGCGAGGATGTCTCCTGTGTCAAGAAGCAATTGTATCAGCATTACATTTCTGATGATTATTTTTGTTGGTTTTGTTCTTGCCTTTTTTTCCCCTATCAAAGGAGTGGGTGAGGGGATGGTGCTCCATGCAAGGAAACAGCTTTAGTGCACCTCAAAAATGGAAAATAATAAGAATTTTCTTAAACTTTTCAAGGCCTGTAAAAATTATCCGCTTGATTGGGCGAGATACAATTGAAGAAATAATCTACCGAAGAGCTGCTTCTAAGCTCCGGCTGACAAATGCCGTTGTAGAAGGGGGTCAGTTTGCTCTGGGAGCACCCAAGCCTCAGGGAGCAGCAGAATTACAGGTAAAATAGACCTATATCATCAATTTGACTTCACTAACATCTTTAGAAATGTCCCAGAGTGTTTCCACATTTATGTCTGATATGAACAACTTGTTTTGGGGGAGATGTGCATTGACGTGACAGCTTTTGCATGTCAGAAACCAAAATGACATCCCAGGTCCAGACAAGATCTGGCATTTGAAGGCAGTTTTTACAATTTTGAGGCATGTCCATTGTTGAAAAAGGGTGTGTTTTCTTGGAGAAGAGGGGAAGGCAGAACCTCCCTATGTTTTACTTGTTTATTTTTAATTATAACAGGTCTAAAGTGGAAGCTGACTCATTGTTTCTAGAACTTATCTGTCTCTGGTGCTTTTCTCTCACTAACAGAGCTGATGATAAGTACTTAGTCAGCTCCTGGTTGCTAGTCTGAAACTCCATCAACCTTCTGTTGACCTCTTGGCAAATATAGTCGCTCAGGAGTAAGGGCATGATTTATAATTCTGACCTGAAAGCTGAGGTTTGTGCTGAGAACTTGGAGTGAAAACCTCAAGCAAAGTGACATTTAGGGAAAGATAGTCCCTGGGTGCAACTAAACCTGGGAGAGGTTTGGAATTAGTGTATGCTTTCCACCACCGCCTCCCTCCCCGCCCCATCAGCCTGTATCTCGGCAATTATAGTTTCCATGGGAGAAGTGGAACTGAGCCCGTAGGAAATTCCATGCTGATATTTTTCTCCCCATGGATTTTTGTGGTATTTAAGCTTTTGTTTTAAAGGAGTTGGGGCAAAAACAAGCCTGGTCTTTCTGACTATGAAGCAAGCAGCTTGAACGCAGTCAGTACAATGCTGATTTGTCATTTAGCCCTGGAAAAAAATGACCCATTCAAGTCTGGATGAGTTATGTTTGAGGGAGATATGTTGCAGGGGCCTGTCCCATCAGGTGTTGGGAGAACTAAGCGTGTTAAAGCATAAGTATTTTGACAGGTAACATTGAGGCTTAGATTTCTCCACTTGTACACTCTTTGCATTTAAGCCTGAGAAGCTCGAGACACTGAGATTAGCACCGAGTTAGGAAATACTAGTACTGAACTTCCCCTTCTCTTTATTAAAGCTGAGTGAAATCCTGAAATTTGGCTTGGATAAATTGCTCTCCTCTGAGGGGAGTACAATACAGGATGTGGAGCTAGAAAACATCCTTGGAGAGACAAAAGGAGGGAAGTGGGTAATGGACGTTGTGCTGCCACACGGAGAAGAGAGTGAAGAGGAGGACACAGAGAGTAAGTTAAGAATCTAAATACCTATGAAATGCTTGACACTTGGGTGCTGGTAGAGAAGGATTTTCAGGCAGGGGTGGCATTTTTCAGGCAATGAGAAGAAAAGTGGACTTGTAATTAAGTGACTTGGATTTTGTTTTTGGCCTAGCCACAGACTGACTTTCTGAGCCTTTATTGGTCTTTTTTTTCTTTTTGTGTCCTTATTTGCCTATTTGTAAGATAATGGTAACAATGCTTGCCCAGTTTTTGTTGCTGGGGGGTTGAATTCCTTCATGTGCTTCAAATATTATGAGACCTTGGATGAAATTAACGAAAAAAGGCCAAATGTTCAAATTGCAGCTGCTGTTTTTTCCCCGCAGAGAGACACTAAGATAGATCTACAGTTTTAGAGTTATAACAGTAACTTAAGGGAAGGCTATATAGCAGGTCTTCTGTATTTGTCCCCAAACAAAAGAGTGTTGGTCATGAAAATCACAAGTTGAAATGACCTTTAAAAATTCCAGAATGTCAGATAAGAAATGCAGAGTCATGGAGTCTAAATAACTAGAACAAACCTACTCTGTCTTCAGTACTCTGCCTTCCAGTCCAGATATCACACAATTGTGGTTAGTTTTTCATAGCCCCATACTACATGAGAATAAAGTCTAAGGCTTCTAGTGTCATGGTGAGAAAGACTGAATTTCTGTTTTGAGTACATAGTAGCACTTAAATATAGACCTGTGACTGAAGCAGAAATACGGCCCTGCAGGTTAGGTATTGTCCGTCCTGCAGCAGTTGCCAGCAACAAGTAATTATTTGCTGAGACTTAGCAAAGAGTGTTATTTTCTGTTGGTAATTTAAAGAGGAGCGGCGGTAGCACACTATGTCATAGTTACTGGGAAAATAGCTCACCTGATGAGCAGTAGCTCTGGGTTGCCAGAGTTCTGTGCTTTTATATTGTTTGGGAGCTCAAAAGAAAAAGTTTACTGTCCATTTAAAAGAGTTGCTGGTAACTAGATAGCACAGCTAAATGAATTTGCTACTGGCAGAGATGGAATGACCAAAGAGAACAGTGATGGAGCCACAACTTAGTATAGTTAATTGACTGAAATAGGAAAAAAGGTTCCTTGCCAGTATAAATGACTTAAATGAAAAGCTTTTGCCTAAGGAAGCAAATCTTGATTCTGTCATTTCTACATGATGCTGACACTGGTCATACAAAAAAATTATGAGAGTGAATATCTTTCTCTGCTGAGAGTAGAACAGTGTTACAGAGAAGCCAAATTTTGTCTGATGTCACTACACTTCAAGGTGTTAGTGGCTTTCAGTTCCTTTTTACGCTTTTTAATTATTTTTTAAAGATCACATGTACGTGTACGAAGGCAAAGATTACTCAAAAGAACCCAGCAGAGAAGACAAAAAAGCATTTGATCAGCTTTTGGATCTTCAGAAAGCCTTGACTGAAGAGACCAGTAAGGAAGGGAGAGCTCTCCGGAACAAAGCAAACGTAAGGCAAAAGACATGGCAGGGCACATGATGCTCTTTCATTTGCTTGTGGAAATCGAGGCTGTCAATTTTCTCTCTTTACTTACGCCTTGCAGAAGGTATGTTAAAAGATTTGGATGTCAATGTAGTAAAGTTGGCTCTTGAGTCTGAGGGCTTGACACTTAAGCAATTCTAATAACAGATCAGAGATATGATGTGCAGGGCCCTAATATAAACTTCGGTCACAAAACTGCATATTATGTGTCAGTGGGGATCTGATGATTAAGACCTGCGGACAAGTGGACAAATGGGAACGAAGTGTAGGTTAAGGTGGTCACCAGACATAGCTTTAAGATGAGCAGTTTGTTTCCGTGATACTTCTTTCTTTCTCCAGGCCCTTCTCACAGGCCTCCGGGAACAGTCAACCAGGAGGAAGCATTTGTTGAGTGAAGAGGAGCTGGAGGCTAGGAGGAAGAAGCGCCAGGAGGCAGCAGCAAAGAGGGCAAGGCTCATGGAGGAAAAGAAGAAGGCAAAAGCAGAGGCAGAACACAAGAAAAAGTATGGTTTGTACTACATCTACTGCTTGTAAGCTGATGTCTGTTACACTGTACTTTAGAAATGTGTCTGACTAATGAAAACAAGTTGTGCTCTCTATCCACTCTGGCAGGTGGGGCTGGGGATGAGGGAAGGAGATGACAAAATGGCTGTAGGCCACCCTCATGACAGGGTTAGCTTCATACATCAGGATGTTTCTGTGTGTGTGCTCAAACTGCGTAACGTAGGGACGTGAAGGTGGAAATATGGCTTGAGCCCCTAGAAAGGGTTCTCTTCCTCTCAATACGCTGCCTGATTTCACATCTAATTTGATTCATAGAGAGTGGCCTGAATAAGAACCCCGTATCTGAATGTACAGTGGCCTTTTGGGAGAAGCTTTCTGAAACGTCACAGTTGGCCTTTATGTATTGGTCTGACATCTGTGACTCTCTGGCATGTGTCCTGTCTCTCCCCTCCTTGTTTCCTGGGTGTTCTTCCTTTTCACCACTCGAAGTAGCTCCTTGCCCTTTATCATATGCTCACTTTTTCCACACCTGCAGTTGCCTTATCACACTGGCACGTGGCTCTTAATATCACAGATAACAATGGTGGTAAACTTTGTTCCGGTCTGAAACAGGGGAGGGGAGCAAAGGGAATGCATGTCTGGGTCTCCGGTGTTTCACTGCAATGATTTAAAACAAGGTCTGTGCCCCCCCCCCCCCCCCCCCCCCCTTTGATTTACATTGAACATCATCTTCTCTTGTTTTGTTTCAGGATGGCCTGGTGGGAGGCAAATCATTACACGTCTACCTGCCTTCCTTCAGAGGAAAGTGACTCTGAGGAAGAGTTTGAGGAGGATGAGGCTGGGCTGAATGTGAGTTTAGATTATGAAGATGCAGACTTGAACTGTATCAAGTATGTCATGGGAGATGTCACCCACCCCAAAGCAGAAGAGGAGGATGCCATCATTGTCCACTGCCTAGGTGAGACTTACAACAACAGGAATGTTGTTGGGTGAGGTGGACAAGGGGGCTGAACTGTCCTGGCTAGCTCAGTAGTTTCTAATTTCCTTCCGGGCTGAAATAATTTGGATTTGAGTCTGACTTACTGTTGAGTAGTGCAGAGGCAGTACAGCCTCTACTCCACCATATATAACCCACACAAGTCCTAGCAAGGTGTATATGGGTCTCTTCATGCCCTCTCTGGATTTATGGGTGAGCCTCTTGAAAGGTGCCTATGTGGCTTGAAATTGTGTCGGTGTCCAAGTGGGCACAGTTCCTCCTGAGAGCAGGGCCTTTTGTTCATCCCATGGAAGCTGTAGGGATTGAACTGAGGTACTGAAAATCGTCTCCCTTACACAGTCAGCAGAGAGAGACAGGCACTTCCAGACACTGAGGTCAGGGTTTTTCTCTCTTGATGCTCACCTCAACACTGACAGTACAGAGGCTCCAAGCTAGTTTCCTCATTTAAGGACCCCTGTTAAGACACTAAAGCTGAAGGAGAGAAATTCAGGTCACAGAGTTCCTTCTGAATCAGTGTTGAAGCTGTTCTCTGACCAGGGCTATAGCAGAATATTATAATCTGCTTTGGCTTATGTTAAACTCGGCACAGAAACTCATGTTAAAAGTGGAAATGCCAAGTAAAAGTAAGAGCCTGCAAATAACAAACGTCTAGCTAGGGGAAGCCCAGCGCACTAATCTGGGGACATACTAGGTGCATGCTCTATGCACCTATATGCAGATATGTGAGGATACCAACAGGTTTATATGCTTGCTGCCATGCTTAGTGCTTGACTGAGCATCCTCGGTGGGCAGGAAGAAGGAATTCTTCCTGCAGAGTTTTTCAGGGAACCGTGACAAGATTGTTTTTCTCAAGAGCTAAGTTTTGTCCTCTAGGGTGGTCCCTTGAGTACTGGTTGACTTCAGTTCATGTGTGGTTCCCATATCTGGTTTTGATAATGATTCGTTGCATTTGCACAGAGTAGGTCCCTTTCCTCCAGGGGTGGTCTTCAACCTCACTTTCTAAAAGGGGTCTAACTTGTCGTTTCATTCTAGATGACTCTGGCCGCTGGGGAAGGGGTGGTTTATTTACAGCTCTGGAGGCTCGTTCTGATCAGCCAAGGAAAATATATGAGATGGCAGGAAAGATGAAAGGTAAGAGAATAAAACATGACCTTAGGCCAAGATACTTGAAAGAGCTTAAATCCCACTGATGTTGCAGGAGTGAAGTGCCTGAGTCCCTTGATACTCGTGTTTTTTCCTCTTTCTCTGGATATGTGCATCCCTAGCTCTGAAGGTAGTAATACAGTGGGTGCTTTGACTTGACTTGTTTGGAGTATGAGAACTCTGCACAGGGGTCAGTCATTCCGATCCATGCTGCAAGTCATAAAAAAAAAAGAAAAAACCAGAACTTGTTCATTATTCACAGAATGTTTTTCACTGTATTAGACAGAGCACTGCATCTTCTGTCAAAGTGCTTTTAAGAAGGATGAAAGCCACCTCAGGCAGTACTCAGTTGAGCCTTTGGTTCCCTCCAAGCCCTAATCTTCTGAGCATGTATTAGCAGTTTTGAGCTACCTGCAGCTGGTGAGGAATGCACATCTTGCTGTAACGTGGACCTTTTGGTTTTTTCATTCCTGATTTGCTGGGAGATACTTTCTTCTTGTTCCAGTGTCTCTCTTTCCATTTGTGGTCTTTAACTGGAATGTGTATGTGTCTGCGTGTCTCAGGGTGGGGGGTTAATGTCTGTCTTGCTTCCCCGAGTAAAGGGTCTGACTCTGCTGAAACCGTCATAAGGAGATAAAGAAAGCCAAGGACAATAATGCGGAGTGTGATAGTGAAATCACTGCTGCATTGACTGCCCATCAGGACTGATTTTTTTGTTGTTGTTCTGTTCTTGTTTTCTGGACAGACCTGGAGTTAGGAAGAACCCTGTTATTCCCCATTGATGATAAAAAATCCAGGAAAAAAGGGCAAGACTTGGTGAGAATAAGCAGCTCCTTTTTGTGTTGCTCTGTCCACATGTTTTGAAGCTGTGTGAAATGAATGTTATGTCTTTTTCCCAATAATAATGGCACTGAATACTGAACATGGCTGAGTTGCAGTTATTAGAAGAAAGGAGATCTTTTTCTTGTTTATTAAAGCTAATAGTAACGCAGTTTTCCAGCAGCTATCACTGTGTGTCTTAGCACTGTATATAGACTCCATTTCGGTTTTTTGTGCATTTTCTCCTTAGTTGGCCTTGATTGTAGCTCAGCACCGGGATCGGTCCAACAACTTGTCTGGCATTAAGCTTTGTGCTTTGGAAAAGGGCCTGAAGAAGATTTATTTAGCAGCCAAGAAAAGGAGTGGTAAGTGTCTGTGCAGTAGAACAGTAAAAGACTTATATGTGTGATTGCGTCTAAAGATGATGACCAATTTCCATCTCTCCTGTGCTGGTTTTTTTGAAGTGAAGTAAGAGTGAGATCTCCATGGCAGATATGTTGTGTTCCAAAATATTTCTTCTGTGCTTGTTGGGTATCTTGAAGTCCTTATCTAGATTGTTTTCTGATTGTGTATCTTGTCCTAAAGAGTGTGCATTCTCCGTTCCTTTCTTCACAGCAACAGTGCATCTTCCACGTATTGGGTATGCAACAAAAGGTTTCAACTGGTATGGTACAGAGCGGCTCATCCGAAAATATTTGGCAACACGGGGTATCCCCACTCTTATGTATCCTTTTGGAGTATGTCTTACTTTGTTCACAATCTAATATTGAAACGACCCCCTAAATATCTTGGTGGATGCAAAGCAAGGCAGCAAGGCAAGGCACAGATGCCACAGTCCGGCTGAAAACTTGGTTTCTCTGACTTTGCTGTCATCCAGGTACTCATTCCACACTGAGGACTTACCATTTTAGGTGATAATGACAGATTAGTGTGATTCAGTATGCCTGTCAGAATTTATTAGAATGGGGTGCTAGTCTTCAGTTGACAGCCATCAACTCACCTCTATATGCCACATCTGTCGGGGAGGTGACTGGGATTTCAGAGTAACGGAAGTGAGTCAGAAAGTAGGAAAAGTGAGAATGTGAAAAAACCATTCCAGTGTTCCAAGCAAGTGATAACCTGCTTCCTTGGCTGAACATGGTGGAGTTGGTGTGTGTTAGGACAGGCTCTTACAACAAAACAGCTCGTGGCTTTCACCTGCCAGGAAAGGAAACAGGTTTAGAAGGAGGCTGTGTTTTGTCACTTCTGTAGGAAGACATGCATTGGCTAGACTGCCACTGTCAGCAATTCTGTGAAACTGAAAGCCTGAAACAAAGACAATAGTATTTAGAGCATTATGCCTCCTTCCTTGGTGAATATCTTTGTGGACACGTTGTCTGGCATTCCTTGACACTTGACAGCATTTCCTTGACGCTTCTTAATAGATACTACTTCCCTAGGAATAAAGGCTCTTCCTTTGCTTCACAACCATATTCATCTTCAACAACAGTCTCAAAGCCATGAAGATGCAGTAATTTTATTGAGAAACATGCACAAAAAGCCAAGGATCTCTTCAGTATCACACAGACGATCTGTATGCATCCACTTTAGAAACATGGCTTACACAGCTGTTATTTGCCGCTGCATCTGTCTGCCTTTATTGGACAGAATGTTTACATGTTGTCAGTAGCGCTGGAGAGGAATGAGACTGCTTCAAAGAGTCTTTGGATAGAGATGTTAGCTCAATCCCAGATCTGTTTTGGAGATGGAAAATTAAACTTTCACTGATGGTCGGCTGTTATCCGTTATATTAAGTTATTGCTAGGGCTTGGAATTATGGTATTTTTTGGCCACATTTTTTCCTCCCTTCAAAATTCATCCTTTCTCTCACTATACCTCTTTTCAGTCAGCTTTTTAGTGGTTACCTGGGACTCTTGTGTACATGCCCACATAGACATCTCAGCAGAAAGGAAGCCACATTAACAACACTGCATGACAACCACATAGTATAAGCTGTTTATACTGTTCCAGTTCTCCAGAAGTCCATTTGACTTGCATTTGTTCAAATATCAAATTTAGCCACGTAATCACATGCTTACAATCGAGCAAAATCCTTAGCAGTATTCTTGGCAAAGGTGTGCAAGGCTGCCAAAATTTGAGACTGGCTTTATAAATGACACCTTTCCTTCTCCTACAACTGCTTTTTCATTACATAGTTCTTTGTTGCAGCTGTTGGGCAAAACCAGTTCTTTACTGCTGTCCAAAAAGCTGTGCGAAAGGTTCCGTGTCCCTTTGATTCACTGTAAGGAAACCTTAACACACAGTTTTTGATGTTGGCTTTACTGTTAGAGAACTTCCCTGTTTTTTGCATCGTTGGCACTGTTGGCTTTAGTGCTTTTTTTTTTTTTTTTTTTTTTTTAGTACAACCAGGCAGTAGTAGCTCTCCTAATAAGTGTTTTGACCAGAGAGACTGTGAGGTGCCAAACTTAATTACATTTGAAGTTCAGCTTGCGATAGAGAAGCACCCCACAAGCAGTGGAAAGTATGTCTTTAAATACCTGGTTGCCGACACCTCTCTGGTTGGCTGCATTTGCATTGCCCCTGTAGCACCATCTGGTTACTTAGTAATTTCAGGCCTGATTCTGACATGGCTCATGAGGCTGACTGGCTTGCTCCGCACTGGAAGAAGCCTTGGATACTCTGTCATTCTCTCTGAGCTCTACCAGAAAACCCCAAGTGATTTGTTACCTCCTTTGACCCTGCTGAAGCTGAGGTAAGCTACTGCTGCGTAGCACCTCTGTGGGTAAGACCTTTCTTGCAGCTGCTCACAGGAACGGCTCCTATATATTTGGCAAAGGGCTTGCAGGATAAGAGTCTGACTGAAAACTTTCTGGGGTGAAAGGTGGTGAGTAGATGTAAATTACCTTGTTTTCCCCCAGTCATGCGAACTGGCACTCTTCCAGCAGGCCGGCTGGTGGCACTGTTAATCAGCTGCAGCAGCACATGTTGCTCTTCGGCCTCTTTTCAGAGAGCAGGGCAGTGATCCCCAGCTTGGAAAAACGCTCCCTCTTTGGCAGAATTAAAACACCGGTTATGCTTTTCTTTTTGCCAGCTTGACTGAACACATAATTTCAGTCTGCGCGCTCCAGGCTCTTTTCCTCCACCTATTCTTCTGTATAATTACTGCCCTTCTTTAAAAGGTTTTATTCCCAAGTGTTTCAGTGTCTGCAGTCTTATTCTTCAGCTTCACGCACACCTATGGCCAAATCCCAGCTCACCTACAGGTTCTCTGGCCACCATGCAGTTACACATGGACAGGATTTGTCTTGTGGCTGAGAACAGGTTGAAGTACTGCATCTGCCACCACTATGGCCAGGTATTCCCATTTGAGGCCTCATGCTCACCTTTTTTCTACAAGAAGATGGGGCTCTGCCTCTGTCCTGCTCCCCCCTACCCTGCTATAACTCTGACTAGAGTTATAAAGGAGAGGAGGGCATGACTACCTGCCTGTTGATGTCCCTTACCCTCTGAGATAAGGTCCACAGGGGGCTGTAAGGTTCCTGGCACGCACAGAGGAAAGGTCATGGTATGCAATAGATTCTATCCCTCTGACTTAGAGGCAAGTCAGACAAAAGATGTTCTCTTTTTCCCCTCTAGTCCTCTTGGTCTGTACAAATGAAATCTACCTTATTTTTTTTCCTTTTAAATGTACTTAGGAAATGCTTCTGGAGTGTGGGGGCTTGGTTGTTTGTGGGTTGGTGGGTTTTTTTTTTAAAACAATATTCTGTAATATTCTTTAGATCTGCTGAACCCCCAAAAAAGTACTACCTCTATCTGCTTTGAAATGGAAGTGAGATTTCAACTGAATCCTGAATTGGGTTTTGCAGTTAATCTCAGCCAAGTGAAGTTTTTCTAGTGTTTGCTACCCACTGCCATGTCTCTTTATTTGGGCAAAAGTCATCTATTTTGGATAATTAATTCCATAAAGGGCTCAGTAGCTTTTATGCCAGTTGCTATGCAAAATAAATATGTCATGCTGTTTCTTCAGCTGTGCAGTACTATGCATTTTCCCTTTCTAAATAGCAACCACCCCAAAAGGGAAGGAAGGTGTTTCTTTGTAGTTGTGTCCCTCTGGCCTCTCTCTTCCTCTAAACATGAATTCCTGCAGTGTAAAAGCTGAAATGTGGCTCCTCGTGAATATCTTTTATTGCACATTCACTTAAACTTTCGATGTATGCTGCTAGATTGAGGTCAGCGGCACAGAGGAAGGTCATGGACAGCTCAGGCTGGCTATACAGGTGGTTCCATTAGATAGGACCTGTGAAGTGGCATCCAGTCTCAGTGAAAAATGTTCCTCTCCACCCCGTGCTGGAGGCTCCAGCTGATGCGATGTAAGAGTGGGCAGTTAATTCAGAATGACGTTTATACTTGTGCTGGCTCAGCTCGTGCTTACGTTTCTTACTTGACAAAGCACTGCCTCTGGTTCCCAAAGCATTGGGCAGACAAATTCTGTCTTTGGTGAGGAATCTGCGTGGCCTGTAACTTAAGAATGATCTTTTCACTCTACTCAGGAAACAGTAAAAGAAAATGGAGAAACCAATCCACATGTGTGGATATGTGATTTTGTCACTGAATTTTGTTACAGACAAAAATTATCTGGATATGACACTGTGTGTTGGGGAAGGTGGAGTCTGGATTTTGGGGAAAGAAAGAGAAAGACTAGTTTCCAAGGTGATGAAGAAAATCTGCAGCAAATTCAACCTCTATCTTAACAAAAATATTGCATAAACATGTCTCCAAACAAGGCAGAATCTGGCCCACAAAAATGATCAGTAGAAAAACATATGGATAAGTAGATGGATTTATTTAAAAATAATTGAATCTAATGTTCCTGGAGGAAAAAAGAAAGCCAACTTTTGAGGAAAGAGATGACAGAGTAACCTACATGTCAAGTTGTGTGAAAACTCCCACCACTTTATGTTAGATGATCCTAGAAGAGAGAACATAGACCTTTATTTAACTAATTTGACTGGATAGCAATTTGGTTGTGCGCTTGATCAGCAAATCAAAATGTAAGACAGTGTGATTCAAAACCGTAAGGGATTTGTTGTAAGAAGGGATAATGTCCATATTCCAGAAAGTGCCCCTTCTAATAGATCCAAGATAACTTGTGTTCACATAACTGACCAAAAGTCCATCTCTCCTGTTTTTTTTGTCCAACTCATGCTTTTCAGAGTGAAAAATACAAGCCTGAGGAATGCAGTATCAGGATTAGTAGAATTACATGTGAATATATACTCTGAAAAGCAGATCTCTGTATCATTTTTAATATCCTACATGAATAAGTCTGTGTATTTTCCATGCTGGACTCTACCATCCACCCATCTTGGCCCTGGTCAAATGGTATTGCATTTGTGGGAAGACACCTAGAACCTTCTGAAAATGTGATGAAGACAAAAATTGTCTGTATCCTTATGTTTCAACCAAGAAGAGAGTGTTCCTGCTTGCACTTTCTAGCATTTTCCTGAGTATTTCTTCAAAATTAAGGATAGAAACAATCCCCTCAAGGAGCTACTTGAAATAAGAATGTTAATCATGTTTCCGTTGAAAAAACAAGCCAAAGGAGAGTTAAGGGAAGCCCGAAGTTGCTTCTTGTAAGATCTGAAAAACTCTCAGGTTTTGCTGGCTTGAGCAGAAAATAACTATTTTCTTGACTTATTTATTGAAGTAAGTGCAGGATATCTACCAGCCTTCCTCTGCTACTGCCAGTGAACTTGAAGTTGTAGCATTGGCATTCACATCATAAGGAAGAGAGACAAATTAGGAGCAAATCAAAGGTATTTATGGTTTCCTGCAGAAAGGGGTGAAGAATCTGAAATCATATCACTTTTCTGTGTGCCACGTCATGAAATAGGCCAAGTTTGGTCCTGGCTTCATATGGGTGTCCTGCCTCTTCAGCTGTTTGTGTGTGCATCTAAGAGCATGCAATAAAGCAGTGCTGGGGCATGTACTTGACCACTTACAGAGCCTTCCTAAAACATCTCCTGGCGAATATGCTAGCAGGAACGGGAAAAGATCAAAACAGAAGGGAACTGAACAGTGAAGGTGTCTTGCATTGCGTGGAGACAGAGCACACTCTGGACTGGAAACCATCTTTCTTTGAGATGGACATACTGGAGTGAGTCTAGCATAGGTCCACTAAAATGATTCAGGGATTGGAACATCTGGCATACCAGGAGAGGCTAGGAGAGCTGGGAGTTTTTAGCCTGGAGAAGTTTCAGAGTGGAATCAATGTGTGTAAGTGTGTATCAACATGCATAAATTCCTGATGGAATGGAGTTAAAAAATGGGGCCATACTCTGCTCGGTGGTATCCAGTGAAAGGAAAAGAGTGAACAGGTACAAACTGAACTACATGAAATTCCATTTAAACATGAGGAAAAAATCGTTTTTGCTGTGCAGCTGTTAAACACTGGAACAGGTTGCCTGGGGAGGTTGTTGGAGGTGCTCAAAACCCAACTTGGCGCAGCCCTGAGCAACCTGCTCTAGTTGACCCTGTTCTGAGGGGGGAGACTGGACCTCCAGAAGTCCATGCCAACTTAAACCGTGCTCCTGTAAATCTATGAGATCCGTTCTGGGTGCTTTAAAAAAAAAAAAAAGCAACGAACCAAACAACAACTCTAACCTTACCTGTTCAGTAGTGTACAGGAGTGTAGCACATCACAAATTTCTGAACTATGACCCTACCACACAAGTAGCTTGACTCATGTGAAAAGTTTCCTCATGTCTCAGTTGTTTAGACAGACGATGAGAGACAAGCACGTACAGCATCTCAGCGTCAGTCCCCTGAGCCGATCTTCAGTGTATTTATTCCTCCTTTGCCAGTAATCTGTGTAACAGCTTGACCCAGTTGGGTGCGAGTGGGCCTCACTGCTGGGTCTAAGAGGTATCTACACCAGCTAGGTCTGGACAGAGCGTAGGTGCTGGTCCCCTCTGAGGTTTGTACATCCCCAGCTTAGATCTCTTAGCAATCCCCTTTCCGTGGGGTACTGCAGCAAGTCTTGCTACTCTAGACCATGAAACTAGTACTTAGAAATCCTCTAGATCTTCTTGAGCAGCTGCTGGGGCAGCATAGTAGGAGAAAAAATACAGACTTAGCAGAGTTTCTTGGTTGCTTTCAAAGAAGTCCAGTGAAAGCCCTTTGAAAAAAAAGCCCCTTGTTGAAGTTTTCCCCTGAGTTTCCGTAGGCTTTCACGCAGGGCAGCATCTCCCCTTGTCCTCTTCCCCACGTAGCACGGGTAAAACCTAGTACCTTGCACTGCGTCTTTCCCCTGCGCCAGATGCACAACCTGCATAAACTCCAGCCTGTTGCCTTCTGCCACGTTCCCCGCACCTCTGCGCGGGAAGGAGGCAAGCCTCCTTGCAGCAGTCGAGCCGTGGGGAGCCATTAGCAGCCAGCAAGGCTGAGAGGCAGGCTTTCAGCAGGGTGTCAGGCGCTTTCCAGGGCAGGGCCACTGCCTGGAATGCAGTGGAGTACTCGGGCCTTGGGCAAGTTTAGACACATGTTGATGCATAATACAAGATGGAGCCTATCGCTTGATATCAGCTTCTTCCAGTCAGTCACGGGGTTGGGTAAGCGTGTCCGCCATGCAAAACAGGAGGTAATGTAACTACCAAATCAGAGCGATTCATGGAAACGTTTCTTCTAATTCCTGGTTGACTGTTCCATTGTAAAGTCATTCCATGTTGTATGGATATTGAGTAGGGGGCAAGCACTGCGAATAAAACCGTGGTGTTATTTTGGAAAAAGGGAGTGAGGGGAAATTGAAGGGGAAAAATAAGAGATACGATCTGCAGCAACCACAGTAATGCAACACAGAAACTATCTGATAGGAATAACTTCAGTATCTTCTGCATTTGTTCCCTTTGTAGACTGGATTGTTCTTGAGTAGCTCAAAGTGCAGGACTTGAATCTAGGAGGTCTAGATTTTCTTCATGCATTCCCAGCGGCTGGTTCATTGTACGGCCTGAAAACTATTTTTAAAGGGTAAGACAACCCAGAGGTGAAATGGAAAAGGAGCAACATTTGAATACAGAAAAGGTGACTTGCACAGCATGCAGAACTCTGACTGTTTCCTCCCCAGCTGCCCAGAGCAAGCGGGGTAAGGAATTTGGTGCCCAAGGCAGGCTTCGGGCAGCCTGTTAGAGCCTTCAGGCAAAACAGGCCCTTGTTCCTGGAGTGCAGGAGGCCCTTGCTCTTTGCAGACCTCTTGTGACCAAGGGCAGAGCGCTCTGCAGCTGCAGGCTATGGATGGAGGAACAGACCAAGCAGTCCCGAAGGCTAGGCGTTACAGTGCCTAGCAATACATTTAGCCTTGGAGAAAACCCAAGAACGTGGTTGTCCGGGATGGGAGAGCTCCAAGGGACTGGTGTTTCTGCTGGAGGAGAGGCGGCGTGAGGACAGGTGAGGGGGAAGGCTGGGTGGAGGAGAGCTGTGGAGCCTGAAGGGCTCAGCCCTGGAGGGGCTGTGGGGCTCTCAGGAGGTGGGCACCCGGGAGCAGGGAGGGGGGCGATGGGGAGGTCCAGCCGCAGGTCCCCATCAGGTACGGCTGCAGCAACGGCCGGCTGGGAGATGCCAGGCCCGGGTCTGGTGGGCGGGCAGCGCCGGGCTGCCAGCGGTGGCGGGCTGGGGTCCTGCGGGCAGGGGGGGCGAGGGCAGCCTCCTCTCGGGGAGGGGAGCCTGGCCGGGGGGAGGGGGGGGCGGTGGCTCCAACGGCGCGGGGGCGGTGCGGCTGCCGGCGGGGGAGGGACGGCGGGGCCGGGCGGGGCCGGGCACAGGAAGCGGAAAGCGGCGGCAGCAGCGACGGCGGCCGCCGCCGGGGGAAGGCGGCGGGTCGGTGCCGGGAGCGGCATGGGGCGGCCGCGGGAGGGAGGTGAGTCCATCCATCGGTCGGTCGGTCTGCTTGTCTGTCCTGTGTGCGCGGGGTTGGGTGCGATGCGGGGGGCGGCGGTGCTGCCCTCCACCACACCCTCCGGCCGCCGGGACCCCGCCGCGGCTCTGCCGCGGGGTGCCCGGACAGGGGCGGCGGGAGCAGCGCTGGGGCAGCTCCCGCGCCTGACGGCAGGGCTCCGTCGCCGGCTGGGGGGCGCTGAGAGCTCGGCTGGGCTCCGGTGGTGCTGGCTGCCGGGGCAGCCCGCTGCGTCCCCGCTGCCCCTGCCCGGCGCTTTCCGGGACGGCTGGGCGCCGGTTCCCGTGGCTGAACAGAGGAGGAAGGCGGGTGGAGGCAGCCGCCGGGCCTCCTTCTCGCTGGCCGGGGCTCTGCCGGGCAGCCTCGGCGCTGCCCTCGCCCGCGGTGGGGCTGCTGGGGCGGCGGGTCCCGGCCACGATGCCGTGGGCGGGAGAGATCTCGGCTTCCCGGGGTAAAACCCTTAAGTGCCGGTGAGGGCCGCGGGTGTAGCCCCTCACGGTGGGCAGCACTTTCTTTGCCAAGCCTTGCCTTTGGAGGACCTCCCTGCGCTGTTAAAGTGCCAGCAGGAGCGAGTCCGCGCTGGTGTGAGGGCTCTGCTGACGCCTCGCATGCCCGGGCTGTGCTTTATGCCTGGGCTCATCCCACCGGGCAGCGAGGGGGTACAGAAGGGAAGGGGGAAGGGAAGGCACGATCACGCTTCTCTGCTTAGGAGCTGGTTTGGTTGCTGAAGCGATGCCCGAAGTCGCGGGCTGGCAGGACCGAACGGTTGTTTCCGTTCAGCAAGTTACGGCCCGGGGAGGCTCCCGCGGCCGGCGGCGGATCTGCTGCCCCGCCAGCCGCCGGGAGGAGAGGAGAGGGAGAGGTGGGGAGAGGAGAGGAGCCCGCTGCCTCCTCCTGCGCCTTGGCAGCGCTGGCCGGGGAGGCATACCCGAGCGCTTCTGAGCGCGCCCAACAGAGGGCAAAGCTATTGCGTTAGCCGCTGCCTTGCGGTGATGGCACGCTTCGGAGAGCCGCTGTGAAACAGTGGTGTTTTCTTAGTTAAAAGATTGTCGCTGTTGTAAGCTAACTCTCTTATGCCAAGGGCTGAACTCTTTGACTGCGGGGTCTACGGAAGCATAACTGACTTGATGGCAGGGTTTTGGTCTGGGAACTTAGCAATTCTGTGACTGTTTGAAGCTGTGGGGTATTTTGGCCCTGGGTTTGTCAATGACAATTGCCCACAAGGTCTTTGCAGCTATAAGGAGTTAAAAAATTAAGTCACGCTAGCTGGAAGAGTAAATTAAGGTGTTGTAGAGTATATTCTGCAGTATCCTTGCCTGTGAGCCCATCACCAGCGCATCCTGACTTTGTGGAGAGGCGTTGTGGAGAAGAGAGCTTGAGCAGTGCTTTTCCATCTTTGAAGAGCTTCATTTTGACCGTGCTTGGCTCTTTTCCTCTGCTGGGGTTTGGCTGTATAGTTGGTTGCAACTGTGGGACCATTGTTGGCTCTGTGATCATTTTGCATGTTAATTTTGAAAAATAAATGTGAACGGAATCTTACGGACAGCCTTCTTTAAGAATGTTCCCTATGAGCTGAAATTTTGGAAGGATCCCAGCCTATGTTGAAACTACCCAGTCAAGTATCTAAGTGCGGATGGTTATTGGCCAGCAGCTGCCTGTGGCCTTTTGGGTTTGGCTAGTAGTGGCAGTGTTGTTGTTGGCCCTTATCTTATGGATATGTGCACCTAGGGAGGTCTTGCTGTCACTGGAAGACCAGGATACCGTAATAGGAAAATGCTACCAAGATGACTGCAGTCATATTGTTGTGGTAGCCTGCCTTCCTTTCGCCACTGCCTCTGACAGCCGAAGTGAAGAATGGTATCAGAAATGTGGCTTTGCTGCTATAGGGTGTGTTGTGCTGCACAGGGACCTGAGAGGCAGACTGGAGTGGAGAACAGTAGTGTCCAGTTCTGCTAGTGGGGAACTGTGTCATGCTTCTCTGTATCTGGTACCATCACTGGGCAATTTGGTGGAAGGGGAAAATGAACACTTGTGAAAACTATCTTGACTTCTTTTAATTTCTTATTAGCCTTTACTTCAGAATTATCTGATTTGGGTCAAATTGAAAAACAGTGGTTATTTCCTCAAGGGTCAACACCCTTGCAAGGGCAGAATGGCATTGGCTTTGTACAGGGTTGAGCAGGAGGAGGGAGACAGGGAGGCTCCATACTGTGGCATCCCATGGTGTTGTGTGCTGGGGATTTGATCAGGGTCTGTAGACTTCTTTTTCATTTTAAATTCAAATAGAGAATGCAGGAAGATGTGCAATATGCTGAAGGAGGTGGTGCACTTTCAGTAGAGGAACATTTTGCAGTCTATAACCTTTAATGCCATCTCGGTATCTAAGTGCTATGGCTAAAAGTAAACTTTGAAAATAAGGTACAGGTACTGCCTGCTTGGATAGGCAGAGTCTGAAGAGTCTTGCAAGAGTCTTTCTCCTGTTTGTTTCAGTAAGGCTGTAGGGCTTTAAATGTCAATATGGAAAACTGTTCTGTCCACAGTCCCAGGTGCTTTAGTCTTGTAAGGGTGAGGCACAATACCTTCTAGCGTGTTGCAGGACTCTGGCACTAAGAGGTGCACTCGAAGGTCTAGCAACACAGGAGAGATGTACGAGCGAGGAAGCGCAAGCTTTCACCAGTCTGCCAGGATGGCAGCTGAGGTATAATTTGCATGATAGACTTGAATGCTGGTTGTGCTTCAGAAACTTGGACAGCGCAGATGTGGGGAGTGGGCAAAGGACATCCTCCAGGGATGTACTTCACCGGTGGGTCCCATGCAGAGAACTTGCCAACTTCCAGCTGTGTAGCAGGGAGGCAAGAGACTAGGGCTTACTGCTTAGAAACAACACTTGCTTGGGTGGTGGCTTTGGCCGGGCATTTCTGTTGTCAGTTGAAACAGCCTCACTATGTTTTCAGATCTGTGTTGTTGCATGTTCTGATTAAAAATACAGGTGAATTGCTTCAATAAACTAAGTGACTTTTCTTTTTGAAATATCCATGTCATGGAGTAATGGTTTTCAGCCTAGGGGCTGGAAATTCCCAGAGGTCTATGAAATCTTTCTAAGAAGCCTCTGAGAAGCTAAAGAAAAGGGAACCTGTTGCTAGAGGGCTTGAATTTGCTGACTACTAAACATTTTTTTAGGATGAGGGGCTTGCAAATCAAGAGTTGCTGCCATAGAATAAAAGCCCTGGTTTATATATATACATATATAGAAGGCCAAAATTAATCTTATTTAATGACATGCAAAAATAAATAGGAACATTTTGGAAAAACCTTGTTTTCCCAAGCTCGTTGGGCCGTTAAAACTGAAAGCCTTAGCTCTGCGAGTAGATTACCATGGGTGAACTTCTGTGCTTACAGATCAAGTTGCTGGATTGGGGCCTGCTCAGGAAATTCAAAAGCAAAAGGTTCCTGTGGCATTGCTCATAGGTCTTACTATATATGCAGTTGAACTTAGCAAGTTATGTAACTTCTTGTTTTCCTGAAGTGAATAATAGGAATAAGCTACACCCATACCGTGTAGCTGACTTAATGCCAGAGTTGGAAGTCTTCCTCACTGCTTAGCCATCTTTTAATTATTTTTACTCTTGAATCGTAACGCTATCCCATAGCTTAGCACTTGGGGTTCTGCATGTTTAATTTGTAAAGCTCTTCGTTTCACTAAACGAAGAAAAAAGACTTCTCAGTGCGATAGCTCATGGGCATCCATTACCCTACAGACAGCTGGTGCTGTTTAACGAGTGAGGCTGACAGCGTATGGAGCCGAACGTGCGCACATCCTTGCGGACACTTGTGGCTGCTTGTGCTCCAGATGGCACTTCCAAATATATGTAACTTCATGAACTGACTGGTAAATCAACTCTAATTGATTGCAAGTTTTAAACGGAGTAAGATTGAAACTGTACAGACAAGGATTTCAAAGCTGAGCTGCTTTGGAGATATTTGCCTCAACTTCACAGGGGGAAATCCATCGGGAAAGCATGGGATGTAAAAGAGCGATCTTGTTTGCGTTTGCCCTCTTTGATTTAAAGATGTAACTTGCTCTTTTAAATTTCCCTTGGGCTGAGAGCCAAACTGTGCTCCCTTGAAGACGATCACAAAGCAAACTTCATTGGAAATGGGATTGGGCTCCCAGCATGGAAAATAGTGATTCAAAAGAACTCTCTTTTTTTTTTTTTTTTTTTTTTTTCCTGGAGATTTATGAGCATATGAAAAGAGGGAGTTACAATGAGTTGTGTAGCTGCGTAGAAACTCTTAATTACAGTGATCTCTGTGGTATTCAGGGGTAATTGCATTTCTCCACTGTCATGCAGGCTGCAGCCATCCTTCTTGTGAGAATAGGATCCCAAAATTTCCTTTGGAACGTCCTTAGTGTTGTTTTCAATCTAGTACTTGGCATTCTTCTGTCATCGGTGAGTAAGGGAAGGGCAAAGTGAGAGTGCCAGCCCCACTGGGAGCAAGTGCTGGATGTACAGTTACACAATTATTGTGGTTGAAGCAGAGGAGGCATTCCCATCTCCCCCCGAGCTGTTAGTTTGCGCTGCTATTCACTCTGGTGTTGGTTTTGCTGTTTGGGGCTGTGCTGTGAACTAGGTCACGGAGAGGACCCAAGACAAAAGTTTGGCAAGGGAGGGAAAGGGGATTTTTTGTTTTGTTTTCCAGCAGTGCTGTTTGCTTGCTGAGAAATGTGGTGACACAATCGAGAGTGGTGAACCATGGTGTCAAGGTGGAAGCTACTTACACCAGCTTTCTTGTCAACGCTGAAATACAGTGCAACTGTACCCTCGGGCTGAAGGAGTTTTCTTTCACACAGCGCCAGAAGCTCTGCAGACAGACCATGCCTTCAGTGGAGTCCTGTGAGATGTAATGATCTTTTGTGAAGCTGTTTCAGTTGGCTAAATTGAGCTCTCAATTCACACTTGTTTGTGGAGGAGTGAGGCCCCAACTGATGGGGCTGCTTCTTTATGCAGCACAGTCATCCTTGCCCAGAGGGATAGGATAAGAATCATCATTAATAGTGATTTAGTAGTGGAGGTGTTTAAAGACTGTGCTTAGTTTGGATATGGTTGTGCTATGAAGGATACACGTACAGCTTGTCTTCTCTAGCTTTGCTCTGGCTGTAGTGGTGGGCGCTATTGGGGTGACTAATCCAGGGTTGACTTCTGTCTATGCCATTGAAAGAGCTCCAACCTGGGGATGTAGTTTAGCATGTTATTTGTCTTTTGGTCCCCTCCCTACCTCTTCCCTAGTAGTTCCAGAAGCTTTTTTGGGTTAAGGCTGGTCTCCTTCCTGCTGTAAAATAGACCCCGAGGTAGGTTACCTTCTAGGCTATGAGGAATGTGTGTTTGGACTGTGCTCCTCCCTCTTTGGTTTCTTCATCTCATCCTGCTCAGACTGGGAGTGGTGTCTAGCTAGCAGCCCAGGCTATCCTTTGTTGGCCAAATCTAGGAAGCCTTTTTGATGATCAGCCTCGGTTGGGCACCAGACAAAGCCAGTGGTCTTCTTTTTCCAGCTGAAGTTGGGCAGATGTATTTTATTCCCAGCAGTCCTGCAACTGCCTTGGCAGGAAGATCTGTTTAGCCACTGGTGTGTCCTGCAGTTGGGGCAAGGACGTGGTGCAGAATCCCCAAATTCATCATGCTGCTTTTGACAACAAACCAGGAGACTTAATGTTTTTTGGGGGCCGCCTTGTTGACTTTTCACAGAGCTGTGTCAAAACTGTTGCTCTTGTTTACACAGAAAACGAAAGTTGGCATGATCCAGCCTGCCCTGAGGTTCCTGTGCTGGTCTTCCCATGAGTCTGCTTGCTCTGCCAGGTGCCCAGCATTGCCTTGCTTCAC
Organism: Leptosomus discolor; assembly: GCF_034619465.1. Lineage (NCBI taxonomy): Eukaryota > Metazoa > Chordata > Aves > Leptosomiformes > Leptosomidae > Leptosomus > Leptosomus discolor. The sequence goes on from NC_141391.1 coordinate 129,437,500, forward strand.
CCGTTGTCAAATGGGCACTGCTCGTTCATGGTTCCTGTCTAGGCAGCCTGTGCATTTCCACAGCAGCCTCTACCTGCTGAAATGTTCTCTGACTTCTCCACAGAAGTGTGACCCTGTGCTGCTGGGGGTGACAGGGGTCAGAAGAGTAGCTCTGTTCCCAGTCCCTGCCTCAGCTTTGATTTTTATGTCTGGGAGTTGGGAGAAAATTACTCTGTGTGGTTAGAGGAAAAGGCTGGGAGTTGATACTTTCCTAGAAGCCTAGGAAAAATGCATAATCCTTACTGATGTGTGCCAGCAGCTCTCCTTGCTTTTCCTGTTCCTGTAATGTCATGGTATATATTTGTGAAGATAGTGGTTGTTGGTGGTTTAAGCTTATAATACTTGTTAGCACCTTTTGTACAACTGAGGGTGTTTTTGGTTTGTGATGCCTAGTGATTGCAAGGTCCTGTGTAGCCGTCTCTGGTATCATAGTACTATTTGAAGGTAGGAGGGTGGCAGCCTCATCCCCGTTTATCAGAAAAGGACAGACGTGGAGGAAGGTTTTTTCCATGGTTGCCTAGCAGGACAGTAGCAGAACAGAGGTAAAAATCAGCTTTAATGAGTCCCAGCCTATTGCTGGAGCCATAAGCTACAGGCTGTATGCAAGTCTAGGGAGTTAACGAGCGTTAACATCCTGTGTCCCAGGCTGGGGATTTTTACTTCTGTTACAGTAATGATGCCATTTTCCAAACTGTGCTGGGCCTTGGCTTTATGTTTCGCTGTGTTTAACTCCATTCTCATTCCTCCCCTCCCAAAACCTGGCCTTACATTCACATCCTTATTTGCCCTTCCTAGATTCTCTGCTGCCTTTAAGGAGCTTTCTCAAGGCACCACACGCACTTAGAGCTTGGGAATTCCTATACACAAAAGCCCTCCCGCCTTCTCCTCTCCAAGAGCCCTGGCAAGCCCAAGTGTTGTGCAAATACCTGCAGCTCCCAATGCAGCAAGAAGGCTTCTTTTCTTTGTTGCAGTTTTTACTGCCAGCCAAGGAGCCCTGTGGGGAAGGGGCTTCGTTCTTTGGCACAGTTTACATGTGGTAGAGCTCTCTGCTTGGTTACAAGCTTTTCTGGAGGTGTGAGTAGAGGGATCTTATGGCTGGAAAGAATAGTTGGCCAAGTATAAAGTCTGATTTCTGTTGTTGTCCCTCTTGTGTTTGGGGAGGGAGAGGGCTGAAAGGCGTGTTTAACTATTTTATTGCTAACAGCTTTGAAAACTGCTGTGAGCAGAAAATAACAGAGGGATCTAATTTAATTTTAAAGCAGTCTTTTGCCCGCTCTGAAAGTATGGCATGGATGTAGTCCTGTGTTGGCTGGAGGCACCAGTCGTCTGGGCAGGAGGCCTGTGGAAGTGCTTCTCTGTGCCAGATGCTGGACTGTGCCAAGGTATCTCTGTCTATGGCTGCAACCCTTCCCTCTGCACTTCTTCGATATTTGCATGCATTTCCCCAAACCAGTGACTAACTTGCCTCCTTTCCGTTTCTCTTCCCACCCAATGCAGGATGTGGCTTTGGAAAGCGGGATGGTGTCCACCCCTTCTTGCCCACAGGGTTCAGGTGTTTTGACATGTCACTGTTGGGAATTGTTCTGATGTCGCCCTGCCCCTGTTCCAAAAACCATGACTGACTCTCGTCCTTTACAGATGAGACTTAAGCTTCTGTTCCAAATGGAAGTACATTGTAAGAAGTGTTGGCCCATATAAGCTAGATGTGATCTCTAATCAACTCTCCTCAGTGTTATTAGTATGTGTATATATAGAGACAATTTTTAGTAAAATTCAATTCTTCAAGGCCCAAATTAGCTTCTGGAGGCAAAGGTTGCGAAGAAAGGGAGGTGCTTGTAGTGCCATTGATCGTATAGTAACTAATGCTTGTAAAACAGGCACACCTTGCAGTTGTGAAAACAAAGCAGGTTCAGACATGGTGGTCTGATCCTCTCTTGCGTTTCTCTTAGGAAAGTCACCCTCACCTCCCACCCCTTCCCCCTATATCTAGTCTATAATGCTGCTGTTCTGAATCTGGGGGTATTTGGGCTGTGGGTTACGGAGGTGTGGAAGTCAAGCTCGGTACTTTTTCTGGGGGTGAATTTATCTATCTAGGCTGCTGAGCCTTCTCACTTGTCTTTTCCAGGTGACTTAAGCTCTTTCTTCGGGATTTTTAGATGAATGGGCAAGACTTTGCAAAACGGAGATACGTTATCAGTTTAAATCTCTGCAAATGCATGTATTTCACTAGACCAGAAAGAGAGATGCCAGCCAGGACAAGCTTGCGAATTGGGTACTATGTGATGAGTGGTGACATGTGGCCAGGGTGAGGGAATTGCTGCAATAGGAATGATGTCGTGCTTTGCTTAGAGTGCACTGCCATACCTGTTTATCTTTCCTTAGGTCAATCGTGAGGAGCTGAGCACCCTCCCTCCCCTCCCCTCTGATCGGATTCCTTATATGTGAAGCTCACTTGCTTTCTGAGGACCAGACCTCACTGATGACTGGGAAGGAAAGAGTACCCAGGAAAGCACTTTTACCACGGACTCCACCTCAGGAGCACCAGGAACTCATCTTCTAAGTAAAATCTGTGCCCCTTCCGTGCAAATCTGATGTCTGCTGCAATGGATACAGAATCGACGTATTCGGGATACTCCCACTACTCAGGTCACTCCAAAAAAGCCCACAGACAAGGGTAAGGAAATGTTTATTTTTAATTAATTACTGCTCTAAGCTAGGACATGTCCCATGGAAAAAAATTGTAAGCCAGGATGAAATCAGTGGGGCCACAGCTTTGGAGGAGATACATGTGGAGAGTCCTTATGAGGAACCCAGTGGGGAGACTGGAAGCCGTAGTGCTGCTAATTTAATGATAATTCAGCCTGTTCAATGCATGCTGGGGTCGTGTGGCCAGAAAGATTGGGATAACATCAGCAGAAAGATCGTTTAACTCTGCTCTTAAAGTGTGAGGAATGAGTAGAATCTCTGAGAAGACATGTCAGACTTCCTAAACTGATAATTGCCAGTTGTTTTCTCTTCTGATGCCACTTCTTTATTGTGTTATAAGGTTTCCTATCTCTCCCCACCGTCCTCCTGGCTGCTCTGGTGCTGGTGTGTTGGGTTTTTTTTTAGTAGAATTTGAGTGGTACTTAAGTCCACAACAAGTCCTTTATCAGCATTGACTGGATTAGAAGTCAGGCTTTTCTGAACTTGAGTAGCAAGTCCTCTCTGTTGTGGTAGTTCAGCAGCCTCAAAAACCGTCTTGCTCTGAAACTGCTGATTACTTGGAAACATCCTTTTTTTCCTGCATCATCATTAGTTTTACATGCAAAACATGTGCCACTTACAGTCTCTGAAGCTTAGAACTGAGCTGGTCCAAAATAACTTTGCATTTCAGAGGCAATTATCCTGTGTGGTTGGAAAAAGAATTCTTCCATGAAATGAAGTTTATTTGCTCGCAGTCCAATTATTGAGTAAAACATCTCGTTTGCCTTTTCTCCCTTCTTTAACACCCCCATCCCCAATATGGATTGCCCTTTGAAGCTTAGAATGCTATGTGGGAAGATGCCTTCAAAGTTCCCAAAACATCATAAAAATCCCGGAGCCTCTTATTGGAACAGAAAAATGTCTCATCCCATGAAACATTTGGGCTTTGGTAATTCCAGGAGACATGCAATGGAGAGAGCAGAGATGGGACTATGGGTGTTCCTGAGCCTTAAGCCAGTCCCTGAGCACAGTGGGTGTCTCTGGCGCAAAGGCTGATTTCCTGTCCAGGTAGGAAGGGGGAGGAAAATATTGGTGAGCAGATTGGTAAGCCTTAACTCATCTTGAGACATTTTCAGATGAGAAGCTGTGAAGTCTGCAAGAGTACTCAGAAGTAAGCACTAGCTTACCCTTGATGGTACCCTTGATGTTTGCTCTCTTTGTAAGAGGTTAACTGGGTGTTATTAACCAGTGGAAATAAACTTTGCCGATTGTCCTACAATGTTAAGGTCCTCGTTGACAAGACTCTACATTGCAGGGACTAAAGCTGTTTTGATTAATTTCTTGTGTTAACTGTACATGTCCCTGTGAGACACTTTATTGCAGGTGGAGAGCTGTGTAGATCAGTTAATCCCAAATGGAGGTGCCAGTTGTTTGGAGAATGCAAGCTTACCTCTCAAGCACAGCACTGGCAAAAGCTGTTTTGAGAGCAGATGAGCTGGTGGGAGTGTACCCCTGTCCCCTTTGCTCCCCTCTCCAGTCACTGAGAGGGTAAACTGTCCCAGCCACAATGTTGTAGGCTGCTCTAGGCAAGGTCCCTTTCGACCTCTTCCAAAGCTGCTTTTGTCACAGATTGAGTCAATATTGATCAAGAGATGGGCAAACATGACTACAACCTAATGCTTAGGGCACCTGCTGCAGGTTGAGGTGTAGCAGATGCCAGGCCCCGCTCCAGAAACTGTGGTAACGTTGTCTCCTCTTGCTCTGTTTGGAAAAGGAGTCGGGACAGGCACAAATCGCCACGAAGCAAAGATGGCAGTCGGTCCGAGAAGTCCGTCACTATCCAGACACCTCCTGCAGAGCCGCTGCTTGGGAACGATGCCTCTCGGGCAGAGGAGGGCCAGGTAAGGAGGGAGTGAAAGCAAATGTGGAGTGTGGTTTCTGGAACATACCATACGACTTACCAGCACAGGAGTAAGAAAAAAATGTTGCTTATGTGCTGTTTGTAAAGAATCATGACTTAGAGTACCCTTTATTCATGCATAAAGCCAAGGTCTCAGTCAGTTTTGTGTCTTTCTGAGAGCATTATTTTTGACACCATTGGTGCTGATATGACTACTGGGGCACTAATTTGCCTCTGTCTCCAGAGCATCATCTGCCAGGCTCTATAGAAGCATCCGTTTCCGTCATTTCACTGTGTTGTTCGGGTCAACCCTTTCACCTGTATGTGCACTTTTGTTTTTAAGCAGGATTTGCTCTAGGTAATCATATAAAGCACATTAGGATCAGGATCCTGGTAGGGAAAGGAGGCAGGAAACATGGAATTAATGTGAAATAGCTGGAAAGGAGAGTGAACTCAGTGAAAGCTAGTACATTAACACTGGGTTGAATAAAGAATGGAACAATGCTGGGTTTAGATTGCATCTAGGATGGATCCAGTACTCTCTCTGCTCTAGCAATTGATGTGAAGGTGCGTATTCATTTTCAAAGAATGGCTGATGCTGCAAGACATAGAATGCAGGACATTCCAGTGCCTCCTGGGCTGGATTTGGGGTGTGTTAATCCTTGGCTGTGAGGCTCCACCTCTGCCCTTAAAAAAAAAAAAAAAAAAAAAGCTCAGTTTCCACCCAAACTGTGTATGGTAGTATTTGTGAAAGTGTTCGTGTAGCTATAGGTGGGCTCACTTCATGTACTGCTATTTCATATTTTGTAATCAGATGCTTATTTTCATGAGTCCCAGCTAGTACTTCAAATAGATCTAAGGTGCTGGTGAATTCTTAAGCCCTTGTTTTCATGCAGACCTCCTCAATGTGAATTAAAGCCAAAGCAAAATAAGGTGATGCATGAGCAAGGCTTTTCTTCTCAAGAGCAGGATGCCCTGGTTGGATCCAACACCTTTGTACCACTAGAGATTTAGACTCTCATTTCTATATAGTTGAACATTTTTTTGCTTGTACTACTTGAAGTGGGAAGAGCTGTTACAAAGGGTAGATTGAGGCTAGGGTTGCTTATTGTCTTCTGGACTGTAGCCTTAAGCTGCTGTGGTGTTTCTGTCCCTTTTCTCTTCTGCACAGTTTCTCAGCTTATCAAATGGAGGAAACTATGCAGAGCTATTTAATGTATAAACATAAAATAGTTGAAATGCTTAGATTGCTTTACTGGAGACACTGGCAAAGAGGGAGATATGATAGGATTATGCTGCCTTTCAGAACATGCTACAATGCAGATACCTCTTCTGGGGCCTCTATTTTGGTGAGAAGTGACTCAAAACCCCCTCATATGAATTCAGGATGCTGACTCTTTGTGGTTGGTCCGTCTCAAAACCCCACTGCTCTAGGCATGGGAGATATTAATTTCTTGGAGTGTATTAGAAGTTAAATCCCTGGAGTTGTTCAAAGTAGTTGTGCTGCCTCTACTCCTTTCCCAAAGATTCTTCCAGGACTCTTCTAACTCTTTAAAAGAATCTTTGAAGGTGATGCCTGTTTCTTTAAAAGAAAATGCTTTGATCAGCATGTGTAGCTGCAGAAGTCTGTGGAAGGTGTAAATCCTATTAATGACACAGGCTGCAGGAAGATACACTTAGGAGGGTAAGAGGAAGAGCAAAACATATGCTTCTGAATGAGCTTTACAGTGACAAAGGTGTCAGGTGCCAAGCAACAAAGCGCGTGCATTGCCACTCTTTGGTGTGTATTTGTGGGAAGCCTCAGGAGTCTTCATGTGCATGAGTCACTCCAGCAGCGGCTGTGAGTCAAATCCATACATGTCAGTGTAACTCTTTGGCCGTGCCAGCACCAGGAAGGAGCAATTGGAGGCATTGTGGGATGGGAGAACTAGCATGCAGAAGTCCTCTTGGTATTAGCTAGGGAAGAAATGAGACTTTCAGAAAACGTAGTGTGGTCTGAAGCTTGACTATACGGTAACTGTACTTCGGGTAAGCTTCTTTGTGGCTGAGTGGCTTCTGACAGTGTCCTGGACTATAATACCAGAACTACTTGGTAGTCTAGTGTCCTCTAAACTTAAAGCCCCATACCTGAAAATATTTTCTGTGACTACCTGTGATTTGTTGGCCTAACTAAATATTTATTAGGGTGTCAGCTATTGAGGACACCAGTACTGTTGAAGAGAATAAAAGAAAACAAAGCAGAGGAACTTGCTGAAAGTGCGGTTGCTTCTGTTACAGATGGAAGCATAATGTGTGAACGTGTTTTGATTGTGTAACAACAACAACTGGCTTGAAACACTGAAATGAAAATTTCCCTTCCAGGTGCTTCTGTGGTGCGCTTGCACCGCAGGATTTGTGGGCTGGAAGAGTGCTAGTCTTTGCCCTGCACATGGGAACTGATGATTACTGCAGTTTCCAAGAGTTATGTGATATTACTCGTTAAGTATGCTGGAAGAGGAACCTCTGGGGTACAGTGAGTGGCATAGGAAGCTGAACTACCTGCTCTACAGTTACAGGTTTTTAACACCTAATGTTTATAGTCCCTAGTTTGGATAAGTTGCTGTTGTTTCCAAACTTTTGCTAATTTTCAGGGTTGATTATTCAATATATTGAAGGTGTTGCTTTTGCTGTATTTTTTTTTTTTGGGGACTTGTAGCAGTCTTTTTCCAGGCAAGGAAAATAGAAGACCTGGAAGGAATAACCTGATTATTTCAATATTAATTTTGTTTATCTCTTCCTACCTCAGGATGACAACTGGGGTGAGACCACAACAGCAATCACAGGCACGTCTGAGCACAGTATTTCCCAGGAGGACATTGCCCGGATCAGTAAGGATCTGGAGGACAGCGTTGGGTTGGACTGCAAACGTTACCTGGGCTTAACAGTGGCAACTGTTCTTGGACTTCTTGTCTTCCTTACCCCCATCGCCTTCATTCTGTTACCCCAGATCCTGTGGCGGGATAGTCTGGAGCCATGTGGTACTGTCTGTGAGGGACTGTTCATCTCTGTGGCATTTAAACTCCTCATTCTTCTGATTGGGACCTGGGCTCTGTTTTTCCGCCAGCCCAAGGCAGATATACCAAGGGTGTTTGTGTTTCGGGCCCTTCTGTTGGTCCTTATATTCCTGTTTGTGTTTTCCTACTGGCTCTTTTACGGCGTTCGCATCTTGGACTCGAAGGACACCAACTACCAAGGAATAGTGCAGTATGCGGTGTCTCTGGTGGATGCTCTGCTCTTCATTCACTACCTGGCTATTGTGCTGCTGGAGCTGCGGCAGCTGCAGCCCGTGTTCGCTGTCAAGGTAGTTCGGTCAACAGATGGAGAGTCACGATACTACAGTTTGGGGCACTTGAGGTACGTACAAACCCTGGAAGTCCAGCGGCGTAGATTAGTGTGGCTATACTGTAGCACGAAGCATCAACTGCTTTTGTACGTGTGTTATCGCTGGTTTCTGAATCTTCCCCCTGAGGAGTCCTAGAGTCTGTCCAAAGTTACCAAACTGAACCTCCCTTCCCCTCTGCGAGTGTGGGAGAGGTGGTCCCTGCTTCAGAGGAGTCCTGTGCATTTCTGTAAATGAAAAGAGCACAACTTTTGGCTGGTCATTGGGCTAAGCCTGATGAGATCTTTAAGGTCCTTCTCTGGGCTTCTTGCCCTGTCTCCTTACTGGAGGAAAGGGAGAGAGGCCTCCCTGTGTAGCCAGGGCTGGCTTGTGCTCTTTGGCTGCTGGGGCCAGGCACCACTTTGAGAGCAGCCCTTTGGGCCATGCAGAGCATCACTTCTTGGAGCCTCCTGACAGCAGGCCAGTTCATGTGGCAGGGGCCGAAGGAAGAAGCGACCCTGTGCGAGAAAGCATTCAGCAGCCTAACGTGCTGTTGAAAATATCCGTTTGTCCTCGTTGCCCTGCACAGCCACGAGTCATGTGGGAAACCTGAATAAGCATGCCTCGGGTTGGATTGAGCACTGTCATTTGGGTCTTGTGTGTGCCTTTTGCAGCCAGTTGAAATGCTTGTGTTCAGGTGTTTGTGCTCTGCAGCCTGTGACTGTGACAGGCTGGGGCTACCTTGAAGGGCTTAGCCAGATAGCTGCACCGCGAGATCTGAAGGCTGCTTCCAGTGGCCAGGGACTCTTTCCTTGTTTCTGAGATCGGCAGTTTTCTGCAGTTTTGTGTTGGCTTAGAGGAAATAGGATTTAGCCCTGCGGAAGCAGTTGCCTTGATGCAGCCAAAATCTCCCAGCAGTTCAGGCATTTAGGAATAATATTTTTAATGAGTACTAAGGCACATGTAAGTGCCTTTTTTTGGCAGTGCTATGCTGCTTCTGGTTTGGTTTGGTAGCATGATGCTCTTTTTTGTCATAGGTGTGGATCAGTTTGCTGGGTCAGATGTATCTGGGAGTGTTTGGGAGCTGTGCAATATCTGTCGGTACGACACGTGCATGCCTGCTTCCACTTTCCTTCTGGGGTTAATGCTTCTCTCAGCAAAGGTACAAGAAAGGACAGTGTCTCAATCTACTTAGTTCCTGCGTCCGTTGAAGCTCTCTAGAAATCTCTTAGTTCCTGTGAAGCTAGCAGCTGAGCTCTGAAGATGATTCCCCAGACTATATGTGTACTTAAACATCTGTTCTGCTTATCCTGTCCAGACCCCTATAGCATGCGTATCTATTGCAGATGGAGAGATTAGTGTCTGCTGGTTTAAGTGGATGTACGAACAGTCTCCTGCAGCCATTAGTTTAGCAATGGAATTGCTTTGAAGCAGATTTAGTGGTTGAAGCTCAAGTCTGGGAGTTGACTCCTGGATGTTGTTTCTGGCTTAACAGAAGAACCTTAAAGGCCTTCTGGGTGAACTAGGTTTGGACTCTGCTGTATTTTCTCTCTCTGTAAAATGTGAAGGAGAGCCCCTTTTCTGTAATGGAAGTGCTTCCATGAGCTTAATGGAAGGTCACTTTCAGGGTTTAAAAAAATGAACTAATCTCTGTTGGCTTTCCTGTGAAACTAAATTTTTTTTTTTAAACTTAAAAATTCCTCTGTCGTGACAGATCCAGCATAGCCTTTAAGACTAGGGAGATGGAGAGATGGCTACCAAAGAGTTCCCCTGTGCGACAGCTTTGTGTCTTGAGGTGTGCCGGGGCAGTTCTCTCAAAAGTGAATTGCACACGGAAAGTTCAGTACATGTATGTCTATACATATATAGGCACACACAGTGTGCAGGTTTGGTTTGAGAGAGTTTACTGGTTGCTTGGTGGTAGATTGTGGGTTTGTGTTCAGAGCAATTAAGATCCTATGCCTGCCAAAGTCTGCATGCCTGGCTTTAACCATCAGATGCAAAGAATTTGCTCAAGAATCAAGGCCTAAATATTTAATGGCACATGTGTTAAAAACTGTGTTCTCCCAGTTCTCTCTTTGCAGTGAGGTTTTGAAATGTTTGGGTGCTGCAAGGGCAGCAAAGAGTTGTAAAATCTAGGGTGAAATCTGAGATGTATGAAAAATGAATAACTTCTCATTTGTTGGCAAGCTGATGGCAGTTTTGTTTGGCATATTGAATCCAAACGATGCAGCATGTAGATGCTTCAGTGTCTTGTGTTACAGGAGAGTCTTGTCAAGCGTGTTTCATACTGGTAAACTAGTGTTGCTTTTTCCTTAGTTTCTGACAGATGAGTATAATGTGTATTGGCATGTGTTTTGAAGCCTGTGTGTCTTTCCATTTTTATTAATGTAAAGGTAAAACTGTGTGTGTGTTTGATCAGTGGCCAAGTGCCTCCCAACTAAGGGAGAGTTCATTCTCTCTCCCTCTCTTACTGCAAGCGACAAGGAGAATTAGGTGTGCGTAAATGGTGAGAGCTGCTGGTCTTGATACAGAGTGTGGCCCCAATGTGACAAACACTAAGAAGTGAATGTAGTTGGTATCTCCTTCAACTTCTAAAGGCTTAGGATTGTGAGAAGTTTAAAACATAAGAAACTTGGGAACTTTTGAACATCACAGAAACCTTGAGGCATTACTTTGCAGAGAAGATCTTGACATGCTTGTTGGTGAAATGTTGGTCAGGGTCACAAGGGGCTGCCTTCTGCCTCGGGTTGGGCCTCTGGCTGAGGCATGGGGCTGGAATGAGAGGTCTGTTGATGGGAAAATGTGGAGACATGCACGAGCAGTTTGGATTATTCAGGTAGACTGGAGAAGCAGGCTTGTGGGTGTGCTGGAGAGGTGGTTGTAGCTATGATGGAGTATGCATATACTACTTGTTGCTGCCTCTGGGCTTTCCATTTGCCACCATGCATGTTTGCCTCACCCCAGCACTTTTAAAGGGGTCTTAGGTAGGTTGTGGGCTGCTGGAAGGAGGAAGCATGCTTTAACAAGCATAGCAATCTGACTGCCTCCTGAAATCTAAACCTTGCTGCCTCAGTCCAGCCTTTTGTCCTCTTCATGCTTTCAAATACTTTTAAAAGTTTTGCTCCCTGGCTGTCCATGGAGTCTGTCTTCCTCAGCAATCCAGTGCGCTCCAGACAAGCTGGTGGCAAGAAGGTTCTTGAGACATCTTGTCCTGTTCAGTGTTGTTTCTTGGAGTAGCTCTGGATTTTCCACAGGAAAATTATTGTTATCAACCTTTTTTTATCCAAGGTGGAAGACTTCAAATTCTAGGTCTTTTCTGATGAGGCAGAGGGAGTTGCTATGTAGATATGAGGAAAAGAGGGTTTCTGGAAGAGAAGGGAAGAAAACAATAGCTCAGCCGCCCTTCTGGAAAACTATGTTTTTGCCAGGCAGGGTACAGACAGGATTTTCCACCCTCCCTGGCTCCAGATGCACCAAAGAAGCTGAAAGTGCTGAATTGTGTATTCCATTCCACCCCTGAGGGCCCTAGGTCCAGGAGGGTAAGCATATTTGGGAGTAGTTCCCCAAATTCATATTATAATTGACCTATTAATAGGCTGGCTTGGTCCCACCCCCAGCACTTTGGCTGTAACTTTTCTTCTGGGGGACTTGACTGCCAAAATGAACGTTCCTTTTGGCATGGATTCAGGAGCTTGGGGGCAGGGGGAGGTAAAAATTAAATTGGAGTCCCAATGAATGTGGTGTCAAGTCTCAGCTCACTGACTGCTCTGCTGCTCCTGGTAGGCAGGGTAGCCACGCAGGTGGAATGATTTATGGTGGTATGTATAGGTAAAGAGCAGGGGATAGAGTAGATGTAAGAAGGGTCAAGGGAAAATGCAAGAGGTTGGGTGGGGGTGCTGGCAAGACTTGAAAACAAGAACAAAGGGAAATAAAGGTGGGGGAGAGTGACAGTAGAAAACTTTTCAGATGGAAGGCTGATAGTTTTGTGAGCTGAGGCTTGGGTTTGCATATGAGGCTTTGATTTGTCCCTATGGATAGGAACAGTGATGGCACCTGTCATCCACAGTTCAATACCTTCTGGATGGCTTAGAAACTATGTAGGAAGGATCTGGCTGGAGAAGACCCTCCTTTTCTGTAGTTAGGGTGCTAAACATATTCCCTTGCTTTCCAGTGAATACTCTTTTCCCACCCTAGAGCTTTGTTAGTCTAGACAGCTCAAGAAAATGTACGGCTTCAAACACATGTGGTAATTACTGATCTTACACATAGACTGAATGTTGGGCTCCAGTATAGTATTGGTTTTCTGAGGTTAGAAATGTCTTGAGAGTGGGTGTTTCTCTTTGCTTTTGCTCATCCTTGCAGTAGGGATATGAGGAGCAGGGCCATGATGGTATGTGGGGCTGTAGGAATTACGGAAAGCTTCAGTCTGCTTTTCTGTCCTTCCTGGTATGGGCTTGCCTTTATGAACCAGCTGGCTGGGAAGCTAGTGGGGAGGCCTCTGTACAGCTTTGGAATAAGGGTACAGCTTTTGCAGATAGCTGTGAGCTGCTTGACGTTCTCTGCCCATCTAATCAAGAGAAGCCTAGTACTTAGAAATAGCAGCTCTGTATGGAAAAGGTCTGATGGAGCATTCATTACCTGTACCCGTGTTACCCATCTGCATTTGGATGGGTATTTGCTGAACTGTGGTTTAAAAACCCAGGAAGGGAGCAGCTGCTTTCTCAAAACAGGTACCTGTCTCTGAAGAGCCTATATGTTCCCTGCAGGAGCTATCAACACCTTATTGAGAAATCTCATGGCTTGCACGTGCTCACAAACTAAAAGTAGATGCACATACGTTTTGTGGAACCCTGTCTCCCAGCTGAACTGGAGGCTCTAGGTTATGCTGTCATAAAATCTCCCTACCCCTCATAAGGAAAGCTTCCATGGCATGTAGACACCTTTGTCCCTAGAATGGTGAAATGTATGGGCTTAACCATGAGTTTAGGAAGCTGGATCTTTGGCCTGAGGGAAGAGCTGCTGAAATCTTGCTGTTTTCTGGTGAAGGAGCTTTAGAATGTTAATTGCATTGGTCTTTCCTAGTGTGACTGATCCCATACACTTGTGGGCTATTTCTGTTTCCAGTCAGGTGGTTGGAGCTGGGACCGCAAAACAAGCACTGGTGCACACTAGTGCAATGCTGTACCTGCTCAGCTAAAACCTGCTGGAGGCACTCTGGACTCGTGTGCTCTTCTGTCTGCCCTTTGTGCAGGTTGCTTGGTCTGCATTCCCAGGGACTAGCGGAATTGCACTGACCCTCCTTTCTCCTTGGGATTTCCTCAACCCTCCCTATCTTCCATAGTGATAAACACGGTGATGAAAGAGATTGAGCTGAGTTTTTTACCTTGTTCTGTAGCAAAGCTTCTTACTAACCACACTACTGCCTTGATTACAGGAGCTTCCTAAAACGGTGTGTTCCACAGACCAGCAAGTTTGCAGAGCAGTCTGTTGCCAAAGCCTCCAGCCTGTGTGAAATTAGCCTAGTTCCTGAATGTATTTTCTCTGTCCTGAAATCTGTACAAGGCACCTTGATGAGCATTTGTGTGAGCATCCCCCACCCTTGCCTAATCACCAAACCTGAATAGTCTCTCCTCCCAAGAAGTTCTAGGATAGTCAGCTAAATGGGTGCTAATTGCATGTGCAGGTGTGAAGCTGCTGAAGAAGCTGAGCTGTCTGCTCCAGAGCAGCTTCTTTAGCACTGAGAGGTGTCAGACTTGTGACCTCGGAGTCAATGTCTTTTCAGCAGCACTTCACATAACTGGGTGTTTACTACTGTCTTTTTGCAACTCATAATCTCTGCAGCTGGGCTGCTTTTCCATGCTCCCAATCCTGAGCTTGCAGAACTCTCTGTCCACAGTTGTGTGGCATGGACGGTGGAGCATTAGCACTTTCAAACACCCCATGCCATGGAGTAGCCGTGGAGTAAGGATGGAAGGTTTGACTTGGGGCTGAACTAACAATGACTTGATGGGAAAAGACTTCCAACCGCATTCTTAGTCATTCTTAGTCACAGGCCGTACCTTTCCCCCTCCTGCCTGTGTCTGCTGCCTTGCCTCCTGGAGGATGGTGCTGCAGAGAGCAGTTCACCTGATTGCTCTTGCCATGAGAGTACTCGTGGAATTGCAGAAGGGAATTTTCCAGTAGCCTCTGAAAAAAAGCCTCTGTGCTGTTCCCTGCTGAGTAGGGAGCAGTCTCCTTTGATGCTCCAGATGAGTTACGGGAACGGTGCCTTGTTCTGTTTTACAAGGGTCTGTTTGGTGGTGCGTGGGGTATGTAGTCAGCAAAGTTCAGCTAGGACTTCTTGTTTGGGTCAGAGCAACACCTCATTAAGAGGCTGTTTGTTTGTGAGAGTGGTGAACAGCAGACTCCAGGAGTGCCAGGTGCTTCTCATTAGAGGGGAGGGGAAAGTCTAGGATGGACTGTCAGTATCTGACTGCATGCACAACTCATCTGGGAGTTTCTGATGTGGTAAAGCTTGTCTCCAAAGCCTGGGAAGGCTCTGTTTTTCTGAAAGGAGCATGTTTTCCTAGCCTCTTGCTTTTCTGCATATGCTTTTCAGACAATTTTATACATGGCTTTACACGTAGAGCTGCTTTTCGTTTTGATAAAGATGACAGAGCTCAGGGAACTGAAGTGTCTGCGGTCATCTTTCTACCACTCTTTCCTCCCTTGTTTGATCTTGATCTTTGATCACCCCGGCACCCCTTGTGCACACACCACCTCTTCTCTCCTTTTCACTGGGAGGAGTGCAGAGTTGAGTGTGCTAGACCTCAGCCCAGGTACCAGCATATTCTGCTCCTGCAGATGCACCAGGCGGCAATGGCAAGTGGTGCAGGGTGATTGTTATACCCTGGAGCAGTCTCACATTTTTTGAATACTTAATACTTTAAAAGTTTACAAGCCTACTCGTAAGTGAAGGGCCTGCTGTCAATTATTAATCCCCCTGGCTAGTATGGTATTACTTGCTCCCTGACAGCGAGCTGCTAGACTTCATCCTTCTGAAAGAGATGGTGTGGAGGAAATGCCATTGGTTTCATCTGCAGGGATTTCCCTTCTTGTTGGTTTGTCTTTCAAAATCAACACTGCCGAGAAGGACAAGAACAGCATGCACTCCAGCCTACCCTATATTTAAAGGGTTTGTCATGTAATTTCTTTTCCCCTGCTGTCGGTGCCCTCCAAAGCGCCTGTGTGTACCACCCACAGAGACAGATGGTCTCCCTAAGCTGCTGAACAAATTTTGTGGCTGTGAAGGTACTTTTATCTTCAAATGCTGCGAAAAAAAAATCCACCCCCTCAACCCTTGACATGTGTTTCTTGTGGTGAATGAAGAAATACAAGTATTCTGCAAAGGAGTGAGCTGTGTGCCCTTTAGGGGAAAGGAGGCTCACTTTTTGTTAAAAGTGCAAGAAACTGTGAATGTACTGTCCAAGAAAACTGGAAGCTAATTCTTGACCCTACTGTGAAGGAGTAGGGAAGAGTTAACAGGGAGCTGGGTGGTAGTAAAAAAATACTGGGTTGGGTTTTTTTTTGCCACAAAACTGGCGGCAGTATTTTCACTTAGAACTTGATTTCCACTTCAGCACTCCCTCCCCTTAAATGAACCTCTGTGCTTAAGTTCCCCTTGTGCAGTTTAGGTCAAGTGGGGACCTCAGCTGACAGTTTTGGGAGAGTTATTCCCCAGTTGACAGTAAAAGAGGCTCCCAGCACAGTAGTAAGGACCTTAGCTGTGATTTGGGGGCTGCCAACTTGTGCTCCTGAAGTCCTGGCGGAGGGTCATCTGCATCCTTGTTGGGGCTGGATTTTTGATGCTGTGCTCAGAACTGCTAATCATGTTCCTGTGGCCCCAGCGTTGTTTCTAGGGTTGCTGGGTGCTGGCTATACAATGAGGTGGCTCTTGCCTTGTGCAAAGCTTGCTGGGGTGGAGCTGGGTGGATGCCCTGTGGTGCAGGGATGCTGTGCAGGGAGGGCTGGGCTGTAGTTTGAGCATAGATATTCCTCAGTGTGCAAGGGTCTGCTAGTGGGTAGCATCAGTGCTGCCTCTTCAGGCCTGTCTGTGTAGGTTTGCAGGGAAATAACACTCTAACGTGTTGTGAGAGAAATCCTAGAAGTTAAAGCTGCTGTATTGACTCAAATGGCAAACTTCATTCAAAGTCTGGCCACGTTAATCCTGTTCCCTGCTGAGGGTCAAGTAAGAGGTGGTCCCCTTTCCTGAGAGAGCACTCTGCCAGACTGCTGTTGGAACAAGAGCTGAATACTGATGTTTCATGGCGGCAGCATCTAAGTGTAAAGTCCTATTACAGCACTGAATTTTTGCTGCCAGTAGAAGCTTTGAACACTTTCTTTTGGTTGTTTCCTTGGAATTAAAGTTGCATTCCTTAGCTTTCACTTAAAAAATCCCAACCACACCCCTCCGCCACCCCCCAAAAAACCACAAACAAAAAAAAACCCCACCCTTAGTTACTTCATAACTATTAATGTAACTTGAAGGATTCCTTGTCTGAAGGCTCTGGCCTTACGTGATGCATGGTCAGGCTTTAAATTATCTTTTGAAAATGTAGACTCTTGTAAACGTCTTGCCATACCTGCCAGTTCCTGCCTTTTTTTTTTTTTTTTTTTTTTTTTCTTTTGAGGCTGAGGCTAATCAGAGGCATAGCATACGTGTATGTTGGGAAGAGGAAATGCATTGCTGTCGTGGATTATGCTGCTCCTAGGGACTGGAAGTGGTAAACCAGGGTACTGTATATTGCCAGCTGCTGCAAGATTCTTAGGTGCTTGAGCGGGGCACAAGCTGAAGCTTGGAGGCTCATGGGTGCCCTGTAGCTCAGGGCTCAGAGGAATCTGGTGTTTCATCCCTTACGTGTTTGCACTAAGTGCCTGTTTCACTCTTGCATGCAGGATAAGCTCTTGGTCTTGTTCCCAACTCCTGTGTTCAGAAGGTAAAGCACACCTTGGTGTAGTCCTGTCCCCCTGACTTGTTTGAAACTCATTGAATCCTAAATATAACCTCAAGTGTGTAGAGGCTTTTGAAAGAGGTTAAGCCTCCCTCATAAATCCTTAGTGCACTCCTCAATTACATAAATGTTTGATCATAGTTCCACATCACTTCTTAAACTAATGCTGCTGCAAAAAAAATACCCTATCAACAGTGTGATCCTTCCTTACCCCTCCCAAAGAAATCTTGTCTGGTTGCACAGGGATCTGAATGGTGGAACTTGGTAATTTATATTTACGGTGGAGATGGTTTCATTGAAAGCAATCCCGCTGCTGCCTGCATGAGGAGGTAGGTTGTGCACGTGCATTGCTGCAGCCTGCCTGCAGAGCATGAGCAGTCCTTGGTGGTGCATGGCTCTGTCTGCAAAAGTGTGCTTCTCTGCTGAGCTTGGGAAGAGGAGAGCCTCAAGTCCTTGCTTCTCCTCCCCTACCCAGCAGGCCTACAGGGTACTAGCTGTGGCCCAAGCAAGAGGGACAGATCTCATGCCCCAGGCCATGGCCCTTAAGGTGCAGAGACAGACACGGTGTACCATGTGGATGGCAGCTCATTGCTGTGGGCTTGGTGTAGAGTTGTATCACCAGCTGTGAGACTGGACTCTCTAAATTATCATCTTGAGCTATGCAGGTCTCTTTCCACAGGGCTCAGTGGCATCAATCGTCTGCTCAGCTGTGGAGATCTTGACTGTAAGATTGACTTCAGCAGTGTCCCTGATGCTCTCAGGTCACAGGCGTATGTTGAGTTGGGTGCAGACAAGTGGAGCCTGCTTGGGCTCTGGCAGCTGGGTGCAGCACCCGCAGGTGCCTGGGGAAGCCAGCTGGCCCCTGCTCTGTCAGCACCTGTGTCTGCCTGGTGTGCCTGTGCCTATGTCTGCCACGCTGTGCAGGTTCATGGGGACAGATTGGCAGCAGCTTCCTCCCATCATCTTTTCACGGAAGTTGTCCCCTTTGTGCTCTTCTCTCACTGTCCTCTGTCCCAACCTGTCAATTTGTTCAGTAGATAAAGGAAGCCTTTCACAGCTTTGGTTTTGCTTCCATGTGAGCAGATGGTAGTTTTTGTTTGGCTGTTTTTTTTTCTCCTAAGTAAACAAGTTAGTATTCTCACTAGCTCCCTTGAGGGTACCCTGCCACTTTGCAAAACCATGGTGTGGAGGCACACTGCTTGGCAGTGCACTTGGAAAACCCATTTCTGAGCTCTAGCATATGGACCCAGTAGCTGCTGCTCTCCAGATCCGATTGAACTACTACTGGCTCCTGAGGGTGCTGTGTTGAGCTTGTGGTGTGGATGTGTGCCCAAGTGTTCGCTAAGTTCACTGTAGGGTGTCTAGGACATGGTGGATAAGTGGCTGGGTACAGGCAGCTCCTTTGCTCTCATCCTTATTCTCTGCGTTGCAGGAGATCCTGGGGCAATAAGGTTCTGGTAGCAAGGACTCGCTCTGCTTGATGAGAAGGTAGCACCTTTGCCTGTTTGAATGTGTTTTATGTGATCAAAGGGAAGTGGATGTCTCTAGTTTGAGAGCTGTTGGGGCATCTGCATGTGGTTATCAGTGTCTGAGAAACTGGTTGAAATCCAGACCAAGCTGTTAGTGCCTGAAAGCTGCTGTTGTCCACTGGCTGATCCATGAGCTATACCATTTGGATTTAGTGGTTCTGCTAGGTATTGGCATGGTGAGTAAGTGCTTGAAAACACCCCCATGCACACACTGTTCCTCTTGGAGAGGTGGTCTTGGCATTAGGAGGATGCGAGTGGTTTGCTTTGGAGCCTGCTTTCCTGGCAACTGGCTTCCCCAGCTTTCTGGGGGAGAGGTTTGTCATGCCACGTGCTCAGGCTTTCACAAGCTGCTCTTTCAGATGCAGCCCCTGAAGCTGCTCTTATATGCTCATGTACCCGTCCCAATGGATGGGCTGAGGTAATCGGTGCAACGTACCTTTGCCACATGCTAACAAGCTTCCTTTTGATGTTCTGTGAAGGGGCTGGAAGACAGCCTTTATGGTTACCTAAGCTGACCCATTGCAATAAAGCATCCTAGAATTGCTTACAGTGAACTCAGGAAGAAACTTAGGCTCAGCAAAGGCTTAAGTCTTGTCTTTCTTGTGAAGAGAGTGCCCTGCCTCCCATAGGAAGCTTTTCTGTGCTTCAGGACCTCCATTGTTTCTAAACCTAATTTTAGGCTTTTGCAGCTTGTTTGATTTTCTGTCTGTTGAAATAGCACGTCAGAGGTAATAAGTGTCCCTATGATCTTTACCTTCCTTGGCACTGTATACCTTGAAATAAGTTCAGTGCCTTACTGAGGAAGAGAATTGTGGTGCTATCACAGTATCTAATACCAACACAGTGACTCTCTTTTCCTGGTAGATCATATTATTGGACTTTTTGGACTGCTCTTTGAGTGAGAAGCTTGTGCTCTCCTCTTCCACTTCCTTCTCGCTATGGGTTTATGTCCTAGCTAATTATACTAGCTGCCACCTTCAGCTGTTGGAAGTGGAAGCAAGGGCACTGCCACTGCTGGGAAAGCATTCGTTGAAATTTGAAGTTCTATCAATAAAGATGACTGGGAAAAACATTCGGCCCATGTGCTGGTACCCTAAAGACTAGTTAACTTCCTGAAGTATCAGGCTAGAAAGTTTCTCAGAAGGAGAGTTGCAGTGAGAGCATGCCTGTGGGTTTACTGGGATTTTATAGCTGCTTGCTAAAACTTAGCACTCTGTACTTCTGTAGCAGCATCTTCTTAGTACTGGCCTGGGAATAATTTTATAGGGTTCTTCAGGGAGGCTTAAATAAGTATCTTGTTTGGGTCTTATGACATAAAGGAGTGTTTTGTTGTGGTTTTTTTTCCCCCCAAAGTTTGGTCATACACTCCTGTAAAGTGCTTTATTTTAAAAGCTCCTGTTTCCATACTCACAGCTTCTCTTCCAAATAAAAATATTTGAACATAAGAGCAACATTATTAGTAAACTTGCAGGGGTCCTTTTCTTTTTTCATCCATACAGGAAGGTTTTGGCTAGGCTGCTGTTGAGGAAAACAAACAAAAAACCCCAACCTGAAAATGAATCCTACTCTCCCCGTGTCATTCAAAAAATCTGTACATTGAAATCCCTCCTGCATCAGCAGTGAATTACTGTATTTCTCAGCTGGTGTGTTGATTCTGTTTTTTGTCTCATGAAACATGAAACTCAGTGTAGAGTGTGTGTGTGTTGGAGAGCACCATGTCTTGGACCATGCAGGCCAGAAAAGGGGAGCTCTGCAGCTAGAAACTGGGCTGTTTCTCTCCTTAACCTTACAACATTCGTGTGACAGTTGTTCAGATGTCCAGTGTTAGGGATGCATGAGGACACACTTAAATTCCTGTTCTTTTATTTTTTTAAAAAAGGCTGGGAGGGGAGAGAACAGATGGGGGCTGGTTGCTTAAAAACTGTGGGGCAAACTCTGTGTGTGTGTTTGGGCTCTGTATAAATTCCACTGTTAATGAATGGATGTTCGCTTCCTTTGGGGCAGCAGCCGTGCTGCCATCACAGTGACAACCTGTTACTATGCTGAGGTTTCCTGCCCTTCCCCGGTAAAGGCTTGACTTTGCAAATTCTCTTCCCTGACTGACCAAATGCCAGAAGTTTGGTATCTAAAACAAACTTGCTGAGTCCCGGTCGCCCAGTGCGTGTTCCAGGGAGAGCGAGGATTGTGCTTGCTTGCCTTAGCAGAGTGGAGACTTCAGTTGTGGTTGTCTGACAAGAAAATGTGGTTTTCCTGTTCGTAGGGGCTGTGGTCTTGTTCACTTGACTCTACCAAACTACATGCTATTGTAGTTACGATGATCAAAAGGCATTTTTCTGCTCTGCTTGCTTGGCCACAGCTGCTGAAGGAGTTCCTTGTCTTGGCATCTCTGCTGAGATCTGATTCTGGCTCTGTTCACTGAAGAGGACAAAACTGTAGCGAAGGCATTGGTGCTACTGCCAGCGCTGCAAAGCACTTCTGCCCAACCTCGATCCTCTCTGGAGCCTTTCTCGAAGGCACTGCTTGAGAAAGAGAGCAAGTTCCAAATCCGTCATGCTCTGCCAGCTCACCGGAGATGGCCTCTGGCGTGGCAGTGCTGCCTGGGGAGCATCCGTCTGGGCAGCCTGCGCTGGCCTCACCCCCAGCTGTGGTAGGCAGAGCAGGGTAGCAAGTCTGTGTAGCGGACCGTAGAAATACCTTCTGTGACCATTTTTAGCAGAGATGTTGGTGTGGGAAGCATTTCAGTAGTCTATTTCAAGTTTTATTTCAAAGGCTTTGGTCCTGGTGACTTTGCTTTGGAAGAGAGTCAAGTGTGGGGAAGGACCAGGAGCTCAAGCCCCAGCTCTGTGCCTAGCAAAAGAGTACGTGAAGGAAAGCGATTTTCTGGGAGGGAGATGTGAGTGTAGGGTGCTTCTGGGAAGGGGCAGAAGTTTTCTGAGCCTGTTGTGTGTGAGCTGACAGCACGGCTAGAGAGTTAAGTGCTGTGGATGAGCAGCTCGGAGCTGTGGGAGACCTCAGCATCTCTCGCAGTAGATAAGCTTGATGCAGTTGTAGGCTGGAGACAGCCAGGAAGGCAAAGGCAGCTCTGCGTGGAAGATCGCTTTGTGCAATCCTTGCTCAGCTTCTCCTTGAGGTGCCAAAGCTTCCCAACTGGCTGTGGTGTGTATTTTGTGTGCCCGGAGACCTTGGCTTGTTTTGATGCTGTGTCTGTTTTGGAGAACGTTAAAAAAAACCCCGTTGATTGGAGGAGAGGAGCCTGTGTTGGGAACCATTTGATTAAATAACCCCAGGCTTCCTCTGCCCTCAGCCTTCAATTAGCACGGCAGTGATCAGGCCTCTCTGACTATCCCTGTGGATTTTAGGTGTATGGCTCTCCATAAACTCTGATGCTGCAGGATTTGGATCCGTGGCAAGGTAAGGAAGTGGGTGCTCTGGTAGCAAACAGCTCAGCTCTTTCTGGATGTGCATTTATATCTTTATCTGTTGCAAAAGCACGAGGCACTCCTTTGCCTTTGATGCTTAGCTGGGGATTGGTATAGTACCATGACAGGCTACATTTGTAGCTTAGCAGGAAAGCACAAAACTGCTAAAATCATGTGAATGACTGCTGCTGCTGGGTTTGACCCTAGTGTGTCCAATGAAAATTTTGGGTGGGTGTAGAGGTGTGGCTTCAATCTTTTTTTCTTTTATTCTCCTTTTCTTTTTCAATAACCCTTTCCCACCACTTCAGAAAACTCAAAACCCTTTTTCTAGAAAGCAGCAGGGCCCAAAAGCCAGTATTTTGATTACATAAACAGGCTTCTTTCCTTGTGCTTTGCTTCAGTATAGCACTGGCTTATTTTCCTGGAAATCCTCTAAAAAAAGCCAATTTCAGTATTGGTATAGCTATGTCACAGAAAGCAAATACAAAGCTAGAATGGTCTCTGAGCTACAGAGTATGGCAAGACCTCAAATATCAAAACTGTTCCTGACTTACCTTTTAAGAGGAAAAAGTGGTAGTTTCTGCTTTTGTGTCCCACAGTCCCCTCCTCCACTTCCCTGGATGCCCTGTAAAAGTTAATTCATTACTGTTTGTAAAGGACTCTGCATTTCTTTGCTGCCAAATGCCACTGAGGTACCCTGTGCTTCTGTTGGGTCTGCTTGTTTGCTTTTCCTCTTGGCAGTGTGCTGTGACATGGCCTTCTTCAGGGTAGTAATAATAAAAAAAAAAAAGCAACCCTCCAACTAGACAAAATGCAAAGCAACAAAAGCTAGAGCCTTGCTGATATTGCCTGCGAGGAAAACTGTTTTTCTAATAGGCCACTGGCCTGTGCCAAGAGTTTTTTTCTCATGTCATAGGTTTTGAGTCTGAACTGTTGCATGAAAATGCTTTTTGTGTCCTGATAGGCTTTTCTGTATTCTGGTAGTTTGTTACAATGCCTGACATATATTGGGCTGCCAGATCCTCTTCGTAGAACATGAGGAGGATCCTCACCCTGACCTTCTCCAAACAGGCAATTAAGTATTGAAACTTTCTGTTGGTTTTGTTCCTGCCCCTCCCCATTCTTTTAAAACCCTAAATGCAATGAAAGCCTAAGTTTGCTGAAGTGCGGGGTGAATGAATGCAGTGACCGACATGGTCCTGAACTCCTGAGACACCGATGCAAGGAAAAAGCCTCTGAACGCGGGCTCTGGGAAGGCTGCCAGTTTCCATTCCCATCAGCACTGGCGTGTGGGTGGAGAGGAGGCTTGCTGCAGCCGCTTCACCTTGCTCACAAGGCAGCATAGGGTCTGCCCTGCAGTGGGAGGTCCCCAAAACCATGAATTTCTGTTAGGAGACAGCGGGCTTTGCTTTGCTCCTACTCGCTCCTCAGGGCTGCTCTGGATGCTTGTTTGCTCTGCGGTTACCCTCCTCCTTGCATGTTGCGTTGCGCAGGTGCGTTGGGTCCCTCTCTGCTGTGTTTGGGATGGCTGTGCCTCTTCGGGGTGGGGGGTTCTTGCTGCTTTGCAGCACCCGTGTGGGGCAGGGCTGGCTATCCTGCGCTGTGCAGGGTGAGGCTTCCCCTTAATGTGGGTGAAGAGGTTGGGCAATACAGCCTAGAAGGCTCTGATTCAGTCTTCTCCTCACTCTTCCTAATTATTGTGACCCTTCTGATTTTCTTGTCTGAAGCATCTTCTCTTTAATTTTTCTTTTCTTTGAAAGAATTTGAAGAGTCGCAATATAGCTGTCTTCCTAACCTGCTGTGCTTAGGATGAACTACAATGGGAGACAGAAATAGGCTGGTAGAAATTTAGGAAACTAATGCTTGATTACAATTCTCTCCCTAGAGAGCAGACCCTCTGTGTGACTGGGGTGTCTCATATGTGGGACTGACCCTGTACTGGATTTGCACCAGCAAAAAATAGCTGGGCTTTAATTTTCAGGGCAGTGATGACTGCTTATTGCTGTGTAAAAGCTTTGTTGAGTTTGGATTTTGAGTGCATGTGCCAATGAATTGGTGGGGTAGGTTATTTAGTGAGGGGATGGAGAGGGTAGTGGGTGGGGAAAGCTGGCATCCTGATGATAACCCTCTCTGTAGGGTCCAGGGAAAATGTGAATGTATTAAAATAAATTATTCTCTCCTGTGGTGCATTGTGTTTTGTCATAATAGAGCTAGTTGATCAATGGAGTATCTCCCAAATATTTCCCACTGCTGGCATGGAAGTCCTAATGCTGTCCGAAATGAGTGCAGGGGATTAGCAGAGTACAACTCTGTTCATGTTTATCTTCTTGTTTTCAGTTCGTCCTAGTTTTCCAAACATTGCACTTTGAGGTGAAACTCTGTAATAGAATTTTACCTTCCTGAGAAGCAGACATGGAAAAACTCGGTCATCTTTGAATGCAGTCAGAAGGGGGAATATGTGCTGCTGCCGTATCACTACTTTTGGTTTTAGGCTGCAGTAAATTCACAGTAGAAATGAGAAGTTTGGCAGGGATAAACAAGCCTGTTTTCACGTGTTCTGTGTCAGCTCCTACGTGTGTGTGGCAGTGGGTCAGTTTGTACTATTTCATTAAAGGAAAATTATTTCCTTGATTAAATAGTGGCTTTTTGTTACATATCAGTAGCTGAGTGCTTAAATGGAGTTGCTTTTAACAAATCTGATATGAAGAAATGTGAAGCACTGGCACCTGAAAGGTAAAGCTTCTTTAAGATGCTCTAGCTGGATGCAAAAGACCCCACCAAACAGTCCTCAACATAGAATTTGCTTCAAAAGCTAAATTCACTGTCTTAAAGGTATACAGCTAATGAAATATATGGCGCTGTACCATAATACTGGCTGATGAAGGTACATGGTGAACAACTCTGGATTTGTTCTTCTTTCTCAGAATCTTGTGAATGGGCTGGCATCTACGCTTTTAATTCCCTGATCAGTGGGAGGGGGGCAGCTGGAGAATGAGGATGGTGGGGGGGCGTGTGTGTTTCAATTCCTGGGGTGTGATGCAGAAGTTTAATATTAGCACAAGGCACAGGCAAATTGAAATTGCTCCTCCAGGAGCACCCGTTGAAACAGTGGTAGTGCTGAGAATGGAATTTAGGTCTTAATTTGTTGATGTCTTATTTTCCCACGTTACCGTCTTTGTAATGTTTTCTTCCTATGTTGTAACATGTGTGAGAATACTTGGTTGCTTTCCTTAGGAGATGCTTTGTTGGTAAGTGTGAACTTTACAATTAACTGGCAACAAATGTGTTGGCAGTTCCCTTTTAATTTTTGTGGGTTCCAAATGAAATTAAGTGTGGGTTCTTGGCAAAATCCAGCTGGCTGAATCGGTGATCTTGGTGATTTGCTGGGAGTACTACTGCCAGCCGGATGCCACGCTGGGGCATGGAGCCAGAGCAACAAGGATAGCACTATGTCCTGGATCCTGCATGTGTGTTGGCATTTTTAAACACCGTAGCTCTAGCTTGTTTTGAAATACTATTTGTTGGTAGCAGTGCCTACAGACATCTCTCTCTGTTGTTGAAATGATTGCAAATGAAGATACCTTTGGGTTGAGCCTTTCCTGCTGCTAGTGTGTGTGTTGTTTTGCTCCCATGTGTCATCATTTTATGTAGAGGCATCCCTTCAAAGGGATGGAGGGAGTGTCACTGCTCCTTATTCTGTCCCTCGCCTGGGATTTAACAAGCCGTACTGAGGTAATGTGTTCTCTAACAGCCGACTCCTCAGGCAGTGATCTTATCTTGCTGTGAAAGCTGAAGAGATTGGGCTCTTGTCAGTGCTTGGATGGAGACCTGTGGAGCTGCGAGGTGCGGCTGGAAGTGACTCAAAGGGAAAAGCATCTATTCTGAGCTGGTCCCTCCATCTAGGCTAGCCAGCTGCAGCAAACCAGCATGGTGCTCTTGATCTTCAGCCTGGGCAAGGTCTCTGTCACAGCTATCGTATTGCTGAGGAGGGCTGAGGTCTTGTTCTACGTTTTCCCGTACTACCGGCAGCCTAGTGCTTCAATTTATGTGCTGCCCTTGTTTAGGGATTTCCTGTCATCCTCCTATTGAGGTGAGGGCACAGACATTTATCTTGCATTTCAAATGAAATTTCAGGTCCTGGAAAGAATAATTAATATTCTGCGTATTGCACAATTCTGCGGGCGTGACAATGCTATTCCAAATAATGTGGCTATTGCGTGTCTTTTTTTTTTTTTTTCCATTTTAAGGAAACAAAAAAACTTGTTGCATTTTGAGAGGGTTTTGGTTTGTGTGTGTTTATTTTTCTCTTCTGTTTTCCCTAGCATCCAGCGAGCTGCACTGGTGGTTCTGGAAAATTACTACAAAGATTTCACAGTCTACAACCCAGCCTTGTTAACAGCCGCCAAATCCCGTGCAGCCAAGCACATGGCTGGCCTGAAAGTCTACAATGTTGATGGTAGGTGAGGTAAAACGTAGTCTCTGAGACTGGGTGGGATAGGGAAGGGTTGGGTTGGCTTTATGCTTTGTTATGCACACATTCTCACCTTTTTGCTTTGCCAAATCCTTGTCTCTTGCTGGAGATCTTCCTAACAGTGCTGAGTTTGCTGGTTCCAGATGACTTTACAGATGTGTTTAGCCCACAATAAGGCTTTTGTGTTTGCCAGGTGGAATGGCCAAGTTTTGGGTCAGGCTTAATTATTACGTGGCTTGACAAGCACTTTTCAACACCACTGCTTGTTTTAGGCAGCCTCTGCTTTTTGTCACCCTTGGGTCATCTCCTTGGTTGTGATAGTACAATAAACACAACTTTTAACCTAAATGAGTTCCCCAGTCGTTTATTGTGCTGCTTCCACAGGCAGCCTTCAGGAAAGTGGAGGTTGATACCAACGTGGGAAGGAACAACTGTAAGCAGCAGTTGCTAGTGAAAGGAATGCTCGTCAGCCTGCAGCCTTAGCACTAAATTAGCTGTGCCTGGCTTATGTGTGGCCATGCTCCCAAGTCATCGTGATGCTAAGGAGTTCATGGAAATTCAGAGACAGTTAACTATCCCCCATGAGCTTTACCGTTCTGCAAACCTGTTTCAAACTTTTAGGCTTTAAAAGGGGCCTGTGGGAGGATGGAGGAGTGGATCCCTGTGGACACCGAAAGCAGTGAAAACTGGACATAATCATTTGACACTCTTAAACCCTATCAGTGAAAGCTGGACTTACTTGATAAGCAGGGTGTGCCCAGCCATCACAGCCTTTATAAAAGTGTGCATTCCTTTGGTGGAAGAGCTGAAGTTGTGTAGGGAAGCTTTTATGGTAGAGGACTGCTGAAGTCCTTTGACAAGTCCTGGTAAGGCACATCCTGCCTGTGAATTTGTTAGTGTTGAAAGGCTTTGAGAGCTGGAAGGGAGAAGGGACTGAAGGGACTTAGCTGGGCAATGTGGCTCTGCGTGCACAGTATGGAGACTGAAATGAAGAGTGTCTGTCACATGGAAAAACATGACACGATTGTTTTGCTTTCAACAAAGTCTCAGTGCCTTATGGGTGTGGTTTGGCTTTTTCATTTTTGGTGACTTCAGACCAAAGACCTTATTCTAAATGTTTCCCCCAAACTCAGCACTCCCGAGTCTGTAGAATTAATTGGAGGTTTAGATTCCCCATCCTGACAGAGGAACAGGGAAGGGGGAAGCAAGGGGGAGGGAGAGGGGCAGTTGCGCATCATGTCCCCTGCTGCCTGGAGTGAAGAAGCTCTCAGGTGGGAGAGAACAAGTTGAGTTGGAGAGGGGAAGCAGACAGACTTGCTCTGCACTTTGCTAGAGGTGAAATCTTTCATTCCAGCTGCTCACTCTCAACGAGGCTTGGTGTGTAGAAAGTGAAGGCTTTCCAATCCCACAGGTGTCTGCACACCATTCAAACCCAAGGATGGCAGGCTGGCTGCAGGACGTGCCATCCTGGTTACTAGCTGGCTTGTCTTCTGTGCTTCAGGAGGTGGCAGGGTCTCTGTTTCTGCAGCACCTGCTGGAATGTTGGGACTCCCAAGCTCAGAGGGAAAACTGCTAGTCTTGTGGTGTTAGTAGCTTAGGAGCTGCTAGCTCACAAAACTTTGTTGGAAGAGAAGGAACCAGAAGCAAGCTCCAAGTGAGGCTGGCAGGCCTTTCCAAGGGTCAAGCTCATGAGCCTGCCAGGGCCTGAAAGCTCGTGCCTTCCCTTCTGGGGCAGTACCAGTTCCCTAGGCTGTTCATTGTGCAGTGCCACTGCCTTTGCAGACGTGGAAATCTCAGGCTTAGAGGCACGTCCTTGAGAAGATTCCCATCCGTTTTATGAAGCAGAATGTAGTTCTGGCTGCAGCTTACCTTGGCACCCTGACAGTCTTTTACACCCTCCATGTGAAAAGACAGTAATGCTATTAAGGCAGCCTAATTTGTTGGCAGCTTTTGTATTTGATACTGGAGCAACCAGGAACAAAAACCATCTTGCTGTAATCTCTTTTATACAGAGTGGGGAGGCTCATCTTCAAAACCGGGGTTTTCATTGCTAGGCATAGTCAACGAGGCAAACTACAATTCTAACCCAAATTTGGGAGCTAGTGTCTCCCTTGAGTCATATCCTCCATTTCAGGGTTGTCAAACAAAGTCTGAAGTGTTTAGACTCTTAAGAAGCTGTCTGTGTGAATGCTTGTCCTTCCTGCCACTGAGCTTCAGGCTTCTGTCTTGGAATCTGGTTTGTGCTTTTTAGGAAAAAATTAAAAAGTTGCCCTTACATGAGCAGAACAATTTTAAGCATGTTGGTGTAATTGATTTGCCTTAACCACTGCCAGTTGAGAGTGTGGGCTTTCGGAGCTGTTAGTCAGAAAAGCAGTTCTTGGTGGTTTGGAGGCAGTCCTAGACTTCTCCTTTTTTCCCCTCTGGGTAGACCCATCTCTATCCTCTATCTAGATAGCAGGGTTAGTAGACTCTTCTGGGGCAACATTTTTTCCTCTCTCTGCCCAAACAGCCAGAGCTGTGACCTTCATGGGTGAGCTACAGAACCTACGGTTGTATTTTAAAGTCACTAGTTAAGGTCTTGTAGTAGAAAGCTCTGTCACTTGACTGGGTGTTACAGAGCAGATTGCAACTTCCCTGTTCCTGTAGCTGTGTAGGATCTGTTAACAGCAACAGAAGCTGTAAAGGCAGGTGCTGCTCAGAGTGCCATGAGAAGGCACACATATAGACCCCAGCCTACTCTATTGCAGGACTACTGCTCTGACAGCATCTGCCATTCTGGAAAACGCTGTGCTTTGTCTAAAGATGACCCTGCTGCCTCTGCATCCTGTTTTTCCTCCCTGCGTGTACTGTCTGGAGTTTGGCTTTTGTTCATTCATCTCCATGTCTCATGATGTTCTTGTGTTTGTCTTTCTCCTCTTTCCAACTCCTTCCTACTTGTGCCTCTCACACTGTCTTTTTGCTGAAATGTGGTGTGTTCCAGCTGCCCTTGCCTTCAAACTGAAAACATATATAATGGGTGGTAAGTTGCATCCTTGGCATGTGCACCTCACCTCTGCTTTTGTGTATGTTATGTGAGATCCTTCATCCCAACTAACTTCCCTTGTCCATGTGCCAAAGCCCCCTCTCTAAGCCCGTGCTGCTTAGCAGGGTTTCTGCCAGAGCTCCTGCAGACCAGGGAAGGGTTTATAGCTTCGGCTGGGAAGACCGGAGCCACAGAGCACTTGTGACAGATGCTGTGGGGTGCTGGTCTATCCCAGCCCTAGTCCTATGGCAGTAACGCCACCTTTCTCATCTCCTTTTTGCTCGTCCTCGCCTCCTGAAGGACCAGGTAACAACGCGTCGGGGCAGTCCCGTGCCATGATTGCAGCTGCAGCCCGTCGCAGGGACTCCAGTCACAACGAGCTCTACTACGAAGAGGCTGACCATGAGCGCCGAGTGAAAAAACGCCGTGCAAGGTAAAGCCATCCCTTCCCGGGTGCAGCTCTTCGGTGCAGCCAGGCTCAGTTACGTGGGGCTTGCCAAGAGGTGGGGCGGGGGGTGGGGTGTGGTGTGGTGTGGAGACAGGGACGGAACCCATGATTAAGGGCTGGGGGTTGGCTGTAAATCTGTCACAGCAAAAAAGTGTATAAAACCCAGATGCATAAGGGATGGTGGCAGCTTGCAACTGGAATTATCTGAAGAACATGCATAAAGCAGAGCTTATGTATATTATGCAGATAAGCTAATGCAATGTCATGGATTAGGGAACAGTCCAGTGCTTCACAAATCTGTAGTTACGTGCTGTAGGAAATCCCATTATTTTCCCCCATGCCCAGGCTTGTCGTCTCTGCTCAAGTAATCCAGGAACAGGATGATTGGAGCGCTTGGTATTGCCTGCTCATGGGTGAGGAGGATATTTGTGTTTGCAGACTATTAAAAGGAGCAGTTTGACTGCCCTTTTCAATGAATTGGGGAGGAAAGACATGACCAAAAGTGGTTACACTTTTATTTTGGAACATAGGTATGTCAGGCTTAGGGTGCAGAGTTGATGTTTTGTTGAGGTGACCCGAGATAGTGCCTCTATTTGCTCTGGAGCCGAATTACAGTTTGTAGTTGACATATGTAGCAGTTTGAGGCAAGTTACTTACGGACAGGCACCCCTCAACTGAAGTGTTTTTGGAAGGAGTGTGCCATAACTGGAAGGAGCTGGCTTGTTTTATGTTTTCTTTTGGCAGTTTATATTCTATTGGGAAAGTGCTGGCACAGTGTCCCCCCACTAGCCTGCTTCAGTCTGATCTGTACTCTATAGCTGCTGTCTTTTGGGCTCTCTTCCAGCCTTGGAGCAACAGGAACTTAAACTTTCCTTTCCATGCAGTGTAGCATCCTAACTCGGGCACATCTCTCTTGCTTGCTGAGTTTGGTTAGAGCAGCTGCTTAGTCAGAGGAAAACTATCAGTTACTAGAAGATCAGGCCAGATGTTTCAAAGGAGGAAGGTCAGAGCTGCAACAAAAAGACATGAGGAGATTAGAAACTGATTTCCACCCCCACCTCCCCCAAGTCAAATTAAATAAAATGGGTGGGGATCCAGGCTTCTCGTGCTGTTCCTCATATATAGTCTGAATGTGGTATGCTATAGCTCTGCTTGTCGTGAGGCAGCTTTCCCTGGCTTTAAGATGCTTTGGGTATTGAGGCCAGCGTGGACAGTAGTTGATGACTTGAGTGGAAATCTAGTGTGAAACAAGTCCTGTCTGGAGGGGCAAAAGAGTTTTGTTGGGTGGCTATTCCATTATCATTGCTTTTTCCTCACTAATTGCACTTAGTACTGGGCTAACTTCCAAGTGTTGTATGACATTGGTTTGCCTTTTTATGGTGTGGTCTTGCTGTTTGCTCACCTGTGCCAACACAGGAATGGTTTGCAGAGGATGTCTCCAGCCGCAGTGTTAGGAGTGAAGACGGGAGCCTGATCACTGTTCAGTAGAGGGGTGCAGAGCAATCATTCAGCAGCACAAGTTCTGTATGCAGTTGGTGTAAATCGGAGCAGATTGCAGCTTGTGAGCACAGAGGGTCTCAGAGCAGTCTGTGTCCTGGGTCATGCTAGTTTATAGCCAGCCTGTTCCTGACTGCTTGCCTGTCCTTATGCTTCACAGTGCAGTACTGTATGCAAGAACCGTTGTTTTCAAAGACGTGCGTTAAACTCAAGGGCAGCTGCGTCTTGTTTGAGTCATGTAGCTGATGTTTATGCTGTGCTGGCAGAACCAAGTATGACACTCAGGCTTTTAACGTCTTAATCCTGGTTTATGACCCTCAATTGCTGGATGGCTTGGGCAAGGAAAGAAAAGCTGCTGGCTACCCCTCAAACTGTCAGTAGAAAAGATTTTGTGTAAATTGTATGATGGCAGGCAGTGACTCAGTAGCAGAAATGGGAGTAGAAGCTTGTAAATCCTGACTCCCAGGCTCTGCCTTAACCACAGACCCATCCCACCTCTCTTGTTATGACTCTTGCTGTCCTGATTTTCCTTCTGCAGGCTTGTGGTTGCAGTAGAGGAGGCTTTCACTCACATCAAACGCCTCCAAGCAGAGGAACAGCAGAAAGCTCCAGGAGAGATGATGGACCCCCGAGAAGCAGCCCAGGCAATCTTCCCCTCCATGGCAAGAGCTTTGCAGAAGTACCTTCGCACCACCCGCCAGCAGCAGTACCACAGCATGGAGAGCATCTTGCAACACTTGTCCTTCTGCATCACCAATAACATGACACCAAAGGTAATGCATTCTCTAGTATTGGTGCAGGAAGAAGGGAGAAAGGGATGGCACATCTCTGTGTGTGCCCACAGAACAGAAAATTGTCAAGGGAGGTGAGTGGAGGTTTTCGTAGTTGCTGTCTGTGATACGATCGGTGCATTGTAGGTTGCATCAGGTCTTAAAGGGAAGCAATGTTTCCTTACAGCGTCTTCTGTCTCTTTTTATCTGAAAGTGCCTATAAGATAATTGTGCTCACATCCAGTTTGGCAAAGGGAGTACCAAAGAAGCGTTTGAGACAGTGGCCTTCGGTCACAGGGAATTCTCCCAGCTGGCTCGTGATAGCAGCACGATGCAGGTGGCAACCGGCAAAGGCTGTTTTGGGTTTTTTTGGTCCCCTCTGCAGTGCTGCATTTTGGACTGCTTCTAATTATCACCTAAATCCCTGTGTGTCTCAGTGTTTCTAATTTGTGGGCCACTTGGTCAAATGTCAGTTTGCTGCTTCATGCCCTGACTGTGACTGTTGACTTGCAGGCACAGGCAGGGACTGAATGATGAGGAAAACAGGTCACACAATCCCTTTCCCACTCTCTACCTTCCCCTCTAAGAACACCGCACAATCCTAGAGAAGGGTTAGAAATGTGAGAATTTGCTCCCAGGCATTTACCCAGGACTTACTATGCTAAGAGCAGAAATGCTGTCAAGAGATGGGGCTTAGCACTCTCTCACTGGGATCCACCTGGGATCTTGCCCAGATATGCAAGGGGGACTTCTGCTGCCATTAAGATTGCAAAGGAGACTGTAAAACACAAGCGATGTCAAACAGCGTTCCCTGTTCTGTTTTCAGTTATGTAGCCTCAGTCAGGCTGGAAATATGGAAACCTCTGCTTTCCACCTTAGCTTGGCCTGAAGAAGGGAGGGACAGCTATCTCATCTGCCTGTCTGGGACTGCAATTTTGGGATGAGTTATGGGGCTGATAGGAGAGAAATTATCTTTACTGAACTGCTGCCGGATGGCAGTGCTGACAGCAGAAGTCGGGGCTATAACTTCACAAGCTAGCTGGGATGGAGTAAAAGAGGATCTCGGTGGCTGTGTCTTCTGGGGTCTGAAAAGCTCAGAAGGAGCGGGGAGAGAATGCCTCCTGAAGTGTGGAAGCTGTGTGGCACATTTACAGTGTGGCAAGCCCATGCTCACGGAGCTGTATTTGGGGATGGGAAGGGAGCATCGACACAGAGCCAGTCGTGGGGCTGGCGCTAATGCGTGTTCCTTTCTCGGCAGGCATTCCTGGAGCGTTACCTCAACCCAGGCCCAACCCTCCAGTACGACAGGGATCGCTGGTTCTCCAAGCAGTGGACACTCATCAGCGAGGAAGCGGTCACAAGCGGGTTACAAGACGGCATTGTGTTTGTCCTCAAGTGCTTGGACTTCAGCCTTGTTGTTAATGTGAAGAAAATCCCCTTCATCAAACTCTCAGAAGAGTTCATAGACCCTAAATCTCATAAATTTGTCCTCCGCTTACAGTCTGAGACTTCAGTCTAAGGGATTTTGAGGGTGGGTTGTTGGGGGATTTTTTTTTTTTTCAATATTGTGCTTTTGGGTTTAATTTCCCCAATGCTGACTGAAACTGGCAGATGATGGACCAGTAATATTTGACCATCTGCACTTTATTTGGAAAGGGGAGGGGGGGAGTTGCGATATCTTATCTAGAAAGAAATATCTTAAGAGGCAACAGGGTGACTTGGCTCAGTTAGCTCAGCCTTGGAGACAGAACAGATTTTTTTTCTTCCACACCCCACCCCCCCCGCCCCGTTTCCAGGCGTACTGTAAATCTCACGCTCTCTCTTTCTCCGCACGATTGCAATGTCGGTATTTTTGTTGGAGCGCTGCCTTACGCTGTGTGCGCGCCTGCGCTTCTGCGTCTCTGCTTGTGCTACCTGTGGCTGTTTCTGAGAGTGTTGCTCATCTCTCAGGTACAGAAACTTGCTTGCACGGGTGTGAGGCAGTCCCTGTTCGCTCGGGGAGGAGAGAGGGTATCAAAGGGTGGGTGTGGGAGCAGGCTGCTTCTGTGAGGCACCTAATCTGGAAACTGAAGACTTTTATTCTTTTCCTCCTCTCCATGTGCCCTCTTCTTTCAGTGCTGGACCTGCATGAGCATAGTGGGATGGTTTTGCTCTGTGTCTCAAGTTGCTTGTCTTGAACTGGATCAGCCCATCTTGCAGCTCTTCAAATTTTAGGGGGTTTTTGTTTGTGGTTTGGTTTTTTGTTTGGGTTTTTTTTTTTTTTTTTTACCACCGCTTGGTAGTGAAACTGTTCTCTGTGACACAGCTCCCTGTTATCTCTCACCTGCTTCCCTCACTCCTGCTTGCCCGCATCTTTGTTGGGCACTCCCAAGGCTCCCCATTTCTGTCCCCTTCTGTATGGCTTTCCAAATGTGTTTCTCCAGCCATGGTGCCCTCGGGATCTGCCTTACTGCCACTTCCTTTTGCACCTGCAAGGGCTGTGTATTTGCACTGGGACCGGGGTAGGTAAGTAGCTGGCGGCTCCTCAGATAAATCACAGACCCTCCCTATGTCTGACAGCCTCTTTGAGGGGAAGGGGGGGTGCAGGCAGGAATGCGCCCCTCCCTCTCTAGCCAGCTTCAAGTGCTTCTGGAGGAAAGACGGGCAAAAGCCCTTCCCTCCTTAAGGAGAGGAGCCAGGGAAGGGGGCTGACTTCTGCCACGTGCACTTGCTTTGGAGAACTGCTGTGCTCTGGAAACACTGCATTGTGTCCTTCCCCACCGTACGCCTTCAGCTATATCTACAAAATACCAAACTATGCCTGAATGTTGAAAATCTGCCTGCCTTTCTTGGCCTTTCTGTACTGCAGGAGTTTCTGCTTAGTGCTGGTATCTGCTCCCGAGAGGTGCAGTTTTGTTTGTAAGGCTGCCTTTGCCCATCAGTGCAGCTTTCGTGTGCGATTTTAGTGTCACCTGAGTGTTATGGGGTTTTGGAAGGTTTGTTTTTAACAATGAGCCTAAAGCAGTGTCTGAAGTCTGATTGCCAGCACAGGGCATCGCGTGACTCTGGGGCCAGCTCCAAGGCTGGCAGTGACCTGCGTTCAGTCAGGCCCCTCAGAGACAACCCCACCCCCAGCGCTGTAGAGGTGGATTTATGTGTGTGAATGCAAATGCTTGATTCATTCTGCCCAGTCTTCTGCTGTGCAAATATCTCTTATCAGGCAGGATCTGACCTACCCTCCACATGGATGTCTTAACAAAGAGGACCCCAGTTCAGCAACATACATAAGCCAGTGCCTTTCATTGCCAGGGTGCATAGTCTTCTCAGGGGGGCTGTGAAAGCCCCTCCTGTCCTCTTTGGCCTTCCCTGCGCTCCCACCAGCAGCTCGTGGGGCCACCTCCGTGCTCCCATCAGCGTGAGGTGGCCCAGCTAAGAGCAGCGCTCTGCTAGTCCTGCGTGGCATGGCTAGTGTGGGATGGCCGGTGCCTGCCACAAGCTGGTGGGAGGGAGCAGCCACCTTAAGCAGGGGTGCTGGGGAGGGGGCAGGGGGGTCCAGCCTCTTCCAGCTTCAGCAGCACCGGAGCTGCATGTCCAACAGCACCTGACAGTAGTCGCTTTGGGAGCGCCCTGGTGAGCGAGGGTCCAGAGTGGTGTTTCCCCATCCTGCAGTATCCTGCACCTTTCTTACAAGTGCATGGTAGTAACCTGGATCCTGTCTTCTCCATGTAATGTACCAGATGTGGTTGTGAAGAACCTAGACGGCACGGTATGTGACAGGATCAGGCCCATGTCCCTTAGAGGATGCAAGTAAGTAGGTAGTTTTCTTTTACCTAAACTTAGCGTTTGGGTTTCTTTCAAGGTCAGGCTTTCTGGTAGTCTGTCTGGGGGATCCTTTATTGACTGTGGCCTTCTCAGTGTTTTAATTTGGAAAAAAATAGATTGGTTTATTCCTTTTTTTTTTTTTCCTATTTAAAAGGAAGGGAAGCATATCGTATCTCACACTTGGCTGTCCTGAAGTTGCATGTATCTGGCTTTTATGGTGTGCGTAACCAGCAAGGTGGGAGAGACGGGGAGTAGCTTGGGAGACTATGGAGCACTTAGGCTTGTGTGGAGGCTACTGCCTGTGGCTGAACTGGCTCATTTCTGTGAAACCAGAACAAGAACCACTTTGCTGGGGGCGTGGGTGTGCCATGTGTGTGAGAGCACCTTGTCACAGGCACCTCTGCAAAACTTTATTACTTTCCCAGGATTTCCTTCCCCTTTCCTTTTCCCTCCCCCACAAGGGGGTTGTCTGACAGTATCTGCTCAGGAAACTCATGTCTTAATTGCGTTAAATCGTTGAGCACATGGAGAACCAGACGGAAGCAGTGTGTGCTCGCTCTGGGTCTGCTTCCTCTTCTGTGTGTTGTGGTTCAGCGCTGCCTTTTCTGCCTGCCACTGAAAAGGACACTCTCAATGGGGGCCAAATCCTACATTAAACGCTCCTCCCTGTGTCAGCGGCATGAATGCTTTGCCTGATGAAATTTGAAGGAGACAACCTGGCCTCTAAATGGTCTCTTTAGAGAGATGCAACCTGCTTAGGGGTGAGGACAGTCTAAAAGGGGGATCGTGACTCCCAAGCATTCCCTGGTTTTGTTGTCTGGGTTTTTTTTTTTAATGACATTTTATTTTTCAGGTTCTCTCTTGGTTTTCCCTTTCTGTGCAAAATCAGGGGACCACTGTCATGTTGTGAGGCTAAACTCAACTTGTCATCAAGTGCTTTGAGATCCACAGATGGATCGGTGGCATCTATAGGAATTCAGACTCTCTATAAAAATACTGAGCGGTGACAGCAGACTGGTTTTGTTCAACTCTGTTTATAGCCAGCTGATGAGTAAGAATCGAGTCACGGGGAATGAAGCTCTGATCCAAATCCTGCAGTCCTTGCTTCTGCAGAGCTTGCCAAGAGTTGAGCATAAAAAAGGCTTGTAGGGTTTGCCAGCCAAGCGCAGTCTGTTTTCCTCCAAATGCCTCTCCTATCCTGCACCGTCTCCTTGCACGTATTCTCCCTGCTTTCTCCCAGCCTGGATGTTTGTACCTGGCTGGGAATTGTTTTTTCTAGAATTGAAGTGGTTTGAGACAGCCCTGTTTGTGGCAAAGTGGACAATGTCCCCCTCAGAGGAGGTCCTTCCACTGGACATCCTTCACTGAAGGCTGAACCATTCGATAGCATGCTGTGTTGTCTAGCCAGGAGTGGTGTTACCCCACTCCTCTCTTCCATGTTGGTGTTTTTCCTGTGACTCTCAAGTATGCTGCTTGGATACTTTAGAGACTTTTCTCTTTTGCTCTCAGATTTGTTACAACCTAAATCTAAAGCCATGCTGAGATCTTCCAAAACCAGATGCAGCTAAGACTTTCAACTGTTCTGGAGCAGATGGAAATGGCTGTGGGTTTCCATGAAGGCTGACTTTCTCTTTCATGGCTAAAGAGTGAAAGATTCAGATTTCTTGCAGCTTCTAGGAGTGTAGGGACAGCTATTAGACCCTTAATACTTTGCCAGTCCTGTAACTAGGCCTGGGCAAAGGTTGTTAGCCCATCGGTTAGCCTTTCATTGCTGCAGCCATCTGTGTGTAGGCTCTGTGGGGCTGCCCCAGGTCTGACTCCTTTCACGCTCACGGGAGCAGAGCAGGCAGCGCTCTCTGAAGTGTAAGCATTCTAGCACTCTCCTCCATAGTGTACCAGTCCCTGACTGAGCCACTATGGTCAGCTTGGGGAGGCAGGGGGTGCTGCTTGCAACCGCCAGTTTCCACCCTACAGAGGGGAGACGTTGCCACCCACGCACCCCTGTAGGCAGCAGGGTAGCTGGGGAGAGTTGCACAGTGCATGAAAAGGTGGCATGATGCAGCTTGCTCACAGAACGACATCAGCTCCTGCTTCTGGGGCTGTCCTGGGTGCCTCCAAGAGCAATCCCCCCTGAAGACGGATATTGGAGAGAAAGCAAGATCTGACTTCAGCTTCTGCCAGCTATTCCTCTGACTTCTGCTTCTAAATATTTTCCTGCCAGCAGTTTCAGTCAGTCCAGCTTCCATCTTCCCCTCCCTGTGCTTTTTTTTTACCCCTGAAGTTCCCTAGTGAGGCAGAACAAGTATCCACTGGGATGGGAGGTGCTGGGGTCACAGTTTGGAGCTTGGGGCAGCTCACGATAAGGTGCAAGTTTAGGGCACATGTGAACAAATCCCAGCTCTCACGGAGCCTCTTAACCTTTTCCTTTGGGTTGGGGGTCTGCACGCAAAGCTTTGGGAACCCGCTGTTGCCAAGCGTGCCAAAAGCTGCGGTGAAGCAGTTTCTGAAGCTGGTTCTGCCTCAGTGGCTTTTAACAGTCTTGAGATGTGCTGCTGAAGCAACTGGAAAGACCCATACCGTGCTGAATGTGGAAACCTATTCAAGCCAATTTCATCTTGCTTACCAAAACTTGTAAATCTGGCCTTATCTTAGGTAAAACAAAGGTCTTGCAGCCTTTTGCAAAAATGCTGTAGTCTGGTCCTGGACGCTGCTCTTCAGTTGCGCTGAGTTCTCCCTTGCCGTATGAGAGCTGTTCACGAGATGTGTGCGCAGATGTCTGTTTTCTCATTCAGCTTGTGTGTTTCTGTGTGCTTCTTCCCTTATAAATGTGTGATTGTACATGTCTAAAGCCAGGCTTTGTGGTTCAGTGTTTAAACTGTGTTAAGAAGGAAATGCTCTTGGGATTGAGCTGTTTGGTTTTGAAAAAAAAATTACCCTCCCCAAACCCCCCCAAATTTCTGTTCTCCTAAAAGAGATGGCTTTGGGCCATGAAGTCTCCTACAGGAATACGCATCCTCCTGCGTTCAGGCCGCTGCCTCTGATAGATGATGACCAAAATTTGCCGTTTCTGACAGCTGCTCTGTGACCAGTGTGGATCGCTTTGGGATACTCCTGGGCCGGGTCCCCACCGCACCAGTGGTACAACTGGTGTTATCTGCCCCTCTGCATCTCTCCAAGAGACTGCGGTTTTTATCCCCATAACTTACTGAAGCCCTGCGGGCAGCAGGCAGCCAGCCCTGCCCTGTTTGTGCTCTGCCCGGAGAGGGAATCCTTCCCTCTGGCTGCTTTCCGGGCACCTCTCACCAGCGCTAGCGATGCTTGGGGTATCTCCTGCATGCACGGGGGGATGCTGTGGCTCGCTACCTGCACAGACGTAGCTGTGAAGGAATCTTACACTGTTCTGTGCCTGTTTCTTTGATTCTGCATTATTGTGTCTTGGGGAAAGGGGTGGGAGCGAACGCCCTTCCCTCACCCTCTTTTGATCACTGTGTAATACTCTTTTTCTACACAAAGCTGTGTATAGTAAGATGGGTTTTGCCAAGGTTTTCTAATTAATAGACACTAACCAGCATTCCCCTCCCCCCCTTTGCACATGTGACTTTAACTGCAATGGTACATGGTCTTTCTGTTCTTTTCTAATTGTGAACTTAAGTGAGCAAATTCCTGGTGTCTGTGACATTAATGCACTGTGGGTCTAGCCTAGTAAATTGTTCTGTTCCAAGCTGGGTTCTCTTAAGTTATAGCTGGATGGGGTTTTGTTGTTTTTAAACTGAAACATAAAACCGTTTTACACTTTGCATATTTTGTACAGTAAAATTCTGGAAATAAACCGAAACCAGATTTGATTGTCCCACTCCTTCCTCCTATCTTTTCAGGTGAAAAAGAAAGCATTTTCTGGCCTTCAAGCATTCCTTAGCTGTGGCTGGGAGGGGCCCTGCAAACATGTGGTTTAACCTTTTTGAGGCTGTCTTTTTGTCACCCTCGTTCTAGACTTTTCTGATCTGCCCTGCCACAGTGAAATACAAAGTCATTTATCACTCATGAAGAAAGGCTGGTAGGTGACTGCTTTGAACACCTGAAATATCAAATGATGGGGGAGCAAATGCAGCTGGGGGGGCCACAACTGGAGTGGGAACAGGTTTTTCTGCCTCCTGTCTTCTCTTTGCACACAAATTATGAAGTGCAGGATTCATTGCTGAGTTCCTTATTTGGACTTGGTGGGGAGGAGGACTGGGGAGAGGCAGAAAAGCCAGTGCTCCTTGTTTGTGTGGATGTGAGCCTGTGCTCTGCTAAAACAATGTGCTGGGCTCACGCCTCAACAGTGCCTCTGGGTGCGGCTTTCCCCACCTCCAGTTTCCATCACCGGCGTGCCCAGAGCTCGGAAAGACCGACCGGCTGTGCCTGCGGAAACGTGGGAGCAGCCACCTTACCTAGACAGTCTTTGGTACCTGCTCTCCAGGAAAGCCCCCTTTCCTGGGGAGTACCTGGCCTCGCAGCTGTGCCCTGCTCCGCAGATCTCCTCTGTGACTTCGACTCCTGGAAAAATCCACAGGATGCTGCTGTGCAGTGACTATGAGTGCAGCAGTTGCAGAGATAAGCAGCACACATACAAACACTGGTGGAGAGAAACAGCCAAATGGGTAATTCTCTGCTTGTGGGGAGATGGATGTATTTAGGCTACAGAGCACTGAACTAAGGCCTGGGAGGAAGCAGGAAGGGTGGGATGGGGGTGTGCTCAGTCCTGCCTCCTGCCCTCCCGTGATCTCTCTGCTTTTGATCTGTCCCCTTCATCCTGCTGGTGCTTTGGTTGTGCCCAGCCCTGGGCTGTTTGCAGCGCAGCTCCTGGAGATAGGCAGGGAAAGGAAACAAACACTGCTACTGCCCTGCAGAGCCTGTGAGGGGTTCGCAGCCATTGCCGGTTCCCTCCTGCCCTTCAGAGGAAGACCTGACCTGCTGGAATGGAGCTGTGTAGGTAAAGGCTCAGTGGGAGCTGTCTGCAGGTGTGTCATGGGAAGGTGCAAGAAGCAGGAATTTGGCACAAGCAAGATAATGGGCTTGTCAGCCTCATCCTAGGCTCTTAGCCGTGAGAGTTGTGTCTTTGCATACGAGTTCAGCATGCTCTGTTTCATTTGTGGCTTAGTGCTGATACCAAATCAACACCCAATTGCTGCCATTTGTGGCACTTTCTCTCCTGCTGTGGGTTGTGGAAGCTGATGGAAGGAACAGGCTTTGCTAGAGGGACTAGTTCCCTTGGCCTTCACCCAGAGCTCAGCTATCTGAATCATAAGGGGCTGTGGTGCATAGCTCAGCAGAAATTAGAGCTGAG
The DNA here is from genome assembly GCF_034619465.1 of Leptosomus discolor. NCBI lineage: Eukaryota > Metazoa > Chordata > Aves > Leptosomiformes > Leptosomidae > Leptosomus > Leptosomus discolor. The sequence continues at coordinate 129,478,758 of NC_141391.1, forward strand.
GGTGCCGCTCTGGTTTGGCCAAGTCTTCCACTGAAGCTGCAAGGGTCTTTGAGGTGTGATGGAGCCTCAGGTGCAACGTTGGGCTAAGTATTACCGACCCAAACCTCTGACAGAAAGGGGATGGAGGCAAACAATGCTTGGAGGGATCCGGCATGCTGAACAAGAGGTAAGCACCTTCCGCCTGAGGCACATACCGGACTAGGGCCACTTGAGAAGGAGATGCCTCTCCTGCAGTGCCATTCCAGACTGTATGGGCATAAGGCTGTGGCTACCCGGTGACAGCTCAGCAGCAACCACTGGGATAGAGCATTTGGGTGCTGAAGTGTGGCTTAATACATAAGAAGATCATTTGACCCCAGTAGGTGATGGGACTAGGCCTCACAGTTATGGATGGTCATAAAACACCAGCTTTGAGGAATTCAGTGGGGAGGTATGGGGCAAAGGGGCCACACAGAGTCAGCATAACAAATGGGTTAAGAAAGCAATTTGTCACCTTAGGCAATTGGCTCCAGAGCATGAAGCACTAGCAGCACCTCATTGTACAATATTGTAGGCTAAATTAATAATCCAGTGAAACATCTGACTGTGGAGGTGGTCAGGGCTTCAAACCCCAAAACAGCTTCTCCCTGGTCCTGCAGTCTCAGCCCCAGATCTGAACTCCTGGGAGGCACAGGAAGGGATTGAACTTGAGGGCTACCAGGGGCCCGGGGAACTTGGGGCAGGTGGGGTGGGTGTGGGGGGAAGGGGATCTCTCAGCAGGATGTGGTGTCTCAGAACAGCATGCAGGAAGGGAAAGTGTACTGGGAGTTGGCCAAGCAGAGTACTTTGATTTGTCTTTCAACACCACCCCTGAGTTTATGTTGGACCAGGAAGGTGATGGGTTTAGGTTACAGTCCTTTCCGGTACTGACAGATAATCTGCTGGGACAGGGGTGTCCATTCCCTTTTCATGTGTGCATCCATGCACTGCTGGTTCAGGAGGTGCTGAGAGAAGAGAGAGCACTGAACATAACATGTTTGCAGATAGGGCTGCAGGTAGGGATGGTGTAGTCGGTGATTGCATATGTGTAAATCACTATCTATGAACAAGATTACCAGAGTTGCTTTGAAATGCTGTTAACAAGTTTTACAGCCCTACTGTGAGCGTGTGTACTGGTTTATGCTGACATGTTGCTGGTGAAATGGAGAGTACTTCAAGCAGACAGAAAGCTCTTTTCTTGTTTTTCCCCCTCTCCCTTGCCCCTTCCATAATGAACTTGGAAAAGATTGGGGGTTGGTTTTTTTTTAACCCTGGCTACTGCTTATATAGTGGTCTGTGATCAGGTTGGGGCCCACTGCAAGACTGCCAGCCTATGCCAAAGCCCTGAGCTGATCTTCCTGTCCTCCAAAATCTTAGGGAGCTGAATGGGGTGAAGATGGCTACATCTGCACATGACTTGGGGCTTGCTCTGGTTCCAGCACAGTTAATGCAAATAACCTGGGGATGCCAAGAGCCCTCATGCAGCAGTACTGCTCCTTGCCGGCCTCCCAAAGCCTGTGGGTCCTGCCTGCGGGAGGAGAACAGTTGTTTGCTGGTGGGGCCACGGCCAAGACAAAGGGAACAAGCAGTCTTTGGGCTCTGTGTGGGCAGCGCTAAATACAATCTAGAAGAAGAAGGGAGATAACTCTTACCTTATGGATGTGCATTTAGGATAGCTCAGTGCATCCACCTTGCTTATGTATCAAAATACAGTGGAAGTAACAAAACCTAGAGAGAGACAGTAAGACAAGGAGGAGGCAGTGTGGAGACAGTGGAAGAGACCTTAGAGGACAGGGTGTGTTTTTTTCCCTCCAGCATGCTTAGAAACATGAAGATACCAAGATTTTAAAACCAGAGCACCATAAATTGCTTTAGGCATGAAGCTACTCTGTAAATTGAAACATTTAATGTGTCTTCCAAAGGCAAAAATCAGGCTTCCAAATGCTCAGACATCTACAATCTTGGTTGTCTTTTTTTTTTTTCCTTTCTACTTGAAAAGGTAGAATTAATGAAAACTGGAATGCATGGAAGGAAGAGTTCTTGATAAAGTGCATCTGATTCAGCCTCTCTGGAAGTTTTAAGAGACACTCAGAACTTTATAGAACTTGGACCTCTCTTCAGCACGAGTCAGATGCTGTGGGCATGCTTTAAAAACTGGAATGAGAAAGAGCTGATTATATCTGGGCCACAGATGTGAAACAGATCTGAAAATCTTTAAGCTTCTATTTTGCAAAAGCTCATTCTTGAGTACTCATAATACCAGATCCTACACTTGATTATAATTTCGCTTTGTAAGTGTTTGGGAGAAACTGGTTTAGTAATTCAGTAACTAGACTGTGGGAAGCTGTGCAAATTCCTTCAGCAATTTCATTTTGCAGGGACTAAAATGGTCTTCAAACATTTAGTTACTTTTGTCCTTCAATAGCCTCTTTCTTTGCCACTAGCAGGAGCAGGGCTTTGACATGTTGGATTGAATTTTAAAGCAAAAATCTAACACCACACAAATTTCAGGGCTACTCCCTGGTCGAACATAATTTTACTTTTACCTGCATTACTAAGGGAGGGACCTGATTCAAGCTGGGCTTCCTCCAAATCCAAAAGCAGAGGATGGGGACACCCACTGCTACTTCAGTAATTTGCCACCCACAAACAAAGGAGGGCTCAGGCAGGACAACTACTGATCTTCTTGGGCAGGTAATTGGCTTTCTGGCTGCTGTTGAAGTAAGGGGTATCCCCTCCAGCAAACTGTTTAACCCTTGAGGCTTTTCTTATATGTGAAGTCATGCCACTTGTCTTCTGCTCAGGGGCTGCGGCAGTGTGATTACTGGTGGCACTGGGGATTTATTGATCTCTTCCCACAGTGGCAGCAGTTGGGGCTTGTTTGCAGGGTGATGGTTCCTCATCTGAATTTTGGGTCAATGGGAAAAGGTGCCCAAACAAAAAAAATCCTGGTATTTCCTCAGTGCCCAGGCTGGTGAAACAGCTTCGCCTTGAATGTGTCCCACCTGTCCTCCCCTCAAAGGAAAGCCAGTCTCAGCCTTGTCCGGTCAACCTTCTCCATGTCCCTCCCCATGTTCTCAGCCACGGCCTATGGTGTGGGGGTCTGCCACAGCTGGTTCTTGGCAGTGGCATGAGGGGCTGCTGTCTCCCTGGGCTGAGGATGAGCTCAAGCAGTAAGGGCAGGGGAGAGCCTTGTCCTTAAGTGACCCCTGATACCGTATACCATGGGGGTGGTTTGAGGAGAAGAGGAAGACAGGCTAGATAGAAATGGAGAGAGGAAAAAAAAATTAGAGGAGCCAGTAAACACCAGAAGATTAATGAGTCGAGGGTCAAAAGAGTGTGAAAAAGCTGTGTTTTCTTCTTGTTTTCCATAGCATTAGGGACAATACCAGAAGCCCTTTGAGTGCTCTGCTGTTCTCCTTCATCACAGGGGCTTGGCAAGAGAAGGTGCGAGGGGGGAGCGAGGCACCGGAGGGATCTCTGCTACCATCCCAAAAGCTGCTTGTAATCTGACTCCAGAAATGGATCTTCAAGCTGCAAGGAAACTATGTAGCTTCCCCCCCTCCCCGTTTTAAATAGTTTAGCACCTTTTAAACCTGGCAGGGAGCATTCTGGGAGCTGGGCCAAGAGGGCTGGCTCTGCCCTGGACCCAGCCCCATGGTCCGTGTTATCATTAGATATCTTCTTCTGCCAAACAGGTGTGAAGGCCGTCCCAGGGCTGGCCCCAGGGGGTACTCGCTGTTGAAAGGCTGCTTTGCCCAGATACCGCTGGTACACGGGAGCAGGGAAAAGGAAGGGGATGCTGCAGTGCAGTGGGTTGACACACAGAGTCTTGGGGCTCAGGTAGGACACAGTCCTGCTGGCTCAGCCTCATTACTGAGGTTAATTATCCTTCCTGCTGCTTCCAGTTTCTAGCAGATGGTGCTGCACTGGATGGTGTAGGTGTACCTGGGGTATAAAAGTGGCCAGGAGGCAGTTTGCTTTGCCCTGGAGGGCCTTGGTGCTTGTTGCCTGTTTACCCGTTCCCCTTCTTTAGCCTCTCAAGTCCAGGCATCGGTGTGCAACTGGCTGTGTGCGGGGCTTCCCCAAAGCCAAAACTTTGCTGGGGCAGAGAGGAATGCAGATGCAATCCTGGCCTATTTCCACAGGACTGCAAGTCAGCGGCAGCTGGGAAGTGATATGTTCCTGTCTAATTATTTCCCTGGGAATAAAAGGCAATGTTTTTTGTTTGGTCTCAGTAATGAATCAATCATTTCTGAGGTATGATGTGCAGACAGACACGAAGAAGCAGCCGGTGTCCTCGGCTGTGCATGCATGTTGGTGTCTGGCTGAGCAGCTTCCTTCTGGGATGGGAAGCAGCTGAGATCTCTGTTTCACTATGGGGCCGTTCCTCTCCCAAGGGCGCAGCACAGGAGAGACTCATCATTCCTCAGAGACATCACGAAAACTGCTGACCTTGAAAATATGGAGTAATGTGTGATTTCCAGAGTGCCTCCCTTGTCCTCTCCTTCTGGTTTCCCAAATAGTTGATGTAAGCTCAAAGCAGGTTTGGGTTCACAGAGCCTCTCCATCAGTGTTTCTCCTTCATGCTTCTGTATGATAGCTGCAGTAGGTGGCTCTTGATGGGTTTCCCACTCCCTTGATTGCTGCCCATGAGCAGCATGGGGTCGCCTGTGGTACAGCTCTGTGTTCTTGCCACATTCCACTTGTGAGGGGGGTCCTCACTGTCGTTAGAGGCTGGTAAGACGAGGGTGTTAGATACTTTGAAGTGACTGACCAGCTTGAAGCACTTGCAGCTGGATGCGGGCAAAATACAATTCCTTGTCTTTCTGTGTATTAAGACCCATTTAATATGAATGTCTAATTAATTCTTTGGAGAAAAAGAACTATTTGCTAAGAGAGGAGCAGTCTTAACAGACTTGCCTGCAGAAACACTCAGTACTGCCCACATACACAAATTTTTTTTTTTTTTTAAATAAAGAAGTTTTTTTTTCTGATTTCTTATCCAAATGTACTGACCTTTCGCTTTTCAGTGTGTAATGGACAGGGTTAGGCTGACTTTGCTCCTCAGGGCCACCAGCGCCTTTCAAATGCCAGTTGTACCTACTTCTGACAGAGTGCCTATGCCTGGGGTCCTGCATGTGATGCCTCCCCATACCACTATCTTACCTGTCCCTACAAGGAAGACATTCAAGTTCAAGCTATGATCTCCTTCACAAGGGCTATTGCCTCATTCAGTGGTTTGGTCACTATGAACTCAAGGCAGATGAGGTGTAACAGGTGAATGGGAGAGGCTTTGCTGCCTACTCATCTTCACGTTGGAAATTCTTCCTCTGCTGCAACACTTTCTTAACTTTCAATCTGTTTCTCCCAAAAGCTGATGATAAAAAGTTCCCATTTGTGGGCAAAGAGAACAATCGAAACCTTACTGGGGGGATGAGGAAAGAGAGAAAGGGTAGCCTTATCAAGGACTGCTGGCCTGGTGAAGGAGTGGCAGCTGTAGGATTAGCCCTTTCTCTTGTAACTCAAGGGAGACTTTCCATAAGGCAGTAACACCAGCCCCAGTATGAGCTCAGCCTCAGTGGCATCTGTATAAGCCTAAGCACCGTTAAATTATTTTTTTTTTTACCCTAGAGCACTGAAATGTGTATGTGTCTGTGAAACACCTGCACACTTGAACACGTCCATAGTGCTGTTTGCAGGTTCTGCCTGCTCTGCCACTATAAGCTGTGGCTCTTGGAGCAACTAGAGAGGGGTGTATCAGAATAGGCAGGCATCCACAGCAGGAGGGCAGGTACAGAGAAAGTACCCAGGCAATGGGGATGTCCGGAGACAGTGCCAGTTAGGAAAGGCAGTAGAGCAACTCTTTGTTCATCCTTCATGTTTATAGACATTTGTGGCACTTTGCAGTGACTTATTGGAGCTGCAGGGCCTGTGCAGGCTGTTACCTTATGCAGCGTGAAACTGTGCATGTTTTAATCCTTGGAATAACCACAAGGTAAAGATAAAGAATTATTTTTCTCAGGTGAGTATCTGTCCCTTAATCAAAGACTGGGACACTACTAAATGGCTAGTTTTGCCTGTTCTTGCTCCTTACTGATGTGCATCAATGAGACCTTGAGTCCCACTTGCTCCCTCTCTCTCTGACCCCAGGGTCTTCTGCCAAACCTCTCGAGGAAACAGCTGAAAGGGAAGAGCAGAAAGAGGGTCCTGGACAGCCCTCTGGCCAGGAGAGAGGGATGTGTGAGTGAAAGAGCAGAGGGGACCTCTAGGCTGAAAGCACTCTGCATTTCAATGCTTTTGAAAGTCTCCACCAGGTCCTCTGGGATGGGGCTGAGTTGTTCATAACCCCGGTGCAACCAGGTGGATGGTCTCCCCAAACACACTTGGTTCAAGTCTTCCAGGCAGTACTTATGTATCGTAAAGAAGTAAGAAAGGGCAAATAGTTGACCTGGGGGCTCTGCTGTCCTGTCTATTCTTCTAATAAGATGAGCCTTAAAAGCAGGGGTTGAGTGTTTGATGTTCGATGAGGAGCTAACATAGCCTACATTCATATACCATATAAGCACGGTATTCATTCATATATATAAAGATATATAGATATCCAGCTGTGTGTTGTTCATGCTGGCACTTTCCACCACAGGGATATGGTACACATAGGAATACACCAGTATTTCAGCTTTTTTATACCAGTACTTTCAAATTTCTATTTCAGCTAATATAGAGAGAGAGTCAAAGAGACTGATCAACAGGCAGGAAAAAAAAATTTTCTATAAAATCTTGCTTTGCAGTTTATCTGATAAAGGAAATATATAGTGTATAAACCTCGTTTCTTATCAGGCTGATTCATATTTGTATAATGAGCTCTGATTCTCCTGTCCCTTGCACTGTTATTTCCCCTAACGTCACTTACCTCTGACATAAGCCACCATAAGAAAGGTCAGAACATTTTTCATCTGTAGCAAGAGAGGACGTGTGTACCCTACCTATGCTAACGAGTCTGAACAACTGGAGAATGTATTTATAAATGTATTTATAAAGATAAAACTACCTCCAAACTCTCCATTCATTGCACTATTGTCAAACCTAATAAGCTAAGACAATTGAAATCTGCCAGAATGGGAAAGCAGGGAGACCTAACACTGCCGCAGTGACCTGCACATGGAAGGTGCTGCACTTGCCAGGACTGGGTTGCTGACCCTTTTCTTTGTGAGTGACCCCCTTGACTGCAAACTAGCACCCTGAGCTTCTTCTCAGTCTGAAGTCAAAAGAGGCTTCTCACGGGCTACCATGGGACATCTGAGTCTCTAAGCAGGGACTAACTGTGCAACTGAATACTTAAAAGCAAACCAGTTTGAATCCTTTCACTGCTCATTGCCCAATGCGTGTTATCCAGCATCTGATATGGTTGAATGGATGTGTTCCCTCGCAGCATCTTGGTCATGGAAAAAGATGCTATGTAGGCTTTGGGTTAAAAGTTAGCTAAAGCTGGAAGATCATGGGGAATAGAAGAGCTTGAGGGTGGGCCCCAATGTTTCCACTGGCAGGAGTATGCTGTCTATCTCATGTGCACCACCTTCAATCAGCTAAGGTTCACCTGAAAGGGAAGTTAGGCCCAGACACAACCTGGCTGCAGATGTCTGGAACTGGCCTGGATTCTGCTCTGGTGTTTCTTTGGGGTTAAGACCAATGGTTTGGCTCAGTGCCATGATCTTCATCCTCAAAAGTTTGGGCTCAGACCTTGATCAGCCTTTCCAGAAGTTCAGGAACTCGTGAGTGTTGATGTCCTGTATCAGATCACCTGCACTTACCCAATCTTTGGCCTGAGCTTTCAAGAAGAAAGAGGTTCAGACAGGGACTGTGGTGTTTGGTTTTGCATTGCATTGCCAGACAAGAACATCCTGTTGTTATATGGAATCACTGAAAACTTAAACAGCATCCCTAAAACCTTCCTCCCCTCCCAAAGCTTTTTGCTGCTCCTAGCAAAACTTGCAGGATTGAGTGGTCTTGTCAGAGTAGCTGCAAAGGGCGTTGTGTTTAATAAAAGGACTACACTTTACAGTGGCCTTCCCTATGTCTTGCAGTGAAATTTGGTCTTTGGATGTTAAGTGCTGGGCCGATGAGCATGGAGGGTACAAACTGGCTCCCTGTGTCCCTCTGGCAGTGAGCAGGCAGCCACTTTTCTCCTGCTCTGGGACACTTGGAGCAGATTCCCTGCAGATTCCTATTGTCCTTACTAAGGAGGCATGATTTGCAGCGGTGCTGGGTGCCTGCAGGTGCCGCCCACCACAGGGGCAGTCCCAGTGGCTCAGCACCATTGAGAATCAGGCTGGGGGGTCCGGGCAGGGGCAGGGGGAGCCGGGCAGCGGGGAAAGAGGAGCAGTGGTGCTTGCTGACGCTCAAACGCAGGTCTTCTGATGGAGGGACCTGCCTGAGGGGGAGGCCTCTTAGCCCCCACAAGTCAAACTGCACAGAGTCACAGTTAGTCATCGTCATCGTCATCATCGTCGTCGTCGTCATCATCATCATCATCGTCATCATCGTCGTCGTCATCATCGTCATCGTCGTCATTGTCATCATCTTCTGTATTTATCTTCCCAGAAAGCACGTCCTCTATCCAGTCTTCCAGCTCCTCGGCTGTGGGCAGGTCATCGTCGTCTCTGATCTCCATCCAGATGCTGTCAGCCTGTGGGGACAGGTGATGGGGGATTAGCCACCCTCAAAGACACAGGGAAGAGATGGGGTTCACTGCTATTGTGTGGGGGTAAGGGTTGGACCGTGAGTGGGATGCAGGGGTGGTGATGGCATTAGCTCCCTCCCTGCCACAGCCTGAGGGCAGTCTCAGCTGCAGTGTCTCTCTGCCCACACATTGGGATTACCACTTCCCCCTGAAGTGCTATTGCTTTTGACTAGGAGCAGTCAATGGGTTTACGTGAGTGTGCGGTACTGTTTGCCCTGGGTTAGACGTGTGCCCACTGCCTTTTCTTCTGCTGCGTTGCCTACACCTGTAAGCAAAAGCATCATCCACCTGATGCATTGTCCTCATCCTGTCTGGCCAGTTTTGTAGACGTCAGGTCTACATAAAGAGACCTATGCCAGCTCCCCCCGCATTACCTCAGTTCACAGGACATCGTGGCATTTCCCTCCTTCCTTCCAGAGCTCTTTTGGGACCTTCTACTTTGAGCCTTTATACCCTGCTGTTAGAACCCTTCTCCCTAGCCTCTTTTACCATCACCTTTGCTCTGGACTTTCCACACATGATAGTGGTTCCTCCTGTTGGAAGAGCCTTTGCTTGGATCATCTCAACCATACTCCAGCTGAAGAATGGTGAAAAACACTGGTGCCCTGGACTACAGGTGTCCTGCTCTTTCTCCCTAGCTGTCTGCACTACTTCCATAAACTGGAAGGGATGGGGGGGATTCAGTGTGAACATGCTGTCTAAAATGCAGCAAGAAGATGCTGTCTAAATTGTGGTTGTTATCGAGCGACAGGAAGCATAGCTGAGATGGTCTCTGAGGCCTGGAAATGAAAGGTTTTCTCTGCTTTGCTATAGGTTCCTTGGGTAAATGGCTGAGTAAGGTCCTTTCCCTTCACCTCCATAAAATAGGATCAGCCTCCTATTTTGCAGAGGTGCTGTGAGGTTGTCTCATTCAGCATTTGATGTTGCAGAGGCAAGTGCTTTTCATATGTCAGAAGGTAACTACCAGCTTTTGCAAATGCACCCAACTTCTTTCCTTGTCTGTGGTACCTAATTCTCTTTGATTCATGGCTTTCTAAAAAGCCAGACCAATTTCTGCTGAGGGAAAGCTGTTTCTCCCTTACAATATTTTCCTCCTAAAACACCAAAACGGTAATTAAAAAAGAGCCACAGAGAGGCATGCAGCTCTTGCTTCATGCAAGAGATCCTGTCCCCAACCTCAGGACTGTTTGTGTGGCAAAAAGTGACACTTTTAAATAACGGGAACAGGGGTGGGCCCATTGCACCTACAGAAGATGCTGTGCAAATAAAGCAGCAATATTTTGTAGAGTGTCATGGCCCTAGTCCTGAGCCACTACGATGTGACAGGCCAGTGGGGGCTGCTGGGAGCTCTGGTGTTTGTATTGGCAGGTTTTTAGAGAAATGGTGGGGTCACAGGGGTTATGTCTACTGAAGCCAACAGCAGTGTTTATTTTTGCTCTGTTTATTTTTACTCCACTTTGTACCTGTGTAACTTGGCTCAATGCAGTGATGTAACACTGAAATAACGAAATGAGCTCAGTGTTTGTTTTAGATATCACCCGTCAACCTAGAACTTTCCTAAATCTGTCTCTTGAGGAACAGAAAACAGACTTAAGAGACATGAAATAAAAACTGCAAATACTATAATCAACAATGTGAAACATTCACTATATCAAAGCCAGATAATGCATGAGTTTTTACAGTCTCTGAGTGACTGCTGGATAATAAGACATATGTCCCTGCCTAATACTGCTTTCTGTATGACCCTTTGGCACTGACAATCCTACTTCCATGAATTTCCATTGATAGCTGTTTAATGTAGCTTTGACATGACTTAAACATGGCCAAGTGCAGTAAATATAATGAAGGGAGATACTAAGGACTAGTAACAAGGGCAAAAGATTGGAAGACTTGGGCTGTATTTCTGGCTTGTCTGTTCATTTCTCTCATGATCTGAAGTGACAGATGCTATCTTGGAGGGACTCTTTATCAGGAAGTGTGGTGATATGATGAGAGGTAATGGTTGCAAACTGAAAGAGGGGAGATTTAGATTATATGTTAGGAAGAAGTTCTTCACTGTGAGGGTGAGACACTGGAACAGGTTTCCCAGAGAAGCTGTGGCTGCCCCCTCCCTGGCAGTGTCCGAGGCCAGGCTGGATGGGACTTTGAGCAACCTGGTCAAGTGGAAGGTGTCCCTGCCCATGGCAGGGGGCTTGGAACTGGATGATCTTCAAGGTCCCTTCCAACCCAAACCATTCTGTGATTCTATGATTCCCTTTTGTCTCTCCCTTGACAATTCTGCTAACAAGCCTTAACCTACTGGGTCCTCTAATTTCTCTAGGTGTCTGTCCCATGGTCTGGCAGATGCTGCCCTGTTACAGGTAAAGCACTTCTCACATCCAGCCAGTGCTGCATCTGCTCCCTGATCCCAAGCCAGCCTCTCATTCCCCTCAATATGACGGGCAAAATCCAGGGCCTCTGCTTTCTTCATAACACCATCACTTTTATCTCCCTACCATGTCTCCCTTCCTATGATCTTTCACAACTTGCTACAACAGGAGACACAGCTATCTAGTATACCCTAATTATCCCTCTTTTTCTGGGGATGTACATGAAAGAGGACATGGGGGCCAGAAGCAAGGTCACTGGTGGGGCCAGGACCAGCGCCCAGCCCCGGAGAGTTGGTCTAAGTCCCTCTCTGCTCTCTTCTAATGAAACATCAGGTTTCCATACAGCTGAAATTTCAAACATGAAGTCAAGCACCAAATTACAAACACTTCTGCAGTGAAGAGATTTCAGCTTCCAGAGACACTTACATACCCACACAGGTTCATTTTAAAGACATTAAAACACCCAGTGTTTAAACATCAAAAATAAACTTAGGTAATAAGTGAGCTGGGCTGGAACACATCTCATTATGTGCTCTCTGATCATCTAGACTGTTACTGTCAGCAAAAGAAAAAATTATTTCTCTCCATAGTTGTGTCAGGGCCATGATGCACGCTACATTGCACTCAACAGCTCTCCCCAAATCTCTGCTGTTGGGGCTTGGATGGGTCCCTCCCCCATCTGCCTTAAAAGCTCACAGTGTGCCAGCAGCCTGACATCAGTCCTATGGCTTGCTGGCTTGAAGGCAACCATAGTGTAAATGGTAGCTGCTAGAAAGCTGGCTTGATAGCACAGCTGTACGTGCTGTGGGTACCACCACCACTGTGGCTGTGCCAAAGCAGCACCTGCCTGTGCAGCTCTCCCTCTGCAGCGCTGCCAGCTGCGGGACAGTGTGGAAACCCTTCACTGACACCAGGCATGGGGTGGATGCGTCTCCTCTTCCCACCCAAATCCCTCCAGTACTTCTTGCACATCAGTGGCTGAGAAGGAGGAGGGCCTGGATGAACCCCAGTATACCCTCTTTGCCCCAGCACGATCCCTCCATTACCAATTTATGTCATACTCTTATTAATGCTGTATATTTATTTGGTTTATTTCAAGCTGTGCAGTTTCTCCCTGTCATCTGTTGGGGACCGTCTTTCGCTTCTACGCTCAAGCTGTGCCATTCTGCTTCTGCTGCAAAAACACTCTCCTTTTTCACCTCTTCTCCCCTAAGTGTGGCTGTCTTTCCCCCTACACACACCCTTTTACTCCACAACCCCACCCCGATTCACTCAGAGCGGGGCATGGACAAAGGTGCACACTGTGGGTTGGAGTGGAAATGTGAGACCTTGAAACCGAAACTGGACAAAATCCTGAAGCGCAGACCACAGGGGCTGGTCCTGTCCACAGCATATGTGGTTTGTGTGCAACTTGTCAGCAGAAGCACGCTCAGACTGAAGCCCTGAAGCTCAGCATCAGAGGTATTACAAACCCTGCTGCACGTGGGAATGATGAGGTCTTTACACATTTTCCTGTGGGAAAAAGCCTGGTCTACCTGTACTTAACAGCAGAAACCCCACTGATTCCAGTGGATCTCAGATCCCATCCTTTCTAGCACCCTAATCTTGGGATTGCTGGATTTTCTGGGCACATGCTACTTACGTCTGTGACGTTCACCACCCCGATCTGTGGTCTGAACAGGTCAATCTTGAAGGTCTTCTCCCAGTAAGTGATCAGCTGCAGGAGTGAGAAACAATGCTCAAAGTGTGTTTCCAATACCTCATTGCATCAATTCAGCCAGCCGGGCTGCAGTGTGGGGAGCATGCATCGATGAGTGTGTGGGAGAGAGGAGAGGCTGAACACAAGCTTGGGCTGCCACACACAGCAAAGGAGGGTGACGACTTTGGGCATGTTCCTAAGACACACCTTGATGGGAGGCAGACCTGAACGAGCAGCTCGCAGGGATCGCCCACGGTCCGGTTTCCTGTCCTTCCCTGTCCCAAATTCCCCGGGGCAATTCCTGCGCTTGTGCACACACACACATACCCCCACATCCATGAATTAAACCAAGAAAGGCAAAGAGCCCCTGCCACTCACCAGAGGAAAGTCGTCGGGGTCAATCCAGACAATACTCAGGTCGGGATTATCGGTGTTGTCCCTGGCAACCTGCTTCAGGATTTCCAGGAACTCAAAACCATCTGAAATGATATACGAACTGCTGCAGCTCTCTCCTGCAAACATGCAGGCACTTTTTGCTTGTGGGGTTTTCAACTTCCCTCGCCCCCCTATGCATAAAGGCATTGTTTATAGTTCTCATTAAAATGCTGTCTCCCAGCTCTTTCTTCTGATAATAAGGCTTTTAATTTCAAGCATCCTCCCCGGGTATTGAAATTAGTTACACATGAATTAAGTCTCGTAATCCTTCCATGGAGTGGAACAATGTCACTATTTTCTTGTGGCGAGAGAGGAACTGAGCTCCCGAGAGGCCAAAGCTTTTCGGCATGCTGATGGCGCTGGGAAACACCAATGCCACGGCTTTTCAGGAGCTGATGCCCGTGGGTTTCTCGCATGCCCATCACACACCTAGCCCTCAGCACTTTCCCGGAGCCACACAGCAAGATGGATGCAGAGTTACAGAGCAAATCCTGGCACTGAGATGGAGGGGTTGACTTTTTTTCCCCAGCCAGCCCTATGTTTATATCCAGAATTTGAATCCCAGTTAGCACACTGGTTAGTGTAAACACCCAGAAGCATCCCAACTCCCCATCCCAGCAGGCTGGGGCTCCACATCCCAGCCAGGGCATGGGGCTCAAAATGCAAACAAAGCACATGAAACTACTCTTTCTTGAGTGGTGGAGAGTCATACAAGGAGGAAAACAGCCTCCTACCTGGGTCGTCTTCTTCAGCGAAGGCCACAATGTGGATTCCTTCCATGTCATCCTCCTGGAAATAACAAAATACTACTGATGGGCCAGGGAGGGAGGACAGAGCCCAGGTGGTTGCTGGAGACGAGGAGCGGTGGGATGTCTTCAAACGAACAGGACGATTGCAAAGGAAGGCTTGACTGGAGCCCCACCACAACAAAAGAAATGGGAGCTGAGGCGAGGCTGAGTTGTGGAGATATTAGGCGTTGAAGTGGGTAGTTTTGGTAGCATTGCTGAAACCCTTCAGCTAAAAATGAGATGGACACTATGATGACAAAGGCAAGGGAGGTTCTGATGGTGTGGGGCAAAACCTTGCCTGTGGAGAAGGTCAAGGGCTCTCTAGTATGGGAATATGGGCTCATCCTTCATGCCTGAGGCCACCTACCCTCCTAAATTTGCAACTGTCAGGGGATGGTTTGCAGGGAAAAAAATAACTACCTACTGCTCAGCCCCCAAACATGCTCCTTTGGGGCTATCAAAGGAGGTTTCCTCACAATATGAGAGGCAAGGTAGCTCACTTGGGCCCCTTTTGGGAGGCGAAGGGTCCCGGCTCTAGGTGAAGGTTTCTGTGAGTGGTGAGTTGAGTGGGAGGCTCATTTCGGGGCTCCAGTGAGTAGAGGACAGAAATGATGGCCTGGTGGACTGCTTTTCTCCATGAGACACGTGAGTAATGGCTAATGATATTGGCAAAGGCCAATGGATCTGCTGGCCAGTTCATCATCTGCCTGCTATGAATGTCATCTCTGAATTATTCCACGGATTGGATTCGCCTTCCTCATCCACTGACGGTCCCGGTTTCCATTTCAATTGGTTTTAATGCAAGAAAAAATTCCCATCTAAATGCTAATTTCTTTTCCCTTTTGAGCCCAGAGGTGACAAAGCCACCATCAAAAACTGAAAGGAAAAAAAAAAACCCTGAAAGATTAAGTGGAAAACATTATCTTTAAAAACAATGGTGGATGCTGGGCCTTTGCTGGCGTCTTCAGGGAATACATTTTCACCGGGGCATTCTAGGCAGATTTATTTGGGATTCAGACCACTTACAACTGGCAAAATCTACACTGTTGCTTTTTCTCTATATTTGCCAGCAGCATTGTCGGACAGCAAAATTAAAAAAAAAAATATATATATATACGTGATATATAATAATATATATAGCTATATAATATAGTGCTATTCTGACCTTCAAGGCAGCAAACAAAACTGGAGTAACTCCAGTGAAGGCATTGAGGATGTCCTGAACTTGCAGCGAGATCAGAATCCAGCCTGTTGTCTCCTGTAGGTACGAACACCCTGCTCGTAGTGGAGGCAAGCTCTGTATTCCCAGGCTGCTGGTAAAGCGAACATCCCACCGCTGACAATTCACACTTTTCCTGAGGTTATTTTAGAATATGTTCAGCATGAAAGCAAAACCACTGCATATGAAATTTGGGTCCCACTGAAGCCCCAGGAAAAACCTTCGAGGAACTTCAGTGGACCTAGGAAGCTATCTTCTATACAGAATATGTATTTCAAAACAAAATGAAAAGCTATCATGCCTAAGTGACTCATAACTCCTGGTTCAGTTTTATTACCCCTCGCCTTGTTGTATTAAAGACTCCCAAGGTTTTTGGGCCTTCAAAGTCCCACAGCATTTCATATTACATGGCCAAGCAAGCAGGCAACTGAATGACATTACAAATATGCCGAGCTTTTTGGAGGAATGACTGCATCTTCCTTAGTGCCTGTAAAGCACCTGTTCAGCTTTGTTTTTCAGTGTTCAGCTGGCGCTTGAAGGTCCCTGACTGGCTATTAACATTGTACTTATTCACAGCAAAGGGAAAATTTGTTATACGCGATTTTTCTTTCATTTTCACCCTTCTCTTCCTCACTGTTGCAGATCAGGAGAGTCCTCTCTGTGTGATCAGTGCCAAACTGCTGGTTAGTTCTTCACAATCGCTGACTTGCGGCTTGCTCACACTGTGAGAAGTGCAATCAATGCAGCATTTGCTCCTTAATCTATATAATTAACTGAACTGCCTGCCCTCACTTGCATTTTGAATTGTACAACTGCTCTGGTACAATTTCCATGAGTCATCTGTCCAGTACAATCTCCATAGTTTGCCCAGTGAGCAGGCCACGGAAATCACCCTACCACCAGCAGCAACGACCATTAGATGAGACAGAGCACCCTTCCATAGCTGTATCGTGGCTACTACAGAGGCTCCACACCTGCCTGGCGCACTTGGTTAGCTTTCCCTGTTCCCTCTATGGAGCAAATGGGACTCAGCTCAGGTGTCCACCACTGTTGAGCAAAGCATTTGAGCAAAGCATTTGAACTCAGGCACTGGGCATGACAGTCAAGGCTTTCCCTTCTTCGCAGAGGAGGGAAAGTGGCTTTGAAGGAAAGGAAAGATAATGTTTTGCCCAGCCAGAGGCTGGAGCTCTTGAGCAGCAGTTTATTGTTGGAAGCTAGCAGGGGATGCAAGGCTTCCCACCCACACGTGCTTACCCATGTCTCAAACATGTCCTCCGGGCGCAGCTTCCGCAAGGTGGCCCTGAAGGGAAGACAGAAACGCTCTTTGAGAATGTGTCCAGAACTGTCATACGTGATGCTGACAGTCTTGTGGAAAAGGTCACCGTGGCACATTTGATTGGTGGCTGGAGTCAGTGCTGTCGGCCCCCACGTTTTGAATGCAAGTACAGGGGCACAGTAGGTCAACTTATGCTTTTATTTATGGTGATAAAACCCTGCCCTTGCCCCCACTACAGTCATTGCAGACGCTATTTATGCTTTGGAAGATGAGATGCCTCTCTATGCTGGGATGTGCTGGTGAATTAGTCCCACACATGGCAGATTGTTCTGTCTGTGCTGAGAGCATGAGGTGACCCATTCACTTCTGTCTTGCAGTCCCTGGGACATTCCTAATGGGCTTTGTTCCCCTTTTCTCCTGGTTTTACCCCAGCATAATTCCACCACAAAAATCCTTCCAAACACTACTGAAGCGAAGACAGAATAACATCTGGGAAGAAAAATTTAGATCTTAATAACCACTGGCAAGAAAATTTAAACCATAAGACTGGCTAAAGCAATTTTTTTTTTTTGAGAAATAGGTCCTAAAGTACAAAAAAAAAATTAATAGTAAATATTTTCAAACACATCTGTAACACCAAGCCTGTCAGAGAGCCTGGCAGGCTGAGAGGTGACTGGGGTGTTAAAGGGGAACCCAAGGAACACAAGGCCACAGCAGACAAGCACAAGTAATCCTTTGCACCTCTGCTTGCTGTGGCATCAGGTGTTCAGGGAGGTTCCCCCAGCAGAGACGGTCTCCCTGGCTGACCAGCTCTGGGGGCTGCTGCAAAGAGAAGTGTTGGTCGATGAGGTCTTAGAACAGATCGGTAAAGGGAGTAACAGCATGTTGCCAGAACCAGTTGGCATCAATGAAATGTGTAACCTATTGCTCCAGCTAGCCTCGCTACCAGAGCAGTGGAAACAAAAAGCATTTTTTAGAGGTTCCTAAATGACCTGAGGAGCTACAGATCTGGAAGGGCAACTTCCTTATGGGCACAATGCTACCAGCAAAAGTAGAGTTAACAGGCATTTGAAGGAATATGACATGATAGCACAAGAGATGTATGGCCTTTAAGAGGAAAGTCAGGGCCATGGTTCTACTGGAGTTCCTAGAGCAAGTCAACGAGTGGGTGAAGGTATGCTGGTCAGTGCAATGAGTTGCTTTCAGAGGACCATTGGATAAGATCTCTTACTAAAGGTTCTCAGAGAAACTGAGATGCAGTTAGATCAGAGGGGTGGTCCTCCTGTGGATTAAGGACATTGGAAAATGAAGGGTGGATAGGAATTAGCAGTTTTCATGAGAGAGAGAATTAACCAATTAAGATTCATAGCATATGCTTTGGCGTTATCATATGCATAACATATTCTCACCTGGTCTGATAAAGGTGGGAAATAGGAGTATGGCAGCATTTGCTTATCATATCCAATTCTTTGATGACAAACACAGGCCTGACTATGAGGAGATACAGAGGGAACTCCTGAGACTGAGTGTCTGCATGTAGAAAGTAACACACTCGCAGAAAACCAACCCTGACTATACAGGTGCAACAGTGGGTTCTAAATTAGTTATAACTGATTATTGCCTCTCAGGAAAGGGGCCCAGGTGTCACAAATTGAGAAAGCAGCAGCTCCAAAGGCAAAAAGAAAGTTACAAACAGCTGGGAAAGGACTAAGGAGCAAAACACCTCATACCGTTATGGCAACAGACAGCTATGCTATGCACCTCCTTAGTGAATGTATGTGTGATTCTGGTCATCCCATCACAGAAATGATATGGAATAACTGAAAAAGGGACATGGGAACATGGCAGGGGTGAACGAAGGTATGGAACGATCTCTGTTTGGTGGAGATCAAACAGATAAGAACTCTTTATCTTGTAAAAGAGGTGACTGAAGAGGGATTTGGCAGAGGGTCTGAAAAATTTGGAATGGTTAAAAAAAAAATGAATCAGAGAATGGCTATTCATTGTTCCTCTTATCACAAGAGCTAGTAGGCGCACAGCAAAATTATTAGGTAGCAGGTATCAACTGAACAAATAGGAATGCTCTTTTGATGCAATGCATAATTCAGCTGCTGAACTCATTACAGATGGATACTTTCAGCATCAAAATAGAAATGAGATAAAAAAACAACTATAGAGATTGAAGAAGTAGCCATTAAGCACAAGATCAGGCATACAATTTTTGACCCAGCAAGTCTCCTCATTGCTGATTGTCAGAAACTGGAGATTATATCAGGTGAATACATATTATGTGCTTATGCATACTTGTAGCCAGCTCTCAAGATGCTTTCCCTAGCTGTTCTCTGGGGGCAGCTCTTGGAGAAAGGAAACGTGGTGGGAAGGATTTGATTGCACCCACATATACTGATTCCTGTGGAGTTACTCCAGATTTACTCTGGTTACTTCCCTATGCTGGAAGGAGCGGGGTAAGTTGGGTTTAGGTGAGTATGGGGGAGAAGAATTCAGCCCCCACATCACTACACCACAATTACAGGGAAAGAGAATGGGTGGGTGAGGGAGGGGTGTGTGGGGGAGGTGTCCAACCACAGCCTTTGCAGCCATAAACTCAGAGGCCTCTTGCTGCAGGCAGAGGAACTACCATATAATTTGTATTTGTGCAACTGAGTGCAAAACCTGGGCTGAGACCTTGGAGTCGCGGCGCCTGGCCTCCATCCCCAGCTGGACACCCATCTGCTGTGCAGCCTTGGGTGAGTCACACCACCGTGCTGAACACTGGCTTCCTGACCTGCTCGGGAGAGGAGGAATTTTCCCACCACCACCTGCAGATGCCCAGGGAAGCATCAGCTGAGAAGCTGCATACAGGCTCCTCCTGGGCACTTGCTTCAGCTCCTGTCTTGAAGTTGCAATAAAAGCTCATCAAATCCCAATTTCTGTGCAGGGCTGGAGGAAGAGGTGGTGAAGCCTGTCTGGGCACATCATCTGGGAGACCTTTTTGGAAGGGTGTTTTAAAGCATGCCAAAGGCCCTGGGTACTGCTGAGCACTGGGAGCTTTCCCCAGTGATGCGACAGGCCTTGTTGCTGGGGATGGAGAGGTGGCAGCGGGGCTTTGTACCTCAGCAGAGGGATAGCCCCTGCTTGCTGGCTGGAGTGAAGTGAGAAAGTCTGCTGTGTGAGGGGGAGGAGGCGAGTGGTCCTCTACACCTTCCTGCAGAGGAAAAGATCCTGGTAAGTTGTCAACAGGGAACCAGCACGTAGCGGCTGCTGAAGTTTTTCTCTATAGGCCTGATCAACTCTGTGTCTCACTAATTCCACTCCAAGCCTTTGTCTTTAGGTCCTTTACTGGTGGCAAGGCAAGAAGAAGCACTTCTGCTCCAAGAGACTCAGCATTAACTGCTGGGAACATATTGCTGTCACCCCAGATTTTTCCCCTACCTTGTCAGCACGTTGACATGTTTGGGATTTGAGGCACCCGATTTAATGAAAATCCTTTTAATTCCCCTCTGAGTCTTGGCACTTGGAAAATACACGTCCCACCCGCTTGCTCCTACCAAGCAGTGCATAGCATCTTGAAAGATGTAGGACTGGTGGGGTTTCCACTGCAACATTGTGCTGGTGGAGAGCTTGCCTTATTAGGCTACCATTTAGTTGATTGTGTTTAATCAGCCTCCTGATGCTGCTGCTGCTCGACAGAAAGAGCTTGGGAAAAAAGATGGGAAGAATTGAAGTCAAGAAGTCCAGCAGGTCAGCAAAGTGACCTGCGAGTACATGGGAGATAGAGGACCCCTTCATATTTTGGGAAAAGCAGTGATCTGTTTCCAAATCTGGTGACTCGTGGATTCAGGAGATAATGTCCTGTCTCTAAACCCTGTGTGTGAACAGAAACCTCCAGCTCAGCCCAATTTGGGGTCCCCTAACTATATTGATGGCCCTGCTTTTCTTGAACTCTTTTTTGTCGCTTGAATGACTGCTGGGAAATGCAGTTGGAGGAGCAGAAGATAGCCTATGTGACTATCCTACACTGTATTTTTAAGGGTGTAAAAATACAGCACCTCATAGGTATTTGTGCCCTTATATTTAATCCTGTGTTTTTACACAACCTTTCCAGTCACTTCCAGAATGTTGATAGCTGAGTCTCTAAACAACTGTGCAACAAACCTGATCACAAAAAGCATGGAGCCTCCACAGCTCTTGCTGAGTTGATCAAATGCTGTAGGTGTTCAGCACCATTGCCACATGAGGCCCAACACAGCCAAAACAGCAGTGGTTTCCTCTCTGTGCCTGCAGTCAGCAGGAGCCTCTTAGTCCCTCACAGTTCCTCCAAGCTTGGGGTGAGCTCAGAGCCTGCCTATAGATATATCTGACATCAGGAGAGGGATATACTCATCAGTGAAGCTGTTTTGGGGAAGGAGGAGACTGGACAGAATTTGGGTTTGGCCCGAGAGGCCTTGGTGAATATTATCTTCTGTACAGACCTAAATTAAAAGCAAAGGCAAATAGAGCAAGGTTTCCACTCTCCACTACCTGCAAGCCTCACTGCTTTTTGAGAAAGGACTAACCACAGAGGAGGAGGAGGGAAGCTGTGTTATCACAGCGCTGTGGTGGTGGGCTGTGATTGCGGCACAGATACTTGCACCTCTGGGAGTAGGAAAAGACCAGCCAAAATGTCAAACCTGGGTCAGCAAATCGCCAAAAGGCTGTCGTCATCCTCATTTTTTCTGAGAGGGAAGCCCTAGAGGGGCAAGCCTGTGATGACAGACACCTTTACCTGCTTCTCATGGCCAGGAGCGTTCTGTATGCTACATACCTTTTGTGCTCCTTCACAAATTCTACCAGCTCCTCTTCTGTGTAAGGCTTATCAGGGATGTGAACAGGCTCATCCATAAATGGTTCATAGAAGTCCACCTCGTTCATCTTCAGACCTAGTTTCTTGGCAACCTGTTGTGGTGCAGATGGTCAGAGGTCAGTGAGTCTGATGTGCCTCTCTGCCTACCCAGAGCCTCTCCCAGTGGCAGAGCTGAGGTCAAGGTACTTGCTCTCTCTCGGAGCATGCACTCTTAGGGGTGGCCAACAAAATATGAATGGATCTTACCCTGGTTGAAAAACCACTGATGCTCTCTACAATACTGATCTCAAGCACTGGGGCAGAGCAAGGCCAGAGTCAAGGTCCTGCACACCCAATGGGCCTGGTTTCCAAACCCAGGTCAGGACCTGTCTCCACACTGCAGAAATGGCTTTTTATCTTGCAACAGGGCCAAATCCAAATGTAGACACCAATATCACAAATTACAGGAACACTGAAAATGAGAAGCTGGAGCCTAATATTAAATCTGGGAACATCCTAAGCTTCTAGAAAACAGGTGGTGGAGTCTGTGGGGTCCCATGGAGGTCCATGGATGCTTACCCCTTTGTCGAAGGTGGCAAAGAACTTGATGTACGGCTGGAAGTGTTCGGCAGCTTCTTCAAATGCCTTATAATCTGGAAAGAGAAAAGGGGAATGAAGAAAAGATTTCACAGACAGCTGGCCACACTCTGATCAGCACAGAAGGCAACAGGGCAGAACAAAATACATCAGATAATGGCGCTATGTTTCTTCCACCCTTCCAGGGTTTACAAACAAGGACCATTTCACAAAACTGTTCTATGATTCTATGATTCTATGTAGAGCCAACAGGACACATGTTGTGCAGCCCCACAGTGCTCAGGAAAACTATAGATCCCGGCATGCCATGCTTAACTGGGGCTGAAATCAGCAGCCCTGTGAAGTAGGTCCAGGCATTAAAATTCTAGCCTGTTGATAAGGGTGTTTGCAGCTGCCCTTTTACACAAGCAGTAGTTCAGTCTGTGAAATACATGGAGTTGCTCCAGCATTAATGATTGCTGGCATTCCCTAAACAGTCACCAAGTGTGATTAGGCTCCTGCTGCAGGAGAAGGGGGCAGAAACAAGGTATGTTTTTACTGTTACTGGTACCAGGTCCTCAGCTGAGGTCAGGAAGGAAGCTCTCAGCCTGGCAGGAGCTCTTTATGACAGATATTTCCCACCTTTCTTCAAAATACCTACTACTGAACAGCGTTAAGGTCACTGCCCTGCCCAAGATGCCCTGCAGCCCATTTTGAGTGGAGGAGAAAGCTGAAGGGAGAGGTGGATGGGTTGCTGTGGTGCATCAGACCTGGTGATACACTGCTTGTTCAGGTAAGAATACCTGTCTTTTTGCTAAAGGCGAGCCTTGCAAGTAGGGGTTGCATGCTGCCAGCACTGCCTGGAGAGCAGGGGGAGCAGTCGGGGCTGGTGGAGGAGACTGCTGGGGCTTGCCAGAGAGAGTCTCAGGTGAGGGTTTCTCAAGGCTTGTGCAAGTTGATGGCTTTGCCTGGAATAGTCCCTGAGTTGCACATCCCCCAGGGCATGGGACCAGCCTCTTCTCAGTCTTGGGGTTCAGCAGGGAGAAACAGGTCAGGTCAGTGCCTCTGCTGGGCTGCCCTAAGGTGTCCTGCTTACTGCTGCCATATGTTTGCTGAGTTAGTATTTAATGTGTGTCCCCTTCTTTCCCTTTGCCTCGCTCCCTCTTCCTTTGACCTTTTGGGCTCACTGCTCATAAGAGGGGAGCTTTGCTCTCACCCAGTATAATTGTAACCTCAGCTGATTTTGGGTGGTGTAGACTTACTTTAACTTCAGGAGCCCCTGGATTATCGCCCCCATCTCTTGCCAGCAGACACCTTGCAGAAGGATCACTGCTGTTGATGTAGGAATGGGCTCATGCATAGCAACAGCAGAAGTTTGCCTGCAACCCCACCTCATCCTCCAGCAACTTTGGCACTATCATAGCCTGCCATATACCCCTAACACCCTTAATGTTCATGCAGAGGAACCAATGCCTGGCCCCCAGAGCCCCCAGCCAGGCTCCAAGCCCTGCGAGGAACATATTCATCTTACGTTCAGAGTCTTCTCCTTTGAAGTAGCCGATGAGTTTGATTTCCTCGTCAATTTGGTCAAAGGCCTGAAGCTCCAGCTTGTTGTTTATGATCTCCACAGGGTCTTCTAGCAGCTGCCATGACAAATGCATTTGATAATGCAACGATTTGCAGCACCAACCTATGCCTGGCAGGGCGTGTCACTAGCAGCCTAAGTGGTGAGAAAGAAGTCGCCCAATATCTCTGCTGCTGGAAACCCTACTTGGTGATCTCTGCCTTAATGTGAGGAAACAATAGATGCAGGTCACCTTCAGAGGGAGCTGTTAGTAGGTTCACTGCATAGGTTGAAGCACCAAGAGGGAAGCTGAGAGAGGTCTCCCTAACCCAAATGGATGCTGAGGGACCTGCTGTGATGAGAGATAAGGAGTAGCAACTGCAGCTGGCTTTAGTGAGGCTGAGAAGAAGGGAGAGCACTTGAAAGAGGCTGGTATGGGGACCGTGAGCTTCTGTGAATGATGGGTATATTTGTTTTCAAGTGTCATTTGCTGGAATAGGTCATTGCAAAGAACTTGCTTTCGGAAAACATTGAAATCAGCATGCTATAGGGTGGCCAAATAGTGTTTTGGAGCAGTGGAAAGTCTGGATGTGAATTTTCCTGTCTGATCCTTCTATGCAGAATGGGTTAAACCCATGCCTTGGCCTCAGACATATCACAGTGTTGATGCGGAAGTTGGAAGACCTATCTGCCACTTCAGCCTGTCGTTGATCCACACTTTGTTTCTGTTTTCCTAAGTAGCCACTGCTGCGGAAAAGATTCAGTGTGATTATTTTGCCCGCCAATACTGGTGTAAATCAGGTGTGGTTTCACCAGAAAAAAAAAAAAAAAAAAAAGGTTCAGGCAGGCCACTGTACAGCCTACAGAGGAGCAGAGAACCTCTGGGTTTGTTTTCCCTTGAGATCAGGCTGCCAGGGTACCACAGATGTGTTTGGTTTTATATCCCTGCTTCGCTGAGTACTTTCCCTCTTGAGTGGAAAACGCTCAAACAGAAATCCTTGCTCTCTTCCTTTGTTCACAGAACATGATTTTTCAGTGGCACGCCACAAAACACAGCAAGCAAAACCTCAAAAAGCACCTTATGCCGCATCCCTTGCGAGTGATGCTCTGGCATGAGGCTGTGCCTCTGCTGTGTCCACAGCAGCATGTGCAGCTCCCTGCTGCCGTAGTGGCCTGAGCCAAGGGAACCAGGGATCCCACTGCTGCTGGTGTCACAGCAAAGCCCTGCTCTGTCTGTGGCCCTCCTGGGAGGCGGGGCGGGGAGCAAATGCCTGTTTCTGTCCCTGCAGCCACTTGCACGTGTTTTGGCCAAAATACCTGATGCACGCAGACACAGACATTGCCGTAGGAGAGATAAGGTCCTGGGGAACTGTTTCTGTTCCCTGGCTGTGCCTCTCCCCAACAGCACTCCGGCACCACAGGTGACCGTTTAGGCAACCTGCCACCCTGGGAAACAAATCTTGCCAGCTCCACTGCTTGCCTTACCTCCCTTATCTGGATTATGGCATGGCTGCTTATAAAGGGAGCCTCATTTCAAAGGAAAGCCAAGCTGCTGTAAAACGTTTTCACTACAAAGCAAGGACTGCATTTTTGGGCTGTTGCCTCTCCTAGGAATAAAATGTAAAGAAAGAGAAGTGCAACATTGATGAAGGAGTCAGCATCTCTTTTGCATTTAGGCACAAATGTGAGTACACAGTTGTGTCTGTGCAAAAAATGGCCCAAGAGTATAAAGTCCTAGGGCCTTGATCTTCTCTAACTCATGGCAGTGCAATTCAG
Organism: Leptosomus discolor; assembly: GCF_034619465.1. NCBI lineage: Eukaryota > Metazoa > Chordata > Aves > Leptosomiformes > Leptosomidae > Leptosomus > Leptosomus discolor. The sequence goes on from NC_141391.1 coordinate 129,504,040, forward strand.
TAAGTTCACTGAAGAGACAGTAGTACACTATGTTGTTTGTGCTGTTGTGTCTAGAAATGAGCAAATAGTTTGCAGCATATACCTTTTTCAACCAATTGATCTCTTTTTTGTTGCTCTATGAGAATTCTACTTACTGGATTTGTTTTTAATTACTCTTCTTTTTTTAAAAAAAAAGGTGAAAGGTTTTGCAAATGGCAAAATGTTTGCATATGCCAGCCTGCTAACTGAGGTGGGTGACTAGCAGTTAGTTATGTGGGATTGTTGCGTGTTTCCAATCAAATACTCCATAAACAGAAAAGAGAGTGGAATGTCTTTAAGATGTAAGTGGTTGGTGGCATATAAAGGTACCAGCTTTCCTGGGAATTCCTGGTCAGACAAGTATTTGGGAAGCTGGCAAATGTCATCTTTACTATTGTGTGCCAAGCAGGGATGGAATTTCAAATAAAGATAAACCCATGGTTTTTAGCAAAGTGAGTATTTGCAAGGTCTTCTCTGGGAGGCTTTATCTAGCTCTGAGCTTATCTGTGCTTACATCCAAGAGGAATTCCACCAAGACATCTGTGGCCAGTTCCCCATCAAATTCAATCAGCCGCTCCTCCTTAAACACATAGAGACTTCCCTCTTCAATCAAGCCTGAAAGAAGGAGACAGAAAACATAATGTGGTCAACACATCACTAAAAGTATTTTTACTACAGAGTATCTTGCTTGTTATTCTAGCAATGCCTCCCGGGAAAATGCAATTGCCAGCTCGCTGTGTTGGTCAAGTTAGAAACAACCTGAGCAATCTCCCAAATGATGTTTCACAGCATGAAGGACAGACCTCAGCCAGAACGTGTGCTAGCTTCTTCCCAAATGTTGAACTTTTCATTCAGGCCACAGTTTGGCCTCAGCTGGAAAAATTCTTTACCAGGAACTTGTTTTAGCTTGGCTATCTATCTTCAGTAAATAATACTGGGCTCTAACTGACAGCACAAATTTTAACAACATATCACTAGATGGAAAATGGATTTTGATGTGGGTTGTTCTCTCTGCCCAGAGAACATAAACAGTGACCTGAGAGCGAAAGCGAGCTTCAAACTCTCTGAGGCTTAGCTAGCCTTGGCAAAAGGGTTAGAAACCTATGGTAAAGATGTCGCAGATGACAGGCTGGCAGATTTGGATAGTATATCACTGGACTGAGGACTGGGTGCCACAGCATCTTGATGGAGGTTACAAAATCAGCAGCACTAAGCTCCTGCAATGCACGGTGGCAGGGTATCAAGGGCCAAGTTTGTGGTAGTTTGCTCCTCCTTGGAGAGGTTGAAGCTGAGGCAGAAGCTCCCAGTTTTAGTTTAGCTTCCACCAGCACACACAGCCTCTAATTTAGGAAAGAAAATTAAAGTCCGATGTACAGTCCAGGTTGCTTGAACAGTCTCTGACCTTAAGCCTAGTGCTATATTTGTGTGCTGTTGTATTTATGTGCCATAGTATTTCCATATTGATTTGTGGTCTAAAATATGAAGGCATTGCTAGCCCTCGGAAGGCAACTTTCCAGGCGTGGGCAAGGCAGCAGCCTTTTTTCTTTACAGCAGATTTCCTCTTCTGCTCTGGGGAGCAAGTCAGAAGGGTAGGCACCTGGCTGCCAAACCATTGCAAGGCTGTGCCTCCCCTATTAGTGGCCAGGGGTCACCCTGCCATGGGGATGGTGACATCTGAGGGCCTCTGTGGTTTCCCTGTAGATTTTGGTCTGCATTGCTGTGCCAGACCTGTCTGTGTACAAAGAGCATAGAATTACTCCATGGCACCTATTTACAGTTTCTGCTCAGCAAGCTGGGAGCTTCTACCCTGTCACTGCTATGGCATAAATTGGATTTCTTTTTCGCTTAGTTTTGTTTTGGCACTCTCAGCCAGGAAGTTTTTCACTGGAAGTGTCTTGACTCATCCCTCTCATCCTCACCCCCCGCCTCCACTTGATCCAGCCCATGTTGAGGTGGGCAGGTGGTCAGTGTGCAATTGCCACCATCACCCTTTCCATTGTGGTGACAAGGATTTGGCTGTCCTTTGTGGGGCTGGCTGTTGGGCGTCACTCCTGCACTCTCTCCAACTTATTCCAGAGATATCAGACATGGGACTCACCTAACTTTTTGGCAAGTTTGGCGTCCTTTTTGGAGTCCACCATCCCGAAGCCGATGCTCCTGGGCTCCAAGACCTGAGCCGCCAGCTGTGGGAGGAACCAGGGAGCCCAACATTAACAGCATTAACACCACAGGGTAGCTACAGGACAGACACAAGTGACCTATATTCCGCTTTCAGGCAGCACCAATGTCGGGATGCATCACATGCTGCCTCCCTGCTGAGATAACACTGCCCAGAGGTCACAAGGGTTGGGTTTCTTCCCACTGTGTCACAGCACCAAGTTTGCTGGTGATATCACGTGCTATTAACTTCTGTGTGACACTTGGGCATCAGGAGAGTGGTCCTGACCAAATCAGGGACAGCAAGCCACCAACATGAAGCAAAAGCTATATCCTCTATAGTGCTTTGGTGGCCTCCTGCAGGGGAGCATGACATGTGGGCACCATGAACATTTGAACTCTGGAAGTGCTTGGTGCCAGGCAACAGTGGTTGCAAACTGGAGGGAATGCAGGGCACTGCAGCATCATGTTTCCTTCATACATGTGGTGGGGTGGCCAAAGCAAGCTCCCAGCAAAACAAAGCAGAGGGACTCCTGGATTTGCAAAAGCTGTTTCTTCTCCTATGAAATGCTTTCAGTCACGTCTCCTGTCCAGGATTCAGTGACCCCCACCAGTCCTCGTCCCCTCTTTTTCCTAAAGAAATTAGTCTAATCCCAGCCACACTCGCGTTTGCCTCCTCGCAGCTTTGTAAAACCACTGCCCCCCGTTCCCACCATTTTTGACGAAGGGGCCTCTTGAAGATATCAAGTTCTTGCCTGTTTTGTGAAAATAGATATGTGAGGAAAGGAGAGACGCTCTGCAAGGGCCCCGTGGTGGGAGTGGCCCCGGGTGAGACCCTGTGAATTCCAAATAGGCTCCACAGAGATGCAGTGACTCTGGGAAATGAGCCCCCTTACTCATCAGATGACTGACTTAGCCCCATCACAAGCATGCCAGAGACCCTACAAGGCAGCAATGATGCTCTGAGACTGTCAAGCCACTGTAAGAGCTCCCTCCTCCTCCCTCTCCCTCCCTGCTTCATGAATGTCTCTGATGCTGATGGTCTTCTTGCTGTCCCCCCTCCCAGTCCTGACAGATGGGGGAGGATGAGGAGTCAGGGGCCTCTGGGACAGGAATGTCCCTACTAGGGCACAGCTGCCTGCACTCAGCAGTGGGAGCCTGGAAGGGGGAAGAAGAAAAGCCATGACCAGAGAGATGGTGGGCTGATTTATGAGGAACACCCTCCCGCAGGACCCATTTTGGCACCCTCCCCCAGCCTCAAAGCCAGTTTGAATGTCACCCAGCAGCGCTGCCCCCATGGCCATGCGGCCCCTTGGCTCCCCTGCTATAAATAACCTCTGCCTGTGCCCAGCCGCTGCGACAGTGAGCGGCAATTAAAGGCGTCGGGGAGCAAAAACCACAGGGCAGCCCCCCACCTGCACACTGGGTTGTCATGGGGCCGGCCAACTCCCCGTGCTGGCAGCACCCAGCTCTTCCCCAAAATCCTGGGGGATGATGGCAGGCACCTTGGTGATGAGGGTTCAGGGACCTTGCTTTAGCAAAGGGGAGCGACGGAGGACGTGGGTGTCTTCTCCCTTCCACCAAATACAGATCCTCAGGCCTGTCCCAAAGCCCTCCAGAAGGACACATTCTCCACCAACCACCACAGCATCACTGCAACCTTGATCCCTCTGCTGCTACCTGGCCTGTTGTCTTTAGGGGGAAATGCTACCATGTAATGCAGAAGGAGTGCTCGTGCTATGCAGGAAACAGGCAGGCTCATTGCTCTTTCCTTGCTCTCTGCCAGTGCTTTGAAATAAAGGTGAGGCTGCACATTCAGGGCTTGTGCTTACAAGGGATACCGCCTGAATGGGGCAGAGCACTGGTCGGTGTTTGCACATCCATTGACAAGGCATCTGAGCGCTGGTCTGACCTGTCTGGCATCCCATCTCCTGGCTCAGGCCACGGCCATCTATGCTAGAGCACCTGAGACCAGCTGGTACCCAACAATGCAGGGAGAGATGGACACCTCTTATGAACTCCCTAGATATCTGCAAGTGGGTGGTGGTTAGAGAAGCTGTTTTCTGTTCCCCATTACAGGGATCTGCCTTTACTGGCAGCCTGTAGGATCACCAGCTTTCAGGGATATTGTCAGCATGTCCCTGCTTGTTGGCAGTTGTGTAGACCAGCAAGAGGTTCCTCAGAATCAATGCCTGAGGCTCTGGCTGCACTGTGACCAGAGGTAAAACACAGAAAGCCCAAGGAAAGAAGACTGTTCGGTCATGCCTGGTCCAGTCCATACTTGATCTAGCTACTTATTTACAGCTATGTTAGCCATGTGCCAGACAAAGTCAAAGGAGTTTAAGCCAAATAGTTGCTGAATCCTGCACACAGGAGATGATTTGGGTTTCTTGGGAGTGTTTGAAGAAGCTCAGAAATGTGCAGAAAAGCTGCAACACCTGCTACAGGCAAGTGGTTGGGCATGAGTGGGGGTGTTTGCAAAACAGGAGGCATTGATCAGGAGCAATATGTGTCAGCATGCAGTGTATACAAGGTAGCTCTTCAGAGTGGTGTGGGTGCATCTGTGTAGCTGTGACCACGGGAGCTTGCTGGAAAAGAGTAAATGTGTCAAGAAAACGTGGGTGATGGGATGAAAGCTTTTTTGTGTGTGTGAGACCGTGGGAGCGTGCATTTCGTTAGGGCTCTGAAGGAAAAAAAGCTCACAGTAATGCTGGAGGTGTGCCTGTTGGTGTGGCAGGGTTCATGTGACTGTGTCTAGTGAGACTGTGTCTAGGTGGTGTATGTACCACAAGTATGGGTGTTTGGAGATGTTCTTCTGAAGAGGCTCATCCTGAAAGAAGATGTGCAGCAGTGCATGTATATAAGAGAATGCGTGTGTACAGCGTGTGAGTGGACCTGCAGCCTGCCACCTTCGCTGGGACTTTCATGCCAATGAGATGATGAGGTGAGTAGTACAGCCTGTGCCCATCCACAAAGCACTGGGGTCTTGCACTGAGGAAATCTTTATGCAACATGAGACTCTCGGGAACTCTTTCCACTGTGGCAGCGCCTGGAGGCAGGAGACCTTGGCAGGGCATCATCAGTACCTATGGTGGCTTTTTCAAGTCCAGGTTATACAAGGGATGGACATTGCTCCTGCCCTGGCTTTTCATGCCTTCCACTGCAGCACATGAGTCTGACCAGTGCTTAGGTGAGGACATATTCGCACACCTTTCTTTGAACCCCATAAGGCAGCAAAATATAGAGTATGCCAGAGGCACAGCAGCTTGGCTAGTTGCCCCCTGCTCATTACAGTATCAAGCATTTATATATCCCCTTACAGTATTTTCTGATTCCATAATGCTAGTGGGATTTGAATGCAGATAATGTTTCTAATCTTGACAATCCTCTTGGCTCAGGACCTTGGGACAGAGGCAGCTGTAATGTAAGAACACAGCCCCTCCTCCTCCCTCTCCTCCTTCTCCTTTTAAATTCATATTGCTTGAAGTTTTGGCCAGCCAGGCCAGCCTTTGTGTCAGCTTCTATAGTGAATAATTTAACTTCAACAGCTGCATGGGGAGATGGAGGGGAGAAACTGCCCTGGAAGAACTGGACCTAACTGGTCATGCAGTCCCTGAGGTATAGCAGGAGCTTTGGGCAGGCAGAGCTGACTGAGAGCATGAACAAAGATCCCAGTAGCTTGTAAGCTCATATCCCATGCACATTCTTCAGTCTTCCTCCCATACACATGAAGCCTTTGCAATGCACAATTTCTAGCCACAGGATCACAAGCTGTGTCCTGTGCAGCCTTGGGAAAAAGAGGTTTGAGTTCAGGAGCATTCCTCCTTTCTCCCACTTCCCTCAGGTAATAGCCATACTTGAATTTGGGTAAGCGTGAGGAAGTGCATGGCCCTCTGGGATGTGTGAGACGTGCCAGCCCAAAGTGAAGCTTGAGTACCACCAAGTAAGCAAGCACCACCTCATCTTGGATGGTGTCAACAGTTACAGGCAATCTGAATAATGGGGATGCAAAGAAACAACTCCCTGACAGAACATCTCAGCTTCACACCTGCTATACCTATCTGAACCTAGGTGTGATGCTGGGAAGCTTTTGTGAGATTTAAGAAGTCCCACAAGGTCATTCTAAAATCCTAGGTTAGAAAGCATGTCACTGGCTGCCTGACTACGCTCCTATTCCAGCTGCAGACAACATTCATTGATTGTGCCAAACATTGCATTCAGTGTCAGTTTTGCTGCTAAATGGCAGACAAAATCCAGCAGAGAGCGTTACAGATAGGGGTGAGAGGGGTGGGTGTCTCAGCATGGTCAGTTTTCGCTGTGGAGTGACATTACGACTTTCTGGCCTGGATTTTCTTCTCACTTCTCTAGCACCTGCCTGGAGCTCCCACATACAGTAGGGCTTGTCTTCCCCAGCCGCTCAGGCTGGGAGGCAGGGTGCTGGGGACATTTGGGTCTCTGAGAGCAATCATGAGTAAACTTCTCTTAAGCATGGGGAGCTTTCTGTTTCCCTAGCTGGCAGTGGTGGAAGAACAAAACTCAAGCAATACAAGGAGGAGAGAAACAGAAGATGATGAGGGAACATCCCTCAAGCAATTTACACTTCTCCACTGTTTCTCTCCTACTCTGTTTAAAGCTACAGTTTATGTTGATGGTCAGAACCTGGTTGGTATAATTATGATGATTTCATATCCCAAAATGTTAGGGCTTTGTTTTCATGAACACCAGGAAGAGATGGAAAAAGTCTAGGATATTTCCCCAAAAGCTTTGAATCCTTATGCAGGAGTCATGCCTTCATGCTACGGTTGGCTTCTCTGCTGTTCAAGCTGGTAGGCAGTTTGTTACAGAGCAGAGGGGGTTAGCTCTCCTTCCTAATGTTGTGCTGTCACCTCTAGCATCCCCTTGCATAACCCACTAGTTACATTTTGGGTTCTTGCATCATTCACGTAAGTGAATTAGGGGTCCTGAAGCATCGTAATGCTCAAAGAGAAGGGGCAGAAGCCTGCTGAGCAGCTGCCAATAGCAAGCCACCCTGCTGGCAGCACAGACCAGGGGAGAGCACATTGGTCCCATCTTCCTGCCCTTTTCCACCACCTGAGCTGCCCAGAGAAGCTGTTTATTGCTGAACCTGCCCTCCTAGGGGGTTGCAGCTCCTCAGACTAAAAGCCAAGTCCCCAAATATGGAACACCCAAAGGTCACTCCTGAAGAGGTGGCTTTCACAGGTAACACTCCAAGAACGCTGCCCCAGGGCTTTAATTGCCGCGCAGCCTCTCGGCCCGCTGAGGCATACGATGTGCTCTTTGGCTGCCTCCCTAAAGGTTTCGCATAGTTAGGGCTGTATTTTTATCTGTACCAGGCATCCCTAATTTTAGCGAGCTGTAAGCCAAAGTGTAGCCTCCTCAGCCATGAGCTAACTGGGGCCAATGCCTGTGCCACCCAGCACCCATGGGTGCAGGGGCCACCTGCTGTTTCTCCTGGCCAGTCCCCACTGGCACTGCATCACAGATGTTTTGCCAGCTCAGCTGGGCAGCTTGCACGCTGAGGACAGCCCGAGGCATACGTGCCTGCGTGCCTGCGTGCATGCATGTGCTTGACCCAGGTTGTGGGGTCTGGGATGGTGCTGTCCTACTAAGCTCCCCTTTGACAAAACAGAGGCCAGAGGTGCAATCTGGGGGCTGTCCTCAACAAAAGTGAGGCCATCGCTGCCTTGTTGTATTTCTGGCCTCAGAGAGGCTGCTTCGAAACCGAAGGCTGGATTGCCCACGCAGGGCACAAGCTGGTTCCTTTCAGCAGTTGCTGGAGGAGGGAAGCGTGCTTGATACTCAGCCCATTCACCTCCGCAGACCATTGCCCATGTCATTCCTACGCCCCCAGCTCCCAGGAACAAGACAGATATCTCGAGTTTCTGACTGAGTGGGTGTAAGCCAGTGCCTCTGAAACCCTAGAGAGTCCAGGATGCTGCAGGCAAGAGCCAGGAGCTCCCACCCTGCACCCATGGGAAGGATCAGTGAAAGGGGGCCCTGGGGGAATGGAGGGGGGTTCTTGAAACAAGAAAGTCTTTTTACCCAAAGAGTGAGCAAAGAGAAATAAGAACTGTGGAAAGCTTTAAAAATATGTAGCCCCCTTTGCACAAGGTTCGAGGTGTCAGAGGTCTGCTAGCTGACAGCAGTCTGTCTCCTGCCAGGGCCGGACAAGGTTCCCAGAAAAAGGACGTATCATGTACAGCAGCTGGCCTTTGCCAAAGCCGTGCCAGAGAGTGCACAGGAATGAGCACCATCAGCACTGTTTAGGAGGGAGCGCTGGCCGTCCTGGGGCGCTGGGGAGGGCAGGAGCAAACGCCTGCTCTGTGGCCCCCCCTGGGAGCTGAGTTCTTCACCATCACTGCTCGTCCTATTTCCTCGGGCAAGTTTTTGTCTCATGTATGTAGGCAAATCCCAATGTGAAAAGGGAAATTAAAAAGGAGAACTTGGACCTTGCTAAGTCACTTCTTTCCTAGGCCATGGATTCCTTGCCTGGATGCCTGTTATTTAGGGACAGAGGCTGCAAAAGGACATCTTTGGTCGTCAAACCCAGCACCATGTCATTCAATCTCTGTCACAACCTGGTCAACGTCCATTTAAAACTCATTGGGCTGTTCTTCCCTTGACATCTTCCTCCTCTGGTGATGAGGGACTTCCTAGTTTCCAGACTTGCTTTATTCATAGCCCATTTGTCCTTAGGCTTTGTACTTAAATAGCTCTTCTCCCTCTTGGGTGTTTAGAGAGAATTATAGTATCCCCTTTCTATTCTCCCCACAAATGAAGCTCAGACATGAAGGAAGGGCAGTCACAGGCTTTGATTAGTTTGGTTTCAGATGAAGGGCACTGGCAGACCGAGCTCTGGAGTAAGGTCACTGTGGGTGAGCATGGCATGGCCCACCGTACCCAGCCTGCCTCACAGAGCAACAGCTGCCCCAGCCCACGGGCAGGCTCCTGAGAAATGTCAAAGTCCAGGGTGGAGAACATGAAATGATAACTATAAACACCACCCATGTCCACTGAGTAGGTGAGTGTGAGCTCAAGAGAGTCCTTTTGAAGTCCCCTACTCAGGATGGGGCAAAGGCACTTCATTACACAAGAGTGAGACCCTGTCTCCTGGGAACTCTCTCCCTTCCTGCCTCTAGCAGGAAGGCACTGGGAACCCTCACTGGCACTTTTTTCAGGAAGCTGACGAGAGTGGAAGGATGGCCATGACCTAAGAGGATGGACTTTTCAATGTTTTTCCCCAATTGCATTTCTGAAGGCATGAGTGACACCATGCGGCTTAAGGTCTTGCATGGCACCTACAGAGGTTGTCTGCAACAGCTGGACAGTGAGAAATGCTCCTAGCTTCAGGGCCAAGAAAGTCTGCAAAGCATAAGCAGACTTGTCCTTGCACGGTGTCAGCAAGCAAACCCAAGCTCACAGGGTTCTGCCATGTCTCCAGGTGACTTTTGCGTAAAAGTTGGGTCTCTGGATGAAACCAGCTTGATTTTCTTTAGATACTGTGATTACAGCTGGTCTCTGCTGTGGGAAATGCTGTCAGTACACCGCTCTCCAATCATACTTTGACAGCTGAGAAAGGTGCATTTCAAAGAGCGGTATGGCATTGAAAGCCGGGTCTTATGCTAGATACTGCTCATGCAGCCAGTCCAAACTCACTGCTGGGAACTGACAGGGGGACTTCAAAGAAAGAAACTGGGCAATAACAGGTAAAGCAGTCTTGGAATTTTTTCTGCCACTGTTATACAGAAAGACCAAATCCCATACTTGTCCCTGGATGTCAAAGTGCCCATCTGTGAAACGGGGAGCTCTCTGTAATTGGTTTTTGTGACTGGTCTGTCAGTGAGTGAAATCCTCCCAGGTGCTACTGCTAAAAAATCAGTGCTTTGCTGGCTGTTGATGAATTGAGACCTACTTACGTGGTCTCAAAGGGCAAAGTAATCAGTGCACACTTTTTCATTTTCTTTCCCTTCCTTCCTTATTTTTGCATTAACTTATCTGTAGTGGAAGCCACTGATTTAGTAACCATGGAAACCAAAACACCTCTTTTATTACAGGTATGTGCAAGGCACCTGCACTGTAGGCTTCCACACATACCTATCCAGCCAGGTGTGCCTTGTCTCCCACCTTGAGGACTTGTTCTGCAGGGACACAGAGGCCATACAGTTTCTGTGACACTCAATGGACATGTCTTGTACAATGTGTATACCCAGCCCAGGAAACTGTTGAGGCACTCTCTCGTGAACACACCCATTTTCAAGGAAGAAGACTGAAATCTGAGTCTGTGAAACAAACAGAGAAGGGTGCTTAAAGAAAGGGCTTGGCTTTTTTCTTAAGTTATTTTTATTTTTATTTTTATAGTCTACCTAGAAATGGGGATAAACAGGAATCTCATCTCCTGGTTCCTGTGAATTTCTAGGATAAACTACACAGTCCTAAACTTGTAAACCTTTTTCCTGTTGTATCAGAAGCAGAGAAGGACTTTTTGCTGTATATTACATGGCTCTGAACTCTCACGGGAACCATCTGTTTTCAAGAGATCTCAAGACCATGTGGGTGGAACTGCCCCCAAACCTGACTTTGCACCAGTTTTTCCATCCTGAGCTCGAAGCTCATGAGAGCAGCTGCAGTAGTTTCAACACTTGAAAATAAATCGTTGCTCTCAAGTGAACTGGGAGGAGCTAGACCTTACACTCAGTTTAACCCTGGCCTTTTGCTGGATCTAAAATCTGTCTTTCCCTCTCATACCACAGGTAGCTACTGGCTATGGGTGGGCACTGGGAGGATCTCATGCAATGTAATCTCATGGACTCAGATTCCCAGGTTCATAGGAGAAATTTTCCCTGAGGGTACAGGTTTGGCCAAATACGTTAACAAGTTTCACTTTGTTCTGCCATTTATTGCTAGAGGCTGGGCTGATCCTAGACCTCGTCTGGAAAGGGGAGTACCACATCCCTCTTCTCCTACCTCTAATCAGACTGGTTTGTGCTAGGGCAGTTCTCCACAGATTTTCAGCCCAGTGACACTGTTGCACTGAAGGCCTAAAATAGCTGGTCTTGACAAATGTCTTTTTTTTTTTTTTTTTTTTTTTAAGGTTATTACACCTGCACACAGACGACAAGGGAAGAATAATAGGGGAGCCAGGACTGAGTGAGGTTCAGTGGAGGAGAGGGTAGCAGAGTGCATTGCAGGCAGCCTGCTATGGTAGTGAGACAACCTCAGTTGCTGGAGAGAGCTTTAAGTGCAAAAGGAAAGCCCCTAACCCCACTGCTCATCATTCGTGCTACATGATTCCTAGAGACAGGGGCTAGTCCACTGGAAGGTAAAACTATCTCAAACTTTAGGAGACTCAGAGATGAGAGGCAGAGGGGAGAAAGTCTGAAAAGTGGTGATATGAAACAGGATGAAATACAGTGGGGGAGCCACAGAGGAGAAGAAAAGCAGAACAGATATTTCTCAGCTTCACAGCTTTGTTCTTTTCCTCTTTTGCTTCTTCTTTATTAAAGCTGACACCTTTTAGGACAAGTAGCTTTTCTTCTTACTTGTCTGTTAAACAATTATTGTGAAGCCTTGTGCCTGCTTCTTCACTGTGCTTACCTCATGGGGCATGCAGGGCTCTTGTGAACATCGCCACAGAGTAGGAATAGCTACTGTTAGCTCTGGGACTGTCTGGTTCAACCTCTGCATTGCCCTGTATGGAGGTTTTTCCCCACTCAAGCCGCAGGTGCTTTTCAGTAGTCGGTGGTGCAGAGTGGAGGCATAGGAGAAATGCAAGCAAAGGAGCTGTGAAACAGTCTGCGCTCATGCTGTCTCTGCCCTGGGTGTCTTACAACAATCCTTCCCCAATCCTTTTCCACCCTAGCCAGAAATCAGCAGGCAGCTGCATCTCCAATCATTGCTTTGACTGTTTCCCTGACAGCCTAACCCAACAGCCCCCAGCTTTCCCACCCTCACCTGAGGGGCTGGCACTGCCATGCTTGATTGTCCCCAGACCCTGTCCTCACCAGGTAGCACCCAGCAGTGTAGGTGGCGGGAGCTGTCAGCACCGCTTCATGATGGCCTTCATCTTCATACCCTTTCTAAACTGGAAAGGGACCCTGGGCTGCATGGCCAGTCTGGTCACAGTTCCCAGCATGTCTGGGTGCGGGGAGCTAAAGACCCCGTGTGCTGTCCCACTGTAATAGCTTAATGATGTCCTGCCTTTTCTGGTGATGGATGGTGTGCTTTGACAGTGTCAGTCAGTCAGTCCTGCATGCTGGGCTTTTGTCCTCGAAGGAAATTTTTCCTGTCATATCACTTTCTCCTCAGTCTGTTTGTAGTTATGGTTTGGTAAAGTCTTTAAATATGTGCTTAACTTTACTCACGTGCTGTCAGGTTTTCAGCTTGATTTCCCAAGGATATGAGACACGTGTGATTCTCTGCTCTCTCCCCTCAGGTGTGTCTGTGAGCTGACTCCCCTAATAATTTTTCTAGCTATTGGCCCTTTTCAGCCAAATTTTCCAGAGGCAGGGATCTTAGCATAATGAAGTTATTGAAAGTTTCATGAAGAGTAAGGACTTAGAAGGAAAGAGACTGAAGTGCTACGAAAGAAGGAAAAGTCACCATGTAAGCTCAACCCCTGCTAGACACCAGAGGACCTGGGTAAGAGACAGCCTCACAGGCTCCTCATTCGTGTGAGAAGCCCCAGTCAGAGCTTGTTACTGACCACAAGCTACATATTTCAAGGAAACCATTCTCACGGTCAAGGGACAATATACTTCTAGATTGGAGGAGTGTTTGTCTTCACCCATCTTGCCCTTCTTGGGTGCCTTGTGGCTGTGGATTTTTTCTACGTGCTGACGCCTAAACTAGTGGCTGGATCTGGACTCCAGAAGGAACAGGTTGGCACTGCTGGGACTTTTGCTTGCTTCAGCAACATGCCATGCCATCTGCTGCCTGGGCACATCTGGGAGTTTCTCCTAGCAAATTTGCAGGAACCTGGACATTGGATCTCTCTTGTACTTTTCTTAGTGTCTAAGATATTTCTTCAGGTCTTTGGTCTTTGGAGTGATAAATTTCTTGTAAGGTACATGTGGGAGAAACAGAAAGGGTAGACTATTTGATTTTTTTTCTCGATTTAACATCCGTTAAGCTCATTCCCTCCCATGCGCACACACGCTCATGTTCGTTAGGCAATAGGACATAACAACTCCACAACCCAGCTCAGATTTTTGCTTAGCTCCACACCTGCCTGTGTTTTGAATGAAGGCTCCCTATTATTCCTAATGATGGAGACCAGTGACGTTTTATAGATGGGAGGCTAAGGACATGATGTTTCCCAGGCTGTGGATCTAACACCTCTTGTTGTAAGTCAGTAGGTAAATATTCAGTACAGTAAGATGGAAAAACATGAGATGCTCCAGAAAGGCATCTTACCACAGGCAGCATCTTATGCTGGGAAGCCCCCAAGCTGGCCAGCAGGGAACACCAAGGGCTGGAGTGTTTGCCCCTTAGATACTTTATTTCGGGCATAAAGGACTTTCCGCACTCAGAGCCCTGAACCCTCTACTGAAATTAGATACAGAAAGCCTTCCTGAGTGAACTTTTCCCAGGTTTGGCTGGAAGGAGAGACCCTGTCACTGCTCCTGTGCCTACCCAGCAGCTCACTACTCTGAGTACTTTCTCAAATTACGTGAGAGCTGGGTTCAGCTGCAGACTGCCTCCAGGGAGACCGATCCCAGGCAGTTAATCTCCTGTGTGAATGGCTCCACATCTCAGCCACGGAGCCACTGCAGACCTTTCTTTCCCTCTTCCTGTCCTGGTGAACATGTGCTGAAGTCCCACAGCTGGATGACCTCTGGCAGAGGGGATTGAGAGTGACCCCATGGCACAACATGTTATGGTTTGAGGTCAGGGTGGCGAATGCTGTCACAAGAGAGATGAGATTATAACCTGGCTTGCCCACTCCTTTCACGAGTGCTCCCATGGTTGAGTTAGTATAGAAATTGGGAGCACTAGCACCTTGCTGGTCTGTGTCCTACTCAGGGTAAGACACATCGTTTCCTTTCTGTTGTCTTCTGAGACCGCCTCCTTGCCTGATTCCCTTGGGTGACAGAGGCAAAGGAGTGCTCAGTCTGCAGATTGCTCTGTGCTTGGCTTGCTGCTGTAGTTCCCAGGCTGGGGAGGGGGACTGTGAAACTTCAAGACATGACTAAATCAGCATTGCAAGTGCTTGGGAAATTTTGAGGTCAAAGCCACAAGTGCTGGTTGCTGCATGGCACAGTTAGCCAGTAGCTGAGCATAAGTGGACTGGAGCACTACAGTTATGTAAAGTCTGCTGCAGATCTAATCCTCAATCTCTTGTCCAAGGTCACATAAGAAGTCCACGGCAGAGAGGCAATTTGAAACCAAATCACCAGAGTCCTAAGCTAATGTACTCACTGCTGAATCAAACACTGCAAAATAAAAGCTTTAAGCCAGATTGTATTGTAGTCATCACACCCTTGGTATGGCTGATGTTAACTTGGTATAGGTGTCACAGGGAATAAAACTGATAGTACACAGCTTATACCTGCTTCTGTCAGATTTCTATAAATATGTATTTAGCAACCGCTTGCCATCTATGGAGCACGAAATAGCTATCCTATTAAATAACAATGCAATTATACTACCAACCATAAACATTTCAACTGGAGCTTCAGCATTATTTTTTCTTTTCTTTCTCAAATGTTATTTTAGTGCTCACCTGGAGCAAGTAACTGCTTCCTGCCAGATGAGTAAAATCTGGTTAGTTTTTGAATCTTTCTTGTTGTCAGGCTTGCTGAAGAAGTCAGTAGACTTTGAACTTGACATTAGATTTTTTCAGGTCCCAGCCCTCAGCAAGTGTATTTTCTACCTCACATTTTCTGTAATCCTAGGGGTGCAATGCATTTGCTCTCTGGATATGATAAATAAAGATTATGTGTTTCTTCTGCAATTCTCACTTTCTTTCCAAATGTGTCTTTTAGTTAAGAGGGAATATTTCTAAGCCTCTGGTAGGAAACAAGCACCTAACAATCCAGGCTTGCAGCTGTATGATTCCCTAGATTACAGCTACACTGAAAGAAAGAATGCTATGAATCTACTTCACAACTTTTACCATGATTTATTTTACAGAGGATTAATAAAGCATTCTTTCACCAAAGAATTAACAACACTTTTTTTACAGCACAGAAATGAATGGTTGCATTAACAAGCGGCTACAGTCTGATTCCAAGCAGGCAACTAAGTGTCAGAAAAACAAAAAGGGATTTAATGTTGCACTAACAGGGGGCTTTTGAGATGGGGAGCTAGGACGCCCCTTTGCAGCACAGTTTGGTAAGGCTTCTTGGCTGATTACTCCTAGTGGAATAGAAAATGAGACTGAATCCAGTATCCAAACGGGGATACTGGCTTGCACAGAATGAGAAAGGATTTAAAAATTTCATGGACTCAGGTCTATGCTGAGATTTGGGGAAGCTCAGCTGAGCTGAGTTCCTGTTGCTGAGGTTTGCAAGGCTACTCGTTATTGCCTGGGTTTCTGATGCACAATCCAGAAAGGCTGTTTCCCAGCAAACAACTCAGAAGAGCACAACAGAGGCTTCGCAGAACTCAGGGGCTAACTCAAATCCAGGCAAACAAACTCAGACTTTTGAGTGCTGTCCTCCCAGCCCTGCACAAGACCCTTT
This sequence comes from Leptosomus discolor, assembly GCF_034619465.1. NCBI lineage: Eukaryota > Metazoa > Chordata > Aves > Leptosomiformes > Leptosomidae > Leptosomus > Leptosomus discolor. The sequence continues at coordinate 129,519,918 of NC_141391.1, forward strand.
GACTGCCCTGTCTCACGGCTTCTTTCCACAGCTCCAAACACTGCTGTGGTATTGACCGCGGCTGGGACGTGCAGAGGTGCTTACCTCCAGGACCATCTCTGTCATCTGGAACTGCTTCTGGGAGACCTTGTCAGAGCTCACAGGCTCATGGAAGAGCAGACAGAGCATGTCGTACTTCTTCAGGGCCTGCTTGTAGTTCTTCTCATTCAGATCGATCACTCGGTCTTTCCCATCGTACGTGGGGAAATTCAGTCCCTCTTCTGCTTTGCAGCAGAAAAGCAGGTAAAAACCTGCCAGGACCCAGCAGGTTGCCTTCATAGGGGATCCCTTGGAGAGCAGCAGAGGGCAGGTAAACGTCCGTCTCCTTCTTAATTTGGGAAAAGGGGAAGACTAAATGCTCCAGGTGCAGTTCAAACAAAGTTTCTCTTTCTGCTGCCTTCCTAGTGATCAGCCCAAACGCCGCAAGGCTGGTGGGGAGCAGCAAACTTTGCTGTCCTGTGCTCACAACAAAGAGACAGACAGGAGAAGCTGTCAGGCCAAGCCCTGGATACCTTACATAGCTGTGTCCAGCTCCCGTGTCATTAGGAACTCCATTTTTAGGAAGCAGTTGTTTCAGGCTAAAAATAAACCCTGCAATGAATAAAAAGGACAGATATGACACCATTGAGGGACTTGCTGGCACTCTGCATCATCTGAGAGAGAGGGAGCAAGCAAGAGGGAGGGAGGGGAAGATGTCGATGCTGGGAATATGCAGGCAGGGTTTGCAAAGGGACAGGCTTCACTTGTACAGAGAACCAAGGCACAGCCTGTCCTACTAGGGCTTAACAAAAATAGAAGGTATTTGCTGCATTTTTTAATAAGGGTATCTCTCTTTGTACCCCCTTGGGCATCACGGTGATTAGGCTTCAGATAACATATCTTGAGTTAAATAGTTTCAGAGGCTCCTCTGCACTGCTAGAGGAAAAGTCCCATTTCCTCAGCAGCAAAGGAGGTGAGCACTCGTGGGACTCCCTCCTCCTCCTCCTGCCTTGGGCATTGGCCAGAGCTGCTGGCTGACATTCAAGCTCTTTTCTGAAGCACCTTCTCTGCTTCTCTGCTGCCAGGAGAATTGCCGGCCCTTGGGCCTGTAATCCCAAAGTAGAGGGCAGCTTACGTTGCAACCTCCTGTGCCCACAGCCGTTACCAAGCCCCACATGTAGCTGGTGAGTAGTTAAAACCTTATCATACTAAGGGGTATGAAGGACAGGAGGCACGTGCCCAGGCCGGTGTCTCGGGGTAGGAGGCAAAATGATGGAGAGATGCCACCATTGCTGCTGGCCTCCCAGCAGATGGGACCTGCCTGCTGGTCCTGAAGGAGTTTTTCATAAAACCCTGTTGCATTTCCCAGCAAGCGGTCCCGCATATTCCTTCCTCTTCATTTCCCAGGAACAGTGATGGGTTCCTCCATCCCTGGGAGCTCAGTGCTGGCTGCCACTTTGCTGTGTTGCCTGCACCCCGCTGCTGGGGGAGAACTGTTCAGTGACACAGTCTTCCACCTCTTCCCCACCTCTGACCGAGGTGTCACTGCTGCCCCATGACTGGCAGCGACAGGCAGGTGGAGGCAGGCCAGCTGGCCGCAAGCCAGCACCGGGGCTGACGTGGATCCGCTGGAGAAGGCATGCTGAGGGGCTGGCAGAGAAGAGCTTGACAGGGTGCATGGGTCTCGCCCCCCTGACAAAGTGATGTGCCAACACGTGGCCTCATCAGGCCTCCTCCTTGCACACTGCTGCATCACAGCCTTGCTCCATCCACGCTGAGGAAGAGACAATGTCCCTTCTTGGTTTGTGAAACTCTCTTGCCAGCCATCTCTTCCCGTTGTATGGCTGGGATGTTTCAATGTTTGGGGCAAAAGATGAGCATTACTTAGCAATTACACACATCTCCTGGGTGACTTTTAGGAGCACATGTACCCCTCAGCGTTCACTTCCCACCTGAACAGCCCACGACACACTGATTGAAACTCTGTGGGCAATAGTTTCCAAGTCTGTCTTATTTCCAAAACCTCCTCCAATAACAACAGTTTCTGGCCGTGACTTTTCAGAAGTTCAACGTTTGCCTGCAACTTCATGTCCTAATGACAAAGCCTGAGGAATGTGGGTAGAAGCCAGAGCAAAACAGCCTCAGAAATCCACTCCCTACTGAGGCACCCTTCAGGGGCAGTGATTTCTAGAGGGAAACCTGACAAACTGGATACATCTGATTGCTTTCAGTGGGAGACCCAAGATTTGTGTCACGGTGGATGGCAATGGCTGGCTAGGCTTTTGCTGAATGTTTAGGCTGCAAAATGCACAGCCGAGCTTGTGGGATGACCAGGCACACACCCAGGCTGGTTGTTTGCCAAGGGCCCCATGGATTTGGGGTGCAGGAACAGGTTTCTGCTAGCATCAGAGTGTGTTTTAAAGCAGGCGCACATCAGACAAGGCTGTAAAAATGAAATGTTCAGGGCTACTCCAAAACTGGTTACCCAGGCTCCTGTCCTCCTTTTATTCTTGTAGATCTTCAGCAATTGCTCCACTTTCATGTCGCTCAAGCTATTTTTGAAGTGCTTTCTCTCTAGTCTGAATAACTTCTTAATCTGCCTAAAAATAGACACAATCTAATTTTCATTTTCTCCTCTTTTTGCTATCAAAAAAGGAACAAAAAGGCTTATTACTCACAAAAAGTGTTGCCTTGTTAGCCCCAGACCTACCTATTTTATCTGTCCGTGGCACGAGTAGCAATGATCTGTGGCTGTTAGGCTTCACCTCTGCTCCAAAGGGAATTCTTCCAGCAGATTGACATTGGATGTCACAGTCACTGGAAAGTCCATTTCTTTGTTTCCCCACTCAAATCTTCAGTGGGATTGTTAGTGCTACATCCAGTGGACATTTTCTGTGGTCTTCTAAGCTCTAGCTGCATCTACCTTGTTCACTGAGTCAGAAGTAGTTTGAATGGCTGTATGCTTCCCAGGAGGCAGAGTTCGTGTGTTTGACTTAGGGATGAACCCATGGAGACAGTCATGGTGAATTCCTCAAATCTGAACAACATCCTCAATTACCTGAATTTCTTAATTCTAAAAAAGTTTAGTCAAAGCAGATGTTCTCCTTGTAACCCTGCTGATACAGATCTGAAATTCTGGATTCACGTGTTTTGGGATGTTCAGAACAGCGGTTTAAATACTTGAGTCTGAACAGAGCTGCTTTTACCCTCGGGAGCCTGTAGGATACCAGTAGCAGATCCAGGACTGAAGCAGACTCTCCCACACTCTGACAAAGGCCCTAAGTGATGTGTCTTTTTCTTCATCACCTCTCTGTGTCCTGATAGCAGCACACTGAAATGTACCCATCTCGGCCCCAGGAGCAAGTCTCCTTGGGAGTTCAAAGCTATCCATCCACGCTCAGATAATGTTTTATATTGGGAATTTTGGGGCAGGCTCACTGTCAAGAAAAGGACAGTGTGTAGAATTCACGGATTTGGGGAATCTGAGTTTTATCAAAGGCCCATTTCCACAGGATGCTATCATAAGGTTTCTGTGTGTCAGAATCTCCCCCCGTAGGGTAGGAGCAATAGCAGTTCCCCATAGGAGAAGATGAGGGGGACAAAGAACTCTATGGAAACTTGGATGTTGCATTCACAGGTTCACTACAAATACTTTGTGCTATATTTCTGCATAGTCCAAGGTCTTCCTGATCCTATTTGGCTGCCCATAATTCCAACACATTTGTTTCTGTGGGCAGTGCCATGCAAGGGAACGATATGGGCAGCACTGTGTCCTGTGACATTTGCCCTTCAGCTCATTCCCTGCCAAATCTGGCATCTGTTAGTCTCTGATATAAGTTGACTGCATGGCTCAACCTCCCGACTCTGGCTCCTTAACAATCTTTTAGTCCTGCCTCTAGAAATCAATATGATGCTCTTCCCTGGTGAACCATCCCACCACCCACCTGAACGCTCCCTGAGAAATGAGCTGATAGGGCTCAAGGCCCATCCACCTGGGCAGGTGCCCACACCATTCAAACAAGGTTCAGAACTGGCCCCAAAACTTGAGGCAAAGAAAGAGAGAATTAAAGGAAAAGCTTACTGTGGTGTTATCCACTATTCTAGGCTCTTTGGGGTATATCCATTGAGCAAAATCCTGGCTCCAGGGAATTAGGTTGCAAAACCAACCCTGACATGCATTGAAGTAGGACTTTACTTTGTTTCTTTTTGTGAGGATAGGTGGCCAGTGGCAGTAGTACAACAGAAGTGCTCAAAATAGTACAATCTCAGCCCTTCACTTCAGGCTTGCAGAAACGCTGTTTGGGACACAGGATAAATAAGAATCTCCTTCTTGTTGATTTTTTTTTTTTTTTCCTACTTGTATTATGTTAGGGATATACACTTGCTGCTCCTCCCTCCTGGCCACTGCAGCTGCACTCCATGCTGTTCTCACCTTCATTGTCCTTTATAGCTCATGCGGTGAAAGAGGTCCCCAGCCACCACTGATCCAAATGCTTCAGTGAGCCTTTTTTCCAGGGCTTCAGGATTTAAGGTTCTGCTTTAGCTAATCTCTTTTCAAGCTTCTAAGACCTTGTATGTTTTGCAAGATAGGAGTATTCAGAAAATACGCCTTTTGACACCAGTTAGCCAAGCAAGGTCACAGCTTATAATAACTTTGAGCGTACTCCTGCCTTTAGGGTGGGAGCCTCAGAGGTGCGCTGAGCCTTTCTAAGGAAACCGAGAGGATCGCTATCATCTCTAGGAAAGCTCTGCAGTGCAAGAAAATCTAGTTCTCTCTCCCTTCCCTTCAGCCCTGAAAGGTGACATGGCGCTTTACATTGCCTGTACTCCTATGCAGTCATGTCAGTGATGGCAAGTACAAAGCAGAGAAGTTGTACCTTTTTTTTTTTTCCCATTTTAAACTGTCAGAGATCTTTTCAGCACCTGACAATGCTGTGCCTATTTTGCCTGAGGTGTGCCAAGACCTTCTGTGTGATAAGTAGATGCTATAAACCCTCCCATTTTCTGACACACAGACACTGGTTCTGATAAGGAAAATTAAACGCAGCACAGAGAAAAGCACTTGTACAAAATTATATGGAAGTTGTAAAAGGAAGGTCAACAACATGATTCAGGAGTCCTGACTCACTCTGAGCCATGTAGGGTCTATGACATTTAAACAAATTCTTCTCTTTTTTAGACATCATGTCCCCCCAAGCAAAGTTGCTCTGTGCTACCTTATGGGGATTGTTGCACCTCTCTGTCTTTGGGAGCTGGCCTGGCGCCTGTGTCTTATACAGGTCAGAAAGTACTTTAGAAGGTCAAAATGGACTTTTCCAAAAGGGTTGGGATGGTTACCTCCTGATGGGTTTATAAACCCTACACAGCAAGAAAGGATTTAACTCAGACATCACTTGGGGCCAAAGGGGAATGGGCCCATGGGCATGGGTGGAAAAGAGTGGGAAAGAGAGCAATAAAGTGAAAACGAAAAGCATAAAGAAAAATGCTGGAAGCAGAAAAGGCTACTTCTTCATGCAGAGGTCTGACAAGGGATATCTGAAGGTCTTCTGATGCAGTGGCTAGGGGACCCATCAGATGGACTGCAAAAGGCTGCAGAGAGCCGGCAGCGGGGCACAGAGGCAGTGACTTGCTGGGAGCCCTGTCAGCCTGCAGGAGCGGGGTATGACTTATCCACATACAACCCACCCTGGAAAGGGTGGAGGGGCTCCTTGGGATGGCTTCCTGCAGGTAGCACTGGGATAAGCAGATTTTCTGTATTGTTTCTGTTGCTTTTACAGAAGCCAGCAAACAGATGCTACTTCTAATACACTCGGATAGTTTCAAAGAAAGAAAAGCTTAAAAATGGTATTATATGAATCACAGCTGGGGCGACAGCTTTGTGCCTGGCTGTACCTGCATTGCGTTAGACATGTCAGAAGAAGCCTGAATCCTACAAATGAGCAGGCAGAGAGATGGTAAAAAAAAAAAAAAAAAAACTGAGCTGAAAATGTTCCAAGAAAGACCATTTCATAAGCTGCAGGCCCAAATCGTATTTGGTAAGCATGTAGGGCTACACTTAGGTGTCCCACTGCTCCCTGTGCTTTTGTCTGCAAAACCTCCTCTCTCCTAGGATGGAGTAAATGGCACCCTGCCTAGAGAAGCCAGACCCAGGTTGATTCACTTAGCCTTTATCAGGAGCCCATGCCTGCAGTTTGCAGGACATTGCCTCTGTGAGGCTGGGCACAAGGGAGCTCTGTTTGTGGCTGTTTGGGTCCGACAGGCAATGCCTTTTCAGATCCACAGGAAGGCAGCCTTGTTTGAGCAAATAACCAGTGTTTGGAAGCAACTTTTGAGCTAGTATCTGGTCTTCTGGCTCAGCCTAACCTGAAAACAGGGAGATATGACAGCCATAGCCTAGTTAGTAAAATCTTTGCCTTGCCAGTAATCACAACGTGTCAGGGCCCTACAGATGTGCCCCAGAGCTCTGCTGATCACACTGCAGAAAGCAGCCTGAGCAGAGACCTGGCCATGCTGCTGCCTACAGTGGGCTCCTGCCCACCTTCTCTTCTGCAGCACCTGGGAGCGAGGAGGGGACTGACACACATTTGGCGCTGGGGCTTTCAATCCTTTTTTGATATACAAATTCCTAAAATAATTGTGGTGTCACTGCAGATCCCTGTGTAGCAATTTTAAGCTGACTGGAGAGGTCCTTTTCTCTAATGCACCCTACTTCAGAACAACTCCAGTGCCACATGCTGAAAACTCTCTCCTAGGACAAATCCCATGACATGTCACTGCCACCCCACCCCATTTTATGTCACCTTCCTGTGCTGTGATATCACAACTGATGAGCTAAACAGCTGCCCCTGAGACAGGGGCACAATCTCCCCCCTGGGGGAAAGGTGCGGATGGGTGCTTCAGGCAGGACAGGAGGTGGCTGTGGGTAGGAGATGGACATTCATGTTTTCCACTGCTACAGGCTTCCCATCAGGCTTTGGAAAAATCTTTCTGTGTCTCAGTTCTCCATCTAGACTGTGCCAGCACAGTTTGGGGGACGGTATGGTGTTGCAAGGTGTTTAGACATTAGAGTGAAGTGAGTTAGTGCTTTAGGTAGGCAGGGAGCTTGGGCTAGGTCTGGGCTCCTGAAGGTTTTGGCATGCTGGAAAGCTGGAGAAGGGGATGCAACTGCTGCTGGCCACGGTTTTCAGGAGAGCTAGTTCAGAGACCAGGCCAGGCATGTTCCTGTGAGAGACACTGAGAGCTGAGCTCTGAGCAATGGCTGCGAAAACCCAGTGATCCACAGCCAAGCCGTGAGCTGGTGTGAAAGTGTGGCCCAAAGCTGGTCCCCCAAGAGCTGGGGTGTAATGGGTGCAGGCTGAGCTCTGGCCCAGGGATCTCAGCAATTACTAATAACATAGTAATAACATGAATATTAATAATAAAATAAAAGAAATAAACCACATGATCTGACACAGTATGTTCCCTTCTGGAAAACCCTAGGGCACACAAAGTCTGGCCATTTCCATCACTCCCCTGCCATTTTCTTGGAGGGGGTGGGATCACTGGACTGCTGCCTAGCTTTGGCCATGATCAGTATGTCTGAGCATATGTCTGTGTCCCTGCCTGCATGGGCCCATGCACGCATTAACCACCAGCACTGCTTCCACCCAGCCCTCTGAGGTCCAGGTCTCAAACAAGAATCCTGCACCGGGCAGGGCTGGGGTGGCCAGGCCTGGGGTGCCACTTGCACCTCGGGTTTCTCCTAGCCACGAGAGCACTGGCGTATTTAATAACATCGTGATGATTGGAGGGGTGTTTAATTTAGTGTCATGGTGCCGGCTGCTGCTGACAGAGCTTTGCCCAGCAGATTTACACCTGTTGCACTGGCATGGCAGCTCAGCTCTCCTTCGCTCACGAACACTTACGCTGCCCCTCAAAACCTTCCCCCTCCCCTGTCCAGACTGTGATGCCTGCCGGGCTGCAGCTGGCAGGGCTGGGAAGCGCTGGGGTGAGCTCACTGTGCCGCCGGGAACCTCATTCCTTTTGGATGATGAGCTGGACAAGCTTAGCATGCTCCTTAATTTTGTGAGGGGACAGAAAGGATCTACTGCTCTTGAATTTCTCCTCCGTTTTGACCTCCGTCTTCTCTAACTGGACTTTGTACAGTCTGGGATGGCCTCAAAGCCCTCTAAAAAGTCTGCTGGCATCTGTCAGGCACATGCATTTCTAGGCTGAATAGCTTTCCAGGCAGTACTGATGTCTTACAGGCAGTCCTTTATGCATGCTCTGGGCATGACTTTTTTTTTTTTTTTTTAATGCCAGGCAATTTTTAAATTCAAATTCTTCTATGTGAATAAGCCCTACTGGCAACAAACCCACCATGGATTTTGGTATGTAGCTGGGGTAGAGTTACACACAATGAATTCAGAAGTAATGACTCAGGTATCCCTTTCCCTTAGATCATTAAGTCAGTCTAGAAACCAGGAGATCTGAGAAGTGTCTTGCTTGTGATATTTTTCCCTGACATGGCAGCTTCTGAGTGCCTATGCTCAAGCTTTTACCTGCAGCCACAAAAAAGGGAAAAGCTTCTCTATTAAAGTTTCTGTTTGAAAAAGGAAGCTGAAATGCTTGAGTAATAGCATGAAACCTGCCGTCAAGAGCCACAGAAGGACCTGAAAATCACAAACTATATGATGATATCGTGGAAGCTAGCAAAAAGTTGGAGACCTCCCTCGTTCCTTAGAGATGGCTGAAAACTGCTGGTGCAGCTGACGGCGGGAAGAAGCATGTCTCTGCCTTACTGAAAATGAGCTGCTACCCACAATTCAGGGTGGATAGCAGGTTTTTGGCTGGAGGAAACATTTCACAGATCCTTTTGAACCTTTTTGCACCTCTCCTTGGAAATTGTCACCCACACTTGAAGAGACACTGGCTTGTGCTGCTGAAGAGTCTCCTCATCCTGGGACAGAGCACTTCTGAGCGCCAGAGGCAGGAGCAGGCAGAGGTCCTACCTGGCCCATTGGCGGTGTCTGCTGTAGGAGGCTGGGAAGTGGAGGCTGAGGCTCCACCTGGTGAGGCTAAATGCTCAGAGGAGCCATGCTAGAAGGAAGAGACCCCAGCAGCAGCCTTGTGCACCAGCCCTGTCCTGGGATACAAAAAAAAAAAAACAAAACCCAACAAAAAGCCCAGTACACCTGAAAACATGCAGCCAGCACTTTCCTGGAAAAAAGGCAGTAGCTGTGTCTCTCCAAGCCAGGGGCCAGCAGGGTGTTGTGCCAGAGCATGGCTTTGCTTTTCTTTCTAACCTGAGGTTTCTAGCTAAGCACCACCTGGCAGCACCCCCGAGCTGCAGCCTGGGCCGTGGCTTCCATAAAGGGCTGCTGGGTTCGCTTGTATTTATAACACTTGCCTCCGCTGTGGTGTGCCAGCTTGCAGAGGTCAGCTTTCCCCCGGGTGCGGGGAGTCATTCCACACAGTGTGCTCCTGTTTCCATCCCTGTGTGCCAAGGGGCCTCCCACCCACTGGCAGAATGGACCTGGGGGTGACGGGCTGGGGGGCATGGCAGAACAGTCCAGGGCAGGGAAAGGGGACTGGGCAAAGGGGGTGCACAGGAGATAAGGTGTCTGGTTTCTAGTGTAAGCTCTAGGAGATGTGCGGCTTTCACTAGTGGTGCAGGGAAAGTGTGAGCCACTACATCCCCGTGGGAGGCAGGCTGTCTCCAGGACAGTGAAGAGCTTTCTTCTTCAGGTGCATTTTAGTGGGCACCACTAGTAAGGAGAATCTCAAAAACAGGGGCATGGTTCCTGCACTGGATACGGCTTGGACCATTCTTCTCCAAGTGACTTTGGACTTACTTGTACAGCTGCCAGCTGTACAACATAGTACACTCTGAGCAGAGTTGTACCCAAGAGAAGATTAGACCACCAGATGCCAGCCTGTGGCCAACATTCAGATATTCCTCGTGATTTGACAGGGAGAGCAAACTGTGACGTTGCTCTCAACAGTCCCTTAATGAGTGCCATGGCCCTAATGAAGGCTGGAGACCCTTGAATGGGGGATATTTTGGTGGGCAGTAGATACAAGTCAGCTTGGAGGATATGACAGGTTTTGGGTAAGAAGTGAGGTTTTTTGATGATGGTGTTCTTCGTCCTCTTCTGTCTCAGAGCACGTGAGTGGTGTCAGGAACCAGCACTGCAAACTCAGCTCTTCCACCTCTCGGGAGCTGCACGTCATGGCTGTGTGTAGCATTCGCACACTGAAGGCTGCAACTAAGCTCCTACAAAGCTCCCCAGATTAGCAGGTGTGGATATACAGGGCAGGGATGGAGTAATTTGAGCTGAAGTTACTGCTAGTTAGTGCAGTTAGGCAAATGTCATATGTGAAAAGAGGATCTAAAATGATCTAGCACAGCAATTTGTGCTCCCTTCTTATCAGCCAAAAGCAAGCAACAAAGGTGGCTTTAAATTAGTAAATATAAGCATTCTTCCTTGGTCAAGACCTTTTTCTTTCTTTCTTTCCTTCTTTCTTTCTTTCTTTCCTTCTTTCTTTCTTTCTTTCCTTCTTTCTTCCTTCCTTCCTTCTTTCCTTTTCCTTTTCCCTTTCCTTTCCTTTCCTTTCCTTTCCTTTCCTTTCCTTTCCTTTCCTTTCCTTTCCTTTCCTTTCCTTTCCTTTCCTTTCCTTTCCTTTCCTTTCCTTTCCTTTCCTTTCCTTTCCTTTCCTTTCCTTTCCTTTCCTTTCCTTTCCTTTCCTTTCCTTTCCTTTCCTTTCCTTTCCTTTCCTTTCCTTTCCTTTCCTTTCCTTTCCTTTCCTTTCCTTTCCTTTCCTTTCCTTTCCTTTCCTTTCCTTTCCTTTCCTTTCCTTTCCTTTCCTTTCCTTTCCTTTCCTTTCCTTTCTTTCCATTTCAATCTAGTACAGAGGGAAAGATTCCCAGGAGGATTACAGAGCTTTCCTTATGCTATCTGGGACATTTTGTCAAAGATACAAATGCCTGCCTTGCCATAAAGTGACATTTTCTGGACTACTTATATTACGATTTTGTCTGAGTTAAAGCCTGCAGATTTATGAACCCAATGTCCTTTTAAAGACCAATTTCAGGCTGCAGTCACTTCTGGACCACTATTTCATTTGCCAGTAGCAGATTCTTGGGGTTTAAGCAGGCAATCAGATATTTAAGGCTAGTCTTGTGAAGACGTAAAACTTTTTTTTTTTTTTCCTGCTCCTACAATTCATTCTGATTACTGTTTGTCCAGATTGAACCCACAAAGCAGAGATTTAGGCAGCTAAATGAATCAGAAATTTATCAGGACAGGGCCTGATTCAGTGATGAACTTCATGTTTTTCAAGTCTGCTGAAAACTTGAAGTACTTAATACTTAAGTAAGTCCTTTTGACTCCCATGTGTTGTGAACATACACAGAGCTGTGCAGCTGAACGGCATCATTTATGCTGGCAGCACAAACCCAAATAACTGCACATGCCAAAAAGGGGAAGACTACCTAAGAATCATCTTGGGCAGACCCTCAATGACATTAGTTGAAGTGCTAATTGAAAAATATCCAGCTAAAACTCTCCAGTGGCGGAAAGCACAGATCCTACAACATAAAGTACTTTACAATTGTGGTTTAGTTTGACAAAACCATTCCGATAAAACAGTGAAAGTATTTATTTTGACATTTTTATTTGCAATTTTTTAATTTTTATCCAAAATTTCCTTCCTGTACTTAACCTGTGTCTCAGATGACAGCCAGGACACCACTGCTTCAGTGTTAGGCCCTAACCCCCCCATTCACTGGAAGCATTGTAAAAGAAACCTGATGAGCCTGGTACCCAGGGAGAGGGTGCAGGAGTGACCAAACCTGCCCACAGTCCTCAGGCCCTGAGGGGCTTCCCATATTGAACTCTAGTGGACCAAGCACTGTGACCAGCTGCTGTCTATAGCTACCCAGGGACAGTAGGTTGGGTTTTTTTTGCCTGTAAATGGCTGGGCACAGGTGGGGAGTTTATTAGCATAAATAAAATTAGGAAACAGCACTCCATCCATCTCCCCACTGATGCTGACCTGCTGCAAGACATTGACCTTCTCTGAAGTGTTAGCCTGTACAGCCCTGAACCCAGCAAAAACACTTAGGCCTGTGCTTAATTTTGCATCCCATTAGGCCTTTGCACTAGAAATTAAGCATGTGGGTCACTGTTTTCCTGGATCAGAGCCCAACTCCTGAAGGTCTTTCAAGATTTAGCTTGATAGAGCCTCTTAAATGATACGGTGCAATTAACATAGCAGGATTCTGCTCTCTTTCCTATTAGTAGCTGGTTTGTGATGGGTAGGCTGGGCTGCTCAGAAGTATACATCCAGGTCATCAACAGTTTCTCACCAACTATCAGCTATACACATGTCGGTAACTTAGAATTAACAAAGTCTCTTCCTGGGTGCCTTTTTGTAGCTGACCAAGGCTGTCCCTTCTTGCAGACGCAGTGCCCACTTGCAGAGGTCTAAATTAAGGCCCAAACCCTGCAGCCCAAAAGTGACTTTGATGTCAGAAGACTGAAGGCAGCTGCTGCAGGGTGATCATGTCATCAGCCTGAGCTGGTGGCTCTCAAGTCCCTTGGGTGGTGGGATATAGCCCCCTGTGTCACTTGCATACTGATGTGCCTGTCACTGCAGGAGACAGGGGTCGATCTCTCCATCTCCTCTGACACAGGCAAAGTAGGTGATGGGATGACCATGTCCTCTGAGTGAGGTTGCCCTGTTGCTCCCTGCAGCCCGCTGTCTTTGACTAAAGTCAAAGTCCTAAAGTCCCGCAGGGTCTGCTTCCCTAAAGAGGAAAACAGCCAACAATTATCTCTCCCTTGTATTCCCAGAAAACCGAGGAGCCCAGCTCTGAGGGCAGACATCCGCGGCGCTGGGTACGGCACAAACACCAGGCAGAGAGTTAGGCAGCAACTTACCCAGCTGCCACACCAAGAAGTGGTGAGGGACACACAGGGCAGGACGCAGACGTGGTGCTCCCGGGCAGCACATCCACAGACACTGATTTCTCAGGGACAATGCAGAAAGACACCTGCTTCGTGACGGTGCCTGCCCAGTTCCACGCTGCCGAGTGGACTGCATCACCTCAGGTAAGGGCTGGGCTCGCAGGGCAGCGCATGACACGGGCAATAACCCAGCCCCTGCCTCTGCCCGGCCACCTTTCCTCACGCAGCCTGCAGGCGTTATTTCACATTTTTGAGACACCCCACCACCGCCTTTTCATCAGCTTTAGATAATTGTCCAACCAAAAGTCATTGGGACATCCATGCAGGGAGCTGTTACCCACGCAGCAATGCAAATGCGTGTACTCGTAGGAAATCGCTGCGAAACAAAGAGACGCCATCCATTATTCCCACACAGCCCCCCCCCCCACCCCCTTTTCCGGCAGTGTGAGGGCCTCGACTCGCCGCTCCTCTGCCCGCTCTGTCCCTGCCAAGCCCCGACCTGGGGACCGTCCCCTGCCTGCGGCCGCCGGATACATCCCCCCCCCCCCGCCCCTCCCCGCTCCGGGCACGGCACCGCCGCCAACCGGGGAAGCGCCGGACGCCCGCGCGCTGCTGCCGCTATCGGCCGCCAGGTGGCGCTGCCGCTCCGCGCGTGGAGCTGCCCGCGCCCGGCGCTGCCCGCGCCCTGCCTGCGTCGAGGGCGAGCGCTGCCCGCTCCGCCCGCGCGCTGCCTGCGCCGCCCGCCCTGCCCCGGCAGCCGGGGAGGGAGGCCCGCCCTGCCCGCCGGACAGCAGCGCCCCGTGTCGAGGGCCGACAGGTAAACCCGTGCCTGGCAGTAGTAGCGGCGGTGACGTCGCATGTGGCATCGCATTTTCGTCCTCACCTGCTTTGACAGCTCGGCGCTTCCTGACCCGTAACGGCGTCTGTCTGACGGCTGCTCCTGCAGCCGGGCTGGCAACCCTTCATGGGGGCTTCAGCACGGCCCAAATCAGAGAACGGGCGCAGCTCAAGGAGGACCTTCACTTTGTTTTGTTGGGTGGTGGTTTAACCTCTCCAGAGGTCTGGGCTGCGGTGTGGGCCCCACAAACCGTGTTTGCGCAGCCAACGGAGTGGCTGCAGCGTGAGACGGAGTGGCCAAGAGTCAGAGGACCTTGGAGGTGACCGCTAGTGTGACACTCAGGTCTTGTCTTCCCGTTTTTGAAGCCTAAGGTTCCCCCCCAGCAGTTGCAGAAGGCAGCTGGAAGTCAAGATCCATGGCAAGGTTTTAGAGGTTCAGAAACCAAAGTGTAAAAAAGCTCACCCTCTCCCAACCGAAAACACACACAAAAGTCTATTTATTTAAATTAAATATTGTGATTTAAAGATGACCAAGTAACTTTGAGGGATGCAATTCTTGAACAGGTGGGGACGGGTCTGCTGGGGTTTAAAGGTGTGACAAACCCTTCTCCCAAGGCTGAATCCAGCAGCGAGGCAGACGCTTACCTTTCCCGCGGTGGGATATTGCACAATCTTCCGGCACTGGGGGAAAACAAGGTTACTTGGCCATTTGGGCTCTGGTTTAGTGTATCTGCTGGGCCCGCGTTTCGTGCCGACTCAGCCAGCCTGGCGTCACTCCCCCTTTGTGTAGAGCGGAGAGAGGAGAAAGTCGGGGTGAACCTCGCGAGGCAGCGAGCTGCGGGGTCTTCAGGCAGCTCGCCCTGAGCGCTCGCAGGCGCAGATGGCGTGATTTGCCCCCCCCCCCCCCCCCCCTCCGTCCCCCCGCCAAGGGCCGCAGGGTGCCCGCAGCTATGCTGGTGGGCGGCCGAGCAGGGCGCCCGCTGGGGATTTGCAGGCGCCCTTTGCAAGCCAGGCGCCAGCTATTTGAATGACAATGAGGCGAGGGGCAGGTTAGGTGGAAAGATGTTTCTCTGCCTGCATGGGCTGCTGCTGGCAGCTGCAGTCCAGCAGCCATCCTCGCCTCCCCTATCAATATCCTTTCCCCTGAGCTGGAAGGGCTGAGGGATAATTTAGTCTTTATGCTAGTTTGGACTTTGCCTGATTACCAGCTGAGCCTGATTACACAGGCCTTACCGTCCCTTCTGGGGAATAGTCCAGACAGCACGGAGGGGCCCCTGCTCCTCCTGCCAGTGCTGCCACTGCTGAGCCCTCTTATTTCATTTTGGATTGCAAGACGGGCTGCTTGTTCTCTCCGCTGTCCTCCCTGTGCACCCACCATCTGAGACCAAGTTTTTCTGGAGGGCCCTAAATCATATTCACGCACAAGGCTTGAATGCAAATGCACAGTGCCAGCTGCTGGGGAGCTGAGCTCTTGTGACTACTAATGACACGGAGCTGGGCTCTGGAGCAAGGAGCGAGGTGGACCCCACCTCAGGGTGAGTCTCCTTACACACCCCAGTTTCCCCTTTCTTTCACAGCTTGGCACCTAAACCTCAGTCTGTGCCATAGCTACACTGGGTGCCTTGATTTTCCATGGCAGGTAGAAACTGGTTCAAGCAGCAAAGCTGAAGGTCTAGTCAAATTGAACATCCCAGCTTCAGCTATTTCAGTGACAACAGAGCAAGTGGCAGGCCGGGCAGAGCTGAAGTACTGGGAACTGGCGGCAGCTAGCAGTTGCAGTCCAGCAGCCAGCCCGTCCTCCCCCATCAATAGAGGCTTGCCACTTAGGAGCACTTGGATCAGCCAGACACAAGATTCAGATCTCCATAAATATTAGCAGTTCTGCAGAGTTCAGATAAAGGGAAGTTTTGGCTTTGGACTTGTGCAATTTTCAACGCTAACATACAGTGTTTTACCTGCTGCCTCCAGCCCTTTTGTATTAGCTGTGATCCAAGTTTCAACACCGTAGATGGGTTAGGATGGTCATGGTCCCACATTCATTTGGAGGGGAATTATGCAGGGAGATGGAGGAAAATAGCACAAAACTAGAGCCAGCACCAGTTTAAAAGCATCCCTGCACAGCTGAGATATTTCTGGAGCAGCCTCTGTTACACAGAGGCGTTTTCACAACCTCTGAAGCTCAATGAAAACACTTGACCCTTGACTTGAACTGAGACCTCTGGCTATTGATCCCAGGAAAACTTAGGAGAGAGGGCAGTGGCATTCTGCCTGCAGCGGCTCTGCCTCCTGAATAGCTCCACCTGTTTTCAGGAGCTGTCACATTGAACTCTCCCTCCAGCCTCTCTGCATCATCTCCACAGCCTGTTGGTGACTAGGACTGTATGAGAGCTTGGCTCCATCATCTTTGGAGCTCCCTTTGAAATAAGTATAGGCTGCTCTTATATTGGCAAGTAGTCTCTCTTCACCAGAGTACAAGCCCAGCTCCTATAACCTTTTCTTATAGGTCATGTGCTCCAGGCCCCTTGTCGTCTCAGTTGATGCTTCCAAGTTTTTCGACGTCCCTCTGGAAATGGAGGGGGTTCCAAACAGGACAAAATACCTAGGCGCAGCCTCACAAGCACTGAGCAGATGGGGATAACAATTTCTCTTGATCTGCTGGACACCTTCCTCCTAATGTAGTCCAGAATGTGGATGACATTATTTGCAATGAGGGCACTCTGCTTGGCTTCCACTTTTAATCCCACGGTCCTTTTCAGCTGGGTAGAATCAGGTACATCTACACTGATGGATCATACAGGCCCAAGGAGCGCTCCTGGTGGCATTGGTGGGCCCCACTGCCAGCTGGCATTTGGGATTTGACACCCTGAGCCCCACTGGTGGTGGTACCCTGGGTGTTTGTCTGTTTTCAGTTCAAGTGTCTGAGATGGCATGAGAGCTGAGGTACAACAGGGTGCATCCAGCTGCTGACAGCTGCTGACCCAAGCACGCATCAAAGGATGGAGCTCAAGCAGTGATTGTCTGGTGGCACCAGGACACAGCCTGGCACAGGCTGATCTCTCCCATGGCACTGCAGGCTCAAGTAGCACGGTTCTATCCTGTGCTCTGAGGCACAGATGGTCTGAAAGAGACTCTTTTGTACCTGATGGAGCAAAACATCACATGCAATTTTGTGACAACTTTATTGGACCAAAGAGCTGTCTTTCAGCATCCTGTTTCCAAGCTTTGCTAATAGCAGCTGTGTAGGGAAAAGGTAGAGCTACCAGGAGGAGGATCACTTTGTACCTGTCAGGCTTACCTTTATAGCTTTGGGACGTTTTGGAAATACCCACAGAGAGGAGTTTGATCAATCTTCCTATGACACAGCATAACTGAAGCAGGATGACTCACAGCCCAAGCCATTGGCTGTCTTTGCAGCTGCGTTGTGAGCTCCTGTTGATTGTACGCAGGCACTTTTCCCCTCACAGGTAAATTGAAGGTGGAACATCTCCAAGTTACTGAAATGCTCTGTTTCAATATTTAGTTTTCAAGCAGCTTGTTACTTAGGCTTTTTTTAAGGTGAAGCAAAATAATTTCATTGATCTGAAACTTGTTGCTTCGCAAAGAGTTTTTGTAGAATGTGAAATTTCAAATTCCAGGCTGCTTTTGTGGTATTGGGTGAAAGCAAGAGTTGAATTTGTAGAAATGCCTTGACCAAAAAGACGGATGAAAACTAAGGAACCTCAATACTCCTAGACTTCAGCTGACCCTTCTGAGTGTTAAATTTTATTTTTCTGGATTGTTAGGGGTTTTTTATTTTCTTCCTTTGTAAACAGGTTGTAATGGTTTGGCTGAAAGCATTGCCATTCTTTGCTGGGAAGAGTGAAAGCTGCTGAGCCATATCATGTTTGCCAAGCCCAAACCTCAAGCGTTTTGCTTTGAAAAGCTTGGGGGTCTGTGTTCCTTGATTGGCTGACTAGCTTTTTGAGAGCAGGATCTATTTTCTTTTCCTGGTGCCATGCAGATGTGCTAATGGGCAAAGTGCCAGCCATCATAGTATCATAGAATGGTTTGGGTTGGAAGGGACCTTAGAGATCACCTAATTCCAACCCCCCTGCCATGGGCAGGGACACCTTCCACTACATCAGGTTGCTCAAAGCCCCATCCAACCTGGCCTTGAACAATTCCAGGGAAGGGGCAGCCGTAGGGCAACCTTTTCCAGTGTCTCACCACCCTCACAGGAAAGAACTTCTTCCTAATATCTAATCTAAATCTCCCCTCTTTCGGTTTGAAACCCCTTGTCCTATCATCATGCTCCCTGATCAAGAGTCCCTCCCCATCTTTCCTGTAAAGGCCCCCTTGAAGTACTGGAAGGCCACTAGAATGTCTCCCCGGAGCCTTCTCTTCTCCAGGCTGAACAACCCCAACTTTCTCAGTCTGTCCTCATAGGGGAGGTGCTCCAGCCCCCTGATCTTCTTTGTGACCCTCCTCTGGAGCCACTCAAGCAAGTCCATGTCTTTCTTGTGCTGGGGGCTCCAGAGGTGGGCACAGCACTCCAGGTGATGTCTCATGAGAGCAGAGTAGAGGGGGAGAACCACTCCTGTCAACCTGCTGGCCACACTTCTCTTGATGCATGCAGGGTGCAAATGGGTTTCTGGGCTGCGAGCTCACATTGATAATGATGATAAGATAATGATTTTGTTCTTATAGGCTGCTGAAAATGGTGGTCGGTGTTTTGGTGTCTTCTGCTAACTGTTGCCTGCCTAAAGTGCCATGCAATTAAAGCTGATGTTCATTGCTTGTGAAGTGTGGGCAGACCTTAGTGGGAATGTTGGTAACTGCAGGTATTTGTGTGCTGCAGCCCCAGTCCTGGGCTGGGAGCACTGGAAGATGTGCTGCAGAGATATGGGGGTTTCTCCTGAACATTGCTTTGTACCAAGTGATGTGTGCTGGCCCTGGCTCCTTTTGCTGTGCTACTTGCACTGCCTTCACTGACAGTGCCTGCTTGCTGCCAGTTCGGGCCCATTAAGGTTTATTAGCTGTGCTGTGCACCACACTGAAGTGGTGCTGCTTCAGGACACAAGCTGTGCTTCAGCTAATAAGAGCAGTGGGGCCTGAGGTGGCATGCCACGGAGATAGCCTCCACCTTCATGGTACATCTCACATGCAACCTGGACCCACTGCTCACAGAGCTGCCTGTAAGCCTTTATCTTGCTCTGTGCCAGTCCATGGTTGGGTGACAGGGAGGCTGCATTTGGGCTCTGCCCCTGCTGCTCTTATTTGTGGAAACTGGGCAACCATGCATGGAAAAAAGTCGGCAGAGGGTGCCTTGCCAGCCACTCGTCTGCTGGCAATAACCCGAAAAACACGTGTCAGTACAATGATGTTCAAAGGAGATGTGTGGCTATGAAAACCTGCCTCTGCATGCCCAGAGAGCACGTGAGAGCTCACAAGCAGAGGTACTAATGCTTCTCTGCCTTGGCCCCCCTGTGATCTTTCTGCAAACAGCCCTGCGGGGAGAACCATTTCATTTTCTGGTCTGCGTTCCCTACGCTTGCAATACCTGGGGAAAAAATGACAGCTCTCTTTTCTTGAGACTACATGTCAAATGCCTGAGGCTGTAATGAAATATAGATCTACCTGATGCTGGACATAATACATGGGTGTTTCCTTATACACTAGAGGAAAGAGCCTGCCATGCCTCCAGCTCACAGCAACCTACTGCAGCTGGAGGAGAGCCACTCTCAAGCTTTGCTCACCTTGTTACCCAACAGCTAAATAAAGATATGATGTTTGTTAGGGTATAGTGAGGCTCCAGAGGAAATATGATCAAATACAAAGGTCAGACGGGGGCTTTAACCAAGGACCCTATTTGGGGAATTGGTTCCGGACTCTACTTGTTTTCGCCAGTGCTTGTTTCAGAGCTGCCAAGTGCCTGTCATGCTTCTGATCTGGGGGCTCCTTGTTAAGCAGCTGCAGATGTCTAGCACGTCTCCCCTTCAGCCCTGACCCAGCTAGAGTTGGGGAGGGCAGATGAGCACAAACCGAGCCAGAGCTGACCTGGAGAGGAAGGAGGAGGCAGCAAGACCCAAGTTGCCCAAAAACCCTTTCCATGCTGTGGTGAGGGTCACCACCCAGGAAGGGGAGCAGGAGAAGCTCTGTACCTGGAGGAGCTTGCTGTGCTCGGGCAGAGACCTGCTCTACCACGGCTCCAAGCATGGTCTAAGCCCGGCATGTGGCTGCGGTACAGTGGCTTAATGAGTTGCCATGTGCGAGCAGCACCGTGGTAGCTGTCTGTATGTGCCCCATACCTGTGATGGACATGTGGCATGTGGCAGATGCTGAGGAACCCACCTCACCTCCCTGTCTTCAGAAGCCAAGCTAGTTCAAGTGGCTTTGGGTTTGTCACAGGCTGCAGGCAGTCACCTCCACTCAGGTGCTGCGGGGTGGTGAGCCACCAGGCTGCAGAACTTTGAGTTGCATGCCCTTCTCCAAAGTAAGGAGTCAAGCTTTGCTGGAAGATTTCTCCACATGCTGCCCGTGCAGGCATTCACTGCCACAGGAGATCACTGCGGCCAACGACCACGCACCATTCAAAAAAAAGCATCAAATATTTGTTTAAACAGTGCTTCCAAGAGCTCTATCAGTAAATATGAAAAAATATACAAGAGCCATGACTGAAACAGAAGAACTGCGCTTTGAAGTGTTGCAGCCTACCCTGGCTGCAGAGTTTGTGAGGAGATGATCTCAATGGACAGGTAGTCTATCATGTCTGACAGCAGGTTTTGAGCACCTTTTCCAGAAGAAGCAGCCTTGGCCCTTGCCGGGAAGCTGGGCTGGATGAACTTCGTCCCTGGTCTGGCAGGTTCAGCCTGGAACCTCTTCACATAGCTCACGTCAGACCAAGACATAACAAATGCTCCCAGCTCAGGTTTTAGGCTGATTTGATGGCAATCTTTCTCCTAAAACAGCCTCAACACCACATCGGTTGAAGGTTATTTTTTAAATTGTGCAACTGAATAAAAAGGAAATGACCTATGAGGGTTTTTGTAAAAAAAAAATATTTTTAATTAGTTGGTGAGGAGTCATCCTTGGTAAATGCCTAGTAGCTGGCTCGATGTGGGTCTTCTGTCTGCCTTTGTGTGCGGGTACATATGGTCTCTGTGGATGTGTATGGAGTGGAAGCAGTCCTGTTCTGTAGGTCCCCTGTGCTCAGGTTTGTGTTTGTGTACTGGGAGCGTTAATGAGAACAGACTGCCTTTCTTTCCCTTCGTTCCCCAATCCCATCTGTTCAAACAAAAGGCTGAAAGGGAGAGAGAGCCGAGACCCTGCTGGTCAAGAGGGGATGGATAATAACACATATCCTTGGGCTACATTTCAGCACATGCAACCCTTTCAAGCTGTGCTAAAGCTTTTATTCAGGCAAGAGAAAGAACAACCAATATAAAATAAGTTGGTTTTTTCGTCTTCTTTTCAAAAAAGCTGCATCAGGCCTGAAGGATGCTACATTCCATTCTATCCTTCTAATATTTTATAAAGCTGGATTATCAAAAAAGAGTCTAAACCAGCACTGATTATGTATTTGTGTGAGTACAGACAGAGCATGGTATTGGGCTAGAGCAAGCAACATATGCAGAGGGACCAGGGATGGCTTAGAAAGTCAATTTTCGCTGTGTTTGCACATGGTAACAGTTCCAGATTCGTGTAATTAACTATACATCAAAAGGGTGTGAAGGAAGATATATTCCTCTCCACCTTGGGGATTTGATAGGTACTTTGCAATTCATGGTTAGCCCCCCATTCACGTATTTGTCATTATGGTCGTGCCAAACAACTCATCTGAAGATCAAAACAGCTTTCTCGGGGACTGTTACTGCAAAAGCAGCACAAGAGATGGCACTTCGAATCCCAAAGCGGGTACCGAGTGGCAGAGAGGAATGAAACCCTGGATGGCGGCGCTGGTGCTCAGCCCTCTGCCAGCCGTTCCAGGGACGTCATAATGGTTTACAGGAGAAAAATGGTCTCAAATGCCATTAGTTTAATGCTTCATAATGTCGTTGTGTCTGTTTTAAATGCAATCACAGAGCTCAGGGGACAGCCAGGACTGAAATAAAAAAGGAGGAAAAGAGCTTCCAGAAATGTAACGATGGGAAGGGAAGCAGGGGAATCTTTGGCGAGTGAAGAAATGAGATTCACTGGTTCTTTTCCATTGAGCAGGTAGCACATGAGTAATCAGTGTAGGACTGCTAAAGGGATATTTGCCATGAGAACCAATTGCACCCAGGTTGCAATAAACACAGCAAAGTAATAGAATCAGTCTTGGGGAGGAGAAGAGAGAGTTTTGCAAAACACAAGATCTGGTCCTGGACAAGGTTTTCAGAAACAGTCATTTCAAGTGAGATTTCTAGTGCTATGTTAGTGGCTCTGCCTCGTTTTCAGAAATGGCACACAACAGAACCCACCAAATGTGTCCATCACCCCCTACCAATCCAGCAAGTTTATTGACGTGCATGCAGGTGCCTAACTCCAGGGTGCCTGACTCCCACTGGCACAAAGAGAGGGAGCCAGGAGAAATGAAACAGATCAAAAACAGTGAGCAAGCTGAAGCTGACCTGTTCACACCAATAGAAATGCAAATAAATGCACTTAGAAAGCAATGAGTACAAGCAGCGGTTATGCTCATGTAAACTTCAGAAATCTAAGTGTCTCACATGTAGTTTCAATCACACAGGTGGAGCTGTTTCCTTATGGATGAAATCCTCCCTTGGTTGGCATCTCCCATTCCAAGAGAGGCAGGTGCATGCTCCTTTCAGACTGGAGTTGTTTGGTTCCAGCAGTCATCAGTTACTCTTCTCCAGGGCAGGATTAAACAAGGTGTGGGGATCGTAGGGCCAGTCAGCACTGCCCCTTTGTGTCCCTTTCCTTTTGAATCCTAGCAATCAGGAGCAACCTGCTTCTGTGCATCGATGCCAG
Organism: Leptosomus discolor; assembly: GCF_034619465.1. NCBI lineage: Eukaryota > Metazoa > Chordata > Aves > Leptosomiformes > Leptosomidae > Leptosomus > Leptosomus discolor. The sequence continues at coordinate 129,542,672 of NC_141391.1, forward strand.
GGGCTTATATAATATAGACAATTTGCCTGAGCAGCACATCCCCCCTCCTCTCTACACCTCCTCTCACAGGGGATCCATCTCACACATAGAGTGCACGCTATGGCCGCTCTCTTGTCTATTGTTTGAAAGCAGACCCCTTGAGCCTGGCCTGCCAGCGCACTACTGGTATATTAGCAGGATGTGCCACTGCTGAACTCATCCATCAAACAACCGCAAGAGGTGATTTCTAGGGATTAATGCACTGGTGGCTGTATGCAGAGGTTGAAAGGAGAAGGGATCACAGTAGTAGTTGGTTTACTGAAAAGACAGAAAAATGAATGTGGAAGAAATAGGGCCCTTAGCATTGCGGATAGGTACAGATCATAGAATCGTATAGAATGGTTTGGCCTGGAAGAGACCTCAAAGATCATCTAGTTCCAACCCCACTGCCATGGCAAGGTTGGAATAGGTGATCAGATCAATAAGTGTTGCTTTCAGCTGCTCTATTTGCTTTCTGCAACAGCTATTTGCAGAATACAAGAAAACGCAGTTTTTGACAATGCTTTCTACAAGCCTGGTTGCATTATAGGAATCTGTCCCCAATGTCCTGCAACCTAGCCAAATGTAAAGCTTGAGGTTGAGATCTGCTGTGGTGATGTCTCTGGGGGTTTGCACTGGGGGAGCTGAGTTTCATCTGAAGGAGTTCAAAAGCAGTTTCTCAGAACGAGGCTAGAGAAAAAGAAACAGATGTATCTGTAGTTTAAAATTGACTCACAGTGCCTTTCTTTGAGAAGAAAAGCTTCTGTGGAGTAAAGACCAGAAATTTGGCTTGAAAGGGCCTCTACTGCAAGAGATATGACTTCTGTCATATCCTGAAAAACTGTCCCAGTTTGGCCAGATTGTGAGTCTCCAAAGAAAACCAGAGTAAATCTCATTCACACTTGCCCAATAGAATTTTTCAGAGTTTAACAGCCAAACTGTCTGTCCATCCTTGGTTATCGCGACCAACCACTGTGCATGACCAATCCCTACAGAGCAAAGGAGTGTTCAGCCCTGGGCTGCATTTTTCCTTGCAATGTGCTTAACCATGTGGGGCTGCTTTGGTGCTGGGTACACAAGAGAGAGTGTGAAGCGCAGATGGTGGGAATACAGCTGAGGTGCGCACAAGAAAGTTTCTTTTGCCTTTCACCAATGGCCAAAAGTGTAGCCGGATAGACCTACAGCATCAGGAGTCACTAAGCAAGGAGAAAAGCCAGTTAAGTAGGTATTTGCTGTCATAGGTGAAATAGAAATTATTCTTGCTTTAGTTCCTGATGTGAAACAAACATCTTCAAGGTAGTATTTTTCACTGCAGGCCATTGGGGACATTTTTTGTGATCCCCAAATATATTACCTGAATGTGATGTATCAGCAGGCTTCCGGCACAACACTTTAGAAAAACAGAGTGCTCGCTGGCATGTGTTCAACACCCTTTCTGGGAAACGTCTCTTCCTTTGACTGTCATTCGGGCTGTATTTCATATCTTACCCCCCTCCCAGGAAAACAGCAGCAAGGCTGGTGGTATAAGATACATAGTCTGTAGAGGTGATATTTGGATATGGGGAAGAACAGATGAATAGCATGACTGGTGGCTCGGAGCAACTTTGGAAAAAGCTGGAGTTTCCAGCTGAACAAGCTGTGTACTTCTTATGGTGGAAATGATGTGCCTGAAAAAGAAGTTAACACAGCCAGGTAGGCAAGAAAAATATGTTCAAAGAGATACATCAAAGGTGTTCAGGAACTGAAAAAAATCAAAAAGAAGAGCCAAAGGTGTTTCATGCTGGCATCAGAAGGCCAAGAAATCAAGGAAACTGATGAAGCTTGTCAAATATCTAGAGGTAAGTAACAGAAATAGTAGGGTTTCCATGACTGAAATAGTAAGATTACTGCGAATCAAATGTGAACAGAAATATGGATCTGTGTGAAACCACAAGGAGTAGAAATAGAGCAAGGGTTGAAAGGCTGGTCTCTATTGAGCGTCAAGGGTATGACTGACAGCAATCAAACTTGTAGACATTGAGGAAGATGCTGTTTATGTCAGGCCTGGTCTTCCACAGGGCCTTGGCACAGCTATTTCCTCAGATAACTGAGGAGAGCAGATATGGGGTCTGATAAACAGGATGGTGGCAGCAAGGTTACAGCACATGTAATGTGCTGTTGATCTTCCTGTTTTCCCAAAAGGAAGGCAGGCAAATAACCATGAGTTGCACAAAAAGAGAAATCAGAGGTGTTGGGCACCAGCCATGCCTGAGTTTTATGGAGGCTGAAGTGAACAAGGCTCTGAAGCAAAAACTCGTCCTGTAGATATTGCTGACTTTGAAAAGGTCTAAAGTACCCATTCCAAAACCAGTTAATTATCAGCAATCAAGAAGTGGAACACATGGAAGCAATTTTTCCTGGATGCAATATACCCGACATCAAAATATCTGTACTCCCCAATCTATTGGATTGGCTGCTAAAGTACTCGCTGAAGAAAGACACAGACCCGGATTTGAATGGATACTCAGCACTGTTACCACTGAGTGACACCACCACAGTGTGGGTTGTCACATGGTTAATAGGAAACTGAAGAACAAGAAAAATCCTGACAAAAATGCTGGGTATCGGAGTCCCTGGGCCCTCTAACACACAAAAAGCCAAGATAAAATGAGTAATATGTGATTCAGGGACCCAGGAGCTCCTATTATGCATCCTTATGATAAGAGGCAAAGTTGCAAATGGTGGGATTAGCCTTACCTCCACAGAAGACTGTTGTCAAATAGACTTGTCAGATAGATGGATACAATGAAGAAATAAGGAACACCTTCTCATAACACCAGTAAAAGTTAAGCTGGAGTGAGGCAGCCATCTTTTTTGGAGGGTCCTCAGGCAAAGACAGCAGAATCATGATGAGATGGTTGATGTAACATGACCACAACGAGAAGACCTACTGCTGCTTACCAGCTGTGCTGTTGCTCTCTCAAACACATTAAGACACAATAGACTCAGCAGTGTTGGACCAGCTAATCCAGAGACTAACTAGATATTTCTAGTTTTTGTAGGTATTTATTTTAAGTTCTGCGCTGCAGGGATCTCAAGCAGGGACCCTGTTATGTGGTGAACCACATCAGTAACTGACTTTCGGGACAAGCAGGCAAGAACAGCTGTGGTGCAGCACATACAGAGACTCATGTCATACTGTACCATCCGCTCCAGGAGTGGATGATGGTGACCTCCTTGCTTCTGATTACTTGCTGAAGGATGCAACCTTTTACTTGCACTCTGTAATTAGAGAGAGTTTCTGCTCTTATAACACAGTGGCCAGCAATAAAGCAGAGGCTAACCCACAGCTCTGGATCAAAACAGCCTGGGATGTTGAACCGCTTGAAAGCTGGTCCCTAGTTTGGTGGGTGGATCTAATAACACCTTAACAAGCTGACTGACTACAGATGGGCAAACGCAGTCCAGCTCAGCTCCCTTTCCCTGCTTCAGATGTCACTGCTGGAATCGGGGGTTAGATCCCTGTGTGACTACTCTCAAACAGTAAGAGCCAGTTCTTCTTTCTCCGGAGGCACAGACCAGAGCAGCTCAGTCACCTTATGGGACTGAGAAAGCACCTGTGTTAGCCAAGGTTTTATGTACCTCTCATGGAGGGATAGAGCTAAGTGGGACTGGCTGGCTTCAGAGGCAGGGTGGGACAGGGCAGGCTGTGAATTCTCACGCCGGGTGGGTCAGGTCCTTATACTGCTGACAGAGCGTTTGCAGTCTAAACACGTAAAGAGCGGGAAAGGGAAGCATATGTTGTCTCCCTGGAGGATGTGAGACACGGAGAAATACCAGACTGGCTGTGAGATTCAGAGATTCAGAGAAATGGCTTTGCTGGTGTCAGTCAAGCCAGAAGCTGCGACTCTTAGAGAAACTCAAGGAGTCACCCTGCAAAGTAAGAATGAGCCAATCTGGTGCAGACAATTCTCTGAGCGTGACAGTGGTATAACTTTCACTCGGCAGAAATTCCCCTGCTGAAGATGCTATTGTTTTGAATGCAATTATCTTTTACAAGGTTCTTCCAATCCACCTAATCATCTTTATCTTAATGTGCTTCTCCTTTCTACATTGTCACGTAAAATCCATTTCCTTTCAATTTACTTCAGATCTAGCTGCATCCAGATTACTGCAACTTGGACACACGGTAATTAAATGCAGTTTGTCTGAGTAGAAAGGCAATGAATGCTTGTTTATGCTAGCAAGCAATGCAGGTTTCTCTGTTCTATCCCACCAGTGTGGCTTAACCCTACTCCAGAGAGACTGTGTTTTAAGCTATATGCAAGCTTCACCATGCATTTAGTCCTTGGACCATCTTCTGAGATTGCTGATGAATGTCCCTTGGGTTTCAGATTCTGAGACCTTGAAATATTCATCCCACTAGGATCTGCCTCAATAGCTCATGCTGTGCTGGCTCTCACCTGAACCTCTGTTTCTGATGGAAATATTTAAGAGACTACTGACACCATCTGCATGGTTAAAAAAGGTGCTAGAATCCCTGTGCGACTGACAGGGCTTGACCCTGGCCTTGGCCCCTCATAACACTATGCACTCTGGGAGCTTGTAAATCTTTACTCTGAATCCTGTTTCATGTAGTACTTTCACCTTTTGGATGCTACTGAGAAGCAAATTGTTTGGTAGCAAGGGTCCTGGATGTCTTGAGATGATACAGAGGAGGTATTATGAGTGTCTGTAGGTCAAGCATGCACTGTAAACCCACCATTGAGAGCTGCTTTAAGAGTGGTTCAAGAAAAGGTCAAGTGAGGTAAATTCACCTTTACAGAGTAAGGTTCAAATCTTGGACACTGTTACAGGATGAGCAGAGCAGGGAACTCTTGCACTGTTTTACTTTGTACATTGTCTGAAGCTACTTCATGGGTCAAGAAATATGGCAGTTCTTCTCAAGAAATCCTTTGGTATTGATGAGCTTTGTGCAGGGAGCCCCGGACTAGGGGGAGCCAGGGGGGCTGCTCTGCAATTTTTTAAGATACTTTCTTTGAAAGCCATGCTTTTTCTGATATAGGCTGAACTAGAGGGTGTAGACTTTGACACAGTCATATGACTATGTACAGGAAAGAGATTTTTGCCTTTAAAGATAATTTCTGAACCTCTGGATTGTTTTTATATTCTGTTTACGCATCAAGAATCAGGGATGAGCATCCTCATACCACTTTTGGAGACTCCACACCTAGCACCTTGCTAGTTGAGCAGCAAGACCTGGCTCATACTGGAGATGGCCTCTGGCCACAAGATTTAGGCTAGTTTGTTTATACAGGGATTGTCTGAGTAACTACAGATGGTGTCTGAGACCGCTTGTCTGTCTGAGACACCTTTGAATACCTAAGAAGCCCCAGTGGTATGACCTTAGGAGATGATTGACTGTTCTCCCCATGGTTCATGTACTCACCTGCTCTCACTCCTCTTTATGCCAGCATTTTAACCTCCCCTTCATCTTCCTCCTCCTTGTTTCTCTCTCCTTTCTGCAGCTTGAATCTAAAGTACTTTTGATAGGTTTTGATGACCAGGATGGCTGAATCTAAACTCCTGAATCTCTCTTCAGCCCTTTCTTCTTTTAAACACTTCACTAGATTAATTTTATTTAAGGTCTCCTGAGCTTAGCTTTGCTTGGGGTAATTCAAGCAAGGTAAGAACTTGTAACTTGACTAATAGGACCTACCTGTTCAGAAGGTAGTCCTGTCCAAGTAAAGACTAAAAAAATGTCGGGACGAGAAGATTGGGACCAAATTCAAGGCAGGACCCCATCCTGCATTTGACCATCCTACAGTTCCATGATTATCTTCGGGATCCTTAGGATTGTTACTCTGGTGACAATCGTAAGTAACTCCATTGAGATCGGTGGAACTGCTGTAAGTTTACGTTTATGTGTCTGACATCAAACTCCAACCCTTTGGCTTTCAGGAAAATTGCATTTGTTTTGCTTATTGCCCCAGGGAACAAGTCCTCCTCCCTCCCTATCTGAAAGATCATATTTATCTTGTCTCATTGGCTCACTGGGGTCTCACCACACAGAGAGCTTTTGTGTTTGGGCCCAAAGAGACTGAGGCTTGAAAGAAGTTGGCATCTGTCAAAGCTCAGTATCCTTCAGATCGTGAAGATGTATGTAAGAGCAGCTGCACTGAGCCAGACTGAACATCCATCTAGCTCAGCATCCCAGTTCAAATGGAGGCCAAAGCCAGATGCCTGGGGAATATCACAATAGTAGAGGTATATATGATACTTCCTTCTAGAAGACTGCTGGCCTTGAGCTGTTTATGGCTTGAGGAGAGCCTGAGTTGGAAGCAACTTCTACATGTTTAAAAATCCTCAGCTGATTTCTCTTCCATGAGCTTCTGTCTTTGAACTTCTATTGCATTTTTGCTTTCACAACATCCCGAGGAGGGAACTCTGTGGCTTTACTGCACATGGAATGATGAGACACCTCCTTTTGTTTGTTTTGAACATGGCACCCTACAGTTTCCTTTGATGCCTCCTGCTATCAAATTATATTGGAAGAGACAGGGAACAACTGATCCCTTTCCACCATCCCCTTCTTAACTGGGATACAATGGCTTTCTGTAAAATCACCACTGACTCCATCCTTTTCACTTAGTCGTTTCTCCTATGGAAGCTACTCTGTGCTTTGGGTTATCCCTGCTGCCATTCTCAGATGCTTTTGGACTTTTACTGTATTCTTACTGAAAGAGTGGAGGACCAGAGCTGCACATGGTATTCAGGATAAAGACTTCCTTTGGTTTTATGCGATGGCATAATGATGCTCTCTGTCTTGTTCTCTCCCTGTTCTCTCTACAATGATAATAATATCTAACATTTCATTTTCTTTTTCCACGTCGCCAAGAACCAAGCTGATGTTATCATGAAACAATATATCATAACTACAAGATCTTGCTTCTATGGTTGGCTCAGGACCTATCAGTTATATGTGAAGTTGAAATGTTCTTACTTGTGTGCATCACCTTATCACTTTATTTAGATTGAATTTCTTGTGCTACTTTATCAGTCTTGCACAGTCCTTCTGCAATTTTTCATGGTCAGTCCTTGTCTTTATTATCCGGAATAACAAAAGTCCAAAACAGGTTTGAGGCTCTATGCTATAGGAGTAGTTTCTGGGAAAGTCTTGAAGCCAGTCTTAAATCTTGAAATTGCTTAAATGGGCAGAAGACCCTTGATGCTTGGAATACTGAGTCTGAGATGTGAGAGGGAACTGTCTTTGAATGTTGTGGCTGCACACAGTCAAATTCTGCTCTCTCCAGCTCTGCTCTGCATTTCTTTTCTTTCTTTCTTTGTTTTTATCTTGTCTGTGAGCCCATGCTGAGCTTTAGCCCTGGGGTTTGCGAATCTTTTTGCCACTTCCATGCACAGAATAGTTTTGAGCAAGGAGAAAGGCAGAGGACTTCTCTGAAGGATAGATGATATATGACAAACTCCTTGTCTCTTGGTCCTTGAAAAACGTTACTGTGCCAGTCCATCCCTCTGGCCATGATTAAAGTTGTGGGATGTCTCCTCAGTAGTCTTGAATGTCTAATTAACAACATCTTACAGTTCCCCCTCTGCCTGGTATCTGTCTTTTCCTGGAGTGAACTTGCTTCTAAACCCTTGAGCGAGCTGCTGCTACTTCTGGCTTGCTGGAGCATCTTGTCCCCATCCATCCATACTAGCAGCTCTACCCAACCACTCATATCCTTCTTCCTCACACTTCCTGCTGCCATCTTTTCCCATGTTTGCTGCCTGCCTTTTTGTGTGCTTTTTTTCTCATTTCTCCATCTGCTTGTGCCTTAGGTTCACACGTACACCCCATCACCCTCATGCAAAATCCTTCATGTTATGCCCAGTCTCTGATGTGGCCTCTCCACCTATGTGACCTGGCTTCTTCTGCCTTTCTCTCTTTCACCCTCCACTGCTTTTGCTTTGATTTAAGCACTTCTAATGACACCCCTTCTCCCAGGCCTCCTCTGAATTGTGCCCAGAGTGGCTTTCTCTTCTCTGATCATGTTTCAGTGAGGAACAGCAAAACAACTGTCACCTGTTGCTTTCCAAGTGACTCTATGCCCTGTCACTCCAAGAGCTGTCATTGCACACGCAAATGTGTGAGTGTGTGTCTGTGTGTGTAGGAAAGCTTGTGAGGAAAAAGCAGCGACAAGGAGGAGGGCGGGGGGTGGTATTAAATGGCTAAGAATGTCTGAAGCAGCTGGGTGGGTGTGAAAGAGTGCAACTTCTGTAACTGCTCTCTCAGGCCAATTGGGTAAAAGTCTGCACACATTAGAGAGGAAGCAAGCGACCAGCCCTGTCACTCTGCCCCTGAGCTGGAGCACCAAGCAGCTCCCCGTGGGAGCAAGGACCAGCTGCGCTGCAGGACGTGGGCTGGCGGTGGTGGTGGAGGAGCAGGACCTCTGTGCCGTCGTGCCGTCGTGCATCTCCCAGGGACCTCGAAGGGCAGGGTGGCTGTGGGGAGGCCAGGAGGAGCGATTGGAAGGAGGGGAGGCAGGAGGGGAAGCAAGGAGCTGCTCGCAGAGCTGGGCTGCAAGGAGCTGGTGGAGAGCAGTGGTGGGCAGAGGAGCCTGCTCTGGGCGGACAGAGGGGGGAGCATCAAAGCGCGCAGCAGGGAGCCGAGAAAAAAGCAGTGTTAGCTGGCCCAACTTTGTGCCTGTGCTTGTGTGTCTGAAAGTGGATGGGATCTGAGCTCTCTTTCATTTTAAGCCTGAGTTATTCCAGCCCAGTGACTCAATTTATTTCTGTCTCTGCTCCTGACATTTCTCTTTCAGGTGGCTGCTGCCTGGTTTTGGGTGGGGCTGTGGGCTGGGGTGACTCATGTTTTCAAGCTCTTATCGGCATCAGTATGATGTTCCGCTTTTCTTTTCTGTCATACGGCATCCCGCTCCCCTCCCCTTCTTCCCCTCCCTCTGCCGGCTCCCAGAGGAGGCGACAGACGGTCCTGTAATTTGGTTCCATTCGCTCGACTGGAGCAACACCTGCCCCCCTCTCTGGGGACAGGAGGGTCTCATCCCAAACCATGCAAGGAGCCAAAGACGAATCTGAAGCCCACATGCAAATAGAGCCCAAGATAAAACAACACGGCCATTCTGGGCAGGAAAGGCAAAATCCATCACCAGGGGAAGAGGCAGGAAAAACAAAATCGCCTCTGAAGAAATAAAATAGAAGTGCCAGGAGATTGCCTTTTCCTTTTGGGTCGGTTGCTATTGTGGTTATTGATCTGTCCCACCCTGGAGAATAAACTGAGAATACTGAAAAATAATGGCTGATATTAGAACACGTTCATTCACCCTAAAAGGACTGGGTTAATTGGGTTACAGGATGGCTAGATGGATAGATACATGAATAGATAGATAGAATGTCGCTGGTATTTCTCCATGGCTATATAATGGAAAAGATCCATTTCTTTGTTGAATTTCATATACAACATCCTCTTTAGCTCCCCACCCCCACTCACCCCATCTCGCTCTCTCATGCACACACACACACACTCTTTGCTAGAAATACAGCAAATATACCAAATCACATCCAAGGCCCTCAGAATTTCTCTGCTATTAGTATCAGTGGTAATATCCTACCTGGCTCACTCAATCACATTAAAAAAGCCGAGCCACAAGACACTGCTTTGTGGCCAATGAGTAGTGTGGTCCTGAATGCACACATACCATGCACTTTGCTGGTGAGTGATGATGTATGTCTAGAAATCCTTCTTTTTCTATATATATATCTAACAGCAGCATAAATGCAAGTCTATACTTTCGAATATTTTGCACTCTAGATCTTTTAATCTCTTAGGAGAGTATGTGATACTCATAGAAACAGTTCTCCCTTAGCTGTACAGTCCTGGGGAAATCAGTACATTTATTTGTAGGAGTTACTTTTGGCTTGCTGTCTGTCCTTGTTTGCTTTATGAGGGTCAGGATCTGTTTCCAGGGTTCAGATGAATGCACTAGATGCCCGATGATACTGATGTGGATGTGTATTGCGCCCCATGCACATGTATGTCCATATAGGCCTGCAAGCGTGTTTTAATACGTGTTACCACCTTATGTTAAGAGTGCACCGTTATCCCTTGTACTGGGGTATTCTAGATCTATCCATTGGGACTGCTTCCTCTCTGTGAATGCTGGAGGTTTCCATACGGTGTTTTATATACTGGATTGAGTCAGGCTGAAAGCACCTCTTTTAGCCTCAGCTGAAGGTGCAGAGGTAGTGCTCTGCCTTCTCTGTCTCTGAATGTGCTTTCTTTCATGGTTTGTAGAATGAGCTCCTCTTTAAATGTGAAGGAAAGGTATCTGAATGTGGCTTTAATCTTAGTTTTAGTCCCCAAAACCCCAGGAAATATTAACTCTGTGTTTCTTCCCTGCCAATTGCTGGATTTGCCGTGCATGATATAAATTTCATCGAGCAGTTCCACCCCATTCCTCCTATAATATTGTCATTGAAGGTCATTCATTCCTGTATTGCTGAGGAAACACAGACGTAGGCAAAGTAACTTTGATTACATAATTTGACTTTATTGCTATCTAACGCAGACTTGCAATGAGGTGGAGTTAAAGTTGTTTACCCATTCTTCATAAATCCCGCCTTTCAAGCACTTTTAGCCATGCAGCCTTTTTATTGCATTGGCCTTGTAGCTCATACGTGCTACTCAGACCTTTCTCAAGAATAAAAAAAAGCAGTGGGAAGGGGGAGCAAAACCTACATTTTGTTTTCAACAGTCATCAACTGCTAGATGAGAATGAGTTTCCTTTTTGGTGCCAGCAGGAAAAATAGGAGTGGTTGGGATGATGTTATGGTGGTGAGAGGATATAAGCAAGGTGGTGAGCAGATGGAATTGAGACAGGGCTTATAGGGAGAAGCAATTTCTTCCATCAGATAAACCTTTGGAAGAAGGGGACATATCTTCAAGTCAAGTGCCCTGACCCTTCTGCAGGTTGAACTTGAGACTCAGTCCTGTGGATACCACCAAAAGCGAAGCCCTTCCTGCCCTCTCTGAGTGCAAGCAGGCTCTCCGATGTCTCAGGGGATGGTGGGAACAGGATGACCCAGAGGATATTCTTGCTTCCAAACCTGAGCTGTTTCCACACAACTCCACACTACACTGTCCTATGCTCACAACACAGGGCTTCACTGGCTCCTCACTTGGGCACAGGATCCCATGGCTGGAAACCCGAGACCCTGGGCTAATAACCGCTGCTTGGTCTGCAGCATCTTCACTGCACAGACCCAGCTTGAGCGTCTCTCAGCCTGTAACCTGATGTGTTTGCAAGACCCCCGGGGGGGGGAGTGTGGCCAGGGGGGAAAGTTGGGTTCACACTCCCTTATCCCACCGCCCGTGTGCTTGAATCAACCACCAGTGACTGCAGTAAGGTAATGCAGAGCACTCTCTTCCCTAAAACGTGCATTCCCACTCTCAAAAAGGAAATAATATGTTAACCTTTTTATTAACTAAGCCCTCCCAAATGTTGGTAACACGAAGGCTTGCTGGATGGAAGGATTTATAATATCGCTCAGGCAATTAGCATCAAACTTGACCCGGTGCCCAGGTGTTGACAGAACCTAAGAAACAAGCCTGTCCCAAAGAAAACCAGCTCCAAAGTTGGTGGAATTGTTTCAGCCCCAAAAGATGCAGGGTTTGAAAACTGTGCATTGAACTACCAAACCTGCATGTGCTCCTTTGGGACGTGGGAAGTGTGCATTGGTAGGAAGTGGAATTATCAGCCTCTCTGACAGATTTTCTTCATGGAGCTTTTCAGCCGGTCAAGCCCACACTTAATTAAACCACTGTGCAAAGTGTCAGCCATAAAAATGGTGTGGGGGGCAGGGTTTTGTCTCTCCAGCAAGTAACAATGGACGACGTAGCCGCCTCAGTCAATGGCAATATTCAAATTATAGGTAAAATTAACCCCTTGCGGTAAACAAGAAAAGGATTTAATAAATGAGATGGCACAGAGGTCTCAAGTTACTCACATAATGACCTTCCTGGTTTTGAGGCTGTATCTGTGCCGTATTTCAGATTACAAGCTTTGGCAGTGAAGCCTTATATAAAGGAGCATGGTTGAGGTTTTCAAAAATAGGGAATGGGCCCAAGATTTTTACTTAGTTTCAGTAAAATTGGATCTGGCCAGAGAGGGATCAAACCTGAATTTAAACAAGAGAAATAAAATCCAGTGCACTCAAGCAGGACGAAATGTGTACACTTTGATTGCAAAGTCAGACATATCAAAGAGCAATGTGGCAAAACAGGTGCCTGCAAGCATGGATTTGATTTTACAGTCTGAACTTTGAAACGTGCAACCAGATGCCAGTCATGATGTGACCAGGAGAAAGCGCCAGTAACGGTCCTGTGCCCCCTATGCATTTGGGCAGTGCAGCCAGCTGAGAGGAGCTGGAGCAGGGGAGCTGTGGTAGAGGGAGCAGCCTGAGTCTCTCCTAGAAGAAGCAGGTAACCTGTTGAAGCTTTCCGACGCACGACTTGAGAAGCCTTTGCAATCCTTACTCATAAGGGCATCACACCTCCATCTTATAGAAAGACCAACAGGGAAAAAAATTAGGAAAAAACAGCTTTTATTTGATACTTTTATTTATATGCAAAACAGCTCACCATTCATGAGAGATATGAAAAACGCATCAGATAGAAACCAGATTTATCTATTTTCACTACAAAATATTGCATTATATAAAGCAACAGAGACACACAAAAAAACCCTGAAAATACTAAAATCTTTGGATAGCAGATGTGGTTTTTTTTTTCTTTTTCTCTTTTGTCCCTAAAATGCGCTTCTTGTTTTAAGAGATTCACAGCAAAGAACATGAAACATTTTCAGGTTATAGAATTTTTTTGGTTGTCACAAAGGAAAGCAGTCCTGGATTCACTTTTCTTTCTTTTTTTTTTTTTTTTTTTTAGGAAAAATGTCCTTTCCTAAAAATATACCACACACATACACGCCCACGCTCACTCCCACACACATGCATGTATACACACACGCACATGTACACCCACGGAGAAACTACTTCCCTTATAAACGATTTGCAAAGTACTTTTCAGACATAACTATAGATCAGAATAACAACAAGTTTTAAAAAACCTCTCCTAGTTAAGTGCTAGTGGTTGTCGATCCCACACGAGGAAAGAAAGAAAAAAAGGTCAAGAACAAATGCCTTGATATATATAAAATATACTTATAAACAGGGAGGAAGGGGAGGTTTGTCATACACAAGTGCAATATAATTGGAGGGAAAAAAATAAATTAAAAAAAAAGGGAAAGGAACACTGTATTGATCCCAACAAACACTCATAAAGTTAAACATAATATTCCACAGGAGAAAGTGTAAACACCCGACTATAGAAACCAATTGGCACAAAGTATCCAAAGTAAAATTGCCACCACTCTGAAAAATAAATAAATCTCGAAAAAAATAAATTGTCAACTCCTTCTACCATAAATAAAAAATAGTTATTTTTAACTGCACCCATGAGTCACACGTTTAAGGTCACAAGTAGATGTTTTTGGATATATATAAAGGGGCACTTGACAGCCTGAAGAAACAATCCGGTTTTACACTTCTCTCCGGAAAACGGGCTCTCCGCCGGCCACACCGCCACCCGTGCGGGGAGAAGCCCCGGGGAGAGGGGACTGGCTGTGGGGACACCCCCGCCCCGCCCGCCCCCGGGGGAGGCACCGCCAGCCGCCCCCCCCGCCCCCCCCCCCCCCCCCCCCCCGGGCCGGACTCGGGCCTCCGGGGGTCGCGTCGCGGGGGTCGGCCGGGCGCTACACGTCCAGGACGTGGTTGAGATAGGAGATGTAGCAGATGGCGAGGCGCAGGATCTCGATCTTGGAGAGCTTCTTGTCGGGGGGCAGGGTGGGCAGCAGCTTGCGCAGCTCGGCGAAGGCCAGGTTGAAGGCCTCCACGCGGATCCGCTCACGCGTGGCGTGGGCCGAGCGGTATTTGGCCGTGGCGCGGCGTCGCCGTCGCTTCTCCTCCCGGCTCAGCGGCGGCGGGTGCAGCCCGGGGCGGCCCCCGGCCCGGCCCTCCCCTCCGCCGCCGCCGCCGCCCCGGCCCTCCCCGCCGCCGCCGCCGCCGCCCTCGGCGGGCTCCGGGTCAGAGACGCAGCAGCTGAGCGCCTGGGCGTCCGCGCCGCCCAGGGACTCCGGGTCGGAGGGCGCCGAGGAGGGGTGGTCGGAGTCGGCAGCTTGGTCCGGGCTAAGCATCATCTTGGAGGGGGCGGAGGAGCCTTCCCGGGACAGAGAAGCAGAGAGAGGGGGTCAGCGCCCCAGCCCCCGGCACCGGGGGCGGCAAAGGGGCAAGGCAGGAGGCAAGGACACGGGCAGGGACACGGGCAGGGACAGGGACATGCCGGTGGCCCCGCCCTGCCCTCGCCGCCGGTAGCCGCGGCAGTCCCGCTCCGCGCGGGCGGAGCGCCGGGAGCGCCGCACTGGCAGCGGGCGGGCGGGCGGGCGGGCGGTGCGCTGCTCCTCCGGGGAGCGCTAACGAGAGCGATACCCGGGATAAACGATGCCCCGTCATTTACCACCCCGTTTCTCGCCTTTGACGGCAGCTTCAACGGCATATACTTCCTCCCATTATTCCCCGTGCTTGCCTGGGTGTAGGAACAGGCCCGGAAAGCAATAAAAGAATATACTTTTTTTTTTTTTTTTTTTTTTCCAAACAAGCTGATATCCAGTCGATTTCCACCCCACCCACCCCCGCAATTTTAATATCGTATTTCCTCCCCTGCCAATCTCTGCTTAACCATTTCTCTTTCGGTAACGTTCTACGGGATGCGGGCTAAAGACACGACGCGTTTAAACACACAGCTCAAGGCTGCCCAAACATGACAAGGCCAGTGGGGAAATTTATTTCCCCAATCAAAACTACGGGACCTGAAGTATCTGCTGGGCTCTCCCCTCCCTCTTTTCTCTGCGCTCCTTCTTGTTTCTTTTTCTTTTTCTTTTTTTTTTCTTTTTTTTTTTTTCTTTCCTGCTGCTAATTGTGCGGGTAGCGATTTGCCAGCGATCAAATGGGGATGCTTGGAGAGTCTCCGGTTTATAAGCGTGGGGATTCAAAAAGAAGCAAAACCTCAAAGCAGCGCCCGAACTTTTCCATTCCTTTAAATTTTCCCTCCTCTCCCCTCCCTGCGCGAAAAAAAAAAAAAAAAGGGGGGGGGGGGAGGGGAGGGGGGTGTGTGTGTGTGTAAATAAATAAATAAATGCGGACGTGCCTTTCAAAAGAAAATTGAATCGTATCTTCTTGCGGCCTCACGGAGCACCATCTGTCATGTAGACAGCAATACAAACCCGAGCGCGTCCGCGGACATGCCGGCATGTAATAAAACAATACATCAGGCAACTAGTGAATAACCTTGGACACAAATGCGTGTGTGTGCACGGCTGGGGTGTGAGAGGCGAGGTGGGGAGCGAGGCTGAGGGAGGAGGGAACGCCGCGTCCTCCGTTCCCCCGAATCCAGCTCGCCAAGTATTTCCACGGAAAGTTTCAGGGCAAAGTCGCCCTCGGGTCTCAGGCCCAGTTGGGAAAAATAAATTTAAAGCAATAATTAATAATAATAATAATAATAATAATAATAGTAGTAGTACTAGTACTAGTAGTAGTCGTAATCGTAATTGTAATTGTAATGATAATGATGATAATAATAACAACAATAACAACAACAACGCTAAATTAAACGACGGGCAGGAGGTACCCTTCCCAGGCAGGGCCGGAGCAGAGCTCCCCCGGGGCAAGGCGGGGGCAGGCGTGGCGGGGCGGCGGGGCTCCGCCGGGGGCCGGGGCTCGGCGCTCCCCGGGCGCGGAGGGGGAAAGGCCTGGGGAGGGGGAGCGGAGAGGGCTGCCTTCCCTGGGAAGGGGCCGCCGCTTGCCGGGGCCATCGGAAACGCTTCCTCTTCGATTTTTCATAAGGAGCGTTAATCAGGCCCAGAAGGCACGGGTAGGGAATAAACCCGGCCAGCGCGCAGGTCAGCTACCGGCGATCTCTCGGGAAAAAAACAAAACAAAACAAAACAAGAACCCCCCAAAAAAACAGATAAAGAAGAAAGGTTTAAAATCACCTTTCAACTGGGATCCAAGCGAGGGGATTTATGCGAAAGCACGCTAACAAGAATTGCAGGGCTGTTGTACGAAAACGGGCAATTACAGAGGTGGTTCCTGAAGAAAGTTGCTTAAAGGTTTCTCTACGGTGTGTGTGGAATTTTCCCTTTTCGTTTGGATTTATCCATACGACGGGTTTTGGCGAGCTGAGCCGGGAAGAGGCTCTCTTTCTCTCTCTCTTTCTTTCTTTCTTTTTTTTTTTTTTTTTTTTTTTTTTTTTTTTTTTTTTTTTTTCTTCCCCCATTTCAGTAAACCCATGCCCGCCCTACCTGCAAAAGGGATATATTGTTAAGGCTGCTTACCTCGGCGGAGTCGTTTGGACAGCCTCTCTCTCCAGGTCCCCTCGCCCCCTCGGCGATTCCTTTACAGTTCAAATGATCCTTCGGGAGCGGAGCATGGAAAAATTAAAAAATCAAAATCAAATCAAATGAATTACGAGCGGAAAAGTGTCCTGCTCGCATGGGGAAAGGCAGATCTCATCCCTCGCCGCGGCCTCCAGCGCTCCAGAGATGGGAGATGTTATCGCCGTGTTTGTTTGCGGAGTATAAATAACAACTTAAGTTACTTACGATGCATCAGGGGAGAAAAAGCGTTTCCTCCATCCAAGTCTGCCTCCGCCCGTTAATTCAGGGCAGCGGGCTGCAACGCACCGGCAGCTGCTGCAAGTCGTGTTTTTTTGGGGGATGTGGGGGGGAAAATTGCGCTGGGAAGTGCCGTCTCCCCCGCTCTTCTTTCTCCTCGTCCCCGATCGCGATAAATAACAAAAGGGATGCGGCGATAGCACCAGCCGGGATGATTCCCTCTCCCCCGCCCCTTGGCCTCTCCTTCCCCGCGGAGGCCCGCGGAGCCGCCGGTCCCGGGCGCGGAGCCCGGGGCGCGGAGCCCGGCGCCCGCTGCGCGGAGCGCGGAGCCCGGCGCGGCGCTGCCGGCTTTGTTCCGCCGCGACCCGGCGCGCAGGCACGCCGCGGGTCGGGGTAACAATGCGTCGCTCCCGCCTTTCTTCTCTATTTTTTTTTTTGGGGGGGGGGAGGGGGGGGAAGGGGGCGGCGGGGGTGTAACGTGCGGTTTTGTTAATTCACCGGTCCGGCGGAGAGGGGCAGGAGGGGCAGACGCCGTCGGAAAATAAATGTTTGGTTTAGTTTTTCTTCTGGTCCTTCAGGAGCTGGCGAGGGGGTGAAAAAAAAGGATAAACGAACCCTCCATCCGTCCCTGAGCTTCCTAACTCCTCCGGCATCTCTCGAGTGAGAGTAAAGGAAGAAATGCAAGCGCTGAAAAGCAAAACAAAACAAAATAAACGAAAATCGCGGCGCGGGTTTGGAGCGGCTGCGAGGGATAATGTCGGTGCAGGAAAAGGTACGCTCACACGCACAAAAAGAAAGTGCAGTTCCTCCTCCCACCCCTCCCGGAGTGGCAAAGAAGCCAAGGAGGGGTGCGGAAGGTGGCAGGGGCGAGACAGACAGACAGAGCGGAGATGCGTGCGGATCCGCTCCTGGTACCAAAGGGTTTAGCCTACAGATGGTCGGAAGAGATAAAGGCTCGGAGAAAAGGGGACGGCATTTTTTCCCTTTTAAATTGATATTTAATGGGAAAGCCTATTGGACAGAAACCTGGACACGAGTCACTTAATTGGACTTGACATCTGTCACAGTGTGGGAGTTTTCACAGCCCAAATATTTTCAGCAGATCAGATTCTCGCTGAATCTGTGCCACAAATCATAACAGCCGAGAGCAGCCCATGATATAAACCCTAGCCTCTGGATATACAGTCTCGAGCCATGCTCGCTCCACCACTGCTGTCCCCCCTCCCCAAAATATTGGATACCCACTGATCTAGAAAAACACCGCTGGCATCTCCCATGCAAGCTAATAAATAAGCTTTAAACATCAATTTGCATCATGTACACCGAGCGTGTGGAGAATCATCAGACTGTTTTTCTAGTGCATTTATTTTTGCCTGTCTCCCACCCACCCCCAATCCCAGTGCATGGCAGGCACAGCTCTGCAAGAGCCAGGGGGGCAGAGAGGGCCCCCCCATCCCTCTGCCCCCCCCCCCCCCCCCCCCCCCACGCCGGCACACAGACAATGAGGCGAGGGAGCCGGCCACGGGTCTGTAGCTTTTCTGCTCACAAGAGGCTGGATGGAGCCGGGTCCCGTTGCGCTGGGGCCAGGGGATGCCTGTGACTGAGGTGACTCTTCTCGCTGACACCTGGTCTCAGCCCCCTCCCAGCTGGCAGCCCCTTCTCTTCTCTGATCCCCTTTTCCCCATCTCTCTCCCTGCAAATCCCATCAAATGGGGGCTGTAGCCACTTTTCTCAGTGTACTCATCTTCCTCCCTGGGGATTTTTCTGTACCAGGAGCCTGTGCTGACAGGCTCCCTCCAGAGCCCCCCGAAAGGGGCAGCAGGAGGGATGGGTGAGGTAGTTGTCTCCTGCACAGAGCAGAGCTGGTTCTGTTGCTCACTAGAAGCTCAATGGGTGCTTGGCCTCGCCAGAGCTGCTTCTCTCCTTGGGTCCCATAAGCAAGATGGGTGGGGGTGATGTAGCAGGAAAACACTTGCAGGGGTGCCTGTGGTTCATTCAGCAGCATATGCCACAGGCTGGGAGATCTCTGAATGGGGAGAGATTCTGCTCTTGATAAGATTTATAGGACCTTAACAAGAATGAGTAACATGCCTGAAAAATTGTGGGGTTTGTCAATTTTTTTGAAAGTGATAGATACTCTGGCAAAGCATACAGTCTCCTTGTGTGACACCTGGCCCACTAGCAAAAGAAACACCTGCATGAGGATCCTTATGGACTTTTCTTTCAGGGCAATGGGTGAATTTCTCTCCCTTCCCCTGCCCACACCAGGTCTCCAAGGCAGCAGGAAGCTGTCACTTGTGTAGGTGCTCTGACTCACTCCACACACCAGCACTGGACTCACAGATATCCAACAGGATCCCAGCTGGGCTTCTGGAGACGCCTGGCTAAGCAATCCTTGGCTGCTGTGGGACATGCCTGTCAAAGACCCACCATGGAAGACAGAGTGCAGAAATGCAGCACAGCCTCTGGCCAGGAGGGTCTGAAATGCATGTGTCCTCAGCCCACCTCTCTGCCAGTGCCAACAAGGGGCTTCCCAGATCTGCAGACAGCCTTCTGTTGAGCTTGAGCAGAGCAGGGAGGCATTGCTCTGAAGTACCTGGTCTGCATGGAAAAGGGGGTTACATGGTTATATTGGTGCTTGGAAGGGCATTTGATCTCCTAGGCACAGGGACTCAGTAAACCCCTTTGCTACTGTGAAGAGAAGTAACTAAAATCTCAGCTACCCTGCCAGGAAGATCCAGATGCAAATCACCAAGGCTGTGGCAGACGCCCATTCAGCTCAGCTCTCTGGTAACCTTCACAGGTGCTCTTTGGAGATCAGAATCCGAGCAGGTCAAGGTCACTGTGCTCCACATTGAGAGACTCAAGGTCCCATTCCATCAAATGACCACCATCCTGCACTTCAAGGAGGAAGCTATGAAGGAGACCTCCTCCAGCTCTTACTTGACTGTGGCTCCATGCTGGGAGCTTTCGCTTGCAGGACTCCTCAAGGTGTAAGTCTGAGGCCTCAGTCTACAGAAGCTGCAGGTGATGGCACAAGTAGCTGGCTAAGGCTGCCATAGATACCCACCCTGCTCTCTGCTGCAGATGCTGTCATCACACGGCTTGCTTTTTATTTTTAATTTCCAGGAAGAGACCAAGCAGTTGCTTCTCCATGCCATTCGGTTATAAGTGGACATTTCTAACACCTCATAAAGCGCTGTTTACTGCCTCTGTGATCTAATTACCCCACTGCTCTTCTTCCAGACATGTTACATCTAGAGGTTCCCACCCTTCCCAGGGCATGCCAGGCCTGTGGTGTCTACCAGAATAGCCCTGCTGGGATGCTGTGAATCTTCTTACATCAACTGCAAGAGCCAGGGTGTTGCCTCTGTATCTCTAGCCCTACGAAGCCAGTCAGAAATGCTGCAGCTGGCAGCCTGGCTCTTCTCTGAGCAGACAAAGTCCCAAAGCCCAGGAGAACGGCCAAATTCTCCCAGTGGAGAGCTCTCCTGCTTCCCACTGCTCACACTTGGAGGAAAAGACTGGTTTCCAGAGCTCAACATACGTGGGGCGGGCTGTCCCAGATGTGGATGTCACCAGAAACAATCAGAAATTATGGGGCAAAAGTGCAGTTGATGGAAACCAAAACAGTTCCACTTTGGAAAAGTAGGGATGACTAAAACTCTTCCTCAAGCTCTCTGTGTCTTTTTTCTTAGAATATAGCCTGATGCAAGCGGATACCTGCATGTTGGCAATCTGTATGGTCCCAAAGGAAGCTCCGTAGACCATAGAATCATAGAATGGTTTGGGTTGGAAGGGACCTTAAAGATCATCTAGTTCCAACTCTCCTGCCATGGGCAGGGACACCTTCCACAGACCAGGCTGCTCAAAGCCCCATCCAACCTGGCCTTGAACACTGCCAGGGAGGGAGCAGCCACAGCTTCTCTGGGCAACCTGTTCCAGTGTCTCACCACCACCACAGCAAATAATTTCTTCCCAATATCTAATATAAACCTACCCTCTTTCAGTTTGAACCATTACCCCTTGTCCTATTGCTACAGTCCCTGATAAAGAGTCCCTCCCCATCTTTCCTACAGGCCCCCTTTAGCTACTGGAAGGCCGCTATAAGGTCTCCCTTGTGCCTTTTTGTCTCCAGGCTGAACAACCCCAGCTCTCTCAGCCTGCCCTCATAGGGGAGGTGCTCCAGCCCCCTGATCATCTTCATGGCCCTCCTCTGGACCTGCTGGAGCAGGTCCATGTCTTTCTTATACTGGGGGCTCCACAGCTGGACACAGTAATCCAGGTGGGGTCTCATGAAAGTGGAGTAGAGGGGGAGAATCATCTTCCTCTATCTGCTGGCCACAACTCTCTTGATGCAGCCCAGGCTGCGATTGGCTTTCTGGGCTGCGAGGGCACATTGCTGGCTCATATTCAGTTTTTCATTCACCGACATCCCCAAGTTCTTTTCCACAAGGCTGCTCTTGATCCAGTCATCACCCAGCCTGTATCTGTGCTTGGGATTGCCCCGACCAGGTGCAGGACCTTGCGCTTGGCCTTGTTGAACTTCATGAGGTTTGCACGGGCCTACTTCTCCAGCCTGTCAGGGTCCCTCTGGATGGCCTCCCTTCCCTCCAGTGTGTCGACCGCACCGCACAGCTTGGTGTTGTCAGCAAACTTGCTGAGGGTGCACTGAATCCCATCTGTCCATGTCACCAACAATAATGTTAAACAGCATCAGTCCCAATACCAACCCCTGAGGAATGCCACTTGTCACTGGTCTCCACTTGGACATCGAGCTGTTGACTGTGAATCTTTAGGTGCAGCCATCCAGCCAATTCCTTATCCACCGAGTGGTCCATCCATCAAATCCATGTCTCTCTGATTTAGAGACAAGGATGTCATGCAGGACAGCATCAAATGCTTTGCACAAGTCCAGGTAGACGACATTAGTTACTCTTCCCTTATCCACCAACACTGTAACCCCATTGTAGAAGTCCACCAAATTTGTCAGGCACAATCTGCGTTTGGTGAAGCCATGTTGGCTGTCACCAACCACCTCTTTATTTTTCATGTGCCCCAGCATAGTTTCCAGGAGGATCAATTCCATGACCTTGCCAGGTACAGAGGTGAGACTGACTGGCCTGTAGTTCCCTAGGTCTTCCTTTTTTCCCTTTTTAAAAGTGGGGGTTATGTTTCACCTTTTTCAGTAAGCAGGAACTTTGCCAGACTGCTATGCCTTCTCAAATATGATGGACAGTGGCTTAGCCACTTCATCTGCCAGTTCCCTCAGGACCTGTGGATGCATCTCATCAGGTCACATAGACACAGACTTGTCCACCTTCAGGTTCTTTAGATGGTCTCAACCCTGATCTTCTCCTACAGTGGGCAGTTCTTCATTCTCCCAGTCCCAGATTGCCTTTGCCTTCTGTGACTTGGGCAGTGTGGCTGGAGCACTTACTGGTGAAGACTGAGGCAAAAAAGTCATCGAGTGTCTCAGCCTTCTCCATATCCCAGGTAGCCCTTCCAGAGAGGGCCCACATTCTCCCTAGTCTTCCTTTTATCACCAACATACCTGTAGAAGCTTTTCTTGTTGCCCTTGATGTCTCTGGCCAGATTTAATTCTATCAGGGCTTCATATCAGATGTAAGGCCACATTACGACATGTATCCCCCAATATAGGCATGGCCAGTGCAAGGCCATTGTTGGTCTGCTCACCAAGCAAGCACCTCACTGGCATCGAGACAAGATGAAATTCTCAAATGGTATCAAAGGTGACTTCAATGGCATGAACAGCACTGGTTTGGCTTCTCCCTAAAAGGTGAAACCACGGCCTCCAAGCAGCACCTGGTGAAGAGAAAGTGAATAGGGAAAACCGAGGCATAACAAGGGTCTCCAATTTGTACAAGACATCCAGGGACGTTGTATGGCTGTGGCCTTACTGCAGGCTAAATCCATGGTAGTGAATCTTCAAGCACAAGTGGACAGACATCTCTTGGAGGAGCATCTGGGATTACTTTTTGCTATGCTGGAGGGCTGTAAGGGAGCCATGACAATCTCTTCTTCTTTACCTCACTTGAGATGTTGCTTCCAGGGCTGGAGGTATAGCAGAAGTGGAGCTGTTTTCCGGTGGATGGCAATGCAGCTCACACAACACCTGTCTCTTTCCTAGCAACCTCATAAGTTTAATGAGAATGAAAGGTGGCCAGAGAAAGATTCAGTATCCAAAAACCCACATCCCACCATTGTAGGGGCCATCTCACTGAAAAGCAAGAAGAAAATCACTCTGTTTTGACTTCCAGGGCTCACTGACAAGCCAATAAAACCTTATAACCTGGACTGCTCACTAGATAAGACCTAGAATGGAACTAATATTAGTTAATTCATTAATGATAGCAAATAAAAGCTGCCCACTGCTATCAGTCTTACAGCAAAGCATCACAGGCACCAAAAAATATCAAGTGATAAGTGTTGCTGAATCTGTGACATAGACTCACAACTCAGGGTTTTTCAGAGGCCAGTGGGATCAGGCTTTGGAGAGGCAAGATTCAGAAGAGGATTGTCTTCAGGGTGCAGTCAGAAGACACAAGACTGAAAACAGCTCTGCCATGTGATGCTATTTTATGGAAAGGGAGCACTTTCTTGTGTGAACATCACAGATTCATGTCGCATGATCATTTGAAGGTAATATCGTTTTGAGAATAGCCTGGGCTGGCACGTACCCACTAAAAGTCTGCAAGGGTGCAGCACTAACACCCTGGAGCAGCCATTTGTCCTGAGGAGATGTCTTTCTGGCCTGGCAAAGCAGAAGAATGAAAGAACCCAGCTGGGCTCTCCAGCGCTGGGCCAGGTATCAGGAAAATGGTTTTTCACTCGCAGCCTGAGCAAATCTCGCAAGGCTGCCATGGGGAGACATCAAACATGGGAACCCATAATGCTGCTTTTATGGCACTGCCTGTCAGAGCAGAGCTGTGCTTCCATTACTGACATGTCCTCTATCTGTCGAAAGGACAGCTTTCCAGGATGCTTGAGAACATCCATTCTCTTTTATAGCATACGCCATTCGCGTTGCTGGCATATGCTGCCCATTGAAATAAATGGAGCTTGTCACTCTTGGATGTGTTCCTTGGAAATAAACGGTCAAACAAATTAGAACGCTGAGCCATGAAAATCCTTGTCCTTTTGAAAAATCTGTGCTGGATATAGCTCAGTGCCTCTGCTCGTAGTTTCCTTGGATGTTTGGATGATATTTTTTGTTTTATACCAGTCATGTTTGCTTTCTCTAGGCAGTGGGATTGAGGCTGTTTTAATAACGGGTCAGGAGCTTTAAGGCTGCTGGCAGGAATGGCCTGCAACTGAGGAAGGTGAAAAGATAGTTTCCTTTCTGGGCCTTGAACAAAAGTAACAGGGCCACCAGGTCTGGATGCAAGGCCACCCTGGCTGAGGTCTGCCAGTGTTTGCAGGACAGGCAGGCCCCCTCAGCTGTTCCCTTGCAAATGTGAGTGTGACTGTCTCTGGGACTGGCTGCTATGTTTAAACCAGTAACCTCCAGACTAGCTAATGGCTGAAATCTACGGCTTTTGGACAAAATCCTGATTCTTTCTACCTAGTTGCAGCCTTTGGCTCATGTCCCTCAGTCTCTGTTTTGGTTCCAGTCTTTTCCTTTGCCTATTGGACTAGAGGAGCCATGACATGAAGATCAAGCTCTAGCTGCTACTGTAAAGAGCCAGGGGCCATCATGAGGGTGTTCATGACTCTTCACTGCCATATTGTCTTGACACCTCGAAAGATCATACTTTCAATGTTAGTTAATATTCACAAGTTTCTTGAGTGTGGGGTGTCTCAGGAGATGGAGGATGATGTGGAGTTTTTAAAGGCAGAAGGGACCACTGTGAGTATCTCTTTGCAGGCTGAAGGCCACAGGACTTCTCCATTCACTTCCTGTATGCACGAGCATGCATTATTCAGAAATAATACTCGCACTTGGTCTAAACGTTATTGGTGGTGGAGGATTCACTATGATCCTTGGTAAGTTGCCCCACCGGCCATTTGTCCCCACTGTTGAAAACACTGATATGGAAAATGAGCATGCACTCCTTCGGTATTCAGCCGTGGGATTTTGCTGTATCTTGGGCCCCAGGATTAAGAGTTCTCTATTATC
Organism: Leptosomus discolor; assembly: GCF_034619465.1. Classification (NCBI taxonomy): domain Eukaryota; kingdom Metazoa; phylum Chordata; class Aves; order Leptosomiformes; family Leptosomidae; genus Leptosomus; species Leptosomus discolor. The sequence goes on from NC_141391.1 coordinate 129,567,551, forward strand.
ATATTATCAGGTTGAGGTAGGGATTTTCTAAACAGGTGTATGCATGTGTGCTGTACAGCTGATATGCCTGCATGCACCAGTTATTAGCTTGGACTTTCTGGCCATGCAGAGCCTAGCTACAGCTCTTGCTGCTGCTCTGGTCAGATGTCTGGAAATTTTGGACAAATGAGAGAATTCCACCTGGGCAAACATTTCAGGCAGAAAGAGAAGACATGCCTAAGTAAACCAAGACATCTGTCGGTCCTTCCTAGGTCAGTATTCATTGGTAGTGGCCATATCAATTCTGCAGCCTTCTTTTTGTTAAACTGAACAGGTTTGAATGCCTCGTCATCACGCAGAAGAGACTAAGCCTGCTTTACTTTTAATGTGGTTCTGCTCTGGGATATTTCCCATTCTTCTTGTCCATAATCAGAGACCAGAAATCAGATGCTTAGCATGCCAAGCTCTGATTATAGAACAAGAAACACATATCATGCTTTTCACTGTGTCTATAAGATCCTAATGTAGCCTGAATGCCCCTGGAACAGGTGTATTAGAAATCACATCACACTAAAATCCCAGAAAATACATATAAGAACCCAAGAACAGCCACAGTGGATTAGATCAAAGGTATCTTGTTTTCAGCAGTACCAAAAGAGGGTGCCTGGGAAACCTGTAAGAATAACATGAATCTACAGTGACACTGCCCCCAGATATTCTCCTGAAACCCAGTTAATTGCAGTTTAATGCACTGGATGAACTTCTATGGATTTGTCAAGTTGCCTTTTGAACTTACATAAACTTTCAGCATCCATAATTTCCCACAGCAAGGAGTTCTCTGTGAGCCATGCAATTTAGGTAAATGCATAGAGAGATGCTTGTAAACGTGTTTGCAAATAAATTAGCCAGTTTGCTGTATTAGTGTGGCTTCTGCTGCTGCTGTGTACACAAAGAGTAGTGTTGAGTAAGTGGGCAGTAGTGCCTTATGTTTTCAATGAATGCATCTGGTGGAAAGCATAAATAGCGGGTGGATTATAGCCAGTTAGGGAAAAGAGGAGGAATCTCCTACAGCCTGAGTAGGGGGAAGGCAGCAACACCAAGGCCTGGCTCCTTGAAAGCAGCTGATCACCTTAAATTGACCTGGGCCAGGATTTCCAAATATGACCAGTCATGCACATGCATGCACATTCGCTACATAGCTTGGAGCCATGGAAAGTAGCTGGGCGAGGCAGGCACCAAAGCAGTTAACAAAACAAGCCAGAAACAGAGATATGAATGGTAACCTTTGCAACGCACTAACAAGTCACACACACACATGACTAGAGAGTAGTATGTGAATTAAGCAGGACAAATGGGAGGAACTTGGTGATTTTAAGACACGCCTGGTGTACTAATTAGGGTGTGTGAGCCTATGCGGCTCCCAAACACACATGGCTGGCGTGCAGCAGGTAGTGAATTGAGGGGGAGGCAGACACAGTGTACTTTGCCACCGAGGACCTTACCTGTGCACACGTGTGCAAGTGCTGGCTGCCAGGGTGAGGGAAGAAAAAGGGGATGTCAAGTCTAGCTGGCAGCCAATGCATCTGTCTTCTGTCTTTCACTCCCCCACAGTCGAAGTGGAACTTGGTTATTTTTAAATCTGATGTCTGTGTGTGTAGCCATAGGGAATGCTCTTTCTTGTGAAAAAGGAAAAAAAAAAAAAAAAAAAAAAAGGAGACTTTGAAGCCACCTGCCTTCCATAACCAGATATTTCTCCCTCCATTGATGCCGCACACCCCAGCCAGGTCTCCTTTCTTCACTTGGAAGAAGCAGAACTTGTAAAACAAAGTGATCATAACTGGACAGCTTAGGCCAGCTGACCAGGGAAGAAAAACCCTGCCATGCGAAACATGCAGTGTAAGGACTGACTCACTGGAGGATCCAGGTGCTCTGCCTAGCTCAGTGTCCTTTCCCTAGCCATGGCCAGTATCAGGCATCTCACAGACGTGTGCACCAATCCCTCTGGAAGATGCTGATGCAAATGTCTAGTGTTGCAACCTGAAAATAGGATGTTCCTATACAAAACAGAATTCAAAGTTTAAGAGCATGTCTTTAGGAGTGATACAATGGGCACCTAGCAACCAGGCAGTCATGTATGTCATTTTAAGGTTTAATTCATACTGCAAGTGGCCTATGGCAACCAGGTAAGCACTCTTCAGGAGCAGTTGAATCATATAGGCAGGTGGAAAAGCAGCTATTCGCTAGCCTAAAGATATCTGTGTGGAACTGTTGTACCATGTCAAAGGGCTTGTTATGCCCCATATTGACTACGGTTTGTAAAAGAGGCTTAGAGAAGGAGGGTGAGAACAAGGTAATATTGCCAGGCGTGGTCTCCTGTCTGCTAGCAAACTGTGACTCGGTTATTTCCTGGGGTCAGAAGTGGTTTGGGGGATTTAACAATCCCTGAAGGATCTGTTTTCCATGATTTTTTTAAATTATTTTTTCTTTTTTTTTTTTTTTAAACCGTACACACATACCCCCTGCTTCATTTCGTTTGTTCTGAACATGCTGTATTTCATTTGCCTCCTACTTCTTGATTTCTAGGAACAATGAATAATCATTCTCTGCTCTTCTCTTCCCATACATTAGCTTTTCCACTCTTCCTGCTTCTGTACACCTCTATCACATCTTTCTCCGCAGCAGTTTCTTTTCCAGCTACAAAATTCCCATGTCTATGTAGTTACTTGCTACTTCATCCATCTAGTAAATTACATGGGAGCAGCTGCATACCTTTGTTGCCCTTCCTTTGCTGCAACAAGTTCTGCTATGTCATTTGGGATGGGGATAGGACCAGAATCCACTCTTCAAGATGTGGACGCATCATAGATGCATACAGTGACATAACAGTGCTTTTGGTTATGTCGTGTATCCCCTTTCTTCCCATGCGTGTCACAGTCAGCTCCCAAAGTGGCTGCTTGTTCAGCCTTCTTCCCCTGTAGTTCTATGCCTGGTTGGGAGGTTCAGAGGTGTCTGAGGGTAATACTGGATGAAGAGGAAACCAAGACCTCTTGGGTTTAAGCCCAGACTTACAACAGAGTCAGAAAGTGGTCTCAAGCAATTTCACCTCTCTGTGCCTCAGCTCTGTCCCCAGGAAAAGGGGAGTTTCCTAATCCAATGCAGAAGAAACCGTGAAGCAAGGTGAGTGTGTCTGAGATCCCCGGATGAATGCTGCCAGGAAAGGGAAGGCCAGTGTCAATTAGGGTCAGCCCTAATTATGCTTGCATAATGAAAGTTGTAACATTCTTCCTCACATCCCTCCCAGGCTTGTTGCACTCCCTGTATTCTCACTCCCTTGTAAACAGGGACTAAAACTAACTGATTAATAATGAAAAATCATAATCCAAATTCAAACAACTTAATGCCTGGAACGAGCAGCAAGGATATTGCTATTGTGCAGAGCATTTGGGGTGCAGACCAACCCAATTTATTTCCATTTGTATAGCTCAAGCCAGCTGTAACTGGCTTTACACTGGCTCCTGTGAGTTGTGTGGTCATTCCTGACACAAGAGGCAGATTGATTTACTCCAAAAAGTCACTCAGGCCTAACAAATTTTTTCTCCTAACAAAATATTTCCAGGGAATACAATCAGGTGTCTAAAAAGCCATTCCCTTCCCACAGAGGTTCACACATATCCTAGGCTCCATCTCTGTGGAGGCTTTAACCTCCTCTGTACTCAGCAGCTGCTTCTCCCCCAATCTCCAGACCTCTGACTCTCTAATCCTGAGCATATGGAAGGTGGTGTTGGGTATTCTGCATTCTCAGTCATCTCCATTGACCACCTTCCCCCATCCCACTGAGGCTATGTAGCACCGCCCTCCTTTTTGAGGTCCTCTTGGAACTTAAACCAGCTCTGTTACAAATGGCTGGATATTCCTCTTCTATTCCTGTAATTTTGATCTCTGTCTCCTGCTGTAGGCTCTAGAGTTGTTTTTGCATCATCTTCTTGAATGTTTCCTCATATCTTTGTCAATATGAAATCTGAGTTGCCCGCAGTTTCCTTTCCTGCCTGCATCTCCTATTTTCTCCTTTATTTCCCCATGCTGTTTTTTGCTACTGTTCATCATAAGTGATTCTCAAGCCGCTCAGCTGGGTAGTCCCTCATTTGAAGGGAAGAAGACTTACCAAAAAGACTGGCTGGTCAGGGCTCAGTCCAAGCTGAAAACATAGCTTCTCTGAAATATAAAATAACCTCTGTTATCTTTTCAGAGTTCTCTCATGAACTCAGATCATTCCTATTTGTATCTAGGACAATGCCTGATGTTTATAGGAACTTTACTAAAGCCTCCAAGGGCAACAGCTCTTTATATGTGTGTGTGTGTGTGTGTATACATACGTATTCAGATAGGCACAATTGTAAGGCTGCTTCTTTAGCATCCTCTCAGGCTCCAGATTTTCTGCTTGTCTTCTCAAGAAAACTCCACTTCAGGGCTACATTTAAAGAAGGAAACAAAAAAGCAGAAAAATTGCATATCTATGAAATTGCATGTTATCATTCACATTCTCATTTACTCCTTCTTCTGCGGCCTGTGTGTTCATCTCTGCAGGGTTAGCATAAGCTTTCTATCTAGTTAGGGAATCTGGATTTCTTCTGGAGTCATGATTATGTAAAATTACAGCATCTCCTTAAAAAAGTCCTTCTAGCCCTCCTGGTTTTCAGATTAATTTGAAAATATGCTTGGAGAGTGTTAGATGCAGAGACACCTGAATGTGTATGCAGTGTCACGAGGTCAAAACTCTATGAGGTATGAAGTACCTTGCATCATTTTGATGGGGTCTAATTTCCTCGTGCACAGTCACTCATAAGATTTTTAATAAGACTAGAGCTTGTAGTAGGACCCTGTAAAGCACTTAGAAGTCCATATGATCTTAGCAAGTGTATGCATTTCCAGGTGGTGAAGCGTGCCTGATGTTGAAGGCTGTCGGGGAGAAGATGTTTCCATTTCTGCAGATCGTAGTTAAATGTTCAGCTCCACGTAGCTCCACTTCAGCTGCCTTTCTTATCCCTGTCAGGGCTGTGCCCATTGTCCCAAGAAACTCTTGTTCATTGACTTCAGTATAATACAGTTCACAGAGAAGATTTCTACCCATTGATCTCAAAGTGTTTTTAAAAGGTGAATAGCTTCACTGGTCTTGCTTTGTGGGCAAGGGAAGATGGGGTATGGGTGAGTTACAGGCACAGAAGAAATCTGGTAGAGGACAGATAGGAATGTGATCCAGTCCTCTCTCCACCAAGACTCAGATGTCAGGAGTTTGTATCCAGGAGGAGAACAAGACCCTGCCTACCTCCATGAAGTGGCTTCGGATACAGCAGTAACTATTGGTGCTCTGCTAAATCAAATGAGATCATACTTCCAGGTCTGCTGATTCTGCCATTCACCGGCCCCGGTGTTTGGGGAACATTCCCAAGGGAATTAATCCACAGACTGGTGGTAGACATAGCCTCCATAGGGGCATTTACGAAGCACAGCATCCCCAAGTCTTCAACTCCACAAAATCAAAACTCTAAGCCTGTTTTAGACCGCAATGACTCTAGCTTGCTATCGGCCATAGTTTGTTTATATTCAGGGTCTAGGTTTAAAGAAATGAAGTTGTATGTTAGGCCAACCTGACGTCTTCTTCTTGTTTTCTCACATACGATCTCCCCTCTGCTCATTTTCTCCATAGTCTTTTAAAATGAGGACTGAGTTGAGAGTTGCCCCCCTGTGCATACTGGGTATGAGCTTCCTGGCAACTACTGCTCTGCAGTACTGAGCAGAGGATAATGCAGTTTGATTCACTGCTCACTTAGGGTTGACAGATGAGCTGGCAAGTCTTTTTGTGGCAGTTTAGGCTACTTTCATATCCAGCTGTCTGCCTCGTCCATCAGCTCCAAGTTATTGCCCCTGTGACAGAAAGTCTCAGGAGCTCCAGTTCATCATGTGGTGTCTCGGTGCTTTTAAGCTAATGCACCAGACTCCGCCATGGCAGAGCCACGGGACGACACACATTCCCATCTGCCGAATCTGCAAAGGCAGTAATGGGAGGAGGGTCACTAGGAAGTTCTTAAACTACTGCTGCAGGGCTCATCAAAGCTCATCTGTCAGACCACTTGAGTGAATCAAGTTACTGGTAATTGGGATCAGTATCATTGCTCTGTGTCTGAGCAGACTCCAGCTCACAGGGTATGGAGGCTCCAGCCCAGCCCTGGTTCCTTAGAGCCTTAGGTCCTAATAGGAAAATTCTCTGCTTTCTTGATGGATTCAAGATTTCATGCTTATATCCATATTTTACATCTTATAGCTGGAAAATGAGTATGCTTTTCATTCAGAGCTTGAGGAAGCAGGAGGAAGCTGCTGGGCTGCAGCTAATAAATGGCCATTTACCAGAGCTGCAAAGACTCAGGAGATGGAGGGTCTCCCAAGGCTGCAGTTTCACAAGCAGAATTAACATCACTGCATGGAGCTTGACAAGTGTATTCAGGCTTTTTATGCAAGTCCTTTCAGAGAAAAGAGATCACCCTGTCTAAGGGAGCATGGGGAGGTAGCTGGGGAGAAGAGGAAGGCAAGAGGCTAAAGGTTGAATCAGGCAAGATTTGGTTTTCTCCCTTCTTGGAAAGTTTGGCGGGAGAATACTCTAAGGACTATGGACTTGCTCTGGAAGTATGCGTTTCCAAAGAGATCAGCTTTGCTCATGGCCCTTCTGCAGGAAAGTAGGAGGTAGGCATGTACCCTCTGCAGGTGTCAAGTGGGGGCACCAATGTGGCAGCTGGCTCCCGCCCCTTTTACGGCTGCTCGGGCACCTCCACTGTGGCATTTCCCTGCAAAACCCAGGGGTGTCCTGGAGCCTCAGCAGAGGCTGAGACATTGCTATGGCGCAGACATTGGTGCTGGCCTCCTCCTTGTCAGCTGGGCTACTCTTCCAGCAGCCAGGAAAAGAATCATTGGTAAAGATAATGAGACTGCATCAGGCACACTACATAAATACCGTTTGGGCTACATTCATAATCCCACACCATGAGCCACGTTTCCATGAGAGAGGCAGTCTGGGCCCCTTGGATAATCTTAATTGTTTCTGACATGAAGGCTTCTTCTCCTATTTCATGACTTATTTCCCCAGTATCATTTAAATGTATTAAAACACTGTTAGCGTAGAAAGTAGGCATCATGTTAGCATAATATCTAATCAGAACTAGCCTGCTTGTCCCCGCAGGGTTTATTTATTTATTTATTTTGTGTCTGTTTGTGCTGTTTTCTTGTTAGATTGGAGAGCCCTTCCTTGACATACTCATTTGTTCTACTGTGTAATAGAATAGGATCCTTCGGAGCTGCTGACATCTGCTTTATTCTTGAGATCTGCAACTCTCAGCCCACAAAGCAACAATGATAATAATAATAGCAATAATAATAATCATAGTGCTAGGAAGCCTGAGAAGTGAAGTTAAGCATGAAGAGGAAATAAAAATAAAAGAGGAAAAGAATGGGCTGGCAAAGAGTATTTCGATCACCATGAGTGTATTTTTACTGGCCCTGATCCTCCACTCATTTACCCATGCTTTATGATTGCACTGCCCTGTGGACTGCAATTAATTTCCTTGTGACTCGTAATATTGCAAGGGAGAGGGGATCAGGCACTGTGGCGTATGCGATCAGGACACTTGTTCACAGGTATATTCAGCTCTGCTCTTGCTCAAGTACATTGCTTTGATTTCTCAATGGCATTGCAGTATTGATTTTGAAGGGAATTAGTTTCTTCAGTGCTTCTGAAGATCTGGCCAGTGTGATATCTAAGGGACTTATTCAGCCTCCTCCCCCACAACTTTATCCTCATATGTCACAGCTGAAATAATTGGCATTGCACTGTATCAAACTGGTCAGATGCAATCCTGAAGGCTGGGGGGAATTGAACCCAGAGCAAGCCTTGACAGAAAGCTGCATGAGTAAGAGAATTGTTGGGCTAAGCACTCTCTGAAAGAGCCTAGAAGCTGTGAGCACCTGCTACGGGTCATCTTGTCTGAATCCCACTCGGTTGAGATAAAACAGGGCTTTGTACTAACTAAGGCCAAGGAAATGTGACAGTGTACTGCAAGAAGGAAAGGAGGGAAAAGGTAGGAAAAGGAAGGAAAGAAGAAAGCAGTAAGAAAAGAGGAAGGAGAAGGTAAAAAAAAAAAAAGAAAAAGAGTTCCTAGCAGTAAGATCAGGTCATGTTGAGCTTTGAGCACCCTTGAGGGGAGGAACTTATCTGAGTATGTTAATCTAACTGGCTGTCACACCATCCCATGAAGTAAATTATTCCTACTTAGGCATTCTGCATGTTTTTGACTTGAGATGGAAAAAAACCTTGGGACCTGTAGTATTGAAAAGTAAGCATCTGAAGTTGAGTTTCATGACTGGTTTAAATAACTGTGGCCAGCCAACAGGCAAACAAACCTAGAAGGGCTTGAAATTAGTGAATTTGGCCCATCCTGAGCAGCTGGTAGTAAGGAGCCCTATTGCCCTTTAGCCTAAGGCCCTCTGTCATAAAACCAGAAAGTCTGAGCAAGTACAGAGACCTGCTAAAACTCCAACTAGCTTCATTAACAAGACACAAAACAACCCAGACCCAGAAGCAAAACTTGGGCTCCAGTGTTGTCCTCCCCGTTTCAGAAGGACAGTCCAGGCTGAAAACTCTTGCTCATAATGGGTTTCCCAAGCCCTGCTGTTTCTGGCCCAGAGCTTGGGTATCCTCAGAGCCCCCAGTTTACACTATTACTGGTGTCATTATTTCTCTAACTGGACGTAGGCGTAAGTGACATTTTACAACTAGGGTCACCCTTTTGCTGAGTCCCTTATGTATATAGCATGCAGACATGGGGCAATACAAAACAGAAAAGGGGCTCATGAAAACTAGAGATGGAAAAGATTTATGAGGCCCCATCTGCTCCCTTTTTCTCCTGGCATACGCTTATAAACTAAAGTAGATTTACTAGTGTTTTGCCTAGTTTTGAATACTCTAGCCAGCAGGACTTCCATGTTCCATGGGAGGCTTTTCTATCAACCAGTGCCTCTCACCCCCTCAAAACCCAGAATTGCAGACAAGTGCCTCATGAGGCCTTCTCCAGCACCCCACCCCATGTCAGACCTGAAGAGGGCGTACATGCTGAAAGCTTGTCCTATTTGTCGCTACCTGAGCTGTATTAGCCTGATAAAAGGCTGTGGCATCACTCAGTACCATTCCATTCGATTTCAGGTCACTGTTTTGTTTCAGGGAGTGATAGCAGGAGAGGTTTTCCCAGGAAGCTAATGGATTCTTACACCTCTCATTAATAACACTGTGCCACCACGCTACGTGGGCTACCAGGGTCCTCCACTGACATCAGGCTGTGCCCACTACTCTTGGGCACGGTGATTTAGGCGTGTGTGCCTGGCTATTCACTTGTTGGCAACCTCTGTCTTATACCAGTCCAGATTTTCTTACTGGTATGTCATGTATGCTTTTTTGTTTTGTTCCTTATAGCACCCCCACAATACCTCCCTTGTGAAAAATTGCAGGCTGTGGTCTCCCTTGGTGTCTGCCTAGCCAAGCTAGGTACTCTTCCCAAGTGCACTCCTTCCTCAAAATAAAACCCTCTTGTCCCAATCTAGGGTTATTGCTTTGCTTTTCAGTTTCTCCATTCTAGTTTGTTCTTGTTTCTGTAGAAATCAGGTATTTACAATGAGTTCACTAGGCAAAAAGGCCATTTTGGAGGTCTTTAAATTGAGTCTATCTATGTCCTAGTTTGTGAGCTGATGTCTTTGAGTTTGAGAGCCTGGGGTTGAAGTAAGAATATTTTTCTTGCCTTGTTGGTCAAATAAGACTTGGAAAAGCTCTGAGAAATTATTTGAAGGAGTAGTGGCTCTTGGCATAGAAGAGGCTGGAATGGTCACAGTCTTTTGGGACAGCTGGGCTAAGTGTGCAGGTGAAAAATGAGATGCAGGATGAGGAGGCAGAGTTCTGGGAAAACATCGAGTTTGGCTGGAAAGAGAAAAAAAAGAAAAAAACCCCTAGAGGGTACATTCTCTTCATGGAAGGGAAGGGAAGCCTTAGGGCTCACAGACTGGTTGATAGGACTCTTGGAAAGGAGGACAGGTGATAACAGGCTGTTAGAAATCTGCCGCCTCTCCCAGCTAAGCCAGTGGGAAAAGAACCGTTATCTAAAAAGCAAGAATAGTGAGCTCTGATTGATGAGTGTCCATCATAGGTGCCATTTCAAAGAGGAATCCTCACAAACACTCTTAATTACCTATGCAAGCACAGTGGCTTATATTCTTATACCTGAGTGAATGAAATTAATCTCTCCAATCCTACCATCTAAATAAAAATGTCATTTATTTTCCACAGCAGCTAATGTTAGAGTGTTTATGGATGTCCAGGAGCTCTAAAGATGAGGCTGTATTTGTTTCAGTGCCTCTTGATTTTTGGGAACTTAACTATTGTCATCCAAATCAAAACGTTCTGCGCTCTGTTGCTAAGGATATGGTCATGTAATCCACAGCAATTAAGCCAAAACAGAGAAATCAACTACTCAGAATTTGTCACAGACACCAAACATGCCAGTTTTCTTGTAGTCCTGCATTACATCATTACGGGATATTGATTTCCATTATTGTGTATTTCAGAAAATTCCCTGGGTGACGCTCTGGTGATTTGCTCCAAACTGGGTGTCCCAGTTGTCTTTTGGCAGGCAGGAGAAAGAAACACAGCTTGCTTATCAAGCAAAACCCTGTCAACCCAGTAGACCAAATTCAACCCATTGTCCAGTTTCTGTTCCTCTTGCAGTATCTCTGAGGTGGAATTAAGCCCGTATTTGTATTTTTTCACTAATCAGGTGGGATTTAGAATAATTTGCTTAAAACCACCGTATCACATTGCTGCCACAATAATGTTGCCCTCTGGCCCTAGGGATAATTAATACTCCGTCCTGCTGGGAGATAGATGCATTAGTAATTAGCAAATGTTTGACCATGCTTTGATCCTGCCAACCTATACCCAACTTGATGCCAACTTAAAACCAATATCCTTCTCACTAGAGCATACATCTATCCTTGCTGCTGGTGAGGTGCCCTGAAGTATCTATGTGATCAATGCTGGTGAAGCTGTTGTCCCTCTCTTAGGCTCCACCAATTGGTACAACCTGGGAAAGGCTGTGGAGAGAATGGAAGTTTGGTATGAGCCCCTGGTGGACTCTTAACAGAACCAGAACCATCAATTCTGTCATCTCTCTGTGAAGCCAGAAATTATTTGGGAGATTTGAGGCCCGTCATCCCAGAAAAAAATGTCATGGGAGCTGGTCATGAGCACTGAAGTTGCTTAAACACCAAACACTGATCAATCTCTTCCCTCTGCAAAAGAACAGGAAGACAATTGTCTCAAAACAGGCTGGGTCAGTGCCACACATTTCTGGGTAACATGAGCCATACCCCTTATTTCCCCATTACCCATTTGCTAGGAAAATCCAGAGAGGAAAATCTGAACCACAGAACAACTTGCTCTTGATTTCAAGGGAGACTAATTTCACATCCAGGCTGAGAAGTGGACTGGGACACTGATGTTTTGGGTTTGTTGTTTTTTTTTTTTTTTTTGTCCTGCGTAATACAGGTCATAGAACATTCCTTGGCTCTTTCTGCTTTTAATCTAGTACTCTACTTAATAAAACAAATTTTATCTGAAACAGTACTGATCTTCAGATGGGACACTGCTCTAACAATTCCGGAACTCGGCTCTTTCTGGATGCCTGATCCGTTTCCCATTCATTTCAAGAATTTCATTTCCAGTGTCACTGGTTTACACTCAGAGAAGTGCAGGACACTTTCCTGATTAAGGACTAAGGTTGAGTAGAATAACTAGTGCAGTCAAGTGGATTACATTAGACTTGATCAGACTGCTGTGAGATGACTTGTAATGCTACTTTTTCAGTTTCTTCATTGCAAACCAAGAGCAACTTTTTGGCTGCAGAAATATTCCACGTGCCTTTTCAGAGGCATAGCTTAGAATAAAAGATGACTTTGTGCCTTCATCTTCCTTGAAGGTTCCTAGGAAAAAATGCTTTCAGGGGTGCGGTTCACCATCATCAACCTCTTCTTGGCTTTCTGATTCATTTCCCTTCTATGCTTACTTGAGGATAGGTAAATTAAGCTTTCTTTTAATAGGAGTGATTCAGAGAAGAAATTAGGAAAACTGACAATTCTGAAAATAAGGATTTGGGCTCTAGGCCATCCTGGGGATCTATTCTGTGAATTCGCTGATATTCATGATTAGTGTTCTTCACTCAAGTTTGGATTGCTCTGTCAACAGGTGTAAGGGGCAATTGAAGATGCAAGCTTAGACATCAGTGTAGGTAATACCCTGTTTTGAACATTTCAGAAAACCCCAGGAAAGGAAAAACATGCATATGACTAATCTCTATGGAGCATGAGTACTGGTCCTTTTCACCGACTCCTTAAAGTAGAGGCAAGTTAGCACCTTCTTGAGAGCCAGTCTCAAAGAAGCCCCATTTTCAATCATCAGCCCCCTGCCCTCTCCCCTGTCCCCCAACACCAGGCGGGTACCATGTTCAGGAAAGGATGATCCTCCTTTCCGTATTTAAACTAGATATGGCTAACTTCAGTGAATAGGTGCTGTCAGTTACTGAATTTTAAAAGTGTCCACTGTTCCTGAGAGCAATTTTCAAAGTCACCAGAGTCAACATGTTTTGAATATGAAACATTTTCCTCACCTGGCAATGTCCTCACAGTGACAGTATCATCTACATGGTGCCCACCATTCTTGACAGCATCCTGGGAAGCTATCCCTAGGGACCAGCTCCTGTCTGCTGAGATGTGATTGCATATGTCTCTGTAAAAGGACAATGGTAAGGAGAAAGGTGAGTTATTTAGCAGGAGTCTTGGTGCTGCTGACACACCTAGAGTGGGATTTGTCGCAGTTAACTTCTTATGCCTGTACTTCATCTGAGATAGTTCCTTCTGGCTCCCTTTATGCTCACTGGAGAAAAGGAGACACTATGATGGTGCTACTCACCTAGTCTATTTTAGACATTTGTGGTAGGGTGAGGTGAAGTACCCACCAGAGGGACCTGTTTCTCCCCATTAAAGGGAGCCCAGACTGATGACTGCATATGGAGACGCTCAGCACTGATCACATAAATCCCAGCCCTGCTTTCCAGAAGAGGCCCATGCAGTCACATACGTAGGTCTGGCCTACTCCTCAGCTGAGATTTGGCTCCTTGCACCCTTGCTTCTCCACTCTGGGCCTGCTCATTTTCAAATCAGTTCATATTAAAAAAGCATTTCCACTTTCTCTGCAACTGACAGCAGCCAAGAAATGGACCCCGGGACCCTTGCTGTGAGATTTCAGAGAGGCTCTAACCCATCTCAGTTTGGTATCTCCCTGCAGAGTGATGGTGCAAGCCCCAATTTTTTTTTTTTCCCAGACACTGTTGGAATCTCAGTCCCATCGCTTGTCCTACAATTCCAAGATCCCTTTATGATTTATTTGGCTATTTGTCATTTCCACAGGAGCCTCCAGCAGGTGGAGGGACCCAGTTGTTGCAGGTGTTGTACAGACGTAAGAGTTCCTGCTGTGACAGATTTCAGGAAGTTTTACTCCTGCCAGTCACCTCCAGGCTAGTAAGAATGTGTTTGGTCAGACAACCCATGGGTCCTCAGAGGTGAGATGCAGGTGAGGTGGTTCCTCTGGCTCCATCACTCACAGCATGCAGATCCCAAGTGGGGTGACCAGAGCATAGCAGCAGTCCTTTTGGTGGCACAGAGCTAGTGCAGGATCTCTCAGATTATACCCACTCTGGCCTCAGCGGGATGAGGAGCTCAGATCTCTGTTTGGACCCCTTCTCACATCCTTAGAGGGAGACCTTGTTTGGCCCGAGCAGTTGCAGGGGTGGTTAACTGTCACAGGGGCAGAAGTGTGCAAAGGTGCATTTACCACACTTTCACGGGCTTTCCCTTGGATTTGACATGGGATTTTTATACTTTTTTCCTCTTCCCTGATCTCTTTCAGCCTCACTCTCCACCCTTAGAGCAAGACTGACTTGCAGGCAGTGTAAATGATCGCTGCTCCACTCGAACAGGTCCCCCCAGAAATCACCAGCTGCAGACCCGCTCCCATTGCTCCCTCTTTCCTTTCTCTCCTGATCTCTTTGCTTCTTTGTCTCCCACCTCCCCACATTTTCTGTCTTTGTCTTTTTTTCCCCTTTCCCTCATGATCTCCCTCCGCCTGCATCTCTCAGTCCCTCTCCCCGGCTCGCTCTCTCTGGAGACAGGTCTAGTGGCCTGGTTGCCATCTGCTGCCTGTTTTTTTTTGGTGAATGCGTGCGTGTATGCGCGCGCACGGGTGCACGTGGGGTTTTTTTATGAGGTTGAGATCAGATGGCATCTAATCGATCGTCATGGTCTCCATGGTTACTCGGGTGACAGAGTAGTTGGGAGAGACACATACTCCAGCCTGGGGCTGTCAGACCATTCCTGAGAGAAATAATAAAAAAAAGAAAGAAGAAGAAAAAAAATCAAACCTCTTCCATCACATTTTACGCATTTACATCTTCCTCAGATCTAGGAAAATGTAGCTCGTGCTTCTGTTTTACACTGTTACCCCTTGAATGGGCTCCAGGAGGAACAAAGCAGACTCATTTTCCTCTCTGCGTGGCGCAGGCACAAAGGTGAAGCACATCTTTGGGAGACTAGGAGAAGCTCCCCTTTCCCCTTTTGCTTCTCCCAAAGGTTTGATTTTTTACTTCTTTTTTTTTTTCCCCTGGTCACTGTTGTAACCATAATGATTACTTTTATTCTTCTAAATTGGATGGTTAGTGTCTTGAATTGGCTAAAGGCAATGGTATCCTCCAGGAAAAGAGCTGCAATCTATTAGTATGAGCAGCATCTTTTTCTCCCTGGCCTCAGCCCCTAACACTAGACCATCTTTAGCCCTCGTTGTGACAGATCAATCAATCCATCTATGATTCCTGTTTGGAAGTAAGTGGAATGTGATGATAAGGATGAATTATGGAATTAGGCGAGTTTTTCGTCTTTAAAAGCAGATTGAGTTGGGCACGGCAACGTCTCTGACCATGGCAATTAGTGTGTCAAGAGCACAGGAACTGAAATTACACAGTGCAGAGTATGATCCTGCATGAACCAGGAGAGGAGGAAGATGCTGCATTTCAGGCAATATCATTGTAGCAGCTACCCCTCAGTAATCCAGGAATTTCAGAAAGTTTGTCTACAGTGCACCACCCAGGTACACAGAGCCCAGCCTGGTTCCCTGCCAGCCGTATTCTGCCTAGACAGACATGAATCAGTCTTTGCATGTCCCCCCCCAAGGCATTCAGGCTATGTCTTCTGGCTGCAGGCACATCATTAATGCTCATCAAAGCTCTTCCATTGTAGTGCTGTGGTTGGTGCTGCCCTGGCCATGTTCCTGCTCATGAACAGAGCATGGTAGCACGCAGGGCTTTGGAAATGTCATGTGTAAACACAGGCAAGGGGTGCCAATAGCACCGATGCACTTGGCTGCAATGGGCTGAGATGCTGGTGACCCAGCAGAGTGCTCCAGAGACCTAGAAGTGCTGACTTACTGCCACTGACTGTGAAATGCATCAAAACAGAGCATCTCTGGACAAGTAGAGATCTCACAGAGCTACACATGGTTTGAGAGCTGGATGCGCCTTTACGTGTCTTTTCTCTTCCACAGTTCTGAATTAAACTGATTTTCACTGGAGCCTGTGGTCTTGCTTTGCTTTTTTCCTTCCTAGTAGGAGCAGAAGGTGCCCAAGTTGGGCTGCTCTGTTCATGCTGCAAATATGAACTGAGGGTGGGATTAAGTTCTCTAAATAGTGTCATTGCAAGTGACATCCTATCCAGCCTACATGCACTGCCCCAAAAAGGTACGAGTCTTTCATTATGCCTATGTATGATCAGCCAAACTCCTTTGTATGCTATAGGGGTTTAAAAGATCACCAGACATGTGCACAGCTGAGTCCCAACCTGACTCCTGGAGCAAAACATCAGCCTGAATCAGTGCAAACACTCAAGAGGTGCAAGGATTCAGCCATGTCCACACCTGCAAGGAAGGGTGAAGGTGGGTGTCCAATGACAAAGAAGGAAATGTGATGGAGCAGGAGAAGGTAGCATGGCACATCAGGGACTGTCCTCACCTTTGGAGAAGGGAGCAGCTTTCAGGGGAGCTGTTTCAGCTCACATCAGCTCAGAGCTCTGCACTAGCTGGCTACTTAGGCTATGAGAGAAGCAAGGGATTGTGAAGACAGGCTTTGTAGCCATATTAGGTACTTCCTCCCATGGGGACAGCAAACAGAGCTTTTGGTGTGGAAGGATGTGGTGTTTGTGCCACAGAAATCCTCTCCCCTGTCTTTGAAAAACATGTCACACAACCTCCCTCCACCCCAGCAAAAACTATCTTGATTAGAAATAGTTCCTCATTTTTACATGTCCCGGGGTGATGTTTCAGTGTATCCTACTTTAAAAAAAAAAAAAAAAATCCATGATCCTGTCTATTTGAATTCTGATTCTGCTCCCTCCCAGCAGCATAACATCCACCTTTCTAACTGGCAGGGTGGGAAATCCTCTGTTCTTCTGTATTCCCTAATGTTAAATACCACGGGCCTCCTAGATTTTCACACTGTACAAACACAAACTAATTAAAGTCGTACAAATACATCCCAGGCAGAGAATGAGAATCTGTTCACTTGAGGGAAAACCACTGGCTTCCACATCCCAGGGAAAGCTCCCTCGCAGTTTACATTGTTCTTTTTGCAAGGGATAATTTACGGTAAAGCCGGTTTCCTCTGAAACAGCAGACAGAGAGGGAAAAAAAATGTAAACACAACAGCATCTTTGTGAATGCAGCAAGGTGCTGGTGCCTGCCTCTGCGTGCTCCATAATATATTAATACACACTGGCTGGCCAATCCCACTGGAGCATTCAATCATGCCATATTATAATAGAATTTAATGGAGTTGACAGCTAAGACCTAGTTGCTGGAGACATGCGAAAGACCTTTGCAATGAGGATCTACAATTAATAAAGGAAAGGGCCATAGATTTTTGGAGAACCTCATAAAAAAGTAAAATATCGACATTGATCATGGCATGCAAGGATATTAGACACGTAAATCTAGCTATTGCCTTTATTTATTTATTTGCACATCTTTAATATTATAGGCACAGGTTTCCCCGAGGCCAAAATGCAATTTCTCTCTCCATTTCTCAGCAGGAGCTTTTCATCTCCCTATTCACCAGGTTTTGACTTGCACATTTAATAAGTGATAAAGAATTCCTGTCTCTTTTCCTTGGGCTTTTAGCCCACAGCTTTCCCCTCCCTTCTGTTTCGTGATGGAAACAACAATCCCCTTTACCTGGCAGTGGGCTCCGTGGGGATGTGGGGGTGGTACAAGAGGGGATCTGGAGTCCACGGGGAGTGTCTGGACTTCAGCATCTGCCGACGTCTTTGTGTGCCAGGATGCACTGGGGAAGGCAAAGAGTGTGGGGAACCAGCATAAAAAGAGGGAGAAAGGGTTTACAATACTGTAAACCAGCATCCCCCAGTCCCCCTCCTCTGTAGCTTTTGGCAGGAGGAAATGCTTATGGCTTCACTGCCTTCATCCCACTGTCTGGGGAGAGAAGACTTCACCCATCATGGAACATTTGTAGTCATTTTAAAGGATCGATCCTGCAGGTAAACTGCATCCACCTCCGCCCTCTGTCCTGACAGATGTGGCAAAAACCTCATCACCCTGCAGCTGGGAGCACGGCTGGTGTCTAACAGGCTCAGATCTCTCTGGATTTTCCTGGCTGTGTCCAGTTAGCACACTCCTGAATCAGGGCTGCTGTTTGGCTCCTCGCGTTGGAGAAGTTCAGAACCGGATTTCCAAAAGTATTTAGGTATGAATTGGTACCTGGTGGGATATTTAGAAACACCTAGGCTCCTCATCGGCCACAGGTACTGCAGCACTCAAGTACCTGGTGCTTACAGTCACAGTATTTGTAGATGTCCACGTAGCACTGAAAAGCTGCCCTCACAGACTGGCATGCTTGAGCTCCTTCTGACTTCTGTTCTACACCACTGCAAGCCCACTCATCTCACTGGGCTTCCTCCTGACTTATTTACAGAGGATGAACTGCGAGGTCAGGATCAGACCCCAGTGAGCCCAAGCCACTGGTAACGTAAAGATCTGGCTTCCAGCCATGCGGCCTCAGGAGCTGGAGTGTGTGGCATCCACTCATGTCAAAGCCTTTTGGAGCAGACAGGAAAAAATTTGAGGGGCCAAATCTATCCCTGGTTTAGGACTGTAGAGACTGGTGAGGTTACAGAAGGGATGACTTTAGCATCATGTTTAGAAATGAAAAGCAACTGAATGGGTATCTTGTAAGCAGGCAAGGTACAACAGTAAAAATGGGACTGAATAATTAGATATTTCAGTTTTAAGACCAACTGGAGTAGATTACTTTCTTGTCAGGTAAATGAACTTGCTTTTTCTTTCACTTAACTATGTACACATTTCCTCAGTATAGGTGAAGTCTTGTTTGGAATAAAAGAGGCCATTTGTCCATATCACAGCAACGACGACTGAATGGTGTCATCTCACCCTGTCCTCCAAGTAAATTGAGTTTGTCAGTGCTCAGCCACACAGCTGAGTGGAGTGCTGCATGATGCCTCACCTCTCCTGGGAGAGAGAAGTTGGCATAAGCCATATCGTAATGGGATCCAGAAACAAAGAAGCGTGAATGAAGTGCTAATTGCATTCATAAAGACATTAACAAAGGAATTAAAATGGCAGAAGCTTCCTTTCCCCCTCAAGATTCATATAAACAACCAAAAATATATTAATAATCACTGAGGTTTGCACTATTTTGAATGGATTATACACAGACAGGACATCAGGGCTTGGAAAGACCGTTTCAATGGGTTTTTTTTATTGGATTCTGTATCAGAGATGAGACACTTAACTGCTTCTGTTTATCTAAACTTGCTCTTTTCTTTCTGTCTTTTCTCCTATCCTTGTGTTCCTTCAAAGAACAAGAAGATTGCTCCTCATTTTCTCCTGAAACTTTTAACATGTGGTAAAAATAATGAAGCCATATTAAAAATTGTAAATTTTCTTTAAAAAAAAAACAAAACAAAACAAAATGACCCCAGAAGTTTGGTTAATGACATAATAGAAATTTCCCGTGTAAAATAGCCTGAAACATCCTGCCTGATTTTTTAATCTTATTCAATCTGCTTACCTTTCTATGGAAAAAGGAAAAAAGGACATGCTTTCTGTTTTTTCCTCAGTCAGTTTCTATATGATTTCATTCTCCCTTTACCAAACTCTAACACTGTGTTGTTATTTGCACTGCTAATACTGAGAGAAAACATTTCCCTGCTAAAAATCTCTCCAATCAATGGAGTCTTTTTTTCCCACACGAGAATATCACTATTAGTCTTAAGCTTAGAAAGAGCGTGTTTCACATGCCCTAAATTTTGAGGCTCTTTAACTTGCTCATATCAGCAAATGTTAGCTCTTTGGTTTTGGGACTACTTGGCTGTAGTGGGGTTTTATCGCACCTCCCCACCTCTTGCACTCACCTTCTTTATGCCTGCTGATGTGGGTGTCGTGCTAGCGACAGCTACAGATAAAGCCAGCTAAACATTTTTGTTCCATTTGCCATTTTCAGTCACTTGTAACTTTCTGAAATGCTCATTGTGGGGACTGTAACCTGCCAGTTCCTTGTGATCCCTCAAAGGTGGATTTATCTGAGAAGGATGAGCCCAAGCCATTCAGCACTTCTGTAGGAGAGATTTCTTTCACCTTGGTTACTAGGGGGAGGAAGCTGAGAGATGGCAGGAAGGCATCCCTCAGGCAGAAGAGGATGCCTTCATCTACGTGAGGAGGCTGACCGCCTCTTGTTCCTGGCTTGCCCCATCCCCAGGCTGTGGTTCAGGACTGTGTGCCAGGATCAGTGTTTCTAGCTCTGCAGGCAGAAGGTAGGGAGCACAAGCTGTGGAGATGGGATGTGCCACAAGTACCTGAAGGGATGAGGCTCAGATCTTCACACATGTGGAAGGTATGTGGGAGCATCAGGATGGGGTCCAGGGTGGGTGTTGTGACAGGAAGGTGGGGAAAGCCTGGACCAAGGAGGGAAGGGTTGTGTAAGGTGGGACGGGGTAGGCTGAGAGGGGAGATGGGCACGATCCCTCCAGCATGCTCCTGCCATCAGGATGAGGGTCTCCTCCAAGTGATGTTGTGACATGAGCAAACAAGGGAAGCCTTACCCAGAAACATTGTGAAAGAAGAAATAGAAGCAAGCAAAGCCCTTTTTACTGCCTGGAGTACAGAGGGAGAGACTACACATCTGCCTAATACCCCAATCCCTCTGAAAGAGCTGAAATAGTTCAAAAGAACACCTCAGTTCTTCCCACGAAAACCAGATTTGGGTTAGCTAGGACAATGAGGTATGTCGGAGCTCACACACTCACAACAGCAGAGTAGTCAGCAGTAAACCCTCCTCCCAGGTGGGTTCAAAGCCTATAGACTCTCCCACACTAACATGACATCTCCCAGTCCTCAATTCCCCACCTTCACTTGCCTTCTTTGCTCCCAGGCACACCAAGGTCTTCTAGAAATGCACCCACAGCCCATCCGTTCTCCTTTGCACCTCCTCTGTCCCCAACAATGTCCTGTGAGCACCTCAGTGTGACCCCCTTCCCCAGTGCTCCCCTGGCACCACCCCAAATGCTCCTGACCCTGGGAGCTAAAAGCATCGCAAGAGTGATGAGAAGAGACAGTGCTGGGAGGAGAATGAGCTATGTTCCTGCATTAAATGCAAAAAACTAAAATTAAAGCAATTTTCCATGTTGTAGACAGCTATAGGGAAACTGGTTACCAGTTAGTAGCGGTAGGATTTTTCAGGTGATGTTGGGAGTGAGCATGGGGCTCAGCTGTCCTTCTCATCTCAGTATCCCCAACTCAGGAAGGAAACATGCCCTGGCTGTCACTTAAGTGCAGGTGAATGAAGAGCAAGGGCAGCCTCAGCCTGGGTCTTGTTTCTGAATAAATGAAATGTGTATCTTCCACGTGGTCAGCTGGGAGGGAGAAGTCTGTCTCAGGAGTGACGGCAGGTGCTGCTGAGCTATTTCCATTTTCCAGCTCTGCAACCTCAGGGACCTCTTTAATCCAAACTGCCCGCCAAGCTCCATTCACTGGCACTGAAGATCAGCCAGTGTTTTTGGATTCATTTTTAAAGCTGTCTTTAATTTTTTGAAGTATCTTGCTGGCGGATTTTTGGTCCCACCTGTGACTCAAGAAGAGAATTGCAAATCTCATGCTCACTTTTTCAGTCATTTAAAGGGACACATCATGCCAAGAATTTAAGCTTCAGTTTTAACAGAGGGAACATCGGGATAAAGGGATATGAAAAGAAAACCAGGAGGTACAGAAATTCTCTGGAAGATTTGTTAGAAATGAAAACATTCTTTATTTGATTTTTGCATTCCCTGAGGCAGCAAGGGAAACCCATATGCAATTGCATTGAAGTAATGTATGAGAATCAGAGACTGAATTTGACAAGAAGCTCTACCAAACTCACCTAGATGCTCAGCGAAGTGCAAAATGTAAACCTAGCAGAGTAAAGAGTGGTGTAGCTCCGGGGCAGGATTTCAGTTACTGTGTTTTAAGGCATTAGTAACATGAATAGAGATAGGAAAATCACAGAAGATACACCCCAGCATGATTTTACTTGGGGGTTATGTTCTACAGCATTGATAGCTATTGATAGATGTCAAAGGTATATAGTAACTTTTTAGTCAATCATGCAATTTTTTTAGTCGATTGTCCCGCTTCACAAGCAGATATGCACACACACATACATGGACACGCGTGCGCAGCTACTGGTCCAAGTGCTTTTTTGGTGTCTAGCTTGCTGAAATGCTTTCAATTAGGGTTTGGAAAAGGTTGACTCAGTCAGCCTATGAGACACTTGCCAAAGACAAAATTAGTTTTAGTCACTGCTGTTTTCCTTCCAGAAAAACAAAGCCCCACTCTCCCTTTCTCTCTTTCCCTTATATTAGGTGGAGAGTATTTCTCAGATAGGTGTTTAGCTGATTTTTAATGTCATGGAAACTTCGTCTGCAAATTCGTTAGAAACTCTTTAGCAAAGCAGCCTAGTAAAACAGATGATTAATATTGGTAAGCTCCTAATTTGCATATTAATTAGTCTCTGTACTCCACTAATTAAAATGGGGCTGCCTGTTTGTAGACTTTCTGAATTCCAGATTGTTGCTATTGCTCCCATGTAAGTGCATTTAGCACAGCTAAGGCAGGCCATTGTCATTACGAACCAGCCACCCCAAGCAGCAGCAGCAACATTTTAAGGCATTCGAGGCTATAAGGGAGGTACTTTCAGCGTTTTCTTCAAAAAAACAAGACTGATGCTTGAAACGGCAGGATATAATGACTAAGCAGTGCTCCTGCTTCCCTCTTATGCTCTTGGGGAGCAGGACAACTGCAGAAACCAGCCAAATCCAAGGCCGGAGGGAGAAGAACATTGAAGGGAACAAACAAGAGCAGGCTGAGCTGCCCTTAAGCCTTGCAGTACTTGCTTTTGTCCAGAGATGCAGCCCAAAATCAAAACTCAGGCTGATGACTCAAGACATGAAAATTCAAGGTTAATTCTGACCTGTGTTGCTCTGGCAGAGCTCTGTTCAGCCTTCCCAGGCTGAGGGTGGAACTGGGACTTGGGGTCCCCTGCACGTCAGCCGGAGTTGCACTTGCAAGCCCACCTCATGGCCCCACGTGCTCTGCAGAGATGTCGCGGAGGCCAGGCACAGGCTGAACTTTCACAGGTAAAGAGCTGCACTTCCCCCATCCCCCATTTCCCTGCTGGCACTGGCTGGGTGGATGGATTACAAAGAAACTCCTCTGTTGATTCCTTGCCTTCAAGCTTTAGCACTCAAAATTCAGCCCTCCCATCACTTACAAAGTCCTCTTCAATCACAGAACCAGCCAGTGCTGCCCTCTCCAACAGGATCCTGCCTCCTCCTCCCTTCGCCTGGCTGAGGACACGCCACTGCCCCCTCTTCCCTCCCGGCCACCAGGCAGCCCCCTCATGTGCTTCTCAGCCAACACACCTGCTGGTGGCCATGACTCTCCTCTGTCCTCTACCACCACTTCTAGCTCCTCCTGCTGTTCTTGCTTCTGGACCTGTTTCTTGGCTCTTTTCCTTCTCCTTCCCCTCCTCATGCACCTGTTTTTTGTTCCTCCCAGCTGTTAGCATTCCCCACTTCACCATCCCCACAGTAGTGCAGGATTCCTGTGGAAATTCAGGAACTGAGGATAAAACACCCTGGGCTGAGAGGCATTTTATGGATGTATATTTACTGCCATAAAATATTTTGCATGGCAGTGGCAAGTAGGTTTGCTCAAACTGTCTGTGCGCAGAGAGTTTTTCCTCACCCTGGTTGCCAATAGCAGTTTGACAGGTTTTATTATACTCCATTATTCACAACAAGCCAGGTCGCTGTGCCATATGCTGTCCAGTCCTGCTAAAGCTAACCATGTGCCCATGTTGGCTGCAAACCAAGGCTGGTTAAAACCTGCTCCTTTTTTGCATACTATTTGTTTTGAAATAATTGGAGAAAGAGGCTTCAGGTCAGGCGTTCCAGTGTGTCTTATCGCACAGCTTTGCTTACTCTCAGCACCACAAAAGCCAATTCAGTTGGAAAATCAGGGGTCCTGGTATGGTTTGGACCTGAGGTTCTCCTAGAAACCTGCCCTGTCCTGGGGCTGATGCTGTTTGAGGCAGGAGAAGAGCCTTAAATCTCTCTGGGGCCACTGGCAGTGAATTCAACCTAAAGTACAACTTTTGAGATGATTTCATGTGCTGCTTAGTAGGACACACAGCAAGGAACAGTGCAATGTTTCTCAGACTAAACCTCTGCTTCACTGGCAACAGCTGGTTTAGAGGCATTGCAGCTACAGCAGGCGTTGTACCTGCACGTGGCTGGACAGACTTCCTAGGGCATCCTCCAAACTCTAGCCTCCTCCAAGCCTGCACTCACTACTCTACGGCTCATGCAGCTTGCTGTTGCCTCCTTTTTAGCTGCTTTTGTTGCTCTGCTTTGTTCGAATGTTTGCTGACTAGCCATGCCCTGCAGTTACCAGTGCACTCCCCATCCAGAAAGAACATTACTGCCTTTCAAGTTTGCCAGACTTTGAATCCCACTTTTACCCATTGTTGCGCTGTCGCTGCTCTCAAGGGCACGATTTCTTTCCTCTTGCTGCATCCATTTTGCTGATCCCTCTTGCTGCTCACACAGCTTTTTCTTCCCAACCCTCCCATGTCAAGCAAGATGATGGCAGAGGCTACTTAGAAATGCTTCCATTTCTGGCTCTTGTTTCTTTGGGTGGGCTGTCTGCTGCTTCTCTTCCATTGCCTTTGGTGGTGTTTACCCCTCTGTCCTGAGACTGGAGCTACCTCAGCACTTAGATCTCACTGTAGCTCAGATCGTTGCCTGCCTCATATCCCTTGTGTGACCACTTGATAGCTGAAGCAGCCCTACTCCTGAGCACAGTCTCAGACTCTTGTTGTAATGGTGGCCTGCCTATCTTGACAACCCTTTCAACAGTTCTACATCCCACACGTCATTCCTGCCATGGGTTGCAGGAGACTACTTCTTAGGTAAAGAAGTGTTGCTCTTCTGGCCAAATCTTTACACTGGGTGATTCTGTTATGCTGGGAGGTTGTCCTGTGGTGGTCTGGCTTGGCATGCATCCCTTTGTACTCTTTTTCCTTGGCTGCCTCCACTACTGACTCCACCTTCCCCAAGACTGCTGTGTTCAAGAGGGACGGTATCTGGAGCAGACGTTCCCAAATAGTGCTAATTAGTTATGTCTTGCAGTGCCCTCTGATCCATTGTGTGACTAAGGTGGGTCTGGTATGCCAGCCCTTGCAGAACTCACCATCACCTTCCAGATCATAGTGAACAGTCCCTCTGCTCCTTTCTAGAGATGGGTTGGGTTTTTTAAGTCTATGTAGAGTCTCTTTCTGTTTCTAGTTGCTACACTCTTCACTCCATTCACACATCTTACAAGCATGGCCATCCTGGATCAGATGAAATGTACTTCAAGCCATGTGTCCTGCCTCCAGCAGTGGCCAGCAGCCGCTGGCTAAGGAAGAATGTAAAAAACAAGATAAACAGAGATGGACCTTTTCCAGTGTCACTAGTTTAGGGATCTCCTAAATAAAAGTCCCAGAAACTACAGCATTTCAAGTTTGATTTCTTCCACATGATTTCCTTCCAAAAGTATTTTTACAGCTCCCTGGATATTCTCATGCCTCTTCACTGGTTATGTCTATGCACTTTCGGGAAATGAGCGAAAATTGGGGTGCATTCCAATGCTCCATGATCCATGCTTGTACATCACCAGCTTGTGACTCCCCTGACCGCTCTGCTATAAGGACGTTCCAACCTTGGGCCACCTACAATTCCCAGGGACCCTTGTGGTGTGTGGCACTGTATGGACCAAACAGAGGTCTTATCTGCCAAACACTGTCCACGTGGTATCAGTGATGGTACCATACGAATCATGGTGGCAGCCTCAGGCTGGAAACAGTGTGTGTCCCATTGCCCACACTGAAGACAGATGTTGCTTAGGTGTGTGTGCTGATGACATGAGGTAAGTGTAATTTTCAGTGTATATCCAGATTTGCACTTGAAATACAGAAGATGTACCCATGGCGTGTGGCCCGATTCAAGGGCCTGTACACTTCTCCGTGGTGTAGGCAGAATCTATTCGTCTCTTCTCATAAGTGCCTGGATTCCTATCACATCCCTAACATATCAGTTTCTAAGGGTCCAGTCATTTGTGGAAATTACCATTTTAATGCTGTGTATGGTCATGAACTCTAGGTACGCCTGTGGCAGACTGCATACTTCATTTTCACTCTACAACCAGGGCTTGTCTTGTCACTGGCTTTTCCTCTTCATGTTGTCATAAAAAATCTATAGATGGCTATAGATCCAGATCTGTTCTTTGTTGTTTGCTGTCTTGACAGTCTAGACCAGCAGAACTCTATACTTCAGTAGTCTCCCAGATGGTACAAAGGGGTCAATATCTAACTTTATCTTAGCCTCACAGGGCTTTCACCTCCTTGAAATATTTTTCTACAGTGCTGGATATGATTAATAATAACCTCTTCATGCTTAAACGTGGTGAGGATGCCCTGGCATTCCACCATGATCCTGTATCATACACTAAGCAATAGCATCTCTTGTTTCTTGAGGTTTTCAAACAGAAAGTTTGAAATACTCATTACTTGAAAAAGTTGTTTCTGGGTGCTATTAGGAGCTGAGGGCATCAGCTGACTTTAATTGATCCTGTCTGGCCTTTATTAGGCTCTCCACCAACACACTCTCTGCCCATAGGCCCGAGGCTCAGGTGTCTAGATCTAGCCTGAGCTGTGTGGACCTCGCCTTCATCCTACCTTACTGGCTGGTTTTAAAGGCTGGACACCAGACATATGTTGTAAGCAGCTTTGTTCCAAGTCCTGGCTCTGACTCCATCTCTCTGACTCCATCTCCTACTGCTCCTGATCAGGCCCCTTGACCTGACATATCACTTTGCCTTGTCTGATACTGTCAGCGGACTGTCACTGCTCTGCCCTGCTCAGGTACTGTAAGACTGTGTTGGTGAAGATGCTGCCCTGCCTGTGTTGAGGTCACCCTAAGCTCTCTGCCCACCCTCCCTTGCAGAGTAGCCCTTATCATGCTGCTCCTGGATGGGTGTCATGTTGGTACTCTCAGGCATGTCCTGTGTGGTCAACTCCATGGCAATAAAAAGCAGTCAGTATTCTGGTTGTTGTGGTAGATCCAGAGAGACGAGGAAGTCACCATGCCTACAACCTTCAGGGAGAAGTTGGTACCCAGATAAGCTTGCTTTAGTACACTGCACACATCAATGCTGAAATTATTCAGGTTTTGCTCCTGACTTTTCTGGGGCGTTGTTGTGGCTTCCTTCGAATCCTTCCTGAGAGCAGGATGTGTTTAACTGTTTCAAGCACATAATAGGTTCCATTTCTTGTACAGAATAATGCATTTCCTACTATGAATTGCATTTGCTCTGCACTGGCCAATACATATCATCAGCGCACAGATTTATTTCTCCCAACTCATTTTCCTGCTTATCATTTTTGTTAGTATTATGTGGCAGCTGAGTCTGCAGTCCAGCAGAAAGCAAATTGGTCATTGATCTTAGAGTACAGTTACTACAATGGTAGCAGCTTTCAGAGATGTGCCTAGCATGTGTGAATCTCCCTGGCTCTGTTATCACGCTACAGAAATCCTCTTCACTGGAAGTCTGTGTCTTGTACTTTACCATCCATTACACAGCTGTGCTGTCCTTCTGCAGAAGATACCTCCCTGGGAGGTGAAATGGTGCTGTTTCTCCAACATCTTCCACATCTGCTCATGACCTGTATGCTATCCTCCTTGTCTCTTGAGTTGTTTCTGGGGAGTGTACACTGGATTATGATTTATTAGTCAGCTTTACCGTTTCATGAAAACTGTTAGCTCTGGAAAATACACTTGCTCTACTGTAGCAGCCATTATTTTGATGCTGTCATTGGTTTGGTTCAGCAGCCCTCATACTCCTTCCCTAAGCCTGGGTCCGTGTCTCTGGACAAACTGGAGTTCTCTCAGTTCAGAGGTGGGATCACTTGCAGGGATTTTTAGTAAGTCTCAACTCCAGTTTTGTTGTTGCTTTAAGTGTATGTTTCTTCCTCTGTGTATGTTTCTTCTGCATTATGTTTATATAAGCACCAATACATTGTAACTTCTCCAAAAGCAGCTCTCTAACTTCTCTCTCTAATTTTCCTGGGGTCACTGTACTCACCAAACGCATTGCAGGCTTCCCTATATCACGCAGGTGTGGAGGTGTTTACCCACAACAAGCGTATCACACTCACTATATCTCCAGTGAGATGTGGACGGTGTAGCTTTAACTTCTCTGTCCATGTGCCCCTTGACCAATGGTTAGCACCTTGCAGGCTTGGGCATATCCTTTTGAGACTGGAAACAGAGTATCCCGGCACCATTTCTGCAAGTTACTTTCTTTCCATGTAGTCTCATTCTTGCTGTGGATCTCGCAGGACTGCAGGCAGTCATCCTCTTCCATACTGACACATGCTCACTGGGTAAGAACCAGAAAGGGCTCTGCCTATAAAAGAGGAGTCTCCTTAGGGTTGAAGAAGTCTTTTTACGTTGATACGGCAGCCAACATTAAAATCCACACGTGTGTACTGACTTACCAGTTCCCCCAGTATTTCCTTTCCACTTTGACACAGACTGCTATATCAGAAAAGATGCCTTTTGTTGGATCCTCAAAATCACTGCAAATGAGGCCCAAGGAGCTGTCAGCCCCAAGCCCCAAACAATAGATGGACAGGTTTCAGAGGCTGGAGTCTCTACTTCATTTAGTAGTTTGTTAGTGCCAAGCAGATGCTTGTGCAAATCCCTCCTGCTGGAAGCAATGTCTTTGATTCCTGGTATTTAAACCATCCACTGGTGGAAGGAGTCAACAGCCCAGGTATAATTATGAATTATTGTTACCCATTTCTCCCTTGCTCCTCTCTGAGATGAACCGATGCCTTTGGTATACTACTTGACAGACAGAAATAGGATGTTGGCAGCTTCTCGAAAACATCCTAGGCTACAGAAACTGAAATCTTCAACCTCTGCCCCTCAAAGACAACCCCTGAGGATGAATGCTGTGACACATTTTTGTAACAGGATCTGAAGATGAACTTGCTTATTAACAGATTATAGAAATGTGCCCTGAAACCTACTGATTCCTCACTTTTATCTAACCACAAACGCTGCCCCTCTTGCCCAGCCCTGGGAAGCATCTTGTGAGAAGTGGCATGATTGATTTTCCCTACTTACCTATGTGACACAGTGCACTTGCATGAGCAGCACCACTGAAAGCTTACAGGGGATTCTCTGCATGTGGCACCTTTTCTAGGCCAGAAAGAAACCTCTGTTGTGGCTGGTGTGAGTCCAGAGTGGCAATTCAGACTCAGGGACTGCTACCTCTGTCCTGCTTTGACAAGCAACTTTACGAGGTGTATGATCCAAACCGCTAGCTGTGTCTCACATTTAGGTCAGTGTCTTTGTTTAGACTTTCAACATACTTCTTCCAACTGCCTGGCAAAAGGAACATGTTTGGAGGTGTAAATGATTTTGACAATTCAAGTGCTGTGTGTTAATACACTGATCAAAATGCTGAGAATTTTCAGGTCAGGGTGCATCTGTTCATCTTGGTGACCTTGTTAAGAGGTAAATCCTTACAGCCTGGGAGACACTGAGGAAACGTTGCAGGATTTCTCTGTCTAGCAGGATTCTTTTCCAGTACTAACTAGTGTTGGATCTTCTACATGGAAAGATTCCTGTCAGGGTCTTAAGCACCAAACAGACACCTCAGCAGACCAGTGTTAAACCAAATGGGATCTAAAAGGCCATAAGTGCCTCCACACTGCTTCCCAGCATCAGCACTGACAAACGGCCAAAGCCGACAACCGTTCATCAACGTGACTAAATGAATGTAAGGAGTTTAGACAACACTAAAAGAAGGAGCAGAGTCATGTGGCCAATCTGCAGAGCTACTGTTGCTCACGTGAGGTGTGGGTCAGTTCCCTGCCTGTGCTACTAATTCATTAGATAAATCTGGGCACTTCTGAGGCTAATTGAAGGCTTCCTGTCATCTGCCAGGAACTTGGCTTTAAACTGTCATTCCCTCTTCTTCCCTACTTAGGAAATAAAGATATTTCTGCTCACTAGGGAAGCTCTCTTTGGGCTTGCACTGCACAGGATGTAACAAGAAGCTAGATCTCCTCGCCTGGGTGCAATGCATCTTGCCTATCAAGAAATGTCCCTGGGAATAAACACTTCTGGTGAGTTGCTACACTTCATTCCTAACAAAGCAGAACAATTTGCATTACAAGTCAGTTGTTTTAGAAGACAATGGGTGAAATCTGGAGCTTGACACTTGGCTTTCACTCAGTCTGTCTTCTGTGGGAACATTGCCAGCCGAACAACTGACTGAAGACAGTATAAGATGCACTAGTACTAACAGTGCATTTCTACAGTGCTATTTGTCCGAAGACTTCAGAGTACATTTATTAACTAAGGTAAAGCCGAGGGAAATCAGTTGAAATCTTAGCATTGACCTTAAGTAACTTTTGGATCAATGCCAAAACAAGGAAATATGCAGGTTCTGGAAAATCCTGGCTTGTAGGCAAGAAGAATAATCTATTTCCTTTGGGAGGGGAGTGGAGGTACAGAGGTGAAACGGCTTGTCTGGTGCTGCTTGGATAATCTGAGATTGACATTAGGTAAATACATATGTTTTAGGAAGGACTAACCATGGGGGTGAAGATGTTCAGTTGATGTGAAATGGGCTAAACTTCAAAGTGCAAATTCAAATCATATGAAGAAACTTTCCAATCTAACAACATCCCAAAGCCTCATACGGATTTGGTATAGCATAAATTAAGGACAAACTTCTTTTAATTGAATCCAAAAAGCTCCCTTGACTATTCTCTCTTCCATTTCTGCCTTCCCCGTCCTTTGGTGTCTGTGTAGCTGTTATATTTTATTTACAGATAATTGGAAATGGAATATAAACTCATTCAATGAGCCCAACTGGCACTCCAAAGAAATCAGCAATTAATGAGTGTGTACTTAAAACCGTCTCACTTAGAGGCAATAATGATGGATGGATGGGGTGGCAGCAGGTACATTCTGGCATGAGGGGTGAAAATACCTTAGGCTATCCAAATCTGGCCCCAGCTTTTCCTAGCTTAAGGAAAAGCTTGATCCCTCAACCTAAAACCTAGGAACTGACTTCCTCAGGTGCTGTGGCTTCTGCACAGGACTGACCTGGCTCTGATCATGGTTCTCAACTGACTAGTCTCTATTGAATTTCAAATAGCTGAAAAACTAGATCTCCATCTGAACCATGGAGTGTGATTCCTCTTTTTGTATTAGGAATATAACTTAACTAGTGGTCAAGATGGGCCAGAACATGCAAGAGGGGAACATAGGACTCTGCTCAGACTACTAAAATCACAGCAGGTTTTGAAGAAGGCACTGTTCAGTTCTACCTCAAGTGTTGCATTCCCTTTCACAGGAGCTGTATCATCCATGCTGGCTGACGGCTAGCTCTTCTCTCCCCCCCATGGTCAGATCTGGGATCCCACCTCTTGACTGCTTGCTTGTAAGTCTAGCAGTGCACCCTTGCCAAAAAAAAAAAAAGACTCTCCATTTCTATTTTGACCTTTTCCCTTTCAGTCTACATAGACTTATATGCAATTTTTTTCACTTAACTTCTTTCTGCTTCTTTCTTTATTAGGAAATATTAAACTAGAAAGCAGTTTGGGTTGCAGTCCATATGGCACATATAATAAAGATAAAGTTGTTCTAAGTGGCACTGTGGAGTAATCACTTCCTAACTATTCTCCACTCATGAGGAGTAAAGGCAGCTCTGCCTGTATTCTTAACAAATCTTCCCTTGCTTTTATTGGCAATGCTTCTGTTTTGGCAGCAACCTGTCAAGTTTAGAGCTGGCAACCACAGGTTTTTTCGCATTCTCAGATGAAACGTAGGCAACATGTTTTCTATGAAATTACCCTTCCTACTCTTCATTAGTGCTTCCAACATTATTGTTCTTGGTACAGAAAGCAAACATTGCTAGCTTCCCCTCTCCCACTACTGTAACTTGAACTGAATAGGGCTGAACTGACATGGGGATTCTGACTAGGAAAAAATGTCCAAGTGAAGAAATAACAAGCCAAGTCTCTCTCAGCAAGCCCAGAATGGCTGAGTGTTATACAAGCAGATGTCAAGGTTAAGAGTTGTAAGTTGGTTTTGAATGAGCTGGTAGGTCCACATTGTGCCATGCAGAGATACTTGATTCGGGGTACTGGAAATGCTGTGGTGTGTCAGCATCACTGCACCGTGCTCAGTTCACATCCCATGCATCTCGTTCAGCTCCACAAACTGATCCTTAGAAACACATTACAGAGGAAGCAAAGCAAGTCAAGTCCAAGAAGTCAGATTTCTTTTTCCACTCAGTATAAAAACCATGGCATTCATCTGAGGCATCAACTGGATCAGAATTCTCTTTGCTTGAACAATGAGCCTGTTCCTACACTCCCTGTTAAAAACTCTTCTGGCTTCCT
The DNA here is from genome assembly GCF_034619465.1 of Leptosomus discolor. Classification (NCBI taxonomy): domain Eukaryota; kingdom Metazoa; phylum Chordata; class Aves; order Leptosomiformes; family Leptosomidae; genus Leptosomus; species Leptosomus discolor. The sequence goes on from NC_141391.1 coordinate 129,599,803, forward strand.
GTGCATCTCACACATCATTTAAAATCCAAATCCCTGTAGAGACCTTCTTTTATCCTCCTAGATCTCTGTGGTCCTGCTGCGTCTACCCTTATTGCGAGTTTTCTACCATTGGCCCCCTCCCTGCAGGAAGGTTGCTAGCCCAGAGCATGCTATGCTCTGGTCCTTCCTCATCAAATATCATATGTTTCTCTGTTCACCACACTCTCTCACTTTCCAACAAGACCAGGGATAGTGGCAGTCCACAGCTACATGTGGAAAAAGACAGTTGCTGGCTCCCTGTGCAACTCATAAAGCTTATGAAATCAGTTTAACTCATGGCCTCCGTTTCCCTAGGCCTCCTACACCGCTTTCTGAATTCTTGCTCCACTCTACTCCTTGGGAGAGCTGGTAACCTGGGGTGGGATGCAGTTTCCAATATCCACACACAAGGATTTTAAAAGAAACTGTGAGGCAGTGAGGAAGTTAATCTCTGCTCAGAAGCTTGGAGCCCTTTCTCTTGCCCACCCTGGGGTCAGGATGGATATCCCAGCCCCAGTGAAGAGTAACGCAGCTGTTCACACTTGTGCTTCCTTTATCCCATCCTAATGGAGCCTCTGCCCCCTCAACACAACTCACTTCAGTGACTGCAATCATTAAAGGCGTTGGAAATAGGGTCTGAGTCTTATGCAAACTCCTGCCTCAGGTGTCATGACCAACGAACCGATCAAAAATGCCAGCTCCTCTTAGAATGCCATCCCTGAATTCATACCCGACGGCAGATCTGTCACACAGTAGCCAAACATGTTAATACAGCTGAAGCCTTTAGGTGCACTTGTACCCTCAAAACTCAGTGGAGTTGCTGTCATCCTCCAACTGTTCAGTGGCCTAGATGAAATTAGTTAGAAGTCTAAACGCAGCTGCTAATAAAGACACTGTCTTTCTGCCTCAGAAAAAGCACCAGCTCCTTTTGCTACCAGATGTCCTCCTTGGCAGCTCAAGTCAATGAGGAGCTAAGTGATGAGGAATGAACCTAGTCTCCAAGAGGAGGCCTCAGGCCCGGACTGGCAGCAGTGGAAACAGCAGAAGGGGACTTTTCTATTGCTGCTGCCTACTGGGGCTTAGAGTTGATGTCAGTTCCTGCTAACGTTGCTTGTCACCAGAATCCAACAGAGCCGCTTGTGTGAACTACCTCCTGCTCAGGAAACTTCTTCCCCTGGCTCCAGACAGGTCTCCCAAGGACAGGTCTGGGGGTGGATGGACAAAGAGATCCCAGGAAGAACTGCAGGGCCTGGGGCCAGCTGACAAGCACAGCTTGTGGATGTCCAGATTTTGGGGGGCCGGAATGTGCATCCTACCTTCTCTGCCTGCTTGCAACTATCAGAAAGAATTAGACTGGGAAACCAAACTCAGTTGAATGGACTACTCTCACAATCTAGAAGGAGGAAATGGAGCAGGAGCACTGCCTGCAGCCTTCACTGAGAAGTCTGTAGATATGAAGGCTATGTGTAGCTTGAATTCAGCACCACCACCTTTGGCAGCAAAAGTGCTCTCCAGCTTTCATTTCATTTATAGCAACAGCCCTAAATCAGATTGCTCCAAATGGCCAGCTCTGGACTGAGCAAATTGGTTTGGGAGCTGGTCACAGAAAATCACACATCTGGGAACCTTTTACGCACTTTTTCCTTGCATTTCCAGCTAAGGAGGTTTCCTCAGGATGTCCTTCCTCTGTGCAATGTCCCAGAAGAGCTGGACATCTAACAGTGTCCATCAAAGTTTGTAAAACCACAAACAGCATGGAGGACGTCCACTCTCCTCCATTTCACCAAACAAAGAACATGGCATTGGCAGGTGGCAGGCCCCAGGATAACAAAAGGAGGTCCTCTTTCCCAGAACATGCAGTTACACAGTGGAAACCCTTGCCACAGGGCACAGTGAACAAAAGAGTTGGCAAGACTTCCAAAGAGGTTTGGGCAATGGAAGAAAATCTGTCCAGACCTACTAAGCATAAAAGCATCAGCTGTGTCTGAACCAGCCACATATTGCAAAAAGACTGGGAAAGGGGGCTGGGAAGTCTTGCGATATGCTTTCCCTCTTCCCTACACCCTTCCCTTGGTATCTGCAATTGGTTAATGGTGGAGACAGTACCCATCTTTGATCAGACCCAGTATAGCTACTTTTACATGAAGTGTGTACTATTGATACTGGCGAGGGTTAACGGGACTAGGTAGCTCCTAGAATGAGCTCATTTCAAAGTCAGATAGCCCACCCTGGCTAACACAGGTAGAGTATGCCTTCCCTGCAGCCACAAGGCATTCATGGGAACAGAAGTGCAGGCATTCATGGCCTTTGACTCTGGATTGAGGGAGACATCCAAACCCACTCCTATGGAGCTGTGTAAGAACTTTTACTGAAATCCACCCAGAAGAGCAACACTAAGTTTTGGAGAGACCATCCACATTTTCAACAGACCTACAGAGAACAGAAGCTGGCCTGGAATGCATGCAGCAGAATTGCCAAGTTTGTTCAGGGAATCATCCACAATTTTCCAAGATAAAAATACTAGTGGAATTAAGATTTCCCTTTCCTTTATCATACAAATCCAGAAAGACCAGAAATTTGGTTGCCTCTTGCTGAATGTATTTTAAATTCCTCTAGAATGCATTGTGCGAGAATGGCATGTATTTTTAATGTGGAGACATCCTCCTCCTTTTGGAGGACAAAATTTCAGCATTGTCCAGATTTTCTAAAAAGTCTTTCAATTTTCTGCACAAGACTTGGATTCTACCATTTCAGTTTTCTGGAAGGATTTCTTCCATTCAGTCTAAGTTAACTCAAGACAAATTTGCTTCTGTGCTATAGTCCAGAGTCTTAAATGGGTATAAAAACACCACATACATTTACCTCCACGAATTCAGCTATGTGATTTACACTTGGAATGACCACATTCCCTTTTTGCCCCTCTCCCAGGTTTTGCCATCATAAACAAATTTTGTAGCTATTCTGTACCTGTTATGGCAATGTAATACTCCCCAGTAGTCTGGAAAGTGTGACCATCACGGCCAAGTGACCAATATGCTGTTAAGCTTGGTATTTAGCATTGCCATGTTGAGTAAGTCCATCCTTTATAGAGCAGCTGCTTCTCTCACCTCTGGTAGAAAAATGTTCTTTGGCTTTCGTTGTGTACTATAGCTCCATGTCTGTATAGTGTGGGCATAGTGATCGATAGTAATAGCAATTAAGAACTAGATCTTTACAAGTCTGAACGGCAAATTTGTGTACCTTTCGCTAGAAACATCTGATGAAACTTCCTTCATATTCTGACAAAGATTAATCCAGCCTACAGCATTCAAACCCAGGTTTCAGACGTGCCAGCATGGTCATACTTAAGCAGCAAAATGTGCAAGTTGTTGTAATGCCCTATGCGACTCCTGCTTCAGGAGACATGCCAAGAGGACCGACTTGCTTGAACGCCCCTCTGCGTAAGTGCTTTGCAACCAACACTCCTGCGGCCGCAGAACTAATTCGCAGCGATCAAATAAAACGCACAGTGGGCTGGAGATCCCCCTTGCTCCCCACCGCACTTTCCTAAGCTCAGGGCTGACCTCAAGCACATGCCGAAAACGTGCCGGGTGAGGGCGAAAACCCGCCACAGCCCTACGGGGAGATTTACACCCACAACCATCCTCCCCACCGCCACCAGGCCGGGGCCGGCTGTCAGCAGGCAGCCCCGGCCCTACTGCCGCCGGGGGGGGGGCGCCACGCACCGGCCCCGCCGCCCCACCGCGGGGGGGCAGCCCGGCGCCGGCCCCCCCCTTCCCACCGGGGGTAAGCCCAGCCCCGGCCCCGCTGCCCCCGCCGGGGGAGCTCGGCCCCGGCCCCGCTGCCCCTACGGCGAGAGCTCGGCCACGGCCCCGGCTCTCCCGCCCCACCGCGGGGAGCCCGGCCCCGGCCCCGCGGGCGCGGCAGCGCTCGGCCGCTCCCTGCTGGCCCCGGCCGGCGCCGCAGGCACTCTTTGTTCCCGGCGCGGAGGGAACAGCAAACCGACGTTTATTTAGTTCTGGGGTTTGGGTTTTGTTTGGTTTGGTTTGGCTTGGTTTAGTTCGGGTTTGGGTTTGTTTTGGTTTTTTTGGGGGTGGTGGTGGTGGTGTTTGTTGTTGTTGTTGTGTTGTTTTTTTTTCCCGTCCCGGAAAGTGATTTAGGCACCTTCCTCGGTTCCTCCTTTTGCTGGTGGGAAGCACTGTGCCCTCCCTGCATAGGGCCGGAGCCGGGGCTCGGGGGGAGCCTCTCCCCCACCTCAGGTGGGACACGCTTTGCTTTCCTCCCACCCTGCTCTTTTTCCAGAAGTGCGAATTGCTGAGGACACCGCGCAGAAACATAAGAAACTGTGCCCTGCACAAAAACTGATGCTAATCCTGCCCAGCTGAGTTGCAAAGACCTGTTCTTGGGCCTGTCTTAGGAATTTCTTCAATGGTTATGCTCAACTTTGGTGTCTGGGTGATTTAAGCTTGTGTTAAAGCTGGTTTTAACTACATAATAAAAAAGAGGTGACACTGAAGTGTTTTCAATCCAGAAGTGCCTTCCCAGACTCACCAAACAGCTACTCATGTTCAGACTACGAGCAGTGGGACAGCCAGCCTTGGTACAGATCTGACCTTCTCCAAAATTCAGACGCAGCCATGTTGTTTCTTTATACAGCCAGCTGAACATTTTGACCCCACTTGTTGCAGTGGTTTGCAGGTTGTCCTGAACCAAACTTACAGGAAAGTCCCAGATGAGACCTCCAGGATTCCTGAGGTGCTTAGCACACAGGCGGGCAAGCATCTTTCCTGCCACCAGGGCACTGTAATATCAGCTATCAACACAGTCTGCACTTTTGCATCCAGGATATGTAACATCCCCTGCCATTGCCTCTGATGGAGAAACCCCACATAGTCCAAATCCACTGCATTTGAAAGCCTTCCTCAGGGCCTCTTCTTACCTGAGTGCCTGTGGAAATCTGCCAGCATGTATTAGCTGTAACAGGCAGTTCAGTGCCAGCACATTTCTCTCATTTGTATTGTACCATTCACCTCAATGCTAAAACCCATTGTCTCCATGTTTTCTGCATCCAGCTAACTTGTGAATTCATTGGGATTCACATCACTGCCTCTGTGTTTCACTGTCCCTCATTGCTCTCATGGGCTCATGTCTTGCACCAGACTGTAAATTTCTGAGGCAACAATCAACTCGGGAAAATAAAGACTAGTGCCATGGATGGCTGAGATACCGTTCTGACTAGGTATCCAGGAGCTGCCGGGCAAAGCCAGCTGTTTCTCTGGGATGATGTGCTGGCTAAGGGGTTGGTGTCTTTCTTCTCACCACATATCAACTGGAATGTCTGAACACAAGGATGACTTGAAACCTCCTGTTTCCTTGGGTAACAACAAGCACCTGAAATTCTCCTTTTCCTCTGCCTAGCTGCTTAAGCTTCAAAAGCATTCTTTGCTGCGAAACCCTGATTGTGTGCACTGTCCCTTCCTGGTATGACTGAGTGAGGGTCTTCCCTTGCAGACGTCTTCTGTAGATGATCCTACAGGACCCCAAGATCACTTTGAGAACTACAGCTCTTTGGAGAAACAAAGTCCACAAGACCTTTGTGTCTTGGGAACTCCCCCAAGGTGCGAACCTGATGGCTGGAGAAATGCACGACTATTACCTATGGAAAACCTCTTTGTGGCATCCTGCTTCTTGACATAACGGGTATCCCCGACCTCCCATGTCTAGGGCTAAAAATGCAGAATCCCATCACCCATGAATGCTTTCTCTTTTTGTGCAGAAGCCTAAGGTACCGTCTACACAGTTCAGTAATTCATACTTCGGATAGCCCTGAGCTAGTGCCAGCCAGTGCCTGGCAGCCCATATAGCACAGTCTGTGTCAACCCTCAGGTCAGACAAGTAGGGCCTCATGAGACTTTCCATGTTATTGCCACAGTGCTCTTAGGTCTCCAACCTTCTGCTGATTTTGATTGTGAGCTTCTACCTGACATTGAGCAGCACCAGTCTGGCTGTCTTTACACCTTCATTTCTAAGGGGTTTTCTTAAGTTATCTCACTTATTTTGCAAGGGCAGGGCAGGACTAAATGCCTTATTTTGCAGTTTGGTGTTGTTGTTGAAGGACAAGTTGAAGGACACTGAAGCACCAGTGACTAAGAAATTTAATGAGGGCCAAACATATGGAGCAGAATACCAATACTGCACTACATGGCAGATCTGGGGTAGGAATAGCTGCTGAAATCCATGTGGTTGTCCTTGTTAGGGGCTTTTTGTGTTTTGAGGGCATTGTGAAGAAGCTACCACCTGCCAAGTGCCCTCTCTGCCTTCAAATCTGGAGTGCTGTTTCTTCTGCCAGATGAACCACCTGTAAGTGCTTTAGTGTACTTCTGCGGGATCTTCAGCAGTCTCCAGAGCAAGAGATATTGTCCAAACAAGTCTTCTGTATGCTGGTGATAAGGCAGAGAATGAAGGGTGTAAATGTCAAAGTTATGAGCACTACTCCAGCCAAATGATGACTGCCTGGAAAGCAAAGAGCCTATGAAGAATACATGGGTTCTTTCAAAGGCAGTGCAGCACAACTGTTCAAGAGAACCATTTTGAGACACAAGCGCTCACCTTTACGTTCAATATTGTTACCTCTGTCTCAGTCACTGCTCGAAGACCACAATGGCCAATCCTGCCTCTTAGGATTACTTTGTATTTCTTTTCTTTTCTTTTTTTTTTTTTTTTTAATGTCTAAGTGTTTTTTATGTTTAAGCACAAAAGTGTGGTTCATAAACTCCTTTGCTCAGGCTGAAACGCCTGAAGGTGTTTGTGGTGAACCCAGAGCTCCCAGCCCAGGGTGGACACTGCAAGGAGTGTCTCAGTGATGGGAAGCTGAGCAGGATCAGGACAGTAGTTACAGATGCCATTGGCCAAGAAGGGTGTTGGACACAGATGTGCACCTTGGGACATGACCAGGGGAGACAACCTGAGAGCAACTATCCACTGTCAGAGATATGTGGTGTATGAAGAAGCTCAGATCTCTCTGGAATCTGAACTGGAGCTGGTTTGCAAGACAACTGTCCATCTAGCAAGGGATAGGGAATCAGCTTGTGACATCATTCATAGTACAGCCAGAAATTCAGCACCCCCAAGCCTCATCTAAAATTGAAAAGTGCCTCCAAAGGAAATGTTTGTTGCTTTGTTTGCAAAAAGTGCAAACAGCACATCAGAGAAGCAAAAATGCCTTGGTGGATTGTTTGGCTGAACACTTAGTCAGGGTATATTGTAATGAGCCATATGCTAGCTTTGCATAGTATTATGGGGTAAGCCAGCTGCAACATGCAGCTGATTAGTCTGGTTGGAAAAATCTTCATTTTTCATAACAGGAGGCCAGCAAAGGCAAGCACTCTGGCAGGTACCATCAACCCCTCTGACTGCTCCTGTCATCTTGCTATAGATCAGACGAAGCTAAGAGAGCAACAGAACCTCTACTTTATTTTCATCCTAAAGGAGGGACCCTCCTTTAGCCCTAGGCTTGTTTAATAGTAACTGTTTTTATGAACGATAACCCTTTTATATTTTTATGGAAGAAGTTTCCACCACCTCTTCCCACAGCTGCCACTCTCATTGCCTTAGTCAGAGCTCAGTCATTCACCATTCAGCATTCAGCTCAGCTAATGTGGTGGAAACCTCCTGTGAGTTAAGGGGATGGAGGTCAGGAGGGGATGGGAACCTGATGAAGTGCGAGATCACAAAAGTGGCTGTGCAGCAAGAGAGCAAATGTCCTTTTTGCCCCAAATCCCATCTCCTGCTGTGGCCAAAAGCTGAGGCCTAGGCAAGAGTACAAGAAGAGAAGGTAAGTATTTCCTCCAGATATCAGCCTTGAACTATTTGTCTCTCAGGGACTTTCCTGAGCCAGAGGTGTTTCCTCTTTGCATTAGATAAACCTCAGCGTGTCGCAGTAGGGACTGACGCCGACAAAAATATATGTAAAAAAGAAGGCAGCCTTTATTAAGTTACAAAAGGCCAAGATGGCTGAGATGGCGCAGCAGAAAAAACGTACCCTTTTATAACCTTTCTTATCTGTCCACCGGTTCATGCACTAAGGCTGCTAAAATGATTCGCTCAATAGCTCTGTCCATTCACCTCTATTCACATACTGATCGGCTGGAGCTCCAACTGTTATTTCCCACTTCATTCTCTTGCCAAATTTCTGCTCTGTGGTATTCACTTGTTTAGTCTCTCTTTGCTCAGTCTCTTATCACCTTCTCAAGCCTGTTTACAACATTCTTCATCCACTTCTTTCATCTTCTCACGGGTATACTGGGATGCTGTCAAGGCCAATTTCATCTTCCTCAGTCAGGCCATCCCCGACATCAGCGGACTTTCCTTCCGTATACTTGTCAAGCTTTCACTTGAACCCACTTGATATTCTGGCATCCACAGCAGCCTGTGCTAAGGAGTTTCACAGCTTATTCACAGTGTCCACTGATGGATGAGCTGAAACTTCCTCCATCAGGAACAGATCTTCTTTAGATCTCAGCTGCGCTAAAGTGCTGAATCAACAATTTGTGTGGCCACTCTTCGAACTGCTGAGAAATCCCCACCTAGAAGGTGGGAACATCAGTACTTCTTTTAAGGTCTTTTTCCAGACTATTATTGGTTGTGTATCCAAGTCAAAATTAAGAGCCGTGTCAGAATCTACTACAAACGAATACAGTAAATCCGGAAACACAATGCCAGTGAACCAGAATGAGGTTTTAGCTCTAAGACATCTCATTTAACTTTTCTTTTTTTTTTTTTTTTTTCTTTTTTGAAGAGAGGAACTTGGCTTAGGGTTATCCCTTTGCATTTATGTATATCCAGTGCTTTGAATGCTCTGGGTCATCATTACATATAGACAGAAAGGGGCTGAACATATATGGAACTATTATTTCAGAAAGGCCGAAAAAGAAGCCATGCAGCTGTCTTAGTTTTGGGGTGCCTGTGTGAATTTGACATGTAAGCCTCTAAAGAGCAACAAAACCATGAAGCAGTAGTAACAGAGGGGAGGTTAGGAGCAATGTCAGAAAACCTAGGGGATACCATATTTAAGTCTAAGAAGCCTGAATCACTCTCATTAAAAGAAAAATTCCCCACGGACAGGATTGTTAAGACTACTCTTATTTGACATGGTTATTAATGAGGAGGAGGAGGGAGCAAATTGCACATTAATGAACTTCGCAGACAATAATGCTCCGGGAAGATCTGGGGGCTCCAGTGAGGAGAAATCATTGGCCAAGTGGCGCAGGCTATCATTATGTTGACAAAATGCTGAAACCTCTGAACATCATATCCAACCCTTTCCAAAACCAACGCCTCACAGGGCAGACACCTTTCATTGTTATGAAAATCAGGAAGATGAAAAAGCACGTTGTCCTCTAAATTCACCATATGGTCATTGCAGAACGTGACAGGAGGTGACCTGCATGTTTGTGGTTTAGGGTGACGGTTAATGGGTATTTTACTTCACGCAGCCAGTTCTTCCTCTCCTCCCCCTACACTCCACCTGGCTTCCTTGCTTCATACCTCTGGTCAGTGTGCCATACACTCCTGCCACGTCCCATCCTTTAGGCTGACCCTGAAACAACACCCTTTCTGCCAACACTTAGGTTTCACTGCAAAAAATGAAAAGCCAAATCCCTACTAAAAGCAGGACTTTTTGGTGGTGTAACCAAAATCTGCAAGGTTTAGAATGAAGTGGGAATATGAAAGGCTCAGTCACAGCTGGGATATGCAAACTACAGAATCATAAAATAGTTGAGGTTGGAAGCGACCTCTGGAGATCATTCAGTCACAGAACCATAGAATAATTCTTCTGTAGTTTAAAACCATTACACCTTGTCCTATCATAACAGGCCCTGCTAGAAAGCTTGCCCCCATCTTTCTTATAGGCCCCCTTTAAGTACTGGAAGGCCACCATAAGGTCTCCCCAGAGCCTTCTCTTCTCCAGGCTGAACAAGCCCAACTCTCTCAGCCTTTCCTCATAGTGGAGGTAGTCCAGCCCTCCGATCATCTTTGTGGCCCTCCTCTGGACCCGCTCCAACAGGTCCAAGTCTTTCTTGTGCTGAGGGCTCCAGACCTGAACACAGCACTCCAGGTGAGGTCTTACGAGAGCAGAGTAGAGGGGCAGAATCACCTCCCTCAACCTGCTGGCCATACTTCTTTTGATGCAGCCCAGGATATGGTTGGCTTTCTGGGCTGTGAATGCACATTGCTGGGTCATGTCCAGCTTTTCATCCACCAGTACCCCCAAGTCCTTCTTGGCAGGGCTACTCTCAATCCCTTCATCCCCCAGCCTGTACTGATATTGGGGGTTGCCCCAACCCAGGTGCAGGACCTTGTACTTGGCCTTGTTGAACCTCATGAGGTTCACACAGGCCCACTTCTCAAGCTTGCCCAGGTCCATCTGGATGGTGTTCCATCCCTCAGGCGTGTCAACTGCACCACTCAGCTTGGTGTCACCATAGAAGAATAGCAGGGTCAGCTAGAGCAGGTTGTCCAGGACCAAGTCCGGCTGGGCATGAATATCTCCACTGGTGGACACTCCATAACCTGCCTAGGCAACGTGTTCCAGTGTTTGACCATCCTCACAGTAATAAATTTAAAAAATTATTGTATTCAGATTGAGTTTCATGGTTTTTTAATTTGTTCCCATTGCTTCTTGTCCTGTTGGTAGGCACCACTGAGAAAAGCCTGGGCTCCTCCTCTTCATTCCCTCCCATCAGGTGTTTATACAGTTCTTCCCTGAGCCTTCCCTCTGCTCCAGGCTGAAGAGGCCTGGCTCTCTCAGCCTCTCCTCACATGACAGATGCTGCAGTCCCTTCACCATCTTCACGGTTTTCCACTGGACCCTGTTTGGGAAGCACCTGCACAAGAGGAGACAGCTCCCTAGTCTGTTTCCCTCTGTTTTCCCCAGGCGTAAGGCACTGCTGTGTGGTACGAACGTGCCCTAAAGCCAACTCGGTCACTTCGGCAGGGTCAGGACTGGAGGCTGTGGGAGTCAGAGGCGTTACCTCAGCAGAGCCACAGCAGGAGCAGAGCAAGAGCATCACCTGGAAGGCAGCACCACACGGAGGTGAGTACAGCAGAGAGTGCCAGTTCTAATTGCTGCCCATGCAGCAGGCAGAGCCCACAGTTTGGGTGGCTGTAAGGAGTACAGGAAAGAAAACTCCCAGGCTGGGGTGCTGGAGGTCCCAAGCAAGTGGGAGGAGAGGAGAAGTGCCTGGGGGGCTGAAGGGAGCACAGTGGTTCAGAGGCAGCACCCTCGTGTTGGGGAGCGAGCATCAACACTTTCCTCAAACTCTGCTCACCTTGACTCCAGAATTGAGGAGGGGCCGACAGCTGAGAGCTGATGGCAAAGGCAACAGCCTTCCTTGGTGCTGGGCAAGCTGGAACAAGGCTGCGGTTGCCACAGAGTGTGGCTGAACTGGCTGAGAGTGTGGGAAGGGTGCAGGGGACCCGTCCTGTGCACCGGGATACCTCCTTTGCATCTTAGCAGAGTAATAAAATGAGATAAGTGTGGTTGGGTGAACACCAGAAAGGTCCTGACATTTCAGAAATCCTTTGCTGTTTTGCTTTTAATCAATCTGTACTAAGCCTCAAATGCGAAAAGAAGTGCTTAGGGCAAAGGTGAATTTCATATTAAGAGTAAATTGCTTTGATGCTTGTCAATTTGCTGATATTTTTACAGCAAGGAAATGGTATTATTTCCCAGGCTCCTGGCAGGGACCTAAAGGTCACATCTCTCTTCCTTTCTCTCCAGCTGTTGTTCATACAATAAAAGCCACAAGCATAAAGACGTTGCTGCTTCTTTTTGGTACCCCCAGGTAAAGAAGTCTCAACAATCTAAGTTGTTTCATGTTCTTGGAGCTTTATTGTAAAGGTGGAACAAATATGGATCGTGAAAAGCTCATTGCCACATTGCATGAATATTATTATTTCACACATGTATTTATCTCCCTTCCCTTCCTACTCAGTAAGAGCCCACGTTCCTTCACAAACCAGCCCCGTTACTTCCGAGTGAGAACTTCTACCACACATTCACAATGAAGGTTCTCCAAATAAATGGCAAATACTTTTCATAAAACACATCTACACTACAGCAGTAGACTGCTGTAACGGAGAGAGGCATGTCCTCACTAGGCATTAGATCAAGCACAGCAAGATTTGTGCAGGACCAGAACAGAGCTCTAGTGGCACTTACATAACAGTCTCACGCCAAATTTATTTCTTTTTTTTTTTTTTTTCCAACTACTAGCAGGTATGTTACGCAGTATAATTAAGAATATTCCACAGTTGAGGTATGCCAGCATTTAGGGGTCCTGCATGAACTTACATAACTTAAGCAGCACGCACTACGTGGGTATGGCTTCCCAGACACAGGCCTAACACCGTTCAACAGAGGTGCACACCCACTGAGCACAGACTGTAACTCAGCTGTGCTCTCACGATGGAACTGGATCAGAGCTACGCTGCTGCGTGGAGAACGCCATAAACCCCAGAACTACCTCGCCCCCGTGAACCCACAGCAGCCTCTTGCCAAGCCTGCGGGGCCAGGGCGCTGCCTTGGTCTAACCGAGAGCCCAGGGGTAAGCCCTCTTTCCGCCTCTCCTTCCGAACGACGACGACCAGAGCTGCTGCGCCTCACGAGGCACATCCCCCGGCTCCGCCTAGCGCCCATCTCCCCAGAGCTGCGCCCGCTCGCTGGAAGCAGCCCAGCCGCCCGAGCCACCTCCGCGATGCCTCCCTGACACCCCCCCGCCCCCCCAAACCCCCTCTGTCCGCTCAGAACACCACCCCCCCCACACACGCACCCCTCAGACCCCCCGCAGCGCTGCCACACGCCCCTCTCTCCCCGCCAGCGGGCCACGGCAACCCTACGACCGCCTGCCTCCTTCCCGCCGCCACTGCTGCCGCGTGCACCGCCCCCCCCCCCCCCCCCCCCCCATTCAAATCAGGAAGGCGCGCATGCGCTAACGCCCGTAGCGGCAATACGCCGGCCTTTGCGTTTCCGCTTCCCTAGCGTGCGCCCGGGAAGGAGGGAGGCTGCGCGTGCGTCCCTGGGCGGAGCCGCTTCCCAGCTGCTCTTCTCGGCGCCTGCGCGCATGAGCGCCGCCTCGCGCCTCCCGCCCTTTCCTCCTCCTCCTCCTCCTCCTTCTCCTCCGCGAGGGCCCGGCCGTCGCTCCGCGCCCCGCCCCGCCCCGCCCCGCCCCGGGCCGGGGATGCGCTGCTCGGCGGCCGCTCGTGGGAGCCGTGGGGAACGGGATGGAGGTGGAGGAGGCGTTCCCGCTGGTGGGGCAGATGGGGCCCTACCAGGTGTATCTGTGCGTCCTGCTGGCCGTGCTCCTCCAGGTGAGACGCCGTCTCCCCTCCCGCCCCTTTCCCGAGGGTGGGGTGCAGCGCCCCGGCTCGCGTGGGAGCGCCCGTGGCGGGAGGTAGTGCCGGGAGGGGGGATGCCCCCTACCGTCACGGTGTGGGTGCTGTGGGCAGTTGCCGTCTCCAGTGGTTGGGTGGGCGTGCCGGTGTTGAGTGCCGCCTGGTGTGAAGGTTGGTGTTGGAGGCCGTCTGCTGGTGGCGGTAACCGGTCTTCTGCTTTGGGTTTAGGCTGCAGCGGTTTGCTGTGCTCCTGGGGCAAAGGTGACCTCTGTGCAAAGGCAGAGTGGGCTCCTGCGGAGTGAATTTGGGGCAAATGGCTGATGCTGTCTGCGCCGTGTTGCCTGTGGAGTTATGCCTTGTGTCGCTCGCTGAGCAAATGGAGGGTGTGCAGTTTGTTGGGTGAAGGGCTGGTTGAAGTTTCTGAGATTTCCATGAGCTAGCCCGGAAGACAGCAACTTCTGTCAGAGACTGCTGAGAATCCTACACAGCCTAGAGTTAATGGCCTAGGCTAGCGATTTCTAAGTTGTGCGTGCCTTGTTTGTGGTGGAAATGTTTGAAAAGCTGCAAGTGGTCACTGATACCTCTGTGTGCGGAAGATCTCATCTAATCAGCTGATAGGCTATGACTGCCTGTTGTACTTTGATTTGCCTTGGCTTAACCCTTAGAGTATAGGGGCAATGTCTCTGCATTAGGTGTTTGGACGAGGCTCTACATTTTGGGTAGTCAGGCTTCTATTCTCTGAAATACAAAAGTGTAACTCTGTTATGCTTCATGATAAAAATGGAGTCCAAAGTAACAGTGGAGTGCTATAATATCGTTCAGAGACTGCATGACCAAGTGATGTGCTCCGCAACCAGTTGTCTCTACCTCCAGCTTTGCTTCATCTTTGTGCCTATTCCTGTGGGGAGGGGAGATGAGGATAACATGTGCACCTTCACAGTCAGGCCTAGGCATAAAGTGTAGTTTGAATCTGACAGAAGTTTGGTTTACTCTGTGTTAACTCTTCAAAAACTTAATTGTATTGAATTCAGCTAGGCTATCAAATGCTGGGTTGATGCCACTGTGGAAACTTACCAGCTGCAGGAGGGAAGAGGAGAACTTAAGTGTCCTTCTGCCTCTGCTGACCAGTATTTTGTAGTCATGAACTTCCAGTCATGAGCTGTGAGACTGAAGATGTCTTCTCCTGGCAGCTAGGGGAACGACAGAAGTATTAAGAAGCTTTGAGATGACCAAAGAAAGTTCAGATGCCCTGTCCTGTTGGTTGGGAACTCTGTACTTGGTTGCAAAGCTATGATGATGAACAGCAAAAGCTTTGTTGTCTCTGTTTCCTTGTACTGTTTCTCTCTTTTTTTTTTTTTTTTCTTTTTTTCTTTTTTTTTTTCTTTAATGTAGCTGATGAATCCTTTAAAATTAGACATTGCTTAGAGCTTTTTCTGCTGGTGGACTGGCTAGAAAATTTGTATTCTCACTGAAGATTAAGGATTAAGGAAGCAGTAGGTTGGTGGTGTTTTTTTTTTTTTTTTTTTTCTTCCAGTGCTGGTCATGTTCTGGAATGAACTGCAACCATGACAAGTGCTCTATATTTCCAGAGTTTTAAGTAGTATGGGTCAGCTGTTCTGTAATGCTTTCATTTGTTTGTTTTCATTCTAATGGATTAACTTGCATTTCTCCTGGGAGAAGCAAACAGAAACATCTTTACAAGTCCCAGAACTAGTTCAGACTAACCCAAGGGGGAAAAAAAAAAAGGTAGCAGGTTTGCAGGTCTGTCTTTTCTTCTCATGTTATCTTTAATTCTTGAGCTTTACCAATGGGGTCATCCCCTGACTGATAGGTTTTCTTTGCTTCAGATCATGCAGGCACAAGAGTTTGTAAGGGATTCAGATGCAAAGTTTGTTGTCTTTCAGTCTGTGAATAGATTTGGATTTATACAACTGGTTTCTGCTTGGGTGGCTGATTGCTTTCCGTGTTCCATTATTGATGCCAAGTTACATAATGTGTCATTGGGCTGTGCAAGAGCAAGACTGAAGGCAGGTTCCATGACTAGTCTTGGTCTTTTGTCTGGTTTATCATCCATCTTTGAAGGATGGACCCAAAGGTAAGTAATGTGTCTGGTATGCGTGACACAGGTTTACATAATCACGGGCTCCTTTAGTGGATTAGATGCAGCATCTGGCTGCAGAATGAGAACAACTGTTAGTCTATGTCACTGGCTCTGCCATGGACTGATTATTCTGTTTTGCTTGTTTCCCTGCCCCTTCCCACATGCTCACTCCGTTGGATTGTATTTTCATATTGGCCTGTTATAAAAAATATTGCTACATTCTTAAAGGTAAGAGTACCACGTGGGTGAAAGCCATTTTTGTCTTTGCTGTATCAAGTCCCTTTGTCTCTGATGCTAATATACTAAGCTTAAGCTCTCTGCTTTCCCTGCCCTGTAAGATTCCCAGCAGGTGTTCTTGCTCTCCTTGTAGGCTTTTGTGCTTTTTCGTCTCTGCATGTTTCTAATCTCTTGAGTTTCATACTTCACAGGTATTTTCCCTTCATCTTAGTCTTTTTCTTCTCATATAAATTTTTACAGTAAACTAGTTCTACCATGTAGCCTTCTGATATGTCAGTGCATCTGGTCTCTGAAGTCTAATTACAGAGATAGTTTAGCTTACAGCACTTCTTTGAGGCAAGTTGTACCAAACACTTATGTCTGTATAGGTGAGACTTTCCACATGACAGCCAATTTTCATGTGGGCTTGAGTGAACTGGTACTTGACCTGTGGAATGAGCTTATTGACACTCTGGCAAAAAACCTCCAGGTTGCTTCAAGCTGGAAAAATGTTTTTCTATGTCATCAGTGTAAAACTAGATTAAGTGTAAGTTTTGTGGGCTGCTGCTTTAATCTTCTTCACACGTTTGTATTATTCCTCTGCTACATGCTGCTGTTAGTCATTAACTTGTTGAGCTGTTACTGTATTAAGGTATGCCTGCCTCATTCACTACCAGCTTAATAGGACTTTGGAAGATTTTTAGGAATGTTATGTAGCAGTGGTTGCTAACTGTATAATGGAGTGACAACAGCTAAAGTAGAGAAACGTTTTTTTTCCAAGATCTATGGAATTACCCAAAGACTGAACTTGTCTGAGGAATGTGGGCATAGGCTAATGATGTGAATTTGAGGCTGGATTAGTCTTGCATTTCCAGTGTATCTTTTAAGAGAGTAAGGGAGGAATAAAGGGAGCTGATAACTCTTAAAATATTTAGGACTTTACTTTGAACTAAAAGTAGTTGTTTGACACCTGTTGATTACTAGAAAGGTGCTCACTACCTTTTGGAGAAATTATATTGAAGCATTATTAAAGAATGCTGTCTCTTGGTGTTTGTTTAGTGTGTGTAGCATCGTTAGACAAAATCTCACATCTTGCTTAGATGCTTGAGACAGTATAAGTGTAGTAAAAAAAAAAAAAAAGTTTCTTGGTCTCTTGTGACTCAGCATAGGGTGTTGAAATAGTTTGCCTTTGCCGGTGAACCTGAGCTACAGGGTTGCCCAAGTCCAAACTGAACCTGCAGAAGTCTGAAAATGGAAGGGTCTTCCTACTAGATCTCCATTAAAAGGCTTTTTAAAACATGTTTGAAAGGCAGGTCTTGTTTGCAGAGCTGAAAAAGCCTTTGCTTAAAGTTGGGTAACGTGCATTGCACAGCAGTATGGATAGTCACCCAGGTTGGTGTTTCCCTCCATCTTAGGGGCTTATTACTTAACTGAAGGGAAGATGGAAAAACAGTTAAGATAGCAACATCAAATTCCTTGAATAATAGTTTGGTTTAAGGCAAAGGCATTCTTGATGCAGTGCAGCAGTAATGGGTAGGGCTGCTAACTTCTCTTTGCTGTGGGCAGCAGGATCCTCTATGACTTCTATCATTAGAATATCCCCGTGCAGAAAGCTGCTTTTTAATCAGCCCACCTGCACAAATGTTTTGAGGGAAAGCAGATGCTGGGACATGGGACTTCAATAAGGCGGACTCATCCCAAATCTTTAGAAACAGTTCAAAAGAAGTAGTGTCTGTCTTCAGATGGGATACAGATGTGATCCCGTACATAGCCTTGTTTAACTCTGTTTCTTGACGTTTCTTGTCCACCCTCATATACGTTCTACCTCTTCAATAGTGTGAGAGACCACTCTAGTTGTAATGATAGTAATGAAACCCTTTGTCAGTGAATCTTCTTTTAAGACTAATGTTTGCTTAAGTCGGTTAAGCTGTTCTTTGAACTAGCCAGAATTGGTCATATATTGGACAGCTTATTTACAGTCCTTGATGAGGTGTACTGTTGGGACTTTATCTGAATAGAAGATGTAAAACAAATCTGAAATGTAACACACAATTTAAAATGAAAGAAAGAGATGGGTATTACACAAATTGCATTACAATTGCTACTATAGGGTGCTGAAGGTGTTCCAGGGGATTCATGACAAGTATGCTGTTTACCCAAAGTTACTTGCACTGTAACTTAGACATAGCTCAACTACAAGTATCTGTAAGATATGTGAGCAAGGTGGCAGATATAAAAAATTTGCAGAATTGTTGTGTAATGTTCCTTCACTTTTATTACTTCACTGTTTGCCTTTTTTTTTTTTATGTCTATGGGAGAAGTAACACTTTTAAGTCCTTCTGATTCTCAGGAAAGCAGTTGCAGAACGTGTCAAACATGCAGCCGCTTAGGTGGAGAGGTGGTTTCAAATGTGGCATGAATACAAACATGAAAAGCTGGGGCCCACATTTTCCTTAGTGGTGGGGGTCCTTAACTCTCATATGTAACACAGAAGTCTAAATTCTAATAACTGCTTCATTGCCAATTAGTTTTAAACAGCTAACTTGCTATTATTTTTTCTAAAAATAATCCAGAGGGGAGTCATGAATACCTTATCAGTTGCCTACATCTCAAGCTTCCCTCAAAATTATTTTGTGTCTTAATCCAAACCAGTGCATTATCTATAAAGCTAAGCTTTAAATTTATGCTTGCATGTAGTGGAAAAGTATGGTCAGAGCAAGCTTGAGATACAGAAGAAACGTGAGCTGTGGCTTTGAGACCTTCCCTTCTTTAGCTGCATCTGAACTGCAAAGCACATGTAATTAAGCTTGTATTTTGGTTGTTCTAAGGGGATATTCACAATTTCTGGGTCTTCATGCCTTTCTAGTGATCACTACATTCACTCTGACACTGAAACCACATATTCTGTGTGTGACTCTGTATATAATCCATATAAACGCATCTAGTCAGCTTTTGCAATTTAACTTACAAGGCTGACTTCAGTTTCTGTGTGGTTTGGTCCTAGAAGATGCCTGATCAATGTGCTGATGTAAAGACCTTAACAGAATTATTGCTGATGGGCATAGCGAGTAGCACAGAGAAGGAGACATTCTGAAGGCCTCGCAACAGAGGGAAGGAAGCGGGTTGTTCTGCCTATTTAAAAACCAAACAACTCTTTTAAAAAAGTGAAGGCTATATGCTTTGTAAAGAGGGAGGTTGTAGAGCTGACTCACTCTGGGGCTCTTTAGCTGTGGCTGAATGCCTTGCTTTTGCAATGTCTTTTTAAGAACTGAGAATGAAAGGTGCCTGGGGAGGCACTGTGTCAATGGTGATGGGCATCTTTGTGTGGAGTGTAGCTAAAACATAGTGGGAGATGTTTTCGGATTATTGACCGTAAAGATGTTGTTACACAGAACATCTTGTGCAATGGGATGGTATTTGGATTCAGTGGGATCTGAAGCAATCCCATCTTCTGCTGTTAGTCAAGGTGGCTTTCAGCCTGGCAAACTGTTGAAACAATCCACCTAGCCAGTCTGTCCTCTGAGCACCCTCAGAAAGTGAGCCTGGGAGTTAACAGGCGTAATTCTGCTGGATGGCAATGACTATAGATTAAAAGTATTTGTATTATGTTGCATTATCTCTCTTTCCTTCTTCCCTGCCCATGTGTACACACAGTCTCTGACTTCCCATGTTTTGTAGGCAATAAATTGCCTGTATTTTTCCACTAGCAAGCTGCATTATTAAGGCTCTCCACACTGCTACTTCCTCCATTTTAGAGACTCTCACTTCCTTTTCTCTCAGGTGATAGAACTGGTAGGTGCGTAATTGAACTCAAGAATTGTTTCCGACTTGCGCGTGATTGTTGCTCTTTCTTTCCAACCCAAATAAAGTTTTGTGCTCTCAAATGTTTGTTGTTTTGTGTTGTGGTTTGTTGGTTTGTTTGTTTTGTTGTTTTGTTTTTTTTTTTAAATGGAGTAGTTAGTGTAACTATTTATATTTATAGCTAATGTAGTGCTTCATGTGCATTGTTTGCATTAAGGAAAATCTCTGCTTTTTACAAGTACCAGCCCTGTGGGACTGGAGTACCTATGGAGCAATAACATCTGTTTTCTAGGTCTTGTCTGTTTACAAGATGATCTCTGACTAAATTTGGGACTTAACCTGGTTAAACATTTTATTTGTGTTTTTCTGGTCATTTTCTTTATCCTGGTGGGCTTGAGGGGAAAGGGTTTTAAGAAATTGCCTTGGAAGCTTTTGAGACCCTCAGGTAAGGAAAGCTGAAGAGAGTGGTATGTATAGCGTATTCCAGCTTTCTGTTTGTGGTATGCCATTCCGTTATTGGTGTCTTAAAAATATATAGAGAAAGACCAGAACTCTTTAATCTCTTTCAATTTGCAGATCCCCTACAGGCTTCCCACTGAAGATATTAAAACCTTGTACAGCAAACTTAAGGCTGCTGGCAGCTTTGTGTTTCTTAATTATTTTTCCCAGAACTTTAAGAAGTAATTCAGGGACTTCTGAGCCCTGTAGGCTGTAAGTTGAAAATCACTGGTTTAGCAAGTTCCACCACAAAATTGGAAAAAACTGTTCTTTCGGGTCTGGAGCATTATGCTGCTCTGAAATAACAGTAAACCCAAGGCTCTTTTAATATAAAAAAAAAGGCACCAAAAAAAACCCAACCCAAAAACAAAACACAAAAAAACCCCACCCCACCAAAAAATCCCAAACCTGAACAACAAAACATGAGTACATCCAATTGCTTATCCTTGGGCAGGTCCTTAAAATGAATGAAAGCAGCTTATACAAATGTCAGCGATGTCTTTTAGTCTGGATACTTAAATAGCAGAAACTTCTGAAGTAATCAGTGTATGCTTTTATTGTATCTGTTTACAGAGTTAAATGCTTTATTCATTTGGTAGTGAGGGAGTCCAGGCACAGCTGAGAATGTGCTCTTCTGGTAGTCTTAGCAGAACTCCCTCTGTGAGACCAAGACGCTCACCCAGTGTTCTTTGGCAGTGTCCCTAACCAGTGTGTGAAGGTGGGGACTTTGATCTCTTACGATGCTGGCTGTGACTCAGTATGTCGATAGCCAAAGCAGGCTGGAAGATATGGAGGGAAAGTGGGACAAAATCAGATGCAGTCAAGAAAAATCATGCTTGTGGAAGCAGGACTAAACTCGGCTTGGTACTTGTCAGCCCACAATTCCTGCTTTCTTTTACCAGCAGTTGCTGAATTTTTCTTCATGTTATTCTCTAATGCCATCGAGATGGTTCAGCCCTGGACTGGTTTGTAGCATATTCATAAACTGGAATAGGAACTTCTGGCACTTCTATGCATTCTTCTCCTATAAGTTCTTTACATGAGAAGAGTAGAGTGACACTTCTGATGTGATGAAGCTATAGCTGGTGTTCAGCTGAGGAGTCTTGGCACATGACTGCACGTTAACGTAATTTAACTTTCTGGAATATTCCTGTTCAAGCAGAGGTAGTATTTATAGTGCTTTTTTCTAATTTTGGTTCTTCGTTCTTGTGTATTGCCCTGGTTCTCTAACTTAGCAGTGCGTGAGCATTCTTGGCAGAGAGAAACTGGAAGTTTACCTATGGGTATTTTAATAAGGCACCTAAGCTTTCTTTCTGCCTTTTGTTTTTAAAGGCAGAACAATAATTCTTCCAGCTTCCTTATTCATGTTCAGAGGCCTGTCAACCTATGATGTGAAGGTGACTTTATTTCCCTTGTTCAGGGTGATCCAGTCATAGTGGCGGCAGGTCCTGTCCCAGCCCTTTGAGATGCAGTATACAAATCCATGCTAGATAAGTCTGTTTGCCTTTCTTAAGTGTTGTTGCACGTAGTCCAGCATACTACAGAAATGCAAATACTTTAGGCCATACTGCCTGAAGCAGTTCTAGACTCATGTTTTCAGTCTACCAGCATGCAGTTGGCTGCTGTGCTGTTTAAACATAGAGGAAAACTCCCCTTAGTTTCTGTCACTTGGTGACAGAAATTAAACTTGATGCTTTGTAGGGCAAGGCTGTGACGTTTTTTTCAGGGTGATGTAGTTTGTAGCATGCCAGAAGCATTATAGCACCTGCTTCTCCCTTCTAGGTCTCTGGCAAATTCCAGGTCTCCTTAGTATCGTGCATTGCCTGTACCTCCTATGTTATTTTGAAGGAAAAAAAAAATGTTATTTATGGTAATTTTTAATGTTTCTGTGGTAGGTAACATGCTAGATGTTAATTAATTCAAGAGACTGGTGTAGCACAGTAAAGGAATCCTATTGAGCTCTTTTCAATCCTGGAAGTTTTCATCTGTCCTGGAGCAAACAATATAGATAATTGTCTTTCAAGATTTTGCTTCAGTACAGACAGCGGACTTCTTAATGGCAAACTGATTATCGGTATTTATAGCGCTGTGGAGAAATCCAGCTTTCAGGAAGTAATAGCAGCCTGTCTCTTGCTGTTAAATTTTCTTTGTTTATTCTGGTGTTTGGGAGAATGGGGTGGTGGAAGAGGTAGAAGAATCTAATGCTATTGGCACAATTAATGAAGTATGCATGTTCAGAGTTAAATTCACTCGTGATCTTGTGCGAAGAATATTGTTCTGTTCTTGAAGAACCCTTTCTGGAACTTTTTGTTGTTTTACTTTGTTTTAACTTTCCTTTGTCAGTGTCTGCAATCCGCCCTCTGTTTTGCTCTCCAGTTATAAACAGACCCTGACATACCCACTGCCTTTGGGTTCATTAGCAGTAATGAACTAGCAATAATTGTGTGGCCAGCAGGTCGAGGGAGATTGTGTCCCTCTACTCTGCCTTGTGAGACCCCACCTGGAGTGCTGCTTCCAGCACCGGAGCCCCCAACACAAGAAAGACATGGAGCTGTTGGAGCGAGTCAGGATGAGGGCTACCAAGATGGTCAGAGGGTTGGAACACTTTTCCTACAAGGACAGGCTGAGAGAGTTGGGCTTGTTCAGCCTGGAGAAGACAAGGCTCTGGGGAGACCTTATAGTGGCCTTCCAGTAGCTAAAGGGGGCCTACAGGAAAGGTGGGGAGGGACTTTTTACAAGGCCCTGCAGTGATAGGATGAGGGGTGGTGGTTGGAAGGTGGGAGAGGGCAGGTTTAGACTAGATACAAGGAAGAAGCTCTTCACCCTGAAGGTGGTGAGACACTGGAACAGATTGCCTAAAGAAGCTGTTGATGCACCATCCCTGGCAGTGTTCAAGGCCCGGTTGGATGGAGCCTTGAGCAACCTGGTCTAGTGGGAGGTGTCCCTGCCATGGCAGGGGGGTTGGAACTGGATGATCTTTGAGGTCTCTTTCAACCGAAACTATTCTGTGATTCTATGATATGATTCTGTGATAACTGAGAAATCTCAAATGGTATCAATTTACCTAGAAGTGCTGCATCTCTAGGATGGCACTAGTGTCAAAAGTACAGAGCTGAGAGAACTTCACTGAATTTTGCTGGTATAGATCACTTCTGCATGTTGGCAGAAAAAGGGTAGATTTGTTTTCTCGTGATAGGCTACAAAATAATTATTAAAGCAGCTTGAGTTGAGGAGGTGAGAGCTTAAGTGTGTGTCCTGCAGTTCTATCACCAATGCTATACCCAGCTTTGTCATCACTAGGTAGGCAGGAGTACAGGTACAAGGTGTGTGCAGTGTTTCCATGGCCCTGTCAGGCAAAGGTGTGTACACAGGAGTTGGCTGCCACTTGGACTGCCTGTGCAGAAAACGTGTACAATGAAGCTACTTGCTGTTGAGGATCAAATGTTGGCCTGTGCTGATGGGAAGCAAAGCAGGCCTTGTCTGTGCGTCTGCTGTTTGGTGGCACGAGGGAACTGGCTCGTGGACACACATGCTGACTCGCCAGTCTGAGCAGAAGGGGCGTCAAACCCTTACTGCTGCCGTTGCCCACCAAAATGATACTGAGCGTGAAACAGAATTGAGATGTGTGTGTTTGGATGTTTGGAACAGAGAAGGGGGATCTAAGGGGCTATTTTCCACAAACCTATAGGAAATGAGGCTCTGAGAGTTGTGGTTTGCTGTACAGTGTTAGATTTCAGTGTAGGTGTTAAAGAATTTCTAGAATAAAGTTATGTGTGGGTATGGACAGACTTTGGACTTTTTTCTGTGGATTCTGGAAGCCTACGTTTTAAGGTTGAAAAACTCTAAATTGGGTAGGTTTTCTCCGTTTCTCTACAGAAACCCTAAGTTCTTTCAAAATGTGTTGACTGTTGTTGGCATAGGTAATAATCAATAGTGGTTACATTCTTCAAGGGGAATATTTCCTGTCGGAGTGGCTGAAAGATTACATTGTGTTCTTCTGCAGATGATGTTTCTTCGCTTTGTAACTGCAACAGGCTTTCCTTCTGTCTTAGGATGTTCTCTTACTGTGCTACCGAGAGAGGAAAGATAGTCTTTGGTAGAAGAGTGTGTTGTCAGCAGCAGGTAATAATTTTGTAGCAGGAAGACATTTTAGGGCTCTTCTACATAAAAGAGTTATTGAGGGGAAAAAGTCATGTGAATTTAAAGGTAAATAACCCTTTTGAAATAACTTGGCACAGATGAGGTCATCAGACTTTCAAAAATAAGGTGGCCTTCCAGCTTTTCAGCTACTTGTTCAGGAGGAACGAGACTAATCCTAAAATGTAACAATCTCTTCATCATAGCCTTCTACCAGAGCAAGGTCATTCATTGTTCTTCCTTAATTTCAGTCTTTTTTCAAGGTGCAGTTTTAATGTTTCTGTATTTGAAAGGTCAGAAGTTTGTGGCTTACTCATTATTTTGTTCAGCACTGAATGCTTCAGCTGATTCTTGTCCAGAATGACCAGGCTGGCTGTGAATTGCCAATGAGCTGATTAAAAAGGTTGAAAGCACTTCTTGGCAGAATTTAGGTCTTGCTTTTGGTTTTCATTTGTGCTTTGTAACGGGTTAATTATGAGATCTGAAAGAGTTTCATAAATTATTTTTGTGTGTGTTTTCATTGTACACAGAAGAAACTATTTAAGTTCTTCCTCTCCCTCCCTTGCTAGTCTTATTAGAGGTTCTACATTTTTCTTGGAAGTAATTTATTATGAAAATGAACACCAAGAAAGCTGGCCAAGACATTCCAGGCATTTCTATTAATATTAACTTCAAAATGTTAATTTTAAGTTAATTTCAAAACCTGTTAATGAAATAGCTAACTAAAATTCCTTTTACATAGCAGAGAAGGTGAAAGTTTACAGGTTACTAAGGTGTTGCCTTTTAATAAATCCCTGTGCACCACAGACTTCTAATCTAGACAGACTATAAAATTTTAACCTACAGAGAATATAAACAAACAGGAGAAACTTAAACCAAACCAACAAAACTCTAAGCATTTCATCATCAGTCACTACGAGCTGCTGCTGCTTCCCCC
Organism: Leptosomus discolor; assembly: GCF_034619465.1. NCBI lineage: Eukaryota > Metazoa > Chordata > Aves > Leptosomiformes > Leptosomidae > Leptosomus > Leptosomus discolor. Next base: position 129,624,906 of record NC_141391.1, read on the forward strand.
TGTGCTTGGTATTCATCTTGATTAATACAGATCAGTGCAGGGAATCGGGTAGGGAACAGTTTAACACCCACATAGAGCCAGTTAAAATGCTTTATGAACAGAAGGTATACATTAAATGACATCAACTTGACTTGTCTTGGGTTATAGGACAAATGAAAAATGAAGGGCTTTGTTTGCCACAGTGTGTATAATGTAGCCATTTATGAAGTTGTTATATGGTATTTCTACTTGATTTGATAGTGTTTTATATTGATCACCAGTTATGTTACTTTTAAGTGCAAGCATTTAGTATTCTTAAGGGGGGAATCTCTGGATTCATTAACACAAACTCCTGCCTCTTACTTGAATGATAAAAACTATATTTTAAATTTCTTTAAGTTTAGAGTTTGCTTTGTCATGTTTTTAGAAAATGTTTCTGGTCTTTAGAATTGTAAATTAATTTTGAGTGTGTTTTGTGGGTTTTGTTTTGTTTTTGCAATGAAGTAAGACTGTTTACCATACCTGTTACCCAGAGTACAAGGCAGATGATCACTGGGATAAACAGTCTTGTGTCAGCAGTGACTCCAGTGAACTTGAATATAGAACAATACTATTTGATACCATCAAAACATGTCTCCATCTTCATACATTTTTCTGATTCAACAGGTCAAATGAAAGTGTTTCTATCTTTGTTATATCCTTGCTTGCTGCAGTCACTAGGATGCTCAAGGCTGGAATTTTTTATTGAAAAAATCTTTAGTGTTTCTTTGTGTACCTGCAATCACTTATTTTTTGATTTAGCTTTCTGTAGCTGGGGTTTCACCTCGTGCAAAAGTGAAAACCATTATGCTTGCTTTCTCTAAACCAAATGCCTTGAGGATTTCACTTCCTGAACTACTTCAAAAATATGTTTATTATTTCACAAGACAAAAGGAAGGATGATATCACTTTGCCCTGACACAGAGTTGTCTGAGCGAGTCAGAGTACAGGGATGCACCACAGATCATGACCTGTAATTCTTGTTTTTCAGTAGTTTCAAACTGTTCTTGAGAATACTGTATGCACACATCCCTAGCAACCTGGCCTCTCAGCTTTTTAACACCTCTTTCCCCTTGTAATCTTAGTCGTTGCCTTCTTTCCCAGATGAGGTCTTTTACTTTTCGTTGTTATCTATCTAGAGGTTGTTCTTTATCTTAAATAATAATATAGTTAACAAATTGTGGGTTTTCTTCCAAATTACTTTTGTTATTCAATATTTTTATATTTAAAATGGAATGAGCATTATTTTAAAAAAATATTTACCTCCTGCCACTATGGCAGCAGTTTATCATGTAGAATGTGGAAATGGGTGGAAAGAAAATGCTTTCAGGTGATAACTCAGGGGTGTCTGTGTTAATTTAGTAGTAATTCTCATTTAGATCTGGGTGTAACTCCGACTACTCAGCTGTTGTACAGGACAGAATAGGATTACCTGGTGTTGCTTGCCTCAGAATTAAGAGGTCCTCAGACTTCTTTTTTTGTGCCTATCTATGGTCTTCCCAGTTTTGAGAATTAATTATGTAGCAGCCTTCTGAGAGAACACACTTTCTGTGGGTATGTTCTTCCCAAGAACATAGAGAGGTGCTGGGAGCAGAGCATGGACTGTTTTCACGAGGTGGCTGAAGTGGGGCTTGAGGAATGGAGTGGTGTGGCTGAGGGTTTTTTGGTTTTGTTTTTTTTTTTTAACGAAGGAAGCAGTAGGCAGGAGAAGCAACAGGATTGATTTTTTTTTTTTTTTTTTTTTTTTTTTTTCCCCCAGGAGCTACTGTACTGAGTTACTGTTCCTCAGTGAGGGCTTGAGATGAGAGGCAGTTTTATTTGGAGAGTGGGGGGGTCTTTGCATTGTTACCAGCAACTGCTTTTGTCTCTCGGAAGACTTTATCATTTGTCTTCTATTGCAGAACTCATGGCACTTCTATGTTCAAACCGGGCTTTAAGATGGACTTGTAATGTAGCCTGTTAAAGCAGTGGTCTGAATGTTCTTCTGAGTAAGCAGCAGTGACCCAGCTTTAGACCAGGCTTGGAATGTCTGCGTTTCCAGCGGTTTTCTTTATTCTGTCCCAAACAAAGAGAGTGTTAATCACTGTATTTAGACCTTGTGTGTGTATAAATGTGCAGATATATGAAAAATGCATACCTATGTTCACATGTGTGCCTCTATATCTTTTTTTAAGAGCCAAACAGGTTCACAGAAAAGTAAAAAATAGGAAAGAATTAATTTTGGTAAAACTAGGAAAGATTAGTTATGAAACAGTGAGGAGGAGATGTATTCCAAGTATCAAATTAGAGGAATGAACAACACAGGTGGAAGGAGGGGATATAATAGAGCAATATACTTGCATTAAAGAATAGCTTTATTTTATCTCCTTAGTACTACTAACAACTTTTCATGCATCCAGGAGGTGTATTTGCTATGTGTGGGAGTTGGGGGACCTCTGACTGAGGGAAGGGTCTCAGGAGGAGAGCTTCTTTTCTCTCAAACAATCGACAGATAAAAAGTGCAAGAACCACTATGTTGAAGTTGTGGTTCTTTAGTGTGTGATATTTGGTAGACGGGGGCTATACATGGCATCTTGTGGTGGTAGAAGGTGAATATAAAATCAGAATATTTTTTAATACTGATTTGGTCCAGCTGCAGAGGAAGAATTGCTTGGATGTATTGTTAGCGTCTTTGATGTTTTTTGTCATTCATGCCAGCTCTATGTGGCCACTGAAGCCATCCTCATCGCACTGGTGGGTGCAACTCCTCCCTACCACTGGGATCTCCAAGAGCTCTCAGCTAATGAGAGCCATAGCAACCAGTCAGCGAGTGAGCAGAGAGCTTTTGGGGAATGGCTTCTGACCGCCAATGGCAGCGAGGTGCATAAGCACGTACACTTCAGCAGCAGCTTCACATCAATAGTCTCTGAGGTAAGTCTGAAATGTGTTTTGCTGTCTCATGTGTGAGCAGTAGATCTTACTGGGTTGGTTGCGGGGGGCTGGTTGTACTGCTTCTTTCTTCCATACTAATGCCTGTTTTGATTAGCAAATGAAACAGGTGCTACCTCCAGTTAGAGAACAGGTGATCTACTCAGGTCTTTGCTGGCAACAAAAACTAGCTTTATTTTGCTGTGCAAATCTTGACCAAAGTTCTGCTCCCAAACTTCCCACCTTTTCTGTGTGGAAGTTGTGTATTGGATCCTGTAGCCTGGCTCTACAACAGAGTTGGAATCGTACCGTTCATTGTACTAATGTGCTCAAAATCCTTCACGGACCCTGAGCTCTTTCTGTACACCTCTTGTGATTCCTTTGCTAAGGTCAAAGTGTGTAGTGCATCCATCCATCATGCAGTTAACAAGCAGTGGAGGAACTGGAGAGGAAGTGGCTTCTGCAGTCTTTGCAGCTTGAGGTATGAGGGAATACTTGGGCAGTGGGGAGTCAGGTGGACAAAGCAGCTTCCCTCATTCTGTCCCAAACTGAACTTAGCTTTAGTGGTGTGGCCTCTGTGCTTTATAAGTGTCATCTTTCATGGTCTAGCTGCAGTCCCTACGGAAATGATTCCAGACTTTGCACTGATGTGTGCAGCACCTGCCCTTCCTGGGGCCTTCAGTATCTGTTAATGTCAAATTGCTCTGTGCAAGAGCCTTATCTGAGTGCATCTGTTACAGGACCTGAACTTAGAGCTGTGCAGTTGAGGTCAGGTGTAGTACCACTTTGATAATTCATGTCTATTGTCCAGAGGTATTGGTGCTATCTGAATTAGTCCTGTACAGCACTTAACTTTACTGGGTATAAGTGTATTAATAAAACCCACCAGCTTTGGAATACTACCAAGCAGTTGGTGTACAACAGGCATTGCTTCTTATTTTAGTAATAAAGAGGATATGAGTAGCTATGCCACTATTTAAATTAAAGTCCTAATGGATGGTGGGGGTTTTTAAGCATTATTTGAAGCTCAGTAAGGTTTTCAAACTTCCTCTGGGCTCTTTCTTATTTGCTTTTTAATTTATCCAAGAATCTATTATTCTCTTAAACTTGACAAGTCAGACATGTTTGTGGACCCTAGCAGCGTTTTAGGACATAAATTTTATAAAGGTTCTTAGAAATTTTAGTTGCATAAATAACAAATGCAGGTAAAGAACGAAGTTTACTTGAAAAACACAGAACTAAAAAAAAAAAAAAAAAATCCCAAGACAACTTGAGAATATTCTGCTTTGTACTTCTTTAACATACTTGTCAGTAAAGGTCAATGTGTATAAAATGTTGTTACCTCTCTCATTTCCTGCTGTTTAATACAGTATTTTCAAAATTTGTTAGCTGAATGTATGGTAGGTGTACATTCATATGGTATATTTGGAAGTTGAGTTGTGCTAAATACAAGGATTTTAGTGAGATCGCGCTTATTTGGGGGACATCTCATCACTAATTTAATTAGTGATGTGTAAATAAGGAAGCTTTCTTTACATTTGAGGATGTTGTTTTTAGTGCTTATCTTGTGGCATCACTTACAACGTGATGATTGCAAATTTACCCTGAAAAATATTCTGATGTAAAAAGCTTGATTTTTATGTAACATGCTTTATGTAGAAGAGAAAAAAGCCTTGAGCCCTTTAAAGGGCTGCTTAGCTGTTGAGATTAATTTGCAGAAAAAAATTTGCTTTGCAACCAAATTATCCCTTAATCCCTGAATGATTCAGAAAGCATCTAATGTCACTGAGTTTCAGTGTTGGCAGCTTTTTTAATTTTCATACCAGAAGTTAGGGCATGGTTCTTGTAGCTGTTATGAAACAAACTGACCATGTTATTTCAAGATAAAATTGATCTCATATATTATTATTATTACACAAATGTATTTTTCTGGGAATTGTTTTTAAAATCTAGAGAAGCTTCAGAAGCTGATTTGTGGTCACATGGTTAGTTTTAGAGTTGAATTTTGTCAGTTTTGCTGCTTTATGGGCACATTACCTACTGTATCAGTAGCACCTCACCATTAAAATGACAATTCAAAATGAAGCATATACTGAGAGTAAGCAAGTTATTTTCTTGGAGTTTCTGAATGATTTTGTTTTGTTAGCTTCCTAATCTTGGTGAGGTTTAATTGCATGGCTCTGTTCTCATGGTGAGCTAGTTTATAACTGAGCTTTGAAATAATATAAGCTTTGTTAGAAAGGATATCTAATGGGATTTTGGTAGAGGAAGAGGAGATTATGATGAGGAGATTAGAGTGTTATTGCAGGGATAATGACATAATCACCAGCTTACCAGCATAGGAAGAAAAGTTGAGTGTCACTAAAAGGAAACATTATCTCAAGATGCAAGAGTAGGAAAAGAACAGAACACAACATGTAGAGTTTTTAGAATATGAAAGGAAATAACTTTGAACAGTGAGAACATGGCATATTTTCATTCTGCAGTTTTGTGGGGGAAAATTTCCTGTCAGGTTCAACCTGAGACATTAAGTCTGTAAGAATCAAACATAGAAAGATCAGGTTTGTGTTTGGAATTGAGAAGAACTGGAAATGACACAAAGTATTCTGTAAAAAAAGGTATGAGTATTTGCAATATCAGAAAACCTGTCTAATGCTACCAAAGTGTTTCTCAGTGACAAGACCATTTGTAAGGAGGAGCGTATGCAGGATTGTCTTTGGACATAAACCACAATTTTTATTTTTGCATAGTGTGCCTACGCACTGGGGTGACGTATGCCAAGAGGTAGGACTAAGCTAATAGATATATGTGAGAGAAGGCGATGAAAGGGAGAGTGGGGGAAGGCTGTAAAAATTACAATATTCTGAGGGTTCTGTCCTTGATTTCAGAATCAAAGACTGCATGTGATTTGGGGGAGCTGTGCAATTGGTTAGTACCACCTGGTAAGTCTGGGAGACAGCAGTCGTCTTTTGGTGACTATCCAATGACTGACTGAATGTGATACTCTAAAAGATTTATGCGAATTTTAATCTTCCTTAAAGTATGTGTCATCCCCCTCCAACTATTAGCTGTTGGTGAACTGCTGAGCTGCTGGGATTCTGGTTAATTCACCTTTTTTTGTTTCTTTCCCCTTCCACCCAGTGGTTTTTAATTGGCAACACATCGTACAAAGTCAGTGCTGCCAGTTCTTTCTACTTCAGTGGTGTGTTTGTTGGAGCAATCTCCTTTGGCCAGCTCTCAGATCGTTTTGGGAGGAAGAAAGTCTATCTCACAGGTAACCACTGCCACCTAACAAAATGAATGAATGAAGAGGTGTTGTGTCTCTGAAGATCAGTGGCAAGAGCCTAGTTTCTGCTGAGAGCTTGATAGGCAGCAGTGAATCATGTACTGTGACTCTCAGGTTTTTTTGTCCTTCCAGTATACTTCAGGAATATAAGTAGGGACAAGAGATTAATGTTTGAGTATTCAGTCACCATCTGAATATCCTGGAGGTGTTCTGGATTTAGGAGTCTTGCCCTAAGGGCTTACATGCATGCATGTCATGCTCGTGGGATCTCCACAGATTGCAATTAATATTTCTGGTAATTTGTTAGCAATGTTCTTATATGTATAACCTGCTAGGAATTTGATGCACCTTTTACATCCTGTCTGCATGATTTAGTTTTTATGTATTTGTGATTCTCATCATGTTTTAAAGCTCATAAGCTTTTTTACTGTCCCTGGATCAAACACCATTTGGAACTTCATGTTTTGTATATGTATTTATGAAGTTGTGTGGCAATGGGTGAGCATGTAGAATTAAAAAATGGATTATGTTTTTTAAAGGAACAACCTCATTCAGAGCAGATAAAGGTGGGCCTGCTATGCAGTGCAAATTCCCCATGTACTGTCCCCTGGTAATGTTTCTCTTCTCTAGTTTGTATAGACTACTTTCCAAGAGTGAGGGGAGATATTTGGTCATATATTTAATCTGTGACTTCTGTATGGGGATAAGTATCAAGCCATCTTAACTGGAGCCAGACAGTAGTTCTGAATATATGAAAAAATGTCTGCCGTGAACTGAATTTGAAGGTTTAGTACTGCAAATTCTCTATCAGAAACCACTCCTTTTGCGTGTGTGTCCCCTTACGATATTAACTTTAGGTACTTAAATTTCTGCCCAAACTTATGTTGTAGTTGTTGATTGTGATTACATAGGACAGATGCCACTGAACGTCAAGTAAAGATACTTATAAATGCTTCTGTTTCACTTTAGGTGCTCTCCTGAAATAAAACCTTTTTTTTGCCGTGTTTTCTAGGTTTTGCTCTTGACATCTTGTTTGCCATTGCGAATGGATTCTCACCCTCATATGAATTCTTTGCCATCTCTCGCTTCTTGGTAGGGATGATGAATGGTGGGATGTCACTGGTGGCCTTTGTCCTACTGAATGAGTGTGTGGGTACTGCCTACTGGGCATTAGCAGGTAAAGTTTGGGTGCCGGTGTCTGTCAGAATTTATAGATTTCAGTCTCGAACACCACTTGAGACACACCAAAGCTAACACCATAGCAGTTGTAAATTTAAGTCTGTTTGAGCATCTGTGTGACTGCAGTCCTTGAGTCCTGCTTTGTTTAATAGGAACCTTAGGCAAGCACGGTAGATGTCTTGGAGCTGTTCAGATTTCTGCATCACTCAAGTTGACAAAGGTCCAGTTGAAACACCCCCTGTGAATGTTAGACAGCTACATACTTGTCCAAGGTTCCTGATAGCTGAGCTCTATCTGTCAGAATTTTGAACTCTGCTAAACAGAGCTTAGTGTTTGCTAAATATCATTCTTTCATTCCTGGCAGTACTTGAAAAGAAATCAAAAGTGGGTTTTTTTGTAATGGGAAGATAAGACAATTGTTGTTTATATGTTTAAAAAAAAAAGTTGTCCTTTGTTCTAAATTTTAAGGTTGATTACCACAAAAGATAGACACCCTCGACTGTCTTGGAAGCTAGTGTTGAAGCTGTCCTTCAGACGTTATGTGTGTAAATTACACCATTATGGCTCTGGGGCCTGACTTACCCAGACTGTGACAAGTGCCAAAGAACTGCTCTGTTGATAGTGTTTTAAAACAGGATGTCTTACAAATTATAAGAGTTACGATTGATTACTATATATTCCTAAGAATACCAGCTTTCCAATGTTTTGTAGTATTTATTTTTACACATAGAAAGCTGAAGCATACTTATATTTGGAATTACAAGACTTAATTGTTTTTGGGGCTTTGGCTGAGGAGGATGTAGAAGAATGCTTTTTGAACTCGTATAGATCTTTGCAATTAGATGTAATACTTCTGCCCTGCATGGGTGACGGTCAGAATAGTCTTTGGTCAAATAGCTGTGGGTTTGCCTGTATCACTGAGTGAATTTTTCTTAATGAAATGTTAGTTTCTGTCTAATGTGTTGAGAGTTAGTAATGTTCCTTAAAGGAGTGGTAATGTTTTGTTTTGTTTTTAATTGTCTGTTAGGATCTATTGGTGGCTTGTTCTTTGCTGTGGGAATTGCCCAGTATGCTTTATTAGGATACTTCATTCGTTCCTGGAGGACTCTGGCTGTTGTGGTTAACCTGGAAGGAACAGTTGTCTTTCTCCTCTCTCTGTAAGTTATTTTTCAAACTGAGTTTCATCAAGAAAGATGTCAAAATTAAGAAACAAACAAACAAAACTGATGAACAAACCAAGCAACTAAGTCGAAGTGCCTTTCTAGGTTAGCATGGTAACCCTGCATTTCTCTCAGCCTTTACCACCCCGTGTTCTCTGCTTTCTTTAAATAGCAGTGCTGCAGTATTTGAAAATACAAGTGAACATTGTATTGTATACACATTATTACTGTAGTTGGGAATAGTCTCTAGAGTGGTCTAGAAGCACATCCTGTTCTTTAACTGGTATATGTTGTCTGGTATGCCAGAAGACACTATAAACATAAATATATATGTGTATATATATATATAAAAAGACACAGAAATGTTTTTGCATTTACATGATGACATGATGTTTCTCTTATAATTGTGCTTACACAGAAGGAACAGCATAAAAATTGCTTGCACATACAGTCTTAAAGGTGACTTGCAAAAGAACAAGTGAGCAGCTTCCTTTTATTTTTCAAATGAGATTAGGGAAGAATAGGAAGATGGCTTCTATATTAAGATAGCAAGGGTTTTCGTTTCTGGACTTCGGCACTGTATGTGCTCTTCTTGTACTTCCAGACAGCAAAATCTCCGTAACTAAAAAAAGGAAAAAAAAATCCCTTTTAGCTGCTGTTTAAACTTAAGGCTTTTTTCCTTCCAATATATATTCAGTAACTAACTTTTTGACTAAAGCTCTTTGCTAAAGAGTCAACGCACTCTTTCAAAAGAAGCATTGGAACTGAGGGAAAGGTTTAGAGGCTGTTCCTGAGGTGAAAGGCAGAGATGAGACTTGTGATATTTCAAAACTTAGTGGTGTTTGAGGCCTCTGGAAAAACTTTTTTAACTTTCAGACTGATACATATGATTTTTTGAAGTGCTTTAGGGTTGGGACTGCAGAGCTGTGCTCAGAGGCCTATCTAACTGAAAGTTAAAGGATTTTTTTTTATTCCAGATTTCACACTGCCTCCCTTCCACATTGCTGAAAAATTACTCTGTGCAGAAAATACCAGATTTTTTTTTTTGGTCATGGGGAAGAAAACATGTGCCTTTCTAAGCTCTTCTCTTTTATAAAAGCACAGAATCACTTTTCTTTAAATTTAAGAGGGAAATGTCACTTCTGGTCAGAGGCAAAAATCTTAAAAAGCTTGTGGCAAAAGACTAAAGTTTAAATTAGTTCTGGGAATCTGAAAGTAGTAGAAGAGGATTTGTTTTGCAAACTGTGTTGGAATTATAGACCTATCGAGTGAACAGTGCACATGGGGACCTTTGCACCGCCTCTGCCTTTGTGTCTACAGGAGAGAAATTGGGGAAATGTTGGAAAATGAGAAATGGAAGACAACTAGTTAGTGTTAGAAAAAATGCTGTGTTACTTGTAGCAATACAGTGCCTCCTTAATTCTGAATTCACTGGTGACAGGGTCCTAATGATACTGTAACTTGTAGTTTTGTGCATGTGTGTGTGTATGTAAATGTATATACTCAGTGTAATTTCTTGGTCTCTAAATTACATGAGACTTATGTTCCCTTTCCTTTCAACATGCTTCGTCTCTATTTCAGTAAGTGAATTTTATACCTGAAGGGTTGTCTGAAAAATTCTTTGTTACACTGAAATGTATTTCAGCCTTATTTCCGTAGACAAGTCCAGCTTCGTAGAAAAGAAAAGCCCTAAAGCTGTCTGTGTATGTATGTATGTTTCAGATTCATTCCAGAGTCCCCCCGCTGGCTCTATTCACAAGGCCGGCTGAATGAAGCAGAAGATGCCCTCTACCTCATTGCAAAGAGGAACCGCAAGCAGAAGTGCACTTTTTCATTAAAACTCCCAGCAGAGAGGAGCTCCAGAGAGGCTGGCAGCTTCTTGGATCTGTTCCGATATAAGATTCTCTTGGGACGCACCTTGATCATGATGTTTACCTGGTACTTGAAATACTTTGTAGGCCCAGCTGTGCTACTGTTTCCTCTTTTAGGTCTTTGAGAGAGCATGTTGCTGAGAATTGGCTCATCCTGGAGATTGTGCTTAGTCTCAGCCTGTATTAAGAACGCTGTACCCAAGAAGGGTCCTTGTTTTATGATATTTTCTTAGTGCATTTCTAACATGAGGTGTTTTTACAGTCTAATTCTGAGGCGTCTAGTTCTGAAGTGTTTTATCTCCACATTTCTGTCATGATTTTTGAGTCTCAAAATAGTTGAGAACTACCTCTTCCTTTTCTGACCCTCAAAGGCTGCTGAGATTAGCCATGCTGTCCTCCTCTTTGGCCCAGTGCTGTGTCAGTACTTGCAGTCACATGGATTGTTCTTTTTGTGTGTAAGGAGCCCATTAGCAGGTGGGTGGCCTGGCCTACCTTGTCTAATGAGTGTGTTTATTTTCTTAAAAGAAAGCGCTGCCAGTGCTAGCAGTTGCTGTAGTAAGGAGCCAGAACCCATGATGTTACCTCTAGTCAATAAGAAAATTTAACTCTAAAAGTGTTTTGTTTCTAATAGCTCTGCTAGCCCTGAGGTCTTTTGCTGCTACTTTGAAATAAACCTTATGTATGATATGGTATGAGAGTCCTCTGGCATTACTGTTCATACAGTTGCTTTTGTAATGCACATATTTGGGGAAGATGTATAGATTAGGGAAAAAACCCCAAATGCCATTATTTTGTCAGCAGACAACACAGAGCTGTTTTCCTGTACTGTTCCAAATGCTTACTGCAGAATAGTTGATTTTTCTGTTCCTTAAATGAGAATTGCTGATTTTCTGCAGAGTGAATTAGTGACCTGTTCATTTTCTCTTTGTAAAGATGACAGTCAGTCAGGGTTACAAAAGAAAAGTAAAAAATCATAATTGGAGAATGACTAAAACTGGACCAGGGTGTAGAAATTAAAAGAAGGTGAAGGTGTCATCTGAACTGTTTTGAGAAAGGGTTTACATACATTTGGAAAAGTCTGGACAGAAGTGAAACCTGATGAAAACAAAAAGGACAAAGGCATTCCTCAAGTCAAATAATATAACATGATCATATTTTAACTGTATTCTGGTTTATGCACATTCTTCTTAAGTGTAGTCTTAAGTTTAATAAGTCAGAAATTGGGTCTGTGCAGAGACAAAATGGATTCTTTGCCTAGAAAGCATCATATACTTGTAGAGTAACATTTTAGACCAATCTTATGGATCACTAAATATAGTTTGTAGTGTATCATGCCAGACCAGTGCTTTGATTTGGCAGGCAAGGTGGCAGCTCTGATTTTACTCTCTTTCTGTCTTTTGCAGGTTTGTGTGCAGCTTGGTTTACTATGGTCTTACCCTTAATGTGGGTGACTTAGGTGGAAGTATTTATGCCAATTTAGCCCTTTCAGGGTTGATAGAAATCCCAGCATACCCAATCTGTATTTACTTGATTAACCAAAAATGGTAAGTATAAAATTCATTAACCCATTCAGGGTTTTGTTTGTTTGTAATTTTTCTCAAAGTATATTGCATCTCCAGGCTTATATCTGGTGTGTGGGGCTTGCTGCTTCAATTTGAAAGTGCCATTGATATATCTTTATTTCAAATAACGGTTTAATTTGTTCTCAGTAGCTCACATTATTAATGAGACACCTAAATTTGGCTCAGAGATGAGGCTGATCTCCTGCATCAGTCGAACGTAGCTGCGCTGACTCCATGCTAACACAAGATGGCGTTCTTCCCACCTCTGTCTCGTAATCATCGTTCTCACTGTTAAGTCAAAGCTATTGCAACTAAACTCAACTGAAGCTGTCGTGTGGTTTCGTGTAACAGTTGCTGTGTGCACTAGTATGTGAGCAGAGCTGTTGATTCAAATATTTAGCCTTTTCCTGAGCCGTGATACTTTAGACAATGTCTTTCACTTTTTGTAGAATTCACCTCCCAGTCTCTTCTCTACGTGTCCCCTGAGGAGCTTTACAAACATGCACACACGGTGGGAAGCAAATCAAAATCCTAGAAATTGTCAGCCGCTGCAGAAAGACTTCTTGGTGCTCATTTTGTTAAGAGTGCAGTAGAAGCTTGTTTAAAAACAGTGTGAGAGGAAGTGTTTGTGAGAGATGGCGCTCAGAATTTTCGACTGCAAATAAGAAGACAACATGAATTTAGAGGACTCATTGCTCTGCGAACTACAGATTTAATGCAGACTAAAGCTTTGTTATCCTTGCACATCAGGTTTGGTCGCAAGCGAACGTTGAGTGCGTTTCTGTTCCTGGGAGGATTGGCTTGTCTTATTGTCATGTTTCTTCCTAAAAAGAAAGGTAAATATTTAATTTTGTTTCTGGAGTATGTGATAAGAATTGGTAAACACGACATCCTACAGCCTAAGAATTTGATGGTTGCCAGTAGATTAGGCTCATACCACATGAGAGTCTCAATTTTTGAAGCCAGGGAATCTAACTCGCAAGAAGAATAAGCAGCAACCTTCCAGAGACCTTGAGGAAAGCTTGTTAGAAAGATTTGGATTTGAACTTTTGTCTTTGGATTTTGCCCTTTACTTCTCATCACATCAATCACTCCTTTTCAGTGTTTCTGACTTAATCCCAAAGAATGATGTTTCTTGGGGCACCTCCATTAGCCAAATGATATGTCAGTCTAAGTAGTACCCCTGCAACTTGTGTGTATCTCTCAAAGTGAAAGACCGATGTCAAAAGATCCTAAGAATTCAATCTTGGGGTAAGTTTCCATCTTTTCCTCGCTGCTCTGTAATGTTCAAGACTGGTGTGATTGTGGTATTAGTAATGTGGCCTTATAACTTACAGTTCAGAGAGCATTCTGAAAACCTTATGAAGTGAGGGATCTTTAAGAAATGTGAAATGAAATGTTTGGGGGATTTTTTTTTGAGACACACTAATGTTCATATCTTGATTTTTGGGTGTTTTTCAAAATGGTAGAAACAAAATTGCACAGTGAGCAGTTTTTCCTTTTAAAACTAGGTACATAAATTCATCTCAGTTTGTAAGATTTGTGCATGTGTAACACTTGCCATAAGGAGAGAAAATGCTTCAAACATTTGAAGCATGATTCAAAATGATTAAACATTTATGATGAGAGTGCATAAGTTGATCTAGATGGCAGTGAATCTAACAGGTAAAACTTTCTTTAAAGGGGTGCAGCTGGAGTTTCCAGGAATATTCCAGATGCTCAGAGATCTTCTGGTTAGGCTGGTACCAGTCATCAAGTAGTTTTTGCCTATCAGTCCAAGTATAACTTGTGAAAAGAAGGAGATTTTCAGAGGCTAGAACTGCAAGACCCCGGGAAACCAGCTGTGTGCTGAACTGACAAAGTCAGCCAGGAGCGGAGTGCCTTAGGAAGGGAAACGGCTGTCTGGCCAGCAGCAAGCACTGGTCTCTATGGAGCATGGTTTGTTCTGAGCAGTAGTAGCTTACGCTGTAGCCTTTCTGGTGGGCACTTAGTGCGTGTTCTGGTGTGCCTAGTATAAATGAATAAGCACTGGCCCTTCTGACGAAACTGAGCTGGATGGGATATTTGGTATTCTTTACAGCATCTTCCTGTCTTTTTTGTTTTTCTTCCAATGTAATAACGTTAGAAGCACGTTACCATACTATGGAATTGACACTGAACAGGGCTCTTGTTACTAAAAACCAACTTGCTCACTTTTGAAAAATGTATCTGTTATTTTCTTCAGCTTACTGACAGAACTAGTTTAGTATTTTATCAGTGGTAGACTCAGAAAATGTTCAGTTTTAGTTTCCCCTTTTAGTATGTTTATAGGATTTTTATCTTGCATTTCTAAAATTTGATGTTCTGGTAGAGCCTCAATGCAGGATTTCAGTGCTTTAAAAATGTCACTTACTGTTACACTGGGGAGAAGGAAAGGAAAACTCAGTTTCTCTTTTTCTGGTATTGAGCAATAGTTCTATTCTGCAGTCTCTAGGACTCTTCAGTCATTTAACACAGTCTTTTTCTATGGGATTATGTTTAATAGAATGGAAAATAGCTTTGGGCTATTGGCAAGTCTGCCATGAATTTAAAATTAATTTTTTCAGTTATTTTTTCATTGAGAGTTTTATTATTATAGAGAGTTTTCGTCTTTGTACACATCTGATTGCACTGATGAAGGTAATGAATCTGTATAAACAGAATATAAATTATGTTGAATGATTTCTGCCATTTCTGCCTAAAAGAAAGCTCCTTGGATTCTCCTGAGTTTTGAGAGTTCTCCCAAAGGTACAGATCACCTCTGACAAATACTGTCCTTTGATAGAAAAATACTTGGCTGTTATGGCAGATTCTTCAGTAGATTCCTTTTCACTCCATACTGTTGTGTGACTGAAGTGGTTATGGAGATGTACTTGAGTGCTCCAAAGCCTTACAAGGGTCACGTTTTCTCTATCAGATACTGGAGTGTTTGCAGTGGTGAATAGTCGCTCTCTGTCTTTGCTGGGGAAACTGACAATCAGTGCTGCATTCAACATCGTCTACATCTACACATCAGAACTTTATCCCACAGTGATCAGGTAACAGGAGTTAATTTGAAGGTCTTAATTTTTATGGTTCTCTCACCTGATCGCCTTTTACTACTTCTCCTACTTTTTTTCTATTAACTATACCTTTTCATTTGAGATTTTCAGTTACGTGTAATGATTATCTGTAGTTTTATATGCTAAACTTCTTCCCTTGTCCTCTTCTCACTTCCTCTTCCCTCCAATTTGCAGTATTTCTCTTCAGACTAACTGTATTCTTTATGTAACAGTAAAGTAGTCCTTTGGCTGCTTTGTATGCTGACAGCCCTCTCTCCACTAATGAAGGCAGCAATAGTATTGCTGTTATTTCTTTAATGAGTGATACCTGCAACTTTCTCAGTGCTTTGTAAACCAGACAACTCTAATAAACATTCATACTTGCTTAACCAGCAACACTGAAGAGGGACTGGTCAATAAGCTTTGTAAAAGCAACTTGATGCTTCATAGGCAGTATGTAAGCAGCAGTAAGGTTTCAGTCACTAGAGGCAGAAGTACCCCATGCTTGTGCTGACAGAGCAGACAAAAGCATCTATCATACAGGTGCAATTTTTAATAGAAATTGAACCAGGTATTATTGTTGCTGATCAACCACCAGTGAAACTGTACTGTGGTGTTTTTCATGGGTGGGCGAATCTGCTGATAAATAGGATTTGGATAAAGGAATTTAGCCAAGGTTTCAGGCAGAGACAAGAAGCGTAAATGACATCACACTTTTTTTTTTGCCTCTCTGTGTGTGTATGGATGTTAGAATCCTGAATGTGCAGGGGATTTTTGCTTCTCTTTAAGCATGAAGCGTACATTTTAATTATTGTCTTGGGATGCTTTCAGTTATACTTGACTTTTCCTTGCCATTTAACGTGGTCAGGCTCATGACTGAGGTGGTGTGATTTTATTTTTTTTTCCCTTGCTCAATGGCACTTTTCAAAAGTCATAATTTCTCCTGTGCAAATGTCACTGATTAATGATTTCTGTTTTCTTCTTAGGAATGTTGGAATGGGTGCCTGCTCCATGTTCTCGCGTGTTGGTGGAATCATTGCTCCTTTCGTCCCTTCGTTGGTTTGTCTAAACTTCTCACTGTTTTATGTATATTTTTGTTTTGTGGCTCTGATGTATCAGAGGCTTACAGAGGTGGGAATATTTTGGATAAATTATGTAAATTGCATGTCTTAACAGTATCATGGCAGGCCAAAGGCATTGCAGTATAACCTATGTGATTAGACAAAACCTCAACATTATTTAGTTCAGAAGGTATTTTAGCCCTGTAAGAATTTTGGGACTTAGTGGGCGATACAGCATGTAGCATAAAGGCAATATAGCATGTAGCATATCGCATACAGGCACCTATAGGTGATATCGGCAATATGTAATTTACCCAATTTTAAACCCGAAGCAAGCAGTATCAAAAAAACCACATTGTTAAGAGATCTGCATCAAGTTAAAGTACATGGGCTCAATAACTCATGTTTCTGAGAATAAATTTGTTTTACTATCAGTGCTCTTCATTGGATTTCCATGGCTTATCAGCGAAGTGGTTTATCTTTCAGTGAATGAAGATGATGGTGTGGAGAGCTGATATAACAGCAGGGCTTTTTAGCACAAACTTTACAGCAGTCTGTCAAGGCAAAACAAAATTCTGGAGAACTAAACATGGGGATGGTGCCATTATTTTCCTCTATGTTCACAGTCGTATGTGTATGCAGGTAGAATAGCGTGCCAGTTTTTTACGCAAACTGCTTGCTGAGGTCAAGTGACAGTTCCTTTAATGTGACAGATTTCATCTGGAATAACTCCTCTCTGCCATTTGCCATCTTGTTATGTCAGGCAGAGGGCTAGCAAAAGGGCAGATGAGCACAGCGAGCCTTTTAATCTGCAGAATGAAACATTGGGTAGGTGAGAGTGCGAGCATCTCTGGGGTACAACAGGCAAAGCCAAGACTGGTGCAGATCTCCCAGGCAGATTTAATAGGCAGCTTTTATGTAGCAGTTGAGGTATCCGTTATCTTGTATTTAGCAGAGATTTCTCACTGCAGGAGACACAAATCTTGGATCACCATGTTTGAAGGGGTCCCATGAAAGTGAAAATAGCTCTTTTTAAATAACAGATTAACATTGATTTGAGGAAAGAATTAAGTATTTTTGTGTTTTGGAATTTCTTCAACTATTTTAATGCATTTTCTGTATTTTTTGTCTGGGGATCTTATCAAAAGGGTGGGAATGAGAAAAGTTAATTGCTGAGATAAGAGATGAAATATTACTCACGTATTTGATTGCAGTCTGTTATTTTCTCAATTTAGAATTGTTCTTTATACAAAGTGGGTTTTTGAAACAAACAGCTAAGCTCTTACCTTTTTTTAAAATGAGCCTGCTTTACTGGTGGTATGAGAGTGAATGTACATATTTTGGAGCTATATTGTAGATGACTCATATTTTTGCACACACCTTTCCCCAGTGTAGTTTTCCTTGTAACAAGCCATGTGAAAACAGGGCATCAGAGGAGGAGTATAAACATTGCTTAGACTGTCAGGGGTGATGACAGGAAGGCCAAAGCTCAGTTGAAGCTAGAACTAGCAAGGAGCATAAATAGGGATTCCATCAGCCAAAGGAAATTTTGAGAAAATGTTTAGCCTGTTGTTGAATGGGATGGGCATCCTGTTGGTGGATGAGATGGAATAAGCTGAAATACTTAACACTTTTGCTTTAGTCTTCATAGGCAAAGCCTGACCCCAAGACTCTGTGCATATCAGCACAGCTGAGGAAGCAGAGGGCCAGCAAACAGTGGAGGAGCAATAGTTCAAGAACACTTAAAGCTGAAAGCTTTCCATTCCATGGGATAGGATTCCCTAGGAGGTGGTGAAAGAGCTGGCTGTGATAGTGAGGCAAGTGTCCACCATCTGTGATAAACCGTTGTTGTAGAGAAAGGTCACTGATAACTGGGGGGGGAGGGGTGTCTTGGTTTGAAAGACAGGTGTCTGCGGAGGAAGGCAGGAGCCTCCCTTGAAATGGAAAGTGCAACCCCCTTCCCTCCAAATTATTATAATTTTGAAATTAACGGGCCTTCAGGCAAAGATATGGGGAATAGGAATAACAGTTCTTTACATATATATATATATATATATATATATATATATATATATATATATATATATATATATATAT
Organism: Leptosomus discolor; assembly: GCF_034619465.1. Taxonomy (NCBI): domain Eukaryota; kingdom Metazoa; phylum Chordata; class Aves; order Leptosomiformes; family Leptosomidae; genus Leptosomus; species Leptosomus discolor. The sequence goes on from NC_141391.1 coordinate 129,643,106, forward strand.
AACACAAGGCAAGGAAAAAACAAACAACCCACTGGTTTACACTGACAGAGTCAGGAATACAACATGACACCCTGTTAGGGTGGCAGTAGCAGTCCGATAAGATGCTGGCTGCAGTCCTCCTGAAGCGATGGATGTAGTTCTGTGGAAGCAGCAATCACGTAAAAGAGTCTGGTCTTCCTCTGAAGGTCCAGTGGTAGGTAGGTAGCTCTTGTCCTCTGGAACTCCAGTGGAGGGAAAAGCTCCTCCGGGAATCCAGTGGAAGAAGGCTGCTAGGGTGTTCAAAATCTCAGTTTTTATTTGGCATGGACTGCTTGGCTCCTTCCCCCTCGGGCGGAGCATCTCACAATGGGATGGGGAGTCGTGAGGCAGTTCCTTGATGGGCCATTACCAGGAGATAGTCCAGGAGCGAGTTATCGATGGGTCAGGCGATAAGGCATTGTTGTGCCCATTGACAGAAGATAGTCCAGAGGGGGGAGGCAGGGAGCACCGCCCCACCTGGTCTCAACAGCTCCTGAAGATGGTAATAGAATATTTTTTTTTTCCTTTTGGCACATTTTACACTGTAACCTAGGACAGGGGGAAAGCTAATGCTGTGTGTCTTTAAGATTAGAAAGTGGATCTAGGGAGTTAGTAGAGGCTGAGCAGCTCAAACTCTGTCTCTGGGAAGATTGTAGGACGTGACCTCTTGGAGTCTGTTTCTGAGCATGTGAAGGCTAAGAAGGTAGTCAGGATCAGTGAACATGGATTTACTAAGGACAATTCATTCTCAGACAGTTTGGTTTGGTAGTCAGCCATTTTGTCACATAAGGTAATATGGGTGAGGAAAGGGAGGAGAGCAGGAAAGGCTATTGTAAGGCTTTTGACACTGTCCCACAGGATTCTTGTTTGGAAGCTGAGGAAGTGCTTCCTGGGTGAAAGGAATATTATTAGATTTGAATGGTAATGCGTGGAGCACGAGGCTCAAAGGGATAGTGACAGGCTAAGTATTTGGTGGCTGGTTACAAGTGGAAGAGACAGAGTAGATCCTCCTCGTATTTTTAGAGGATGTGAAATGATGAGGAGTGATGGACACACCAAATGGTAGATCTTGAGTCCAGTAGGACCTTTTGGGCCAACACAAATCCCTTGAGGGCCAATAAGAAGAATAAAATTCAGTTGCTGGTGTGGACTAATTACTTGGTCAGTACAGGCTGGGAACCAACTCGCTGAGTAGCATCCTTGCTGGAAGAGACCTGGGGACAACAATGAATGACAAGTTTAATGGGAGCTAGCAGTGTCCTCCATCACAAACAGGCAGGCTTCACACTGAGCTGTATCAGGCCCAATTCAGTAGGTGGCCCACAGATTAAGTTCCCTCCCAGTTCTAGAGGGATGTTGAAAAATCTGGGGAGGGTCCAGTGGAGGGTAACCAAGATGGTCAGAGGCCTAGAGCACATGGCTTCAGATGAAAGCTTGAGGGAATAGTGCACCTTTGATCTTCCCAGCAGCGTGGAACAGTTCAGCAGGGGTCAATGGCCACAAGTTTTGGCTTGTGGGTGAAGACAGGAAACTTGGAAAATACTCTGAGAGGCTTAATGCAGCCCTGGAACAGTCCACTCAGAGGTGGAATCTCCATCCTTGAAGTTTTTTCAATACTTGTTTACACAAAGCTATGATTGACCTGATGTAGTGTTGACTGTAGTTGTGCTTAGAGTAGGTGATTGGCCTAGATGACCTCAAGAGATCTCTTCCAACCAGTACGTCTGTGATTCTGTAATATCTCTTCCCTACTACAATGTGACGTTGCGTTTGTTAAAAAGTACAAATGTTATGGAAAATAATTAAGTGTAAATTCAGAGGTGTTTCTTTTAAAGTCCATCCCAAAATCTGTATGGATCGAATAGCATTTATAAGATGCAATTGACAATGTTGATTAAAAAAACCCCAGTAGGATTGATAACTTTTCTGCTAAATATGAACACAAACACTTGCCAGATTGAATGGTTGTAAAGGTTAAGTGCTTTAATGTGTAGTATGAACTAGAGGGAACCACTCTCAACTGAACTCTCTCTGTTCTTTTTTCCAGAAATCTGTACAGTGGTCTCTGCCTTACATTGTGTTTGGAGCGACTGGTCTTTTGTCTGGGCTCTTAAGTTTGTTGTTGCCAGAGACCTTAAACAGCCCTTTGCTAGAAACTATTTCGGACCTGCAGGTATGCTCGTACTGGAGGCTGGGTGATGAAGCCATGTCATTGCAAGCCCTAGATGGCTCACAGGTATATTCATTTTTTTTTTCCTAGTACTTTTTTGTTCTGTTTATTTCAGCTGTCAGCTTGAATATGCCACACTCAATAGATTAGGATAGCGATTCTTGGCCTGTGGAGGATAGGCCCCAAGGAGATAGAGAATATAGTTTAGTAACCTTACCATCACAACTGAAATGTTGTCTGGAAATGCAGGCTGAACCATAGCTGGGTTAATTCATCCCTTCAAGGCCAAAAGCTTACAATCTTTTCCTTTGGGATAAAGGACTCGGTGGTGTCTGTGCATCTCTAATCTCCAGGATGGATTGCTGCAGCATGCTTCTTGCAAAGCCGGCCACTGAAGTCTGAGAAGCCTTAGAGGTTAAAGAAAACAGAAGCCTGTTTGTGAAGGGCAGTTCTCGAAGGCAACACACTGTACTGCTGCTCTGCCCTGCCCTGGCTGTTCTGCAATGTCAACTGTTAGGTCTGTCCTAGGGAGTCTTTAAATGGGTTAAAGCTAGACTGACATCTGAGATCTGTCCCACTGTTGATTCTGGGAAACGTTGCAACTACAAAACTCCCAGGCATAAGCATAAATCAATGCGGCAGCAGGATGTTTTTCAGTGAGGTTTCCTTGAATGTTGGGTTTTTTCTATCACTTCATACTTCCTTTTGTCAAACTCCTGGACACCTTTTGAGGTGTGTACATCTTCCAGTTGTGTGGAGGTTTGTTTCTTATATGGCCGCTCCTCTGAATGGAGTGGGATTAGAAGTAGCTAGAGAGCTAGAAGTGAGTGTTTGAATTTGAGTAAGGTTTTAATGTTTAAATCCTGGTGCCAAAATTTTCAGTATCGTTGGACTAATAAAAATTGAATAAGTGGTCAAAAGACTTGAAGAGCAACTCAGAACAGAAAATGTTAGTTGTCCCTTGAGGCTGAGATGAGACAGGGTCCCTGTAACACCTTTTACTTTCATTTGATTAATTTTTGGTCAAGCAGGCTGAGATTCACACATAGTCATAAACTTATTTTCACAGAAATCAGGAGGCAGAGTAAAATTTATTTCTAGAATGAAAACAGTTGCTTCCTTTCAAAGGCTTCGATATGTTGCCTTGTTTACCCATTTTAGCTGTAATAATTCTTGACAGGACAGCCCAGTTTAGTGACAAAAACACCCTTGAAGAAAGCTTGAAAGAGGCAGCCCTGTAACAATTAATTTTATATTTTGCCTACTTTGCACGCTCATTTTATAAACATTTTTTAGCCGTACTGGATAATGTGTTATGGCACCACATTCTTCATGGCTACACAAATCCATCATACACATTTATGTCAAATTTACACCAGCTGTTATTTTGGTAATTACATCATTATTGCATCTTAACAGTGCAGATGGCTTACTAACAAAAAACAATTCTAGCAAACAGTGCGGGCGTTACAACTTAGAGGGGGGAAAGTCACATTTTTATTTTCCTTTCTAACCAAGTAAGGTCAGTATTGCCCTTGGTGACAAGTATTGTCTGTGTATCAGTATTTGCACAACTCGGGTTTAAATCTTCCTTGCTTACACTTCTGCAGGCTTCTTAAGAATCCCCCCTGAAAGGATACACACACGCACAAAAAAAAAGAGAACATTCTTCAGGAACAGTTTTCCCCAGATGGATTAAAATTATTGAATCCAAATGAAAAAAAGTTGTTGGTTCAGGCCTGAAGTAATCCTGTAACTTCAGAGAAGTTATATCTCGAATGTCTGTGACACATTAGGCGTTTATTTTAAAGCTCACAAAGAAAGTGCTGATAAAATGAAAAGTTGTTAAACATTAACCCTGTTTGACAAGGCCATGGAGAGGTCTTACAAAGCTGCTGTAAGAAAGATGTAGAATTTATTTGGCATACCCTGAATTCCCCCTGTGGAATCCATTGTCCTTTTGTACTACTTTTGAGATAACATGCGTTCTGATTGCCCAGAATGGAGGTTTTGTCCCTGTTAACATACATGAATGTGATATTCAAGTTGGACAGCATCCAGTGATAGCCTGACTTTCCTCAAATAATTTTAGAAATCAGAAAAAAGCATAACATGATTCCCTTTATAGCTTCTGACAGGTCTTAGTGCTCAAACTGTTTGAAATTCCTTTGCAGTTAACGCACATTGCTGTAGCAAAACCCCTCTGAGGACAGATCTAAAGCTACAGATTTTGCTTGCATGGTACTGTCAGTCAGGAACATGATTTCCATTTCTCTATTTTTCACCCTCTCTCTCACCCTTCTTTGCATATGACTAGGCAGGCAGAAGTCTTAGGGTGGATGCAAGCATGCTGGAAAAAAAATCCAAAATACTCAAACTAGATGGAGTTTATACTGGCAAGAATATCTTTTTAAGTGGAAGAATTTGTATCAGTTCTGTGGAAGAATGCTACACTGGCCAAAGAGAAATTAGCTGTAATAGCTGGCTTTATAATAGCTGACTTTAGTTTGGGTATATGAGATAAATTATGTTGTTAAAAGGATTCCGGCTGGAGTAGGTATGCCTCTAATAGGGAGTTTACTTTCTGAACATATGAAGTGGTAATGTTTTTTTCTCTTTTCCATAACTCCTTTAGTTAGTACTGCAGGGGGATCTTTTTAATCAAACTTGCATAGGAAAATTCCTATGCTACACATGGAGTAGTAACAACTCAGGATGGCGAAGCTTTTACCCGATCAAGTAATCTGTGTTCTGAGCCTCTGTTTCCAGTAGCTCATCACAGAGTAGGGACTTTAGACTTAGTTTAAAGCTGAGTAGATTATCACTTCAGAACCGTTCTAGCCAGTCTCTCTCCTGCATGTATTCTCTAATGTACTGATGGACCAGAGAAAGTCCATCTGCTAGAAGCACATCTCTTTAAAAGAGATTTTGAAGAACCAAGGACACAAGTCTTAATTCACGTAATGTCTTTCACAAAGTTTTAATACAGTGATCTCACCTGTCTTTTCTTACTTTTTCTCTACCAGATTCTGATAGAGGTATAATGGTTCATGCTTACGTATCTTGAGATGGATTTAGTGGCTTCTGTGCTAACCTGTGACTGCATTTCTGTTTCTAGTCTGGAGACAAAGACAGTTCTGCAGGGAGTGGAAGTGAAGATGAGGAGTTCTATGATGCTGATGAAGAGACTCATATGATCAAGTAAAGAAAAGAAGAAACATTAGCCTATTTTATGCATTTTCTTACTTGTCCAGTCAGTCCATCTGTGAGACAAGTACTGGGGACCTTGCCTGTCAGGAATGTAATTGGGCAAGTGCCTGTGTTTTTCCTGACTAGGAGAGGGGTTTGATTACTGTTCAGACTAAGTATGCCACTGATGTTCTTCAGATGAGACAGCTGTTCAAATTCTTGTGGTTCAGAACGACAGTGCATGGACAACATTTGAAGCCAGGTGAGACAGCAAGGGTGGGATCATGTAATTCTGAAGCCTAGGAAGGTACCTAGGCTTAGACAGATTTGGACAGCTCATCAGTGCACGTTTGTATTTTATTTTCAAGGTGGTTGATTTTGATTCAGTATAAGTTGATAAACTTGAAAACATCCAGGTGGTTTTTCTTCTGTAGAGCGGAAGTGGTCACAGAATGTGCTGTGTGCTACTCCAATGGGAACAAGTTCCTGAAATTGTATGTTAAAATGGTTTCTGCATATTGAATAGGGAAGAGGCGACTATGAACACAAAGTTTCTCTGTGCACAGACACCTGTATAGAGCTTCAGGGTGCAGCTGGTTAGTCATGAGCTGTGCATTAACTTAGTGATAATGGAAGGCCGGGAGGAAAGGCTAAAGACAAGAGCAACCATAAAGCCTGCAGTCATAAATGACATCACTGATTTTTTTTTTTTCCCCCTTTTCATCCACCAAGCATTTTCTTGGGCTGTCTTATGCATACATTTGCTACATATTCCTCGCATTTCCGCACCGCTGTTTATAGCTTTGTCTACTTTTACCTTGTCTTCACTTTGCCATAAATAATGAAGCTCAGCAACTTCTATGTGCAGTGAAATTATTCTGTGAAGGATATAATTTTGTGGGTGGGACATAGGTGAGGTATTTAGCACATACTGTGTGTGTGTGAGGTGTCTGTTAGAATATATAGCTCATTTTTGTAGACCCGTCTTATTTCTGGAAGAAACTTTTTAACTCTCAAGTGATAAGAGGAACTATGGGTTGCCATTATATTTTGGTGTCATTGCCAGGAAGCTGCTGCTATTTATTTTAAAATCTTGTGTGTAGATAAAGTTCTCATTTTAAAAAAAAAAAAAAAAAAGGCAAACCTCTTTGAGACAGCATTTGGTTGCTTGATGTTGTTTCTTAACCAGGCACTTCCCCAAGCAATTGGTTACTTGACCTGGTTGGGGAAGACAACTTCGCTCTCCTGTTTACACTGAACTTTCTGTAAGTGCTTCATTAGAGGGATATGGAATCTTGAAGTCTCAAACATGAATGTATGAAGTGTTCCAACTACAAAGATTCAGTTTTCTTTCAAAGATTACATTGTCATCTTCATTCTCTAGCCTGTGACTTTCTGTTTATTAAGATTGATTTCTGTAAAATGTTAGTCTTTATACTTGGAGTTCCTAGCAAAGCGCCACACAATGGCAGCAAGCATATTGTCAGGCTTAATAGCCATTTCTGTGGATGTTAGACTAAAAAAAACTGGATTAAAAAAAAAAATAATAATTGAAAAGTTGGCTGCTGAATTGTTTCTGTTTGAACTGGGAAGCTCCTTTACTCTGAAAGGAAATGAAAGTAAACAGCATTTGAAGTTTGCAGCTAGCTGCTTGAACTTTGTTCCCTGGGAACTGTGATGCTGAGCAAAGTGCAGCTACCCTGGCTGGTGCAGGGGCAGCCCAGGGACTGTAGGTTCATGCATGCAGTGCTCTCACTTGGCCTGAACTTGATCCAGGCATTGACTGTGAGCCAAGTTGGGAACTTTAGTCCCTGTAGACAACGTGTCAGTATTGTGACTTTTTCCTGTGTTCTAAGCCTTCACTAGAATTCCAACCTGCAGTCTTTGCTTTGTTTTCCCCAGACTATTGAATAGTTGTTGTAGATGTGGCAGGGTACTTTTAAACTCAGATGGATAGTCTTTCTGCCTTATTTGTCCCTCTTGAATGCAAGAAAATTGCTTCAAAAAGGTACTTGGAAAGGCTGAATCTATTTGTTCAAAGAGGTGTTGTTTGTTTGTTTGTTTGTTAGTTTTGCATTCACATTTTAAATTCTGGACAGCTGGAAAAATGGCTTCTTGTTGCTGATGGCTTCTAAATAAATAAAACCTGCTTGCGAGTGAACAGTGGTAAGACTGGCACTATTAATATGCTGCCAAGCCCCAACGGGTTTTAAATGTTTGCTGCCTCTGTCCCTCTTTGGACAGTAGGTGGAGTAAGTCACCTCAGGGGCAGACAGGAACTGCTATCCTTCCTTCCTCCATAGTTTTACTGTTGTCATCTGCTACTTGCAACCCTGGTCGTGCCACCTCAACATAACTTTCGTTAGAACAGTAGGGGGCTGTAACGGTTCAGGTGGAGGAGATTACTCTTTGCAGGACCTGAGCTGGATTTTGTGACAGTCCTCAACTTACAATTAGACTTACCTCTCCACGCGTGCACTTTACATACTTTACATAAGTATACATATGTAAAATGGCAAAAACAAGAGTGAAGAAAGCATCAGCAATATTTTTTTTTCCATAAAAGTTGCTGCTCTTTTTTTTAACCATAAATCTGTCCCATGTTTGCACCTATGGAATTTTAAAGGGCAACATCTTTTTTCTGTCAACCATAGGAACTCTCTATTGTTTCTTTCCCTGGCCAGTTAATTCAGAAGTTTCATAGGAGTGAATCCCTCCCAGAGGAGCTCAGCAATGTAGTATCAGGTCCTTACAATTATTTGCTCTTGCCCTTTGTGTTCTGAAGTCCAAATCTGTTAGGTGCATTAAGTCTCTTCTCAGAGAGGTTAGTTTTATAAGAACTGGCCTGATACAGAAACCTATAGAATCACTTTTTTCTTACCCATAGGGTGTAATGCTTTGTAACATTGAGATACTTAATGATATATGTAGCATTCACTGTGGAGAAATGCTGCACAGTGTTTCGTAGCCTGTGTGGTCAGAGTTTTCTGTATCTAGATGGAGCATTATTGGTAAGCAGAAGTTCAGTTGAACCCTGCTGTTACGGGTCTCAACCCTGTTACTTGAAAGCCCAAGTCAGAAGGTTGGAGAGAACTTGTGACTGTGAAGTAGAACTTGTAACTGTGAAGTTATAGGTAAGCAGTCTACATAGGCCAAATTAATAAATCTCAGTGTTTGGGCAGTAAGTTTGCCCTGTGGAGCTGCTGGAGAGCAGAGGCTTATGCAGCACTGGATATATCACAGTTTGACATATTGTAATGCCAGGAGTCTGAGACCCAATATCCTTGCTATAGTTAAGTGTGACAATCTTGTCCCTCGTTTTTTGCCAGAGTAGCTTTGTATACTATAAGCAGCCTGCACTGTTAACTGGTTTTTGTGTTGCGCAAGCACTGGGATACCTACCCCCAAGATGGGAATTCCTTCCCTGCATTCCTTTGGGTTTGTAGTGCTTTTTTTTTTTTTTTTTTTTTTTTTAGCTAGCTCATTTAGTGGAATTGTGGTGGAGATGAGAGGGGCTTTCCCATGGTGCTGAATAATCAGATCTTAATACTGCTGTGGGTGAGGTATGTTTGGGATTCTGCTATCTGACTGAGTACCTCACAAGTGATGCTTGAATACAGCTAGGAGTGAAGGAGAACGACAGGTCATGTGAGACAGCATGGAGGAGAATTAGCTGGAGGTAGCCAAAGAATAGAGGGTTTGACAGAAACATGTTAGGGCAAGGATAAGTGAAAACGCAGGATAGTAGCCATGGGCAGCCTCTTGCTGCTTGTGGTGACTTGAAGCTTCTCCTTTCAGAGCTAGCATTGGTTCCAGGATGTCCTATTGGGGACATCAGTTTCATCATTTCCTTTTTAATGTCAGCTTTGTTCAGCACTACTACTTTAGTGATGAAACATTTCTTTTGAGCAGTATAAAATGTGGCATGCTTCAGTTTTCTTTTGGACTCAGCTTTTCTATGAAATGGCATGTCACTAAATTCATTAAAATTTGTAAAGCCATCTTTTGGAGAATGCTGTATAACTGGTCATTGCTTAATTTGCCAGCTTCCCTTGAGAAAGATAGGAAAATTAGAATTATTTGATGCATTTTTATCACACAACTTCTTGTGAAGTGATACTTCAGCCTTCTAAAAGAATTTTACTGCCTGGATGTTTTTGATAGACTGAAGAGAATAGAAGAGGGAAGAGATTTAACAAGTTTATTTTTTTTAAACTGCTTCCCTTGAAAACAAAGCTAGCGCTCTCCACTTAGGGATTGGGAAAGTGCTGTTCAGAGACTCCCTGACATGCCAGAAACAGATGCTCTGTGTTAAAGGAGGGCCACAGGTGACTCAGTGTTGAGGTCCGGGTGCTGTGTGAAGAACACTTCCACACCTCTCCAGGGATACCCAATTAATATGGAGCAGGTTGTAGTTGCCACCTTTGTTCCACTCAAGGCTTTAAGGACTGCAGTCACATGCTCCTCTGCTCACAGTGTCCAATCCATGCCAGGGTTTCCAGACTGTATGGACATACTGAGGTTAGCAGAATAGCCCTTACAGAACCATGGGGAATGCACTTGAGCTGTACGTTTTCCAGCCTATTTCACATAAGCATAAAAAAGCAGTTCGCTAGAGAATTTGTTGTAGTGAGGAAAAGGGGAAAGTGAGGAACAAACTTACTTTTCCTAGAGGGTGTTAATGGAAACATTTGAGTTAAAACTCTTGTTCCCAAGTCTTCTGTGTAATCAGTGACTGCAGTTTTGATTAGTATTATTTTGTTTTAGCTGAAGGATGGTGTGCTGTGCATACCTTTTCCCACCCTGTTACAGCTTCTTTGGTCATGCTCTTTGACACAAGTGAATCTAGGCATCTGTGCATGCAAGTTGTAAGCCTTGCAGTGAATATGTCACAAAAGCCCAAGAGCAGTGCTGTCATCTGATGGTGGAAGTTAGTCTGGCCTGACACACTTAGTGCCTGTGTCAGAAATGTCTATATTCAGCTGTTTACCAAACAGGAGACTTAGGCTATAGCCGTATCTTGAGTCTCATTGCCTGTGTCTTGCTACAAGATGTATTAAGTGGGAGAGAGATACCTACATAAGAAAACCTCTGTGACAGATCTAAATGTAGAATTGGAGGGTGAACAAATTTATATGGAATTTTTCCATGCTATGTATTTTTAATGCCTTGTCCTGTCTGTTGTGGCTTTCAGATTTTCCAGGTGCTGCTGTTAAAGTCTAATAGAGCTGGGTAAAACTTTCACCCTGACAGTCTGATTTTACTGAACTCTCCCATCTTATTTTTGGTACTACTTGCTGTTTCTGTCATTCTGAAAAAAGCTCCTGTATTGCCTAATGTGGAGCAGATGTTTCTGTTCTAATTTGAAAGTGCCTGTTTTATAAAAGTTGTCTTAAATTTCCTCAGTCAACTTGATATGGGACTGTGTGTAAAGTAACATCATAGAATTGGATTATGTAAGTGCCGAAGACAGTTTTTGCTGGAAAGCAATGGTCCGAAACTAGTTCTAGCTGCATTCATTTGGAATTCTTCCATGCAACCTGCTAAAACTGGTATTTACAAGCATCTCCAGAGCTTTAGGGAACAGAGAGTTGCCTTTGCTTGTCTTTCATTGCTCAGTTCACTTAAGTAGCTTTTGTTTCTTAGAAACCAAACAAATTGAATGAAGGATTTAAGATAAAATGTAGGTTTTGTAGAACATGCAGAATTTATACTATGTAGCTGTTATAGAGAAATCTGCAGAGCATGTTTGCTTCTGAGTTGCAAATGTCAAAGCTTACTCTAAGACTGATAAAACCTGGTTAAAAACTGCACATTGGAATCTGTTAGTTCATTCATCATCCTTACAAATTAGCATTGCTAATAATAGCTTGCCTGGAGCTTTATAGGATTAGCAGATTTCTATAAAATGCACAGTCTGTTTCAGGAATTGATAGATAATGTCTAGAGCTTAAATGCCTATTCCAACCAAAATTCACTGCAAGTCAGCCCTGTCACGGCTTCTTGCTTGCTAGTAAATAGGCAGGTGGCTAAAAGTTCATGCAGCAAGAGCTGGCTGCCCCCAGAAAAATGTTTTAAAAGAAATAACCTACTTACTTCATTCTGCACACACACTGGAGAGAGACCATGGGTTGTCAGGGTCCTCTCATGTACAGCAAGCTTATAGAATGGAGTATGTTTAAATAAGTACCTGCCTACCCTCATTTCCAGAAGGTTTGTAGAGAAAACAACTCTTTAGCATGTGTGTTACTACTTCCCACCTAAGGTGCTCGTATTATACCTACTTTATCAGGAGGCAAGCAAAAGGTGTGGCCCTAAGAAAACCTTTGCCAATATTGAAAGTTGTGTTTACTTCAAGATGTCCCACGGGAGGTACCTGGTACATCTGTGTTCAAACAACATGTTTTTAAATGATGGAAACTTAATTAGGAGACAGGCATTTCTGATGTTAGTTTGTAGGGGAAAAAAAATCATCGTTGCAGGCACTGGTGAAAATTGTTGCAGAGCAGACAACTGCTGGGTGATTTGTGATAAAAGAATTTATTGTGGTTGGTGTGATTTCAAGTATGCCTCTAAAAAGACTGGTTTTGAGTATTTGATCCTTGTCACTCCCCAAAGTCTAACCCAAACTTTATTTTGTTCTTGTTAAAATTTAAGTCATATAGAAATTGAAAGTATATTTTTCATATGGATACTTCTATTGTGTTGCCTTTCCTTCCTGAATCTAGTAATACTTTGATTTTTTTTCTTAAGCTACCTCTTTATGTTGAGCTTTTTTGTCAATTTTGTGTTTAATTGATTTTTAGGAAACTACAGAATATTCCCTTTTTTTATTTATGTATGAATCCATGGCTTAAAGACCACAAGTCCTCCCTTCTGTTTAAAGTTTTTCTTAAAGGCCTTTTAAATTTAGTTTAAAAACTTGAGCTTTTGAAGGAGCAGAATAATTACACACTTAAAACAGGGGTTCTCCTGTGTGTACTGTTTGGTTTTTAGAAGGACCAGAAAGCCCTTAACTTTATGCTAACCTCAGTTGAGGACATGATTTTTCAGGGGCAAGAAAAAGTTTTGAGTTGGGGAGTTTTAATCTATGTAATTGCCAATTAAAGAGCTTTAGTTACTGATTTTGGTATTGAAAAAAAAAAAAATAAAATGTTTAGGGAAAACACTGCTGCTTTCTTCCAGACACCACTTTTCCCCCTCTCCTCCCATGCCATCACCCACCCCATGGTGGTCTCCAGTTCCTTGGGTGCATGTTACGCTCAGTCCCTTCAGCGAGGCAACAGGCAGCCGGGGAGACTGGGATCAGTCTGTTGTGCTTGCTGCTCTTTCACTGCTCCCTGTTTCTTACTCTGCTGCTGTTGTGTGGGTTTCTTCGCTGGCCGCAGTCCCTTTAGAGTTGTAGCTCCTTCCGAGTCTACTCTCAGCCTCTGCTCAGGCTATGATTTTCCATTGGCATTTCTCCTGCTCAGCTGTCTCTCCTTTCCACTCCTCTTGTGCTGGCATGGTCTTAGCCTTTTTTCCTCCTACTGCTGTAGCACTGTAATCTCTTTTTCTTGGCACTTGCTGCCCATTCTTAAATATGCTTTTGCAGAAAGTGTCAGCAACTCCTGTGACAGCGTTGGAGTGCAGGGGATCAGCGCCCTCTGTGCCCAAGAGGCAACGGACACTCACTGAAACTCAGGAGGATCCATCTGAACATAGGGAAGCAGATTCTTACTGTGAGGGTGACCAAGCACTGGCGCAGGTTGCCCAGAGAGGTCGTGGAGTCTCTCCATGTGTGGAGATATTCAAAAGCCACCTGGACATAGTCCTAGGTAGCCTGCTTTAGTAGGTGGCCCTGCCTGAGCAGGGGGGTTGGACCAGATAACCTCCAGAGGTCCCTTCCAACCTCAGCCATTCGGTGGTTTTCTGTGCTGCCTGTTGCTGAGCTGGCTGGGACCAGCTCAGGGCAGTCCCTGGCCTCTTCCCACACAAGACACGCTGTAGCACCCTCACTGCCAAAACCCTGACAGTTGTGCTCAGTACATTGCAGTACAGGGTTTTCTTGCAGATCAAGTCCTTCCAATTTGGGCTGACAGTTTTTGAGAGTGGTAGTTTGTACTGTATTCCCTTTCTGTGTTACTGTTGTCTTGGGTCAAGTAAATGAAACTCCTAAGGATATAATCAGACATTTATAGCTAAGTTCTGTGTCTGGTTATATTTGCATCCCTGCTGATTTCAGAAGACAGGACTTAGATCTCCACTTGACCAGAGGAGCAGCCAAAGGGGTAAACTACTTTCTGCTCAACGCTTCATCATCATGAAAACAAATCTTTGTATAGTCTCTATATCCTGTAGACTTTGTATTGTTTCCTCATGCCAGTTTAATTTGAACCAACAATTAAAAGTCCTTGCCAGCTGAGAGTTGAGTAAGTGGGAAGGTGGGAATAGGGGGGAATAAATTCACTGCTTCAAACAAAAAATCAAGTTGTAGATAGTTGGTGCGTGTATTTTTAACTGTTTAATTTGAATTACTTGAATACTGAGTGTTATGAGCCTTCCCATGTTAAAATGAGGACTGGTGTATTTCAGAAGTACTTTCTCGTCTTTATCTGTATTAGTGTGCCGTGGTTAATTCAGAGTTGTACTACTGAAAAATCTGTTTTTAGAAAAATCTGTTTTTAGAATGCTTGGTCTGAGAAGTCACAACTAAAAACAGCATAAGCTTTTTCCACAATAGACCTTTTAGGGTGGTATATTCATATGTTCTGTGAACAGCTGTTGGATCCATCTTTTTAAGATGTTCTTTGCCATAGGTGTTGAGGGGTCGTTAAAAAATGTTGAAATATTCAGAATAATTGCACTTACCTATTCTGTTTTCTTAATGTATTTCCTTTGCATACTGCCTTACCTGTATGTACTGTACTTCTCTGGAGGTATGAAAGGTAAATATGAGGTTCTTAACTTATAAAATGTAAATGAGTTTTAAAAAGAATTCTGTACTACTCCGTATTTTCCAGTGGTATCTGTCTTCTAAGAGAGGGTGATCGTGGTAAGCCCGAGTGAATTTAGTCAAAAGTTGATATTGATGGTCTTTACATTATCACTTAATTTCTGAATGATTTTGATAATTTGAAATATATTTTTTCATTTAAGATTTTTGTAGAGGCTAACCTGTGTTAGTAAACCAACTTTTAAGTGATTTGTAACAGCTCTGATACTGCCTCTGACTCATACAGTTCATATAATGTCTTTGTAACTTATTTTGTGCCTTTTCTTCCCCTGACACAAAAATCTCTCAATAAAAACAAGCTCTTTTGCAACACTGCAAACCTATTTTGTTGTACTCATCTTTTTTACTTGCCTGACCCTTTTGTTTTGTTTTCTGGAGGGGGCTGAAGCTCTCATAATAGAATAGATATTTATAACGGACTCTACAGAAGAAAATTGACAAGGTGGAAAGCAGGTCATTTTGGAATGGCAGTGCTACAAAGCGCCTGGAAAACTGGGACTGTCAGTACTAATCAATATATTCCACCATATCTATCACAAATCATTTCTAACAAAAACCAGCACCAGTGGAATGTGAGAATCAATTTACTACTGGCTTCAGTTGTGCTGATTGATGTTGAAAGACTGGAAACACTTTGGGGGGGTTTAGCACGGCAAAACGTCTGTGGTGGTGTTACTAACATTTGTACTGGGGGAGTTCCCACGAACGCTGGTTGGCACTTAACACTCCTTCTTTAAAGTGCTATGCAAATGCATAAAAACACAGTCCCTGTCCTCGGGGCTTCTGCCTGGCATCTTGGCAGGGAATGACAGAATTTGAACATTTGTCTTCATTACCTGGAGATGAGGTGATAAATAGCTTGACTGCATTTCCTGTCCTGCTGCCAGTGACAAAGAAAATATAGTCTGAATCTGAAAAAAAGTAGCTGTGGGAAATAGGGATCAGTGCTCTGTTTTGATCTGCTGAGTACCAGAGTTTTCATACCTCTGTATATGCTTCAGAAAAACCAAAAAGTAATTTAAAGATTCTCCTCGAACAGCTACTCCCTTGAACAGATGCCAAAGCACTTCATCTATCAGTATTTTAAAGTGTACATACCAAAGAAGACAGGTGGTCTACACAATAGATAGTATTACCAGACCTTGTGTTATTTTGCATTTTACTGTTCTTCAACATGGACCTAATAATAACCAACAATAACCCAGCCAGACTCCCAATTCACGCTTCCTGGGCACAGACCACTGCAAAAGTTATCCTTAGCTCTTGTACTGCTTACTGCAAAAGAAAAATGAATCTTTTCTGATTCATCTATCATATGCTTTCTAGAATCTCCTGAAGCTTTAAAACAAGGTATTTTGAAGTCATTTGAACTCCAAATGTTTTAATCAGCAGCCTTTCTGGAATGCATAATTAGAATATATGAAGCATACATCAGCATCCAAAATCACTTGTATTGTTCATCCCTTCATCTAAAGTTACCAGACAAAGGCCATCTTTAGTTCTTGTTATTTCTGATTCTTGTGAGCTTTACCCTTGTTACTCTTACTGAGATACTTAGGATTTTACTTCGGTTTTCGCTTTTGCTGCTGTTTCGCTATGGAGGTGATGATTGAAGACCCAGTTTTTCAGATGTGCCTAGTCATGTGCTCAGCATGGTTCCGCCTGTAGCCATTCAAATCTGTTGTTCCCTCCTCTCTTAACATGTTTCAACTACATGCTGCAGGGCACTCCTGGCCTGAAAGACTTTGCGGTTGTCATCTACACGAGGATGAGGAGTGCTTCTCTGAGCAGCCACTCAGTATGATCTGCCGTACCCAAGGGCTGATTTACACTGACGCACCTTTCTTTTGAAACTGTGTTAACTTGGGCTGCTCTTAAATGCAGCTTTGCTGGCCTGTGCTGTCTGGGAACTGGCTGTATCTTGCTGTGACTGGAGCCTGCTTGACTGCCAGCCCGTTGTGTCGTACTCTTTGTTGGGCCAAGGTAAAGAACAACTGGGTGAGAGACCAAGAATGAGGGAAAGGGCCACAGATTACATACGGGAAGGACTGTGGTTCATATGGCTGTGAGATTTTTATTTACTTACTGTCTTTTTTTCAGTCTGTGCAGCTTTAACCTTTGCTTTGATGCTTCTACTGTCAGTAATTTTTCACACTGACAAGAGGAAGACATCTCTGGAAGTCATCAAATGGGAGGTGTGGAAGTAAAGTGCCATCCCTTGAAAGCAGGGTCATGTTGAGAAATGTCCTCATCCCTTGCCAATAGCAGCCAGTACTGGTGTTGAGATGGCAGTAGTAAGTGTTGCCTACCAGCTGCCAAGCAGCTATCGGGCAAAGTTACTCAGTTCTTCCAAACTGCACCAGGCTCAAATTTAACTAAAGTTACCTTGCTTCTGCCGGACTTGGGCTGTTTCCAAGCAGTGTGCTTCTGAGAGACTCAACTTTGCCTTTTCCAGCATTGTTACCTTGCATCTTGTTGGTTACACAGACACAAGACAAATACTTATGATCAAATTATCTCTGTCTTGTGAATAAAAGTCTTTAATCCTGATCTATTATTTAAGAGCACCTTCAATGAGCAATCCTTGCTGCAGGGAGGAGCAGGGAACCTCAACTTGTTGATGAAACTTGGTAACAGCAGGTAATACAATGTCATACTTGGAAAACTGGTTCTTGGATGACTTATTCTTGCCATTTCTTTTTCTAGTAAAGATGTCAAAGATGTGACTGATCAGATTTGCCTCCATCTTGGGGAAGGAGGCGGTAATATGCACCAGAAAAATTGCAGCTTTTCTTTTGATCTCATTTTCCTTTCCATATTCTGCTACTGAAAGGTAGCTAAGATATGGCAATCCTGCAACGTGGTCTGCAGCTAAAAGCGGGCAATTTTGTTCATTTCTCTGCACTTTGTATAATCCGTGCGGTGGCTTGGCAAAACTACAATGGGGAATGTCATGAGGACTCATTGAAGGGAAGGCTGACTGATCCATGCAGATGGGATTACTTGGAAGTTTGCAAGTTCAGAAGGAATTAAAAATCTAGTTTGGCTTTATTTTGTTTCAGCTGTGGTTTAATCCGTGGCCCAGATCCCAAAGTTGGAGTGCTCTAATTTGGGGGGGGGGGAGGGGGGTGTATTTTATTTTTTTAGGATTGTTGTTAGCTCTCAGATGCTGTATCTTGCAGTATGAGACTCCTGATCCCTAACATGTCTTCCAGCTGCTCTGCTTACCAGCCATGCTAGGACAAGGTGATGCCTCTGCTGACATCATGATGGAGCTGTCTGCAGGGTTTGCTTAACGTAAGCAGAAAAACAAGCGCAAGCAGCATGGCGGCGCTTTGTGCAAGTAAAAACTATTGATAAAGGAAGTTGGGCAGCGTAGAGTAATTCCTCTCTTGCTCAACTGCTGCTTCTTCCAAGAGCTCGTGCAAGGCTTTGTCAGCTCCCAAAGCTGTGAGTAGCGCTTGGATTTGGTAGAAATCCTCTACCTCATTTTGGATAGTGGGTGCACCAAATAGTAGCGGCTACCTCTGCGCAAGTCCTAGCAGTTGACTGACAGTTGCTCCCTCTTCCCCAAATATGAGGTGCTATTTTCCAAACCCTGGGCTCAAGTAAAAGCAGAGGCTGTTAGAGGAACTATTCTGTCCACAGTTACACCAAGGAGCCAAATGCAGGTCAGCGCAGAGCTCCCTTGCGTGACAGGAGGGCAGCGGGGCTCCATCCTCCAGCATGCCCGTACTGCCCTTTGTGAAGATCTGCCCTGCCCGCTCGAGCCTGCAATGCTGCTTTTTTTTTTTTTTTTTTTTACGGTGCTGGCTTCCTGCTCTGCAGTCACCCTTGTTTTTCTGTAACAGTAGAAGTGGCTACTTGTACTTCACATGCTGGTTTTTTCCCTCAGATTTTAAACCTGCATCAAGGCACCTCACTGGCTGTTTTGCATATCCTGACCCATGGATACATTTGCAGTGGGTACCAAATACCCACCCTGCTGTATGTTGGTTCTTAAATAGCAGTGGGAGGCTTGCGCTTGCACAGGCGCTCTTTTGTTTGGGTCAATCTCTCCTTCCGGTTTGATACTCGCTTTGAAATGTTCGATTAATACCTTGTTAGAGGGAATGGAGAAAAATCTCAAGCCTCTGCAAGCTCTACACAATGCATATGCTACCAATGCGGTAAT
Organism: Leptosomus discolor; assembly: GCF_034619465.1. Taxonomy (NCBI): domain Eukaryota; kingdom Metazoa; phylum Chordata; class Aves; order Leptosomiformes; family Leptosomidae; genus Leptosomus; species Leptosomus discolor. Next base: position 129,661,652 of record NC_141391.1, read on the forward strand.
TAGGACAGAATCTTTGAATACCACAGCTGAAATTGGCACTGGCTCTGGGTAAGTCACTTCTCACCAAAGTTTGTTGCTTTCTTGAACCCTCCACCCCACTCCCATCTATAAAATGGAGCCAGCGTGAGTTTGCCAGATCACGGATTACGTTCAATTAGTGTTTATAATGATGACGCTGGGCAGGGTGCATCTCTGTTAAAGCTGGCGTGAAGATGTCGTAAGAGAAACTGAAAATCCCTAGGAGATTAGTTTTTAATGCTTTGATCTTTGCATGGCACGTAGGGAGGGTGACCTTTTGAGATGGTGTGGCTTTCAGAAACAGCATACACAAGGGCAGGAGAAAGCAGTGCGCACACAGTGGCCTTTTCTCAGGGATAGTGGGTTGTTTGGATTGAGGGTCCGTTATCCTCTCTAAAATTTTGAATTATAGCTGTGGCCATTTGATCTTTTTCTCTGCTAGCCTTTGGTTTGTTAGAGAGCAGTGAATGGAGTAGAAGTTCACTCGGATGAGATCTTTGTCGTCCCTGATAGTGGGAACTGGACTGAATGACCCTGTGTTCCTATGAATGCTGTTCTGATTCCTCTTCCCTTCTAACCCAAACTCAGCATGGTGGAACAGACACACACAGACATGGACACGTGTCTGCCTGCCCTGCCCTCCCTCCATGAAAGCCCAAGGAACAAATACGGCTTGCTCCTTCATGCACTAGCCTGGCCAAGCAACTTGTTTTGCATATTCCTAGTGCTTTTATTCCAGGATTGTTTCTCCTCCCCAACTCCTGCTTTTAGCGCCCTGAACGTGCATTTAACTAGTTCTAGCCCTAAATATCTACCCTGTGTCCTATCACTGCCTGGAGCAGATGCAGCACAAATGATTGACCCCTTCCCTTTGGCAATTTGGCTTTGACTGCACAAAACAGCCAATAAAGTGGAAAGGGCTGCGCAGCTGATTACGGGGTTTAGCTTGAAGCTGTATAGTTTTATGGCCTAAGACAGAGGAGGAAGTATTTGCTTGAAGAATGCAATTACATTCCTCCTCCTTTCTCCTGCTCTTGATGATGACAAGTTTTTAGAAGTTGCCGACTAGAGACAGCATACGTGTTTGCCAGACACAGCTTCGGCTGGAGGCTGTTAGCTCATTTCCCAGTGACTAAAGCTGGAGCATTGTAGCAATGCAGGTCATGATCTGATCTGTCTAGAAATTCTCTGAAATGACTTGACTGAAGCCTCTGCTGAGATTCTTTCTCAGACAAGGCTGGTTCTCACTAGTTTGTCTGCTGAATCTCTTGATCTGCTTTGTGGCACATATGTCATACTTCTAATAAAAAAATGTCTCTTCTCACTTCTGGTGCTCTCATTCTCGTCTTATAGTAATTGTTCCATCATGGTAATTGTTTCCCTCAGGGCCCGCCCCTATAGAGTCTCAATGATTCTCTCCTCCCCTCCTTCCCACTCAAAGCATGCAGTTGTCTGCCCTTTCCCTGTGCTTTTCTTGAGACACTTCTACAGGTATACTGACAAAATCTTTCTTTATCCTGATTTCTTCTTCAGCTTCTCTTTTCCAGCCTCTCCTCAATGCCATGCTAGCCTCAGAACACAACACAGTGTCCAAGTTAACATGTCCTAGGGATCACCTGTTAGTTGTAAGTTTGCTATCTGTTACCTCTGTGTGTGAGATGATGCAAGCTGAGAAGTTTGACCGGACAGCTTTTGCAGTAGATTGGCCATACTACTAACCAAGATCATAGAAAACCGCAGCTGCTTTAATGTGGTTCAAGCTCTTGCAGAATGTGGCTGTCCAGCCCTCTTCACTCTGTTTTTTATGGATTTTTTTTTTTTTTTTTTTTTTTAATCTCACTCCCCTCCCATACAAATATATCTCCCAGCACTTAGAATTAGCTCCCAAGGACCAGGCTGTTTGGGTCTGGAGACCCTTCTCAACTGCTTGCTGAAGCTGACCTGTTTGTTCTGCAATAATTACATTTTCATCAAGAGAAAGCAATAGATTGTAGCTGTCATTGGCCTGTGAGATATGAGACCTAGTTTCTAGTTCTGGCTCCAATGAACACTTGTACATTTTTTACTAGGCAGTCACTGGATGAAGCGCATAAACAGAGATGCCAGTCTGAGTCTTCTCTCTCCCAAGTGAGTTTGTGTTGGAGTGACTGTTCTCACTTAGAATTGGTGATTTATTCAATTTGCTACAAACTGCCATAGACTCAAGCAATAAGTTCTGAATCAGGTCAATTCAGAGACAACAGCAAAATGTAAAAATAATACAAGCTAACATTGTTTGGGCTCTGGAGGGCAGCCACGGAAAAAAAAATACCAGCTCCTGGAAATGTTGTGGTCCAGTCCAGTTCAGCCCCTCATATAGACAGAGCGTCATTGTAAGCATGCTTCTTGTTTTGGCTGTTGTAAATCTCGGCTGTGGTCTATCTGTCCCAGAGTTATTGTGCCTCTAGGTTTAAAGTCCTTTTCTTGACAGCTGAAAATAATCAGTCTACCAAGAGCTGAGCAAACCTATGCTGAAATCAAAAAGGAGGCAGCTTCTTCTCACCTGCCAAGACTTCCAGTGCTAAATGTTTTTCCAGTTGTACTGTGCTCTGACAAACATCATGTTTTCTTCAGATGCTGTTCTTCTAACCATGTGTTTAAATCAGTGAGAGCTTCTTGGTATTGAGCATTTCCTTTTTGGCATTCAGGCCATTTACCTAGACATAGAAATATAAGTGCTGGAACACTCTTGTTTTTTATGAATGTTGGCCACAGGTAGGTTTTCAAGATGGTGGGACAACCTTATTGAAACAATAGATCCATAGTTGTAGTTTAATGATGGATAAAACATAGTGATAGAGGAAAAATATCCTTTGCAGATGCTTGGAAATGGTCTAGTGGAATATTTTATGTTTAAATCATGATGCACCGAACTTGTACTATTTCAGTGGACTTCCAGAGGACAATACGTGGATTTAGAACTCAAAATGCCAGTTTTCCTGCCCAACATGTCAGTCAGCTTTCCTGGGAGCTTCAGAGCTGATGCAGCCAGGGCTCCCAGCTTCCTACCCCCTCTATAACCCTCTGAACTAACCGTTATGATCTTGGAAATTTCCAGACTTTCTGAACAGATCACCACACTGGGTGCCAGTGATCCTAGCAATACTAGAAGCTCTGCTATGTGATTTATATTTGCTGCCCCTGTGTTGCTCCTTAACAACAGCTGCAAAACTGACTGGATTCTGTGAACTTGCTAGTTGAGGCTGGTCAGTGGTGAGTAGCAGTATCATGATCTCAGCACTTTTCAGAATTTCCTGCATCCTCAGCTAGTGATCGTGGAGTGATCGCTTTCTTTGGAAATGCTGCACTGCAGCCTGAAGAGATTCAGGTTGTAAATAATTTTGAGTTGCAAAACTCTTCCCAGGTTGAGAGAACTAATTTCTAGCAAAAGCTATTTGCCTTTTTCTGGCATGTCCACTCTGGCCATGAATGGAAAAAAGATATCAGGCATGATAAACCACTGGACCTGATCCAGTGCTATGCTTAGTTTGGAAAGGGTATAAACCTTTAACTTGCTTGATAAGAAGTGCAGGTCCAAGGCTAATGTGAGAACGTGTGGCAGTGAGAACAAGCAGCGTAGGCATTTGGAGCATTTTTGAGCCTGCCAAGTATTGATTGGTGAGGGGTGGGAATGAGTGGAGAAGCATTTCAATTTGGCATCCATATGTGATTCTGATGCTGTCACAGTGAATTAGCAGCACTTTCTTTTCCCTATAGTCCATCCCAGGCTTTTGTCATTGAAGCATCCCCTTCGCCTGTATCTACTTGTTAAAAGACAAAGTGAAAAAAAAAACAACCCACGAATAAATTCACAGAACTTGTGCCCCAAAAAAGCATGATTATGTTATGCTAGTATCCTCCAAATGGATACTCTGAACAGTACTGAAACATCACTGCTAAAGACTGTTACAGCATAAATGTTATAGGGGATTCAAGCTACAATTATTCATTTTGTACAGTCACTTAATCCACTAATGGGGAGAAATGGGGCAACAGTTTAAGAAGGCAAGAGAACTGTCAGAGATTATTAAATCTACTGGGATGATTTGTTTTGGTACTCTCTCTTGACCCAAGTACATGCTTCAGCTAATGCAACAGACTTAATGCCTCTGGTAATTAGAGCAAGAAGTGATGGGTCATCATTAGCAACTGCAAATTAAGGGTTGTATTTCATCTGGAAGGCAGCATCTTCAGTGGGGCTTATTTGTTGCCACGGCAGATCATCTGTGAGTCACAAGTGGTACATTGGACTGACTCATTTGTGTGATTTAGTGGAGGCTTTTTAATACATGCCTACTGTTCCGTATGAGTAGTTTTTCTAAATAGTTGCCAAACAGAAAAAGCCACAATATTGGACTTCCTCATGCAGTTAATGCTATTGCTTTTATTTACATGACGTTGGTGATTTTTTTATTGTTGTACAGTTCACAGTTCAGATTATTTTTGATTGTAGCTTTGAAATATATTTGTCATATCTATGAAACTGAAGAGTGAAGAAAGGAAAGCCAGGCAAGCATGGAAGGCATCAGTAATTGGCAACTTCAGAAGATATGAGAGCCAATATAATATCATTCAAGGTGTATATTCACAGAATACTTTCATGTGGGTTTCACAGATCCACAATCGTATTCAGTTCTGGAATGAATAGATTCGGTATTTTTGCAGATACTAAGAAATCCCTAAATCCTCTTAGAAGAATACAGATAAGCAAGTGAAGACACAGGTACAAAGGAAATTAACCACAAACTGAACTCCATTACAAGGTGCTGAAGGTGGGCACTGAATAAAACAAATGGGGGTATGTGATATAGCTGAATCATTTCAGATGAGCTTATGCAGATCAGCAGGCAGGGAACTATGACTTGAGAAGACCAAGATATTGAAGCATGGCTTGAAAATGCTTGAGAACAGCTGGATAAATCAACAGATGCTCATCAAGCAGAATTTGGGGGACTGTCTGTGGTCAGCTAGCTATGTAAGTGATGCTGATAACCTCCTGAGGGACACTGATGAGGGAAGCAAGGTTGCAGCACCCTCAGCAAGAACTGTCTGAGGGTGATCCTGCCTCTCAGAAATATGCTCAGACCCTAATGAGGGTTTAAGCCTCTTTCAAAAATCAAGAGAAAAGAAAGGGATTCAGAGGTGTCAGAAAGGTAGCCATTCTCCATGCGGATGGGAATCTCCTTAGAAACAAGTACACTTGGGAAATTTAATTTAACAAATTAACAAAGATCAAAAGCTCTTTACAAGGCTCAGGTCCATGGTATCTGATGGATTGTGAGCTAACTAGAACTGAAGAGGCCTTTTCTGTTTGCATCTTCATGTCATTGCCTGGCTTCAGCGGGGTGCTTTCTGTCTGCAGGAAGCAGTTGTGAGCTTCTCCTGTCCTTTCGGTCCATGGCTGGCTCAGCTGTCAGGCAGACACTTGGGAGAGCTGGATGGGAACACCTGGCCCTGGCTGGTACCCTGTGAAGACACGTTTCTGTGGCAGGCCACAGCCTCCCCTGCTCAGGGAGTGTTAGTAGTGCATAAGCTGCTCAAAAAGCAACAATTAGCAAATGTTCCCCTTCAAGAAACAAAATATGCCTCATCCTGGAGAAAGAAGGAGAGTGTAAGTGACAAGAGGGGTGTTCTTTCCTTCCGTGCTTCTCCAAGAGTGAGGAATAAGAAATAGCCTTTCTTCACTCCCTCTTGCTGGTGTGCCTGGGGCATTAAGTTGTTGTAGACTCAGAGGAAATGTTTTCTCAAGAGATTGTGTTAATTAGCATTTGGAGCCTGGGTGTGTCTCAGGTTTTCTCCATTTGTAATCTTACTTTCCTATACAAGCCTTGTCAGGATAGTTTCTCCCTGAGAAGGACCAACCTGGACCATGGGTTTGCTTCTGTAGTTTTGGTTAATCAAAGAAAAGGAGGAAAAAAAAAAAAAAAAGCGCAATCTAGAAATCCTGAGCTTTGAATAGGGTGAGCTGCAAAAGCCGTGACTGTTGTCTGAAGATAGATGAAGGCTTCACTGCAACAACACTGCGTCAACTCAGCAGATCTCACTGGAGGTGCCTGGATTCCTCCCACTTTGAGTGTATGTCCTTTTTTATCTCTGCAGATGTTCCTCTCTGCACTCCTCATTCTCTGTATTCTTTTCCTCTGATGCAGGTTTTTCCTACAGTAATAATCCCTCCTCACACATGGCCATCTGCCTCTACTGTTCACCTGCGTTCTGGTCTATCTGGTCCTCATGTAACAAACGAGAGTCCTTGTCATGACTATTTTCTGCAGTGAGGTCAAGACTGGCTGCTGTCTCCCATGACACTGTGCTGCTTTTTCCTTTACAGAAGAGCCTATTGCCACTCTAACCTGTATTGTATTTTTCTGTTGGTGTAAGGGCCTTCATCAGTTCCAGTATTTTCGCTCAAACAGTACTCTTCTCATCCTATAAGTAGCATAATAAAATCCACAGGCACTTGGTGCAAGTTGTCCACTTCCTACGATCTCCTGCATCCAGTTACTCTGTGTTGTTCTCCTCTTTTCTTTCTTTGGATTCATCGAAGTCCAAGGAAAATATGAAGCAGCAAATTCTTACAAGTGAAGCAAGTAGTTCTCAGAGTTGAGAAAAGCCTGTGTTTAACGTTACTTTTGGTATTGGATTTCTTGTTGCTTTTTCATCTGCCATTCCACTTGCACCTCCTTAACAGTGATGATAAGGGAGAGTTATTTATTCTCTTCAGATGGCAGGAGCAGGTAGGAACTGTTGCTCAGATCCTTGGACTTCAACATGAAGCTGGGACTTGAACTCAAATGTGCTTGAACATAAACCAAAAATCCAGTCCTTATCCAAGACTTTATGCCACCTTCCCTTACTGTGAGGAGGGGGAGCTGGGGACATCCAGATTCTCTTGAGGAAGTGCTTCCCAATAGAAAAGGTATGCTGTCGTATACAAGAAAAATGACCAAAACTACTTCTTCATCTGTCTGCCAGCACCTGTGACTCTGGACAGCTGTCACAAGGAGAGACCTTATAGGTGCAAGAAAGACACTCTTCGTGCTTCCTAAAACACATCTGAAATTCTGGGTATTAAAGTAATGTGTGGTATCAGAAGTGTTAAGGAAGTTGTCTTCTGCATGGAGAGCTAGCTGCCTGAGGGGGCACACAGGATTTCATGTTTTAGGGACACACTTAACGGAATCCGACCATTTAAAAGGCTCGTTCTCCTCCCTTGCACACTCTGCTTGGACTTAATCCCATCCAACCTGCCCCTACAAGTCCTTCCTAACCCATTGTTCCACTCACCTTCTTTCAGAACCTGCCTTTTGTCTGGCTTCCCTAGCAGAGCTTGCACACGCTGCTAGCCCCTCAGCTTAAAGATAGTAAGTCCTGAAGTGAGCAAGGGTGAGGTATGGTTCCCTAAAAATTGGAGGGCTCATCTTTTTCATGACCAACTCCCATGGAAGCTGGTTTGGGAAGTAGATGTTTACATGTCTTTGTGAAGAGGTACTCAAGTCCGTCAGCAAAAAGATGAAGGCAAGTGCCTGGGAGGCACAGAGAAAGGCTTGATTTGTAGATTCTAGGGAATCACATGTCCTGCAGGTATTGTTACTTCATTAATGTACTTAGTATTTGACTGTTAATAAGGAACATCATGAAAGATAACTAGCAACAACAGTGCCTGCCTTGAGGTAGCAGCCACTGCCTACCCAAGTGCTGCCTTTACCAGCTGCTGTAGAGGTAATAAATCAATCAAGGGATGTCAAAGTTCAGTTTCCAGGGGAAAATAATTATTTTACTCAAAAGTGGAGTGTGCCTTCCTTAATAAGGAACACTTAGCAGCCTGGGATCTCATCTCTATACTCTGTCACTCCCTTCCATGTGCTGATGTACCCTTTTTTCTGAAAGCCACCAACCCTCTCTGGATCAATGAGGCCTGATCAATTGTCTTTCCCTCTGAATTATCTATATGGGGTTGTTAGCTGAGCTGCTGGCAGAAAACGAGAGACAGCTTTCTGTCTGTTTACTGTAAAGAAAGCAAAGCAAACTACAGGAGGGGACAGGCTGCAGGATATTTACTGTCAATACAGCTGGAGAGAGAGAGGAGATATAAGGAGAGGGGAGCAGAGGGGAGCAAAGGCTGCAGACTGCAACCCAAAGGAATGGTCTGAATGTAAAAATTACCCATGCAGTTTCAGATGGAAAGTGGGTGGATTGAAGTCAACAAGGGATAGCTGAGAGTGCTTAAGAAATGGTTTAGTGAAGGGCTAGTGAGGCAGGGAAGTACTTGTGGCACACAGAATAATAATGCTGTGCACCAGCATACTGAATCTGCAGTGCAATCTGAAAGGCTCTTCCCGATCTGCCCTGAGACAGAGCAGTAGCTCGGGTATTTTTGTGTGTGCCTGCATGCAAGACCCACCATTTAAAAGTAATAAGATGAATAATAACAATTGAACTTAGAAAATAATACTTGGAGCTAGTTTTTCAAAGCAGCTGGGTGTCACCATTGTAACTCAGATCAGAAAAACAATTTAAAAAAATAGGCATACTTCCTTGCTTCTCTCTCCTCTTCTTCATCCACAGAGGAATTAGGTGACCTGGGCTTCACAGGGCAAGAAGGCTCTGAGCAGCTCGCTCTGAGTGTCCTACTTCCAGAGGCAGGTGAACAAGTGAAGAGTGAATTCACACTTTAGAAAGCAGCGAAGACCATCTTGCCATGAAACCATTCACAGATGAAGATGTAGAAATCTACATCCAGAGCAAGGTAAGGCTTTATCTGTCCAGATTTTCTGTCTCCCACACTAGGTGTTGATTCTGAAGGGTGCCAAACTTGACAGTTAGTTGCTCGCCTGCTGTCTTCATTTCTGAGACAAGATTGGATGAAGTTTCATGAGAACTGTATTTCTAATGAGATTTCTAGGTTTCTGTTGCAGAATGTTATCAGAGATCTCAGCTGGTAGCCTAATTTTTCAAGGTGCTTGTCCTCTTCTTCTTCAGATGTCCTGAATTTTTGCTCCCTATCTGAAATTCCAGATGTGACACTAGCTATAATTGCCAGCATTTAATCTAAGGAAAGGTCTTTGCCTCTCTCCCTGTCCAGTGGTCTTGGCTTGACAGAAACAAGACCAAAACCACACCAGGGGCTGCCTCTAAGAAAGATGCATGTAGGAACTAGGGACACACAGGTGTTGTAGAATTCACTCGTTGGTCTGTCACCTCAGCTAAGGATACTTCTCTGTATACCATGATTAAAATAGCGTGTCTCAGCGCATGCAGGCTAGAACCACATTTTCTATTTCATGAAACATTCGCGCTTTTTTTCCCATTATGAAATGAAGTAACAGAATAAAATCATCGATGAAACAGTACTGTTTAATAAAAATAATTCTAAATGAGCCATGATGTTATTTAAAGCTGACATGTTTCATGATGGTACTTAACTAGATCCTATTTTATATACTGCTTTCCCCAACAAAATGCAAGACACCAAAGTGAAAAGTAATTTAAAAATGGAAAAATGTAAGGCCTCCTTTTCTGTAAAGGATGAAATACTCTAGTACCATGAAGGGGCTGGTAAGAAATGTTTGTTTTCTCTATGGAAATGTTTTGGTGACAAGTAGGTGTATTTCTGTGAGAACTTTCATTTTCAGCCATGCAGTGTTGTGCACTCAGCATAGGTAATTCTGGATGGATAAGTAATAACAAATATGTTCATGAACATCTTTAGCTGAATCTCCTTCTCAATTTGGTAAATGTATAGGGATCTTTGAGAAATATTTAAATGCCCTTTACTAACCTGGTTCCTTCATGTTCCTCCTGTTGAATCTCCTTGTTTGGATTTTGACTATCCCCTTATGCTCCATTCGTTTTTAGTCATATGTGAAGGTTCAGGTTCATCTTGTATTTTTCTGAGTTGTCCATCCTTTGCCTCAGTCCTTTCAAGACTCAGACCTTCCATTGAAATAATTTTCAATAAATAATCATGCTACTACTGCTTGGATGGAGGAACTATCCATCAAGTCACACAAACACCTAGTCTCCAATGGGACCAGATTTGGAAAGCTACTTTTTCACCATCCAGGAGTAGACTGTCATCTGTACTTCAGATATGAAGGCAGTATGGATACTTTCAACATATAATGTAGGCATCTAAATGCTGCCACATACACCTGCAACCTGACTAATGCACAGAGTATCTGTAATTCCTGAATTCTTGTCAGCTCTTGGAATCAAATATATCCTGGCTCTGAGAATGGCTAGTATATGCAAGGGAATAACTGGGTATTCTGCATCAAATGGAAAAAGAATGAGACTGTAACTGGTTGATAGCAAATTTATCCATGTAATTGAACTCTTTCCCTTCCATCCAATGGTATTGACATGGAAATATCAATTAATGCTCAGCAGTCTTGAGTATTGGCCCTTCGATGTTCACCAACTGGTGTTTACCAGCTGTCTCATGGTAAGTTGGTTGTAACACACAGGGAATTATAAGTTTTATTCACAGTGCAGCACAGGCACAAGTGTTTAAAGATGTTTGAAGTTGATTGTCTGTTTCCTACTGGAGACAAAGACTGCAGTTACCTGTAATATGAAGCGTCTTTCTTGGAACTGACAGGTGGAACGGCGACGTTACCTGGTTTCCAAAGCAGTGGAGGAGGTGCAGAAAATCATCCAGCAACTGACCGCAGAAATCAGCTGTAAGGCCACACGATTCCAGGCTATCTCCAACTCTGGCATTCACAATGAGAATATTAAGGTATGAACAACAGCTCTAATGTACTCTCTGGCAGATCTTAGGCAATCACTAAATGATTTCTCAATTGTGTAAGTGTTGGTATGGATAGGTACCACACCCGAAACCCGCAGACGATGCATTGACACTTTGCTGCGGAAGTTCTAGTTACTGACTGGGTCATAGGGACTTACTCATGGACGTCTTACAACTAGAGGCGCGTCAGGAAGGCTGGGTAAATCAGGCAGAGCCTCTTTTTACAGCTGCTGCTTTTACAAAGAGGATCTATTGCCAAAGCTGTCAATCTGCAAGCAGAAGCCAAAGAGGGATGGAAAGAAAAACTTGTACAGCAGTAACATAAGAAGAAAAAAATGCTCATGCCTTCATGAGCTATGACTCATATCTTTCACAGGTGGAAAACCTGTCAACTCACTAAAAAAAGAGGAAAAAAAAAATCAGAAATCCTTCTTCTGCTATGAACATTAGAAAGCTTCTTCAGAAAAGTATGTTTTTTCTTGGTCATGGATTGGAACTTCTGTTTTTCTGGGAAGAAATACACTTACTAGTGGGAGAAATTAAATGCCTCCCCATTTTAGACCATCAAATACCAAAATAATAATGTCCTGTCCCAGCTGTGACAGGAGAAGACTGGTTGTTTCCTGTGACTACTTAACACAAGAATAACTAGCGCAAGGATATAAGAAACAATCATAGCAATGGCAACTTTGGATGAAAATGATATTTTTCATCTGAACTAGTTTACATACTCTAGCTATGTCAATCCTTATACTAAAATGCAGCCAGTTACAGATCAAAACTCAACAAGAATGTAAAAGCGTGAGCAACTTTTGCAGCTGTCTAGGGTTGAAAGGGAAGAGCTCTGTGTAACAAGCTGCCGGAAGGGTATGGATGTGGAGGCAGAATATAATCATCCAGTCTGAAATGTGATTATTGTCTGGGAAGAAACACATTCAGATTTATATCTTTTCTGGAATTTTGTGTATCCTGGGGCATTGTGGTCTTGCCAACAGGAATGACCACAGTGATGTAAAACAGTGCCACAACCTGGTCCACGTGTTCCTTAGTGCCTCAGTCTGCCATCCACCTCTCATACTGAAACAAACCTGCTTGGCTAATGAGGGCTGACATGGCCAGCGTCAGGGTAAAATTGCTCTTCCGGAAAACAAAGCAGAACGAAACCAAGGCAATGTATTCTGAGCAGTAATTTGGTTTACAACAGGCCGATCTGAACAACTTCTGCTGAAAAGGAATCCCAAAAATGTATGTTCTTAAAAAATGGCAGATTCATTATTCATACTTAACTGATCCCAGTGCTATAAACCTGTGGAAGTCACACTAGGAGGGCCTGGCTAACTTTGTCCTGTAGGTATGGGTTAATGAGAAAATTTTTGGCTTGGGCTGTTCTGCTTCCAAAAAATAGAATCTTTAACATCATTGCTGATATAACTCAACCTAGAGAAGACTTATGTCAAGGGAAAGCCAATCTATTAACTATTCTGTGTTTAATTTTGCAACATCTTTTTTCTGTCAATTAAATTTACAGTGACTCTTCGGAACTTTCAGCTTCAAGTTAAAATGAATTAACTTAACATGGTGAGGGGTCTAGATTTGTTAAGAAGCTACAAACTTCCTTCTAAATATGCAGGGCTGGGTGGGGAATATGTAAGAAAAGTCTTTAGATAGTCAATGATTTTCTGTAATCCAGGGGACAGAAAGTCAAAATCTTTAATAAAAAACTTGAAATAAAATTCAGATGGACGAGATGGAATATTTTATTTTTAAAACTTTTAAGTGTTTGTTTTAGTTGTGGCCCACCGTTTTTGCAGCTGCCAACTGTGCAGGGCTGGTGCAAAAGCTGCTTCAGTAAGGTAGAATGAGCAGGTCAGCGTCCAGAGTAATTACTAGAACAGCTCTGCCCAACGGCGTTGCCAAGTGTTTAACTCGGTAGTCATGGCGAGGTGGGGGGGCAGGGTGGGGGGGAGATTTTCCTTTAACAAATAGGCTTGAAGGAAGCTTGCAGCTTTGCTCTGTGAACGAATGACCTGGCACATGCTTTCTCTCTGTTCTGTGTACTTCTTGTTTTCCTTTCTGCTTCTCTCAGGATCAGCCAGCTTTACTGGCCAAGTGGTCAGCTATGCTTCGGGGGAAGCGCCCATTCCACCCATCCATCCAGGTACAAAGCCTTCCTGCCACCTGTGCCTGCCGGTCCATGTGTCCACTTCCTCCTCGCCCACCCTCTTCTCCAGAGAACTTCACCCACCTAACTGATCCTCCCATGACTATTCAATCCTCTCCACAAGAGACTTCCTTTTTTTGCTCAAAGCAAAATATTTTATTTCTAACTTAATGCTTCTGCCTCCCTTAGATATCCTGGCCCGGATCACAAGAATGAGACTGTATTTAATTTGCCCAGCATACTGCAGGCAGGTTTTTAATACAGCAGAATTTGCCATAAGTTACACACCCCAGAATTTGAGGCTCTTGTTCACGCCTGTGACTTGCTGGGGCCTATGGTCTGCGTATGGCACGTTAGACCACCATGTGACAGAGCGTAGGTGTGGGACTGGGATTTGTTTAGGCCAAGAGGAGAGCAGCTGCCCAGCTTTACAGTGCCATCCCCAGCCTTGTGATTTCTGGTGTTTCCTGGTAAGCACCAGGTGGAGGAGCCTTGTGACTTGTATTTGAAGGCACTCACATAACACCTGCAGCTCTTCCCTTTGCAGTCTGTTGGGTGCCAGTGCATACAAGTCGGCATTTTGGTGTGGGAAGGAATGATTGTTCATCTGCAAGTGTGGCCAAGGCAGTGAGATGAGCAGTAACTGCATGACAGCCACAGTATTTTTTCTTACGGAGCCTAGCTTCGTTCCTGAGCTGCTCACAGGATTTCTCAGCCCCACCAAACCTGACTTTTGCAGGTCGGCTTGATCTGCAATGTCATTCTTCCAGCATCCTCCTGCCTTTAGGTGGTTTATAATTGACAAAAGAAGGGCTTTCTGGTGTTTGCTTTGCCATTTCTGTGCTGCTTGCTGGCCATCTTTTGTATTTCAAATCTCTTGCCAGCGAGCAGAGAAGACCAGCTGCTCTCTATGGGAGAGGGAGCCGGGAGGTGAGCATGACAACATGGCAGTGCCTGCTCCATGGTCTCTGAGCAAGACAGACCTAGGGGGAGGGCAACTGGGGTTCAGCCGAGAGTCTGGATTGTCAGGCAAATCTGTGCTGATAAGGCAGGTCTGAGCTCAAGCCAGGAGCACTCATCAGGGTCAGGATCAGGCCCGATGACAGTAGCCAGGGTCAGATGCAGTCTATTGATTGCCAGGCAAGTCCATAGTGGCCAGGCAGGTCTGAGGTCAGGCTGGGAAGGCAGCCTGCACACAGGACAAGAAGATCCAAGCATGAGTTTAACTGTCACTATAAGAGGACCAAAACTCTTACGACATAGCCCGGGACTGAAATGTGGGTCCTGAGCCCACGGCAGAAGGTGTGGGTAGAAGCCACTGAAAGGCTGCTTAGGGCCATCAAAGCCTGTTAGTGCCCTCAGGACCCTGGCACTTCTGCAGTAATATTTTAAATCAGCTGAGCTACCAGGAAGGCCATCAGAATGTTTTGGATTGTTACCGGAGAGTGACAAGGGTGTTTCATTCACCTCCAGGTAACTACCTTGCAGAAACAGCTGTCACTTCACATCCTGCTTGTGCAGCAGCTTCACCTTATTAATGCCAATGTAAGTTAGGCTTGGCAGCAAGTGGAGTTGAAAAGCTTCTGAGTCAACACGATAAAAGTCTGAAGGATTTAGAATATCCTCTCTGAATACCTGGAGCCACTATTGCTGAATACTTCCAAACTAGTGTTTGGACATGTCTGGCAATGCCCTAGGCCAGTAGGAGGTTTTGTGGTATCTCTGTCACCTTATTAACTCTTTGCAAATACTGGTTCAGCATGGGTTTTATTGGAAAATGGTCATTCACAAAGTGCGGGCATTTATTGTCTTGCAAACAAGCCTGCTTGTGGGTTTGTTATCCATCAGCTACTGTTTCCAACCTCACGCTGTTTCTGGCTTCTGCTCAGCAGGAGATACAGTTTCATACAGTATGGCTGTCCAAGACCTGGATTTATTTCTGGGAGTGCCACTGCCTTTGTAGGCCCAGACATGTCACTTGCCTCACATCTCTGTTTCTTAAAGGACAGTCATGCAGAGTGAAACACTTCTGAAATGAATGGGCCATAGCCTTATTTTACTAATGTCGATAGTGGACTTTGAAAGAGATCAGAAAAGCGCACTTTTTGCCCTACTGTTTTGTACTACTGTTGAGCTCTAGGCTGACCTCTAATAACTATTCTGAGGTAATAACTTGCATTATTTTGTTTCCTTTTGCTGGATCTCAAAACATGCTCTCTGATGCTTTCCTGCTCCTTGGAAGTGCTAGTTATTATATCTCATGCAATTGCAGACTAGAAATAACAAGGAATGGGGGAAAACATGGCAGATGTGGTGGGAAATGAGTCAGTGCGCTCTTGTCTTCTATGGGCCATGGCTGTCACATCAGACTCCTAGAACAATTTTCTTTTAGTCTGTGTACCTCCAAAGTAATCCTCATACAGTCATGGTAGACGTCCTGGCTGTATTCAATCACACCCGTCATAACATGGCTTTTCCCTCTCTCCAAAGCCCACAGTTTTGCCTGTCACTTCCTTAACCCTCTTTTCCTTACTTCAGGCTCATGGATCTGCACTTGTCTCCTCGCTCAATCTCTCTGCACTCTCCTAGGTCTTAGCACCCAGCCAATTCCTCATCACAGTCCCTCTGCGTGGCCTGACTGGGTACAGGGAATGCCAGGTACGGCACTGGCGTTATTACACTGTGCATGGAGCCAAGCTCCTCTCCTCCGTGCGGGACCCTGAGGAACTGCATCAATGGCTAGAGGTGGAGCAGTTCTCAAAAAGCCTGCAGCAGTGGCATGAAACGGATGTGAACGTCGAAGGTGATCTGGTTCCAGCCAAAGTCCTTATCATCTTCCGGGAGCTGGTGGAGAAGTCGATTATCTCCTGTAACCTCTCCAGTGAGTTTAGTGGGGACAGGTACAAGGGGAAATGGCTGTCTTCTGCAGCTGATAGAGGGAAACCATCGCACACACAAAGTGTTTGTTTGGTTCACATGTTCAGAAGCTGAAAAGCAACAAACCCCTTCAAAATCAAGGAGAGGTTTAGCCCATTGCAGTGATGCATGTACACCTGCATTGAAGATAGAATTAAGTAGTTTTTGAGCTCTTCATACCCAAGAAGTTTCTCCTTTCTTAGAAATTTGGGTAAGGTCTCCAGCAACGTCACCCTCACTGTTCAACCAAGATGCAACCCGGGTTTTCAGAACATTTAGGAATTTGTTTGGGAAAAATGTTTTTCTACTACAGCACCTGCAATACATCTAGACTATCAAGGAAGATAGTATAGGAAAACTGGATACAGCGAAGGTGCATAAATCTGAGGAGAAAGTGCTTGAAGATGTGCATAGGGCAGATGATAACACTTTGGGGAAGCCTTAGCTGCCCATAGCTTTACAGCATGGAGTGGGGGGAACTAAGGAGAGGAACTTCTACTTAAGCAAATACAGGACAAGTGCTCTTTTCCCCAGTGTCCAGGCTACTCCAGTCCTGTTCAGCAGAACTGGACTCAGGAAGGTAGCTTTCAGCAGTGGTGCTGATCTCTCTGTGAGCAATCCAAAGTGCCTGTTTATTGCCTGTGCCTGTTTATACTGGAAGTGCTGATCACTGACATAACACAATCAGTGGTGCATGTAACATGCCTTCATAGCTGCGACATTTGTAGCAAGATGCTGCTTGAACAGTGATCCTCATGCTTAATTCTTAGCATCCTAAAGGCATGTTATAGACTTCAGCTAAGGAACACTTGGCTTGGTCCAAGCTAAATAGTCTATGTCCGTCTTTTCATATTAACATACTGTGACATGATCAAATCCGAACTGTGGTACCTCTTATCATAGCATGTTTCCAGGATGACTTTACTCATCAGCAGCCTAATATGGGTCTTCTGTATTCCAGAGAAATAGGAGCCATTTCCACTCATCTGATTGCATTCTGAATTTTGGTCACAGGAGAAAACATGTTAAAGTCAAGCTCAGCTAGATCATTGCATTCTTCCAGGAAATATTTATTATCATAGAAATGGAAAGGTTGATGGGAATGAAATTTCACCATTGAGGCTCACAGAAAGGACTAGATGGAATGGGCCTGCATCGGAGAGTTTGCTTATGTGAAAGTCATTGTGTTGAAGTGGAAACCTGTCATTATGTCTAGCAGCAGTACATCAAGTTGTTGAGCCAGGAGGGGTACTTCCAAGGGACCCAGGACATGATGTTTGGGCTGATGATCCTGATGCCTTTTTTTTTTTTTGTAAGGCCAGCTGTGAGGAGACTGACACAGAGGAGATGAGCAAAGATAAAGTCAGGAGGAGCAATGACCATTTTTGTTCATTTCTGTGAAGAATGAACTTCCTTAATTCCACAGTACAACTAAAGTTACGGAAAAATTTCCCTGATTTCATTGCTTCCCAATTTTTTTAATTCTTTAAGCACCAGCAAAACCAGAGTTTTTGAGGTGTCTCACTTTTCATTGGTGGATAAGTAGGTAGCACAATTGTGATGCTTTTGGAAATGCTGTGAATGTATTTACATGCTGACACAGCAGTTGCTTTAATGCTTTTCAGCTGCTAGGGATCCCTGCTGAGGGCTTGGGAGCAGTACAATTTCTGTTTTGGTGCCAGGCTTGGCTCAGCAGGGAAATAACATGCAGATTTTACTGAGGGTTATAAAGTTCTGGTTGGAATGGACTCCGCAATTTGCAAGGTAATTCACCCCTGTGCTTCCTGGAGGAAATGCTGAATCACCGTTGGGAGTAGGCAGGTATTTTCTCTGTGACGGTAGAAGATGTTCATCACTGTCCCTTCAAGTCTGTTGTGTGGGCTCCTTGGGGAATTGCTCCTTAGCCCATGCCAGTCAAAATGAGGGGGGTTAACACACTACTATTTAACCTGCTTATGGTAATCTGCTTTGTCTTTTACTTCAGTGCATTAGAGCATGATCGCAGAATTGGCTCAGCTGGCAAAGTTGAAGGGATAGTGATCCTACCAGAATGATAGGGAAAGCTGGGGCCAGGAACTTCTTCCATGATCAAAGCTGGACCAACAGGAAACATCCCACTAAGTCCATTAGTTGCAGACTTCATTCCTTTCTGCTGTCTGTTGCGCCTGGAGATAAGCCACTCTTCGTTCACTGAGGAAAATTCTTTCCTCCACTTCACCACGGAACTAACTCTTTTTGCAGTTAGTTCTGTTATTCTGTGCTCTGCATGACAGACCATAAATTCTGGCATTGTCTTCTGTGCAAGTACATCTCCAGAAACAAAACATACAGATACCCCAAAACATTCTGAATGACTGGCAAGGGCAAGTCATTTGGTCTGATCACGGTTTCTCTGAAGGAATAAGGAGATCTTTAGATACAAAGTGTTCGTCTGGTCCCCTCTAATCTGCAGTGATCTCCTTGTTGTACTGTACTGTTAGAAATGTTCGATTGCACCAGTTAGACAATCTGTATTTTTAAGAATCTGGTCCTAGGATTTAAGAGGACCCACAGAGGAAAACAAAAGCAAGGTACTTGAGTTAAAATTGAGAACATGGTTGTTCCTTCATCTTCGTCCTGTTCTCATTCCCCAGGGTAGATTAAGATGGTAAGTTGTTTCTTGTATTCTGCTTATGGCACTGAAGAGAAAGTGTTAAGGCAGAACAACAGAACTGCAAGGCCCTAGACAGCCTTTTGCTTGGCTTGTGGAAAAGGACCTTTTCCTCTTTATTATCTTCTTTTGCTGTTCCTTCACAGGTAAAGTGACGGTGCTGGAGAGCTTCAGCTCAGTGGTCCGGGTGGCTGTGGAGACATCAGAATCCCAGGTCGAGGTGGAGCTGGTCCCTGCCGTGGAGATTCCAACTTGCTGGCCCGAGAAAGCTCGGTGGCCTCGTTGCCTTAAGCGTTGGCCTTCCCAGGAAAAAGTGCAGTGCATCAAGGTGAATAGTGTAAAAAGCACTATTAACTCTGTGCTGGAATTTACCTCACAAGTGTCTGACAGTGGTTTCCCAAATGAAGGACTGCATGGTGATGGCAGGCAACAGCATGGTTGGAAGGTGTATTCTCTAGAGAAACAACATTTCAGAGTATTCTGTCAGATTTTATTGGGATATTTTTTCCCCCTTATGGTGGTGAATTCTATGGAAGAAAACCTGAGTTAACTGTTTGTTGTATGAGTTTCTCACACACAGTTCTGCCTGTGTAGCTCAGTGCTGATGTGCATCATTCTTGCCGTTCTACTCTGCCTCATTTAAGCCTTCCGCAAATGGGCTGTTATCCTGCAGTTTTCTCTCCGGCCTAATCCCATCTTTCCCTGCAACATTCATGGCTGGATTCTGGCACTCCAGCTCAGCCCTAGTTGCCATGTTCCCACATGGTCCCATTCTGCCTTCCAGTCCTTCTGCCCTCTCATGCATGACCTGCTGCTCCATGGCCAAGTGCCTGCAGAGCTGCACCTCCACTTTAGCAGCACTGCTGGTACTGTACATGGTGGCTCTAGAGTTGGGTCTCATGGGAATAACTGATGTCAGCACACAAGAAACAAAACAAATTGCATGTTTGTTCAACTAAGAATTAGGATGGGAGCATGACTCACGTTTGCTGCCCTTGCTAACCCTGTTTAGAATACAGTTTGAGAGATGTCACACATCCTTTTTGTAACATCTCTCTGCGTTGCTCAGAGAAGTTTGCCTCTGATCTGGTGTCACACTTCCCTTTTTTGTCCACAGTCACTTGGTTTCGACCTTTTGGCCCGCTCCAATTACCACTGGCAGCTGTGCTTCTCCCGTGCTGAGCATATACTCATGGAAGGACTTGATGAAGATGGTGGTTGTCGCATGAAGTGCTTCAGGGTCATGAGGCAGATGAAGGAAGATGTCTGGTGTGCTGGAAATAAGCCTGTCATCACAGCTTATCACCTTCAGGTAGGCATCACCATGATACCAAGATACTGTCTCAGTATCTATTGCAGTGGCATCCATCCAGTAATGTCAAAATATCATGGTGTAAATCACTGTAGTGTCTATGTAACTTCCAAGGTAACTGCCAAAACTGCAGTACCCTTTCATTGTTTTGCAGTGCCAAGAAGTACAGTAAATATACGTTCCAAACTTCAACAAGAAACTAAAGCCTGCAGGAACATCATGATTGCAGCAACATAAATAATGTTAGAGTTGGGGCCCCTATTCTGTTTTGACTTCACATAGGTAGTGTAATATTGTCTTCAATTCCACAGTTACTTCCTGCTTCTTGACTGTCCCAGCCATCCATATCCATCTATCTGTCTGGAGGAAAACTGTGCATTTGTCTTTGTGGATGTGCACCAAACAAAATTCTCTTAGGTAGGCATTATTTAATGAATGAGGTACAAACTACAGTCCTGGTGTTTTTTCACCTGATGTGGGAAAGGAAGAAAGAGGTAAAGAGGTGGTAAGATGTAAAGAGGTTCAAGATGGCTTGAAATGACATTTGTGAAAAAGAGACAGAAGGGTCTGCTATGAATGTGCTCCACATCTAACAGCTGCAGACACTGATGGACCACAGGCAGCACCATTTATCAGACAATAGAGCAATCCTGTTTTCTGGGCCTCCATCCTCCTGGACCTGCCAGGCAGAGGCTTTTCTTCTCCCACCTTGAAGTCTCAAGCCACCAGGCTTCCAAAGTATTTACTGATCTTTTGGTGTCCAAAATCAGATGCAATGACAAGAAAAGGTTGCAACCATCAAATGCTATTACAGCCATGGGACTAACCTAAGTCAAGACAGAGTCAAAAATGAGTTGACAAGGCTGGTTATAACTTAGTAGAATGCAAAACTTCTCAGTGCCTGTAAGAACAATCTGGTGGAAAAGCTGTCGTAGGTAGGAGGAAGTGGAAAACCATTTAACCATTCGTAATGATTTCTTTCTCTGGCTCAAGGAGAAGAGGTGCACAAAGTTTGTTGCATGGACTCTTGATCAAAATAAAAAGCTCTTTAGAAGCTCTTCAGTTCTTTACTGTAACTGTACTTCAGGCTTTTACCACAAGAGACGATTGGTTTGCCAGATGGAAGGAATGCTTCAACAATACTTATATTTCAAAAAAAAAAAAAAACCCAACCCAACAAAAAAAGAAGAAAGAGAAACAGTCAGTGGATAAACCAACAGTTGAGCAGAGGCTTAGTGTTGGGTTTCTTCACATTATCAGGTTTTCCTTGTCAGAGGTATCAGAAGCAATCCTTTCCCCAGAAACTGTGAAAGCTTTAGACGACTGAGTAAGTGCACTCATTATGCTTACCTCCATAGGAATGAAGTTCAAGATTGATAAGTCCGAAAAGACCTAGGTTTGAAAGCCAGCTCTATACCTCTAGCAGACAGCTGGCAGTTAGGCATGGTTCAGTAAATGCTGGGGATAGATCGCCCGTTTGGTGCCTGACAGGAAGAGCAGCGCTATTTTCCTTGCCTCCAGAAACTTCATTGAAACTGCTGCCCACAGATCTTGCTGAAGTAGTTTTAGTGTGACAAAAGGTAACTGCTCTGCAAGTCTCCAAGGAGTATCTCTCGCAGAGTTACAGTTTGAATTCCTCACTATGTCTTTTGTTCCCTGGCAACATTAAAAACCAAAAAAGTCTTTGTGGTTATTGTAGCTGTGAGCAAAAAATCATTCACATTTGAAAAGCTGTCTGAGAAGAAAATCGTCAGCAATACGACTATTGCAAGGCCTACTGGAGGAGAAAACCAAAACAGGCAATCCAGAAGAGGGTGGCTTCTTTGATGAAATTCTAGCTCTGAAGAAAGAGAAGAGTTGAAGACCGTAGTTCAGCCATGTCTCACAGTGTCTGTGGGCCTCTTTTTGGATTGCTGAATCTGCAAAATAAAATTGGGATTCAGAGGACAGTAAGGAATTTAGCAGAATTATTGAACTCAAGGTGGGTGACTTTGTACCTTAAAAGCTGATTTCAGGTTGACCAAGGCAGTCATTATGGCCTTTTTGGTACAGTAAGTGTAAGTACCTCAAGGAAATTCTTCTCGGTCATAGGAAAGTCTGAAAAATGCAACATAAGCAGCATAAAAATAATACTATAAGAGTAATAATCGTATGCATTTTGTTATTTTACATAAAATAAACTTGGGGGAATAGAACCTAGCACATGCTGTAAGTATCACATATCAGAAAAAAAAAACAGGCTGCCCTTGACCAGAAAGCATGTCCTGCACCTGCAATAGTTGCTTGGAATCTCAGTCTGTTCAGGATGCAGATCTGTGTGCATCTTCAGCACAAATACAGCTGAAGCTAATGAATAATTACGTTAATCTGATTATTCTTCTCCCCCTCCTTGCACCTACTGGCTTCTACACTTTTATAAGAGGCCATTTTTTACAGCCTAAAATGCCTGGCACTTCTACAGAGGCTCCTGCTGGAGGATGGCAAATAGGCTAAGATTATTTTAGCAAGACCATTTTCCTTGGGCTTCTGCTGCAGTCAATGGAGTGGGGCTCCTCTGAGGAGAGATCCTAACCAGCCATGTCAGAGTTGCTGTGCCTGATCTCCAGAGGAGGCTTTAGTTGTGATCCCTTCATTGCAGAAACGTTAACACCGGGAGATAGCGGTGTGAGTCTCTGATTTCCAAGGCTGTCAGCCACTTACCAGCACTAAAGTGCCTTAGTAAGCTTCATGAGCCCTCGACAGAACCTCTAACACCTCTTCTCTCCCATCTGCTTCTTGCAGACAGTGCTATTCTGGACCTGTGAAAAATACCCACGCACCAAGGATTGGCGCTGCTTCCCTGAAGCCTTTCTGAGGCTGGTACAGAAGCTGCACAAGTGTGTAAGCCAGCACTTCCTCAAGCATTACTTTGTCAAGAACACCAATCTGCTCAAATATGCCAACACCAGTGACCTGGACCTGGTGGCCAGCAAGCTCGCAGTCTTCTTGGAGAACCCTGTCTTCTGCCTGGACTAAGGCAGGAAAAGCTCTCCTCACCCCAACCCTGAGCTGATCCCCTGCCTCCTCTCCCCACCTGTGGCTGTTCTTCCTGTCCTTCCAGTAGATGTTGCAGCTGGCTTTGTAAGACAGTTGGCACATGCAGTGTGAAAGAGAAGTGTCAAGCTGGCAGCAGTGGGCGGTGAAAACTGATGGGAGCTATCGCTTGATGCCCAGCTGATCTAATTTGCTTTCAACAGTGACAGCCTGCCTGGAAGCTACAGCCAGTGAAACCCAACTTTCTGTGTCAGTCAGAGCAGGCAATTGCCTTGTTCTCTGTCTCTAGTCTTGTGGCACCTAAGCAGAAAGACGGTGCAAAGATGTTTCGCTCTGCTACCTACTGGCTGTGTAACCTAGCACATGTATTGTTGCTGCCTCCCCCTTTCTCACAAGGACAGTGGGTTTAATTCCCTCCTTGCCTCACAGGCCAGCTCTGCAGAAGAGCAGAGGAACATTTCTGAAGTGTACTGAAGCTAGAAGCTTTCTCGGAGGCACTTTGATGCCTCCATCTCCAATTAAATGGGATCCTGCTCCAGTCTGAAGATACCCATGCTGCTAGTGTTGAATAGCTCAAGGGAAGCAACAGGAGGAATGACGGTTTTTGCCTCCTTCTCATTTCTCTCTCCTCCACTTACATTTTTCTTCCAGTTGCTTCAAATACGTTTCCTTCATGTTTGCCTTTGCCAGTTGTGTTAGTGCCATACAACCAGGGGGCTTTGCCAGAGCAGTTTTCGCTCCCACCCCTGGCTCCATCCAGCAGGCTGGAAGACGAGCAGGTCTTTCCCTAGTTGTTAGCACCCACGTATTTTTGGGTAGTGTACAGAAGGAGAATATTTTTCAAAGGCTGTTAGCTCTAAAACCCCCAGTGCTTTTAATATTATGGATGTTTAAAAAGAAAATCAGTTTTAGTGTTTCAAAAGAACAGAGTTCTAGAATGAGTATTAATAATGTTGGTTTTAACGTTATTAAATCACTGAAACTAAACCAAAGTGGGCTTTTTTTTTTTTTTTTCTCTCTCTTACACCTGCGCATGAAAACAGATAAATATCTCCTTTGCCAAGGGAGGTGGCAGAGGTAGGATTTGCAGCCCAGACTCCAGGGAACTGCTGCAGTGGATGGCCTGCAAGATGGACCATCCGTGGCACAGCATCTCCCCCTTGTGTCAAATTGTGGTCTAACCATGCATCTTTAGCACAACCTTTGCTTTCTGGCTTGACTTTGCACTCGGGGGTACTTTCACAAGCCCATGGTGCCCGATGGGATTCATCCCAGAGTACTGAAGGAGCTTGTGGGTGTTACGGCAGGACCCCTCTTGATCGTCTACCAAAGATCTTGGGAGTCTGGGGAGGTCCCTGCTGACTGGAAGCTGGCCAGCGTTACTCCAATCTACAAAAAAGGGTGTGAGGGAAGAACCCAGGGAACTACAGACCTGTTAGTGTAACCTCAGTTCCTGGAAAAATTATGGAGACGATTGTACTGGGTGCTGTTGAAAGGCATTTAAGGAGCAGTGTGATCATCAGGCACAGTCAGCTTGGGTTCACAAAGGGAAAGTCCCATTTTGCTAATGTGATATCCTTCTATGATAAGGTCACCCATCCAGCGGATGAAGGGAAAGCGGTGGGTGTAAGTTTTTTCTGGATTGTAGTGAGGCTTTTGATACTGTGCCTCACAGCATCCTTCTGGACAAGTTGTCCAACTGTGGGATGAGCGGGTTCACAGTGCGCTGGGTGAAGAACTGGCTGAAGGACAGGGCTCAAAGGGTTGTAGTGAATGGGGCTACATCTGGGTGGTGACTGGTCACCAGCGGTGTTCCTCAGGGCTCAGTTCTAGGGCCAGTTCTGTTCGATATATTTATCAGTGATCTGGATGCAGGAGTTGAACCCACCATTAGCGAGTTTGCTGATGATACCAAACTGGGGGGTGCCGTTGGCTCTCTTGAGGCACAAGAGGCCTTGTAGAGGGATCTAAATAGGTTGGAGCATTGGACAATGGTTAATGGGATGAAATTTAACAAGTCCAAATGCCAGATCCTGCACCTAGGATGGAGTAACACGGGGCACAAGTGTATGCTGGGAGAGGAGCAGCTGGAGAGCAGCCTTGCAAAGAGGGACCTGGGGGTGCTGGTCGGCAGCAGGCTCCACAGGAGTCAGCAGCGTGCCCGGGCAGCCCAGAGGGCAAACTGCGACCTGGGGTGCCTCAAACACGGCAGAACCAGCCGGTCAGAAGAGGTGATGATCCCGCTGTGTTCAGCATTGGCGCAGCCTCACCGTGAGTGCTGTGTGCAGCTCTGTGCCCCACCATTTAAGAAGCTTGTGAAGGTCCTTAAATGCGTTCAGAGGAGGGCAATAAAGGTGGTGAAAGGGCTGGAAGGCCTGTCCTGTGAGGGGCAGCTGAGGACTTTGGGCTTATCTAGTTTGTGGAAAAAGGAGGCTGGGGGGTGATGTCATTGCTCTCTACAGCTTCCTGAGGAGGGGGTGTGGAAAGGGAGGTGCTGATCTCTTCTCTGTGGTACCCAGGATGCATGGGAATGGTTCAAAGCTGCACCAGGGGAGGTTTGAACTGGACATTAGGAAGCATTTCTTACTGAGAGGGTGGTCAAACACTGTAACAGGCTTCCTAGAGAGGTGGTCAATGCCCCTTCCTTGTCAGTGTTGAAGAGGCATTTGGACAATGCCCTTAATAACATGTTTTAACTTTTGGTCAGCCCTGAATTGGTCAGGCAGTTGGACTAGATGCCAACTGAAATAGTCTAGTCTAGTCTATTTGCTTCCTTATCCTTCATGCAAGTATAGGAGAAGGCTTTTTTCTACAGTCAATTCTTTAGCAGACAAGATGTGGGTCAGGCAGGATTCCAACCGTGTGGTCATTCTTGTACTGGTCTCCTGCATTAGATCCCACCATTTGCAGACCTAACCCTATCATGAAACCGGCGGCCTTTTTGCTCAGGACCTGGGAACACCCTCCAAGTCACCTTTCCACATGGGTAACTGCATTGGGTGGAACTGTTTTGAACAGGTAGCTTCTCTTGCTAAACCTTTGTTCTCCGAGTTTCTAAATGGGGCACAAGTGGCAGTTTCCTGATGACACCTTCCCATTAAAACTTCTGTAAAGACCAAAGAGATGCCAATCTGCTGAGCAGAGTCAGGCAGCTGTGACTATGAAGTAATATCTCCTGTTTCGTCTTGATTTTGTCTTGTGGTTGAAGGGCTGGCTTCTGAAGTTGGAGGAGGGCAAAAGCAGTTTGAAAGGACAGTGAAAAATGTTCAGGGCTCTTAATCCCAAATTTGGTATTTTACTGCTCTGATGTGTGATCCATTTGGGATTTAGTTGTGGCTGTTGAAGAATTTATCTCTCTTTGTAGCCGGGGGAGAAAGTGTTTCAGTGGTGATATCTTAACTGAGATACAGCTGCATATCAGAGTCCTCAGTTGCTGTGGTTCACAGCCTGCTATGAAGTGAAATCATGGGCATGCACCGTGTGCTGCGGAGCCACAAGGTGGAAGGTACTGCCAGGGCGTCAGCCTCTCACAGCCAGGAATGACTCAGCAAAGCCAGTAAGTAGACACAGAATGATGGATCCCCGCTTTGAGCCAAGTCTGATAAATTTTTTTCTCTTTTTTCTTGTTGATACACAGGCACATGCATCAGCTAGCATATGCTGCCACAGGAAATATCATAACCATGTAAAACCAAAGATCTGCTGGAAGGTACGTTGCTGCTGACCACAAAGGCACAGGAACCATCCCCAGCTTTTTCTCCAGAACAGCATGATGCAGCTGGCCATTAGCAAAGGATGAGGGAAAAGGCTTTGAAAGAAGAACTAATATGTTAATCGAAGTAATTGAATACAAGAAATAATTCCATCTCAGACACAGTTTTGAGGTATACGACATACTATCTTATATCATCTAGTGCAGGTCTGGTTGCGGGGCGGGGGGGGGGTTGTGAGGCTGGTTTTGTGGTGGTGGGAGAGTTGTGCAGGAGGTCTCTGATAAAAAATTTTGCCAAATGTACTAGTTGCATTTCTTGTTACAGTAAACTTTCTCCAACTAGTTTTTCGCTTATACATCCAGCCTGATTTCAAAATCATGCCCTTATCCCAATGTTTTCTTCCAAAAAAGGATATCATATCATGTTTTGGCTACATAATAAGTTTTATGTTTCATATTTTAAATTTTTATTTACAAAAAAAAATGATCATCTTGATAAATACAGACTTTCTTTAAGTATGTTAAATTCAATCAAGAGCTCTATATTTGCTCAGAGCCTCTGGAAAGAACGTGATGACCATTCTGTCTCTTTAATTGCTTTCATGAGTATTTGCTGACTCCCAAAGGCACTATTAGGGAAAGAAGGAGAATTCTTGACTTCCATAATTTCTTTATGCTTGGCCATGACTTTTTGTTTACCTCTCAGTTTTGTTTTCTCTCCTTAACTGAATTACTCTCTTCAGAACAGGAAGGGACACACAGTGGCCGAAAGGGAACTGTCTTGCATGCATGTGAAGCACAGCACTCAAAACCAGCAGGCATTCCCAAACCATTCACATAAGCAAGAGTGGGAGAAATTAAAATGCATATTTGTGATGAGGCATGGGGCACAATGAGTGTTTACACAAATCCTCTATTCAGGAGATATGAAACAGCCGCTCTGAGAGAATTTTGGCTGACTCACAGCTGAGCTCTTGGCCACTGTGGCCTTTGCACAGGGTGATGGCACTCGGTTTGTTTCAAGGTACTTGAAAGATGGCTTGTTCAAGGTAGCTTGTTGCTGCTGGCTTGTCAGAAGTCTGTGTGATCCTCACTGTCATGCCATGTGCTGGAGCCTTAATGGGGACAAGGGATGCTAACATAGTTCATGGTGGGTGCTCAGGGCCTCCTTACAGCTACAGGACATTCTTACGCCTTACCACAGACACTGTTGCTCCATCCATCGGAAACTTCAATTTGAAATGTGTTGCTTTGTCACCTTACAAAACTCGTAATGTTTTAGTCCTTTTACATTGTTTGCCTTTAAGTCACTAGAGGGCAATGTCTCTCAAAAACGCACACCGATCCAGGATCTCACTTGCTTTTTGCTTTTAAAATCAGCATCCTGTTAGTTATCATTGAATTGAGACAAATGAACTCGATAAATTTAATGCTAAATTTTGTTGCCAAAAAGAAGAGAAGGAAAGAGAGCATGAGAGAGCTTTCTAATAAATAGCAAACTTGGGTAAAAAGTCTCTAAACTCTGGGAACCACTCCAAGAGCCAGAATATGGATTTACTGCTTTCTGCAGCAAAAGATGGGCTTGCAGTAGTTCCCAACAGGCTTGGTTTGGGGAGAGCACTGACAAGCAAAGTACAGGCACGGTTCTGGGAAGGAGGGAACTTGCAGGAATAGCCATGATCCTGCTCCATCAGAGCATGTGTCCAGCCCTCTCTCTATGGGGCTGGGCCACAGGCCTGCTGAGAAGGCAATGTGAGCATAACTCCCATGTGTGGCTACCTCCCAGGCACCTCTGTCTGCTTCTTTTTCTCCTTCTGCTCCCCCCCACCCTGCCCAAGAGAGATTTTCTCCAAACAGGTTTTCTGATGCCACCCGTTTGGCTTTGTTGGGAATGGTCATTTCTGAATGCACGTTGTCTCTCCTTTATGTCACAGGACCCAGGTGTACACAGAGGCCATCGCAGACCATCTACCCACACACACACACTTATGCTCCGTCTTTAGTTTGGAATGATGCCCAGCAATGAAGTTAGAGTACCTTGCAAACTATGTTCCCAGTGGTAGCAGCTCAGCCCCTCTGAGCAAAACTAGGACTTGGACAGTGATAGATAAGATAATAGGCTAATTCTACCTTTATACTAAATATTTTTCTCCCTACCAATGCTAGGATTGCTGGGTTTGAGGATAAACATCTTTTTTATAATTATTTTCACTCCCCAGGGCTCTCATCTGAGGCCCTTGCAATATCACATGAGACAGTGACACAGCACCAATGTCCAAAGCATGGTAAGAGATCCTGCTCACCCTATCAGGCCAACCTTTGCTATCACCATAGGGGGTGTGTGGTGCCCTTGACCTCTCTGAGGTCTGACTTCTCTGGCTGAAGGACGATACACACTCTCAAAGAAAATTAAATAGGTCCAGGTAGCAAATGTATTTTAGCCTGTTCTGACCCAAGCTGTTGCAGCACAAAGAAATGGAAGATGCTTTTCTCATGACACAGGTATTTGTTAGTTCTGCTGCAAGCAACACCTTTGTTCTAAAAGAGAGGACAGGACAAGCCTGGCTTTGAAAGCATCTCCTAAATGGATGATGAGGAATGCACAGATGCTACCAGAGACCAGGCCTGTGGAGAGTGCAGAATGTATTTTGCACAGGAAGGATTCTCTAATTTACCCTTACCATCCTCACAAATAGATATTACAAGGAAATGCATCAAGGAAAGAATTAATCAGATTGAAAGGCTTTGTAGTAATTAGAAAAAAGAAGGGCATCTTCTCAGGCTCCCCTGGGTGGTGGTAATTACCAGCTCCACAACTGAGGCTTATGCAACTTTAAGATTCTGGATTAAAAAGCTAAATATCTTCTTGTCATTGAGCCTCCTTCAGCCTGGCAGAGCACCATTTTACATTCAGGGTGGTCCAGGGCCTGATCCCAAGCCATAGACCACTTGCATCTGGCCCATCGCTTTTTTGCTGTTGCCTCGGAGGAGATGGGTACCATTTGTCATCCAGCAACCCAAACAGCCAAACACCTTCTGCCACAACTGCAGGCAGCCTTAGGCCCATCTGCTTCTGCACTGCATCCCAGCAGCAAAGGCCAGGTCATAGCCCCTTCTGGTGCTGATATTGTCACTGACACAGCTGGGGGACCTGAGGGGGAAGGTTGCATGCACTGTAATGCAGGGGGGCTAGGTAATCCTTTCCAGGGAAGGAGTTTTATTAATTCAAGAGAGGTTATGAAATCTCATTCCAAGCTAGTAATGAACCAAAAAGAAAAACACAGCTCAGGAAGATTAAAAAAATCCCTCGCAAAAACAATCTTTAAGGAAATTAACATCAAGCAGTGAATTCCTGTGATCCCCTTTTAAAAGTGTAAAGACGCAAGGCTGCGAGGGATCTCATCAGCCACCAAATCCATCCACTGCTCTTTCTGGTCCTTTCCCCTAAATGAGCAGAGAGCTGTTTCTAAGGTAGTTAGCTACTTTGTCTGTGGCTCCTTGGGCAGGCAGACTCTTTTGGACCCACACAGATCATTAGGAGCTTTCTTTGAACTTTCAGCCTAAATAGCAACAGCCAGCGTTGTCTGGTTTTGTACCAGTACAGATTCAAGAGGCTGTTCTCCGTCCATAGGGTTTGCTGTCCATGCAACCAACACAAGGATAATCATAAGCTCCCTTGGCTTTAGCTGAGCATGACTAGATATGCCAAACTCTTTGGTCTCTTTTTCTCTGGTAAAACATCTGTTCCAGTCCGCCTCTGCATCTTTTCCAAGTGTAATTCATCTCAGCATGGATAACCAGGGTGGTTTGCAGCATTCCAGATGGGGTCTCATCAGTGCCTCCTATAATGGTGCGTCACATAGATAGTACTAATCCATGCAGCATGTCCCCTGTGCTGAAGAGGAAAGCACACCCAAGGGTCAAGTTCCCTTAAAAAATAACTGCAACTTCAAAGGAGGAGAGACTGTCGTCAATGATTTCCTTTGCCAAACCAGGTTAGGCCAGTTGAAAGGCTTGCCATGGTCCGGTTGTCTTGGAAGTGAACCGAATTCCCCAGGCTGTGAGCCAACACATTCATCATCTCAGTGAGACTCAAGCTCAGGCCAGAATCAATGCATCTGTTTCAGCCTGTTCCTCTCTGCCCTCCCCAGCTGACAGCTGGCTTTGGGCTGGGTTTTTCCCCCACTTCTTCCCCTCGAGTCAGTGGTACACACCATCCCTCCTTGTAACACAAATCCATCTTTTTACCACTAAGCTGAAGAGTTTGGCTGTTTTCTAGCTGTGTCATTAAAATACCATAGACTGGAGAGGCAACAGATCAGTGACCAGAGCTAATAGCAGCAAAAAGGATTAAATGAACAATAGGTCTTGAGCATAATTTATGAATGCCATTAGCTGCTGAGAGGGAATTACATTATGGCTGCAGTTCTGAGGGGGAAGGGTGGGTCTTATCTGGGCAGGAAGAAGAAAAAAATATGTGATTGCATTTGGATTAACAAACAACGATATCGATTCACCATGTGATACATCTCAGGCTGTGATGTTTAGATCAGATGTAATAACATTTGAACAAAGACAAACTGCATTTTCTCTATCTTGTGTTCAGACTTCCACGGCCAGCAAACACTGTGTTTCTATGTCAGGGCTGCCGGTCACGCAGCATCCTCCACCCTTCCTGGTAAAGCATACTTCTCACCAAACCTCTTGCAGAAAGGGAGGTTTTCTTCTCTTCTCAAAAAGGCACAATGTTAGTTGCACGAGTGTTTCCTTGCAGCCTGTGCACCATGTCCTGGGGTTGGGCCTGAGCAAGCAATGCCTTTGTTTGCAGTATCTCCTCCGCCTTTCGTTTGATAGCCAACACGGTGTCTCATTAAACTGCTTAGCTTGGCAGCTGGGGCCATTTGTTATAGTGTGATATGAAGGATCATAATCAGATTAAACCTCAGGATCATATTGGGGAGAGAGAGATTAGACTGGAGAACAAAGAGAAAGTTTAATTTTGTGTGACAGTGCAGAGTTACCTCTGCTTGGGGTGCCGAGGGGGTAGAAAGTAGTTGTGGAGGCTTGAGCTGTGGAGGATTTGTTTTGCTGGCTCCCTGCTCAGTTCTGAGCAAAGGAGTTTTAGCACCCACTTTGAAATATGGGGTAATTCTGCAGCCACCAGCCCCCCCCCCCTCCCCAGCCCCCTGGGTTGGTTCAGTCTGCTTTGCTTCCCGAATGACGGGAATTGAGAGCTTGCATGGGGAAGAAAAGCCCAGGGGGTGTAAATGATGCCAGAAGCCAAAGCTGCGCGTGTGTTGAAGCACCGTACTTCTGGGAGGGGGATGCCCTTGGCACTAGCCACTTAGTTCTCATTATCTTCATGCTGGAAGCCCAGGTCTTTGAGCTGAACTGCTGTTCCCCAGCTCCTTCCCACTCCAGTGCATTCAGCACAGTGTCCTATGAGTCCTTCAGCAGTCTGGAGACACCTTCCAAAAGTCAGC
Source organism: Leptosomus discolor (assembly GCF_034619465.1). NCBI lineage: Eukaryota > Metazoa > Chordata > Aves > Leptosomiformes > Leptosomidae > Leptosomus > Leptosomus discolor. The sequence continues at coordinate 129,693,729 of NC_141391.1, forward strand.
AGGAGCCCCGCAGTGTGAATATACCAGCTAGGAGGTCCTCTGTGAGCTCCTCTGAGCAGGTTTGGCTAGTACTAAAAGTAGCAATAAGAGAAAAGTCAGCAGGTTGGGAAAGCAACATGCAAATGAATTTCTGGCACCTCTACTGTCAGAGAAATGTGGTCATGGGTCAAAGCAGCCCTGGTCTCTATCCTGAGCCCATTTAACAGGCAGATGTCATGGAGAGACCCCAGCTACCACCAACTTCAGAAACAAACTCAGACCTCTGCAGGTCTCTCCATGGACAATGGAGCAAGGGTATCAATGGGCAGCAGGTACCCCAAACCCTGCCAAAAGGATTTTTTAAAATGTTGGCTGCCATAGTGCAGCTCAGGAATCTCTGTCCTGTTGTTGTTTTTTTTTTTTTCCCTTAGGCAACAGACAGTTAAAGCCAATTGGGGGGCAAAATCTGTAGAGAACTGCTTTGGCTCAGGGGAGCTCCAGCTTCAGAGGAGGTGCATGCACTCACCTAATCACATGCACATCTCATCATCACCAGTGAAACCAGTGGGAACATATAAATATACCCACTTTCACAAAGGTGGCTAGGCTGAGTCCTATCTCAAGTGAAGTAAACAGCTGTCAAATAAGTGGAGATAAAAATGGGTAAATCATTTTTTTAAAACTGTACCTAAAACAATTGTAAGATCTGTTCCCACACTCCCTCTGTTACTTGTCCTGGAGATACACTTAATGAATAATATATTCTCTCATCAGCTTGATCTTTTGCTTAGATATTGTACCCTCTTCCTTCTCCTTTGTCTGCTCTCCATTCCCTAGAGACTAAATACTTCAGGGCAGGAGCCTGGCATAGAAAGATCTTCAGTTTCATTGTGCTTCCTGAAACTTAACACAATGCAAAACCCTAGTGAAACCTCAGAGTAGAGGAGGAGATCCTGATCTAAACAGCTGGAAAGCTGCCAGAGCCTTTCTAGCCACCCAAGATGACTTCTGGGGAGATGAGGAGGCACTAGGGGAGGAGTAGATGGATGAGAAACTTGCACCCTGCTCCTCCTGAGTGCTACAGCCATGCAGATCGCTAATGACATTCCCTGGTTTGGGATGATGAAGTACCAGCATGCAGGGCATGGCAGTGCCAGATGCTCAGTATATGGCTTCAGGGAACTCTCATCCAACATTAACAACCAAAAAAAGACGGCAACAGACTGTCTTCCCCTCCTGGTGCCTGACAGAAACTGAGAAAGGGCATTCGCACAACGGGAAAGCATAAATCTAGCTGTGACACTCTTTAACGTTGCAGCAAGATAGGGAGATGTTCGCTGCTCCCATTGAGCCAGCTGGAGTCCTGGGCTGCCCCCAGGACCTCCGCACAGCATGTTGACTTTGAGCAAGCTCCTGGCCCCACAAGGAGCCAAGGAAGCTGCTCCAGAGGCAGAGCCCTTTGGCAGCACTTGGAGGCTTTTCTGCTCATCCCACAGCAATGGTGGGAGTGGAGCAGGGGCAGAAATCCCTTGGGTGTAGCAGTGGTCTGAGCCAGTGCTGCACAGGGTGCAAGCAGCTATGTGCCCTCAGGAGCTGCTCTTTCTGTGGCATCACACACTCCAAAAAGCATCCTCTAATGATGAAAGAGGCTCCTCTCAGCAAAGGCATCTCAGGTCTTGCTGAAGGTTTTAATAAGTGATGATGATCAAATGCAATATGCATATGATATATGTTATATAATGCGTGTACCAATCTAGCCAGGCCTAGGCTGTGTTTACCTCCATTACTCCCTACAGGTACACAGGCAACATGTATTTGGGTCAGAGCCCAAGATCTCTCTGCCTGTGCACCCAGCTGAAACTGAAGGCAGCTGCCCCTGCAAGCGCGGTGCAAAGTGCACTGCCAAGAGGAGGAGCCTGACCCCACCAAATGTTGTCCTCCTGTTGCCCTGGTGACTTTGTCAGATAAGGTAGCCTGTGCCCAGGCACTGTCTGTTCTTGTATTAAAAGCTCTTAAAAGCAGTGATCCTGCTAAAGCCCCCACGCAGAGAGGCCCTAGTCTTTAATACACCTCTTGGAGCTGCTGCAACACAAGAACGTTTCTGAAAATGGCCTCAATTAGGTGCCACCAGGCTCTGCAAGAGGGGAATCTGAGGCACAATAGTGAGACATCAGAGCTGATAAAGTGAAACCCCATGGCACACACCGACTTGGGGCCTATGAAAAGGGGATAGCAACACCTAAAAATACAGGTGCCAACCTTCCAGGAAATAGAAGTACTTCAGGAGCTATTAAAAAAAGTCCAAAACAAGAGAAAAGACCTGAGATGATCCCTGCTCTGCCTGCTGCATGTGCAATAGCCACGTGGTGAGCTGTACTGACAGAGGTTGGGATGTGACAGGGGTCAGGATGTGAGGGCAGTAGGGACTTGGAGGTGGCAGCAACCTCATCAGGCAGCCTGGGCAAAGCTGTTAATGTGATTCCAGCATGGAGAAGCTGTAGCAACTGGTTGCTTTCATTGCTAGGTTTTAATGAGAGCAGAGTTTTTCCAGGCAAAGTGGAGGACCACATCCCTGTTTGTGTTACAGTATTTTACTTTCCCCTTTTACTTAGGAAACCACAGCAAAGGCCACTCTTGGTGTTCTCATATTGAATCTCTTTGAACCTTCAGCCTACATCAAAGCAAGAAAACAGAAAACAATACTTCAACAAATAGTTACTGTTTACATGCAAAATATGTGTAATTTGTGAAAAACATGCTAGCATCCAAACCCAATGTCTGCTCACTGAGCTCTGTGTAACACGTGGTTGCTGAACAGGAGGGCACTGGGGTCTGGGGGTGTTTTTCTGAACAGGAAACAGCTCAGAAAACAAATAGAAATTTTGGCATTACTCAGTAGTTAAAACACGGCCTAAAGCAGTCTGGGAGAGACCTAATACACATTCCTGTTTTATGCTGGCATAGCTCTTTGAGAGGCTGGTTGGGTACCCACAAACTTGTTGTGCTAAGCCTACACTGTCATTTCACACAAAGCTCAGAGATGCGAACAGGCGCATCCCTTTCTTGATTCACAGAGAGACTGCTCTGGTCTGTGACCAATAATGAAGGAAAACTGTAATATGTGCCAAAGTCTAGGGCTTAATAGACAGAAGCACAAATGTCAGCGCAGCAAGAGTCTTGTAATGCTGACAAGCAGAGCTATGTGGGAACAGTATAATGTTTCTTACCTAAGCACACTGGACAACAGCTCAATCTCAACATCACTCTATAAGAGGCTGCAATTCAAACTTAGCTTTTATTGACTTTTTTTTCAGTATTCTGCTCTTACGAGCTGGAAAAGCCCTATAACAAAACCCTGGTCAAATGAAATACAGGTGCTGGAGTCTCATTGGAAACATTTGTGATGTAAGATGCATAGCAGTGCTTTGAAAGAAGATGACCATTAAAATCACTTGGACTCCCTCTTTTTCTTCCTTCCATTTCCCTTCAGTTTGTCACCACAACATCCCTAAAAGCATCCTCAGACCCTCTCCCCAGGCAAGATATGAACACACTGTGAGCATCAGCCCACCTCTGAGAGGCTGCAAGAACCGGGTAAGGCTCGAGCTGGATTTAGCAGGACTTTTAAGGTAGGGGAGCTGTAGTTTCTCCTTGGCCATTTGGCACAGGTAGTACTGTGCATCATTTTGGGAGGGGGGAGGGAGGCATGACTGTGGTGTTGCATATTGTAAGCTTCTCCGTACTTGTATCAGTGCATGGGGTGAAAGGATGGCTGGTGGCTTGTCCAAGTTGATGCAGCAGAGGGTGGAAGAGGCAGACCTGGGCCCAGCTCTCTCAGCCCTCTGGCCTGGCTCCTTAGAAAGTCATTTGTGACTCTGCAGCTGCTCTTGGATGCAGAAAAGCTGCTGCTGCTGTTTTTTCTCTCTGTTGTTATTTGATATTGTTACTGGCATGGTTTCCTTTCTGTTTGTTTGTTTAAATCCTTCTTGGTGATTACAGAGCCATCTCTCATCAAATTGCAGTCCTCTGCAACATTTCTTAGGCCTTGGATGTAAATAGCTTTCATTAGTTTCAATAGTTTCTGGCTGTAAATGCAAGATTGTCACGAGAAGAGCATTACGTATACTGCTGATCCGGCCTCTGTTTAAAAGGTGGTCCTGCAACAGCGCAGGAGTGACTGGAAAGATGGTGTTTCTTGGGCTGACCAGAAATAGCAGTATTTGCAGTAATTCTGTTTCTCTAGCTTGGTCAGGAAGCTACATGAGTATCTGGACCACTGTTGCTACCTACCCAGAAATGCAGTGGCAGCGTGTGAATGGATCCTATCGCACTTCCCTGCTGCAGGGAGGCAAAACTTCTCTGTCCCCCTTCTGCTACCCGATCTGACCAGCTTGGGTGAGAGCCCTGCTGTGGGCTGCCTGTGTCTCAGCTCCATGCAAACATCCGGGACCTAATGCTATATTTGGGGCACATTCTGCACTGCAGCTGCATCTCCAGGCGAAGGGACACCTCCCTGAACTTATTTCTCCCCCACCAGCAGAGCGCTCCAGCCCTGCTGCGGGCAGCTGGGTGCTCTGGTGTCCATCAGGGTGACAGCAGGTGTGCAGCTCCCGCAGTTCAAGCTCTGCCCACCACCCTTCCAGGATGAGCCCTCCTTGCTCCTCTTCTCTGCTCCTGAGCTTTTGTAGTGTTTGGTGTGTGGAGCTGGGGAGGGGGCAGGTAGGTCATGCCTCTGCTGCCCTGCAGCCTGCGTGTGCCCACCCGTGCCCCCCACAGTGCCGCAGTGTAATCCCCCCACTTCCTCCCCTAGAAGAGCTGTAACCACTGGGGAGAAGGGCCTGGGGGGGCCTCCAGGTGACCTCGGTTGTGTTCTCCCTTGTGCCCCGTGTTTTTGTGTTGGGGAAGAAGGTGCTGCCAAGGGTCCTGCTCCATTTACTTGCTTGGTGCATGCATGCCCTTACCTGCTGCACGCAGCCCCTGGCTCCCCAAACCCTGCACCCACGGTCCTTGCGCAAGCTCTTCCTTTGGCTGCAGGGAGGCTGGGACAGAGGGGAAGCAGGGAAACGGGAGAAGCTTTCTGGCACTAAAGCAGCTTTAACACCAAAAAGGTTTTTCTAACAGAGGCGCGGCGGTGGCGTCCAGAAAGGCGCCGCGGAGGGTCGCTGGCTGCGGGCAGGCACTGGGGGTTCTGGCAACGGGGAGGCCTGTGAGGATGCTCCAAGGGATGCAGAGGGAGCCCTCTCTTTGCCCCCCTCCCGGGGCAGCCTGCAGCGGGCACCCGGGGGCCTCGGTCCGCGGGAGAGCGGCGGCCGCTGGGGTGCACTGCAGCCCCGCCAGCCGCCCCTGCGGGCACCGGCCGGCTCCTGCGGCAGCTCCCCTCCCCGGCTCCCGCATCGGGGAGCCATCGGGGTGGCCGGGGGCTGCTTGAAAATAGCAATCCGCGCACACGTAAACCTCCTTCTTTCCCCCTAGAAACGCATTCTTTTCCCCCAAAACCTGATGTGGGGAACACGGTCCTCTGGAAAGCATGCGGGTAGGAACCAGCTCCAGTTGCGGGGAGTAGCAGGAGGACCCGGAGCAGGTAGAACCGATCCTCCTTCCCGCCACCTGTGCTTGAAGCAGGTGTATTCAGGGTAATCGGGCACTGGAGCCATTCCGGCCAAGACAGTAGGTAACTGCCCAAATTAAAACCTGCCCTCCCTGGGCAAAAGCCACAACTGAATGTGCCTGCACCCCGGAATGAATTTGCACTCACGGTCAGGTAACGCAGAGCCTTGTTTCAGACTCAGGCAGCTCCACACACGCACACAAAAAATCCTCCTGAAAAGCTTCTTGTGCATTTTAATTTCATCCAAAGAGGCAGTTTTTTCTCTCACCTGCTCGGATTCAAGGCTTAATTTTCCTCTGCATTAGCTGTGCCAGCACGAGTGAGCAGGCTGTCCCTGGGCAGCAAACACACCCATTGCCCCATGTCTGCCCCATTGCCCCGTGCCCCTCCTCGGCCCCAGCCTGGGCCAAGAACATCACGTACCTGCTGGTGGGTGGTGCGCATCAGCGCCTCCACTGCACTGCTATGTTCTTCAAGCCAACACCAAAAGTTGCCCTTTTTTTTTTTTGTTCAGTTTTGTTTTGTGGTTTTGGCTTTTTTTTTTTTTCCTTTTTTTTCTTTTAAATCAGTGTGCTAGATTTATTGGGCAATGGAAACTTTTCATTCCAAATGACTCAAGTTACGCTGGAAACGGAAATATTTAAATATTTCTCAGCAGCCTTTTACACAGCTCCCTCCTGTTCCTTCTCTCCAGAGGAGCTTTTAAACCCACAGATGGGCGGGGGGCCACTCAGTGCCCCCCCCTTCCCACTTACCCAGATCTTGGTGCAGGCTCCAGGTTGCAGAGCACTGCAGCCCCCCTGGCTGGGATTGAGGCATCCTCAGCCAGCGCAGGGTCCAGTTGCAGCCAGGCACTTTGGATGCAATTACTAGTCCTGACGCCAGACTTTGGGCTTGCTAGTGCTGCAATGGCTGCGTGTGCCTCCTTAACAGTAGCGCTCTGCGCTGGTAATCAGATCCACTGGGTCCAAATTCCTTCCCACCCGCCCAGATACCAGCTCATGGAGGCACTGGTGCTGTACCAGCCTGAAGGAAAGTCCGTGCGTGAGGGTAGCTGGCAGGGGGGAAGACCCTGTGTTACTTCTGCCCTCTTGCTCTGATTTGGGGCAACCCTGGGCTCCTCTGATCCCACGTAGCAGTCTGACAAAGTTGGGGTGATGCCATGTGGAAACTGTAGGCAGTACCTTGGAGTCTGCTCTGAGCCTCATCCATCCCAAAAAGCTTGTCTATAAATGGACTTATTTCAGAGCAGAGGAAAAGCACTCCCTCTTTACTCCACACATGGTGTTACTTAGGCAGAGTAATTAACATGCAAATGCTACTTGCGTCCAAATTAATTGCTGAGCAAGGGCATGCCCTGTGTCAGCAAGTCAGCCCAACCCTGGGTGACGTGACTTTTGAAGACAGTGCTCCCCGGGATGAGCGGCCAGGGCACAAAGAGCAGCAGGCTCTTAGTGTGACTCCCTGCTGGCATTCAGCGCAGCTTGGCTCAGCCCTGGGGATAGCTCCTGGCTGCTGCTCCTCTGTAGTGTGCCACATCAGCAATCCCCTTCCTTGCCATCAGCCCCCAAACCTGCAGCAGCCCCTGGGTGCAACTGGGAAGCGATACCTCTCCTCCTGCACACCCTTGCAACACAGCAGCCAGCCCTGCCTGGCATGCAAGGCGGTGGGGTGTGGGAGATATGATATCAGGGGGGACCTGGCCCCTACAGGTGGTCTGTGCTCAGAAGAGTCACAGCAAAAAGCGTGCTCTGCTGCTGGTGGGGAGATGGGTACCTTTTGTGAGCACACTAGCAGGCCCCTGGTACACACATCTTCTGTCCCACAAGGCAGATATATCCCCATGGCAGAGTCAGGTGCTTCCAGGCACGGGGACCACAGAGGATGAGCGTGGCCTAGTTGCAGCCAGTGGGGTGAGGATGGTCTGTGCAGCTGAGCCAGCTGCAGGGAGCCCAAAGCATTTGGCCTTGCGCTGATGTGACTAAATGACTCATGTCACCCTGGTTTTCCAGAGAATAACAGGCAGCGATGGCGGCAAGCCAGGGTGAGGCTGAGTCATTCTGGCCAGAGCGAGTGTAGGCAAAGTGCAAAGGGCCATCTCGGACCTGTCCACAGTGGGAGCACTGCTGCAGTCAAACCCTTATGGCCAAGGGCTGGGTGGGACCAGGAGCAGGGGCTGGAGCTGTGCCGCAGCAGTAACAGCATCGGATCAGCATGCTGCCTGTTGCAGCGCGGCTGGAGACTTGGCTCTGAACGAGAGGTTAAAATAATCCCTCCCTGTCCTGCGGGGGGTTGGGTTTCCACGATGAGAAACATTAGCTTGGCCGGGAGATTTCTGATTGAAGTGCTTCTTTGCTGCAGTTCTGCAGGGCGATGGAAGTGATGCTGAGTTTTAGGTTTGTTTTTTTTTTCCCCTTCCCAGCACTAGCATACCATTTGCTGTCTTCCCTTTAGTCTGCACGCAGATCTTCTTCTGCATCCTGCTGGGGTTTTGTTTGTGTTACCCTCACAGAAACTTTTACATCTGGGTCATTTTCCTCTTGATAGTAATAATTTAAAAAAAGAAAAAAAAACACAACCATTTTCAGTTTGTGCTGTTTTGTACATCAAACCTGTATCAATAATCACAATCATTTGCAAATCACTTCTACAGTTTTCATATTAAATATTACTTCTCAAAGCCCTAAAGAGAAGATAGAGACCTCGCTCTTCATCTTAAATGTGATGGAAACCTCAAGATTTCTGTGCAGGTGGCTTCACTGGGCAGCACTGACAAGCACTTACAGCTAGTAGTTACTCTGGTAAAGCTCTAGAGCTTGGAGCCATGTAATTATGAAAACCACCACATTTTCATTTAAAAATAATTCCAGGCCTGGGGGGGGAGGGGGGTGTGTGTGTGTGAAAAATGAGCCTACAAGCCTCACATTTCTCAAACTAAGCAGCAAATAAACCCCCTACAGATTCCTTTTTTTAAAAAAATCTTGGCTTTTTTTAGCCATCTTCATGACACTTGAAAGCCTCGTGTATGATTTTTTTATTATTATTGTTATTACTTCCCCCCCCGCCCCGGCCCCCAAAAGCTGAGGAGCTGGCAATAAAAAGGCAGCCATTAATCCACCCATCAGGTGGTTCTGAAAATACAACCTGTGGCAAGGTAGCTGAGATGGATGGTGGTGCCAGGCTGGCTGTGTACATAGTCAGGGAGGAGCCTTCTATATTTAAAAGGCTAATATGGTGGTTAGAGCAGAAAATAAGACAAGTGAGTCTGTTAATTAGAAATAGAAAGCCTCAATCCCTGCAGCTCTGGTACACATCACATTTTCCTCCAGCCCTTGGCTTCCTCTCCACCCTGGTTATTTCATCTTTCTTGTTCATCTTGTATTTGATTATGAGGTCTCGGAGCAAAGGCTTTCTTCTCCCAGCACAGAGGGCAGTCAGCTGTGATGTCCTTTCCTACTCTTCATGTCCCTAAAAGCGTTACTTCGTGATCCTCATAAGTAAGTGGCAATAGCTCTCGTAAATGCTCAATGTTAGGCGAGATGCTTTTAACCTCAGGGTGCCATTTAATAGCAAAGGATCATTTGGTGCCAGTGTTAGCGTCCAGAAGGTGAAGTTTCTTTGGGGTATCAACTTCCAAAATTTTCCTGTACCCAGGGTCATAGGAATATTCTGCTTGAGCAGCCTTGAAAGAGCCAAAATATTTGACCTTCAAGATTTCAAAATCAATGAGTTTTGTAACTTGTGGCTTCATGTGGGACTAAAGGAGTCATACCAAAATTTGGGAGAGCAAGCACTGCTGTGTTGTTTTTGGCCTGGTATTTGAAGCAGGAAGCGCCCGAGGTCTCAGGAAGCCAGTTTCCACAAATCTAGCCTAATTTTGGCAAATTCAGGAGGCTTGGAAACGACAGCTAGCTCTTACATGACCTTAATCACGTGGAAGCGGGAGGGTGGGAAGAAGTCTGGTTCCAGGGTATTTGAGGGTTTCCTTATTGCTGACAAACAACCCAAGTTTTACAGAGCAAACGCTGCACACATCTGTCCTAGCTGGTCAGAGATGCTGAGCCTCAGGCTCTGCATGAGGTACGTGCTTCAACCTCTGCTGCGCGCGAGTCTTGCAAATACTGTGTGAGGTGATGGTGTTTCCCCATGCCTCTGTATCGGGTATGGCTGGCTGGCTAGTGCTCAGAAAGGCTTTATCTTTATAGGCTAGCAAGGCCTGTTTCTCTGCTCTGGTGAGACAAGGAAAGGCTGTTTTGGGCTCATCCAGCAAAAGCAAAGGCTGGATTGTGGATATTCTCAGAGAACAGGGTGGAAGGGGGTATCTCCCCATCACATGCTCACTGTAATGCTTCCAAAAGCTGCAATGGACTACCAAAACCAACAATTCCTGGGGCGATGATGATCTGTACATGCTCACTCTGGCTGCTTTGTGTTGCTCCACAGCTGAGAAATCATCTTGCAGCAATTAGGTGGTTTTCCATCAGAGGTCCATTACACTTAATACCAGCCATCTGTAAAACTCTCTACTTCCTCTGCAACCTTAAGATATCCCTTCTCCTTAATAATTCAGTGCCTTTAGAGAAGCACAGTAAAGATTTGGCTCTTTTCAGTGTGGACTTTGCCTCCCAAGCAGGAAGCAGTCTCTCATTGCGGTATTTCTGCCCTTTCCCTCCGGCTTGCCTTGGCAGATACCAGAGGCAGAAATGCAGCTTTCCCCTTGGCCCTGGAGAGCTGCCATCCCCACCTGAACCTCCCTGAAAAAGCCAGTTTTAGAAAAGCTGTAGCCCTCCAGATTTGCTCTCCTGCTGCGTTTGTTGACGGAATCCAATGTGGGGCATCCCAGGCTTCCCAACAACAGCCAATGTGGGGCTACCCCAGCAGCATGGGGCTCATGGGGTGGCTCCACACCCCTGGCAGCTTCCTATGGCTGGTGGTGCTGAGCTGATTGATCATCCATAGTTTCCTCTGTCCTATGACTGCTCCTGGCTGTGCCAGTGCCCGGAGTGAAAGAGCCTGTTGTTCCCCACGAGGGGTACAGTCTTGCCAGGTATATCATGTCCTCATTAAGGGAGAGGTTCTTATCTCCTAACCTGCGGTGGAGATTGCAATGTGCCCTTGGTTATGTCTCCGTCCAGCTACACAAAGCGGCTGGGGCCGGTATCTGGATGCAGGAGCGTGCGGTGCACACACACCCACGCTCCTTCTCTAAGGCCAGCTGAGGACTGGGTGACCTGCGCACCGCCCCCCCCCCCCCCCCCCCCCCTTCTGCCCTGAAATGTGGTCATCTGAGGAAATTTAATTAGACAGCAAGAAACAAGATAAAGGCATGGGGAGCTAAAGAGAAAAGTAGTGAGATTTTGGTCTTAGCCTTCCCCCATGGACAATGAAGGTGCCCCCTCTTGCTGCTGTACCTGAGAGCGCTCACAGCTGCAGGCATCCCTCTCTTGACTTTTAGCCTTGGCTGCACTGATTTTTTAAAATTTCTCTTAAATTAACTGCTAGTCATATATGAGGAAAGGCCAGAAACAAGCTGAAAGTCGAAGGTGCCCACCAGGTGATGTGTCCAGTGTGAGCAGGAGCCTGGGACAGGGCTCCTCTGCGCTGGTGGGAGGGGAGCCAGGCACCGCTGCAAGGCCCTCTATGTGGCTTTGCTGCTTTTACTGAATCCCCACAAGCATCGGGAATGCTGCGGGGGGGGAGGATAAAACCAACCACCCTTAAATTAACATGCCAGCCAAAGGAAAAACTCCAAACCCTACTGCCCTCCACGCTGGTGGGCCTTGCCAGCTGGTCTGCAGGTGGGCACCCATGTGGAGAGGGTGGCATGTAGCAGCCAAGAACACAGATGTGCATCTTGAGGTACCTGAGCAGAGGAGATGGCTGCTCCCGGGGGAGCTGGCCTCAGCTGTGGGGGACAAGCTGGAAAGTTACACAGGGAGGAGGGTGGCTGGCGTGCACCGGGGCTGGGGCTGGCACCACCAGGTTTGAGCAGTGCCTGGCCGCATGGCCCCTCTGCCCGGCCTCACAGCCAGTCTCACCAGCTCTGCCCCCTGCCCAGTGTGCCACCACGTTTGTGACTTCTGCTGCAGTAGTTTTCCATCAGAGAACCTGTGTGAGGCTGGGTATTTTCCAGAAACTGAGACAGAGAGGTTGACATTTTCCAGGACTGCCCCCTAGTCATCAGCTGGTACAGCTGACTCACTTTCATCTTGTTTTGAGGGCTGTGCCTGCCTCTGTGCCTCTTCCTCTCTCCCCACCTCCATGTCTCACCCCAGCACAGCCATTGCCTTGCCTCCCTGCATGTGTGAACGCCGCTGGTGATGCCAGCACCCCGGCGTGCCTCTAACCGTTTGTGAGACATGTGCCACGCAGGATGCGAGAGCCAGCCTGTTCAATCCCTCTTACAGATACATGTCCAGAAACATTGCTAATCCTTTCTCCCCCAGGGTTTCTCACCCAGCCTCTCTGCATCCTCTAATTTGGCCCATCAGGGTCCTCTGCACTCTCCAAGCTGCCCACAGCTGCCACAGCTCCCCTGTCCTTTGCTAGCACTTTTGGATGCTTAGTTCCACCACTCCTTCACTGTAGCATCCTCCCTCCTCATCCTACCCCGTGCTCCACCACACGTGCAGGCAAGGCAAGGGAGGCCCCCACTGTGGGTGACAATTCAGCTGGCACATGATGTGACATCGTCGTGTGGAGGACAAAGTTTTAACCAAGGCTTCGCAGAGGTATTTGCCAGCTAGGCCATGCAGTCCTAGCTGCCCTTTCTCTGCAAGGGAGGGATGTGCTCCTATTTTAAGTGGCCTTAATTGCTCACCCTGCATTTTTCTGAAATCGGAGTATTTCTGTGTTGCGCCTGCCTTTTCCAACCCCCTGCAGCCCTCCCCTTTCAGCTGAACTCTGATGCACATCTGTGCCCCTCACTCTTGACCACCATTAGCCCCAGGGAGCTGGCAGCCTTGGGACACCCTTGCCCTTTTTTTGTCTCAGAGTGAACAAGAGATGCATGTAGTGTCTCTGGCTTGGTGGCTTACGGCTCCACGGGCACCTGTTAACTTAAAGGGCAGCCTTATCTCAGGATCTTTTCCATGAGAGCAGTGCATAGGCAGCAAGAAGGTGGGCTGTCCCCTAGGCCTTTTCCAATGCCCTTTTGCTCCCCTCCATGTTTCCCCGCACCTCTCCATCCCTCCATCTCAGCTCTCAACCAGTGCGATTCCAGCCAACTTAGGCGCACGTGGCTTGGGTGCACGTGTCTGTCCTGTTTACCGTGATAAAAAGAGCCAGTGGAGGGAGATGTACAAATGCGAGCAGAGATGCAGACAGGTGCTGGAAGGTGGACAGGAGAGAGGCACACGAGCGTAACTGGGCAGAAAAATACAGATGCACGTAGATGTGCGCGTAGCCGCTAGGCAAACTGATTAAGAGCAAGACATGCACTGGGGCTAAAGGAGGCATGGGTGCACGTGCAGGCAGGCATATGGAGACAGGGGATCTACAAGTGCCTAGGAAGAGACAGACAGACGTAGCCAAGAAGAGAAATACCAGGCAGGTAAAGAGGGACAAGGATGGGAAGAGTTGCAGAGGCACGTCGTGAGGGAGAGCAGGCAGGAGCTGCTGCACGGGGCGTGCGCACAGGCGTGTGCCACGGCCCCTTTTCCCAAGGGAAGGGACGAGCGGCTAGATGAGTCCAGCCTCCTCCCTCCTCGCTGGCTGGATCCAGGCCGTAGACAGCAGCTGCTTTCAGTGCCGGGACCCACCCGGAGCAGTCGCCCTTGTTTATAGACAGTTTTCTGCCCTTGGCTGCCTTACAAAACCTTGCAGCAAAAATTATGGTAAAAGAAGTTTTTTGAATGTTGAATGCTGACCTGCACAAGCCCAAACCTGATGGCCCAGAAATGTGGGCTCATTAATACCTCCCTACCTAATGAGGAGAGAAAATAAAATCTTTACTTGCTCATGAAATTTTGAGGCTGTCTCCAGGCTGGAGCACTTGCTTGGCAGCTCCAGCCTCTTGCTATAGACTTGACCTGACTAATCCTTTTCTTCTTGGCTCCTTGATCTCCCTGATCTGTCTCCCCTCCCTGCCCCGAGAAGGATAAAGAAAGTTTACGGAATAGGAGTTCCAGACCAAGTGAGAGCTTTGAACGGGGCTGCCCAGGGGTGACGTGCCCAGAGCTCGCCTAGCACACCTCCTCCTCTTGCTGCTCTGGCACTGCGGATGGGAAACCAAATCCCCATCGCTCAGTCTGAGCCATCAGGATCTGCTCATGGTCATTTCCTGGAGACAATGGCTTTATTCCTTGGACCAGTGGACGGCTTTTGGCACGGGAGCCAAATCAGTGAATGGAAACATCCTCCCTGCAAGCTGCAGTGACATCCTGCTATTGTTGGCATCCCTTGGCAGGTTTGTTCAGCTGCTTTGTACCAGTTGACATCTCCGGGCTTTCATCAATGTGTCAGTATTGCCATAAGGCACATGGGCTTCCTGACCTAGTGCCCAAGGAAAGCCCTCTCCTCCTGTTTACGGTCAGGATGTGAAAGTAAAGGAAGTTGAAACGCTACTCAGGAATCCACTCCAGGCTTTAATCACTACTGTCACTGCTAGAAGACTTGGGGAATGTTGAAAAATAATCACCGTGCTGTGTAATAGGATGCAGATGTTCAGGTTGTGATCTATCCAGACACTGTGACCTCCTGGCTACTGGAAGACAAGACCTAATCAAAACTCTGGAGCTGAAAAAAGTTGCTCCCACAAGCCTTCAAGAAATAGGGAAGAGCTCTGTCTGTGATTAGTAGATACATAGTGGCTCTGACCAGGATTTTGGTTGGAGTAGGACAGATCTCTCTGTGGACAGCACTGGAGAGCTGTGATGGCCTCTCCTTGTTGTGGCATCACTGCCTGAGGGGACAGGAGTGAATCACTGCCTGGTGCTGCAATTCACCATGCTGGGATTCACCCCCAAGCTTAGTGGTAAACATGAGCTGATGCTATTTAGGGGATACAGGGGAATCTGTTTGTGTGCTGCTGGGGCACTCCCAGTCCCAAACAAAGTGGTGGAGGTGACATTCCTGCAATGGCAGCTCCTTTCTCCCCCATGCAGCCCACCTCTGCGCACAGCATAGGGCAGCCTGAGTTAACCACTGCTGGAGCTGGTTTGGAAAGGCCCCTGGCAAGACAAGAAAATTAAAATGTAAGCTGTAGGGTATTAAGGTACATACACACATGTATATACATACAATATGTGTACATACACACCTCCCTGTGGAGGGGTATGGGTTGATGAAGGCCTTTCCTTTCTGTGCACAGTGGCTGTTTTTGTCCCATGCTGCTCTTTCTTGTGCTGGAGCTGGCTGTCTGGGAGTCACCAGGGCAGCTTTGGGAAGAGCAGAGGAGGAGACTGCCTTCTCCTACGGACCATCACAGTCTTCCCATAATGCCCCTGGGAGGCAGAATTGTGCAGACCGCCTTCAGCTGCCACAGTGAGCCTTCCTGCGGCCACAAGAGAGCTGGGGTGGGGAGAAGAGGTCCGGACAGTGCTACTGCAGCCAGCTGTGCCACCCATCCTGGCCTCCTTCTCCCCTCTTCTCCAGCCCTTGGCTCTCCCGGTGGCACCTATGCTAGCCACCTCAGCTGGGGATGGCTCAGCTGCTGCAGATGGGCCTGTAGGGCACCACTGTTCTCTGAGGAAGAAGAGGAGGCAGAGACATGATGGGACTGGGACTCCCCTTCGCATCTTCCCACAGTACCCAAGCTCCCAGTAACAACTAATACACCAGCCAAAAATACCAGCCAAGCAGCACAGACGCTCTCCCCTCCGTACACACATCCTCAGCACAGACAGCTATGGCAAATCCAAAAATAGCAAAGTCAGATAAACACAGAGAAAAGAGTTTACAAATTTCTGAGAGGGTGACAAACAGCAGTGCTCACTAAGGAGGGGAGCTTTTTTTAACCCTAAGGCTCTTTCTGCAGATTCTTTCCCCATGCAGAATAAAAGATAACTTACTTTTAAAGCAAACTGACCTGAAACATGAAGACTCTGACCGACAGAAAGCGATGCTGGCAGTTGTGCTGCAGCAGAGGAGAAATTTGTGGCAAATACATGCTTGTAAGATAGAGGAGAGCCTGAGTCTCAAGTTTCCTTTTTCACACCTCCATTGCTTTCTGCCTGCTGAAAGCCTGAGTGAGTAGCTATTTAGGAACCATATAGGAAAAGAAAATATAATCTAAGTGGAGCGGGAAACTGAGATGCTTGCTTTTTCTCCCAGCTCTGCTGAAAGCTTCCTGCATGAGCTGGATAAATCACCTTGCTGTGATGTACCTGCATGGATTCAGATCATGGTACCAACTTCACTGGAGTCAGTGAGGCACGTTCACCTGCTGTTTAAAGTTGGCAGCAACTGTGGAAAACCTTCACACACAGCAAATAGGCTATTTTTAAATCAGTATTTTCGTCCTTGTGCCGTACTTGACAAGGATGAGGGAAACGCGTGGCCATACGTTGCCTGCTGGGGATGCAGCATCCTCTGCCAGTGCTCCCAGAAGGCACAGGGGTGCAGCTGGGGTTGGGGAGAGGGTGGAGAGGGCTGGAAGGCATCCTCATTTTACTGTCAAATAGGCACTGTGTGCCTGCAAACACCCCAGCAGAGAAGCTGAAACTCCTTCCCGAGCTCCTCTGCTTTTGGTGGTGGGGGCACTGGGACAGCCAGCTGCTGCACCCTGTACAGGGCAGCCACAGGGACGCTCGCCCAGCTGAGCCGCAGCTTGGCTTTCAAACCAGACCAGGCACACTGGGCGTACCGGAGACCCTGCCAGTGCCCCTTTCTGAAAGGAGCATTGTTATTCCACGGAAATGACCTTTGGAGTCCAAATGTCTTTATTTAAAATGAAACAAAACCAACCCTAACCACTCTTTAAGCAAAAACAAATTAGCTGTTATTGCTGCACAGCTCTAAATATGATGTGGTAATCTTCCACCCTTCTCTCTCTGAAAGGTTGGTCAATACACGGTGCTGCCTTAACTCATCGCTACCGCTGCACCCACGCAGGTGGGAATGGCAGGGGGACTGGCAGGTCTCCTCCCGCGCCTTGTATTTAATTTCCTCTCAGAAAAAAGATCTTGAAATGACCAGAAAAAGAGGAAAGCAGTGGTGTTGGTTTAAAACTGTTGAGCAGGAAGCAAAAACCACTGCAAGTCTATTTAAAAAAAAAAAACAAAACCACTGTTGTCTCACTAGGGCTCTCTTCTTTCTTCTTTCTTCTTTTCCTGCCATGAGTTGCTGGCTTTTTTCAAGCATCTCCTTTCGCTGTCACTCCAGTGGAAGGTCACAGGAGCTCTGCTTCATCTGCCTCTTGGCTGGGTGGTGAAAATGAACGGTAAAAAAAGCCAATTTGGAAATCAGTTGCTCTGGCCGCACTGCTTGTTCACTTTCTTTTTAGAGCATCTAACGTTTTGCTTGGACCTTTATGTCCAGAGAAAGCGAAGCACAAGGAGTTTCCCAGCCAAGCTTTGTGGCAGCAAAAAAGGTGTGTGCTCCTATTCCTTCTTTGCCTCTCTCCTCCTGTACAGTCCTGGTCAAACACAGTTCATGTTAAAAGTTTGTGACACTTGTGCGGTACTTGTTTGAGCTTTTCCAAGACAAACCCAGAGACTTTGTTTCCAAACAAACTTGAATTTTCCATTGGGGGCTTGATAATCACAGTGCAGAGGAGGACACTAAAACCAGAGATTGTGCTCTGGAGTTGCATATGTCTTTAGCATCCCTCATCTGGGAAAATCCCAAAAGCCTGCCAAAGAGTGCATTGCCGGCTGTGAGAGGCGGGTGGTCAAGCAATCTGCTTGCCTTGAGGAGGTTGGTATTTGAGTGGCTATTTTAGAGGACACAAGGGGGCTGCCCAGGACAGCCAGGAGAGGAGAGCTGACCTGGGAAGGGGACTCTGGCACAGCCCTGCAGCCACAACAGCAAGCACAAAGCACCACTGGACACCTTGTCCCGGCACTGGAGAGCAAAGCACCCTGCACCGTAGATGAAATGTCCACGGGTACTGACAGTGTCTGCCCTCAGAGCTTTTGGCCCCCTGGCTGGTGCAAGTTGAAGGGGAGCTGTGCGGAGGGGCACGGAGCAGGCAGCACATTTCTGCACCAGCCCCTGCATGAGCCTGCATCCGTGGCAGAAGGAGACTTCCCAGCCCAGGCAGACATGCTGTCTCCTCTCTCTAATTGCAGCCTTGCGCAGGGCTCGTGTGTCCCCGAGCGGAGCTGGCTCCTTCCCCTCCATCGCATTGTCTCTTCCCACAGCCTGGCTCCCATGGGACTCACAGCTTTTCCTCTCCAGCTCCCAGCCCAGGTCTGCCTCGCTGGCTCTGTCCCACTCCTCGCATTTCAGCATCGACTCCTTTCCTTTCCCCCTCCTTTTCATTCAGATTTTCCCTTTTTTAGCCCCCATCTTAGTGTCCTCCATTACGCTGTCTTTTACATGGAAGTCCAAAAAGCGGTGGGGCTGCAGTGGGGAGACACAAAGGTGAGCTGCCCACTCTGGAGGCTTGCCTCCATCCCCTTCACCTTGTCATCTGTGCTGCTGGACTGCAGAGATCCCAACCGTGCCTGCCTGGCAGGGATGAGAGGCCCTGGAGCCTGCTCGGACAATAGAAGCACTGTGCTGGAGAAAGCGGCTCTGTCCGGCTGCCACCACACTCTGCGTCCGCTGAGCACATGGGAGGGGAAGGGTGTCCCTCCGCTCCCCTGCGTGCTGCTTGCTGGGGGAAGATGGAAGGATCAACACCCGAGACTGGTGTCACCCCTCTCCTCCATGCTTTGCAAAGGCTGGTGCCGCTTTGCAGGGACTAGGGTGACTCTGCGTTCGCCAGGTGCTGGCTGGGTCGGAGCTTGGGCCTTCATTCTGCTACAGGCTCCCAGGGGAACCTCGGGCAGGTCCCTTGGGCCACACTAGTACTTCGTGATCCCTGAAAGGTGTTGAGGCTGCCCAGGCCGGCTGCACAGCTGGGTCCCTGCAGCTCCACATGCAAAGTATGGGCAGGGAGCCCAGGCACGGAGACACACTGGCATGCCCCAACCCTGGACCAGCACCATGCACAGGGCCATGAGATGCAGCACCTCAGGGGTCTCTGAGGCAGCCACATGCTGTGTGGGTTGGGAAGAGCCACAGACTCTCCCTGTGTCATTTGCCAGGGTGGCAGTGGAGGGGACAGCAGCACAGCTCCACTCATGAGGGCCATCAGACAGACCTTCCCCAGATCCTGGTTGCGCTTCTGACATCACTGCTGGGCTGGTATAAAAGGTGGCTTTCTCAGCCCTCTCCTCATCCATTAGCACCTCGCAAAGCAGTGAGTTACCATAAAGGAGTGATTGCAGCATCAAAATAATATTGCTGCCACTTGCAAAGCTGCAGTTGCACCCAATGCCCCCGAAGAAGGCAGCAGGAGGGAGGCCTCTGCTGCAAGTCCAGGAGGAGGCCTGTTAGTCACAATGTGATGGCAGAGCTGACTGGGCAGCAGAGGCTGGCTGCTTTGCTCCATGGCCTTGCAGCAATCCTGGGAGGGACAGGAATCAGGAGCAATGTGGGGGCTTGCCCACATGTAGGCATCCCCAGCTGTGTGCCTCACCTACAGAAAGAAAAGGCAGCTCTTTCCAGGCTCACTGATGCATTGCCTGTCATCATTGAAGGGGAAGAAATCACAACTTGCTTCCTTCTGAGCTGTCCCTAAAGTGTAGTTTGTGCTGAGGCAGAAGCAACCTTGAAAAGAGACTTTCCAATCACAGCTATAAACCCCCTTCAAACCCTGACTTGGAAAACACTCAGATTTCTTTTCCTTTCTCCAAGGTTCCCACCATAAAAATCGTTTGGAGAGCTCGCTGTTTCACAGCTCAGGGCTGTAACACGGTACAGACTCCTGAGGGTTGGTGCCGTGCTTTGTTAGGCTGGGGTCCTTCCTAAGCGCTGGCCCTCTCACTCTGACTTGGCCAGGGAAGCAGTGGGTTGATTTCATGGCATCTGGGAGAAGATATGCTGCTTGGTTATTGTAGGGCAGCTCAAGGTCCTGCAGACGGCTGACCTGTAGGTGCAGGTTTATTATTACAGGCTTGGTCTCAAGCATCACTGTGTGCCCACTTGTTTGGTGCATGATGGTGATGGTCTGATGATGGCTGAATCACTAATACTGATCTCCCACATCTTCCTCTTTCCTTCCCACCTCCTGAAGGCCACTGCATGTGTCCTTCAGAGAAGGAGGAAACGCAAAGGGCTCCACAAGCCCACAGCAAGGAAAAAAGGGCCTGTTTGGGTTTCCCTGCATGCCCCAACGCCTTCCATGCACATTTGTGCGCATTCACACCACGGGCACCATCCCTGTTAAAAAGCCTCCTCTACAAGCTTTCTTTTAGTTCTTAGAGAAAGAGAACTTCTCCCTTGCTTCAATTCAACTGTTGGATCAAAACTGGGTCTTCCTGCTTCTCCCCTGCAGGGACTAGAAGACCAAGAGGGTTGGTCCTGGCTGTCCCGTCCCATCCCGGGGGCTGTGGTGGAGCCACCCCCTTGCAGCCACAGGCACGCGGGGAAGCTTACTCATGCGGGGCAAGCATGGCTCATACTGGGACATCCTGGGGCTAGTCCTTCCTTCGTCCTCATCAGAATGGGTCCAAATCCAGCTGGCTTCCCAGCAGCAGGGTTAGGAAGGGCCTGAGCAACCATCAGGCTGCAAGCCAGTCACTTTGTGACGGTGTGATGCCTGCAAAGCCTGGTTCCTCAGCTCCAGCAAGCCCTCTGTCTGGGCCAAAAGCCCCTAAACAATGGCCCAGCTTCCCAGCAGCCGGTGACCCAAAGGATGCCACGTGCTGAGGCAGTCAAGCACGCAAGGATGAATGACAGCTAGAGGAAGCTGCTCTCCAGCTGCACCACCGTGGGATTTGGCAATACAATAGCCAGAAGGAGCACGTGGGCTCCTCAGCTTTTTCTCAGGGACTAGGTAAATAATCCCTTTCCACAGGAGCTGTATGGATTCCCATAAAACTGAATAGCAAAAGCAGTTCCCAGGCTTATGGTTAATAATCATTGTTTCCCAGGCCACATAATCATTATTTTGACTGTCAGGAACCTGGGAGAGAGAGCGCAGACACAGTATTTTCCCAATCAGCTCACAGAGAGAAATTTAATTCCACTTAAAAGGAGCCAGCTGTGAAACAGTAAGCACTCCCCGACCCTCGGGAAAGGAGCATGGCCAGTGCCCCGTGCCCCTGTGGACCCACTGCCCCCTGCACTAGTGAGGACTTGAGCTAATGGCACGTGACTGAAACCACATCTCTACATCTCATGAATTTGTCTCCCGGTCTTGGATGCCACAAAAATGCTTTGGAAATTGCTGCAGGGCAGAGCGAAGTGGGGAGGGAGGAAGGAATGTGCTCAACTGGGCAGGGGAAAAAGCAAGGCAGCTTCTGTGCAATGGCTAGGAAGAAGCAGGCCGCAGAGCTTTCTGCAGCCAAGGTGCAAATATTTTACATGGCTCAGGCAGGAGAAAGCAGCAAGCAGCTGATGGGCGTTCATTCGCAGGCGAGCTGGCAGCACTGGAAGCCAGGTCTCCCTGGCTGGGGTTGGGAAGGCAGCTACAGGGAGCTGGCAACTTGGGGGGCTTTGAGCAGGGAGAAAAGGACAGGAATCTGAGCAGCTCCAACATGGCTAGATGGTGCAGAGCACCAGTTAGATCATGCTTCTTGGTTACCGGCAAATTAATTTGCATGGCTGGGGAAAAACGATGCTGTGGGCAAAATCTTGCCTTTACAGGTTGGAGCAATTACCCCGTAAGCTGAAGTGGGAACAGCCTCAGACATCACCCATGAGGAGACAGGGCGGCTCGAGCCCATACAGTCCCACTGCACCGCAGTGCACATGGCGATGAGCCCGTGCAAAGAAACAGGATACATGCCCTGCCGCTCACACGTGCCAGAGCCGGCCTGCCACAGCCAAACCCTGCCCTAGGGAGCAGCCAGGCCCTGGCTGGCAGAGGAGACAGCTCTGCGGCACGGCACGGCATGCTTGCTGGGGCAATGCATGGTGAGGTTTGGAAGCTCCTTCCCCGCTCTGCCTGGGGGGCCTCCTGCGTTTGCACGGTCCCCCAGCTCGGGTGGCATTGGGAGAGGGAAGACACAATGCAATTCAGTGGACGTGTCGATGACTTGACAACTTTGGCCACCAAAAGGTGATGCTTGAAACATGGGCAGGGTGAACAGCATCTGTGTGGGTCTCCTGTCTGGTGGCTTTTTGGACTCCGACAGGTCTGGCTTTCCCCATTTACCAGCAGTGACAGATCTCTCCACGCTTCATGGCAGAGATGGTTTGGGAGAACAACAGCCAGGAGGGAGACAGTCACTCGAGTGAATTCGTCCATCTCTTCTGGGCTCCTTGGGGGATGTGTGGATGTTCACCCCAGTGATCAGAGCCTCCCACCTCTAGCTCCTTCAGCATCCACCTGCCGGAAGGGTTTCACCTCCTGGGTATTGTGTAACCGCTTTCCAGTGCCAGCACCAATTTTGGCTGCTCAGGTTACAGGAGGATCGCGAGAGACATCTGAAATAAAGGAGCAGCATTTAAAGGGCCATGGCTGCAGCACCAGAAGGTCTCCTTGTAGCAGCACAGCTGCAAAATCTGCCAGCTAAATGTAAAGACTAGTTTGTGCTGGGCTTGCAGAAGAATCCACGTTCTTTGAGAGTCAAGGCAAGACCAGGAAAGGTTACTTTCAGCAGGTTTGAGGTGCAGGCAACCACCTGGTGACTTGCCTGAGGTTACACAAAGCAGGAGGGTGTAAATACGGCCTCTTCCCCGGGGTTAGGACCGGTGTGCTTTCAGCTGCAGTCCAGTTTCAAGGCAGTTCATGGTGACTGTTGTTCTCAGAGCCATGCTGTGGAAAGAAGAATTGTTGGCTTTTCTGCTTCCAAGTCTGAGTAAAGGGTTCCCCAGTTTCAAGACTTTTCTTGCCATCAAGCACACCATTGCTCTGAGGCTTGTGGGACCTGCAATTCCCTCAGCCCCTGCAGCTCTGCCAGAGAAGGGGAAGCCAAGTTAAGGGGTCTGCCTTGTGCCCGTTGCCAGGGCGGTAACATTGCCAGTCAAATGCAGAAAAATACATGCCTTTTCCCTGGATCCAGTTCTAGGGAGATCAGTCATCATGGGTCCCATGGGTGAGATTTTGGCTCAAAAGGAAATCTTCTCCAAATAGACCTTCTCCAGGGACTTTATTGGCACCGTGTCCTCTGCAAATCATTCTTCCTGGACCATGCACTGTCATGGAAATGGGCAATTGAAGTTGCCAGGTTGTTGGAGTGGAACACGGATAACCGATGTGCTCTAGTTGTCCTGCTGCATGGGGATGGTGGTGTGGGAGAGCTGCTGGCAGGGAAAGGTGAAGCAGGTTGCCTGATGGACACACTGCACCCCTGAGATCCATGCTGCATGCGTAGCCCTTGGGAAGGTAGGGCAAGGCCCAGGTGGTGGTAGAGCAACCTTTCCACATGAGTGCTCCTTTGCAGGACTGGACCTGTCTGGACCACTCCTTGGCCATTCAGCTGAGCCAGCCAGAAGTGGGGTGTCCTGGTTCGGGCTAACCCAGAACTAATTCTGTTTTAGTGCTTTTACTTTTCAGTTAAGTGTCTTCTGAGTAACTGCACTTTCTGAAAAACAGCAGCATGTTTTTCCAGACAGTGACTGCTTCTAGCAGTGATAAGGCCTGATGTTTATAGTTCGTACCAAGGAATGGTATGCAGAGAGGTCCTTGCTTGTACGTGTTCTTGTAGCGACCAATGTCACGGCTAAATCTTGTACTCTGTGTTGGGGTGCTGTAAGTGAAAAGGGTCGCATGCACATAAAAACCTCGCACCTGCAGGGAGGAGCGAACCAGACAGGTGACCCAAACCTGACCAACAGAGTATTCCATCCCATATACGTCATATTCCATATAAAGCTGAGCGACCACGAGGGTCTCTCTCTCTTCTTCGGTGGCTGACATCTGAGGACTCTGTCAGTTCTTCTGTCTTTGATCACTGAATCAAGTGCCTGAGTCCAGCTCCTGCATCTGGTTCCTGTCCGCTGACCAGTACAGCCTGGGACTGCCCCAGTGCCAGGCCTGCAGCATCAGTGGTGACGTATCGTCATCGGGGTGGGGGGAGTTGGGTTCGGTATTATTGGTTTTGTATATATTTGTATATATTTCATTATTTTATTATTCCTATTATTATATTTTCTTTTATTGTTATTGTTTTATTAAAGCTGTTTTTGTTTTCTTTTACAAACCTTAAAGTCTCCCTTGTTCTCTCTCCCTTGCCCTTCTGGGAGGGGAGATGGGTTAACAGACAGTGTCTGTCATTCGTTAGTGGCCAGCCCAGCCTCAACCCTCGACAAGAGGCCATGTTGGGCCAGTTGGCAAGGGCCGGGTAACTGTAGGGGATGTAGATGCCAGTGACATCAGCTTCTGCCAAAGATGGTTTGGAGGTGGTGCCACAGGAGATAGGCACTTTCTATATGGTTTGAGCTTCAAGCAGTGGGCTTGTCAGATGCTCCACAGAGACACCCAGCCCCTCTGAGCAGCCAGAAGCTGCTCCCAGCAACACAGACGACAATAACATTCTTGTTGCCTTCAATTGCTGTTGTATTTGAGCCATTGTATCTGTTGACAATACACTGTGGGGAGAGCTGAGGCGCTTCCAAAAATGTCTCTTCAGAGCCAGCCTGTCAGTGAGTGATATAATTCTTTGGTACCTTGTTGAGGCACCAGTGCAAACATCAGCTCAGAACCCTGAGTGGCAGCGGCAGTGGGATGCTGGAGAGAAAGCGAGTTGGGGGGGGGGGGGGGGGGGGGGGGGGCGGAGGGTGAGGGTGAGGAGTGAAAGACAGAAGAGAGGGTGGGTGGAAGGATGGAGACTATAACCTAGACCTTCTTGCTTTCCTCTCTCTGACAGTGCTCTCCTCCTGTAGTACGTATGGTGAGCTAACCTGTTTATATTTTGTTTCTTTTTTGTTTCTCTCTTTGGGCTTGATAGAAAAAAAAAGCAGCAGATGCAATGGAAAAATGAAGTGAGAACAGCAATGCTCCTAGGTCACCCTCTTTTTCCTTTCCACTGCGCTTGCCAAGCACAACCCATTTCGGTCTCTACTAACAATGCTCTGTGCTGCACTACAGCATGGCTTGTGTTTTCATCTACAGCCCCCCCCACCCCACACCAGGCATGAGCTGAAACAGAAACTCCTGGCAGCCCCTGGGGGAAATGCAGCAGTGAGGAACTCACCATGAGGCTTTTACCCTGAGTCCAAAGTTGTCGGGTGTCACTGCTGTGAGATATGTGTGTCAGGGTACTTTGTGAGGGTTCCAAACGCCCTAGGAAGGCACCATGTCCAGCATCTGAGCCAATGACCAGCTACATCTCTGAGTGCGTGAGAAATGCCATGGCAGTTATGATGAGGTTGCTGACAAGCCCCAGGGGGTTTATAGACCAGTCTGTCGTTGTTAATCAAAAAGATATAATTTTTTCCCTCTGCCTGTCCACAGTCTTCTTGACTCTGAACTGCTTGCTTTTTGGTCTGTCCCAAAGAAGAGCTTCAAAATACAAAATGCTCCCTGGGACTGTAACCCAAGGTAGAGCCCCAGGCAATATCACTTTCAGATGCCTGATCCCTTGCACTTGGTTTTAAAGAGATTAAATCTGAACTCTTTTCAGCAAAGTGACATTTGGCCTGCGGTCTACAGACCCCCTATTTCTGAAAGGTCTGTGAAAGGTAATTAAGGAGATCAAGCCTTTTGCTGGCCAGTTTAAATTCACTGTATGGGGTCCACATCTTCAAAGGCAGAAAATCTTGTGAAGATCTGTAATCAGAAAGGTTGAAAACCAGTGGCCCAAGAAACTGGTGGCACTTACAGGAGAGATGGCTGTGCTGGTTGTGGTATATCTTTTTTTGTTCCCAAAGTAGAAGTTTTCCTCGCTTTTAGTAAGCACTGCAAGACCTGGTTCCTCTCACAGTCCCCCCTTAAGTAATGGCTACGGCATAAATGGAGGATGTTGTCCTTCCCTGAATATCTATTTCCTTACTAAATAAACCATGGGTGAGTCTGTTGGGGGTTTTTTATGGAAGAAACACAAACCAGTAGGGATCTTACAAAGCTTTTAATAGCTGCATTTGGTGCCTGGGTACTATGAGGATTCATGAAATCACTGAACACAGAATAGGAAAGGATGTTTGGATCGGCTAACCTATCCTACTTTGCAAGGAAGGATTAACTAAACCGAGCCCATACCTGCCAGATGTTTTTTGACATGTTTTTAACAGCCCTCCAATCCTTCAGCCTACTCAGGAAGTGATTCACTCACCTTATTATTTAGAGATGGTTCATGGTATTGACCTGGATCTTCTTGCTGTGTTCTAGGCACGTGAGTTTGACTTTTCCCAGTGGGAAAAGAGAATGGGTTATTCCATTGCCTTATGCAGTAACCTTTCACATGATTGAAGCCTGTTACTGCGGCTCCTCTTAGTCTCCTGTAGATTGGATGAAAACACAAGCCATGCTTTCTAGACCTCTCATCGCAGTCAGGGGAGGGCTGTGACGGAAAAGCAGCTGGGCAACCCTTTGTGCAATTCTTCCACTGTCCATGATGGTGATAATACATAGGGAGTGGATAAAACTAGGGGAGGTGGAATGCCACCCATGCTATGTTCTCACAGAGCTCAGCTGAGAGCAATTCACGTGCATCAGCCCCAAGATGCCTTTTTTGCAAACCATCCAAAGGCCTGAAGCTATGATTCTGCAAAACTCCCCTCATGAGTCACGGGACAGAGGAGCTTCTGGATTTGGACTCTGTTACCTAGTCTGTACCCTCTACTGATATGAACTCTGTGATCTCTTCTGCTCTGACTCTTACTTCTTACACCACTGAGCTTCCAGGAAGGCTTGAACTGAGACTCAAACACCTGTGCTGTGTGGGCAAGTTCAGACACAGGTTTTTGCAAGAAGATCTTTGCTTCACCCATGGACAATTTCATCTGGATGGTTTCCCTCCAGCCCCATCTGTTGTTGTGGCCTCACACCTACAGCTTGTGGCTTGTTCTTGCCTCCTACTCCTTGGCCTGCCAAAGTCCCATCCCTGTTGCAAATACCATAGCCCTGAAGCATCCAGGTACAGTGCTCCTCTCATGTTACAGGAAAATCGATCCTTTTCATCCACAACTAGAACTGCATTTAACTGTTTTCTGAGTCAGTGCCACTCCTGAAGCTAGTGAAATGTCAAGATTTGGTCCATGGTTTCTGCAAGGCTGCAATATGGTAAACCTAGGCTGATCCCTTCTGTCGAGTTGAGGCCAAGCTTTGTTTATGACAGGACATTGCTCCACACGTAACCTATTGCACGGACACACTTTCTATCTCTGGTGTTATTGTCTAACCCTCTTACACTTAAGACCCAGTGTCCCCCCCATTGCAGTGGAGTGCAATATCGTCTTGCTGTATTCAGCAAGACAAAATCATGTTTGCAGGTAACATTTCAACAGCTCTCCTTAGCCAGGCTGAATCCTGGGGCATGTTTAAGGTGTTTGGCTGAGTAAGTGCAGATAGCTTCATTTTGGCATGCTGACAGGACCTTACACTGTGGCTCCATCCTCCAAAGGTTTCCCTCTTAGCTGCAGTGTAGTGTCACAGCATCCTTTCTGCCACCACACAGACATGCTTAATGGCATGCCTTGCGGTTCTCCTGCAGCCAGGACTATGGCCTGTATCACCTACATGTGCTTGTACTGGTATCACCCTCTTCATGCACTCAGAAAGAGGAGCCTCTCACCCACCAACAGTGTGGTAATGAAATGGTGGGTTTGGTCATATAGGCGGCCTGGGAAATGCCCAGCTATAGCTTTCCCTCTGCCAGGTGTTCCTTGCCTCTACCAGAAAAGATTTTGCTGGTGCAGCTAGATATGGCATACATACTAGCATGGAAGTGCTGCTGCTGGGGAGGTTCTGCCTGTAGAAGGCCCTGCAAAGCCAGTATGAGGCCCCTGTGATGGGGATACAGTTGTCACTGCACGGTAGACCTCTGTAATTTCCCCCAGTACGTACTCGTGCAAGATTTCAAGAGCAGGTAAGTGCTTTTCACAACCAGAGCAATTGCATGCTGTAAATCAGGGTGTACCTTATGTTGGTGGTCAGGTGCCTCCTCCCAACAGCAGTTTTTTGGTGGGTCACTGACACATGTAGGGACCCCATCATGTCCTCAGCAGCCGGCACAGCAGTGCCTCTGACAACTTGGCCTTTCTGTGCTCGGCGCTGAACGGCTTTGCCTCTATCCCTGGAGAGGCTGTTTTACTGGCCTTGGAGATGTGATCGACCTCACAGGTCCCCACTCTGGCTGCATGCAAAATAAACATCCTAGAAACCACAGATGACCATGTATTACTTCTATTGAGGGCACAACTGGGAGTCCCTGCCCTGATACGAGAGTTTTCCAGTGGAAATCTGTGCAAACAGACATGTTCTGTGCAAACTCCTGTGCCAGTCTGCTTTCCACCTGGGGTCTGAGTGAGTCACATCTCTACTGTGGGAATGCATTTGCCAATACAAACTCTCCTGATGCATCCAGACCAAACACTGCCTGTCTTGTTTGGTTCCCGGCTCCAAATGATGATTTTTGAAGTCCCTGGCAAAATTTATTCTGAATTCATATGCTAAAAGGGCAGAAACCGTTCATGCGTTTCCTTATTCCAGAAAAGATGGAAAAACTCTTGGACAGAGATCTACCCTTTAATATGCTGCTTTTATTCAGAGGGTTTCTTACACTGAAAGCCAGGTCTGATGCTTGCTTTGCTGCTCTGAGCAGTGTGAAAATGTTGTATTATGTGGTTGTGAGAAAACCATGATGAGGCTTGTCCACTTGGGAAATTTTCCTGACATAACTTCTTTGACTGTATGAATTATGCTGATGTAGCTAAAGAGATGATAGATATGACCACATATTATATGTCATTCCTTAGCTAACAATACCGTGCAAAGAACATGCTGTGGGCAATACCCTGTTTTGATGTCTCTGGCCTGCGTAGATGGCGTCTTCCTCAGACTGCAATCAATTCCCAAGATTGCACAAAGGTTATGGACTGCCTCCAAGCTTCCAGTTGGGAACCACTGCTGTGTGTAGGGGGTATAGTAACAGCTAAACTATATAACTACTTCTGATCACATTCACATCAGGGACTTTAGGACCAGGCCTTCACTACATCTGCTGTCAGTTAAGGCTGTGAAGAAGAGTGATCTTTTGCTTACTGAGTTGTGTCAGCAAGTCCCTGCTGTGTTGTACATGGTGGAGCTGAAATAAACTACAACTGGTAGTTAGTGTAAAGCCCCACATGTTTTGCTCCACAATATAGCACTAAGCTACCTTGAGAAGGGGTTTCTTAATACAGACCTTGCAAAAGAGTGGCCAGCCAAGAGACTTTTGCAGCTAGCAGCCTGCAATCAGCCTCACCAAGCACCTGCATGAAGAAAGGATAAGGGTTTTGTGGTCTGAAGGGCACCAGAGGCAGGTCCCACAGCAACCGAGTCCTGCAAAGTCGAAGCAGGGCTCAGATCCATGCAGTGAGCTGTTTGATAGCAAAGCCTAACAACTCTTTGCATCCTGCCTGGTCCTCCCTGCCCATGGACACCTTGCCAGCTTCACCAGCTGATGGGGGAAGCAGGCTCCTCGGGAAGAGAAGCAAGATAGCCCTCTTCCGCACCACTCAATCCCAGGTCACTTAGCCTGACTAGCTCCATCTGGACACCATCAGCTCCAGACACGGGCAAGATATGAACACAACTAAAGAAGAAACGGAAGACATCTTTTTT
Organism: Leptosomus discolor; assembly: GCF_034619465.1. Taxonomy (NCBI): domain Eukaryota; kingdom Metazoa; phylum Chordata; class Aves; order Leptosomiformes; family Leptosomidae; genus Leptosomus; species Leptosomus discolor. The sequence continues at coordinate 129,723,176 of NC_141391.1, forward strand.
TGCTGCCAGGAACAAGTAGACTCTGGTCTTCTAGATTCCCTTATGCGAGAGGGCTGATTAGGAAAGGGCAAAGCTGGGAGGCTGAGTGCCCCGGGTGTAATGAGATCCGTGTTATGCTAACAAGGAGCTTTGCTACACACGGCACCATTTGTTATGCCGCTGTTTGGCCAGGGTCCTGCTGCTCAGCTGGTCACGCAACAACCTCTTGTTCTCATTAATGCCGGATTGGGTTCCCACCGCCGCTCTCCCACTGCTTTTAATCATGTGGCCAGCAGCCAAGGACTGCTGGGGAAAACCCTACCCCTTAGGCTGGGTGTCAGCTGATCCTAACTAAACCATATAGCTCTTGGGATGAGTGGGGCATAAAAGAAAACAGCAGAAAGGGGGACAATTCATGGGAGAAAAAGGATGAAGGTCAGACGGCTAAAACTACAAGAACAGGGAGCCAGGAGTGGTCACAAAGCAGAGCCCCACCATTTGTGCCCACCTGTCCCTGCAAGCATCCAAAGTGCAGGGAGAGAAATAGTCACCAGGATCCCCCCTCTTCATCCTTCTCCTCCTGAGCCTGCAGGTGGTCAGCCTGACGAGAGCCAAGAGGAGGCTGCTGAAGTCTTGTGACATGGCGGGGCTTCAGGTGGAGAAGGTGCAAGTAGAAAGGTGGGGAGAAAAACATGTAGCCCTCAGAAAAGATGTGAGAGGGGCTGAGGCATGCCAGGTGCATGTGTGCCAGGGTCTCTCTCATGCTGCAGAAGGGATTTGTGTCCAGGGATTCCATAAACCCTGCTGTGACCATGCCTGTGCCTGCTGCTTCTGTGGGGTGCGGAGATGGCTCATGGAGCTAGCAGTCCTGCTGGTGTCCTTCAACATCTTCTGAGGACAAGGGCTGGCTCCATTTAGGGCTTGGGAAAAGGGAATAAGCAGAGTTCAATCACTTGTAGTCCAGAAAAGCTCTGATTTTGGTGACACCTGCCAGGACTGTCCTCTGGAGCACTAGGGTCTACCTGCCAGATGCACACAAGAGGTGGAGGATACATAGTGGGAACTGATCAAGGACATTTCCTCTTTGCCCCTTGCTGGTTGCAGGCGACCTGGTTGCTCTGAGATGTTCGCTCTGGGCTGGAGAGGAATCGGTGGCAGACACAGCCCTGGGCAAAGCATGGACTTGGTGTCCCCAAGGGTGGCACAGAGCACAGGCAAAGGTACCCATGTGGCCGGTGCTCTTGGCCCCACTGATGTGGGCAGAGGAGGCTCCATGTAGGCTACCAGCCAGTCTTCATGTGCGCCTTGTCTGCTGGGTGAGGAGGAACGCTCTTCAGCACATGCCATGAGCAGCACCTACAAGCCCACCTCTCAGCACGAGGCCCCTCGCCTCACTGCACAGAGAGGCGGGAGTCCCTGGCAATTCAGAATGTCCAGCCTGGCAAGGCCAGCCCAGAGGCACTTGCTGTACAGGGGTACTGCTGTAGCACTGGTACTGTGGTGGTACTTTTAGGGGCAATGACACACATGGTCAGCCTGACCCTGGTACTCCTTCCTGTTCCCCAGCCCCAGGCAGTCTGAATTGCTCAGCAGTCTCCTAAGTGTCCCTACCAATCCCTCCTGTCTGCACACAGGGGCTCAGGAGGGACACAGGCCAGCTGAACAAAATGACAGTGTGATGGGTTGACCATGGCCAGTTGCCAGATGCCCACCCAGCTGCTCTCTCACTCACCCCACTTCAACAGGACAGGGGGAGAAAACAAGATGAAAAAAAAAAAACCTTCATGGTCAAGATAGTGACAGTTTAACAAGAAAAGCAAAAGCTGCACACAGAAGATTAATTCATTCACTACTTCCCATTGGCAGACAGATGTCCAGCCACGTCCTGAGAAGCATGACCCCAGTACGTATAGAGATTGCTTGGGAAGACAAACACCATAAATGTAACCTCCTTCCTCCTTTCACTGAGCTTTTATTGCTGAGTATGATATAAGGTATAGTCATATGGTATAGAATATCCCTTTGGTCAGTTTGGGTCGGCTGACCCAGCTGTCCCTCTCCAGCCTCTTGTCCACCCCCAGCCTACATACTTGTGGGGTGCAGGGTGGAGAGAGACAAAGCCTTGACACTGCAAGCATTGCTCAGCAGTAGCCAAAACACTGGTGTGTTATCAAAACTGTTTTATCTACAAATGCAAAGCACAGCACCACACAGGCTGCTGTGAAGAAAGTTAACTTCGTAACTGCACGCCAGACAGACCCAGTAAAGGTAGTAGGCATGTCTTGCCTCTTTTGTACACACACTTGCAATCACTCACCTTTTATCTTTGTTGCACACCCTTGCCATCTCACTTGGACCTGTGTCTGCCTCCCCAGGGATACCCATTTCTTAAATGCCATCATGTATACAATGAAGCATTCTCTGATGTCCTCAACAGCCTCAGGAGGGCTCGCACTCAGAGATGCCCATTTTCCTCGTGCATGCTACCACAAACACCTGCAAATGAGCCATTACACACATTTATGCTCATACACACCCATTTGTTTCTACCACAAATACAGCTCAAACATGATTCTGAACCTCTTGGCAAGCTACTTAGCAACCTGAAACCCTTAACATAAACTAGACTGACTGCACTCGTGAGCAACACTTACAATAAAAATCACGTTAGCTTCCCTTCTGGCTTCCCATCCAGACAATGTGGCAGCCTGGGAGTCATGTTAGGTCAAGAGATGTAGAAGTCTGAACTAGTTGCAGCTGCCTCGAACAGCTCTGGAAGGATCTTTGTCTTTGTTCGGTTTTGATCCTGATTTAATAGGCAAGAGTAACTGGTTTAAGGCAGCACGCAGAGTCCCTGGGAAACCCACTGCTAGAGCAGACACTTGGCTTTGTCCAGTGCCTGGGTACCTCATGCAGAATGAGGACTTTGTGTTTTCTTTTAGAAGATAACTAATTCATATAGGAGGTTCATGAATATTCAGCTTGTGCTTAGGGTTGGGGAGAACAATTCCTAAAACAAAGAGGCAAATTCTTTTACCCTTCATTTGGGGGAATGCAATTTTCAGCCTACGTGCTGCGAGTAGCCTGCGGTCCTTGTCTGTCACAGTAGGATCCATTAATGACCAGTGTTTTTCCAAGCCTGAGCGTGCATCGCTTGTGAAAAACAGATGCAGTCAGCGAGGCCTTGGAGTTAATGTTTCTGAATGAAGGAGAGTTTGGAAGGGAGTCCAAGAGCATATGGAGCCAGGCTGAAGTCAGTCAATCTAGCTATTGTAGCCTGTCTGGCTTTATCCCCTTTCTGTGACTGTACCTGTCCTGGGAAGCAGTAGCAGAGAAGTCTCCCAGCAGTGTGGACACCGCTTTTTCTGCATAGTTACTGTAGCTATTCCTCTGTGCAATGAAAAACAACCAGCGAAGACTTTGTCTTCACCAAAGAGTTTTGTCAGTAGCATGTTACTCCCAAAGTTGTATATGGTCTTCTACCCCATTTTGCTTGCACAGCACACATTTTAGAGCTTAGACACACTGTCAAGGTATTGATTGAAACTACTAATAAATAATGATTGTACCTTGTTTGTCTATGTTTAATGACCCTGCACATGTTGTGAACTCAGATATTCCTTCCCAGGCAATATACAGCTGATGAGCAGGAGTTTGCTACACCACAGTGACCTGGGTGCAGGCTCTTGTATACATACTTCTCCGTACAAGGCAGCTGTTGATGTTGCTTGAAGGAATTTTCAAGTGAAATAAGCTTTCCTGCAAAAGTCAAGTAAGATTTCCTGGTAAAAGTGGGTTTTTTGCAGCGTAAGTGTACCTACACTTGGGTTGTTACTGCTCTGACAAAGTGCTGTCTTCCCTCCTCCTCCCAGCCCCCTTCCAAAACGATTACACTGGTAACACTTTTAAGTACAGCCTTGTTTTCCTTGTCTTCACCCTCACAAAAACTCTCCAGGCACCTGTAACTGTTCTGTGTTATCCAACCAAAGCGGCAGAACAAGTTGGGTGACCACTGTGTGACTGATCACCACCCCGCAGTGAGGAAGGCAAAAAGGCAAACAGTCAGGGCTGGAGCTGGGCGAAGTGGGCACTGCTTGCACTAAATGAAGGTGGTGTTCGTTACTGTTGTGGATCTCTGGTCTGGCCCCAAAACTTTGCTCCAGCAGTGGCAGGTGAAGAGAGTTGCTAACTGTGTGCATCAGTGCTACTTCCTGGGTGTGCAAGGCACCTGCCTGGAGATGTGTGTGCTGGGAAGGAGGCTCTGTGTGACCTCTTATCTTTTCCCACTTGCCAGGAACTGTGTGCAACACCAGCTCCCATTGCCAGGCCCTCCTCCATACTTCCACCCATTGCCTTTCTTTTGCAAGGGTGTCTGTGTGCTTTCTCACCTTCCCTCTTTTACCCCAGGATCTCCGCTTTCTCCTGCTCAGCTCCAGGTTTTCCATCCTGCCCCATACAGCAACTCTTCATTCCCCACCCCCCCGCCCCCCACCTTCCTCCAACCCTGTCTTCCCCCTCCATCACCACTCCTCTCCATTTTCCCATGAGAGGGGCCACTCAGACTGTCCACCTGCTGACCAAGGAGGAGGAACAGGGATGAAGGAAAGAAGCGGTCCATGGGCAGCAGGACCTGGTGCAGTGTAACCAGTAGAAATACGCTGCTTTTGCCCCAAGCGGTGATGGAGAGGGCTGTCACACCGGTATTGTTGTGTTGGCACGGCAAAGGTGGGAGGGAGGAGGCAGGGGATGAGGGGGAAGGGACTTGAAACTTCAGCTGCCCCTTTGTCTTTTCACCTCCTCCTGTTTATCTGGTGCTCTGTGGAATTTATGATCCTCCCCCCTGCAAAGGGCTGTTGTATTTCAAGTCAGAGTGTCTTCCAGCCACCTCACACCGTTTGGCCAGCTAGCCTGCCTTTTAACAACCTCGAAGGGCTTAATGAGCAATAATAAACTTTCTCCCAGCAACAGATTTGGGAAGACTGATTATCTCTCCTTTACAAGTGAGTAAAGTGTCGATCCAGTCCAAATCTCTGTGGCAGAGGTGAGTGATGGATACTGCCCATGATTTCTCATACATGGCTCTGAGGCTGCTAACAATCCCTTGTCCTTTCTCCCTCTCCATGCTCAGCTGGGCATTTGCCCCACTTAGGGAGAATAAGGACATTAACTCTTGTCATTTGAAGAGGCAGAGAACAGGTAAAACAGAGGAGAATGGGTGTGAGTCCAGCAGAAGTCAGCCAGAAAAATCCCATCTCAGCAGCAGGAGCTGTCATCTAGCTATTGCTTTTCAGGTAACCCAGGTGAAGGACCTTAGGAGCGTCAACCTTATCCATTTCTCATCTCATCACTATAGTGTGTTGTGAAGGGGACAAGAAGCATGGTTTGAGAGGACGTAGCCCCCATGACATGCAATTAGAAAACCAAACCTTCCAGAGCAGTTCTGCCGCCGATTGTTTTTGCAAACAGAGCAGCCCCGCAGTGAAGTCCCAAAGCCAGCAAGCATGAGGGGCAGCCCTCCCACCCCATAACCCTGCGTTAGATCAGGGTCCACCTTCCCCTGTCCTCCAGGCAAGGTCACATGTGGGATGGGCCCCAGCAGCACCAGGGCGGCCCTGGCAGCAGACTCTCTCTGAGCACCATGCCTTTTTCTTATTAATGGGACACAGCTGAGAGGCATTGGGAATTAGAGGTAAGCCCCAGCACTGGGACCATGTCTTCTGCTAGCCCTGGAGCATGGTGGGAGAGGCAGATGTAGGCAGAGATGTGGATTTCATACTCCCTGTACAAGGTCTGAGGCATCCCTGGCTCTGGAGGAAGAGGGAGGTGAGCACTGAGCACCCAGGGATGTGGCAGACTGACCAGAAGCCCTCTGGGGAGATGGGTAGGTGCCAATACAGCCACCTGCATGCTGGGTGAAGCACCCCAGCTCCTGGCGCAGGTACAGAGCTGTGAGGTATCATGTGCTGCTGCTGGCTCCATGCCCCTCACCAGCTCAGACAGGGGGTGGAAGGGCACATAGACCTCAGGCAAACAGTTGCCTGGCAAGTATGGCTTTCTCTGAGCATTACCAGCCCAGCCTGCTTTGGCTGGGCCTCTGAGGTGGCTTTGCTGTGCTGGTACAAAATGCAGCTGCACCAATGCTGCTTTGTGCCCCCCAAGGGCACTGGGGCAAGACTGCAATCATTCCTTTCCCTAAACAGCCTGAGGCCTCCATCAATCCTCCTCCCTGTCTATGCATGTACAGTGCCTTCAAGCTGTAGTAGGTAGCTATAAGATGGTTAACTCCTTCCTCCCCATCCCAAGAGGGAAACAGATGCAGTCCTGCCAGGCAAAGCTTCTGAGAGCTGAGACTAGACTGTTGGCTTGACAGGAGTGGCCTCCTCTATATATCACCTGGTACTCCAGATGTGCCAGTCTTCCTCCTGGATGCTGAGTTTCGGAGGTCAAGCTGATACCCGTGAGATTCAGCTCTCTTGCCATCGAATTCCTACACACGGTCTCTCAGATTCTCAGAGACAGGGAAATAGGGTAGATTTAGGTTGGACATTAGGAAAAAGTTCTTTAATATGAGGGTGGTGGATCACTGGAACAGGTTGCCTAGAGAGGTAGTGGAAGCCCCATTCCTGGAGACATTCAAGGTCAGGCTTGATGAGGCTCTGAGCAACCTGACCTGGTTAGAGATGTCCCTGCTTATTTTAGGTTAGTTGGACTAGATGACCCTTAGGGGTCCTCTCCAACCCAACATATTCTATGATTCTATGCTGTAAGCTGCAAACTTGTTTGCATTCATTTGCTTGTTGTATTCATAAAACACGAAAGGCCTGTTCTTCAATAATCTCTAGTACTTCTGTACTGACATCCTGTCAGTGGGATTTGCAACAGGATAGCTGATGGACTATGTGTTTCCTGGATCGATTTCAGCTTGCCTTACTTGTGGCTCTGCTACGGCTTCTCTGGTTACTACATGTAGATGTGCTGAAACCCAGATCAGTAACACACAGTGTGCCTTCTGCCACCTGCACTTGTGGGACAGCAAGAAGGAAAGCCACCTGCAAAGGCTCCTCCACTTCTGCCACCACAGAGGAGTCATGCAAACCTTGGTGCTAAGACCTGCAACTCAATCCGTGGGCATGACCTTTTTGGTAAACCAAGCCAAGTGTCCCAAGTTTCTAATTCTCCTGCATTATTAATCTTGTGCTGAGGAATTAATGTGGGTTGGGCTCTGCTTATGGGCCCATGTGCGCATTTCAAGTATAAGCTTATCCAGAGTTTGGAAATGGCTACAGGCAGGATTTTGGTTCAGTATTTCTTTTTTTAAAAAGACCCTATGAAGTTATGACCCAGGGACAAGTATCCTCATAGACAGGTGGGACCCGCATTTCAGTTTTGTTTCTGTTTCCTCACCAGGGAAACTGTTACTTAGGGCCATGGGGAATTTTGTGTTGGGGTCAGAATTCAGACTAAGTTTGCATTATATCAGGTTAAGACTTGGAGAGGTGAGCAAAAACTTTAAGAGAAAGCAGCAAGATGGGCAAGAGGGCTCAGAAAACATGACTTCTGAGGAACATGTGATAGAGTCCATGGTGTTTTCCTCCAGACACGACAACTGGGGAGAGAGCATAAAACCTGCCCTTTCATAAAAGTTGCGATTCATTATTCTCCGTGTTCTCAGAGGCAAGGCAGGCTTGGCTTGGTTTACAATAAGGATGATTTACAGTAGGCATTGGAGAAATATTTTCAAGTTTTTAAGGGTCGCTAGTCCTCCAATAAGTAACCACAGCCTCTGCTGCTGGGCTACCACCCATCAGTTCTTAAGTCTCCACAGTTCAGGCAGGGTGGGGTAGGTATCCTTGATCCTGTCTCAGAGCAACGGGTGGGTTAGATGAGCTAATCAGTGAGGCAATCGGGTACAGCCCATGGCCTTTTTCCTTGGAAGAAGGCTTTTGGGCTATGCATTCAGTCAGCATCCCCTTCATTCATCTGTGTGGGACTGGCTGATGAGAGTCACAGATCTCCTGGCTGTACCACCTTAGGAGAAAGTGTGAGGGCACCTTGTAAACAAGTGCATGGCACAGTGAGGAACTACGGTTTTCCATTTACGATGTAGCTAGAGTTTTCTAGGCTTCATGGTGAATCCTCACCAATTAGAACATGGTGGTTTAGACTCAAGTATGGCTAGAAGCAGGGTAATGCCTGTGCAGTGAAGCTTACAGCTCTAAATCCTACCCTTTAGATCAAACTTTTCTCTTTCAGATTTAGTGTAGAAACCTAGTCTCACAGTCAAACTGGTGTAAAGGTCTAGTAACAGTGAATAACATCTCAGCTACACAGTGCTAAGAACAGAATTAGGTGCAGTACTTGGATTGCCTTTTTTATTACACTACAATTTTCCTTCAAGGCATTCCGTTTTATAATGGCAATGACCCAGTTCATACTCATTAACTTGGGTGAAATCACAGCAAGGATCTTGGCTTTCCTGCCCCAACCACATCAAACAAACAAACAAACAAACCTGCATCAACAGAGGCACAAGCACTACTTGCCAGCAGGAACCAGAGGTGTAACTTGCATCCACTTGCATGGTTGTTTTTCACCTCAGCCCTCTCTGACCATTACATTTGCTAATGGTGTTGCATCTGCAAGACATTTTGCAATCTACTGCACTTATCCCGAGCACAGGAAATGAGGCTCTACATGGCACAACAGGAGAGTGTAAATTTGAAAAGTAAACAGCACAAAGTGGAGTACCAGTTATGCCCAGGTCCATCTGAAGTCCTGAAGACCATCAGGTGAAGAAGAGGAGCTGATATCTTTCCATATCTTGCCACAGTTGCCTCATGGCACCCTGCCTTGAGTCCCCATGTCTGATCACACACCAGTCCTTGTTGTGCTGTGAGGTTTTTTTTTTTCCTCACCATCCTATAAGCTGATTTCAGGATTGCTAGATGCCAAGGATCATGAAAAAATGTGTGTTTTGCTGTCAAGGATGTTGGAAGTGCTGCTGGAATCTAGCTGACCCCTGATACACTAGTGCCTGTGTTGGCAATATGGACAAAAATATTTCCAAAACTTAAACGCAGAGCAGATTCCCTCTTTGGAAGAGCAATAAACAAATCTCCCTCTTCTTTTACCCAAACAATCCTTTTTTTTTTTTTCCCTCCCCGTTTTATCATTCTTTGTTCTTTGTTGCCCAGGAGAGGCAGAAAACTCAACATGAGATGCATGTTTCTCAGGGTGGAAGCTCTCCCAGAAGACTCAGTGTATTCATGAAATCCAATACCTCGGAGAACCACCCACCTCACTCATGCTAAAACCATTTCGTGAAAGATTGCATCAAACAGTCTGTTGGGCAGCTCTCAGAACATCAAATAACCTCCTTGTTTATAGTATATACACTTACAACAATAAACCTCCCTTTTGAGCTGCATTGGCCAATACATATTTAAAAGGCTTTTTTCCTTTTAATCAACATCTCAATTTGTTGTTTAAGCATACAGTGCTTTGGCTTGAGAGGAGCTCCTCTCGTGACTTTCAGTAGGACTAGTTGACTAGGTTTGCAAATACTTCTGTTTCCTCCACGGTGGTTCTCCATGAGAAGACGGTACTGCTCCAATTTAGTAATGCCAGCTTCTTGCTCAATATGCTCTGCTTGCATCAGGAAGCCTATAGTTTGAGTTTGGAAGTATATCTGGGAAATGTTGCCCCAAAAACGAAGGAAAAGGGAAAATGTTATTTCTTCAAGCTGTTAAGCAAAATTAAACAATAGCTGTAAAATTCAAGAGGCCCTCTCTGCCATAGCTCCATCCTGTAAAGGCCAGCAGCAGAGCATCAACCGCTTGCAAGCAGTCCCCTCCATGCCCACCGCAGCTCCTGTGGTCAGTCAGGTGAAATAACACGTTTCTGCCAGTGCCCGGGGCACTAAGTTAGGCCTCAGGAGTCCCATATTTCTCTTAGCTCCAAGCTGGTGGCCTTGGCCAAGGGCACCTGTCCCTTGGCCAGATGAAATCCCTCCATGATGGCCAAGAGAGCCAGGCTGGCTCAGTCTGGGTGGCAGGTCCTGGCCAGGCGCAGTGCTTGAGCTATGCTGGTCCTGCCAGATGGGCAGCACCCTGAGCCCACCCAAGGGCTACCGCAGCTGAGCAGCTCAGGGTGTACTGAGCCAGGAAGGGAGTCTTCTGCTCCACTCCCCACTACTGCTGGCCAGCACCGTGGTTTTGGCTTCCCTGCCACCCAGCTTGTTCCAGCTCTAGACCCTTACTATTTCAGCTAGATAACAGCTGACCCCTTCCACTTCTTCCCCAGTCTTTTCCATCTCTTCATTGCTGATGACTTCCTCGGGGCAAGGAAATACTTTCTTTTACAGGTCGGTACAATACTTAGAGAATGATTTGCATGCTTTTATGGGTGGTGCGTGCTTTTGCCTGGAGATGCAGGAAAAGAAGATTGCATGGGCGTGACGTGCATTAACTCTTTCAGAACATACCTGGGGAGGCCGTCTGGTGAGTTTGGCGATGCCCTTGGAGAGGTTTGTGTGCAGACTGTGAGGGTAATAAGCTGCTAAGTATGAAGACAAGACTGGTGATGTTTGTTACTGCCATCTTCCTACTCATCGGGGCATAAATAACAGAGAGGAAGCTCCCACTGTTTATGTAGGAGTTGGAAGCAAGGCACAGCTTTCTCACCTGTCCATTGGGATAGACTGGAGATGACTCAGGCTGTTTTCCTCAATACTCTTTGCAATATACATGTATATTTATACGTATTTACTTCAGTGAGGTCTTACTCTTACAATTTCCAGGCGTAAGTATTCAAGAAGAGCTATCCCAGCAAACCTTCCTCATGGGAGTACTGTTTTTGCTGTCTCAAGAGAGTTCTGTTGGTTTAGCTGATTTTGATAAGTGAAGCAAAAATGACTATATATTGGCAAGAAGACATATAAATCGATTCAACAGCATTTGCACTAAGGTTTTTGCCATTATGGAAATTTCAGCTTCTCTGCCAAAACTAAAAAGGGGGGGGGGGGGGGGGGGGAATGTTCCTTAACAATATTGCTCTTCTGGCACAAAAACACTTTTACAGACCTGCCTTAAAATTAATTTTCCCAGGTATTCACTCAACTTATGATTAGCCTCTCCCCACTAAACACTCCCAGCGTAACTACAGACCGTGCTTGAAACAAGCTAGTGCATCCAGCAGTCCTCCTGAACACTCATATATGGCAACAAGATCTGAACTCTGACACTGAGCACTCAAACCAAAATAAAATCTTCAGGCTCTTTAGAACTGGGAAAATTCAGCTCTGGAAATGATGGGTCCAGTGTTTTTTGGTTTTATCTGCAGCAGAGGCATCTGTTGGATTTCAGCATTAGATCAGAACGTCTTGAGGCTTAAGGGTGGATCTCAATTATGCAGCTCAGGTCTATCACTAACCATAATGGGCTCTGCATTGTTTCTTGAGGACATGCCCATGCAGACAATAACTATGTGCGGGCAAGCCAAGGTCTAAATGTAGCTAAACACTATACAATAATTAAAAATAACCACACTGGGGGATAGGGAGCTGGGCTGCTGTACTGCATGTACTTGGCAGATACCTGTGCACTGTGCAGAGCAATGTCATGGGACGAGCAAAACACGCTCTCCTGGGACATGCTATTCCTCCGAGCTGCTCCTCTGGTCTACCTTCTCCACTGTAATTGCCTCCTGGAGTGCTAGATGTTAACGTTATGGCCCCAGGGAATGCTGCTTTTTCAGCAGCCTGTGGGAAAGAACAAAGAGGGTGACAGGAGAGTGCCTGGAGCAAAGCTTAGCGGTAGATACCTTGCTTTTCATCGGGATGGGGAGGGGGGGGTGGGGTGTGCAGAACCCAAGCTACAAGTCAGCAGATTTACCAGAATTTCAGGTGCTGTCAACCCAACATTGCGGTCCTGGCACATGTATGTGTTGCATGAAAGCAAAGCTGCACTTGCCCAAAAGCAGACGGTGCAAGGACATTGAAAAGAACAATTAGTATGCTGGTGAAGAGCTGATATCCACCTAAGCAGAGGCTGGGCTTTCAGGTTTGCCTGGAACTGGGATCCCAAGCAGAATATGGGCAGATCTTAGCTCTGCCATGAACTTTCCAAGCAGCTCAGGCAAGACAAGTTTTGGGGCAATTCCCTGCCCCTAACTTTAACTTACTCAAAAATTTGGGTCTTTGAACAGGGCCAAAGTTAGTGGAGAAACATGGGGTCTTCCAGAGTGACACCTCACTCTTGCTTCAGTGGTGGATATCGATAGAATGTATTACTCTTTGGAGAAGTGCTGTCTAGTGAGTATGGAAACAACATCAATCCCACCCTTGCCCCTCTGTGCTGTGGTTCTTTCTCCCTCCTGTACAATGTAGATAATGGCACAGTGAGGCTTTTAGAGTGGGACTACACTTGGAAATACAGTTTGCCAGCTGGGTAAATCCACAAGTGGCTAATGCAGTGTATCAAAGTGGCTATGAGAGTGCGAGCAAGCTCTCAGAAGGTTGTACCATGTGTACCTCTTTTTACCCGTGGCAAATGGACAGCGTCCTCCCTTCAGTATGCATTGCCTTGGGCAGCCAAGGGAACTGATGCATTATAAATCCACATGATCTTCCCCAGCAATAACTCATTCCCATGTGCATGGTCTGTGATCCTGTCGGCTGCCAGCTCAGACTTCAGACTTTTGCTAATTTGATTAAACTCAGGACCACTTTTTCTTAATCTGGGTCTAATCCCTCAGGCAGAGCCTATCACAGCCGCTGGCCAATGTGCAACTCTTTTATCTAGGGCAGCCAGGAGTGCTGCTCGAGTGTGGAGGCTGCATGATAGTTTGCCTGGTACAGTGGGGTGGAGATGGCCAGCCCCCAGGAGGGAAGAAAGGACCTGCCACCCTGTTCCCCTCAGCAGCATGGAGGGACTGCTGAGGTGCCTTGCTGATACAGGGGAGGGCCTGGGACAGCCTGAAAGTTATAACTCAGAAGCACCTCTGGACAGATAACTCAGAGCAGCCTGTTGGCAACCTCAGAGCAGCCTGTTGGCCACCTCAGAGCAGGGCTGTAAATACCTTCAGCCTGCAGAGCCCCAGGGTAAGAGAAGGTGGAAGAAGAAATGAGCAGCATCCTCCCAGAGCTTCTCCTCAGCAGCTGGCTCTGTCCTTCCAACAAGGATTTACATGATTTTACACTGGTCCTTGCCTGGTTTGAGTCTGAGCCACTGCTGCTCTGCACTAACTTTTGGAAAGATGATAAGCTTCCTGCTGCTCTGCAGTCAGACCCCGTGCTCAGCATACAGTCACGCAGGGGTACTAGGCTAGCAGCATCCAGACACATTCCTGTGGGTATGTTATATGTCCATGCCCATTCAAACCCTTTCTTTGCAATGCTGAAGCTGATTAAAGTATGAGAGCCTCCGTGTCCTCTGGTCTTTACACAGAGTAAAGTATTGCTCTACAGACAACACTTGCTAGGACTTCACTCTAATTTTCCATCACCCACAGTAAAGGTGAAACTCCAGGTTTATTCAGGTTCTTGCTGAAACTGTAGGGGAACTACAGCTTGTCCTTCCCCTTGCAGTAGGCAGCCATCCCCAGCTTATTTAAAAAATGAAGCAAACATACATGCATGCATTTGTGTGAAACTGCTGGAAAAATCTCTGGGCTAGCACTTGTCCTTGTGGACACCAGAAACCCCAAGTAACGCCAGTTTCAGTCAGGGGGTTAGGCTGAGCTGTTGTAACAAAGGACAGGATGGATTTCTAAGTATTTGCTTTTAAAAGATGCTATACCTCTCCACCATGCAGAGGAATGCTTCTCAAGATCTCAGTTACCACTAGCCAAAGCCGCTTTTTGGTCTCTCTTCTTTGGGTTCTGAATATGTAGACACAACATTTTTAAAATGGCATTTTTGTAAAAGCCAGCAAACTTGCCAGCTACGCCTATCATCTGAGTTCTCTCTCTCGTCAGTTCTCTTCTTGTAATAATTTTCCTTACTTTTTCCACACAGTAATATTGCAGACTGTTGATAAGCAGCTATTTTCTTTCACTCTAGTACAGTGATCAGTGCAAACAGGTAGGTTTTTAAATCCTCGAAGAGAAAGACGTTCTGCAAACAGAACTTGTTACTGAACTAAAATTGTGTTGCAGATAAGGAAGTCTCATAAAATTGGAGGAAAAATCTATAGCTGGTCAGCGCTTTGCTTGCTCATGCCTATTTGAGTTGCTCTGGGAAGTAAACACTCTGGGAATACAACACATCCTCGGGCTACAGCCCATCTGCACAGAACAATTTTGCTGCTGAATGTGCAATTCTTACTAAGGGTAACTGCTCATCTCAAGGCTATAATGATACCAACACATTCATGCCATGAACTGCAACCCACTGTTCTGGCAGTTCTCTTGTTTTATTTCCCTGCCGCAAGAGCTGGAATGAATTGTATTTGTTGGTGAAGTTTATTTTTGCTGGTTTTCCATCTCAGGCAGTGGAGGATTTTATGGAACTATCTTGTCTGTTTCAAAACCTTTTTTTAATAATCATTTTTCCCAGCAGTTACATTGTCCTGAAATAGCCCCGTATATGAACATCAATCATGCGTATGCGTTTCATGTTTCCCAGGGTCCAAAACTCCCTCTACAAACAGTTTAGGAGAAGTACTGTGAGCCTACATATTCTGGCCACCAGGCTGGCTGGCTGCAGCTGGTGTAGGTGACATCCTTGCTCTTTTCTAGACTTCTTTGCATCTCAGCTAAGATGACAGGCAATTTCTGTGCAGGGAAACTCCAGGAGTCAGGAGTACTTCTGAGCGTCAGGGATTAGGTCCATACTCACACTGTCCCAAATCCAGACTGGGGTGAGACTGGGGTGTTTCCTGGCTCCCTCCCTGGCTCTGTCACTTCTGCAGGACTTGCGAGGCATCCTACTTGAGGCCCTACCTCTGTGCCTCAGGAAGACAAGAGTGCTTCCTTACTAATTCCAGGTGGGCAGGACTTTTCCTAACAGCTGTGAAGCACTTGGACATTATAAGCTATGGGACCTGTATACTCCATTACCAGCAAATCTGGGGGCTCCTGACTCCTGCGCTGTGGTGGCAACAACAGTTTACAGCAATGCTGCCTTGTGCGGGCACTGCTGTTTGTGCGGACCTGATGTGAGAGCAGATCCCCAAATAAAAGGCTGCAAGGAAAAAAATAGGGGACGCTTTCTGCATGTTTGTTTCAAGTGGGATAGGTTCTCCAACCTGTTTCACAGTGTTTGTCCATAGCACTCGGGCCAACACAGCTGCTGGGAGAGATGGGAAGTGCCAGGGCAGCAGAAAGGGACAGGGGATTATGGTGGTGAGGAAAAGCTTTTGCCCTGCTAGTGCTGATGGACGTTTTGGAACATCCAGGCACAGCCCCAGAGTCCTGAATGATGAGATTACCCTCCCTCTTTCATAGTGAGACATACTTCAAATGTACCTAGGGGATATGCCTTTTTTTCATTTTGGTTTCCTCCTTACCAGCCGCTGCTTTTTAGACAATTACATAGAGGCAGTCCCAAAATGCCTGCTCTGTAGTGCTTGCCTTATCACAATACCTGGTTTTGTAGATTTTTGCAAAACTTTTCATGGGGGTTGGATTATCCCAGAAGTGAACCTGCACAATGACTGACTCCATTTCAGAGCCCAAAACTTTCAGCCTTTTCTCTATAATCCTGAGGCTGTATAGAAGAATTTCCCTGGTTCAGGGGGAAAAAAAGCCCAAACAAATCAGTAGCGCTTCTAACCAACAACTAGCTCCTTCCCAAAGCTCAAGCACTCCCATGCCAGTTTGATAAATACCAGCTGAAAAATGTGTCTGCTGGAAGACCCAGAGTGAGAGTCTGGGCCTTGAGAACAGAGTCCTAATCCATAACCTATTACTGTCTGCAGCACTTGCCAAGAGAGCCCACACAGTGAGATAAGGTTGCACTATGCTCGCTCCTTCCTTGCACAAAAAGTGCCCGCTCTAATGAGAAGCAAGCCCCTGATTCAGCAAAGCACTTAAGTGTTTTGATGAACCAGTGCCAGACTGAACATCTTGTGCAGAACTCAGTTGTCTAGCGGACAATATCGAATACTTTATTGATGGATGCAGACTTAAATGAAAATTAAAGACGTGGCTATTTAAGGCCGTAGGTTCCCAAACTCATACTGTTCATTTTTTATTGTATTAAAGTAATCATTTGTACGGGAACAGAAGCAGCTACCTCCAGAAAATCCATCCCTGTCATGCTGGGAAGAATATTCTCAGTCCTCCTCCAGTGCCCTGTTAAATTTGATGGTTTATGTAGCTTGCTTAGCAACTCATCACATTCATGCTATTTCGGATCAACAAGTTTCAGCCATATCCTCTCTTTTCCTACCAGGAACACCCAGCTTTAGTACCCTTACTGGCTGCATAAGCTATGAGGAAATGAGGCACGGCCTCCTGTAGGCCAGATCAGATACTAGAAGGTATGATCGACACGGTGGAGCACCACCAGGGTCTTAAGACCCTGCCGTCACCCTTAGTTGGCCGTCGGTCAACAGGTAAGGCGCTGAGCTCTATACTGACCTTGGTCTCTGAGGTTGCAGCCAGCAATGGTCCCTGTCCGCCTGCTCTCCTCTCTGTAACACCTCTGGCCGTTCTGCTAAAAGAAACTCAGAGACCACTAGTCTTGGAAAAAGAAGCATTACGGCAGGTGAAGATAAACCTGAGTCTATTAAAGCTGGCTCCCTCATTCATTGTGCAGCGCTTCACCTGAAATGCTGCATGCAGCAGCGTGCTGTAACTGAAGGCTGCACCACGGTGCAGGCAGACAGGTGGAGAGAGCAGAGGCTGGACTTTGGCACATCCTGACCTTGGCGTGTTTCTCTTCAGAAATGTCATATTTTTCTAACAAAAAAATTTTAATGGAAAGTTATCAATGCCTTTTATATGTTTGAAAATGTATCTGTAGCATAGTAAAACGCCAAACAGAGCTGTTTCTAATATGGCAACATAAACTTTATTTTTTCTACTTCTCCACCCTAGAGCAACAATGTTTGACTCCCTTTTACTTATCAATAATATACCCACTTGCCCTCTCAGCTAGGTAAAAAGCAGTCAAAGTATGGATTAAAAAAAAAAGA
Organism: Leptosomus discolor; assembly: GCF_034619465.1. NCBI lineage: Eukaryota > Metazoa > Chordata > Aves > Leptosomiformes > Leptosomidae > Leptosomus > Leptosomus discolor. Next base: position 129,740,293 of record NC_141391.1, read on the forward strand.
AATCTGGCATTTTTCACCGGCTTGTGTATACTTAGATGCAATCATCTCCCTGCCATGGAATACAGGCAGGTGCAAATGGGAGGAAAAAGAAAATTAAAAAAAGAGTATATCAGACATTTTTGGCTCAACCTTATGTTGTTTTAGATATATTCCCATACAGCCGCTACGGCTCAAGCAATTTGCAGAGAAGGCGTAAGTTACATGGCACTCAGTTTATCTGCTCTGGAATGGCAAAGTGCGCACACAGATATACACTGTGGTTCCAGGGAGTCTAGGGATTTCAAAGCTGCTTTATCTCCCAGATAACTCATTGGCAAAGAAAGGAGAATTAAAAAAGCGTTGGTAACTAAACATGGAACAATAGATTATGATTATAGGCTTTAAAAAAGAAGTGTCACTTAAATGCATGTTACAGATTTGTCCAGAGCTAGAGTTTAACCTTTTCTTCTTTTTTTTTTTTTTAATTTGTAGATTCCTAAACATTTTTCTTGGAGAAGCACAAATCCTTGAATAGTGTATCTCAATTTATTGGCGATGGCTTTGCTTTTTGTGCTCTCACAGCATCACCCTCCAGCTCCATGTAGTCTGGGGATTTGTGAACCAGTAGTAAAAACCCATCTCCTAGCAGTTGGACAGGAACCACGCTCCTAAATCCCACACATTGATCTGATTCACTGCATGACTCTAGTAAGCCTCCACCTCCTCTCTGGCCAAACACAAAAAATCCACAGTTTTTAAGTTCTTGGACTGAGGCACTTTGAACTTACTAGTGAGAAAGGCTGAGCGGCCGAAGTTCCCACCTACAGAAGCGCCCAGGAATTTTGTACAGGCGTAGCACTTGAGGCACTTGAAATGATGGGAATGCTGCGTCTTTCTGCCCTTCGCCTCTGCAGCCTCAACACCATCGCTCTGAAGGAAGGTGGTACCATTCATACGCAACCACAAATGCTGGAGCCCTAATTTTCACAGGGCCTTTGAGGAGCCGTTGGCATGTTTTTGCAACAGTATTTGAATGACTTGGAAAGCTTCAGAAAAATGTAAGATACTGTCAAAAACGCAAAATGTTTGCATCCCTCAGCCAGGGGAAGGAAAAAAGCACAGGAGTAAGTTTAGCCAAGCCTAACCAGGTATCATGGAGCTTGATCTTTGCTCACCCCATAGTTAGATACTGTGTGTGTGTCCCCTCATTTAATAGAGTCACTGCCTTATCTCTTAAAGTGATCTCATTAAAGGCAGGGGACAAGACAGCAGGGGGTGTGAGACCTGTAATTATAGAGGGAAGGTCGATAGAAATACAGTTACATGCAATCAACTTGTCTTCTCTGGGTCCCCTCTTAAGGGAACTACCCTTGAAAGAGCACGAATCCCTTTTGCTGCCTTTCTGAACCACACTGACAGAGACCTCATGGTGGAGTACATCTTGCTCTATCTGCGCTGCTGCTGCTTTTGTCACCTGCTCTGGTCTGCTGTAGGTAACCCCATCCTCTGGGGACTCTTGAGCTAAGGTACAAGTGGATGAGGGAAAATAGCTTATTTGGACCTGGCTCCATTCCTGTTTTTTTTTGTTTTTGGTAAGCGGGAACCGCAGGAGCTTTTCTTCTCTGCTAGGAAGGGCACTGTACTGTCCATAGGCAAACTGGCCCAATGTGTATATAATTGCCACTGAAGAAGTGGCTATGGTTTTCAAGGTGAAGGCCAAAGTGTGCCTTTTGTTGCAACACATACATGCAAAACACTTGTGAACATGGGAGACATCACAGAAAGAAAAAACAGGCAGGAGATGACATTCTTTCCTATTCTGGGTAGTATCCACTGCTGGGATCCCAGTTTTCCCAGCAAACGCAGCCCTAGGCTGTGGCAATTGCAAAGGGATAAAGAAGATTTGCTTCTCTGTGTCGAGTGACATGCAGACTATTACTGGAAGCAGGAATATGCCTGAGCAGAAGCTGTCGTATCTAGCAGCAAGAGCAAAGGGCTTTGAAGCCCTTGGCCTAGAACATGCTAAAGCTTTTCTGCATGCCTGCCTTCCCTCTCTGTGACTCTGTTTTTCCATCCCTAAAACGGCCATAATAAAATTCCCTGCTGTAAAACACTTCCAGCTTCTTGGAGTAAAAACTGCTGCAAAAGGGCCATGTGATGCCCACAGCAGCGGGCATTCACATAACACCATGCACTGTTTACCCAAGGCTCACCCTTCTCCTTTCATCACATCCCATGCTACCTACCCCCGGAATCTGACTGCTGCTCAGCAGCCCACAACTGCACCACAGTGAGCAGCCCAAAGGGAAAAACGATGTATTGCTGCAAATCTGCAAAATAACGATTCACGATTACTCCTGGGACAAATCAAGAGGGACGCACAAGCCAAAGAGCAGGAATTTTTAGGTATTAAAACCTGATTTGGATCTGACCTGCTGGCAGGAGTGAAGTTGCCTGTATGTTATCTCTGCTTCTCTCAGTTGCCCTGCCAAGGTATCAAAAAGTGTTTTGTAATTTGTAGATACTGAAAACAGAGCTCCTGATTTTGCTCAAGCTAATCTCACTGCTACCTATTACGGGAGGAGAATGCAAATACTCTACCCTCCCTCTCTGGTTCGACATAATAAAATTTCCTTTGACCTGTATGGATCTCTTCCCTGTTTAAATCACTGCCAGTAACAGAACCGAGATGCATTTTTCTCCTGAAAGAGACGCTAGGTCTGAGTTTATAGCACCACAGTTCCACGCTACAGTTTCGTGTTGTGAAGAAATGGCAACACATCAACTATCCCAAGGCAAAAGATGGATCAAACTGATAGAGCACCAAATCAACCACACTGGTGAGGTGGCACTTCAAGGGGCAATATGGCTCAGAAGTTGTCTGGAGGTCTTCTTTTAGTGTCCTACTGATGATGCTTCACTGCCACACAGAAAGAAACCCAGGTTTGATATGGTGGATTGCGTTTAAGCAGTGAAATGCTTTTAACAAGCGAAAATGCAATGAGTAGAAGATTTCAGGCTCTGAAATGTCTATCCATTTCCTAATGTCTATCCCCTTCCCACTGCCCACTGGCAAGAGCCAAGTCTTTCATGGGAAGTCTTAAAAGAAAACCTCAAAGATGAGTAATGAGAAGTAACAGAGAGCGCTGCCTCGGGGTCAAGACGGTGCAGCTTGGGAGGGAGATGGCTGCCCCGGTGCCATGTATTTGCTAGGTAAATCAAAAGCTTCGGCCTCCCAGTCTGTCAACACAGTGTCAGATCAATAAAGACCACTTGAGGCACAAAATGAAGCAGAAGACTAAAAAGGTCTCTGAAATGCTGGCCTGCTGTCTAAAATGGCATCTGATCTCACTGTTGGTCTTTACTTTAAAGTTCACTACATTCAGTCCCAGAAGCACCTCAGTACTGAGTGGGTTGAGCTGTTTATAAGTCCAGCTGGAATCACAAAGATGGAGCATCCTGCATGTCCGCAAACACCAGATCCATTGGAAGATCTAAACGCAGGTCTAGGGCACAGTGACAGGACCAGGCTCCACCACTGGTGTGGTGCCTCAACCACCTTTTAAAAAACCATGATGGTTGTAGTGGCATCCCTTCCCCTTACATACATGGGTCTGCAGGCAAACAACTTGATGAGCCAGCTCTTGTGCAGGATGTTTCAAGCTTCAATTCCGTTCTCTTATCTTGCGGAGGGGAGTTTCAAGCCCTGCCTAGCAGGGAAGTGCCATAACTACATTCCTCCTCCACAAGAAAGTTCCCAGCTAATTTTTGGGGCCCTCGGCAGGTATGGGAAAGAGGCTACTGAAACACCTTCTCATTTCCAAGCTCACACAGGGTCCTGGAGCTTCTACTAAGCCATCAAGAACAAAAAAGAGCGGGAGCTGATTTTCTTTGCCAGAGAATCGAGACAGAAGTAAAAAGCAAAGTAATCAAACACACAGCCATAACTTCTGCATCCCTTTTTTCCAGAATTTGAAGTGTGAGGGAAGGATGATGGTTCCCTAGCCAGGCTCCCTGAGCAGCAGAGGGCACAGAAAGATGCCCTGTAACTCTTCACCGAGTCCTTGATCAAGTGTAGCCACGGCCACGCTTTAAAGCAGCTTCTGGCCAGTATACCTGCACCTCCCACGGTGGGCGCCACGCCACCCACGCCTGCCCCTCGCAGCTCACCACGGCAGCCCCTCACGCAGTGGCACAGGCTCAGGTTTGGGTGGCAAGGGGCCTCCGGACGTCCTGCGCCCCTCCGTGAGGGGAGGCAGTGCCGGCAAGACCCGCGGCAAACCCACGGGGCACCCCAAGACTTCAAGGCGGCCGCGACGGCGGGGCCGGCTCCCGCCGCGGCCGTGGGCGGCGGTCACAAGGGATAAACCGCCAAGCCCTCGGCGGGGGCAGCGGCGGGGTGGGCGCGGCCCAGCATGACGGCGGCGCTGGGGACCGGTGCGGCGCCCCCCGGCGGCCTCGGCCCCCGGAGGAGCTTTCCCCGTCGCGGAAGGAGCCGCCGCTCCCCGACTCGCCTCCCCGGCGAGGCGCGTCTAGGGCAGCCGAGGTAAGCCCCAAGGTGCACCCGGGGCCGCGCCCGCCAGCACCGCGCCCGCCCACAGCTCCCCCCGCCCCGTCCCGGTCCCGCTCCCGCCTGCCAGCCTCCTCAGAGGGGCGGGGCGGTGCCATGGGCCGGGCCGGGCCGGGGCGGGGCGGAGCGGCGAGGGCTCTTTATGCGGCGGGAAGCCGGTGGCTCTTGGAGCTGCGGGCGGCTGCGGCGACAGAGAGGAGCGACTCGGGGCGGGGGGGCAAGAAGGAGGGTGGGGGCGAGGCGAAGGAGAGGAGCCGCGGAGGAAGAGGAAGGCTGAGCGGCGGCCGGGGCGCTGCTATTGTTCCGCACCTGCCGCCGGCCGGGACACGTGGCGCCGCTGCGCCCCGCTCCTCGGCCCCAGCCGCCTGACCCGCACGCAGCCGCCCGGCACCATGGGCAAAGGGGTGAGCGGCGGGGACCGGGCGGGCGGGCGGGCGGGCTGGGGCGGAGCGCATGGCCGGGGCGTGGGCGACCGGCCGGGAGTGGGAAATTCAAGGAGCCGGGCCGTGGCCGGTCCCACTTGCCCTCCGGTTGGGGCGGGCGGGGCTCCGCTTTGTCTGTGCTGGGCTTGGGGGGCGGGAGTGGCGGCCACGTCGTGGGTGAGCGTGGCGGGGCCGGGGCGCGCAGTAACGGCCGTTAGAGGGCGGCGCCGGTGCCGCCTGCCCCCGAGCAACGTGCGCTGGCGGCTGCCGGCGGGAGAGGAAGTAACGGGGGCGGGAGAGCGGGGGAAGGCACACACGGCGGATCGAGGCGCCGGCGGCCTCTCCCCGCGGGCCCGGCCGCAGACGTGGCCGCGGAGGGGGACCCCGTGTCGGTAAGGCCGGGCGAGCGGGAGGGGGCCCAAACCCCGTCGCTTTCCCTTTGACGCCGAGTACCCCCGAAAAAGGGCCTCCCGCCCCCGGGCGTGTGGGGCCCGCAGCCCCCGGGGCTGGTGTTATCTGATGCCCTTTTGGAGCTGAACTGCGGAGTGTGGCTGCTCCGCTGCCTCCTAAGAGTACTTTAGACTTCTTGAGACACGAGGGCCCGGGGGGGGGGGGGGAAGGGGAATTGTCAGGATTATTAGGGTTTATTAGAGCTAATTTGCCTATTGGTAGCACCGAGGGTGTGATGGGAGTTGGTGGCAGGAGGGAGGTGATCGCCGCTGACTTCATTATGCCTACCCTGTTAATTGGGGTGATAAAAGCCTCACAGAAGGTCGTGCAGCGGTTTCCACCCTGTCCCAGCGTTGTTTCTAAATTACAGCACACAAGGAAGAGAAGTCCTTAATTCAGATCGTATCCTTTAACTAAAGAAAAGTGTATGTGAAGGGTCTTGAAAACAGGAGTGAAGATTTTTTTGAAGTTGAATGTTGTGATCAAACGCCCATGTGTGGAGCAGAAACACCTCTTAGGTTGCTCTGATTGTAGTTATATGATGAAAAAGTAAGGACCAGTTTCTGGGTTTTATTGTTTGGATGTTTGTTTTCTTCTCTTCAAATACTTCCCTCTCTGTCTTGTGTAGCTGGAGGTGTGTAGACTTCTGTTTACTTTTGTTTTAGACTCATTCCTGGAAAATGCCCAAATTTCACCACTTCTCGAGGAGAGGGTGGCCGTGCAGGGCCTTGAGACACAGAGGTGATAGTGTTGTCACTGCCTACAGGTGCTTGCTCTGTGCTTCCCGAGCACTGCTCAAACATTGACTTGACTTTGCATTGTCCTCGTCGGTGCGGTACAATGGTGGCAATGTTGACATAACCGCACGAATAGTAAGGGAGCAGTAAGAACATGGCTGAATGGACAGTTACTTGGAAAAGGGGGTTGAGGAGTGTGTGGTGTGGGTTTTCAGGATTTTTTTTGTGTGTGTTTTTTTTTCATCAGTGTTGTCCTTTTGATGCTTGGCAGCCCAGTGTGATGTACTTCAGTCTAGTGGGCAACAGGCAGCACGCACAGTAAGAGGTTGTCTGAGAGATAAAACGCTGAGGGGGGGATTTGGTGTTGTTGCAGTCTTCTAGGTGCTTTAAATCATCAAAGAAGCCGTAGAGTTGTGTGTGTGTGTGACTGTGGTGCAAAAAGCTTCAGGGGCTTAGGTTGCCTTGGATGGACTAATAGGAGTCACAAATGCTTTCTGATATAGGAGGCAGTTAGCTGTCTCGCTTCCAATTCAGATTTCATAGCTTGCATGGATAATAAAGCAATTGGCCTGAAACTGAAGTGCTGACACAAGGGATAATTCAACAGCGTAGGGCTGCTTCAGGCTTTACGGTAGCAAGTCACAAGATTTGTTTGTTTAGTGGTGAGAACACATGTGAGTAATTGGGGAGCCCCTGAAAAATGGGGATGTGAGAGCAAGGATGTGAAAAAGGTTTGTGTGGATGCAGCACTGGACAGCATGTGCCTACCCTGAGTTAGAGTTAAGCCCGAAAAGGAAACCTCTTTCTCATGGGAGCATGGAGTGGAAGAGAAAGTAAGAGCATAAGCGTGAGAGAACAAGTTCCTTGTCACTGCAGCTGTGAGAAGGCGAGCAGAGTGTCTGTTTTACTTTAAATGGTAACGGGATGAGGGGAGGGCCATGAGCTGCCTGAGTATGTTGTTCAGTCCAAAAAGCAGATTATCCAAGGGGGTGTGTGCGTAGTGGAGGAAAGCAGACAGGATTTCATTTCTGTTCAGAGCTGCCTGGAAGCTGCAGACAAGAGCGTGTTTCACTCTGTTTCCCTTGCTGCACAGGCATAACATCGATAGTGCATGCTTTGAGTGGCTTCTGGACTTCAGTGCGCGTGCCTGAACCCTAGTTAAGTTGGTCTTTTTTGGTTTTGGTTTGTTTTTTTTCTGTCAGAAACTAGGAAGGCTTATTGCATAACGGACCAACTGAGATCCATTGCAAATCAAAGCAATCCTTATCTGATGCAATTAAGAAATCTTAATATATTACTCTTCTCCTGCCCCCATCTTGTTCATTCCCACTTTTTATTACTGTGGCTAGAGGATATTCCTTTTGCCAAAGAAAACCCTGGGCCTAGTCAGCACAAAAATGCAGAAATGGTGTAACAGGATGAGGGGGCTCTGGCAGGTGGTCTGTACCTGCGGGTTGCAATCCCACAACCCAGTGGGATCCTGACCTGCTGAAAACTGCAGAAGGTCATGCTTCACCCAGGGCTTTTCAAGGGTAGCTGGAGTCACTAGCTCCTCTAAGGGAGAACTGTGTCCAGTCCACTCTTCTTCATGTGTTTGGCAACTACTAGAGATGTCTGGATTGATGGTAAAGATGCACTAATATTCCAGGCAAAGAAATGTGGGAGATAATTCCATAGCTCAGCTGTGCAGCGGTGGCATTTGGAAAGCCAGCTCTGCACTTGGGTGTTCAAGCAGCTTCATGAGAAGTAGAGATGTTTGTCCTAATATCCAGAGAAGACAGAAGGTGTGTGGGTGGTCCTGTTTTTAACCTGATAATGAAAACCCTTGCAAGGTTTAGATCCCTTGTCGTGGGAAAAAGCTTGTCCTTGGGAAGCAGCAGTCTACTCACAATGAGCAATAACTAGCTGTTCAGTAGAAACTGCTTTGTACTGTCCTGGATGCTGAGAGTCTAACTGATGCAGTTGATTAGACTTTTGGTTAAAGACAGGAGATTGGACACAGCTCTTAGGAGGGAGTAAGGATCCAGGGAAGGCATTTGCATCCCTTGCAAAGATGATGTAGGGTCATGGAGTGGTGTGTCCAGTCCAATAGGCACAGTCTGTATCATGACTCATCTGCTTAATGTATTTACTGAAGACAGTCTTATGAGGCAGCAGGACAGTAACTTCTGTTTTCTCTACACAGTTGATTATAATGACATAAGTACTAGAACAGACCAGGCCTCCTGAGACTGTGTAATTTATTTTGGCTCTTACTTGACATTTCTTGTTGGATTAGGTGATGTTAGAATAGGGTACTTCTGAACTTGTCTACTGATTTGCACCCCTCCCGTTTCCTGGTCAATCATGGCTTGTGTTGAGAACATCAGCCATGAATGGCTCAATTAGTCCAGAGCGGAAAAGCATAAGCTGTATCTGAAAGACAATAGGATTTTCTGGGGGCTGTATAAAACTTCTTACACTGGTGTGTACAAATGTTGTGCTTAAGCCAATGGAAAAAAAAAATTTTGCATGGAAAAAAAAAAAGCCTTGTTGTTTTTCCTGTGGCAGTTTTGATGAGTCAGAGTTCCTAGGCTAAGTCAAGTAACAGGGGTGACATTTCTGAGACAGACCTTCCTTTGTGTTCAGGCCATGTGATTATTTCTCAATAAGATGTGGATCTGGGGTACTGTAGATCTTCGTCTTGTATGGCAGGAAAAGATGGGGAGAGCAGGGAAATCCTACAGTGCTGAGGGGTGGAGTGAACCTCTTGTCCCCTGGCAGCCCAGCCAGCACAAGCCTTTGTTCAGCAGATTGGGCTCATCTTGCTAGAAGAGAGGCAGTGGCCCTGAAGGCACAGAACAGGGGCAGGACTTCGACTCTGAACTATGTGTCAAGTTCAGCTTTGAATGATGGAGCAGGAAGTTCAAACTCTGCACAAAATGATCCTACAGCAAGAGCTGAAACCGATGCTACTGACTTACCTCTTCTGCAAGGGTGGGATACAGTACTAAAGCAACAGAAGGGAAGATACTGTGTGCTGCTTTTTTTTTTTTTTTTTTTAAATTGAGGAATTCTAAGCTCCCTTCCCCCCCCGCCCCCCCCCCCGCCAGGGACTCCATTAAGACCTAAATACTTGGGTGCTTAAAGAAACAAGTAACTCTATCCACTTTTTATCCTGACTGCAGCTGATCGCTGGGATTTTTGTTCACGGTTTTTTTCTTAAGCAAATCATGCTTGAACAAGGGCAGTGAGCCTTTTCGTGTTTGCCTAGTTGTAGGTCATCTCTGCAGCTGAAAAAGCTGAACACTCATATTCTTGGGCTGTTCACTGCTGCCCCCAATCAGCTGAGTATAACTGTACTTCTCACAGAAGTTTCAAAGAACTAGGAGGTTTTAAATGACCTGCAAGAGCTTGCCAAGCTTCTCGGGGGGGAAAGGGTGAAGCTGAAGATGAGGGACTGCTAGTCAAGGCACTAGCTCCTTCACCTTCGTTAGGAATAATTTCTAATCTCAAGCAGTAACCAAGAAGCATGTGTTTTGTGCAGGACTGTGTTTGGACATGTCTGTAAGAGCTCTAGCAGAAATCGAAGTTGTTTCTGTGGGAGACTGCAAGGAGAGAAGCTTCACGGTGACTTTCTGTGTATTGCCCCGTGGCAAATTCTTGTGATGCTGGAATGCGAAGACGCTGTTGGTTTAAGTTCTGTGGCTTTAGCTTTTTTAAGAAGTGGAATAGGCATTTAGGTGCAGGGAAGAGAATGTCAGGAATGCTGACAGTCTATAGTTCCTTGTCCTTTTGCTGGACAAGAGGAGGCAAACAGCTCAGCTCTGCTCCACTTGCTGAAAACCGTTGGCGTTGCACAGCTCTGTAGCTGCATGCAAGGGTATGTGGGATGTAAAGCCAAAGCCTGCCTTTACTGAACAGGGCAAGAGGGGGCTTCTGTGAATGAATGACTATGGCTGCAGAGTACTGTGCACAGAGCTTTCTCAGAACTATGAAAATCCTTGTCCAGATGTGACTGATGTTTCTTTTTTAAAAAAAAGTCATGAGGGTTTTTTCCTTATTTTTCCCTTCTACTTTCACTTTTGGTTTTGGTTTCTACTTGTCTTGGAGTAAATAATAAAAATTTCCTCTGCTTGCTGCTCGACAGCAAGGATCCTAACAATAGTTTCTGCGTCCAGATCAGTCTCTGGAATCTAGTTTGTGATTTGAGGTGCTCATGCAAAGATCGAGCCAGGCGCTGCCTTTGAAACCTTTTCTTAGTCTCGTTAATGGTTTGATTCTAGTGCCACTAACCGCGGTTTCATCTCAAGATCCTTTCCGGAGATCTTACTGGGTGAAAAATCTCATTGCATGAAACTTGGCAGGGATGTAATAGGTCCCACACAGAAAGGAAGGGGAGGGAGGGAAAAGCTGCTATTGGAGGCTTGTGAGAGTCTGGAAATGTATGGAGTACTTAATGAAGGAACTGCACTGCAAGGCTGTACTAGTGCCTGGTTTTGGTATTGTACAGGGTGTCCAAAGTTCTTGCAGTTTGGGATTATTTCTGACTGTAGCTCTTCTGTACTTTTTTTTTGTCTTTTAAGTGATGTTTCTATGTGCTAAGTCATGATTTGTTTGTCCTTAGATGCTTGTTTACCCCATCATGACAAGATCTAAATCTCTGCATGATTTCATGTAGAATTAACCATAACGAAATTGAATGAAAAGCCTTCTGAATAAAGAGGCTTTAAGCAAATCATGTGCTCTGTGAAGTGTAAGCAGGACTGAGCACAGATTGAATCTGCAAAAGTGTACTACTGCTTTGTATACCATTCTTGCTGGTCAAACTGCCGTAAATTGAAAGCAGATTTCTGTTGCGTAACTAGCCAGCTAGAGTGCCAAACTGAGAATGAAAGTGTTGGAGCTTATCCCCCAGATTTGACCAGATACCACCTCTTATTTATCTTCAGTTGATAGGCTGCTCCTTGCCAGAGTATGTGGAAGACTGAGAGGGAGGAGGAGTTAATGCCTTGAAGGGAACATACGTACACACTCAGGAATTGGTTTCTTCTGCTCTTCATCACTTTTTCAGCTTGAGATGGGACTCGCACATCAAGACTGACTGAATAACATGTAGCTTGCTTTCCTCCTCGCTAGACTTGCATAATGTCTGGCTGTAATCTCTGTATCGGGGGTGCTGTTGAGCAGACTTGCTGGCTCACTAGCTGATTTTTTTTTTATTTCTTGAAGTGGCATAACTTTGATAAACTGTAATCATTTTGTCTGCCTGGCAGTCTCATGTGCGTAGTTCATGTCCACTGCTGTAGAAGTTGACTGTAAGGGTTTTCTAATGGTACTGTGTCTTCTCTTGCAGGTTGGAAGAGACAAGTATGAGCCCACTGCTACATCAGAACATGGCGCAAAGAAGAAAAAGGGAAAAAGGGAGAGGGATATGGATGAGCTTAAAAAGGAAGTCTCCATGGTAAGAGTGTAGGGCACAGAATGAGCAGCTTTAAGAATGTTCACTACCCCTAAAGCCCTGTGCCTCATGTGACTAAAAGAGAAGACAGCTGGTGTGCTGACAGCATGGTGTGACTGAAGGCACTGATCTCCCTTTGTGTCCCCTCTATCTCCAAGTCAGACATGCTGCAGGTGTTTCGGCGTCAAGGTGACCATGCAGTAGGCCCTGAAAAACACCATTTATCAAAAGGCACTTGCAGAGAACCCAAGTCTGTGCTCGCCTGTGTCACCTGTAGCACAGTGTAGCTGCATTTCCTCATCCAGGCAAGCACTGTCTGGATAGTAGCATTGCAGGCTTTATTGTGCTGTCATGTGAGACTGCTGTTTTCATTCCAGCTGAGGAGTTGAGTCTGTACAGCTCCATTTACTGCTGGCATCTGCTCAGACTGACCTCACTATTATTTCTTCTAATAGTGTTTAAGGCTGTGCAGAGTGTCTTCTATCCCCAGCTATGAATGTTGGATGATGCTATACATCTGTCTATGAGCATCATCCAGCTTAAATCTGCTCTTCTTGTAGATGATGTCGGTTTTGTTTCTGTGCTGTGGATTTGAGTCTGGGCTTTCACATTTTTTGCCTCTCTGTTAGGGAGAGGGGATACTAAAGCTTGCTCCAAGATGAGATTTTATGTTTGGTAGTGATGCTAACTTAAAGCATATGCTTCCTCCAGTACAATCTTTTAAGTGAGGCACTGCTCTGCATCAACATGATGTAACTGAAAAATAGCCTGGCTGTGAAAAGGAGCCTCTTTGGGGGAAGAAACACTGCTTAAGCTGGCAGCATTACTTAAAACTGTGTGAAATCACAGGATTAATCTTCTATACATTCCTACCTTCCTTCCCAACTCCTTTCCTTTCACCTCCTCCCTCACCTCTCCCCACCACCCACCCCTAAAAAAACCTAAAACACTGAGGCTTCGCAGAAACTGCTGGATGTGTAAAGATAGCACTGCTGCACTGACATATAGTCAGAGTTTGTTTAAAAAGCTGTCATGTCGTACCCAAATAGTGACAAGAACTTCGAAGATTAGGCCACTTTGAGTTGCAAAATGGGATTGAGATTCTCTTTACAGAGAAGATGAGCTAGAATCTTGCTATTTCACCAGACTATTACAGATAGGAAACCTGGGGTGAGTGGTGGAATTGTTGAGCTCTTGCTAATCAGCCTGCAGGGACTGTGATATTTTCCCTTCTGACTGTGTCTTGTCTTTCAGGATGACCACAAGCTGAGCCTTGATGAACTTCATCGTAAATATGGAACAGACTTGAGTCGGGTAGGTAGACTTTGTTTTCCCTCCTTCCTTACCCTGATCTGAAAAGGAACAGTCTCGGCTCAGAGCACTTCACAAAAGGAGATCTGGGTGGTCCGGTTTTTTTTTTCTTTGTTTAATCTTTCCTCCTCCAGTTAAGTTTCCCAGGCTTTGGGAGAACTGTTTGAGCTCACAAATACTTCTCTTCGTACTCCCACTGTACAGCCTGTCTGCAATACTTTAGTGACTTTGTTTCTAAGAAAGTCACTGTTATCTGCCTCTGAGTTGTTCCAAGGTCAAGCTGATTCTTGGATTTATTTTTTCCCCCCTGAGGAGCTTGTAATAAAGGCAAATGTTTGTTATATTGCAGATATCTAGTGAGCTAGCACATGCCCAGAGACTTAATGATGGCTGGTAGCAGTTAAAAGTTTACCCCTTTATAGTAAGAGGTGTGCAAATGTCCTAGCTAACCTCAAAGTCCAGTGCAGAAGCACTGCAGTGGTTTTGCACCTTTGCTCCTGTTTGCTTTGCTTCATGCATTTTTTGCATGATTGCATATAGCAACAAGTCTGCTCTTACTCTGTAAGAGCACAGAGACTTGCATATTTCTGTCAAAGACCTTGGCTTCTGAAAGCTGAACTTCCTGGAAGGCCAATCCAAAGTGTCATCATCTTTATGGCCCTCAGCTTTCACTTGTTCCATAATTTGACAGGATAGATTGCACTGGGCTGTTCCTCAGAGCTCAAAGTCTGCTGTTGTAGCCTTCTTGTCCTGCCCTTGAGTGTTTGTAGCCCCATGGCCTGCAGACTCCTCAGGTAGCCCATAACAGCCTGTACCTCCTCTTTTGTCATTCAGCTTTCACATCCTGCACTTGTTATAGAGCCCTGACAACTGTGATCTCCATTAGCCATTACCATCTCCTTGTTGCTTTGGTAGAATGTGAGCTACTTTCCCCAGTCAGTCTTGCCACAATACCTATAAAAGAAAACCTCTCTTTTTAGGGTTTGACTTCTGCGCGTGCAGCTGAGATTTTGGCTCGTGATGGCCCAAATTCCCTCACACCCCCACCTACCACTCCTGAATGGGTCAAGTTCTGTCGGCAGCTCTTTGGAGGATTCTCGCTCCTGTTGTGGATTGGTGCTATTCTGTGTTTTCTGGCTTATGGCATACGAAGTCTGTCGGACGGGGAGCCCAACAATGATAATGTAAGTAAAAATGTCTGTTTTACCTCAGAAGCAGGGTAAGCAGCCCATTTGGCTCAAAGCAGATTAACTTCCTCTAAGCGTTTGGTCCAGAAGCTTTTCCCATAAGCACGGGAAATTTAGTGTGTGAGCTCAATATGTCTTGGAGCGCTTCCACATAATGAAGAGAACAGCCGTCTTCCTTCGTGTTGTGTTAAGAACACTAGCTTGTGGACGGCCTTTGCGTACAAAATATAAAGAGACTGCAAGTACCTCCATGTTTTGTAATTGGGCACTTAAATGCCAAGCAACTTATTTGGACAAACTGGAAGCCTTTCGGGCAGCTTGTCCTCTGACTCACTTTCTCTGCTCCTTGTAGCTGTACCTGGGTATTGTGTTGGCAGCTGTGGTTATCATTACTGGCTGTTTCTCTTATTACCAAGAAGCAAAAAGTTCCAAGATCATGGAGTCCTTCAAGAACATGGTGCCTCAGGTATGGAATACCTCATTGCCTTGAGATCTGCCAAGCTGTAGCTTGCTCAAGGTTATTAGCTGTTTTAAACATCGGCTTCAATTGCGAAAGGCCTGGTTGTTCGTGTGGGTTGCTAGCTCTTGATTTCAAGGGGTCTATGAGACTCCTTCCTCATTTGCTCCAAGTAACTATGCTTGTAGGCCAGGGCAGTTCCTGGCACCCTGTGAGTTCCACAAGCTTATTAACATTCATAAGACACTTTCTCGATAGTCTGGGGAGTTCAGTAACTGGTGTGATAAGCACTAAAATTCAGATTCCTTCACGGACAGTCTGTATCATACCTAACTATCTTACTGTCACCTTGGCAACAAGGAACTTTAATATCAAGAAAACAAAAATACCTATTTTTCTTAAATAACATACATATTGGAGATAAACATCTTAGTACAAGTAGAAACCTCACAGAACCATAGCACAACTATTTTAAGATACTCAGACCTTTTGATCCCATTCTTAAGAGTTGGTTTTGACATAGGTTGTTTCTTTACTGTCTTTCAGCAAGCTCTTGTAGTCAGGAATGGTGAGAAGATCAGCATAAATGCTGAAGGTGTTGTGGTTGGAGATCTGGTGGAGGTGAAAGGAGGAGACAGAATTCCAGCTGACCTACGGATCATATCTGCACATGGTTGCAAGGTACAGCAGTGACAGGCTGTCTGAAAACTTTGTTATGAAGGATGATGAATTAGTCTCATTTGAAAGATTGTCTTCTATGCTGTGAATGGGTGGTGGAGTGGAAGGGGAACAGTGTGGGGGAGTGCCTAGTGTTTTATCTGCTTTCATTGCTGAAGGCATCTGGCTGCTTGTGTATGAGAAAGTACTGTCTTCCGTGTAGGTGGATAACTCCTCGCTTACTGGTGAATCGGAGCCTCAGACCAGGTCTCCAGACTTCTCCAATGAGAACCCACTGGAGACCAGAAACATTGCCTTCTTTTCCACCAACTGTGTGGAAGGTATGCGGCTCTGTCAATACTACGGGGAAGTAGATATGCTGGGGATTGAACTGCATAGGTGGGCAATGCAAATGCTGTGTGGGTTTAGTGTATTAGTTGGTACCCTACTCCTACCATGCAAGAGTAGGCTGGAAGTCCCCAGCAAAGGCTTTGGTCTTTCCAACTGCTGTACTTACTGTACAGTGGGCTAAGAAGACTCCGCAGCACTACTGCTTTTTTCTTTCTTGCTTCTCCTAGAGGAGCAGGTATGTGGTGTGTCTTTGAGCGTGACTGCCTTATTACAGCGGTGTTAAAGTGCAGATAACGTAATGTGAACCAGGATGGTCAGGCAGAGCTATAAGAGATACTAGAGCTGCTGCAGAAAGCAGGAATTTCAAACATCGCTGGCAGAACTTCCTGTTGCAGCTCTGAGCATGGTGGTAGGTAATCTTTGTGTTGAAGCCCAGAGCATCTTTTCCATACTGACAGGATGTAAAGGTGTGACTGTTCAGTGATGGTGCAAAATTCTGCCTGACTCCTCTTGTGTCCCTTACTGACAAATTCTCACCAGCAGACTGTCCTTGCTCTTTCCCACCACCCCAAAAAACCCAACCCAGCAAAACTGAAAGATATTCTTGATCTTTCTCAAGAGCCTCAGGGAGAGAAAATGGGACTCCCCTTAAAGAAGGGGAGAGGGCATTGTCTGCTTCTGGAAAATGGCTTCCTCTAATTCCCTAAAATTGATACTTGATTCACTGGGATAGAAGGGAGAGGGCATACAGCTTGACCAGTCACACGAGAATCCTGTGTAGCCCTTGTCTGCATTTATTTCTCATGCTGCTACAGAGTAAAAAAAAGCTGCCATGGGATACTTTGCCCGTTGGAAAGCCTACCTGTGTTATCTTGGGCAAAGCTTGCTAAACTCTAGGACAGGCTGAGCAAACCCAGTTTAGTGTGTTTTGGGAAGGATTTTTGTTTTCTAAAACCTCTCTCTCCTCTAGGCACTGCCCGCGGCATTGTCATTAGCACCGGGGATCGCACTGTGATGGGCCGTATTGCCAGTCTGGCTTCTGGACTGGAAGGGGGGAAAACTCCAATTGCCGTGGAGATTGAGCACTTTATCCACCTCATCACTGGAGTGGCTGTGTTCCTGGGTGTATCCTTCTTCATCCTTTCACTCATCCTTGAGTACACGTGGCTGGAGGCTGTGATCTTCCTCATCGGGATCATTGTTGCCAATGTCCCTGAGGGGCTGCTTGCAACAGTCACGGTGAGTGAAGGTGGAAAAAAAGATTGAATAAATTACATATATGGTTCTTACAGAAATGGAGTGCTTCATGCTCAGTGTGCATTCACAGGTGAACACTAAAGTAATGGAAGGTGAGCGTGTAGGGTTAGGCTTTATAACTGTGTGTTCAGACTAGTTGCCTGAATCAATGTCAGGTTCTGCAGCTGTTTTTCTAATGACGATGGGTCCCTAAGTTAGACCTGTACAGAGGCTTAGCATTGTAGAACTGAAGTGATCAAGACTAGGAGCTCTGGCCTGGTCTTGCCTTTTTCTTTGACAAGAAGGGGCCTTCCTGTTACAACTGTTCAGGGTTTCTATGCCCACAGGCGCACCAGCCCCTCCAGCCCTGAAGGGCTGGCAGAGCATCCAGCAATCTTCACTCTAGTCCCAGCTTTTGATCTGAGACCCGGCAGAGGTTCTTTTAAGTTTGGTTTCCCAAAGAGATGGTGGGATTATCTAGGTGTGCTCAGATGTATAGAGGGTGGTGGTGGACAGGGCTAGAGGCTTCCATGCAGCCTTAGGAAGCAGAGCAGCAACTGAGCCAGTTACTGAACAGTTGGGAGCTGGAACCAGATAACAGCCTCTGGTGGGAAAGGGTATCTTGGGCGGCTCACTTCCTACACCAGTAAGTTGCAGCCCTATCACCAGAGCTATTTTGGGCCTTCTCATATGTGGCCTGCCTCCACCTATTTTGAGAGTTTCTATGATTAGGGAACTGCAACTTTAAAATGTTAGTCCGGGGCATGTTGTTTCCTTCCTAATGCACTGAGAAGTAGGAGACTGAAGCCCTGCAAGTCCTTTTCTGGAAGTTTCGTGATGAGGAAAACATGTCATTTAAACCTAGCAGCTGGGCCTAAATGTTGCCATTTATTTTGTGCTGTGTCAGAGTTGAGCATGGAGTTAGGGAATCACTGCAGGAGGCATAAGCTGGTTGTCATTCCACACCCACAGTGAGTGAGTTGGGTAGCAGTGTATTAGTCACAAGCACATCTAATCTGTCACCATCTTCCTTGTCTCCAGGTATGTCTGACACTAACAGCTAAGCGTATGGCTCGTAAGAATTGCCTGGTGAAGAACCTGGAAGCTGTGGAAACCCTGGGCTCCACATCCACTATCTGTTCTGACAAAACAGGCACTCTGACACAGAATCGTATGACGGTTGCACACATGTGGTTTGACAATCAGATTCATGAGGCTGATACTACAGAGAACCAGAGTGGTAAGACCATCTTGTTGCGCTTGAGGCGTTTTATTAAAAAATGGCTTTCTGGACTTCCTGTACATCTGTACTTCTGAGAACTTGTGTTTCTAATTCTCCAGTCCAAATGGAGTTCACAGTGCAAGGAATTCTAAAATATCATCTATAATGAATGTTGAAAGACTTGAGGTGACACACAGAAAGCTTTGCACTGTGCCACAGGTCTGTTTAAACTCCATATAGGTTGCTTTTGCTCAGAATTACTCCATTGGAATTTGAGCCTCTTGAATGTTCAGCCCCTTATGTTTGCCCTGTAATATTTGCTGTTCTGTACTTCAGAATACCTGGTTATTTTTGCCAAAACTTACCTGATGAAATTGCCCCATCTTAAGTCTGCTGTCCACACTTTCAGTAGAGGTGTTGACCCTGATAAAAATTACTTGAGACTGGACGTACATGGAAATTTCCCATGTTGAACTAGATGGCTGCCCTTGAACAGGGGTTTTCCCAGAACATCCTGGTTGTGTTTGCAAAGCAGTAGCAATGCATGAAGTGACTGTAAGACTTAAGCAGGAAGTTTCTTCTAGATATTAATGAGAACCTGAAGTCTTGGTCTGTTGTGCAATTGAGAGGCACTTATCTCTCCAGAACTGTTTGGTACAACCAAATTCAGGAGCTTCCTAGCTGTCACCTGCCTTGTGAAATATTGTGCGTGCAACACTACTAGCATAAACTTTTTCCAGTGGTGCTGCTGCACCCAACCATTCTGAAATGTTATGCTTGTCTGAACCACTTAAAAAAGCTGCTTTACTGTTCTTGGTCTTCAACACTAGTGCAACAAGCTATAAATAAAATGTTCTTTGGAAGCACTTGGTTTTGGCCTGGCAATGGCTGGCTTGGCTGCAGTAGAAATAAACCTAGATAATGTCACTTCATGGAAAATACATTAGCTTATCAGTTAACTGTCTGTTCAGTTTATCTCCCTTGAAGCCAACTTAAGACCAGCATGGGAGAAGCAGTATCTTTCTTTATTTAGGCATTGTTCCTTTGGGAGCTATTTCATCCAGTTCTGGGTGATGGATAAAGTGAGACAAGCTGGAGGTAGAACCCAGCTTCCCTTACTCAAGCCCGTCTGAAAGAATGACTTCCTTGGCTTTGTCAGCATGGCGGCTGTTGCATGCAGCTGTTATCGGAATCTTTAAAGCAGAGGTGTTCTCTTGCACTGTTGCTATTTCACCCTCTGGTCTTAGTCATCAGCTGCTCATCAGGTATGTGGGAAGGGAGGAGGATTGAAAGAGATGAGGTGTGCTAACAGGCTCTTAAACTGTTCCCTGTTTCTGAGGTAAAGGCTTCTTGCTCTTAGGCCTGTGGGGTTAGGGGCTGATGTGACTTTTTTTTGGGGGGGGAGGGTGCTTTCTGACATTCTTTCTCTGCTTTCAGGTGCTTCTTTTGACAAGAGCTCAGCTACTTGGACTGCTTTGTCCAGAGTTGCAGGTCTCTGCAACCGTGCTGTGTTTCAGGCCAACCAGGAAAATGTACCAATTCTTAAGGTGAGTTCCTGAAAGAAATGTTTGTCCTGTTCCCCACCACTGCCCTCCCCTAATGGTAGTGAGATTGTCTTGTGGGTCACAGGAACCTGCAAAGTAGAGGTGTCTGCCACTCTGAATCTTTTGTGCAGTCTAGCACTTTTATAGGAGATGTGCTGTGGGCAGAGGAGATGGGACTGGGAAGACACATTACCCACAGCAGACTCCCTGCCATCCACTAGCGTCTACAGTCTGTTTGGGGGGTCAGATACTTCAGACAGGGCTAGGAAAGACCAGAAAGTTTTCCTAGGCATTTACCTACATCACTGTCCCAAGAATCATTATCTCTGGCACTTGTACACTTAAAAGCTACAAACACCCAGTTCTGGGAGCTGGGAGAAGTAGACACCAGAGCTGGGGAAGCAGCAGTTGTGGGAGACTGTCTTTAGCCGGTCTGTTCTCACTGGCAAATCTTGGCTTTTTAAGCTTTTGCTGGTTCAGCACTGGTGCGAATGCCAGCATAACATCAGTTCAGATTCCTGCTTCTGAACTGTGACCTAGCCAGGGCTGAAATTAATGGTACAGTGCTTCTAATCTGTCAAATATTAGTCATGTTGCATAGTAAACTTCTTCCCAAGGGTGTTCTGATGCTGTGGTAATAGAAATGATGGAACAAACTATTTTTCCCTAGCACTCCTCTGACTATAACTTCAGGTCATGTTTTCTAGACCTAAGATAAAGAGCTGAGCTCTTCTAATCTAAGGAAGACTTCAGAGGGGGGAGTTTTGAAAAGTCTTTAGGTACCAAAAAGTAGTACAAAAATGAAAAAAGAAATTCTCATGGGCAAAGAGGCCAGAAGGGCAAGAAATACTTAGTTTAAACTGCAGCAAAGGAAACTCAAGCAGGACACTGAGTGCCCACAGATCTCCAGGGCTGAGAACCCCCACTTAGAGTCTCTTACCAGTGCTAACCTTACAGGGGAGGAGGCATGGACAGATTAAATCTTCTCTGCCAGAGGCTTGATAATCTGATTTTATATTGGGGTGGGAGAGCACATGCAAGTGTTTCTGTGTGCATGTCATCAGTCTTTATCTCGCTTTTGTTGTTCTTCATGGCAAGCAACTTAACAACAGTTCTTCTCAAAGTTTACCCTCCAGCCTCTTTCTCTGACTATACCTGGTTATCTGACTTTCTCTGCCCTTTAAAAGGGCTTCCTGACTTTGGCACCAGAAGACTGCTGCTCTCTCAGGCTGGGAGGCCTGGCATTCTGAAATGCAGTATTTGTCAGTACTAGATAATAGAATTATTTATTTTTTGCTCTCATATCATGTTATGTAGAAGCTGGGGCTGGGCTGAGATGAATACACCTTTTATTTCATTTTTTAAAAATACCTGATCTTCTGTGGTGAGTCCACTGGAATGTATGCTTTGATAGTTGCCTCTTTCCTCAGAGAGCAGTGGCGGGAGATGCCTCTGAGTCTGCACTTCTGAAATGCATCGAATTGTGCTGTGGTTCTGTCAAGGAGATGAGAGAAAGGTATCCCAAAGTGGTGGAAATACCATTTAACTCTACTAACAAGTACCAGGTGAGCATGTATCCTCTCGAGGGAAAGACTGTGTGTGAAGCACTTGTGTTAATTTGCACACAGTGTGCCTCAAAACTTGTTTTGGCACCAAGGTCTTGTCTGGCCATTACTTGCTTGTAGACTTCTCAAGACTATAAATTTAAGTTAATGGACCGTACTTAGTTACACTGTGTAAGAGCTTTAGAGCTGCCTTGACACTAAGGTGTCAGCTGCTGAGAAAAGACTAGACATGCTTCCTGCCTGTGCAGCAGTAGTTTATGATAAATGGAAGAATTCAAATCTGGGAGCAGGAATGAACTGCTGGGAAATGACCTTAGCAAGTGGAACTTGTATACAAAAAAAGGCCATTGCAACATATGTGGTTATATGTTAATGTTAAAGAATATGTAGTAATTCCTTAGTTTCTGAACCTCTTTAAAGTGCGAGTAAATGAAAACTAGAACAGAGTATCACAAACTGTCCCAAGCTACTGTAGTCACAAAACACTGAGTGATGATCATTACTCGTGACCTTCACAGTACATGTCTATAAAATGGTTTAATTTCTTCCACTCTAGCTGTCTATCCACAAAAATGCAAATCCATCAGAATCCCGTTACTTGCTGGTGATGAAGGGAGCTCCAGAGAGGATCTTGGATCGCTGCAGCACCATTCTTATTCATGGCAAAGAGCAACCACTGGATGAGGAAATGAAAGATGCTTTTCAGAATGCCTACCTTGAATTGGGAGGCCTCGGGGAGAGAGTGTTAGGTAAGGAAAAGCAGCCTTAATAAATTGGAAAAGATTTGTCCCTCATGCTCCTGTGCAGAGTCCCCACAGAGGGTTGTAATCTGTTCCTGCAGCGTAACCATAGTGTTGAGTCAAGCTCACTTCAGCAATTCATACAGGAACAGTCCTGCCTTTAGCCTTTAATCTAAAAGACAGCCTGCAGGGTCTTGTCTTGCCCAGCAGCTGGGTTGCCTAGATGAAAATGAAGCAAAGCATTTGGGACCTTCTGTCTCCATGGGGCCACATGGTATTAGGTTTGCTCCACTGCATGTGAACCAAGCTGTGTCTGGGCACCTAGCAACAGCTGTTAGTTATCAGTATATGAGTGTGACTCCTGCCTCAATAGTCCTGGCTAAACCTCTGGTGCCGCCCTGTTATTCTTGCATAGCTGTTTGCAGAAGAAATATCCTGCCTGCTGATATGTAGGAACAGAGTGAACATGGTTTGATGTATTTACAGGATTCTGTCACTTTGCTCTGCCTGATGATCAGTTCCCTGAAGGCTTCCAGTTTGATACAGACGACCTGAACTTCCCTGTAGACAAACTCTGCTTTGTAGGACTGATGTCTATGATTGACCCTCCTCGTGCTGCTGTGCCAGATGCTGTTGGCAAATGCAGAAGCGCTGGGATCAAGGTAGTTTATTCCTGGGTTGAAAATCACCTTGCTCTATACCTGTGGATATAAAGGGCTTTCCTTACTCTCTGTGTTTCTGTAATGTGAGTGAAGAGAAGTATTGATCAGGATTTAACTAGTACTAGGCTTCATTTCTGGAGTTAAATACAAATGATTGTGTGTTAATGAACTGAAAGATGAGTTAGACTCCAAAGTGCTAGGGCACTGGCAGGTGCTGATGGCATCGTGTCCCAGAGCGTGTGGTTTGGCTTAAGTGTGTTCTGCATGTCATACGGTACTGAGAAGAGAGTGAAGCACAGGCTGGAAATGGAACTAGATCTGTTGACTCAGGATTAACAATTTTTTTATCTTCCATCCACCCCAGTCCCTTGCACATGGGTAACAGGTTATTGCCTGTACCTCAGGCTTGCTCTGTGCCAGGGCTCGCTAGTGGAGCAAAAGTCACATGGCCTTCTCAGTCTCAGGGGACCCTGCCTTTTAGGCAGCATTGCTCTGCTGTAGAGGCAAGGCTTTCACAGCAGTCTGTTTGCATTTCAGGTTATCATGGTTACTGGAGACCATCCGATCACAGCCAAAGCCATTGCCAAGGGTGTCGGCATTATTTCTGAGGGCAATGAAACAGTAGAAGATATTGCTGCTCGACTCAACATTCCTGTCAGCCAGGTCAACCCTAGGTACTGACTGGTGGGGAAAGCTAGAGCTGTTCAAAGAATTAAGCGTTTGCCTCTCTCCTTGCCTTGGATAATCCCTCAGCATCTCTCTGTAGACATGAAAAGCTTGACATCTGCTTAGCTCAGCATGTTGTGGCTCTTCAATGTGTATCATGAGTTATGTGAAGAATGTGCAAGGGTTTCTTGAATGTGCATGTCTCTTGTGCATGGGAGGTAGTCAGGAGTAAGCCCTATACAGAAACTCTGGCAGTTTTTTCTGTCCTTTCTTTGTGCTGTGGCTGCCTGTCCTTGATGGTGTGTCCCTGCACTGGGGGAAAGAAGCAGCTGGCTGGGTGAAATCTTTCAGGGGCTAATGTTTTCCTCCTGAGCTGAGCGTTTGCCCTGCCTGGTTCATGTTACTGCAAGAGCATCATGTACTGGCATAATGTAGCAGGCAGGAAAAAGTATCTGAGTGGCATGGGGGAGGGAGGTGGCTGCTTGGGGACTGTTTTGAGCAATGCTGCTGCAGAGCCTGAAACCATGTACTCCTTTGATTCCAGATCTTTAAATAGAGGCTAGGTCTAGTTTTGTCCCCAAACATACACTTAGTCAAGCTTATTTAGTAGGATAACTTACCGGGTTCGTGGGAAAACTAGTAAAAAAAAAAAAAAAGCCTAGTTTGTTAGTCACAATCCAGACTGAATGGGCTATGAAAAGTAAACTCTATTTAACTGTTTTATAGTGTTTAGAGAAACGAGCTGAAATGCCACCTATAGACTTGGTCACTCACAGCCCAGTTCTGTCCCACTTGCTCTCGAACTCTCTTCTGGGTCTGATTGCGGGTGGACAAAGGGAGGAGGACTTGGGCTGGATAGAGGAATTGACACTGGTCGGTAGCTACCAGCAGAATAAATGTGAAAATGGAGTTCCTTCCTCTTGAGGGTTAATGTTTGCTGCCTTCATTGCCTCGTGCAGAACTGAGGCATCTTCAGAAAATGTGCTTTGGCCTAAGTGGGCTGTTTGCGGAATGGCTGGGCTTTCTGCATTGCTTAGCTTGACCCAGCCTGTGTTTGGGCTGGAGGGTAGCCATGTAGCTTATGAACTGTGAATAGAGACGCGCTGTGGAATGAAATTGCTCGGGGAAGGCAAGTATTGTGGCTGAATTTTATTTTTTTCTTTTTTTTTTTTTTGAGGGCAACTTCACAACCTAGCAATGTGGGCTGGGGATCACTGGGCTGTGTGACTGGCAGCTGGCTGTAAGGGTGGGGAAGGAATTTCCCTGTCTAAACTGGATTATGTCATGAGCTGCATGGATAGTCCCCTAGACCTATAAGGGATGGTATGCTGGGTTACAGAGGTGGTATTTTGCTGTAGCATGCACGGTACCAAACTAGTCTAAATATAACATTGCATGCTTTTGTGGCTGAAGAGTGTAAAATAGTCTGAACTGGCACAGCATGAGCTCTCTCCATGAAGAGCCACGTGTAGCTCATGAGTCTGTTGCAAAACAAATTGCCTGCAGAGGACCACAAGCATTTCTTGTGATGTTGGGAGCTAAATGCCTGAGCCAGGGGTTCCTTTCTTGCAGAGAGGCCAGGAGCTGTGGAAACAACTAGCTTTTGCCTTGATACATTTTAAAAAATTGTAGACAGAATTAATCTGCTCATGGGGCGTTTTGTCTGTTGCTTGGCGCTGTCTTGTTTTTTTCTTTGCGTTCCCCATCTACTTTTTAAACTTTGAGCATCAAACTCCAAGTGTTTAGTCACAGCAGGAGTTGGTCTTTCCCTAGAGCACTGAGGAGCCATAGTTTTATGGGACAAATACAACTAATGAGAAACTGGTTTAACTTGTGAAGTAAAAAAATGTTGTCTCTTGATTGCAGGGATGCCAAAGCTTGTGTTGTTCACGGCTCAGACTTGAAGGACATGACTAGTGAGCAACTGGATGACATCCTGATTCATCATACAGAAATTGTCTTTGCAAGGACATCTCCTCAACAGAAGCTTATAATTGTGGAAGGCTGTCAGCGACAGGTAAGGAGAGGGAGTCCAAGGATTTCATATTGGAGAAATCCCCAGACATTATACATATCAACTACCAACCAGTGCTGCCTTCTGAAGTGGCAGGGCTTAGTCTTCTCAGTGCCCTTGGGTAAAGGGCCAGACTAGATCTGTCTGTCAGCAGCCTTCCGCTGCTGATGTCAGGCTGCTTAACAATACATAGATTTAAGGGTCTCAGAGGAAAATGTCTTCAGTTTGTACTGAGGCTTTCTTCTGATCCTAGGATGCTTGTTAATACACTTAATTCCTAAATGCTCTGCAGGTGCTTGAATCCTTCTTTCCCAATGTACTTATATATTGTCTGACATCTCCTTTGGAGAGACCAGCATGGTCCTCTGATAAGCCTGATCAGAACAGGGAAAGGGGTGAGGGGAGGACAAGGAGATCCTGGGAGATAAGAGAAAGCTTTTCTGCCCAAAACATCATACAGTGATTTCAGTCTTTCTGTCCCTCTCTTTGTGACTAGGGTGCCATTGTAGCAGTCACAGGTGATGGTGTGAATGATTCCCCAGCCCTGAAGAAGGCTGACATTGGTGTTGCTATGGGTATTGCTGGCTCAGATGTCTCCAAGCAGGCAGCTGACATGATTCTGCTGGATGATAACTTTGCCTCCATCGTCACTGGAGTTGAAGAAGGTGAGTTTATAACTTGGGTGCAGTGGTGGCCAAGTAGCATGCTTCAGCACTGCTACTTACTGATTCCCTCTGAAATAGAGGCATCTGGAGGGCTTTCCTTTGTTAGAGCTTGTCTCCACGCCAAGTGTTTTCAAGGAGGACAGCACTTTCCTCCTCCCTTCAAAGTCTTCTCCCTTTCCATGGGACCAGCGCAACTCTTTGGGGTTGTAGGAAGCAGCTGAGTAGCAAAAGCTACTTTGTCCTTTTGCCTAATGCTGACTCTACAGTCACCTTTGCCAGCTGAGTCTGACACACTTTCCTCCCTGATGGAGCAATAGCTCTCAAACAGGAGCAGAACAGAGGGTAACTCCAGGGGCTTTTGATGGTCTTTAGAAACCAGGGCTTAGTATCCTACTGCTGTATGCAGTGAACTCCCATTGCTGTGACCAGAAATACTGCCCTGTATAGGTGCTGCCGCACATGGAGCACACAGGCTCACCCTTATGTGCAAGAGAACTCTTCAACTTGCTGCACTAGTGTTTTCCCTTTCAGTGTTACCACTGAAGCTGCCTATGAGCTACTTGGCTGCCTTCTGCTAAGTGAGAGTTATGGTGTTCTTTCTCTTCCTTGCCCCAGGGCGTCTGATCTTTGATAACCTGAAGAAGTCTATTGCTTATACCTTGACCAGTAACATTCCTGAAATTACACCGTTCCTGATCTTCATCATTGCAAACATACCCCTTCCACTGGGAACAGTCACCATCCTCTGCATTGACTTGGGCACTGACATGGTGAGTGTCCTTTTTTGTTTCAAGAGGAAATGTGGGTGTTCTTAGGTACCCTGAGGAGAGGACAGGTGGAAGGAAAATGCTTAAATACAGTTTTTTGCTAGTGTTCGCATTTAAAATCAGTGACCATTTGATACTCCTTTAATCGGTACTCCCTGTCTTGTGGCTCTCTTGAGTCTGAGGATCCTTCAGTTCCATGTAAGGACAAACTGGGGATGGGGGGAGGGTACCCAAATACCACAGCTAAGGCTTTTGGGCAGTGCTGCTTCTCAGGCTGAAAACATGGAACAGGGATGGCTGCATACAGTGGGAAATAGAAATGGTTCTAACAGTCCTACCACCTCCCAAAGGTCCCTGCTATCTCCCTGGCATATGAGCAAGCAGAGAGTGACATCATGAAGAGGCAGCCCAGAAATCCCAAAACAGACAAGCTGGTGAATGAACGGCTGATCAGCATGGCCTATGGGCAGATTGGTAAGCTGCTCTGTTTTCTCTGGCACCAATTTGAACTTGGTAGTAGTGGGAATTATACACCATCCGGAGTCAGTGACTGTTCTGCTTATTTTGGTAGGGTTGAGGTTTGGGATGTGTGATCCAGAACCCCAGGCTGTTAAGAACTTGCCCTGATTCTGCCCCCATGGCACATAGCGGTGGCTTGTGCAGCTTGATCCATTGAATCGCTTTCACAGTAATTTTGTTTAATTGCATAGCGCTGTAAAGGAACTGGCTGACAACCAGCTCTCCTCTGGTTCAGACTTGTTCAGCGAGAACATAGATCCCATTGTTAGTTTAATTAGAAGTAAAGGATTCTCTCCAGCATATTCCTAAACACACAGTATTAGGAGCCTTGATTAAAGGCAGCTACGGAGACGTGCCCGTTCACAGGACAGGAGCTTATGCTTGATTGCAGCAGACCTTGGGAATGATCTTGACTGTATTTTGCAAGGGTTGGGGGTGGGCAAGCCTTGATGAGAATACAAAGGGAGTTTTTATCTTGTGTCCTTGAGTACCATGCCATCACAGCACAGGGCAGAACAGAAGCAACTCTGTACAAAGTTGGGAGCAGAAGCTGCTCAGCAAAAGGGTTGCAGCTGAATTTGGAAATAGTTCATGCTGACATCATAGCTGCTGCCTGGGGGACTGAGCCCCACAAGGAGTAAAAGTTTTAGGTTGTTGGGGTCTCCTGCGAACTGCTTTCTGTTGTAACTGTGCTGCACAGGAGCTTTGTTGGTTCTATCATCCTTTCTTACCTGTTTAGGTATGATCCAGGCCCTTGGAGGCTTCTTCACCTATTTTGTAATCATGGCAGAGAATGGGTTCTTGCCTTCTGGCTTGCTAGGGATCAGAGTTCAGTGGGATGACCGATGGGTTAACGATGTGGAAGACAGCTATGGGCAGCAATGGGTAAGTTTTTTGAGGCACAGCTTAGAGGCTGCCAACCAGGGTACTAATGCCTGCTGAACTTGATGTGAGCACCGGAGAGCTCTCTGATGTGAACAAACGCTCTCTGCTCTGTCTGCTTCCTAGACCTACGAACAGAGGAAAATAGTGGAGTTCACTTGCCATACAGCCTTCTTTGTCAGCATTGTGGTTGTGCAGTGGGCAGACTTGATCATTTGTAAGACACGAAGAAACTCTGTCTTCCAGCAGGGGATGAAGTAAGTCAGGCTGTCTGTGGAGGATTTAGAATTGGACTCCCATGTATTCTCCAGCACATGGCCGCCTTTGTCCCAGTTGTGTCTGGGCCTCCTGGCTTGGTAGTGGATAAAAGAGGGGCTGGGCTACTACTCTTTCTTGTAGTACCTACTATGGTTGTCAGGCTGGGACAAAGTGAAATGCTGACTTCTGCTGGCATTGCCTGTGGGAGCTAGCCGAGCTCAAAGGACAGTGATACACTCCAGCACATAGCCTTCTGCAGCAGCAGAGCAGCTGATGTATCAAGAGATCTGGTGGCATGAACCCCAGCCTCCCTCTGAATTTATGATGAAAGCAATTGCTGGTTGACTTAGTTGTCAACTGGAATATCTGTCTAGAGACAAAAAAGACCCTTGTGACAACTGTGCCATCAGCTTGGATGGCTTCATAGTCCCTTCCTGATGGACTTCTGGACTAGACCAGAATGTCTGTTTCCATTCGCTACCATGTGGCAAATAGATGTTTTTTAGGATGTCGTCTCTGAAGGTACTTTGTCTCTGACTGCTCTCCTGTTTCTGCTAGGAACAAGATCTTAATATTTGGTCTCTTTGAGGAGACTGCTCTGGCTGCCTTCCTGTCTTACTGCCCTGGGATGGATGTTGCTCTGAGGATGTACCCTCTCAAGTAAGTTGCATCATGCTTTTTATGCAGCAGGCTGTACCACAGAACAATAGTGCTTGGGTGGGGAGATGGATAAAAGTAGTTGTGAGCTTGCGGAGCACGAAACCTAGTCTTAAGCCATAGAAGAGCTCAGGCTGGAGGGTGTGAGTGATCCTTTGCTGTGGTGTGGCACACCAGGGGTTTGCTGTTCTTCACTGCTTATGGAATGTTGATGGGGAGCCTGCAGTTCAGTGCCCTACTAAAAATTAGCAGCACAACTTCAGTTGTAGTGCTGTAGTGCAGCTGCTCTTGTACTTACCTGCATGGGGCATTTTTATGGTTTGGGCACTGCACCTCCAAAGAAAGCCAATTGAATTGCTCTAAAACATAGGCCAGGTGACTCTTCTTTAGTAAAGAACTGGTGATGGTGTCATGTGCTTTCTTCTGCCTTTCACAGAAATAGCACAAGTAGTAAAGTCTTTTTGAAAGATGCTACATAGGTGCAGATGACCAGCTGGTGCATAGTAACTTTCCCAACAGTTGGGAGTGTGCCAACATCTTAAGCATTGCTCAACAGCATTGCAACATTTTGTGGCAGGGTTTAGTCTCAAACTTCAAACAGTCCTCTGGCTTAAGCACTATGAAATTTTCATCGCCACAAAATCCCAGTATGTCTTGCATTCCATTCAGAAGTGTTGTTTGGAGTTTGGTGCTGAAGTGTGAGCATTTCCTAAGAAGAAAGCTGGCCTCTGCCCAGTGCCTGCAGCAGCTAGATGTTAGCATGTGTAAATCATAAGGGAAATCAATGCAGTTCGAATGAGCAAGGCTGTGGGCACAAAGGTTATGTGTACTTAGAGGAAGTATTCCTGGATTAATAGGTGGGGAGGTGCTGGTACAGAGATCAACAAAGGTGCTATGACACATCTCGTGTTGGAATTAATATCCAAAAGTGGATTAACCTACTGCAGCAGAAAACTTGGTGGTAATTCTTGGCTTGGAGGCTTCTTGGCTGAACCACAGCCTCGTGGGAGCTGGTGCACTGGCAAGCTAGGACATGCCAGCCTTCCTGCACTCTTCTGTGCTGTCAAGGCAGAGCTCTGCTAGGCAAAGAAAATCTCTGCTGTTGTGTTATCACTGTCTCCTCTCCCAAACAGGCCGACCTGGTGGTTCTGTGCTTTCCCATACTCCCTCCTCATATTCCTGTATGATGAAGTCAGAAAGCTCATTATCAGACGCAACCCTGGTGGTAAGAATATGCTGCTAATCTGTTGTGTTTTGGGCCCCCCCCTCCCTGCATGCTGCTGAGCTCCTGTAGAAGCTCTGACAATGCTCAGGGACCCCCAGTGTCAAGCACTATGCAAGGTTGTATTTTGCTGTTTTCTATTTCTTGACATTAATAGTGCAGTTAGTTCAAAATAAGGACTTTCTCTGTCCTGCTCCCTGCATTCTCCTGCAGTATATGAAAGTACCAATGCCCTGTAGTACATGGAAAAGGCTGTGATTAATGCTTGGGTAGTTCTAGAAAGCTGGACCAAGGCCTGAAAGCTGCAGCGCATCAACAATTTGGCAAGATTTTTTTTCCATTGTGATGGGTTGCTTACTAAGTGCTCAGGTGCTACAGTGCAAGTTTACAGAGCCTAAAAGGAGCTCTTATGAGCCTCATACTTGGCCTGCCTGAAGACTAACTCTTTCTTCCTCCTTTTTTCCTTTAGGTTGGGTGGAAAGAGAGACCTACTACTAAAAAGCACCTGTAAAACATTCCACGCACAGCCCATGCCACCTCTCCACCATCTCCCCTGTGTGCGTACTTCATCTTTGCAAGCGCAGAACTGTGCCTGGGCAGGAGTGAGCTGAAACTAAAGGAAACATGAAGAAACATGGACTGGAGGAGAAAGCAAGGGGGAGGTTGGGGTGGGGGGAGTGTCTGACCATCAGTCCATGGGGATGAGAGTTTGAGTAGTTTTATGTGCCTTTTTGTTTTTGTAAAAGGAAACTGAAGATTTTATATGTGGATTTTTACAAATAAAGATGGATTATAAGAGAATGCCCCCACATAGTCTTAAGTGGATGTTTTTCTCAAGGTGAGAACTGGTTCAGGACAGCCTCCCCTCCCTGCTTAAGGGTGTGGTGGTGACAGCATGGGTTATCCTCTGGCTTCACTTTTTAGTAGCAGGGAAGCAGAGCTGCTTGACCCAAGAGACAACAACATGCACAGTTTTTAAAAGCCCCGGTGCATCCCACTCTGTAGGTCAGTGCCCAATGTGACAAACTGCTTGCAAGGACTTGCATTTCAAAGCCTAAAGCTCAGGAAGCTTGCTGGCCTCTATGCATCTTGGCTACTTTCTGCAAATGTAGGCATTGAGTGGAGAGAAGAGCTAGTGGGCTGGATGTCTGCTCTGGCCTGCTTTTAAGAGGCTGTGACTTGTGTGCTGAGTCCAGAATGAGAACAGGGTTTTGCTGAATGACACTTGGATCCAAGCAGCCTTGTTCTCAAAATTCTGATGCTGATTTTCCTGCTTGCTTTGCCAAGCAAGGGATAGTGTTTCCTGGTGTCCTCTGTCCATGCATGCACTTGTTCCAGTGTATCATTTGCCCCATCCTGATACAGGCTCGTGCCTGCAGTGGAGTGAGGGCAGAGCCTGATCATGGGTGCAGGATCCTACATCTTCCACTTTTAAGGCATCAGTTGCCTGGGCTCCAAGCTGGCTCTGTGGGCTGAAGTGGGTCATGCTGCTTCCCTCTTAATATCTAGCTGTTTTCTGTATGTTTTGATTTACTGTTTGATGCTTGTATGGTTCACTTCTAAGAACTCGGTGGGGGAGCTGGCCTTTTGCGTGTGGACAGTCACCATGAAGTCCTAACTTCATGCTCCTAGTGCTGTTGTGCTGAAGTCACCTGGAGATGCTTCAGGCCCTTGGTCCTATTCTTGAACTGTTGGTTGGTCTGTTCCCTTCTTAGATATGTGTCTACCCTCTGCAAAGGATCACTAAACCACAGCACTGAAAGGATCTGCAGTTAAACCTCCATATTGTCATCTTTCCTTCCTTGTTATTTTTTTTAAGGTGTTATTTTAAAGCCAGGTCTCTTCTCTCATGTACTGAACAATATAAACTTGGATGGCAAGGAGCACTAGGGAGGGGAAAAAATGAGAGGCTGAGTGAGGGTGGTGACTTTTAACTTGTCTTGGATGCTCTGCTGTGGAATCCCCAGTTGGAGATCATTAAAAAATAATAAAGTCTTCCAGTTGTTGGAGTCTGCCCATGTTAACAGCTGAACTGGGCTTGAGGTAATCCTAGCTGGGAAGGGGAGATGAGGAGTTCCACTAAGGGAGGAAGAAAGAAAATGGAATGAAATTTACTGGATCTGATGATGACAGAGTAGTGATGCAGAAATGATGCTTGTCCCACCCAGGCATGACACTTGCTTGAACTTTTTGATTAATGCCTGAGACTTCCTCAGTCCCACTGTAATGAAGTTGCGAAATCAGTGTTTCTTGTCTGACGCAGGCAAAAAAAAAAAAAGGAACCTGCTCTTCCTCCCCTTGACGTTTCTGCTTTAAACAGCCTTAGCAGTGGGCTTCTTGCTAGACTAAAAGATGTTGGTGAGGAGGGACCACTGAAGATGCAGCTGCCTCCCCAAAGTGCAGCCACTTTCAAAGCATGGTTAGGTTGCTGATGTGAGTGGTGGCAGGGAGGACAGAGGTCCCCGACCTCTGAGCAGCTGTGCCCCGTGAGCTCACATGGTTCCTTGCTAGGCTGTCCTTGTGCTGTAGCGTAGCTGAGGCTCCTTTGCAAACCATATGTTGCAGGAATGCTTCTTGGTTGTACTCACTGCTCAGGAGTGACATCTCACACCAGTCAAGGAGCATCTCTTGCGTTTCTTGCTGTCACTTGCCAGTCTAGTTGTGATCTCCCAAAAGAAAACTACTCTGAAGCTAAGCCTGGAGCAAGCACTGGCTGATGTTAAAGGAAAGCTTCACCCTGCTGTGTCTGCTTTAGTATCCTTGCCTGGATAAGGGACTGAGGGAGCTCTGACTGGGGCAAACAGGGCTCCAATGCTTGGGGAAGGGAGCAGGTAACCAGAGCCAGGGTGGTGGTGAAGGCAACATAAGATGTTTTATATTGGCCCTAGATGTCAGTCAATATTTAGAAGCTGAGCAATACGTAATAGAGACATCATTTACAGCAACTTCCCCTTAACAGAATGGGCTTTTGCCATGTGGCTGAGCTCATCCTCCTGACTCTTTTCCACCCTCAGAGGATGGGATGTGCTTCTGGTGGCAGCAGTGTCTCCTTTAACCTAAAACATGAGGTAGACTGCATGAGCTGCCTGTGACTCACCCCCTCCGGCCAGCAAAGGGACCTGAAATAGCAACAGTCCCTGAGCAGATGGGTACAAAAGGGCTTCCAGAAGGCAAAGTTCACAGGGGACAGAGGGACAGCAGAGGCATGTGCCCAAGCCCCTTTGCTCAAGGTGAGGCTCCAAGGCAGAAGGGTGAGGGCAGGGCATGGGGCCAGCCAGGGATGGTGCCCACCAAGATTGGGAGCCTCAGTAGACCCCTACAGCGCAGTTGCCTCCCTTAGTGCCAGGCTGTTGCTGAGGTGTCTTTTTTTCCCCAGCAATCCTTTGTTTTCATGAGACCCACCAATTAGCGAGAAGAAAGGCACCGGTCCCTGCCATGGACCTGCTCCCCAGCACCATTCCTCAAGGGATAAAGAACTTTTCCACCAGACCTGACAGCAGGCAGCTCTGAGCCCCTCCACCATGGTCGCTCTGCCCTGACTCCTTAGCCTCAAAACAGGAGGAGGGCAGAACACCCCCCTCCAACCTATTAGGCCTCTGAACCAGCCGATTAGCCACAACACAAAGCAGATTAACCCCAATTAGGTGGAAATGTATAAACAAACATATTTAGTAAAGCCTTTTGGATAGGCTCCCCAGGAGCCTGGCTTTGAACACGCCTCTCAGGGACCTCTCATAGCTCCCACTCACAGCTTCATACTCCATCAGCTCCCAAACTGTATGATGCTTGGGGCCCTTTCTGTGCTCTCCCATAGCTCCCTGCTGCAGGCTTGCTCAGACTCTACTGTACCTGCTTCAGGTGTTGCTGTGTCCTCTCCTCTCCTCTCCCTCTTCTCTCCCTCTCCTTCTCCTCTCCCTCTTCTACTGTACCTGCTTCAGGTGTTGCTGTGTCCTCTCCTCTCCCTTTCCTCTCCCTCTCCTCTCCCTCCCCTCCCCAGCCCTCCTTTTGTCTCTCCCTTACTCCGTGTGCCACCCCAAGAGCCTCTGGACTCCTGGGCTTTGCTGATGAAGACTGGCAGTATTTATGGAAAGCTTTACTTCTCATGGGGAGGGATAGAAATCACTCTCATCACACTCATCTTGCCTCCCATGGGATCATCCATCTCCCTGCTTCTTTCATCTGGCTTCCCAAACACAGTAACATCTTCACTTGTGTGAACCTTTGAGCCCTCTGGCTCTTCTGAACCCTTGAAAGCAAATACAGCCAGTTTACCCAGCTCTGGTAACAGCAGCAATGGATCCTGCATCTCTGTGCTTCCTTTCACTTTAAAAGGCCCCAAATTTCCTGCATGGTACACAAAAAATTCCCTCTGCCTCCGGGAGGCTTGTGCTGCTGTCAGGCAAACAGCCAGTTCAAACAGCCCAGAGGGGAGATCTGATTGGGAGGGAGATACTGAAAAACCTCTCCAGTGAAATTCCAGTGAAAGTAGAGCTTTCCTACTATAGCTGGAAAAAAGCTGTGCATCCTAAGGAGCACGGGACTCCAGTCCCCACACCTGAGAAAGCTGGTGTCACCCTCCCCACCCAGAGGTTTGCCCAGCTGGCACCTCCATGTCCATTGCACTTGCCAAACTGGATCCCTGATGCTCAAAAACAAGCCAGAAAGATAGTTTGAAAACCATCAGCTGTGAAGAACAGGAAACCTCTCCACAGGCAGAGCAGCTCAGCTCCTCCGGGTACTGCTGCAGAAAGGAAGTTGACCGGCCAGCAGGAAAAAAAAAAGCCACAGTAGTATCTTAAATGTTAAAGGAAAAAAAAAAAAGGGATTCTTGACAGCATGTCACGTGCATGGACTGGGACACACAGCTGACGGGAATCAGGGTTAAAAATAGACATCAGCGCTAACGGGCTCGGAGCAGCCTTCAGTGAACGAGTCCCAAGGTGAATTATGAAATCTAACACGCGTTCTCTCCATAACAACGGTGGTTTCTATTGAGGGTTATTTACCTTGGTCTTCATACCTGCCAGACATAGGATACTACTCTCAGGTTTCACAACTAAACAGACCTGGGCCCAACAGGGAAGCAGCCAAGAAGTCGACAGAAGCACCGTTATGAAGGATGCAGCTCCACATAACTTCTCAGCAAGAGCATCCACTGAAGGAGCTTCTGGTTGTGGACCCTTGCCCAGACTAACTGACCCAGCTAAGGTGTGACACCGCTTAGTGAACCTGGCTTTCAAATAACCTCCAGAAACCCTTCATTCATACACCTACCTGTCTATCAATGCATATATTTGTTGATATGTATTAGGTGGTGAGGATCTCATCGTTTACATCCAATCAATGCCTGCCTGCATTACCCATCGCTATAAATCTGGTCTGGCCAAGGCACAGTAGCAGGCTGTGTTTCTGCTCAATGAGCCAGAGCATTGCATGGTGCCCATGATGGCTTCATCCCATGTGTAGGAGGACAGGCAGCACCTGATCCAGAAAAATAAAACAGAGCAGCACAGGCATGAAGCCTGGCTACGCAAGAATTATTGTTTCAAAAACTCATGAAAGATTTTGAGCCAACAAGTTCGTACTCACCTGCTCTGGGTATGGCATGTCCAGCGTGTGTTTGGTCTGGTGTCAGGAGCTCTACAGTCAGGTTTGGCACGCCACCAATCTACAACCTGAGATGGCTGGGAAGAGTCTCCCCACAACTCAGTGCTGCCCCAGTGCTCGAAGCTGAGTCCACAGGCAGAGGCAAGCAGGAAGAAGCTTAGCAGGCAGTTGAATTTTCTTTTCCCCAGTTAGGCTAATTTTCCCCTGTTGTTTTCACTTGTAACTACAGCTAATGATTCAGGTGCTTTTTTCCTGTTCCTTTAAAAAACACTTTCTAAAAACAAATCAGTGCAACAGCCAGTCTGAAACGTGGTTGCCCCCAGCCTCCTCTTTCTCACACCTGCTCACCTACATGGTCTTTGCTCTCCCAGATTTTTTTAAGGGCAGTTCATCCCCAGAGAGATTAAAAATAGAAATGAAGAGAGTTTTTCCTTAGAGAAAAGAACATTTCTGAGTGAGCTCCTTTCTCCTCCTTGGTGAAAAATCACCATCTTGGATGAATTGCTCCCAAAGCAATAGATACAACTTGCAGGCACCAAGCAGAGTCTTCTCATTACTGTAGCCCAGGGGGTCAGGAACGGCTCAGCGGCACTGCTGGTATCCAGTGCAACCTGGTGGAAACAGTGTGATTGCCTGGAAATATAAAGGTAAGATAGGAAAGAAAACTTAATGCTGGGATGAGCTCCCTCAGGATCTGCTGGGGAAGATATATTTTGGTCACAGACATAGTCATGTCAGGAGTCTCGCTACCTCCTCTGGAAACAGTCATCTGCAGTTTGTTTGACCCTTCCTCTTTTCTGTTCTGGATTTCAGTGTAATCCATTGTCTGAACTCATTAACATCTTTAAACCCCCCTGTGTCATTACTGGCATCAAGGAACTTGCGCTGGCATCAGCAGGGTCCCTTTTCATGCCGTCATGATGTAGCTGGTTTCATTTTATTG
Source organism: Leptosomus discolor (assembly GCF_034619465.1). Lineage (NCBI taxonomy): Eukaryota > Metazoa > Chordata > Aves > Leptosomiformes > Leptosomidae > Leptosomus > Leptosomus discolor. The sequence continues at coordinate 129,777,023 of NC_141391.1, forward strand.
ATGAGGTTTTGTGAAATCCCCAAATTACTACCGTATTTGGAAGAAGCAGTAAGCATCTCTTCCTTCTCTTTGTGCCTCATCCTTGAGTTAGCCCCTCACGTGAAGCTCTCCACTGACACTGCTGCATGCGCGTTGTTGCTGGATCCTCAGCCAGTGCACGTGAACCCACCTCCCCAAAACACACACGTGTGGTGTGTAACAACCATTCTATAAGGACTTTTCTGTTCATATTATCCTTAAGGATTGCCCTGTCTTCACTCACATCAGTGGAATATTAGCACCTGAGCACCTGAGCAATGCTATTGCTCCCAGAATATCAGTGGGGCTTGATCTCTAGCAGCTCAGCATCCCAGCCGTGCCCTAAAGTAGAGCAGAAAGCTGGCTCTGGATACCTCCAGCAGCAGCCTGGGAAGGGTGCAGCAGCCCCCAGGGCTTGCACCCTCTGCTTAAAGCCACAGACAGGAATTTCACCCAGGTTTCATGGAAATTGACTGAATTGCCAGCAGCCCTGGGGAGCAGCTTAGGATGTGCCTTGTGGGGCCATAAGTATGTGATGGCTCACAAGGGATGGGGGGAAGCAAAGCCTTCCAAGCCAGGCTGGAGAACAGCATCCAGCTAGGGTCAAGCTTGAGGCAGGAAGGAGTACAGAAAAGTCTTTCTTTCACAGCTTCACTTGTATCAAACCTTGAACAGGAAAAGGGAGGTCACTCAGTTTGAATTTCAGGCTAACATCCGTGACCCAAGCCTAACAAGGCCTGTCCCACCTTTCTGAGGGATGAAAGCATCCTCAGATGCTATGTGTTGTTAAACAAATAGCTCTTCACATGTCCATGGGGTGAGTTTCTGCCCTCACTGAGTACGGTGGGGACACAACCCTCCAGTCCTGCAGAGGTGAGGTGGGAGTTGCACGCTCCCGGGAGAGCACTTTCAGAGTGGTATGTTTGATGGAAGGGGATGTGTCATGGGCAGGAGAAGAAAAGTCCTTGATCCTTGCAGCAGCCACATAAGGGAGTGCACAGTGTCCCATCTCAGCCCACCGGTTGCCCTTGAAGTTGTTGCTCTTCCTGGTGCCTGTCCTTAACAGCTGGTGGGACATCTCCGGTGCGCCCTGGACAGTTGTGGTGCAGGCCGAGGCTGTTCAACACCCCACAGCTTGTATCCCCTTTCTTGCCAAAAAAAAAGTGAGAAAGGGGATTTTTGCTTTCCTTCATTGTAAAGCACTTGGGAGCAGACAGATTTTGCTAAAAATGGCAACTTTTTGCTGCTCAATGGGGAAAACTATGTCACCCTTGACCTAGGAGTGCAGAGCTAGCCAAATTGGAGGTATTCCTCTGTACTCATATCATTCCCAGCTCCCTAAACTTCCCACTACCAGCCAAGCTCTGCATTAGAGAACACAGGATGGGGGGGGTGAGCTGTAGGAGGAGAAGATCAAATCTCCAAACATCGTATTTGCACTCATTAGGAAGCAGTAAAGAAGCTAGGCAGCAGGACAATTAGAGATAAGGGCGAGCAACATGCTGTTCCCAGCCCAATGTCCTGCCTGCTGGTAAAAGTGGGGGTGCAGCCCAATGCATTCTTGACATTTTGTTCTCCCAACTGATGCCAGTTCAGTTCTTATCAGATATCTCCACGGCCAATGATTTTTCACAGTGGATAACACCGCTGAACTGCATAGGAAAAAAATCATAAACCTCTGTCCTAGGCAGCTAAGCAGAATGTTCCCTTCCCAGTTTTCATATGGGGGCATTTGTGGCTTTAACTTTTCCACTCTTCTTCATGTAACCTCTTTCCTGCCCTCCACATTTATGGCTCTGACCCACCTTGAGTTACATGAAGGTGCAGAACCTCAGACCAGATCCTTCCTCTACTCTCCTGGTCCAGTTTGGCCTCCTCCTCCACAAACAACCCAGACTCATTCCTGCATTTCTTTAAGATCAAACACACTCTTTGATCGGTCCCTGCTGGATAAGCCAACTTTAAATTGCAGGGCCAGTATAGCCAGCACACAGGCTCGGAGCTAGGCAGGAGGGCACAAGACAGAGCAGGGCTGCCATCAGGATCTGGCACAGCAGCGGGGAGAGGCTGTGCCTCACTTCAGACCCCCTGACTCTCCACAGCAGGAGGATGCCCCTGTCCACCCTCCCCACTGAGGAAAGCCATCCCCATGCTAGAGGATGCTCCCAGCTTTATAGTTTCCACAAGGACACTCTGTCTCAGTCTTGGTGATGCTAGCCAAGGTGGAGGTGCTCCAGCTGCCCACCACCGTTTCAGGCTTAATGAGGGGATCACCTGGCAGCCAAGGGAGCTGCCTCTGACAGGAATCTGACCTTGCACGCACTGTCCTGACCTCCCAGCAGAAGTGGCACCTGAAGCTCTCTCCTGAGTGGATTTTGGCTGAATCTCAAAGATGCTTTTGCTGCTGTACTTCCTTTATGCTGAACTACATGAAACTGGACTTGGTGTCACCATGCCGTGCGAGAGAGACACCCTCCTTGTTCTGCTCTGTGTCCAGCTCTCTGCTAAAGAAATATTTGGGGAGCTCAGTTATGTGTGCCGAAGCCATGGGAGCTGGGGTTGCAATCCAACGGCTTCCCTTTAGATTCTGTGCTCCAGGATAAAAAAGCTTTACAGTAAGTGATCACACCCTGGCGATAATGGTGACAAAAGCACACCCTTGCCTAGGGTAACACGTGATGGTACTGTAAACGCAAGCAAGGTGCTGCCCAGCCCTCCACCCGTGGGTACAACAGCTTGAGGCTTTTTCAGGACACCCTGGGATGGGTCCTCACAGATTAGGCAAAAGGAGCATGTTAATTTTGGCCAGGCAGCGCTGGCTTCAATCTACCCTGGGCTGCTCTGCCCTCATCTGTGCACCCCAGGTTCTCCCCTTTTGCAGCACCCTCACCCCGGGGCACTAAGCATGTCCCTCCAGGGCTGTCGGTAGTCCTGGGGCTGCTTGGGGCCTCAGGCTCTTTGCATGAGATCTGCCTTTTTCTGTGTGGTACAACTCACACTGCAGCTTGCCTGAACTACCAGGGCTATATCTGGCAGGTACCATGCCCAGTCCAAAATCTTCCTTTTCAGACCAAAATGAGAGAACAATAGCAGAGTTCATTAGTGTAGGCCATCACTATAAACAGGCAGAACAACCCACCTGGCAAGCAATGGCCGAGAACTGCTGTAGCACCCACTGCCATAGTTCAGACTTGCAGGGTTCCTCACAGACATTAGGAATTGCTGCCAGGAGCAAGATGTTTTCCTCGGCTGGGTGTTTCATAGCCCCTGCAGGGTTCAGGGATCCCGTTCTGCTGTAGCACTTTCCTGCTCCCTAACTTCAAATGCTCAGGGGGTGTTCGTTGTTTCATATTCCTTGTCTCTTTGTACTGCTTCAAAACCCTCATGTCTCGGGCAGCCGTGTCTTTCTCTTCAGATTTCTGTTGAAGGTGATGACAGCAGGCAGAAACACGTTCTTCATTAAGTGCACTACTGTAACATACATATATTATAACATATATAATATGTATACTGTATGTACGTTGCCTGTGAGTGTATGTATATGTCCATACATACACAGGCATCCACATCTGCACACAGACATACATATATCTCTGTAATCTGTTTCTATATTTACGTACACGACACTATCCTCACATATTACCGGTTGTTCTGCAGCACTTTGCAGTGGAAGTGTCCTTGAAACTGTGATAGCAGGGTATCCAGGAGGTGAGCTCAGTGGCAAGTTTCTGAGCCAGTTTAGGCCCTTCTTTGGGCCTTTTTTAAAATGAGCAGCATTATTTTCCATTTTGTCCATTCCTTCGTTGTATTGGTAATGATAGGCATCAGCAGTCACCAGCCTGAATCTCTTCTGTGCAGGCTGCTCCACCACAGACGCACTGAACTGTAGCCAGTCATCTCATGCATTATCATATTACAACATCAGATATCAGCTATACTCAGCCATGTTCATATTTTTGTGGCTTGCATGGCTTGCCTAGGGCCCGCAAGTCTGTGTGCAGCCATCCTTGACCCACACACCTTGCTCTGTAGGTCCTAACTCCCTTTCTTGCAGTGCTGTGAATTCCCAGCTTTACAAACAGTCTCAGGACTATGCACCCAGCCATAGCCGTGCTTTTGAGGGGATGCACTGTGTTGCTTGGCATAGCTGAAGTTAGTTCTGGCTCTCCAGCAGTCCTTATTTTCCGTTCCAGCCATGGGCTGGTCTCCTCGAAGGGAATTGGCTATGCTCCTCTTTTCATTTCTCCTCCTCTAAAACTACCAAATCAAGCAAGCACATCAGAGCCAGATAGTGTAAGAACTAGGGCCATTTCTTGAGGCCTTTTTATTTCCTTGCACCTTGTACAGGCACAGAGTGAAATGGTCTTTGACCTTGCTCTGCTGCTTCCTGTGTCTCCAGAGCTCCAGTGAGGCTTTAAATGCCCCATCCTTCTGCTCTGATGTTTTCTCTCTATGTCTGGCACTGTGTAATCATCAGAGATTAGTCAATAATTCAGGTATTAATTTGCAGGGCAGAAGCCTGCCTGTGGTCAGTAAGGAGGTGCCTTTCTCTTTATTATATGCAAACTCTGCCCCTTCTTTGTCCCAAGAAATGCTTCCCAGCACCTGTAACTGATGGAAACCCTTCAAGACAAAAGCCTGGAAGCCATAGGACTGCCAGTTCCCAGCTCCTGCAATAGCAGGACTAGATTGGCCAGATGAAATCCTTAGAGACCAAATCACACCCCCACAATTCTTCCCTACTTGATCAGGACAAAGAGTTTTTCCTGGCTTAGATCTGGACACTGGCTTACCCTTGAATACATGAATAGATACACCAGGGAGATCCTCAAGAGGTTTCTCAGCTCAACCTGAACATATACTAGCTGGTCTCGCTATCTGTGGCCAGTCTCTAGCATTTCAGATAGTCATTCAGAACTGTCTTGATTTTACAGGAATATGGGGCAACGGGGAGCAGTTAAGCAAGTGGCTTGCAAACAGAGGCAAAATCCAGCCAGACTGCATGCTTTCCTCCTCAGCATGCAGACAGTGAGCACACCTGTGATGGAGAAGGAAACTTTAGAGAGTGCTCTTTGTACCTGGATCTCAGCTCCTCAGCTCAAGAGAAAAACGAAGCTGTAGTTCAGCAGCTGCTTCTGGGAACCAAGTCTGCAGTGCTGCAGATGCCACAAGGTGCAAGGACCTGGGCAGTCAGATGAGCCTGCAGCCTGTCCCCTCTCACCCTCACCCCACCAGCTGCGTGGAGCCCTGCAAGTGCCTGGTGGGAGCCGCATGGTCAGGACTGCGTTTTTCAGCAGACGGGGGAAGGCACCCCTTTGCTGAGGACAGATGGGTGGCAAGGGCACGGACAGCTCACCTGGGCCAGCTGCTGCACCCATAGCTCCTGGCTGGCTCTCATTGCAGGGGTTATCTAATGACAACACAAGGTTGTCAGCCAGCGGCCAAGTTACGTCACTCGACACTCATTCAATGTCCGTACGTCCAACATCTAACGTCACAGCCTTGCTTCCTTGCCTGTGTTCCCCGTCCAGAGACCAGCCCCCAGCACGGATCAGCAGCGGCCTTTCTCCCAACCCCAGAGAAGACTTACTGGAAGACCCTGCTCCAGTGTCTACCCAAGGCCCCAGCAAAGACAGCCTGAAAGAGCAAGGTGCACTGTCCCATTCATTTGGGTGGACTGGTGCACATCGATGCTGATTTCAGTGGTTAATTTTTGCTTTTCTGAGGCCTGTGTTGGTAAAAACATTTTGATCTCCCTAGCAATGTAAACCCACAGCTGCTTCCTCCAAAACAGGAGGTAAGTGGAAGCAAGAGGAGTGAAAGTGTGTGTGCGTGTTTGTGGTGCTCATGCTACAGAGAAAGAGAGAGAGGAAATGAGCTGGTGCAAAATAGAGGAAATGGGAGAAAAACAACACAAAGCAAATGCTGCATCCATTGAACGGGACTTGAATTGGTATCTTGGCTGCTGTTTGACTAACTTAGGGTATCACTAAATCCCATTCTCCTCTCAGGGAAAGAACCCTGCAACTGTGCATTGTCAGCGTGACGGAAGAAACAACAGCAGCTGATGCTGGTTGGGTCAGTATTACCCTCGGACTCACAGACCGGCCTTTGTTCCTGAAGCAGTAACAAAAGCCTCCTTTCTTTCCTTTACCTCCCTCGAGTTGTTCATAGGCATGTTGGAACAGTGCATGTTTTAAGACACTATCAGCTACGTGGCATGCCTTCGCCAGCTCCCATGAGGACCTCGGCCACCTCTGCCCCTTGGGAGGTGCTCCCCTCATGCACCGGTGCCCTCTGCGGCAGGCATAGGCAAAGGCTTATCTCCTTATCACTTGGTGGAGCTGCATGCTCCTGGGAGTGCTTTGGTACTAAGCATAACCACAGGCAGATCACAAGCCCTGTGCTGATAGGTCTGCAGGATACCAGGAGTGTGCATGGTGCTTTCCAGTTCATCTCTCTGGTTACTCTCAGCGCCTCCTAAACCTGTCACTTGGGCACTACGTTCTCCTACCTCTCCTGGCAGATGAGTGCAGGGAAAGGGAGGTGGTGTTGGTGAGTCTTAGCTGGTGGTCATCAGGGTGACCTCTTTCTCCCCCCACATAGAAGAAAAGACTTCAGAAGCTTTTGCCAGCACCTGAGAAGGGGCAAGTTACCGCTGCTGGTGTAATCCCAACCTGTGGTGCATGCTTTTCCAAGAAGAGGTAGCGTCTCAGCCAATGATCTTTGTCAAGCAGCTGTGCCCAGAATCTGGCAGAGGGAGAGGGTCTGCAGTGCATCATGGTGGGTGGCAGAGCTCTTCCAGAAAAGGAACTCAGCTGGAGGACACGTTTCCCACGTTCAGACGTCCTCTGAGTGGCAGCCCCTCTGCCACCCCACTGCCAGACTGTGAAGGTCTCCCCTCCCGGCATTTGCATGTTGTAAATGGAGAGCATGCAGAGTGGGGCAATATCCGAGGACCTGAGAGTGCACCTGCAAGGTCATTTGATGTCATCCCAGTATTCCCAGTCTGTGCACTCTGCACAGCTCTAGTCTGAGCTATCAGAGTGGCAGGATTATTCCACCCACATTTCTAGTGCACTTTAAACTGGCAACATAAGGATTTCACCTTCATTACATTTCTCATATTCTTGGTACAGGGGGATGAACCTGCACAGAGACACGCAGAGACACAAAATAAGGCCCATGCCCTGATGCACACAGGTCCTAACATACAAGAACACACGTTCAGAGGCATAGACACAGAGAAAGAAAATAAGGATCTTGCATGGACAAGATAACAGTCCATGGAGATAGTGACATATAGACTGATATCTTCTAGGGCTCTATAAGAAATGCTAAGCATCATTGTCCCCCGAGGGAGGAGTTTGACAACAGCAGCATAATACATTAGGTCTGAAGTTGATGTTTCAGTGTCTGTTTCAGGGTCTCCCTTTCAGAAAACAGGGAAACAATTTTTTTTAACCTCTGAGAGCAGCAAAGAGCAGTGTATGGGGGAGCCAACATAGGTGCCACGGCCTCCACTATAGTTTTGATGCATGAAAAGACCTCAGCAGGACCAACACATGCTGGCCGCCATGTCTGTGCAGAGGTCACGCAACTGGGAGATGCCTGCTGTCAAGCGATCCTAAATCTGTCTTTGGAAGTTGTGTCTCCAGGTCGCATTTGTACAGGGTAGCACAACTATAGGGAGTGGCCTTCCTTGGGCGAAAGATGAACATTTCTGAATGGAAGTTAAAGAGGTGGAGCTGATCACATCAATCAAAACACGGGGCTCATGACTACTGTTCTTTCTCTCTCCTTACGCTTCCTTAGGAGCTAACTTTTCCCCCTTGGGCTGTGTCTGATGCTGGGCAACACAACTCACATGAAGCCTAGCAGGCACTGGTGCACACAAAGGAGAACAGACCTGCCTCTGTCCTGAGGCCTCCACCGGCAGCCCAGGAACACAGTTCAGACTATCCTCTGGGGTTTGGGTCATCGATCGGTGGTTTTTTAGAGTAAGGATGGGCCAGATGACTTCATGTACTTCATGTATATGTAGGCTAAGTTCAGGAGAAAAGTGAAAAAGAAAGATAAAAGATGCTTTGTGGTGCAAATTTACTTATCCCATATGTCTTTATTTCTGTTACCTCGTGGGCTACTGTCCAGAGCCCCATGAGGAGCTGTGGTAACATGTCCACTTGTATCAGAGAGTGCTCAATGGTATAGGCTGTGCCAGATATGTGCATTTTGGGGAGATGAGCAAAGAAGTTTCTTCTTTATGTTAATAGCAGCCACCCATGCATCCAGATCCCAGTAGCAATGAGACAAGGGACTGTGCTTCATGGCTCATGTGAAGCTGAGAAAAAACACATGCCCTTGAATCTATGATATTTGGGGGAACTGACCTTCTGCAGCAGGAATTACGAGTTACCTGCAGCATGGCTTAGCAAACGTTTCCCACAACAGAGCAGGGCGAAGGGCGTAAGCTTATTTGAGATTGGACAAGGGAGAGAGAGTTTGTCTCCAGAGCTGTTTTTTTGTGGTATACATCTGAAAACAGTTTACATGTGGCTAGAAGAAAGCCTCTGTGTTATTGTGGTTAAAATGACCTTTTAGTATCTAGCCTCTATTTTAAGTAGGTGATGCATATATGTTCTCATGCCAGTAGTCTTCAGTCTTTTAGCTGAAATAGCAGTTCTCTTTCACTGGGATTTACCCATCTGATGTATTAATAGGCAGCAATCATATGCCCTCTTAACATTCCTTTTGCTAGGCTAAAAAAAGCAAAGACCATCTAGACTCCTACTATAATCTCATCTCTCTCTTTACCCCCAGATCACTCTAGTGCCATTCTTGGCACTTTTTACAGTTTTCTCTCTCTTTTTCCAAGTCTTCTGGAAGGTACTTCTCTCCTCCTTAGTACTCCTTGTTTTGCCTTTTCAGCTAACATTTACATTTTTTCTCCAAGGTCATCAGTGAAGATACGAAATTAACTGGTGCCAAAAACAGTCACTAAGGAACATTATCAATCGCCCACTGCTTTGTGTTTCAGAGCCTCTTTATTAAGCAATTTGTTACCCGCTTTTCAGTTCAAATGTGAATCCCTGCACTCCCCTGCTTTCACAACTTCCCAGCCACCTTCTGTGAAACCTAGATACATTTCCTATACCACGTAACCAATGTTTTAAAAATTATCTATACTTTCCCCAAGCATAAAAATAATAGAAAATACTCTACCTTTCATACAGCCATGTTGAATATTGTTCCATTGTCTATGCACTTCAATGTCTTTAATTATTTCTACTTTGTTCTAGGATGAAAAGAAAAGTAGTTCTAAGTCCTGGGGTCTGTAACTAAGCACATTCCTTTTTTGTTCCTTATTGAAATTTAGGTAAAATTGTTGATACTATGCAACTGTGTGGTTCTCATCCAATCTTCATTCAAACACATTGATTGAACGTCAATGCTGTCGGATTTACTACTTGTCTCCAGGAACCTTCTGACCTGAATAAACCTTGTGAGTTTTGCCTTGACCTCTGATGGGATTGTTTCTATTTCCAGACACTTTTAGCCATTGACTTGTAATCCCCTTCTTCTACACCGTCTTTCCTGCAAAATGAGACAAAACTTTTGGTTCCTGAGGTATACCTTGATCTTAGCCGCACTGCACAGAGGTCTGATCTCTTGCCTTGTTCTTTTTACCTTTACAAAGACCTTCTTTCAGCAACTCTGCCAGGTCTATGTCACCTTGATTTCTGCCAACTGATGTGTCTTTTTTCTCTAAACTTTGTGACTTCTGCAATGTAGATTTTTTGCTGACCACTCCCATCTTTCACCGAGGAAATTTTTTCACCAGAGCGCCACATTTCCTATATTGTCTCCCTCTCTTGTTCAGGAAAGCAAGTTAGCTTCTGCCATGCTGAGTCTGAATGCCTTCCACATACAAGTACTTGAGATATTTAACTCCTCTTTGCTTCATCATTTCAGTCCCATAGCTTGTCTGACCATTCTTCTTTTGAGGCTGAAAAATCTTAGCTGTGGCCCCACGCTATTTACTCTTCCCTTTAATTTAAACAGAATCAGTCTGTGCACAGTCAAGGTTAAAAGTTATCTTCTGCTACATTGTTCTGCAGTGTCTCACTGGTTACCAAGACCAGGACAAACACAACAGCAGCTCTGACTGGTTTTCTGCCTCTTTAGTGAAGTAATATGTCAGTCAGTGCAATCAGGAATACCTGGGCCCACCCTATGCTAGTAGCAATTTTTCTCCATGTAAGGGGTTAAAACCTGTAGGAATGACAATCTCTGGTACTGCATATCTTTCTAAAAACATTAGAGACCTTCTTCAGTATCCTGATGCAACCTTGGATAACTGCAGCAGAATACAGACGTCTTTTCTCAAGGTGATTTGAACCCAAACAGATTCTGTTTTATCACATCTGCTAATGCGTGTTTCTTCACACTCAACGTTATTATGCACAGGCAATACTACTACACAACCCACTTTTCCTTGTTCTTCTGAGCAGCACAAATCCTTCAGTCTCAGTGGTCCAGCCATGCCAGCTGTTCATCCTGCTTCTGAAAGCCCTGGCATACACAGTTTCATACCCTAGTTCTGCATATTGCTCATGAGTTCCTTGTCTTAGCATTCAGGTACTTTCATTGTTTCTCCCAGTTTCCCATATATACTGGCTAAATAAGCTTCAATGGAGTGTCAGTTTACTGTTCAAATTAGCGTTACGCTCCTGTTCTCATATGTTCCTTTAGTCATTACTGTATCTTAATATCTACGCTTTTCCTTCAACTATACATCAAAAGCCAGCATGGAAACTGCACAATTTCCAACTAAAAAGATGACACAAAAAATCACAAGTCCTCCTCCCCATATCTTAGTCTAAAGCCTATCTTGGCCATCTCACTCCCAGCAGGCTGCATTCTTCCACATGTACACTCAAGCTGCCAAGAAAAGCCCTCTTTCTGCGGGTGCCTTCAAAGAGGTAACACATTGCTGGCAGCAGTTCCCAAGGTATCTGTAATGTCTGGGCCATGGATTTGACCTTCTTCCCTCAGGACATACTTCACTGAGATACGTAAAGTGCCTTGAGCAGTATCTGCAGTCATCCTTTTTCCATTTCAGCTGGAATCTAACTCCCTGCCATTTGTCTCAACATGAAGGGAATCACTGGATTATTCTCTCTTCCCGTCAGGCTCCTTTTCAGTTCCAGATCCCCTTTGTAACAGGTTAATGATTTGTCTTAAGGCATCCCCACTCACACAGACCTGTCTTTCCTGGTGCTGCTGGGGGTGTCCAGCTTCATTTTGTCCCTTCCCTTTGCCCTTTGCAGCTCCTCCTGCAGCATCTCCTCCTTTGCAGGTTCTTGGACTCATGCTTCCCTGGCCTCTGACCTCTCCCCATTCCCAGTCCACAAGCTCATTCTTGAACTTCAAATGATGCAGTAGCAGAGAAGAACTTGCTAACATGCCTGACTGTTAAACTCTTCTCTGATGTTTGCTCATAAGGTACGGTAGGGATGACCTAGGAGCATCCCTCTGTACTAAAAACCTGAACTCCTGAAAAGGGCTCTGAGATTTCACCAGCACAGAAGCTGTAATCCTAATTTAGCCTTACCCAGATCCGAGCTCTGAAGTGGCGCGCTGATTAAAACAGCAAGGGCGGGCTTGCAGCAGCACAAGGCCAGAACATACAATAGCCTTTACCTCAAGACAGCAATTCCCATTACAAGTTTGAGTTGAGAGTCTCATTTCCCCAAGAGGTAGGCAGCTACTACTACTGGCATTGTACATCATGGTGACAGACAGAGGTTAAGCAACTTGCTTGTTGTTATTGACAGAAGACAGCTATAGATACTGCTGCTACCTGCCCCTCAGCACTGGGTGAGGGCTGCCAGGAGGGTGGGCGACTCAGGTGATATGCCTCTGTTGTAGCTATATCCACCTGATTGTGCTGCCTAGAATCCCCGGTCCTAGGCAATTACCTCAGGTGGAGGCAGAAACGATGGATACGTCTTCAGCACCCTAGTCCAAATGTCATACCTCCTGCTCCCCTCTGCTAATACCTGAACCACAGTCCTTCCCATAGCTCTCCTGCCTCTTTTGCTTGGGTACCACACTGCTCAGCACAGCACCACTGTGTAGTACTGCTCTGGTGGAGCACGTGTGCTTCCTCCATTGAGTTTCCATTCCAGATAGGGTTGCGTTGTCCAGGGCGAGTGACACAATGCTCCCACTTGCTTGGCTGAGAATCAAACTGCCACAGCACAGCAAAGGACAGCGGCAGCATCACAGGAGCGTCTCCCCTCGCCTCCTGTTGGCCATGCTCAAGGTCATACTGCGTGGCAGCAACAGGAATAGAGCTCACGAATGCCACCTCCTTATCCCACTTGTCTCAGGGCCAGGCCCTGCTGGGAAAAAAGCAATATCCATCCAAGTGCAGCAGCGATGCCCAAGTGCTGTTGTGAAGCTCAAGAACAGGTTAACACTTGTGCTGAAACCCCTGCCAGGCACACAATAGGCAGCGAGAGGTGCCAGCTCTGGAGGCTGGAGGCCTGGGGACACTTTGTGCTGGAAACACTGGGGCCCCATCCAGCTGCATCAGCACTCCCTTGCCCGTGGGACTTCAAGTTCCTCCCCAGGAAAGCAGCAACGCCCAGCTGACTGCGCTCCAGCCCCGGCAGGAAAACACCAATTTACGATTTACAGACAATGCCCAGATGGGGTGATTAAGCAGCCTGTTCAGCAACGCACGGGCCAACGCGTGAGCTGTGTAGGCGCCATGGAGCACACCTGCACTCCGGGCTGTATTTTGTGCTTTTTTTTTTTTGCAATGGTCTGCACATTAGGGATGCTTTCCTCCAGAGAGACAAGGGCATCTTTCCCGTCACCTGCCAGGTGGCTTCAGCTCTGCATCAGAGGCATCCTGAAGGAGACTGGGGGGGTTGTTTAGTCTCATTGGGATGGCTATCAAATCTGTTAGCATGGACACTTGAGAGCTTGAAGGATTTGGGCACCTAACCATTAGGGAGTAAAATGTGCTGCTTTGACTTTGGCGGAAAAGGCCATGTATCACAGGCTACTGCCAGCTAATGAGAAATAAGTCTGGACAATTAATCAATACACAATCTCCTCCGCTAATCATATTGATGGAAGATGAGCACCATCCCCCAGGAAGGGCAAAGGCCATTAAGCTAAGCCATTTAGCGGCATTTATTTATATCCTTGGTGGCTCAGTAATTTGAGTCTTGTCTGATAGCATCAGGCCTCCAAAGGCTAGGCCATATCATCCAGCTGGAAAAAAAAAAAAAAAACAACAAACAAGCACAACAGGTACTACTCAAGAGAAAAACAGCCTTTTAATGGAAATGAACACTTTTAAAGGCAGATGCATTCCTTTTCTCTACAATTTTTAACCACACATATGTGTGCACAAACAATTTCTAAAATACTCTATGCAAATGGTCAAAAAGATGTCATTTTCCAAGGGGAATACTCAAAAAAATATTGGCAGGTTCTCAGGGCATATATGACTTTCACTTGCACCAGAATGCCCTGCTCTAGAAGTCTACCATGAAGCATTAAAAGAGAATTTGTTCCTCACTCATTCATCCTAAAACCATGCCTTTCCTCCAGCAGGCACAAACTGCTTTGTAAGAAACCTGACCCTGTAGGTAAGGTGAGTTCACACTTGTGTAATTAAAGCCTGTGTTGAAACACATATGCACCAAGGGACAAAGATGATGTCAAGGCACAGCTGTTTCTGCAACACAGCTGGTTTCCTGGCTCCCTGATACAAATCCAGCTCTTGCTGAGCTGCAGCAAAGCGGGCGGTAAAACTGTCAGTTGGTAGTTGTGTGTGGTGTTTAGGCTGCCCCTGCAAAAGCTAGCAGAGCTCTTCCATTGCACCCTCTGCCAGACTACGTAACCTGCGGAGAAAGGCACTTGTACTTGCAAAGAAGCTGTTTACTTACACAGTTGCCTGCTGGGACTTATTTACAGAGTACTACTGTGAGCCACCAAATCTGCTTGTATAGCTCTGGAGATGGTTCAAATCCTCTGTTCCCAGACCAGTGATTAATGTTGTATGGAGAGAAGTTAGGACTGAGGATAAAACTGAGCTTTCAAAACAAGAGCCTCTGATCTCAAACTGAACAAACATTTCCCTTTGCCTGTGTCAGCTAGTTTGATTTCCAATAAATGGGCAGATTGCTTTAGAAACTGCAGCCACTCTGGTGAATTACCTTCCTACTAGGCAGAGAGCTCCCTCAAGCACCCTGTCCTGCTCCCTCAGTCAGGTCACAGGCAGAGCTCCCTCTGCAAGCAGCTAGCACAAAGTAAGCTCAGAGGTAAGCCTACCAGCTCACCCCTTGGCAGGAACAAGACTACACTCTTTAGAGCCCCACCTCCTCATTAACCCTTACTTATGAACAGCCATAGGCCAACTTGTGCTCGGAGGATGCACCTGATCCTGCCAGCAACAGATCCAAACACAAAGGCATCAACGCAACGGCTAAACCCACCTTTTGAAAGGACTACAGAAGCCAGAACAGGATTTTCTCACAATTTGAAAGAATCTCTGGACAGGAAATACTTAACTGCACTGGCAAAGATGTGCTCCATGCAAACAGGGTCTGTGGCAGCAACACAGAGTGCTGTGATAGCAACAGCCCAAGGCACGGTGTCTGGATAGTGTGGTCCTCTGCAAGACAGGACAGGACTCCCCCGCTGCCCTGTCCCCCATACACAGAGTATATGAAACATGGTGGATGATTATTAAGAGCTCTTAAAGCCTGTGGCTTTTAGTCTACGCATACAAAAAAAAAACGCATGCAAGTATAGATGTATATGCATGCATGCACACACCGTCATTCATGTACTTATGCAGTGCAAAGCCCATCCAACCCGCAGTCGTGGCCTTGGGTACTGCTGATAACTGATGAGACCTTGCTGAAAAGTGCTCTAAGCCTGCCTGCGCTCAGGTTTAACCTTGTGCTAGCCTTTCCCAGCTGAGTCCACAGAGAACGCTGCTATTGTGAGGGCCACAGCCTTTGTCCCATGCCAGCACACGCAAAGGCTGACGTTTCATAAGCTGCCTGCCATCAGGAGGACAAAGTCCCGTTTGAGTGGGCATTGGCTCTGCCTTCCCTCACAGATAGCAAGGGATCAGCTGAACACAAGTTTGGCAGCTTCCCAGGGCATGGCACAAGGCTAGCCAAGCATGTGAGGCAGAGTCATTATCACTGCCCTGTTCCTAACGAAGTGAAGACATTCTCTTTCATCTCAAACTAATATTTGTCCCTGCTCTTTCCAAGCAGAGGAAGAAAGAAGCACACTGTGCCAGATCCCCCTCTGCGTTATATATCTCCTAATAGTTAGCTTGTATGGTTACAGGGAGGCTGCAGACATGGGAAAACACTTTAACATCCAAATCCAGGAATAACATCCAGTCAAGGTGTAAAGTAGAAACAATAAATAAAGGTTCTTTGGGGAGTGAGGGAAGACAAAATTACTTAATTCCATGTGTTTTGCCATCGTAACTGCTAAGGAAGCTAAGGTTTACAAGGGGCAAGTGAAGAAGGCTTGTCCATTCCCCTTCAGGAGAAAGAAGGTGCTAGCTGCCCAGAGCCAGTATCCAAATCCCTGATATCTCTTCAGTCACCTTTAACAGCAGAGGCAGGAAAGATGAAGCTCTGGGTCCTCTCTCAGCGTTTTACCCTTGGTTTAGGGCACAGAGCAGTCAACCTCATGAGTTAGCCAAGATTCTGAGCACCTGAAGGGATGTCTTTCTGCTGACAGTAATCCTAATTCTGTGTGGCATTTGCGTATTTTCTTTATAACTTGATTCTATCCATGAACCAGATGCACTTGCATTTTTAAGTAAACAAAATCCATCTGTAAACAGTGACTTATGGCTAAGACGAGCCTCAGTGATATGAGACATACTGGAGACATCCTGCTCCTGCCGGGATGCTGGATATTTTACGCAGAGCTGTCCTGGGAAACTGCTTTCATGCCTATTGACTATGAAGTAATGGAAATGCTGCGAGTCCACAAAGCACTGAGTTGCAAGGCCTTGGTCCTAGGCAGGCAAGACAGGCTCTCCAGTTACAGAGGCGGGGTGGTGGTGGTCTATTTCTCTGCAAGGGTTAGACTGACTAACAAGCAGGGAGGCAGGAGGAGAGAGGAGCGGGACAGCTCAGGGAGTCACTGTGAACCAGTCCAGAATGACCCGAGAGCGACCAGCCTGCCCCTGTATCCTCAGGCAGCTGAACTTTCAAGAAATGTCAGTGAGGAAGGTGCCGGAGGGGACTTTGCCATGTGTACTTGCAGCTTTTTGATCAGCTGGTTTTGGAAACAGAGGACCAACATTTGTTTAAAACATTTTGCAGTTAGCTCCTGTCCAGAGCCGGTTGGTCACACACAGCCTCTGAACTGCTCAGAGAGAGAGAGAGAGAGAGGAAAAAGAGAGGAAAGCTCCCTTATTGCTCATGCTAGCAGTGAACATATGGAAGTGGAAAGCATGCAGACTACAGACACTGAGCAACAGGGTACAACAACTCAGCCATGGGTCTTGTGCACGCATGTCTCCCCTGAACAGGAGCTATTTCACATCCAGCCAACTCAGAGCACATGAAAGGAGATGGGCTTTGTCCCCCATCCCTGTGGAGATGTGCCTTTGCTTGCTTCAGTGAGGAATGAAGCAGGGCAGTGACCCTGAAGCAGGTCAGCCTTTTAGCTGTGCCTTTTATTCAAGTCTAGGCTTTCCCTGATCTTTGCAGTTATGATCCCCTTCATACCATCTCCCCGTGATGCTGTCTGGACAAGGGGATGGGGGAGCAGGGTGAAAGAGAGTCAGTAATAAAATGGTCAACACAGCCCTGGAGAGCCACGTGTCAATCCCCTTTCTCACCAGCTTTCCTTTCCTTTAGCAGCCTGCTGAACATTCTTTGCAGGTTACTACAGACCTCTCACACAGCAATCTGCTTTCCCTGAAGCGGAGGCAGTGTACGACCGGGTGGCTCTGGCAGTATGAGCCATCAGTGAAGCAGATGCCTCATCAAAGGGGCTGCATTTGGCATGCAGAGATACCCAGCACTGTACAGGGGATTGATGCCCAACATCACAGCCAAGAGGATACAGTGCAGGCTGGGCAGCTGTGTGCAGCCCGTGGGGTCACAGGCAAGGAAGGTGGCCACAGCACAGAGCTGCTAAGGTGTGCAACACGTGCAAGGAGTGGGACAGGACCACACTGCATGCCTCACATTCAGCCATGGCTGGGCGTTAGCAGGCCTGCAAGCACAGCAAGTCAGACTGTAGCCAGCCCTGGAGCCTGCACATTTCTTGCCTACTCCAGATGTTCCTTCTGTATCCAGGGGATGACGAGGGTTGCTGCAGTCCATTCATGGGGTGCCAGCAAAGCAATAAGGAAAGTGTCAAGGTGAGCCCTTGAGGAAAAGCAAGATCCACCACAAACACACCTGACTACTGGGCCCAGCAGCAGCAAGCATGTGCTCTGTGTTATCCCTTTAAACAACATTCAGAGAAGTAATATAAGCCAGTGGCTGGCTCCCAGGAGCTAGGAGTTCTGGGTCCCATGGCCAGCCTTGCCAGTCACCTTGCTTCTTGGCTTTGCCTAGGCCACAGGACCTGTGTGGTTTTGTTTCCCTGCTGTTACAGCATGTGGAAAAGGGGAAAGCACTCCTTCCACAAGATGCCTGCCCTCTTTGAGAAGAGCAGCAAAGGACCAACTCAGCTTGGCACTAGGCAGTGAAGACAGGGAGAGCATAATGTCTGTGTCACATACAGAAGCTGCCTGCAAAAGTGGTTGGAGTACAGATCCTCAGGAGCTAAATCCCCAGGGAAATAGCCAGTGATGCCCATCTGTTTCCTCCCAGCCACCCTGCAGCGCTCTGCCTCCACAGGGCCACTCTGCTAGCTGGTGAAAGGCAGAGGCTCAGGCATCTGTCTCCACACAGTACCTGGACACCACATCATGGACACAAGTCAAACATCTAAGCAACACCTGAGTCCCTTGTACCTCACCCACCCCCACCCCCAGCATCTCAGCTACCTACCACTCAGCTAGGGCCCTCCTGCAGGCTGGGGGCATGCCAGAGCTCTGCAAGGGTCTCAGCCCATGCACCCTTCCTGCTGCAGCATATGCCGTTCCTTGATCTCCCACCCCTGCCAGGTTTAGCAGCCATAGAGGAGAGAACCTTCCACCTCTGTGTGAGCGAAGGGGCTTCAGGCTTCAGATCAGACTGGCTATCCCCTCCCAGAGCTAAGGTGACCAGCTGTTTCAGCAAACAGGACCCCTTCCTGGGTGGCTGGCATCTCTGGATCTCACCTGTAAGCCTCCAGATTTCCCTGTCAGTCAAGTGAAACTAGTCACAGACGGATTTTAAAGTACTGGATGTTATCTCACCATCTGATAATATTTTTATCAACTATCTGGATGAGGGGATTGAGTGCACTCTCAGTAAGTTTGCAGATGACACCAAGTTGGGTGGGAGTGCTTGAGAGTGGAAACGCTTTTCAGAGAGATCTGGACAGGCTGGATTGATGGGCTGAGGCCAATTGCATGAGGTTCAACAAGGCCAAGTGCTGGGTCCTGCACTTCGGTCATAACAACCCCATGTAGCACTACAGGCTTGGGGAGGAGTGGCTGGAGAGCTGCCCGGCAGAAAAGGACCTGGGGGTGCTGGTCGACAGCAGGCTGAACGTGAGCCAGCAGTGTGCCCAAGGTGGCCAAGAAGTCCAACAGCTTCCTGGCCTGTATCAGAAATAGCGTGGCCAGCAGGAGTAGGGAGGTGATCGTGCCCCTGTACTCAGCCCTGGTGAGACCACACCTTGAGTGCTGTGTGCAGTTTTGGGACCCTTATTACAAGAAGGAATTGACATGCTGGAGTGTGTCCAGAGAAGGTCAACAAAGCTGATGAAGGGTCTAGAGCACAAGTCTCATGAGGAGTGGCTGAGGGAACTGGGGTTGTTTAGCCTGGAGAAGAGGAGGCTGAGGGGAGACTTTATCACTCTCTACAACTACCTGAAAGGAGGTTGTAGTGAGGTGGGGATCGGTCTCTTCTCCCAAGTAACAAGCGATAGGATGAGGAAATGGCTTCAAGTTGAGCCAGAGGAGGTTTAGATTGGACATGAGGAAAAATTTCTTCACCAAAAGAGTTGTGAAGCACTGGAACAGGCTGCCCAGGGAAGTGGTGGAGTCACCAGCCCTGAAGGTATTTAAAAGACCTGTAGATGTGGTGCTTAGTGACATGGTTTAGTGGCGGACTTGGCAGTGGTAGGTTAATGGTTGGATTTGATGATCTTAAAGGTCTTTTCCAACCTAAACAATTCAATGATTCTATGATCTCTGTCACAGAGTCTGTCTCCTCATTTGTGCTGCTGCTTGACAGCTGCTGGGGCCTTTGCACCTCATCCAGGAGTTAATATTTTATCTAGAGGTCCAGGGAAGCTCAGTGGAAATTGTGCTAGCCTGGAAATACTAAAAGTAACTTTAAAATATTTCCTTCCAGACTCTGAAATGTTGCCGGTAGAAATGTATTCTCTGATAAGGAAATGGCTTTGGACCCAGGCTAACAGCTGGGGAGATTATTCATGGAAATCAGTGCCATGAGTCTCTGTATTACTTTTACCTCGTTTTCCCAAACCCCATCTTTACAGAGACCAAGTGCACCACTCTTCTGTCTCCAGGGAGGTGAAGTGGGACCAGCTCTCCAGCAAAGTCTGCTCATCCTGAAAAGGTTTCTTTGTTCTCATTGCACAGGATCGTTTTTTCTACCATGCAGGAGATTTATGTGAGGAACAGCAGTGGCGCAGGGAATAATAACTCCATTTTGTTTAATAATTAACTCACGTGGTCGCCTGGTGCCACACACGTTCCAGCAGACACTGCAAGCCAGTCAGGCCGGGCTGGCAGAAGAGCTAAGCACAAGGTGGGCAGTACGAAAAAACTGATCTCTGCTTCTTCTGCTCACTGATACTGTGCCCAGACCTGCTGGCGCTTGGGTCTTCTTACCTGCAGCGTACTGTCCCAACAGCTCTTCGAACTCTGCAGATTCTGCATGCTCTGAGTATTTTACAGAAACAACTGACACTGTGATGTATTTTTTTGATGGGCGGGGGTCGGGGGGTGTATAACAACTATTTCAAAGAGCAAAGCCAAACTACGTAGCAAGAGTAAGAAAGGAAGCCGGAAGAAATTAATCTCATTGAATTCTCCAGCTGCCATCAAGCAGCTCTGTCTTGCAACCTGTCACTGCTTGGTTTGCAAACAGCCAGGAACACCTTTACTGTACAAAGATACAGGTTTCAGGAGAATTTGCTGGAAAACTTCTGCCAAACTTTTCTCAAATTTTAATGCTGGTTCCTCACAACCAAATAATTTCTGGTGAAGAGCTGCTTTCAAAGAACTTGTAAGCTTGAAATATTCCTGAGGGGATTGCTCTTCTATGTATCATAACATGTAGATTTTCACTACAGATTTACAATACTTAGTTATTAAAAACCAGGAGGCTAAATATATTTAAATGGTTCTTAAAAAAAAAAAATTAAGGTTATTGAAGTAAAATATCAAAAAGAGGATTTTTTTTTCCCTAGCAAAATATAATTTCATTGAAAAGTTAGAGATTTTAACTTTTCCTCCCAATTCAAGACATGTATTTTTCAACAATACACGAAAACTTTGTGAGAGGGGGAATTTGTTTCCCACTCATTTTGGCATTTAGAGAAGCAGAAAACTATAAAGCAAAAAGAAATTTGGCTTGGGGAAAAAAAAATCTCAACCAGAATCCTTTCCCTTAGTGAAAATGACACTAGTGTTACCAGTGACACTTGCAGCCAAGGCTGAGGCAGTTGTAGTTTTAGCAGTGCTTCCCTTCATGAAAAAACGCCTCAGATGCCAGCAAGTCCACGCTGCCTTGGATTTGAACTCTATTCTTATATTGCTGTCTATTTTAAGGCACTTCACATACGCAGTCCCTTCAGATCCTCACGGTCAGGAATGTGGGTCCTCCTGGAAACCATCTGCTCAGGGAGACAGCTGGGCCTTTACTGAGGGATGAATCTGCACCCTGCAATGCAGCCCCTCCTGGGTGGGTTAGGATGTCCTGAGCAGTGCCATCAGGGTGACCACCTCCTCGCAGCAGGTCTTCACAACCTCAGCACTCTGGGCAGACCAGCAAACATGGGAGGGACTTTGGTTTACACAATTCTCACTTATTCCCAGGCCTCAAGCATCAAACTATGCTTCGGATATACCGTGACACCCACCTCTTCCCCACCTGCCCCACAGGAGTTTCCTTTCCAGGCCTCCTCTGCCCCCTGCACTTGTCAGGCCACTAGTCCTGCTGATAGCTTGTGCCAGGTGACTGCTGCTTCACGTCCCATGGAGGCTGCCAGCCAAGCTTTGCTGCCCTGCTAGTCCAATGGTCTGAAATAACCTTCAAGAGACTGGCTGCAAGGTGAAAGTACACAAGCAGATTGAAGCTGGTTATTCAGCATGCAGGGATTAGAGCAAACAAAGGAAAATTTGGTTTGATTGTCTTCTACAAGACGTCGTTGTCTAAAAGTCACATCTGCAAGCCCCAAAACAGAAGCTAAGAAAAATGTATTGAAGTGTGGTTTCCAATCAGTGCCCTATCTTCTCTGCTGGTCAGTCCCAGGGAAATTCTGTATGATGGCATCATCTTTGATTCAAAGTGGGAGAGACAACAGTCCAAACCTGGCACAAACTTTGGTAATGGGCGAATTTAAGAAGAGATCCTTGAAAATACTCCCCCAACTGAATGTCCTAGTAACTTTCTAGTGGTTCCTGAGAGTCTTAATGCAGATTTTATCTGCCCTGTGATCGCCAAATTGTACTGTGTACTTTTACTTACCCCCAAGTGTTTCCAGAGCAGACTGGCTGGGGGGGGGATGCACAGCAGAACATTTGGACCCCAGAATCATCAGGTAAGTCCTTCAGAGGAGGGGTGAGTGGTCTGGGAAGAGGAAGGTTGGGAGGATCTCAACAGATCTCAACTCCCTGCTTTTTGCTTAGCACCACCACATGCCTCCTGCAGTGCCTAGTCTGCTTGATGCCCAAGCTCAGCAGATAATGAGGATTTATGGCTAAAATTCTCCCTCTGCAGTCCTTGAACAAGCAAAGGGTAGCTCCACATTTCCTCCCAGGCCCATCAAGCTTGATGATGTGTGACTAACTCTTTCATTGACCAAAGCCCAACCGCTTCCCTCACGTGACCTTACATAACTGCTCATCTATTTCGTTAATGAATGGAGCTTGAGAAAATTTCCATTGCCCAAGGCCCTCAGGGGAAAATGAGTGAGTGCTGTCTCCACCTTTTGTGCGCCAATGTGGGATTTTCCTATGGATTAACTGAGTACAGTGGTATTTCTTTGGTTGCTGTCATTGGTGCCTGAAACAGTAAGCTAACAGCCGGGTGACACGGAGATGGAAAAAGAAAAAAAAGGACTCCATGCCTGAGCCAGAGGAAACAGAAGACTCCCTCTGCCAGAATAGCAGGGATGTCACCACCATGGCCAGGGACTGCACCTCTTCCCAGGCAAAAGCTGCTGTGTTTGCTCAGCTCTGCACAGAGCTAAAACACCTCCCGGCCTCTCTTCCCTCCCTGACACAGATCAAGCAGTACTGACCTGCAGGTGCCCTGGGGCCAGACCCTGTCCTGCAGCTGACAAGCATCTCTCTCTGCCCTGCCATGGTCAGGATGGAGCAGTCTGATGCTGGGCAGCAGTGGAGGGGGAGTGAGCAATACCCATTGGCATGCTCACCACCATTTACAGCAGCTAGGAGCTGGAGAGAAGATGGGACAGCAGAGGAGGATTGGGTGCTGCTTCCCTCTCCCAAGCCTACCAACAGGTGCCATGTCAGGGCAGGCATCACCTTGGGGTACTTCCCTTGGTTCTGAGAGGGTGCCTTAGGGGGGGATCTCTGGGTCTAGGCAGGGAAGGGGGTCCACATGAGCTTTGCAGTCTGCCTGTTGAAGAAGGGCGGTCATCTTGCAGACCCCACCAGTGGGGGAAGGTCCTGTAGGGACCGCTGCTGTGGCTGTGGACCGGCCAAAGCCCCCTAGGCCAGTCAGCACCCCCCCTAACAGAGCCCCAGAGGAGCAAAAGTGCAGCCTGGCCCCAGAAGAGGGCTTGCGGGCTGAGTCGAGCTGGGTGCCACTCTGAGAGCAGGGTTTAGCTCCTCAAGCACCTACGCAGGATGTAGAAGAGGAAGGAAACTCCCGCAGGTTACACAAAGAGGTGCCCACTGTAGATGCAAATGAGCATTTACTTTAGCACAGCTTGTTTCCTCTCCACTTTTACTCCCCCAGGAGGAGGTGTGGCGGTGGAGGGAAGGGTCAGGGAGCATGGCTGGTACCACTCCCCACCATGCCGCTCCCATGCTGGCAGGGTTTGGGGGCTGCTCGGAGCCCCTGCAAATCTTCCTTGCTTGCCTGCCCTTCATGCTGCCTATGGGAAAGTTGAAGTCCATGAAGACCCCATTTGACCAGCTGATGAGCATGCTGCCCTTCTGCAGTGGGCACCATGCTGTTTCTAGCCACCGGGAGAGGGGAGCAGGGCTGACCGGTGCTGGCAAGGCTGGTGGGATGGTGGCATGTGGTTGCAGAGTGTCAGGGACTGCCTTGGCATCTCCCTGTCCTGCCTGCGGAAAATGCTGCCTTGCGGTGAAGGTGATCCGGAGTCCTGGGTCGGTGGAGCAGAACATGCCTTCAGAGGGGAAGCCAATGGGAGATGCAACACAAAGCAAAGCTACCCCTGCTTTTTCGGTCTGCGTTACGACAGGCGAATGGTATCAGACCCTCCCTTAGCTACACCCCAGTTGCCCACTTTCCCTGGCTTCTGTGGTCCATCCCATCTACTCCCCTTCCCTGGGAAGCTTCCTCAATACCCCAGTGATCAATCATATGACCCCACTATGGCAATGTGATACGGCTTTAGCTGTGCTAATCAGCTTAGCTTGGGCCCTTGACCCCTGTCATCTTATTTTAGGAAAAAAACTTTACACAGTGCCTGGCGAGGGCTGTTCAGTCCAGAGGATTTAAATCCAAAGTGAAAAATAGCAACACAGACTTTTGCTTTTTTATTTTGTAGTTTAGCATTACAGCTTCTGATTTGTCATTCTTCTAGGAGGAGCTGAGCTTTGAATAATACACATAGGTTTCAATTGCATGGTAAAATACTTGACTCTTTTGACTGTTAACAAAAAAATACTCCAAATAGCAAATGTTGAGTGCTTTGGCTGAAGTACTTGAGATGCTTAGTCATCCAAATAGACTTGGACACTGAATCGCTTCCCTCCTTTCTCCTCTCAACTTTAAATGATGTCCTTTCAAGTAAAATGGGCTCTAGAGAAAAGAATAGTGTTTGGTGCAGTGGACTGGAAACTTTTACCTTGAACCTCAGGGGGTTTCATGGGGGAGACACCAGAGGAGAGATGGGCTTAAAAATAAACATATTCTTGGAGGGTTTTTTTTCTCTACAGAGAGACATCTCTACTCTGAAGCACCAGCTAAAGCCAGAGGTGAATGAGCAGCCAAGGGCTGCCAAGACCCCAGCTCATCAGCTGGTCAGGCAGTGATGCAGGTGGGAGAAAGTATGCTGATAGACTCTTTCCAAGCCTATAGACTCTTTCCAAGGCTCCAGGAACATAGTGCAAGCCCTATAGACATGATAAGAAAATATGAACTATACATCATGTCTGAAGGAGCTTGTTTTATTATGGAGATGAGTACTAACAACCTTTTCTCCACTGCATAATCTCTGAAGGGAACAAACTGGCTTTGTGAGAGAGAGACAGATGAGGGCCAATTAACTACACTAGGGTAGAAGAATATCTGGAAATGTTGTTGTGTAAGAAGAGAATCTGGCAGAAACTAGGTACCTTCCAAAGCCTGAGAAATACTACCAGTGACAACTTCTGTCATCAGCACTGGAGGCGAACATCCAGTGTGCTGCCAGGCCAGGAAACATCTCCAGACCTGCCTGAGGGCTTTTCCAGCCCAGGCCAGCCCGGCTGCTGTGGCAGCCTCTGCTCCCAAGCTTCTGAAGCACCATCTGGATGCAGCAAGAGGATCAAACTCGCTCTTTGCCACTTCTCCAGCCCTTCCCCCTCTCTGTGAAGCATGTCCTTGAGTGAGTTAATCATCCTGCTTTCTCAGCAGGTGAAAAGATCCTCCATTTTAGCATCCCAGGGGAGACATGGCAACTGCCCAGGCATAGTAGAAGACTTTGCACATACTCAAGGTTTTGAACTTGTATTGTCCTCTTGACACTCATGGCTTGAATATAGTCTGGAACTGATTAACTTGGCTGCTTCGATCTCTGGAAGGGAATGTTCTTCCTGCAGTTAAATATTTACTCATTGCACATGGACCAGGCATTACAGAGGCTAGGGCTGCATTTGCATTTTCTCCTCATAAACTGAAAGAGAAAGGAGCATCCTCTGGTATTTCAGTGCTGCCACTTCCATCCTTCATGGTAGTCCTGTCATGCCCAGTTCAACCTGTTAGCTTCAAAAGCGTTCCTAAAACCTATGGCCATGAGATGTGTAGCTTATGCCATGGGGAGCCCAACACATGTTGCACACCCAACAAATACGTTGGGTCCAAAGTACATCCTCAGAGAACAGCATGAATTGCATTTCTGAAAATCACATGTCTCTAGCACTTACAAACGCCTTTGCATGACATTGCTTTGGGAGAGGTAGAGCTCTCCCCCTCCCCAGACTTCCACCTGCAGAAGAAATTTTATGGTAAAAGTAATTTCTATCTTAGGCAGCACCACAGAGAAGTGGTTAAAATGGGAAAATCTGAAGCATCAGTATGGGCTTTTAGAAACACTGGGATATCCCACTTTCTCCCACAGACGAGGGGCAACATCTTGGGTTTGAAGCCAGCCCTTCGTAAGCACAGCCAGGGCCTGGTTCAGCCGCCAACGCACTCGCCACAAGGCGCCCAGAGCCATGACGTGAAGAGTTTCCTGAGCTCCCTCCACGATTAACAGCAGCCAAAACAGTAGCTGGGAGGGCTGAGGGGCAGGCAGGAGGGAGGCACTGCCCCAGTGACCACTTTGGAGCCCTTCTGCTGCACCTGGGGGACCTTCTTTTTCCCAGTGGGTCCTGGGCACCTGAAAGGCACAGGATAGAAGCCAAGGCCTGAGGATTTAAAACGATAAACATGAAGGCGAGGAGGCTGCGTGTGATGGAAAGTGAGCATGTGGCCACCCTGGAAAACCTGTATTATTAAACAGGTGCAAGTGCCAGCTGCCATCTGCTTTGGCGAGACGGGGGCTTTCCGTGCACGCAGCACTTTTACAAACCTTTCCCCCTGTCAAAATCGGTGGTTGAGAAAGAAGCCACCAGAAGTTAACCTTCTCCTTTAACCACAGTTTTACCAGCTCCCGTTTCTTCACTGTTTGTCTTTCCTGCCTGGTTGCAGACCAAGGTCGTTTGCCAGAAAATAAGACAAAGGCTCGTTGCTGCCAGAATCTGCCCTCCAACAACAAGGAACAGCAGTAAATGGGCAAGTAGGGACACACAGAGCTGCACAGAGAGCAGAAGAGAATACTTCCTATTATTTTGGTAAGTTGCTGTTGACTTTGAGGCAGGACTCACAGGGAAAGGTAACAGCTGGTGTTAGACAAATGATACAGCTAGAAAAAAAGCAGAGGAGCTTTTAGATACACAAATCCTTCTTCCAAGCCAAAGCAAAAGACTGTAAACATCAGCATAAGCACAAACCAGAAAATTTTCCTCTGAGTCTCTCTCTTCTTTCTTTGGGGAAAAATGAGGCTCCACAGGGAAAGAACTTGCCCCTCAGCGTGCAGCAAAACAGAGGCATGACTGGATCTCTGATCCCAGCTCTTCTGTGATGAGATGGTGCTTCGCCACCTGTAGAAGCCATTGCTGTTGCCGAGTCCATCAAACAAAACCTGTTATAGTACTGCAATAATACCCATAGCACTTGTGAAGCACCTGCAGATGCTTTGCCCCACTGCATCGCTGCACACAAGCAGTTTGCAAGTGCCACTCAGATCCAGCCTTGTAAGGTTGAGCTGTGGTTTACCCTGACTCCAGGGATTTCAGGTCATCTCATGCAATGGCCCATCTCAGTTTTCACTGCAAACATTCATTGTATTTTACAAAAAAAAAAAAAAAAAGAGGCAGGTTGCAGGGCCTGGGGAGTGGCACCAAGGTTGAGCAGAGCTCAGGAACTGCATCAGCACTAAAAGGAGCAGGTGAGTTAGAGGAGGCATAGCATGAAGACACTGTTGAGCTGTGACTTGATGATGGCCAGTGAAGTAAACTATGCTCTGCCAGGTTACAGGGTCAAGCACCAGTAGTATATTGATTAATGATGTCAAAGTTGCCAGAGGACCTGTCTCAGATGCAGCAAACAGTTCATGTTGCATTTTGGGATTGATACGTCTGCTTTGGGCCAGCACTCTCAATTTGAGCTACAGTGCTGTTTGTCCTTGGGCAGACGCCTTGGCTTCAATATCACACAATGGGATTTGCACAGGAGACTGCTTTCAAATATAATCACAGTAAGTGTCACAGGAGAAACCCAGCCTATAGGCGCCAAACTCTGTCCCTGTGACCGGTGCTCAGCTATGCAATTTCCTGTTGCACAGTGTGGACATTTTCTGACTTGCTGTTTCAGGCCCACCTCACCCTCTGCTTTCCCTGTTATGAAACTCTAGAGATGCTTCCACAGAAACAATGCTATTTTGTTTGGGAGAGAAAAACCTAGGACTGATCAACCCTGCTATCAACAAGCAGGTGTCTCAGATAGCAACAAAAGAACCAGCATTGATAACGGAGAGGGTAGAGAGAGATAGAGATGCAATGAAGTGGAGAGAAGGAAGCCAATCAACTTAATGAAATAAAGCACAAGGTTAGCGAAGGGCTATTTATAGACTCCAGCTGGTTCAGCCCTGTGCACTTAGAGGCTGGTTCAAACTGGCTCCTTAACAGCAGTAATAATCATTACAGAAAAGAAGGAGAAAAAAAGTGAAAGCTTGGAAAATTCACTGCCGGAGGTAAAGCTTTAGAGCCAGGGCTGGCTGGAGTCAGAAGTAACTGCATTACTGAGAGATTGAAAGGTTAATAGGAAACCAGCTGACACTGAAAGGGAACAATTAGAGAGGTTAAGGGGCTTAATATTAGATTAATGGTTGCCTGGAGGAGCAAAAGCAGAGATTTCAAGAAAATGGGAGAATGGTGAGCACCACAGTTTTTTCGTGGACGGAGAGCCTCAGGTCTGCTCCTGCCACTCCCTGGATAAACTGGAAAAAGGTGGCTCTGCAATTCCTTGCCAGTCTTTCTCAGTCTCCCATTTCCATCCCTTTTCCACCCCTCCCATCTGTTTGTCTCCTGAAGTCCCTTTGGGTTCTCTTTCCCCCCTTAAGCACTCTCTGTGTGGTCTTAGTGTCTTCTTTGTGTTCCTTCTCCATCCTCCCACTGTCTCCTTAAAGGTTATAGTAATAAAATGATGCTTAGCATTCCCATGGCCCTTTCATTTCTCTACAGCGTTCTGCTCTCCAGTGGCAGGGATGGTAGGGATGGATACTTTTAGCCGCATTACCCATAACCAGGAGTCAAATCTTCAAAGAGAAAAAAAAAAAAAAAAAAAAAAAAAAAAAAAAAAAAAATCGTTGACAAAGATCAGATGGCAGGTCCATTCTCCAGCAAATTCTCCCCAACTAGATGGACAATACTGACACTGGTGAGGTCCCTGCCTACCAGCAGCCTTTTTAAAATATTTTTTAGTGGGAAGATGTTGGACATACTGCAGAGAGTACTGATTTAGCAAGATAAGTACTGGCACAGATCGATGGCATCTCCAAACCTGAAAGTGGGGTTGAAGATACTAAGGAGGGGACATTCAGCAAAAGGAACGCAGTCCTACCAGATGAAGGGCCAGACATGCACTGCTGCTGAGGGCTGAGCTCTGAACAGACAGAAGGTTAAAACATGCCTCTTACAGGAAGACCACAAAAGAAAGGAGGATTTTTCTGTAGCCCAAAAGTGCTGGAAATTCTCCTGAAACCTTATGCTGCAGAGAGGAGATAAGCTGTTCTCCCTTCCCCCAAAGTATGAGATGAGTAGCAAAGGATTTGCGATGGACTCACTGCATCTGCACAGTTCAGATTGCCCAGCCATAACCCAAGCCATCCTGTTTCCCCATGGTCACTGCAGTTGCTAACATAGTTAGTCCCCTGAGAGTCCATCCCTGTACCTCCATGCCAGGACAGCCTTGCCACATAGCACCACCAGCTGCTGCTTGGGACAGTGCTGGGAGTACTGAACTGCTCCCTGCATGACCCTGAGGGACTCTTGAGACCCAGAGAAAAGTTCTTCCCTGCCGTGGCTGCTGCGCTCAAGGATCTTTCTGAACGCATGTGCTTGTCCCACGGGACAGGGAGAACTTTCCCCGAGTGCCTGGCCCTTGGCGGCTGCTTGTGAACTCGAACAAGCGCAAGCTGGCTAGATCCATCCATATCTTACGCTGCTTCCCACAACACAGCCTCCCCTCTGAAAATTTCCCCGGCAAGATTAGAAAGCAATGCACTCAGCACTTCCTTCTAGGGCTGTAAAAGCCAGGCTGGGGCTCCGACACTGTGCAGGCACCCGACAGAAGAGTTTCCTCACTTATGATAATGACAGTGAATCTCCCAGCCTAGACGAGTTGTGGTCATTTGCAGCATACTAGCTCCGAAACACGTGAAATGCAGTGCTCTGGCTTAATGCAACCTATGGAGGTCACCCATGGGTTCCTGAAGGGAAAAGATCGAGGAGGGTCTGGCTGGCATCAGAAGGCAACTCAAGCTGTTTTCCTCTTCTGTCCGTGACAGATGAGCACTGACTTCTTACCAGCTGGGACACTGCTGATTGATAGACCAGAAAGATGGCTAGAGAAGCATTCAATGGATGTATTCTTCCTCAGGTCTCTCTTCCATGCAGCCACATCTGCTTAATAGCAACAAGCCTGAAGGGACAGGCTCTCCATCCCACCTTCCTGTCCTACATAGGAGCATTTCCCAGGTCTAACATAAATCTGCCCCCTGTGCCTGGCCGGCCACATCCCTGGAGATGCATTTCTGCTTCGAAAGATCTGATATCATCTCAATGCTGACCTCCGCCAGAGCCCGGGGATACCCATCACCTCCAGCCCGCGGTGCCCCAGAGTTAGAAGCACATTTCAGCTAAGGATCTCAAAGTGCCGTACAAACAGACATTAATCCTTAAGCCACCCCTAGGAGCCAGGCTTGTAATTATTTGGCTCACCATTTATCTCTGGAACTCTCTGTGCCTGTTCCCTCAGCCTAGGGATGAAGGAAGGTAAAACAATACCTACCATTTCGTAACAAATTGCAAATTAAATCGACTGCAGCTCAGCCATTAAAGGAAATGTTACCTTTTCCATAATCACCTCCTGCAGGCAAGAGCCTGAGAAAACGTAGCAACAGCTATTCTTTAACAGTTAGGTAAACTTTGACACAAAATTTAAGTGACAAGCTCTGAGTGAGACGGCCAACAAGTGGCAGAAGATTTCCAAGAGCAGAAATCAGGAATCCTACCTCCTGGCTTCTTGTTTTATCAACTGAATTGTAATTCCTCCCCCTGCCTCCCCCCTTAAAGATGTCTGTCAGAGGAAAAGAAATGCCGCTTATGTCATTTATGTGCCTTTGTAATAGATTAAGGAGTCTGTAGGATTTCAGTCTAAAGGAAAAAGATTAAGTGGTTTTCCACTTGTTTTCTTACATTAGAAATGCAGGTCTTTGGGAGCCTAAAAGTCTCCAGTCTGTCTAGCCTAGATCATGACAAAACCAGGAACAAATGAAAGACAAGAGGGCAAGAACAGGGCAGAGGAGAGGAGAGGGGAGGGGAGGGGAAATCAAGCCAAACTCACAACGTGCTGTTTGCAAGCAACAACTGCGTAAACACCGTAACACAATGACGCACAAAATATCAGTAAGAAATGATGTGCTGTTTAAGAGTTGACTCTCCTGCAGCTCCAGCCTGGGTGTGAGAACCCACAGAGGTCAAACCCCAGGAGATTTGTACGGGAAGAAGAAAAGGAAAGAAAGGAAAAGATCCTCATACCTTTTTCTTCTTCTCAAACAGAAGCCATAAGCGGCATGAGATCTCAAATAAGACAAACCCAGCCTACAGGAATGGGAAGGACTGGGCAACAAAAGCAGAGCAATGGCTGTCGTTTTAGTGCCTCGTATGTTGGCCAGGTTCATGCAGAGGAAACCCTGGAGAGGAGATGCTGAAGGGAAGGAGCATGGGGATGGGTGGGGTAAATCAACAATACAAAAGGCAATTACAAAGCGAAGCGGAGGTGAAGAAAGCAGCAGAAGGGCAGGAGCAAATGTCAGCACACAGAGGAAATGGTCCCACTTGAGTCCAGAGAGCAGAAAGGTCACTCAATCGGTTTCTAGCTGACGAAGTTGTCCCTTCTCTACCCTCTTCCTACAGCTCCCTCCCCTACCTGTTCCAGGGAGGCAGCAGGACTCCTGCTCTGGTCTAAGCCCAGAAGGCAGTAAAGAAAAATTTCAGTCAGTTCCAGCTGTACCTGTTTAAAGTACTTCCGCAGCTGGGAGATTTAATTACAGTTAGTCTGCAATATGCAGGCTTTGCACTGCTTTAATAGTCTGGGATCGAAACCTGTATGACCAGAGGGTGGAGGGAAGGGGGGCGTTGCAGCTGTACTGAAAGAAGCACACTAAAACAGGTTGTCTGAATGTGGCTGAGGGGTATACAAACTTTGTTTGCACAAGGGCACTTGGTTGCAAGTCAGTGGGCACTTCAAGGGCTAAAATCCAATTCAGTAAGAAAAAGACTTTCCTTGGGAAATCTGTTTTCCCAGTTCTTTGAAAATCCACTCAGGTAGCTCCTCCAGAAACCTCCAAGCACAGAGCATTAAATAATAATCTGTTAAAATTACCTCCCTCCTGACCAACTACCTGCCAGTAGCACTTCATTGCTATATCTATGTGTACCGAAATCCAGGAGAAGCCCAAGAACTGCCTGCAGTAACCCAGCGCAAATCTTGTGGCAAGCCCTTCCCTGTGTCAAGAAGCAGGTAAACACACTCACTGGCCAGCTCACAGCCCCCTTGGGCCATGTCTGAGCTTTCCAGGCCGAACTGGTGCCTTGAGCTATAGCCACACCATTCCCCTGGGAAAGAGAACGGGACGGGACTGCGAGGAGCCCTTTGCCAAACAGATACCACAGCAGCCAAGCAATCGCTGGTGCTAGAGCGGTGCCTGCTGGCCGGTCATATCAGAAGCACTTGGAAATATTTTCACAGAGGACGAAACTTGCAGTCAAGTTCAGGAAAACCTTTCTACGGAAGATCTGCGTGTCCAGCTCTGCCGTGTTTCTGTCAGAGAGCTGGCATCCAAGTTCCCACCTGCTGCAAACAAGACGTTCCAGTTTTGTGAATCAGTCTGGTATTTATTTCTATCGAACCTCCAGCCCCACACATTTCTCGTCTTTCTTTACTCTTTAAGGTTTTGTGATTTTTAAGATGACACAAAACTGGAAAGAGTGGCTGACACAGCAGAAGGCTGTGCTGCCATTCAACGAGACCTGGACAGGCTGGAGAGCTGGGCAGGGAGGAACCTAACGAGGTTCAACAAGGGCAAGTGTATAACTGATGCAGTTTCAATAGTGCAACTCCCTGTGAAAGTTCAGATTCTGGACAGTGTCATCCCAGCAAGCTCCATAACCTGTCTGACATTGGAGGCTAAGAACGTAAGGCACCTCAAATCACTGAGAGCTTTTGAAGAGTCTGGCATTTTACGTACCTTTTACAAACAGAAACATGCTTGAAATGCCAATAATGCCATTGTTATGCAAACTGTGTGGAACGGGTGCCAAAACCACCGTCCTTTTACTGTCCTTATGATGTGCTAGGAGAGAGAAATGATGCTATGGATGAAACAGCTCTCATCACAGAGGCAGTGTCTTAGAGGGCACTCACAAAATGATGAATACAAAAAAGATGAAATCCCGAAGAAATAATCTTCAGAGATATAATGTAGCACTCTCATGCCAGCTCCACAGATGTATAACAACGTATTATACTGGACTTTGTCCTTAGCCCGAGGACCTGGAGACAATGCAGATATGAACAAAAGAAAATAGATAGGGTGTATCACCTAGTTCCTGAATTTACAGTATGAAAGAAAAGGTAGTTCTATTGGAAGATTTGGACTGTGGCCCCCGAGCCTACAGCTCGTCTAGGTAACAACACAGGCCTACCTATACACAAACACACTCACACGCGCACACACACGGCCCTGCTCTTAAGGCAGGAGTTTAAAATGGGTAAGACTGGTAATAGCAAAGGGATGAGTCTTCCAGGGGCTGAAACAGTACAGCAAACTCCCTCTTGGATGCATGTTTTCTCACTGATGGCAGGTGGCGCCATGTGAGGCAGCCTCAGCTAAAGACTTCCCATTATTCACATTTGTTTGCTATTTTGCCACACTTGAACTGTCAGGCTGACATTTTACATCCTCAGCACAAACAGGGCAGATGTAGGTGGGAGGTGGGCAGGCGGACAAAAACAACAACAAGGATGTTAAATGCCTTTCTGAAGAACTGGATATTATCTGTGCTGCTGTTTGAGCTCCCCCCTGCTATACATAAACCAAAACATTCAGTTGAACATGTATTTAAGGTAGACACTAGCCAAATGTCTGTGTTGGGCCAGCAGCTACACAGATTTTACCCATCCTACTGTTTCAGCAGATGAAAGCACCCCTCTTCCCCCATCTCTCCAGCACAATTTAGTGGGGACTGCTACATCGAGGGAAAAACGGACCCCAAACAGTTCACAGCCCCACACAAACACTGATCTACCAGCAAATACTGTAGTAACTTAAACCCTTTCTACTCTAAAAGCTCCAGCACACTAAGAGGCTAATAATCTACTTCTTCAGCATACTTCCCTCCCCTGTACAAGCCGTACACAATACACAGGTACACACACATTCATGCACATATACAGAACATAAACATTTGCACACACATGAAGCACAAGATTTCCCAACACTATTGGTCTTAACAAGTCAAAGCACTGGCTTGTACATCTCATTTGTAAACAACCATGTCCTGAATGCCCTGTTTCTGTTTCCAGCAGAAGGGGAGGACAAAAGCACAGGGAACCCCATCCTCTCTGCTGCATAAACACATGGAGTCTCACCCACAGAATTCATACATGGCTTGCCATACTGAAGCTGTTTGTGCATTCCCTGTTTCCCCATGTGTGCAACAAAAGATCTTGCTGGTAGCTTGTAGCTGCAACTGAAGGTGAACAGAGCTCTACCTTAACCATAGGAAGGCTCCAAGACTACACAAGTGTGCAGGAGAGCCAAGACTTACATATGCTTCCTAATCAGTGAACACATCTGACAGACTTGGTCATAATGTCACTGTGTGTCAGTTTGCCCATCCATAAAAAGGGGACCATACCATCATCTGTCTTAGAGGGTAGAAAATTTGTTGGTGAAATGGTCAGATGCTATGGTGTGAACATTATACTCAAAGACATTTGAGAGAAAGCAAATTACTTTAAAGTACATCTCGGATTATGCCTAAAAAAGAACGCCAGGGGGCTACACAAAGTTAATGCAAAATAATCAAATGAAATGTTGAAGCAGGATCCATTTACTACCAGCAACAGGAATCTGATGAAACTACCAGGTTTTATTTCAGCATGCATTACATACAGGGGGAGTAAGGGAAGATTGTGCAGAAAAGCTTGAATTCAGCATTCTCTAATCTTTCATCTTTGATTTTGCCACTACAATGAACTTCTGTCATAATTTACTTGGCTCCAGAAATAGAGAATTGAAAACAAACAGATGATACATAATTATTAATATGGAGCACATTACTTACGATTACAGTGTTTCAATTCACCAGGTACTTGTTACCACTGTGATACCATAGTGATTTGAAAAGGCATATTAAATGAGTTCTGGTTGATACACTGCAGAGCTGAACCAGAATACTTTCATATTTAACTGGAGCTGTTGAGCAAAACTCGTGATTCAGAGCCATGATGGAGCCAAAGAACAGTAAATAGTCTGGCTGCACCCCATGCACTGACATATTTGGGGATCATATAACAGTGGGCCCAAATTAGGTATTATTTCCCATGGACTTTTTCCCTGCTCGATTGGCCACAGGAACCAACCAGGTTCACACCCACAGGAAGCCAGTGAAACTTTCTTAGGACGCTGGCGTGTTTCAGAGCAGATGTAATTTAGCCACTCTGCAAGGACATTAAGCAGTAAAACATTGCATAGAACCTGTTCCACTCCTCAGTGGTAGAATTCTGCTGCCCTGCTAAAATTGTTCTCCTCCTGCTGTTGGGGAAAAGTGGTTGAGATGGGAATTAGAAGGGTCCTCAGAGCACATGAAAAAGTCCCCCACCCCCACAGCCTGGCTCTCAGAGATGATTCTGGGATTAATTTATCCTTGGAGCCCTAAAACTCAGTTTGTTTTGCAGTACTGTACACAGAATTTCTGGACCTTATTTGCACTTACCTCCACCCGCCATTCATCACTCATTTCCCCTCTGTTCCATCTTCCTGGTCCAACTCTCCATTCTCTTCTTCCTGCTTTCCCCAGGAACCAAACAAGGATCAAACATGCATACTCAAAGAGCATTGAATCCCCCAATGAAGAGGGGTGGCAAACAAGCACAACTGGATATAGTAGAAGAGGAAAA
The DNA here is from genome assembly GCF_034619465.1 of Leptosomus discolor. Taxonomy (NCBI): domain Eukaryota; kingdom Metazoa; phylum Chordata; class Aves; order Leptosomiformes; family Leptosomidae; genus Leptosomus; species Leptosomus discolor. The sequence goes on from NC_141391.1 coordinate 129,812,836, forward strand.
TACAGTCTAAATGGTAAAAAAACCTGAGATTTATAAGGCTAGGAATTAGTTTTTCTAAGTAGAGACACACAGTTTGTCTCTAACTGCTAGAAAAAAATGACAAGTTTTGGGACTTACAGGCCTGTCCTCAGATATCCAGAAGGGATGAAGCAGAAGTTGCGTTATACCCAAATTTTGTATTTAGGTCATACAAACCTGATAAAGTAGAAACTTAAAATACGTCCTTGGACATAGGATACACTGATTTCTGCCATGACCGCACTAGTTAAACCACAGTGGCCCACACAGTGCCCCATGGTCAACTCTACTCACCACCTTTTAATGAGGAAAGTCCCCTTGAGGTCAACCCCAAGGCAAAGCTCCTCAGAATTTTGTTCACGTGCTCATTAGAGTCCATAGCAATGTTTCACGTCCTTGTACCTATGCCACAGTTCAAACTGCACCCAGAGACAGTGGGAGCACACAAGCTCACCTCCCCCTTGCTGCTTTGGGTGTTAGTAAATTAACCTGCTACTGCTTGAAGAACATTGCAAACTTGTGTTCCAGCAGCAGTGTTACACACAGGGTGTGCATCACCTCCTTGCAGTCTGCCAGGTGGTTGCCAGCCCTTGGTTTTAAGGCGCAGATACAAGTCTGCTCAATAGACAACTGTGCCGCTTCTTGGTGTTCCTGCTGTCCCTAGCTTTTGCTGCAATCCTGCTCCTGGAAGCCGGTCCTCACAGCTCTACCTGTGGAGCTCCATATGAAGTTAGTTCTTGGGGACCAGTGAAGGCTCCTTCTACTCACATGACTGCTTTCACACTCTAATCTACTAGAGATTGGTCCCAGTAGTTGCACAGCCAGTGACACAGCAAGGATCGTGTAACTTTTCAACCAGCACAGCTAGATCCAGGACAGGGGGTTTGCAAACAACCAAAAGCTAGCCTGGGCATGTCAGCACAACACAAAGCTGCCTTGAAAACTGGCGTTTTGAGTTTGGTGCTCAAAAAAAATCATAAAATCAGTTCTACACCAACACTTGAGCTCTGAACTCATTTATTCTGGGATAAATAAGAAGCAATGTTTCCTGCAGGCACTGCTTCCATAGGTTAAAGCTAGTATAAAGAACAGGAGAGTCAAGACCAAGGTATCAGTTGGGATGTGTCTTGTGAGCACAAATACTTAGCAGCAGCTTCTACTCACTGTGAGTTTCTGTTATTAGCAACAATCAGCTCTCAACATCAGCATGAGCTGGGACTCCGAGGTGTCAGAGGGCAGGCTCACTTCCTGGAATACAGTCAGCGCTTCCTGGACTGAACTCATACATGAGCCAGAAATAACTCTTTGCATCTTGAGTAAGCTTCTACTCTTTGCTATTGAAAACCACCTGTTTTTGCATTCACAGCAAAGTAAGATTGGACACAATTTTTTTTACAGAAAAAATATTTATTCTTCTTTCGTTATTGTGCAGGAGACTTTTGGAGAGAGGGACATGGGGAATGACACTGAAAATGCTGTCACTAAAACTGGCAGGAAGACACATCAATTTATGCTCCCCATTGTCTAGTTTCACATCCCTATGGAAAAAAAAAAAAATCTACCCATCATAAAAACCAAAGAAATAACAATACCAACAAAAGAAGCTCTGAGCTTCACTCTTGCTTTAAAAACTCCAAAGTCTGTACTTCTACCAGTGGGTAGAAGTTTCTCATGCACAGCAGACACTGTGCAAAGTGAGCGGGTGAAAGCAGGCAGTGAGACACTGTAGACCCTGTAGATCTTGGTTTTACATCAGCCTGCCGTGTAAGTGGGGTTTTCTACTTCTGACAGAGCTCCAAAATACCATGAATTATGCCAAAGACTTCCAGCAACTGTGGTTAATTAACCACAAGCGCTTACTCTTTTTGAAGGCTATTGCTTTTTGCTTTGGAAACCTGACGATATCAGGTGTCAAGGAATTTTCAAAATCACCCTCTGTGAGACGTCTGCATGCTGTTTAGTATTACATTGCACAGGATGGATGCAGTATATTAGACTAACTGGTACAGTTTCTGGGAGCAATTTCAGCCAGTTCCTCCAAACAATTATTTTTTTGACCATTACTTCTCATACTAATAACAGAAAGCAAGCCTTTGTCCCAGCAGGAAAACAAGCTACAGGTTTATCCTTACCACAATACACATGCCAAAGGACTTCTTTGTGTGGAAACTTGTTAAAAAGTTACTAAGTACACAGGATCATCCCAATAAACCCATGGAAGGTGCAGAGGAGGAGGACACTTGGCTCAGAAGACGAAATATATACATAAAATAAATCACTTTGGATTAAAGATTATTTTGGGGATCAGTTGCTGACTTTTGAGGTTAAATAAAAAGTGTAGGTATATATTACAAAATGATGAGGCAAAGTTTTTTACATCTTAAGTTTTTTAAAATAAATTATCAAAAATATTTACAGACAGCAGTACAGGTAAGGTGGTCTAGCTCTAACGAAAGACCCTCTGCAGTTGAACACTCCTGCAGTGCAGCTGCAAAGAGCAAAAGAAATCGTGTGAGTGGAAGTAAACATCTAAATGGTATGTGTAGCAATAAGGAAAGATACCAAGTTTTCTGTAGGGTCTGTACTTCCTACAACAGGACAGGGTATGGGCATAAGTTACCTGTGATCCTTCTCACACTGTTAGTAACTGTTGGTTAGGTTTCACTAACAGAAAAAGCACACAGGAATAGCTTAAATGTCCTAGGGAGCTGTCTAATGTAAAAATCTTTGTCAACAAGCTGTCCAACCTCATGAGGAAAGCTCTGAAGCTTGATGATGGGAAGGGAGATCATAACCCACAGTTAAGTAGTAGTGGACAGGGGTCCAAAGTAAAGGGTACAGGGCAATAGGAAGAAAATAGACCTCAGAAGCATTTAGAATGCTGCACCCAATTTTGGACCCCTTCAAGAAGACAGTCATCAATAAAACTGGAGCAAGTTCAGTGGACAGCTACCAAGATGGTCAGAGCACTTGTGCTGTGAGGAGAAGCTGCAGGCACTGTACTAGTTCAAGCCTGAAGAAGGGTAGGGTTGGGAGGGTACTCAACAGCAGCCTTCCCGTACCTACAAGCTAAAGACACATTCTTCATTATAGTGCCTGGTGGGGGAACAAGAGATAACAGGCATAAGTTGGAACAAGAGGGAAGATGAAGGGGGAGTTTCTGATCTCTGTTTATCATTGCCAAACCTTCATGATTCTTCACACATACCAAGTTCAAAATCAACTGAAATGGCTTTCAACTTTCATAAACAACCAGTATGCAGAAGCCACGAAAAGTACAAGGTTCATAGCTTGATGTTCTGGAAACATTAATACATGGTATTCTTTTATCTTTGATTCTTTTTGAGCTTCAGTGTATACATGACCTCAGTTTTCAAGTTTTCTTTCCAGTCACAAGCAACCTAAAACTATATTGTTCTTTAGAAATGGGTAGGTTGACATGCTCTTACAATAATGGTCCTGCACTAGCAGGGGGCTTGGACTAGATGATCTTTCGAGGTCCCTTCCAATCCCTAACGTTCTGTGATTCTGTGATAATGTGAAGCAGAAACTAAGGCATAAAAAGAACCCTAAAAGTGCAAAAAATATCAAAAGTTCCAGGAAAAACAAGCCAAACACTGCTAGTAGGAGTGACTTTGTTCCAATGCAACGACAAACTGAACTGTAGCTTTATCAAAGTCAACCACCATCAATTTGCCAGTCTTCTGCCAACTCCAGGAGACAGATATCTTGGAGAATATTTGCTTGGAGCATTGAGTTCCTGCTGGAGAAGTGAGACGAGCAAATGCGAACTTCCATCCATCTGGACCTGCCGAAGGACGAATCATCTTTCTTACGACTGCGAAAAAGTACTGATCCAAAACTGCATAGAAAGCTGATTAGTTTTTGATTTATCCACATTCATGCAAATGGATATGACTTCGTTAATCTCTAAATATCAGTTATAAAAAAGGCCTTAGCTCTTACATTTTGTGTTAGTGGAGTACTGCTTGTTAAAACTGGATACAAAACAATACCAAAGATTTCGTCCATGATTTGGCCTATTTATCTTCGTGCAGTGACATCAGAAAAGGAAGCTGTCCCTTTTGAGAAAAGAAAAATAGGCACTGGAAACAGCTCAGCTAGTCTTCAAAGCACTTCTTTATGGATGACTTCAGTGCTTGTAGAAAACCTCCAAGAGAAAAGATAGCAGCTCATTCACTGTTGAATTCTACCACTTCTCTTCCATTTGTGCTTAGTCCACAAAGCAGTTATTTGCTCACAATTTAAGATCTGAAGCAAAAGAAAAAGAAAAGCACACAAGTAAATTATTATGTCTTGTCTTCTAGAAATCGAACTAGTTATAGAAGAATACTGCAGGCTTTAAATACTAATAACATGTGAAGATTAATTAAGACATTGTCACACAATCCAAAACGATCCAGTTACAGCAGCTTTGTGACCCGTGGTATCTGATATACACTAGCTGTTTTACCCAAATTATCTATTTATGGTTAGACACATTGCTTTGCAACAGAATCAGGTTAAGAGCATTTATCACTTACTGTCAGCCACCTGCTAGGCAGCTGGTAACCTGTGGGGCTGTTCTGACTCCATGACTTTAGATCACTTAATGAGGCATTTAAGGCACCATTTTTACTCAAAGGTTCAGGTCTACAATCTTAGTATCAGCTGTGCACCACACATGCATGTGACGCAGCTGCTATTTCTTCCACACAGTAACTCCAGGTGCTTTTGAGTCTTCTCTTTTGAGGATTGCAAATAGAGCTCTTATTCGACAAGCAAGGAAACTGAAGGCAAAGGGAATTTACAGTGCAGGAAGTTAGAATCCGACAAGTATAAGACTACATGCCCAGCCTAACTCACTGCATCCAACATGCATCAGGCTCTAACCAGGCTGATTTCCAACAAAGCACATTCAAGGCCCACTCACATCAGTGTTTCTGTCTTGGTGCACACAGAGCAACAGCGTAAGTGGAACCAACTGGATGTGCCAAGGCACTGTGCCACTCAGTCTTTGCTCCTATTTTGATAGCACTACCCCTCCCTTCCACTAGTCTCTAGCTCAGCATCACTCCAACCTAGGATAAGATGCCAGGAGACAGTCTAGGAGAGCAGCATATGGTGACGCATGGTACTCATCTCTGTAGACAATGAGAAAAAGAAAGACGTTCCTAGTCTGGTTCTCATAAGGTTCCTGGATAGCCCTGAAGCATTTTTATTATTTGTATCCTTAAAATCCAAACAGGTTTACTGCTTTACCTACAGCTGACATGCTAGCTTGATGATAAGACGAAAGAAAGCGATCAAGAAGCCAGCCGGGGGGGGGGGGCTGCTATTTGCTTGTGTCTGTGCAGTGAGAGGGCCTGAATATGAAATGAGTGTTCTTTGATTTTATAGCAATAAGTTTCACACTCTCTACAGAACATGTAAAAAGTTCCAGCCCCATACAGCTTCCAAACAGCACCAAAGAAAGCACAGCTACATCTCATGTCTTGACATGATGTAACAACATAACTATTTCAGGTGCTAAACCTTTAAGCATGACATAGAAGCACAGTTTAGCCAAGTAGCCCTTGCAAAGCAACATGCCACATAGGCCAGGAACACACTGACTTACTTAATTTGGTCTTCAGTATTACTCCTTGGCAAGTAACAGGATCTGACTCAGTTATTACAAGATAACACAGCTTCCTCCCCAGCTATACAGCCCTGTTTCAAGTCTGCTTCCTTGTTTCATGACAGTTTCATTGGCAGTTTTGACTGCATCATGAAGTCAGGTTTCTTATACTCAGTCCTAACTCCCTCCCACACTTCCACTCATCCATGTTTTCTCACATTCAGAGATTTTTGTTTTCCTCTTTTCAACACTGTCTTTAGCAAATACCTGAATGTGATTGCTTGGCTGGTAATTCAACAGAAGAATCAAACCTTGCAGAACAGAAAACTCTGCAGCAGTAAGGTGCCACCAGCTTCCACATTCCTATGCATTTGGAGAAACTTTAAATGGATTATCTGCATGAGTGGTCTCCAAAGTGGGGTGTGTGCAAGGCAATCTGTTGCAGCACAGGAAGAAATGTTTTTGCACCATTAATAAAATTAATAAATTAAAATACTGTTTGCTTCGTCCTTATCTCATCCTTTTTTAATTTTTATTTTTGTGCATGTTTTATAGTATACATAATACTTGAGTACGGTAGCACATGGATATAATTTATAAATACATATACATAAATTCGGTGTGTATGTTCAAAATATTTTCCTGATGTGGTGCACAATCAAAAAAATTTGGAGACCACTGATCTACAACACAAAAAGCAGAAACAAGTACGAAATGCCCATAATTACACCACTTAACTAAGGGCTATATGACAGACAAACCAACATTTTTCCACTTCTTTTAAGGAAAGGAATACTGTTTTCAGTCAGTCAATCTGCAAACTTCATTTCTTAACAAACAAAAATGCTTTGATACACACTGCTTAACACCACACATTTTCTAAAAGCTTTTTAATTTTTTGTTTTTAAACATTTAAGTCAGATTAAAAAAATCAAAACAAGAAGTTTCTGGTGACTCAGTTAATAAATTTGGAAACAAAACCTTTCATAGAATCATAGAGTATCTCAAGTTGGAAGGCACCCATAAGGATCATTGAGTCAAACTCCCTGCTCCTCACAGGACTACCTAAAACTAAATCATAGGACTAAGAGACGCTTGGTGCCGTGTCCATTTCCCTGGGGAGCCTGTTCTAGTGCCTGACCACCCTCTCAATGAAGAGCCTTTTCCTAATGTCCAATCTGAACTTCCCCTGACGCAGCTTCATTCCATTTCCTCGTGTCCCAATACTGTCACCAGAGAGGAGATCAGTGCCTCTCCCTCCGCTGCCCCACTTGAGGAAGGTGTAGACTGTGAGGAGGTCACCCCTTTCATTTCACAAACAGCAAAACAATTTTTTCCATCCGTTCCTTTCTTCTCTCACCCACGACCTAATCTCACATCCCTCCAAAACTGTGTTTCTTCATAGACATTTTATTTGCCAAGTACTTTTAAACTAGCTATGTTCTATGGAGAACAGCCAGCACTGTCAAAGGCTTCAGCTCTGGGAAATCAGCTCATGCCCTCTGCCACCAGGCTCGTTCTCAGTTAAACTACAGCTGTTCTATCCCCCGCTCAAAGCGCAGCAAAGCTTTATAGTGTGAGAAAGTAACAGCTTCGTGCAACACATTTCACACGCACACCTCAGCCTGACCTGCTATCACTGCAGCAGACCCCCTCTGGCCCCCGGCCCCGTTCACTGTCTCCTGCCCTTTCTTCTCCCTTTGAATCCACCACTGACCAGCATCCCATCCCCTCCAGTATGTCAGCCCAGTGCTTATCAAAGCCCTTTATGATTTGATTTAACCTACCAGTCCAGCAGAAGACCACCCGTATTTTTTTGCTGGGTCAGTTTCCTGCTACGTGAGGTAGTTAAACTGGTTCACATAGGGGTGTGATGAAAATCAGAGCTGGTCCAAAGAGCAAGACCTCTACTGCTAGTGATAGCAAGTGGTCAGATTGGCTCAAAATTATAGCCTATGTGGAACAATTTTGATCCACTCACAGGAACCACAGAGCTCCCTAGAGTCAGAGTAAAACATGCTTGAACTACGGTGAATTACAGCAAGTCTCTCAAACCTAGGTAAGTTGATTGTCCTCATTAGATGGACTCAAAGTTCAGCAACGGTTCTGAGCATCATCTTAATCTGTGTAAGCTTTGCAGACACACCAGCAACGAGAAAGTTTTATTACATATTTACCTACAGTTTTACTTCTGAAAATCTTACACAACTACAGTGAAATTCTTTCTAAGCAGGTCATGCACTCCAGCTACATCCCTTGTGAATCCAGAAATTCATGATTATTGATGGCAGATGATATCACTTCTCCATACTGCCACTGAATCTGCTAGGCTGGGGAAATTACTTCTACCTCCACCACCTGGCTGTCATGAACACCAAAGACTTCGAGATATAGCACTAATGCTATAGCTTCAACTATTTTGCCTGGAACCCTCCTGCTTCATGGACAGGAATTTTGCATTTCCTACAGAGAACTGTTCAGCAGGATTTTCTGCAACACTACTGGGTGCTTTGGAAGTCAAACTTACAGTATTGTTCTCTTTGTAAGGGCTTGACTTTTTTGTGTTCTTTAACAGATTTAGATGTCTCCGTAAGACTTTTCATTATAAACTAAAGGTCAATGACTTCAGCTCCAAATCGATGATCTTTAACACTTCTTGGGAATCACAGTGTAAAACTAATTAGTAGCATGAGTGAAAACAGAATTCCATAGGCTTCCTCTACTCTAGAAAAATTCTACAGAAACAGTATTCTGGTCTGGATGGATGATAGATCAATATAAGCCCTTGCCTGTGCAGTTTATTAAATGATAGCCCTTATATTCTTCTGTTATCAGATTTGGGACAGAACTAATCTGAGTTTTGATATTCTCCATGTTGATGTATTCCAAGAAGCAGCTGTGCAACCTCACAGATGCTCTGGTCTGTACACATACCACCATAGAAAACAGACTGAGGAGGCAACACAGCTTTGGAGACATGCAAATGGAGGCCTGTTACGCTCACATACTAAATGCAGCATACAGAACTGATGACTGAGTAAAGGTTCTAACTAATTCACGGCACACGAAACAACTGTTGCAAAGCATTGCATCTTTGCAGCCTGAATTTTGCTAATATCTATCAGATGTAGTGTTGATCAACTATTCTCCCATACAGGGTAACAATCAGTTTTCCCATTCCATGTGTCAGCCCTCAGGCCCACTGGTCTGTTCATTTAGAAGAGCTTTCCCATCATGTCCATGTAAGTTTAAACACAAACCACAAGAAAAACGCAAATTAAGTAAACTCTGCATTCTTTGTGACCAAAGAGAACACAGCTGCACACCTATGCAACAAAAAAACCTTCAGTGTTACACAATATCTCTCAACTTTGATACAATGTTCAACAGCATTCGTAATTAACAAGGTAGAATTATAGTGCAGAAATCTGCTGACACAAAACCATACTGCCTTACTGATACCTCAGCCACTATAAGCCTTTATCACACATTAAGGCATGGAATAAAGTAATAGTGCAAACATGAATAAGAGGTGTGTTATTAATGAATGCTAGTAATGTTTAATCCTACAGTTTTAAACTGGCTAAATTGGCCAGTCTTTTGAACACTTCCACCACAAACATCTGATTTCCTAGCACACCTCACACACACATCTGTCCACTACACACAGGCCCCCTTCCTCCTAATAATTCTCACTCTGTTTTCTAGTTGAGCAAAAAGGCGTCAGGGTCATACACAGCCTGGCCCACCACTGCCACTCCCAGCCTCTGTGTCAACTGGCAAGCTCCCCCGAGACACAGGGAGTTTCTCCCTCACGTACCTTCTTTACTGCAGCTCGGAGAGTTGCTCAGGTGTTCCCCAGTTCCACTTTCTGCATCCTGGGTCACTTCTGCAAGCACAACAGGCAATAGTCAGACAATCCTGGAGCTCACAACACTCCCCTCTCTGGCCCAGATGGATCAAGAGTAATCGGACCAAGAGCTGGACCATTTGTTTGGCATCAATAATAGTCACGACCAACATCCCCCGCCCCCATCCCCCATGGGGCCATCATACAACACCTCCCCTCTCTCCTCCATACCCAGGCTCCACACTGTCCTCACGATCCGTTCCAGACCTTGCAAAGGCCAAGCACAGAAGGCACTTAGCACCCATGGCACCACCCATAACTTCACATCAAGAAGAGTCAGACAAAAGCCAAAATGAACAAAGACTGCTCCATAGCGCAGGCACTTACCTTCTCCACTTACACCATGGTCACCTGCATGCTTGGCCAGCAAGCTGCTGTTCTCCTTCTTAAAGGTGTCTGAAGAGAGATCAGAAGACAACTACAGTCCCCTGCCTTGCTCAGCTTCAAGGTACTGACCATTGCATAAGAGCGAGTTACTAGCTACAACTCAACATGTTGCCAACAACATCAGCTAACATCAGAAAGCTGACACCTTTCCCCAGGACAGCTCCCCACCACAGAACAGGCACTCACCTTCCTCACTTACACCATGGTCAGCCACACACTTGGATGTCAGGGTGCTGTTCTGCATGGCAGAGAGTTCTGAAAAGAGAGATCACTGGTGAGCTACAGTGCTCTGGAGCGTATCTCACTGCTTAACTTCACAGCGGTAGCAGTCATTGCTTAGAGATGAGTCACCAGCTACAATTCATAAGACACACAGAATCACTCCGGTTCATTCAGGGAGGGAGCCCAGGAAGTCTCTAACCCAACATCCTCCTCAATGAAAGGTCAACATTCAGTTCTAGACAGGTTGCTCAGGACTTTCTCCAGTCAGGTCTTAAAAATATCCAAAGGTAGAAACTCCATGTTGACTCCATGCAGCCTTAGTGATTAAGCGGCAGAAACGCTTTTCCTCATATCCACACAGAATCTCCCCTGCTTCAGTTCAGGACCATCACCTTGATATCCCACTAACACACGTTAGTAAACGTCCTGGCTCAGCCTTCTTTGCCCATAGATATTGGCAGCTGCTGTTAGGTACCCTGAAAGCCTGCTCTTCTCTGGGGTTGAACAAGCCCAGTTTCTTCAGCCTCTCCTCAGAGGAATTGTGCTCCAGCCCCTAACCAAGCTGAACTTGCTTAAATTTATCAGTGCTTTTCCAGCACTGAGTGGGCCACAAACTAGATGTAATAGTTTACATGTCATCTAATAGGTGCCAAGTAATGGGAAATAACCACTTCCTTCAATCCACTGGCTTACGCACTCCTTAAAACAGCCTAGGATGCGATCAGCCTCCTTTGCTGCCAGGGAGCACTGCTGACTCACAGCATACTGCCCATAAGGACTCCCAGGTACCTTTCAGCAGAGCTGCTTCCCTGCCATTCAGTCCCCAGCCTGCACGAGGGCAGAGTGTCGGTCCATCCAGGTGCAGGACCTTGCATGGCCCCTGCAGAATTTTACAAGGTTCACACAGGCCTCTAACCCTCCCTCAAAGACAATCCTGCACTGATACTGACTGACTGCACTCCAGATTTTGCTGTAATCTATAAACTCAATGACACTGTTGTCTCTTCCTTGGCCATGTCACCAAAAAATAGACCTCTGCAGTACTCCACTTATCACCATCATCCATGTGGAGTACAGCTCACTAACTACTACCTGCAGGCCTGACAATCTAGCAAGTTTTCTACACAAGTAAACAGACATTCTACTGGACTAGGACATCCCAACTGTGGACTTCAATGCTGAGGGACACTGCATAAAAAGCCTTGCCAAAGTCAAGGTATACGACACCCATTGTTCTCCCATTACCCGCAGATCTAGTAATTTCGTCAAAAAAAGGTTGTCAGCTTGGTCGACTGTGAATTACGCTTACTCCCAGTCACCATCTTTCTTCGGTGACTGGAAACGTTCCGAGAAGACTTGCCCTATGATGATTCTCCTAGAGATGAAAGTGAGCCTGACTGACCTGTAGTTCCACAGGTGGACCTGTTAGCCTTTTTGGAACATAGCTCCAATGTTTCCCTTCTTCTAGTTGTCACGCATCTTCTCCGACATGATTTTTGAAGGTGATCAAGAGCATCCTCACAATGACATCTACCAGCTCTTGTAGCAACCCTTGTATCAGATCCCATGGACTGGTTTGGGCCAAGGTTTCTCCAGAGATCCCTGATCTGATCCTCTGCCATTACTGGCAGGTCCTCTCCTCCCTGAACTTGCCTCTAGGCAAAAATACCACAGAGGCTGTCAAGATGGAGACAAAGGTAGCACTGGTGTCTCAGCCTTATCTGTATCTGGTATCAGAGAACCAGATAATGGTTGACATTTGAAGAAGTATCTGGAATTCATCTTGTCCAACATCCTCTGCTCAAGCCGACGAACCTAGAGAAGGCTGTCTAGGACAATGTCCAGATAGCTTTGGAATGTCTCAAAGGATGAGGACTCCATGGCCTTTCTGGGCAATGTGCTCCAATGCTCAGTCACCCTTGCAGCAAAGAAGTGTTTCCTGACAATCAGATGGATCCTTTTATGGTTTAGATCATGTCCAGTGTCTCTTGTCCTGTCACTGAGCACCCACTGAGAAAAGCCTGTCTTCCTTTCCTTCATTTGCTCCCACTGGGTATTTATACACACTGATGAGATCCCCCTGAGCCTTCTCCTGACTGAACAGTGCCAGCTCTCTCAGCCTTTCCTCATATAAGAGAGGATATCACAGAATCACACAATGGTTGAGGTTGGAAGGGAACCTTAGAAGTCATCTTGTCCTATGCCCCTGCTCAAGCAGGCTCAACTACAGCAGGCTGCCCAGGACCACATCCAGTCCCTTAATCATCTTCATGGCACTTTGCTGGATTCTTTCCAGTAGCTCCATATCTCCTTGTACTGGGGAGCCCAGAACAGGACTCCAGGTGTGGCCTCACCAGAGCTGAGCAGAGGAGAAGGATTGCCCCCCTCAAACTGCCAGCAACATTCCTCCTAATGCAACCTGGGATACCGATAGCCTTATTTGCTGCAAGGGCACCTTGTTGGCTCACACTCGTCTTCATGATCTCCAGGACCCCCAGGTCCTTTACTGAAAAGCTGTTTTTCCAGTCGATTGGCCCTCAGCATATAGTGGTGCATGAGGCTATTCCTCCCCAGGTGCAGGATTTTGCATTTCCTTTTCTTGAACTGCATGAGGTTCCTGCCAGCACACTTCTCCAGCCTGTTGAGGTCCCTCTGGACGGCAACACATCCCTTCAGTGCATCAGTCACTCCTCCCAGCTTTGTATCATGAGCAAACTTGCTGAAGGTATACTCTACCCCATCATTCAGATCATTAATGAAGACGTTAAAGAGGACTGGACCCAGTGCTGTCCCCTGGGGTACACCACTAGATACTGGCCTTCAACTAGAATTCATACAAGTGATCACAACCCTCTGACCTCACTCATTCAGCTAGTTTTCAGTCCACCTCACTGTCTGCTCATCTAGCCTATACTTCATCAGCATCAGATATCACTAAACCAATCCCCTGTTCAGCAACAGGCGCTTGTTTTCCTCATTTATTCTTTAACAGATAACCTGGTAGCAGAAGCTGCTCTCACTGTCCTGGTCATCCCAGTGTTTTCAAGCCTCCCTAAGCCTTGGCCTTCCTGATACCAACCTTATCTGCCCAGGCAGTGTTCCTAAATCCATGCACTGTAGCCTGCCCCTGCCTCCACATCTAGTATAACCATTTTGGCACTGGAGCCCTGTCAGCCCCCTGCTCAGCCAAGCTGATCTTCTGATCTGCCCACCTGTCTTCCTGACTATCAGGATGGCCTGTGCTCATGCTTGGAGAAAGTCCTCCCTAAAGGCCTGATGGCTCTCTTGAGCTCCTTTGCTCTTCAGAGCTGTCTCCCATGAGATCCTGAGTAAGTGGAAATTTCTTCTCCGAAAGGGCAGGGCCTGTACTCTGATGCTTACCTTCCTCACTCCTCTCAGGATCTGGAGCTGTTTCTTGGCCACTAAAGCCAAGGCAGCCATTCATGATCACATCACCATCCAGTCCTCCTCTGTTAGTGAGCAGCAGATACAGCTGCACATCATCCCTTTCTGGTGCATCCGGTAGCCTGTATGAAGAAGTTGTCCCTGATGCTGCCCAGAAATCTTCCTGATTGCTTGAATTGCTGTGTTGCCTTTCCAGCAGACGTCAGGGAGGTTAAAAGACAGACATACACAAAGTACTGACTTCCACCAGAGACAATGAAGGACAGCCTGACTCCATTTCACAGAGCAGCAATCTCTCCAAACCAAGCTTCCTCTTGGCAAAGCTTCCTCTTGGTCACATCAACTCTTGCTCCTCACTTAAGTGCTTCATGTGCACACACTGGGGGACTTGAGGCCCTCTTGCAGAGATCTTCCAACAGGCAGCATTAACCAGAAGACCAGAAGCCAGTACTTCAGCAGGGACTGCTACTTGACCAGTATTCACATCTCACTCTGACTAGGATTTTTTTTTTTTTTGGTTGGTTTTTTTTTAAACCCCAATGATCTCCAAAACACACATCCTTCAAGTCCATATGCTCTGCTGGGGCTATTTCCAAGGGTGGTAAAAATGCGAGACTCGTTTTGCCCTTAACTACAGCCTGAAACCTGTTTAACTCTGCTCCTGGAACTTCTGCACAGAGGACTGGTATTCAGCATTCACGGCACAATTCTCCCCCCCAATACCTCCACTGAGAAGCATTACACAGAAGTCCCCCCAAGCCTTCAACTCCAAGGGACCCTGGCCAGTTTTCCCATTGGGTCATTAGCACTGACTGCTCCACAGAACTTCCCTTTGTGATTTACACCACTGTTAACTGTCTGCTTGTCTTTCAAGGCACTGTCCTCCTTGTTCAATTGTTTGTCTGAAAAGAGATCAGAGAAGAGCTACAGTCTCTCAGGAGCACACCTTCTCCTCTGCAATTGTTACATGCTGCTGGGCTACCAGCAGAAGCCCTGTTGAAAATTGCTATGTAAACACATTTCAGAGAACATCATAGCCTTGCCTACTGTTTCCGATCTGCACAGCAATGACTGCATGCTACGTAGGTGCTGCAGGAGGTACTATGCACAGGTGCACTGATTCCTCCCTTCCTGATGTTCCCGCTCTGTACTGCAACAAAATTCAGTATTTTTTTTATTTGTTCCTCTAGTGTCCAAATGGACAACCTTTACCTATGGACCTGATTCTCTTTTGCCTGAACTGTATGTTTCCCTACTTTCTTCCATAAGACAGGCATAAAATAAACCTCCTTCTCCTACATCAGTGCAACAGCCTGAGGAAAAAGAACTTTTTTTTTTTTCTGACTTGAACCAAACAATAAAAAGCCCCAAACCCTGCTTTCAATAGCACTGCCTGCCGACTTGTGGCATCTTTTCCAGGCCCACCACCAAAGACCTCATCATATTTTATAACCTCCAAATCCATAAAAGCATTAAGAAACTTCAGAAATTAAAGAACAACTGAAGAAATTAAATTAAACACACTGAAAATCTCTGCAAAGGCGACACAGTAGTTTGCAATTCAAGAAACGTCCTTCTCCAGTCTTGTGCTAACTCCAGCAGCTCACGTAAGGTACCAGACTGAGTATCCCACATGAAGCTACCGTTAGTTCAACACCAGAACACTTGAACAGGGCACTGAGCTCGCATCTGATGGCAGAAGCTCTGGCTATTCCCCACTGAAACAGTATTTGGTCTGGTGACCTCCACAACAAAGTGGGTTTTAAGTCTTCCCCTGCTCTTTCTAAACTGCTTGGCTGCCTAGGGGCTGATTTAGTTCATAAGAATAGACCACAGTGGTCTTGGCAACAAGACACATCATAACATGTTAAAGCTGGAACGAGTCAGCCTCATTCACCCTTGTGAAAGGAGCACAGACTAAAGGAGTTGTCCCCTTCCTTAGCTGCTCACTGTACAGAGCGATTATACTGCATTAAGAAGAGTGTGGCCAGCAGGTTGAGGGAGGTTAATCTTCCCCCTCTACTCTGGCCTGATGAGGCCACATCTGGAGTACTGTGTCCAGTTCTGGGCTCCTCAGTTCAAGAGGGACAGGGCATTACCGGAGAGAGTCCATCAGAGGGCTACTAAGATGATTAGGGGACTGGAGCATCTCTTCTATGAGGAAAGGCTGAGAGACCTGGGGCTCTTTAGCCTGGAGAAAAGGAGACTGAGAGGGGACCTCATCAACACTTATAAATATCTAAAGGGTGGGTGTCAAAAGGATGGGGCCAGGCTCATTTCAGTGGTGCCCAGCGACAGGACAAGGGGTAACGGGCACAAACATGAGCACAGGAAGCTCTGCATGAACATGAGGAAAAACTTCCTCATATTAAGGGTGACAGAGCACTGGAACAGGCTGTCCAGGGAGGTTGTGGAGTCTCCTTCCCTGGAGATATTCAAAACCTGCCTGGATGCAGTCCTGTGCAACCTGCTCTAGGTGAACCTGCTTTAGCAGGGGGGTTGGACTAGGTGACCTTCAGAGGTCCCTTCTAACCCCTACCATTCTATGATTCCCACACCCCAACACACAGACCCAGAAGCCAGAGAACTGAGCAATCTTGCTGCAAATTAAAGAAGTTAAAAAAAAAAAAAAAAAAACCAACCCAAAAAAGAAAGCCACCCAAAAAAGCAACACAGGATTAGAATGGACAGCAGAAGCACAAGTGGACATCCGGACAAGAAGACAGGAATGCAGACAACCCTGAGAATCTGTACTGCCCGCAGAAGGGCACCACATAAAGAAATCATGGGTGGGAAGCAGACCGGTAACTATTGGAAAGAGATGAGAAGTTCCTTCACTGACTGTCACCCTCCCTCATCTTGACTATTACAAGGAGAAGATAGGCCTGCAAAATGGAGTAAGAGTCAATCACAAGGTGCTGCTAACAGATTTTTTCCTGAAACAACTGAAAGGGGTTAGAGAAAGAAAAAGAGACAACTGCAACTTGACCCACAGGGTGTAAGCATGCACCGGAGTCATCCACCAAAAGCAAGGACCAGCGTTCTGCACACCAGACTAGCAACGTGCCTGTCTTCACCAGTCCTTGGATGGATTTTGAAGATATGACCAAGGTAAACAAACAGCAAATTCCTGCCAGTCTGATGTAACACTACCTTCAGTCGTCATTAAACCTACTGCTACATGCACAACACCAGCCCCCACCCACTGGAACCACCAGCTCTCAAAGTCAAATTCAATGCACAGAGAAGGCGGCTAGCTGACAAATTTCCAAGATAGGCCAGCAAGACAATTTGGTTTGTTCAGCCCAAAGAAAAAGAAGGTTAAGGGGATTGCTAATTGCAGTCTGTAACCAGCTTGCATAGAAAACAAAGGAAACTCCTCTCAGAAGTACAGAGCAAAAAGACAAAGGAGGCAATGGCTGCAAGTTGCAAAAGGGAAATCCCTAACAGAAGTAAGGAAAATATCCTTCCTCACGTGATTCAGTGCTTGAACACATGCTGAAAGAGGCTGGAGAATTTCCATCCTTAGAATTATTCAGTTTGACTTGACAAGGCCCTGAGAAACCTGATCTATCATCGAAGTTGGTCCTGCTTTGAGCAGCAAGTTGGATGAAAACTCCAGAGATTCCTTCCCAGCTAGTTTATTTTATGATTCCATGCCAACAGAAACTAAATGGAGAATTATCAGGAAAGAATAAGGTCCGCATGCACTATGCATTAACACATGCTCTGATCACAGTGTCCCTCCAAAATATCGTCAGTCCTTCCCAGACAAGAGATGCATCCCATGCTCTTTAAAAAAAGAAAATACTCAAATTCAGTGTAGGGATGGATCAAGAAACAAATCTAGAACTCCAAGATTATTGCAATACAGGCTGACAGTAGGCACACAGAAGCCCCTATGTATCAGTTGAACATACCAAGTTGTCAGACTGGACTCAGCATAAGGTATTCAACAGGCCCTGGTAAGAGCCTGTCCCAACAGTAAATCTTATCTTGACGGCAGCTTCATGATGATCTCAAAAAAGGCAGTGAAAGCACACTCAGGTAGGAAAGGGAGAGGCCGTAGACACTTGGTAAGTAGAAACACACATTAAATGAAACACTTAGTCTAAGGGAGTAACATGCAAATACAAACTACAGTGTTTCCCAGTACACAGAGCCCAGTGTCCAAGTGCAATAAAGTTCAGTATAATATTTCCTTCAAATCTGTTAGCCTTTACCTAAGCAGTACTTGTTTCCACTACTGTATTTACAATACATCCTATGGTCAGAAACTTTCACGCATTCTACAGAACCTTAGATCAGCATAATTTTGAAGCATGTTAAACTCAATTAGGAAACACTATACATACCTCTTCTGTACAGGAATCCTAGTATTCCTACAACTGGAATTAACAGAACAAAAGCTGCAACAAGACCACCCCTGCTTCTTTTGTGAAGGCTGCCTCCTTTAAAAAAATAAAATAAATAATGATCGGTTAGTTGAAAAGCAACCATATGATACACTACTTCAGCAGAAATACAATCCTGATATGTTTTATAGCTATTTGTTTTTAAAAAACATAACCTCAAGAAATTAATGCACCAGAGTCAGTTATCAGCAAAACCCTAAGCCAGATCCAGGAAAGTTACATGGCAAGTACCTCAGTTCAGTGAAGGCACATCACCACTTGAAAGGCAACGGCTGTTCCATTTTTTGGCCTATGAAAGGCTGAGCCAGATCTCAGCCAAATGAAATTTCACCAGATGTCTTTTATTGGGCGTGCATGGCAAGGCTTTGGTAGAAGGGTGGCTGCAGAGGTGGTTTTGGTGAGAAGACTCCAGAAGCTGCCCCCATGCTGGATGGAGCCAGTTCCAATCAGCTCCAAGACAGACCTGCCGCTGGCCAAAGCTGAGCCCATCAGTGACAATGTAGCATCTCTGCAATAACATATTTCAGAAGGGGAAAGGTTGCTGCACAATAGCAGCAGGGAGAGAGGAGCTAGAATACGTGGGAGAAACAACTCTGCAGACATCAAGGTCAGTGAAGAAGGAGGGGGAAGAGGTGCTCCAGATGCCAGAGCAGCAATTCCCCTGCGGCCCATGGTGAAGACCATGGTGAGGCAGGCTGTCCCCCTGCAGCCCATGGAGGTTAACAGCAGAGCAGATATCTGCCTACACTCCATGGAGGACCCCATGCACAGGAGGCTGTGACCCCATGGGGGACCCACACTGGAGCAGTCTGTTCCTGAAGGACTGCACCCCGTGGAAAGGACAAATGGAAAGGACAGACACTGGAGCAGTTCACGAAGAACTGTAGCCTGAGAGAGAAGTGTTTGGAGCCACATTGGAGAAGTTTGTGAAGGACTGTCTCCCGTGGGTGGGACCTCACACTGGAGCAGGGGAAGACTGGGAGGAAGAAGGAGCAGCAGAGATAATGTGTAATGAACTGACCACAATGTCCATTCCCCGTCTCCCTGCACTGCTCAGGGGGAGGAGGTAGCAAAATAAGGAGTGAAGTTGAGCCTGGGAAGAGGGGAGGGGTGGGGGGAAGGTGTTTTATATTTGTTCTTGTTTATCAATATCCTATTGCAATTTTTATTGACAATAAATTACATTAATGTTCCCCAAGTCAAGTCTGTTCTGCCCGTCATGGTAACTGCTGAGTGATCTCCGTGCCCTTACCTCAAACCTTGAGGCTTTTGCTGTATTTTCTCCCCCACGTCCTATTGAGGAGGGGAGTGATAAAGCAGGGTGACAGGCACCCGGTGGCCAGCCAAGGTCAACCCACCACATGCCTCATTTCTGACAAGCAATTAAGACATAATTCCAGTGAAGGAGGAAGAATTCTATGTTGGTAAACCATGAAAATTACTTCTGCACAGAAGTGGGAAATTTTATCAGTTAGGGACTGGCTTAAACACCCAACAAGCCAGATGGTCCCAAGCATGTTCTCATCCTATGTTTAAAAAGAAAAAAAGAAAAGAAAAAAGCAAGCCTCAAGATGACCTGAAGCTCAGACAAGGCTGTCCCAAAGCAATAAGCAACAGCAGGAAAACTCTTTTCTCCCTTTTTTCTCTGTGAAGAAGGAAAAGAAGTATGCTCATTGACTTATGCACACATTAGATAAAATAATTTCTCATCTAACAGCTGCTAGATGACTCGCATGGAAAGCGGTATAAAGAGCATAATAGCCATTATCATTAATTACACAAGGCCAGAAGTTTCAGAAGAGATCTTCTAAGTGCGTCTCCCTCTTTAGTATTACTCACTTCAAATCACAGCTGAAGGTTTTACTCTTTTGAGGTGCCTGCAAAAGTATCTTTCCAGGGGGGATCAGACTGTCAACCTCATACCTTTCACCAACCTTAAACACACTTTTAGCAGAAACATGACTTCTGACGCTTTTTGCTCTTTAAGTTAAAAAAGTAGAAACCTTACAGTCAAAGTTCATGCTGCTTCCCAACCTAGCCTCTCAGAGTTGCATATACAACCTGACCCCATTCATCACCTTTTTTATCTGGAAAGCATTCAGTCAAAGAGATTGCAGAGCTCTTTTCCATTTGAGAGAATTTAATGGAACATGCAGCTTTCTCAGAAGCATCAATATTCTTCTTAGGGATGAAAACTTCCTGGGTCTGATAAGTGATCCGCAGGCTACTGAACTTCCAAGTGTAATTCAGAGGCTTCTCAAAATCTGCTGTACATTTTAACACAAGGTCATCACCACTGACGTTGCAACTTATTTCAGGTTCTAAAGGACGAGCTAAAAGGAGAGAAAACATGATGTTTACTTTGGTTATGCACTGTCTTTAATTTTAGCACAGGACAAAGGCTGGAGCAACAAAAGCAACAGGAGAGTGTGTAGATAAAGGTGTACGTGTGCAGTGTGCACGCACATGTGTGTGAGAAAGAAAATGTTATTTCTAAAAGTGCCCTTGTTTGTGATTCTTCAGTGACTAGTTTGAGATCCGTCATGGTTCATTGCCACTAGGACTAATATACACACTGCTAAATTGTATTTCCCGAAGACTACTAGTGAAGCTGCGTAGAGCTGCACAGGATGATGCCACAGATATTCAAGCACATATAGTATGTCTGCAGGCACATCTTTAGTAGACACATACTGCCTGAGATAACCAAACTCTTTGAGCAAGCTGAACAAGTTATCTACCTGCACAGCGTGCCATCTACACACATTCCAGAACTCATTCTGAGGTGAGTAACGATGGGCACACAAATCAGACACCACCTTTGAAAATCTGTTTAAAGTGACTAAGCAACTTAACAATATAGCCAAAGAACAGCCCCCCTCTGTTTCTGTTTGCTTCCCTGACAAATACACAATCCCGTTTCTAGACTTCTTAAAGTGAACAAAGTGGCGCAAATTCTTTATGCGGTTCTTCCACTACTTACCTAACACAGCAAGCGTGAATTTTAAGTCATAACTTTCTTTCCCAGAATCCAAGTACTCTAACACATATATGCCAGCATCATTTTTCTCCAAGTTAAATATAGTCAAGCACCCATTCTCCTTGTTAAGCAAGCCTCTGTTCTTGAGAGAAGTAAAATATGTCGGTTTGTTTTGCCCTTCCCATGCAGCCACTCTATCCTTGTTTTTCGTCCAAAAAATTTCCTCTATTTTCTGGTCTATTTTTACTGGAAAAGTAAAATTTTCTCCCAAGATGCCAAACACGTCCTCGCAGTGGATGTGTGCTACAGGGGAAAAAAAGAAAAAAAGTTACTTCAATGATTGTTTTATAAAATATTGCTTGACTAATGCTGTATGCACTATCAGATACATTCAAATTTAGGCTAGAAGCACATCACAATGTTGCAAAGTAAGTCACGTGTCAGTTAAGAATTACCCAAGCCCAGCCTGTCTGCACGATTATGTCACAGGCACTGCAAAGGGATCCAATTTCCACATTTTGGTCCCAGGTAGAATCATTGTCCTGATCATCTTCCCTATCCTAAGCTTCTCTATCTTCAGTACTTCCCCTCTGTTCACTTGAATTAGACCTTCTGCCCGTGGTCTGGTGAAAAAGATGAAATGAAGAACTGCTTTCACAAGCAGAATCTATCAGTATCTTGTTGCAGAATGCCCAGACTGAAGCTCCTGCTGAGCAAATAAACTGCAATTCTTCCACAGAGTTAGTAAAAAGCACACTTATGACAGACAATTGCTACTCAGTTCAAAGCGCCTGCTCTGAAATCATGGGGATATCAAGGATTTCATTTGGAAATGTCACTTAAGCAAGTTTATTTCACAGCCAATGTATGTGAAACAGCACCCCAACCTCTGAGATTAGCAGAGCTGCAAGCAAGAAATGGGAGCTGTCAAGAAACATTAAGGGCTATCAGTTTTCAATCAATCATATTCTGCTAAAAAAGGCCCAAACATTCAATATAAATAAACAAACAACAACAGAGAAGAGGGATAAGAGATTTTCCACAGTTCTTATTAAAAAAAGCTGTATGTGCAAAAAAAAAAAAAAATAAAATCTACTGATATAACAGATGAGACCAAATGCTGCTGTGGGGTAGGGATACTGTAAACTATTAGCATCTCTGTGTCCCTGCTTCAGTCTTCAGGAATCACCTCCTACTTCCAAATAGCTCTGAATAACTCTAAAAAAATCACAAGTCTATTGCCATGGCAGACATGTATGTAGACATTTGACAAACACGTGCCAATACTGAGCTGAAGTCACACTTGCATTAAGGACTCTATTCTGCTCCATGGTAGTTGCTAAGTTTTTACCACTAAGTTGAAAGAAGGGCATGACTAAGATATAAATGAGGCCTCAAATTAAGGCACGATTCCCAATATGCACCATGGAAAACTCCCCTTTAAACAGTAACTGTGCAGAGAAATAGAGAAACTGTGCAGATGAAAGAAATATTTCAGAAGCCTACTCCTCAGGCCAAATGCTCCCAAGTGATGGCTACTATTTTGGGTTTCTTTTGGTGTTGACTTTTTTTTTAATTCTTAAACGGCATCAAGTCAAGAACCCACCAATCCCTGTATCATTCTGTGCTTCCTTTGCTTCTCATGTCATCATCTTATTATTGTTCATAAATCGATGCAGATACTACAGCTTTATCACATCAAAACAACAAGTCACTTCACTGTATATGAGTGCAGAAAACAAACTATAACCCATCTTGCTCCACATCCTATCTTCTTTCCATATGAAAGCAGTCAGGAGGTCACACAGGCCAGTCATTAAGTAGATTAGGTTCCCCATCGGCAAAGAGCAACGCTCACCAGCATACCAAGTGTCCTGCTCTTCTGCCTGGTGTCACATCACAGAACCAAAGACTTTCTCAGACAGGAAACTGAAGGCAAGCAATGGGAAACACACTTCTGTGTGCTTGGGTACAGAACTGCACACCCAGGTGGTCTTCTCCATGCCTTGCTTCTCATGAACTACCCAATTTGTTTGCAATTTACTCATGGAAGTGCCATTCTCATGCCATTACAGTTTCTACTTCTTGTTGTCCACACTTACACTGTGGCCTTTTCCAGGCACAGGAACTGGAAAAGTAAACAGGGCAAAGAGGGCTCAGCTATCACCTCCAAATCTTTTCGACACAACCCACTTGCCTTCCTCTTCTATACTGTTCAGACATATTTAAACATCTCACTTGCTCCCACTGCTCCAGTATGAACATCTCTTTCCACCCATCTCAGTCAACTATTTGCAGAAAAGAGAAGAACCCAGGAGCTCCAACATTGTTGTATAGAGCCCACAAGAAGGCAGGAAGCTGGGCAAGATGAAATATTGTTTTCATCTGACAAAGCCCAGAGTCTTGTTAGAGACCTTCGTTTCATAAAGACAATTTCTAGGAGTGCATTTTCCTCAGGAAGTCATCTGTCACTGTCTAGGGACCTGTAATATTCCTAGCATGGAGAAAAATTCCCTGCTCTATCCACCGTGAAATTCTACCTCTCAGTAACTTCGGCTCACAGACACAACCAAGCTGTGGTGGCTTAATGTCAGCATGCATAAGCCAAGCCACAGTGGCTGTTGACAAGTGCAAGGTAACGTGACTCTTCTGGGAGGAAAGCAGACATTTGCTGGGGACTAAGAAGACAAGCAAGGACAGCCACCACTCCTCAGCCAACCACTAATAACTTCCTAAACCTGGGTGTTGATGCATGTAAACTCCCCACATCGTTGCTCTCTTTCAGTTAGTCACAATGCCTAGGCTGGAGTTACGATGGCAAGATTGTTTCTTCTTCAAGACCAGATACGAGGCTGGAGGGAAGCAAAGCTGAAAATAAAACATTTTCCTTCCACAGCTTCTGCTTGGCTTGGGGGAGCACCACCCTCTTCAGTGCACTCTCTTCTTGCTGGCTGGTGAAACAAAGGCTTGGCAGCAAGGAGCTGGAGAGTTCCTGCCCAAGGACACTCAGGGCTCCCAGGAATAAGACAGGGAATAAGACATCATCTCCTCCTGTCCAAAACCAGGGATCAGACACTTTTACCTCCCTGTTTCACCACTCTTCTGAAGACATTGAAGAGACCTTCTACTCAATGCTGTCAGCTTCCTTTTTTTAAGGAAATTATACATCATACAGAAATATTGCATAAGGTCTCCACCACATAGCTTTGACCTTCTAAAGGAAGCATGTGTCATCATACTTTTTCTAAATTTCCAAGGAACCCTTCCCCCTTTTGTACTTCACTTTATACAGAGGCTGATTTCCTGTTCCACAGCAGTTAACTTCTCTGCTGTGAACAAAGAGGGACAAGTAACAGCCAAACACTCCTCATACACTCTTTTTGGATGGCTAGAGATAAGAAGGATATTTCTCTGTTCTCTTCCTCTCTCCTTATCTTGGAATAACAGGGTACAAGAAAGTCCACACAACAAAGCAGCGCTACACTAAGGCCTCCAGAAACCATCAGACTACCTGATCCTGTATTTCCTTCAACGCACTCTAAATTCCATCTTATGCCATGTCTTCCAAACAAAACAGGTAACAAAACTGTTACTGGTAAAGAGAAGCTAACGCTGTGCAAGCAAAGACTCTTCTGCAAACCCACCACCTCATCTCATCTACATCATCTTCTTTTCCCACTCCTCCAGCAGCCAGATACCTTTGCCTAAGCAGCCTTCTCGTCCTACCCAGGACTCAGAGCCACGGCCAAGCATTCTGCCTACCACGCATCAGCTGAACCACAACAACAGCAGGGGTGCACAGATTTGGCCTGTAGCAAACAGCATGCCATGAATCTTAGCCTAGTTTGCAGTACATTAAAATATTTCAGATTTTCTCATGTTTGACAACAATTGAGCTAATGCACGTAACCTGGAACTTCGTGTTAACCGAATCACCTCTCTGAACACAGAGCCTGGATTGCAGCCTACACAAGACAAGCACAGCCCTTCACTCACAGAGTAACAGGTCACCCATACACCCTAGCATGCTATAGTCAAGTTTCAATATAAGGTATCCGCATGTTCTGTTCAGACTGAGTAAGTGGAATTTAATATTCCATTTATCAGCAATAAATACTTCGTGATGGTATTTGTCTACCTGATTTGATTTTCTTCACTACTTTCCTTGGAACTGATGTAAGGCTTAGTTATTCCAGAGAACTTCCACAAGCCAATTCCCTTTTTATTTTTATCATTATCACCTTTTCTGGTCTCAAGTATCTATTTTAAATGCACATATGTATATATTAGGTCCACACAAGCAGTAGTTAGGCTCCCATATCACCACTAAGATGTTAACGCTCCACCTGCTGAAGCGGGGTGGGAAAGTTCTTACTGATTAGCTTATAGCAAGGAACTGTCTGCCTCAGGAGCTGGGCTTTTTAAATAGTGGACTTTCGTTCTGTTTTTTGTAACTTCCCAACTACCCCTTTTTTAGGCTTTTTTTGTTGTTTTTAAACTGTGAATTCCCCCAGCAACTATAAGCAGCAGAGAGTTACGTTCCCCCCTAACCCTTAGAACTACCAGTTGCAAAGAACCCTGAAATAAATGTTCAGTCCAGAAGGACTATCAGAATATTCACCCATAGTCTTCCTAATTCCCTCAGAGGCCACAGACACAACCCGCTCCCCAAACTCCAGTAAGAAAGTACTTAGACCTGTGGTATGAAAGTACAGGTAAAATCCACAGTCAGGAAAGAAAGAATGCAGATGATAGTAATCTGTAGCAGTGTCCCAAGCTGTTGCAAAAGAAAATCAGATTTGTGCAGGAATCACTACAAATCTTGTATGTAACATCAAAAGCAAAGTTTTTCACTTGCATACTGCAGCAAGTTCAGAGGTATGCGTTGCTACTCCTGGACAATACAGAGCCACCTGCATCTACAGAGCTCTACACATCAGCAAAGACAGGATCTAAGAGTGGCAGCCACTAACAAGCCTGGGTCCCTCCCTCCCCATCACAAAATCCATACTTTCAGTTATATCCCTCAGCACGGGCCTAACAACAGGCAGCATCCCCATGCAAACGTTACCTAGTAATTTTAAAACTATGCTGCCGACCAGAAGTGTGGGGGTGACCCACCCGTTCCTCCCTCTCCTTTGTTTTTGCCTGCGTGTTCCCACAATGAGAGTCATGCAGAGAGTGCAATCTACTGAAAGTTTACTTGACACACACTTCCACTCAAGAAAAACAGCAACAAACCAACCCCAAAAAAACCACAGAAGGACTGTAATTCTCAGATGTGACTCACGGTGGGAACATTGGTGCTCGCACATGGGATGGAGCAGAAATCAGTGAATTGGGAAAGAACACGAGTAAGACTTGTGCTTTGGCCAGCAGCACAGGATGACTCGGAGTGCAGTGACTACACCCATGGGCTGGAGCAGACTTCCTAAAATAGCTACCAGAAAATGATGAGGATTGAGCTGCATCCTAAACCAAACCCCTGTGTTTACCCACTTCATTGAGGGCGCTTGCCTCTATCTACTCTGGGTTCACAGCCCTAAATCTTCCTAGGACAGAGGTAAAGCCTTCAAAAATGCTGTCAGAGACAGAGATGCTGCCTCCCTTTTCTCCAGTAACTCGCCAGTCAAACCGTATGTTCAAGACCTTTTCGTATGTTAAAAGAGGTAAAATGCACAGTCAAATGAAGAAACGGCTCACTAGTGCCCTGACCAGACCTGACGCCTGCATTATAACTCCCTAGTGCACACTGTCACACCCTGAAGAGGAGAAAGAAAAAGCACATTCCACTGCACAGCTCAGGGAAGCCTACAGGAGGGTTTTCTAAGCCTTGGTACATGACCCACAGAAGAACTCCACGGATTCCAGCAGAGCTTAGGTACAAGAAATATACACAAAAGCTTGGCTATGACAAGGAGTAGACAATCCTGGATACTTCCAGAGAAACAAGTTGAAGAATGGGGAAAACAGAGGACCAAAACATCAGCTCCACAGGAATAAAGATGCCACCAGTGTCAGACACCAGCTGACTTTGACACCAGAATTGAGAGGAAGGTGCAAATTTCCAACAACTTTTGTAAGTTCAGTTCCAAAGATTTATTTTTTTTTTTACAATAGCCAGAATTTTCAGTTCCTCTTCCCTGTTCCCACGTACATCCCTCCTCCACTTGCTGAACCTCACAGATCTCTCTAGCTCCCTCCACCCTGCTTCCTGCCCAAACCTCTTCCACTCCCCTTGTCCTCAGATTACTTGTCCAGTCTTATTCTTCCTACTACTTGCCATAGTTACTACCACCATGTACTTGCGTGCTAGGTCTGCTTGGATGGAGTTAATTTCCTTCATAGCAGCCTGTACGGTGCTGTGGTTTAGATCTGTGACCAAAACAGTGTTGATAACACACCAGTGTTTTAGCTATTGCTGAACAGCGCTTGCACAGCATCAAGACCTTCTCTCTTTCTGACTCTGCCCAATCCTAGGCTGGGCATGGGCAAGAAGTCGGGAGGGGACACAGCTGTGACAGCTGACCCCAACTGACCAAAGAGATATTCCCTACCATATGTCATGCTCAGCAAGAAAAATGAGGGGGAGAGTGAGTTTTTCCAAAGTAGCCATGGCTCAAAGAAGCTCGCTGGTGGGAAAGGACGAGTGATTGCCTTTGCATCACTTGGTTCCCCTGCTCCCTTTGTTCTCCCCCCTTCACTTATTAAATTGCCTTTATCTTGACCCATAAGTTTTTCTTGCTTTTACCCTCCTGATTTTCTACACCATCCTGCTGAGGGAGGAGTGACCGAGCGACTCAGTGGGGCTTCACAACTTGTTTAGAGATCTTTACCCACCTCTGACTCTACTGTGAGCCAGGAGGATCTGGTTCACAACAGTGCACCTGGAATCCTGATGTCTTTGCCTTTGAATTAAGGACAGAATCTGTCTAATCCAAAATTTTGCAGCTCAGGCCTGTTTCTTCAAAAATCTGAAACTGAAGCTCCAAAGCAAGTGCAGTGCACATCTCAACATGGATACTGATTGTGCAGCTCTGGCAAATTTTCTTAATCTTTAAGATTTTGGCTTTTGATGTCAAAGCAACTCTGAGGAGATGCCTCTAAACAAACTTCATGTTAGAAGTACCCACTGGGCTGTATTTCCAAGTTGGAAAGGATACTCTTTTCTCTGAATGTAAATGTTTGAACTCTTATTTTTGTGGCACTTCCTTGATTTCGGTGGTTTTCCGTTTGCCAAGCCATTGCCTCAGGGTTAGTTCCAGGTAAGTCTATTAATTTCATACTAAACAAACATCAACGGAAATATTCTATCTCTAGCAAGTCCGCCTGTTCATACACCAGGATAAAGGTATGTGTACAGTGTCACCAGGGCCACCCTAAAGGTACCAGTAAGAGAAAAAGCTTCACAAAATTACTGTTATTTTAGCTAGTGTAACATCTCTGCCTTTTAATTACCGTGGTATAGTGGCATTGGTCAACCTGCACTCACACCTCTCATACTCAATGTTGCACTCCACTAACAGCCAGGAGCACTTTCTGATGTAACGGCCTAGATACACACAACATTATTAGCACCTTCTCACAGCTCTCATCACCCTGGATTAAGTGAAGAGTTTGCACTTCTGCTAAGAAAACCACATGCAGTTTGTCATGCTTCTTACTACCCATCAATCACAAACCTGAATTCACCTCCATCATTCCTATCACTTGGATAGTAATGCAGCCTACAACCCAAGGATTTTACCTTTGTATAGTCCTAACTCCTGAGCCTCAGTCCCCAGAAATTACCGCTGAGCAGCATTATGACTTTATTAATAGATATTCAGTCACAGTTATTTGGTCATTGATTTAACCCATCTTACTATAGAAGACTACAGAAGTGCAAGACATTCTCTAGGAGTCAAAGAAAGACCGATCCTGGCCTTACAAGACTCTTTCTCACACACTGTTCTACAGGAAGGAAACTTCATCTATTCTGCGGAAGTCAAAGTCCACTAACAAAGCAGTACTCCAGGGAATTCACCATACGGAGGAGAGGTTACTGCAGGACCATGGTTTCCAAATCTTCTTGTGCTGTGAGAGGCACTATATGGGGCAGTGGTGGAAAGGGAGCACATAAAATCATACTTGGATGTCCTGTAGTTATAGCATGACATGCTCTACATATGCAAACTTAGGATAACCTAATCACTTAACTCCAGCTTCAGAAGGTTTATACAGTAGACTATTACTGCCTGTACTTTGAGGCAACCCAGTTTCAGCTAGTTCTCCTGCCAAGAACATTATCAACAAGGCCCTCATTCAGGTCACTCACGCACAACAGCAGGCTGAAACGTGAGAAATCCTGTCCTAAAAATCTTGTGCCCCCTGGCCCGGACAATTGATTAGCTCAGGGCAATTAAGCTAACACCTCAGCCCACTTGGGGTGGGGGTGGGGGGTGGCCATCCCACTCTCCCTCCCTTCCTGCTTTTGCCCTCCTGTTTGCAGTCCTGCTCTGTTGGCATGCTCCCTGGATTGAGCCAACACCAGTCATTAACTTTATAGCAGTTTTTTTGACAACACAGTGAGCTAAACCCAGTGAAGGCCCAGGCCAATACATGGCAGGATGAGGTGAGGGTGGGAGGGGAAGGACTGGGAATTCTCACTTTTTGCAATGGTGAACTATTAGGGAGGACCACTGTGTCCTGTAGGATATTGATTATTTTCAATCTCTGGGCTTTGCTTAGGGACAGAGCTGACTTGCATTTAAGCCTACCCCAAACCGCTAGAAGTTCAAATCCTCTGGCCACTTACTCCCAGCATCCGGATAGCACTTCCTACGCTGCACTAGCACAGTCTTTATGTAGCAATACGATCAACACGACTGAGAAAATAATCTGTCTCAATAACATTTTCCTTCAACCAAGTTCATGTTCAGCCAGATCGTCTTTGCAGTTCTGTTTGTAAAGAACAGCACAACTGGACGGCATAGAGAGGAACTGTTCTTGTCCTGTGGCACACCAGCTTAAATGTACTCGAAACTACAACCTATGTCTCTTACAAACCCTGTGTCACCCAGCTAGGCTACAGCCACACCACTGAACATGGCCAGTGTGGCCTCATGAGGCTGCAAACTGATAGTAAGAGCATTGAAAAAAACCACCACCAACAACAATGACAAATCCACATACACAATCAATTTTTTTTTGACAAACACCTTTAACCACACTGTCAACTCTCAAAATCAAAGGAGTCTATGCATGCAATCCAGAGATGATCCTGGCCTTCTAAGGACTAAGAACATTCACCACATTGAGCCAAGAAACTATCGGTAACATTTTTCACTCTGTGTTCACTCTGTAGTGCTAAATATCAATGGCAAAAGAATTATTTGTTTCTTTTCATTTTTAATATGACATAACAGCCACAGCTCTGGAGGCAAAGACTTACCAAGAATTTTTAAGCAGGTGGCAGAGGATTTTTTCTTTTTTTCATTTGTGAGAAATTCAGAATTTCCCCTGTTTATTCAGGAAGATTCAAGAGTAAGGTAACAGGACAACACAATCAGGTGTCGGCTTCATACAGCTGATGACTGATTTTTCCATTCATACCATTTAAAACTGTGTTTAACATTTCTGTTAGCAACCTACTGAACTAACCACACTCAACAAGTAACCTGAATTTGTTAGGAGTTCAGATTTTCCCCCATTGATCCCAACATCTTGTGATGTAGTTCCCATGACATGTCTCATGGAATGGAAAGACACAGGAAAAAACATCAAGCAATCCTGGTATTTTTTGATCAACAAAAACGTAGAAAGGAGAGTATAATTCTCGGTGTAGAGAAAGAAAGAGGGGAAATTTTAAAACAAAACCAAAAACAAGCCCAAACCTGTCAAACTGCCTAATGGGAAAGAAACAGGAAGCCACATTAAGGTAAGTTTGATTTCTGTATTGGTCACTTTCAGAAGTCATCAAAAAGAAAACATGTGAGTTGCTAACAAGTATTTTTCTGACAGCCCATGCTCAATATTGTATATGGTAACTTCTGCTCTTAGCTGAATCAGGTTTTCTCCCCTTAACTCAATTTTTGTAAAAGAAGTTGAATTGGGAAATGAAGCATTAAGGAATTCAGCAAAATATGAAAGAACTAGAAGGCAGTAATACTGCTTAGAAATGAGCTGATGCTCAGAACACTGAAAGAATACCCTGGCTTTCAGGTGAGCTACAAATGCAGCATGCTTCTAGGTGCTCTAGTTCACTCATCCAGCTTACCTCCCTTATTCCCTCTGCTGCTGGGGTGAAGTCCTGACTCTGCTAAGGTCACTAGAAGTTTGGCTGCTATCTGCCATGCAGCAGGATGTCCCCATCAGCACAGCCGGCACTGTGATCCTCCTGCTGGTGTGGTAGCCAGCAATTTATTCACCTCATGTGGGGAGGGTGCAAAGATATCTCTGTGGATTCCTTCAACAAACCGGGACACAGATACTATATTGACTTTTTTCCACGCACACACGATCTCCAGGATCCCAAAATTGAGGTTTGGCTTGAATTACCAATGACTGAAGGAGCATGGTCTTGGTAGGTCTAAATTCACAGCCTCAATGTGACCTTAACACTTTAAACATTGTATTTGCAAGTCTGAGCTTTTACCAGACAAAAACCTGACCTGCAGGGCATTGTGAAAAGCTGTCATCCCTATGCGGTGACTAGGGATTCTGAAGATGCCAAAGCTACACTGCAACTTCTGCGTATCACAGGTTCCCACAGGGGAATGAAGCAGCACATCTTCAGGTCAGATTATGCTATGTGCTTCTCTCTCCCCCCTATTTCCAGATGTTCAGCAACATGAGACTGGGATAGGTGCAGTGTTTTGAATTTGGATGGAGAAGCAGGGAGGCTGGGAAGGCAGGGACTCAGGAGGGGAAGGCCAATAGACAATGAGGATCTACCAACAGCATCCTGGTGTTTACAACAGGTGTTTGCGAGGCTAGAAACCTGCATGCTGAGTCAAACCGTCACCAATTTACTTTGAGCACTTGGGCAGATCACTCTGACTTTCAGGGTCTTGTTTTTCTCATGCAGAGATGACAGATTACTTTACCTTGATAAAATTAACATAAGAACATTTACACACAGGCAATGCCACACACAACAGCAATAATGCAAGCATACATACAAAAAGATGGTGTGAAATCTTGCCGATTTAGTTTAGTGAACAACAGTAAAGAGTTCGTATTCCTCATCTCCTACCCTAATCAACCCCTGCAAATCAAAGTTTTACAGAGGAAAAAACAACAGAGCTAGTTAATTTTTTTCCTTAAAGGAGGGTATTATGATACTTGCAGCCACAATTACCCTCTCCAGTTGCCCAAATACCATCGTCTCTCCCTTTCAACTGTATGTTGTTTGGAATCTGGAACCTTGTTTCCTGGATAAGTCTACAGCACCTGGACTCAGATGCTCAGCGTAGCAGCAGCATGCCAACTCATGTAATGTAAGGTAACAAAGTGCCTTCACACACACAAAAAGCTACAAGAGGAGACAACTAATCACGCATTACTAACACTCATTTAGAACTATTTGCAGAAGCACTGCAGGGGAGATGAAGAAATTGCATCTAAAGCTGAAGTCAGGCAGACTGATTCACGCAGAGTCCTAGTGTCCCCACTGGTCCTCCTCACACATCAGCTCCCAATGCTCTCTTATAGTCTTGGCTGCAGAACAGGATCTCACAATATAAAAAACCAAGCTGAAGACTTCTGGAATAGTATGGGAAGAATCTCAGTGAGATGTTCTGAACAGTCAGTAGCAGAAACAGCTACTTAAAGCCTTCAGGAAAAGCAAGAGGAAACTGTTCTTTTTTAAAATGGGATGCAATAGGTCCTGTCTCAGGCACATCCAGGAAACTCCCAAAGCAACAAAAAAAAGTCACCTAGAAATCTCTTAGCCTAGAGGGATGATTAAAAAGTCTATATTTAGCAAGCCATGCTGCTCGGCCCATCTAGCAACAGCAGCTACTTCTGATGACAGTGAGACAGTTTGTGCATCTGCCTGCCATTTCAAAACGAGCGAGTTTTGTTTGTACCTCTCAAGTTCACAGCCCTATGCAAGGGCTAGGGACACGAGGGCTATGCTCCCCAGGTACACAGGTAGAATTTGGATTAAGAAGGCCGTTGTTTAGTATTTCACGAGAAGTTAATAGCAACCATTTACTTCTACCAAAAAAAAAGCCCAAATTATTTTAAAAAAAAAAACAAACAAACACAAAAACCCCCACAAAACAAAACCATTGAGAACTCTGATGATTTTTCCTTGAGCAAGAAGTAACACAGAATACAAACCAAACAGCATTTGCATATACAGGTACGAGAGGACTATTTTTACAACAAAACTAGTTTCCTAAATTCCTGAACACCTCAGGAACCGGGGGCAAACCTGCTTTGGGAGCACGGGGCTCCCCCCTGCAGAGGTGCTCCCCGCCCGGCGCTGCCTGACTTCACACGCACTCACCGCAGCAGCCTGCCATAAAAATCACACCCATTTCCTACCGAAACCTTCCCTCTTACACAAGCCTGAGACAAACCGGGCACGAACGTTATCCGTGACAAGAACGGGGCGGGGGTAATCCTCAACGTACCGATTAGTGGTACGATGAAATTCCGGTGTCAAACGCGGGGGGAAGGCAGCTATTTGGGTCTGCCTACTACCGTTCAGAAGGATAGAAAGCAAAGGGCCAGGGCCAGCTCCCCGCGGCACCGGGCAGCCAGCCGCAGAGGCCACGGCAGGCCCCCCCGCCCGGCCAGCCCGGCACGGCCGCGGCCGGGGAGGCGGGAGGGGGCAGCTCCGCCGGCCGGGGGCAGCTCCGCCGGCCGGAGCCCCTCGCCAAACCCAAACAGCGACGGCCGAACCGCCGCCCTCGCCGCTCCCCGCCCCGGGGCGGCACGGGCCCGCCAGGCCGCCTGCGGAGGGAGGGCCGGGGGTGCCCTGCTCCCCGCCGCGCCGCCGTTACCGCTCGCTTCCCGCCCGGATCCCGCGCCCGCTCCCTCCGCTTCGACACCGGTGAGGGCAGCCGGGCGGGAAGGTTGGGGGGGGGGGGAAGCGGAGGGCTCGGTAGGGTCGCCGCCGCCCGTCTCACGACTTACCCAGGAAGGACACAAAAAACAGGAGCCGCCCCAGCCAAACCGGCAGCCTCATCGCTGCTCTCCCCAGCAGCTCTTTCGACCGGCCCCAAATAGAAACCGAAAGATGAGGGCGGTCCGCTGCCCGCCTCCCCGCCCTCGGGCTTCCCGCCGGCACGCCCGGCCTGCTGGCAGGCCTCTCGGGGGTGCTGAGGGACCGCGGTTCCTCTGGAAACTCCGGGCCTCCGTTAGGGAAGGGGATTTCAGACCTCGCGGCCGCCTCCGGTGTGTCTCGGTGGGTTGCGGCTGCCCGAGAGGAGCTGAGGTGCGAGGTGATGCTGCCAAGGGGGTTTCTGGTTCGTGGGGCGCTACTCCAGCGAGCGCTGGCGGGAGACAGCGTCGTGTTGCCCTTACAGCAGGAAAGCTTCAGTTCTGCTGATTGAAAAGCTGAAAGTAAATCAATGGAATCTGGAGCGGGAGCCCCACGGGTTAGGGGGGGGGGACAAATTTCAGCAGGTAACATGCAGCTCGCCACCTCAGAAAACGATGGTCCTCTAAACCTAGTACTCCCTGGAGCCTGGTGTTTGACACTGATGCTCCCCAAAACGCCCGCCGTTCTCTTTAGGGGGGCACCTGGCAATATCTCTGCTTGAGGGGTGGGCTGGAGGCTAAGCTTGGCCATGCCCACCTGTTTCACCTAAGGCTGGGCTGGCCTCTGTGGGGATGACCTTCTGAGTGAAGGGAAAAAAAATAAAACAAAGTTCTGGGTTTTCTAGGGTTTTCCTTTGACCAGCTGCTCAGAAGCCCATTCACAAAACTAAAATAAACTTACATCCCCTTTCATGGGTGACTGGCCTCTTGACAGGACAGTGTTTTTGAGGTAGAAAGGGAAAATACCAGAACAGTTTGGGAAAAATAAATACTCAGCAGCTCTTGAAAAATTGCTAGTCTGCCAAATACTCCAGTGGCAGCCCTGACCCAGCTTTCCTCCCACGGCAATGAGTTGCTGCAAGTGGATACTTCAGCCTCCTTTGCCTGCATCCAGCTTGCAGTGCATTATCCTGGCTGAGAAGAATCCAGCTGCCGACAGGTCCAGCTGCAGCCCTTAGAGCCTCAAAGCATGCTCAGTTCCCAGGAGCTTGACTGCCTGTCCCAGGGGAACACCAGCATGTCACTAGTGCTGGACGGGGAGGCTCTCACCACAGATTTATCCCTCAGCTGGCTCTCTCCTGGTGCCCTCAGCCCACACGCTCACTGCCAAGCAGCTGTGTCAGGGCCACTTAAAGTGACTTCAGCTTCGCTCTTCGCGCAATGCCCACAGCAGTTTAGGAAAAAAAAAAAAAAAGGCAACCATGGAGATCTCTAACTAGGGGACCTTCCAAAATTGACACATTGACACTGGAGATTTCAATTGAATGGACAGGCATTTCAATGCTGAGTGGGCTTTTTTCCTCCTTCTAGGAGTCACTGTAAGCTCCCTTACCTCATTGCTGCAGGCTGCAGCATAAGCTAGAATGACACTGCAGCTTGAGATGAGCAATGCTGTCTTGTTCAGTTCTTACAAAATCAGAGTAATACTGATCCATTTTCCATAGCTGTGTTGGAACGGCATGGCATGTAACTGGCTTCCGAATGGAGTCAGACCCATCCCATAAATTCCTTTTGCTCAGTGACAGAAACCCACAACAAGCCTTTCTGTCCCTCTGTTCCCTTTTCCCCTTCAATGCCTGTCAAGTGTCAAAGGGAGCTCCCTACCCTGTAAAGACTCCAAGTTGCAGTGTTTACACCAGAAATGTAATGTGGCCATCTTCCTGCCATATTCTGGTGGCAGGAGCAGGTCTTCTCTGCTGCTGACTAGTCCTCTTGTCAGGTAAAATGTCCTCCCAAGATGTCAGAGACTTTGGATTGACCCTTCTTGCTGGGAGGATGCCACCTCCCACCTCCCACACTACAAATTTCGTGTAGGTTATGAGATCTTCAGGGTTAGCAGAGAGAAACCTGAAGCAAACACTGACACTTTCACCTAGAAACAGGTTATTTTAGGGTAGAAGGAACCACTGGAGGTCACCCACACACGCTCAAAGCAGGGCTGAGTTCTTCCTACCAAGCTGCTCCACGTTGTAGAGGATGATTAGGGCTTAATGGGGCAGAGAAAATGAGACAGAAACTTGAGCCTGGTGGCTGGTGCCCTCACCTAGGCTCTTCTAATTTTGGGAGACTTACAGGGATACACAGCGGGGATGCATTCTCCCTTCTTGTGCGTACTTACACAGTCCTGTTAGGTAGAAGGTCCATAAAGTACTCCCGAAAGACTCAAGAAAATGACTGGTTTTCCTCCTTTCCTGACTGAGTACCCAATGTGACTTGCCCATGTTTTCCCTTCCTCAGTTGCCAAGTCAATCTTTAACGTTTTCTTCCTACTATCTCATAGCTAGGACACTTCTGAAAGTCAGGAGTTTGAATCACTTTTTGTTGAGGTGAGAACTAAACCTGGTTCCTCTGTCAATGCTGGGAACAATACACAGGAGCCTATGTGCTTAACACAAAGCAATGATTGCTGCTCCACGGGCAAAGAAAAGAAAATACAGGAGCTGTGATACCAAATATTCCAGCAGTAGAGTGGATCCAGACCTTAATGAACAGTGAGATAAGCTCTGCATGTATTTCATGCCCTCCCTCAAATGCAAAGACCACAGGGAGTGGTTTTGAATAGTCAGCATTTGCTTAGCTCACACTTGGTTTCCCCCAAGGTTATGCACTGCTACCCTGACTGCATTGTTCCTGATATCAATCAACAGTTTTCCAGTCTAAGTGAATTTTCTTGTGATCCGATTTCTACTTGGCTACTGGGGCATTTGCAGTGCTTATACACCTCTGCCAGCTGTTGCTTTGTGCGTGGGGGGACGACAGTTTCAGCTGAGTTGGGCACTTTCAGCATTAGCTTGACTGTGCAGACTGTGTGATATTTTTTTTCAATTTTTTTAAATGAAAGGAATGTGTGCAGAAAATCAAGTTTGTTTGCTTTCATTATCCTTGACTCATTCTCAAGTGAATCACACTGTGCTTCGTGATGATGCGCTGCAAGGAACTGTTAAAATGTGGTTTGAAAGTCCTTGCAACAGTGTTCCCCCTGCCATTATAATCACTCCCGTCGGGAAGTAAAGTAAGTGGCACCAACATTGAGTTACTGAGTAATTAAGTTCACAAACAAAAAGAGAAACCCCTTCATACCAAGATAGTTTTACTTGTAAAAGCATTTTAAGCATAGAGGAACTGAGTGGCTTTCGCTGTTTGCCTGAGGGACCACCACAGTGTGCTGATATAACCAAAAATTTCCTGGAATTACTAAATCTGAGATTGCAGAAAAAAAAAACCTGCTCAGGAAACAGAATTTTCAATTTCATGTAGACTTTTTTTTTTAGCATACCAGGATGCTGTTTAACAACTCTGCAAATATACACTGCAGTGCAAAACAAAATCAGATCTGCACATCTTGGCTGCAGGTTTGTTTTACTCTAAGGCTGTAATAGTGGTGCCTGCCTTACATTACATGTCATTTCAAAATTTCCACAGAACTTGGCAAAGAGTAACAGTTGCATCCTGCTACAAAGGGTAGAGCTTATTACCATAATTTTAAATAAAAAATGGAAAGAACTGTTCACTGCTTTTCTTTAGGTGCTCCAATTTGTTTTAGGCTAAGAAATTTTCCGTTTTCACAGTTATGCTGTTGCTCTAGAGGCTTGAATGGAGATGTCACTGCCTATTGGTATGGTTTCACATACACAAGTTTATTTCCTTCTTTCCTGATTGAGAGATTATCCAGATCAGGGGAATTTGTGGGTGTAACGAAGAAGGAGTGGGCCCGTTGCAGTCTACAGGCTTTTGTCTTACAACCTGTGAATCAACGGGAGTCTAATGCTGGGCTTGGAAAGATGAAGAGCGGGCTGGAAGCCAGGAGTTGGCTATTTGTATTGCAGCTTTCAATCTTGGAAAATTGATAGGGTTGACAAACTCAATTGCATATTTGAAGAGACACTAAGAACCTTCTTCTCTGACAATAAGCCAGCTTGATTATGAAGTATTTCAGTATCAGAATGTATCTGTGTATGTGTCTCTGGAAGGATGCAGACGAGGCAGGGCTCCAGCAGCCCTCCAGGCCAGGCAGCTGATGCTGCCTAACTTCCCTGTGAGAACTGGGGAAATTTCTGTCAGGAGAGACTTGGAAATAAAAAAGATCTTCTGCCTAAAACAGCCATAAGCCTTTGGCTGGAGCAAACTGGAGTAAGGAAATGACTGATATTGTCAATAACTGTAAAGGAAAATAATATCTGATGCTTTTGGAATGGTCTTTGGTCACCTTTCTGATCAGATGGAAGAATTTTTTTTCATTTTATTGTTCAAATAAAGCAGCTGTAGAATAGTGCCTGGACAGGGAATGCTCCTTCGCTCATTACCTTCTTGCCATTTAACACAGTCAAGGGCAAAGCTGCCTTGTTCTTCTGCAAGAAGGACCAACACACACCAATGAGACTTGGGAATGAGGTGTGCCTTTGCCTGAAACGCAGCCAGGGAGGTGGTACCACCATCTTATGAATGTCCTGTGATGGACTACTGGTTACATGTTTGGTGGTGCACTTATGCATCTCCATCTGTTTATACCAAAGCACTATAAAGTTTTTTGCACTTTACCACAGCACTAAAGATCTGTTTGAAGTATTTGCATGCTTATGATACTGGTGCGTTCCTGAGATCATCCTTTTATTTCCTGTAGTATCTGAAATGCAGCCTCTGAAGAAAAATGAAGAGTGTCCCCGCCTAAGAAATGTACAGTCTGAGTGTATTATGGCAGTACAGACACCAGTTACTTTTTAACCTGTATTTCCCCTCACTTTTCAGAAGTAATTCGTTGCTTTGCTTTCTTTGGCAATTATGGGAATCTAACCAAAAGTAGAAACACAGGAAAGAGACAGCAATGAAATAGGAAAAATACACAAATGCAAGGCTGGTATGAATCTTCCTGCATGGACTTAGTGTGAAGCCTTATGACAAATCAGTGTCCCTAGTCAGAATTTGGCAGACAGGTCTAGGTGGCAAGGATAAAGCACTGTAACTCTGTCTCTTCCTGCGACTGGTTTCACTAGCTGAATTCTGAAATGAGAAGTTTGCCTGCAGGAAAAGGAGGTAGGGAGGAAAGGCATGTCAGCATCTTTTTTAATGAAAGTCAGTGAAGCCCTCTACTGACACAGACTTTGGCTAATGGTCAAATAAGAGCAGAGGTAATTGCCCCTAACCTTCTTTCCCCCAAAGAGCACAGGCTGGTTGATCATTAACAGAGTCAAACTGATCGAGAAACCCACCACGGCTGCTTTTCTCTGTCCAATCTTGTACTTGTAGTGGACTAACAGGAAGATGGTTGAGGATCTGAAGAGAAAGCTGCTCATTGTCCTTGCTGTCCTCTTGCTGCTCAGCTCAGCACAAGCAGGTAAGAAAAACATGAGTGCCTGGCGAGGGATTGAAGGTTTTACATGGAAGGACCTGGATTCAATTCTTCTTAAACAACCTGTGTGCCAACAGGTCCTTGCTATAATCTGGTTAGGTGCCAGGAGAAAGGGTAGTGCAAGAATGGTCCTTTCTTCTCACATGCTTTGATTCAATCACTCTCAGTGATTTAATTCTACTAACCTGATTTAAAAGAATGATCCAGGTTTATCCTGAAGTGTAAGGAAGCAGAAAAGGGACCACTTGACCTCTGGCACTGGCATCTCTTGCTTTGAAGGCTTAGCAAGTGCTAATCTGCAGTAGCTGAAAGAAAATAAACAGATGCCACACTTCCATTTCTTTCTTTAATTATACTGTCAATGAAATGGCTTTTGTGATCCTCACTACAGCCCTGCATCACCTGCAGCTTCACAGCAGTGCACCTCCTGCCTTGCCTGTACGCATTTACTTACGCCATTTCTGACACCGAATCCTGCTTGCACTGAACCTGCCCTTGCTAGTTAAGCTGGCTCATGAGCTGCGTTTTTTTCCAAATTGATCTCAGAGAATATCTCTTTTTCTCTTGCCTTCAGGATACAGGGAGAGCAAAATAAACAACAGTAAGGGACAGTCACATCCCACAAGGGGGAATCTAAACGTCGAATCTCACCTCCTTTGTGCTGACTCTTAGGCCATGTTTTTGCCTAGCTAATGTAAAGTATCTTCTATGGAACAGCCAGCAGTTAGAAGCTGGTTGGTTTTATTTTATTTATTTTATTTTTGTATTTTATTGTATGTGCAGATTCAAGACTGTTTCACTTCCTCCAGTCCAGAAAAGGGAAGGTACATGCATTGTCATTGCAGCAGGATGCAAGTATGCCAGTTCATAAAGTAACATTTTTTAGGTCAGAAGGGATCATTTACTCAATAAATTTCACTCTATTAATCTTCAGTAATCCAACATCTTACCTTCAACAAGCCTTCCAAAATAGCAGCTGGTCCTCTGAAATGACAGAAGATGAAGAATCCAGCTCTTCTGTGGGTAACCTAGCTACACATGCTGCTAGTTATACATACTGCTAAACTTTTATGCTTGCTTTCTTACCTAAATCTGCTCAGTTTTTTACTAGCTACAGGTTTCGGTTTGGGTTTTTTTTTTCTGTCTAGGTCAAAGTGCCTCCCAGTAGCTGCCTTTTCCTTCCCACAAAGTGTTTGATCCAGTAAATGAATCAATCAGGAAAATTATCATGGACACATTTTGTAATCAGCATTCTCATATGTATTTCTGGATTTTAGAGACGATTGTCAATTAGACTTGTACCTTCCACTGAGCCTACAAGAATTTGCATAGAATTATCTCCATTCAGTCGTGACTACCGGTTGACAACCAGTTTTTTAAAGATCTAATAGTCAGCTCATAAATATACTTAGTAGCTGGCATGTGTGGCTGCTTTTGAAAAAAACCAAAACCACAGAATGTCATTCACGTCTCAGTGAAACATCTCTCAGAAGTCAAAGCTACTATGACATCCTTGGTTACCTTCCCCAGCCAGTGCTGGAATTCCATCAAAGGATAAAAACAACTTTATCAGGCAAATAAGTTTTCCAGAATAGGCTGATTTTAATTTATAATCTATCCTTTCAATTTTTATCAACAGAAGCGAGATTGCTACCTTCTTTTTCCTAATGAATTAGAATGAGCTTTTTTTCCCCATTGCACAGACACAGAGTAAATACGCTGTTCACTCCCTCTCGTTACAGGGAATACAGACAGACTCTCGGGTCATCGCTGTACAGACTTCCAGACAGCAAATTTGTTACGGGGCAGTAAACTTAAGGTCCAGTTTCTTCTGTTCACCTCCTCAAGCCCCACCTGTGGGGAGCTGATTTAGCTGATGATGGCATCAGGACTGCAGCTTCAACAGCAGCCTGGAAACCAAGATCATAATCCATGGCTTCAGGTGAGAGAAAGAAGAGCACTGTGACAAAGTTTCTACTGGTAATCAAACGCTGCTGGGGCACTCCCAAGCGCTGGGTGAGGCTGACACTGAAACCTCCTGCTCATGTGACCTTCTTAGTCTCCCAGCAGGGTGGCTGCATGCAAAACACCTGCTAAGAGCAGAGTGTGGAGTGCGCAGCCCCAAACGGGACCTGGGAATTCTCTGGGAGACTGTTGATGGGCCTGGACCAGAGTGTGGAAAATGCTGCAGAGAACTGTCATTACAACACAACTTGAAGTTCTTGGTTTGTGCCCAGCTGCCTGTATCATGTGTGTTTCACATTTTTTGGACCCTAAAAAAAAGTTGGGAAATTAGATCCTTCTTCCTTCCTTCCTTCCTTCCTTCCTTCCTTCCTTCCTTCCTTCCTTCCTTCCTTCCTTCCTTCCTTCCTTCCTTCCTTCCTTCCTTCCTTCCTTCCTTCCTTCCTTCTTCCTTCTTCCTTCCTTCCTTCCTTCCTTCCTTCCTTCCTTCCTTCCTTCCTTCCTTCCTTCCTTCCTTCCTTCCTTCCTTCCTTCCTTCTTCCTTCCTTCCTTCCGCCCTTCCGCCCTTCCTTCTTCCGCCCTTCCTTCCTTCCGCCCTTCCTTCCTTCCTTCCTTCCTTCCTTCCTTCCTTCCTTCCTTCCTTCCTTCCTTCCTTCCTTCCTTCCTTCCTTCCTTCTTCTTCCTTCCTTCCTTCCTTCCTTCCTTCCTTCCTTCCTTCCTTCCTTCCTTCTTCTTCCTTCCTTCCTTCCTTCCTTCCTTCCTCCTTCCTTCCTTCCTTCCTTCCTTCCTTCCTTCTCTTCCTTCCGCCCTTCCTTCCTTCCGCCTTCCGCCCTTCCGCCCTTCCTTCTTCCTTCCTTCCTTCCTTCCTTCCTTCCTTCCTTCCTTCCTTCCTCTCCTCCTTCCTTCTTCCTTCCTTCCTTCCTTCCTTCCTTCCTTCCTTCCTTCTTCGCCCTCCTTCCGCCCTTCCTTCCGCCTTCCTTCCGCCCTTCCTTCCGCCCTTCCTTCCGCCTCTTCCTTCTTCCTTCCTTCCTTCCTTCCTTCCTTCCTTCCTTCCTTCCTTCCTTCCTTCCTTCCTTCCTTCCTTCCTTCCTTCCTTCCTTCCTTCCTTCCGCCCTTCCGCCCTTCCGCCCTTCCTTCCGCCCTTCCTTCCGCCCTTCCTTCCGCCCTTCCTTCCTTCCTTCCTTCCTTCCTTCCGCCCTCCTTCCGCCTCCTTCCTTCCGCCCTTCCTTCCGCCCTTCTTCCGCCCTTCCTTCCGCCCTTCCTTCCTTCCTTCCTTCCTTCCTTCCTTCCTTCCTTCCTTCCTTCCTTCCTTCCTTCCTTCCTTCCTTCCTTCCTTCCTTCCTTCCTTCCTTCCTTCCTTCCTTCCTTCCTTCCTTCCTTCCTTCCGCCCTTCCTTCCGCCCTTCCTTCCCGCCCTTCCTTCCGCCCTTCCTTCCGCCCTTCCTTCCGCCCTTCTTCCTTCCTTCCGCCCTTCCTTCCTTCCGCCCTTCCCTTCCTTCCTTCCTTCCGCCCTTCCTTCCTTCCTTCCTTCCGCCCTTCCTTCCTTCCTTCCGCCCTTCCTTCCTTCCTTCCGCCCTTCCTTCCTTCCTTCCGCCCTTCCTTCCTTCCTTCCGCCCTTCCTTCCTTCCTTCTTCCTTCCTTCCTTCCTTCCTTCCTTCCTTCCTTCCTTCCTTCCTTCCTTCCTTCCTTCCTTCCTTCCTTCCTTCCTTCCTTCCTTCCGCCCTTCCTTCCTTCCGCCCTTCCGCCCCTTCCGCCCTTCCTTCCGCCCTTCCTTCCGCCCTTCCTTCCGCCCTTCCTTCCTTCCTTCCGCCCTTCCTTCCTTCCTTCCGCCCTCCTTCCGCCCTTCCTTCCTTCCTTCCGCCCTTCCTTCCGCCCTTCCTTCCTTCCTTCCTTCCTTCCTTCCTTCCTTCCTTCCTTCCTTCCTTCCTTCCTTCCTTCCTTCCTTCCTTCCTTCCTTCCTTCCTTCCTTCCTTCCTTCCTTCCTTCCTTCCTTCCTCCTTCCTTCCTTCCTTCCTTCCTTCCTTCCTTCCTTCCTTCCTCCTTCCTTCCTTCCTCCTTCCTTCCTTCCTTCCTTCCT
This sequence comes from Leptosomus discolor, assembly GCF_034619465.1. Taxonomy (NCBI): domain Eukaryota; kingdom Metazoa; phylum Chordata; class Aves; order Leptosomiformes; family Leptosomidae; genus Leptosomus; species Leptosomus discolor. Next base: position 129,856,432 of record NC_141391.1, read on the forward strand.
TCCTCCTTCCTCCTTCTTCCGCCACTTCCTTCCTTCCGCCCTTCCTTCCTTCCGCCCTTCCTTCCTTCCGCCCTTCCGCCCTTCCGCCCTTCCGCCCTTCCTTCCTTCCGCCCTTCCTTCCTTCCTTCCTTCCGCCCTTCCTTCCTTCCGCCCTTCCTTCCTTCCGCCCTTCCTTCCTCCGCCCTTCCTTCCTTCCGCCCTTCCTTCCTTCCGCCCTTCCTTCCTTCCGCCCTTCCTTCCGCCCTTCCTTCCGCCCTTCCTTCCTTCCTTCCTTCCTTCCTCTCGCCCTTCCTTCCGCCCTTCCTTCCTTCCTTCCTTCCTTCCTTCCGCCCTTCCGCCCTTCCGCCCTTCCTTCCGCCCTTCCTTCCGCCCTTCCTTCCTTCCTTCCTTCCTTCCTTCCTTCCTTCCTTCCTTCCTTCCTTCCTTCCTTCCTTCCTTCCTTCCTTCCTTCCTTCCTTCCTTCCTTCCTTCCTTCCGCCCTTCCTTCCTTCCTTCCTTCTTCCGCCCTTCCTTCCTTCCTTCCTTCCTTCCTTCCGCCCTTCCTTCCGCCCTTCCTTCCGCCCTTCCTTCCTTCCTTCCGCCCTTCCTTCCTTCCTTCCGCCCTTCCTTCCTTCTTCCGCCCTTCCTTCCTTCCTTCCTTCCTTCCTTCCTTCCTTCCTTCCTTCCTTCCTTCCTTCCTTCCTTCCTTCCTTCCTTCCTTCCTTCCTTCCTTCCTTCCTTCTTCCTTCCTTCCTTCCTTCCTTCCTTCCTTCCTTCCTTCCTTCCTTCCTTCCTTCCTTCCTTCCTTCCGCCCTTCCTTCCTTCCGCCCTTCCTTCCTTCCGCCCTTCCTTCCGCCCTTCCTTCCGCCCTTCCTTCCTTCCGCCCTTCCTTCCTTCCGCCCTTCCTTCCTTCCGCCCTTCCTTCCTTCCGCCCTTCCTTCCGCCCTTCCTTCCTTCCTTCCTTCCTTCCGCCCTTCCTTCCGCCCTTCCTTCCTTCCTTCCGCCCTTCCTTCCTTCCTTCCTTCCTTCCTTCCTTCCTTCCTTCCTTCCTTCCGCCCTTCCGCCCTTCCTTCCGCTCCTTCCTTCCTTCCTTCCTTCCTTCCTTCCTTCCTTCCTTCCTTCCTTCCGCCCTTCCTTCCTTCCTTCCTTCCTTCCTTCCTTCCTTCCTTCCTTCCTTCCTTCCTTCCTTCCTTCCTTCCGCCCTTCCTTCCTTCCTTCCTTCTTCCGCCCTTCCTTCCTTCCTTCCTTCCTTCCGCCCTTCCTTCCGCCCCTTCCTTCCTTCCTTCCGCCCTTCCTTCCTTCCTTCCGCCTTCCTTCCTTCCTTCCGCCCTTCCTCCTTCCTTCCTTCCTTCCTTCCTTCCTTCCTTCCTTCCTTCCTTCCTTCCTTCCTTCCTTCCTTCCTTCCTTCCTTTCCTTCCTTCCTTCCTTCCTTCCTTCCTTCCTTCCTTCCTTCCTTCCTTCCTTCCTTCCTTCCTTCCTTCCGCCCTTCCTTCCTTCCTTCCTTCCTTCCTTCCGCCCTTCCTTCCTTCCTTCCTTCCTTCCTTCCGCCCTTCCTTCCTTCCTTCCTTCCTTCCGCCCTTCCTTCCTTCCTTCCTTCCTTCCGCCCTTCCTTCCGCCCTTCCTTCGCCCTTCCTTCCTTCCTTCCGCCCTTCCTTCCTTCCTTCCGCCCTTCCTTCCTTCCTTCCGCCCTTCCTTCCGCCCTTCCGCCCTTCCTTCCGCCCTTCCTTCCGCCCTTCCTTCCGCCCTTCCTTCGCCCTTCCTTCCTTCCTTCCTTCCGCCCTTCCTTCCTTCCGCCCTTCCTTCCTTCCTTCCTTCCTTCCTTCCTTCCTTCCTTCCTTCCTTCCTCCTTCCTTCCTTCCTTCCTTCCTTCCTTCCTTCCTTCCTTCCTTCCTTCCTTCCTTCCTTCCTTCCGCCCTTCCTTCCTTCCTTCCTTCCTTCGCCCTTCCTTCCTTCCTTCCTTCCTTCCGCCTTCCTTCCGCCCTTCCTTCCGCCCTTCCTTCCTTCCTTCCGCCCTTCCTTCCTTCCTTCCTTCCTTCCTTCCTTCCTTCCTTCTTCCGCCCTTCCGCCCTTCCGCCCTTCCTTCCGCCCTTCCTTCCGCCCTTCCTTCCGCCCTTCCTTCCGCCCTTCCTTCCTTCCTTCCTTCCTTCCTTCCTTTCCTTCCTTCCTCCTTCCTTCCTTCCTTCCTTCCTTCCTTCCTTCCTTCCTTCCTTCCCGCCTTCCTTCCTTCCTTCCTTCCTTCCTTCCTTCCTTCCTTCCTTCCTTCCTTCCTTCCTTCCTTCCTTCCTTCCTTCCTTCCTTCCGCCCTTCCTTCTTCCGCCCTTCCTTCCTTCCGCCCTTCCTTCCTTCCTTCCGCCCTTCCTTCCTTCCGCCCTTCCTTCCTTCCTTCCTTCCGCCCTTCCTTCCTTCCTTCCGCCCTTCCTTCCTTCCTTCCGCCCTTCCTTCCTTCCTTCCGCCCTTCCTTCCTTCCTTCCTTCCTTCCTTCCTTCCTTCCTTCCTTCCTTCCTTCCTTCCTTCCTTCCTTCCTTCCTTCCTTCCTTCCTTCCGCCCTTCCTTCCGCCCTTCCTTCCTTCCTTCCGCCCTTCCTTCCTTCCTTCCTTCCTTCCGCCCTTCCTTCCGCCCTTCTTCCGCCTTCCTTCCTTCCTTCCGCCCTTCCTTCCTTCCTTCCGCCCTTCACTTCCTTCCTTCCGCTCTTCCTTCCGCCCTTCCTTCCGCCCTTCCGCCTTCCTTCCGCCCTTCCTTCCGCCCTTCCTTCCGCCCTTCCTTCATTCCTTCCTTCCGCCCTTCTTCCTTCCTTCCTTCCTTCCTTCCTTCCTTCCTTCCTTCCTTCCTTCCTTCCTTCCTTCCTTCCTTCCTTCCTTCCTTCCTTCCTTCCGCCCTTCCTTCCTTCCGCCCTTCCTTCCTTCCGCCCTTCCTTCCTTCCGCCCTTCCTTCCGCCCTTCCTTCCTTCGCCCTTCCTTCCTTCCGCCCTTCCTTCCTTCCACCCTTCCTTCCTTCCTTCCGCCCTTCCTTCTTCCTTCCTTCCTTCCGCCCTTCTTCCTTCCTTCCTTCCTTCCTTCCTTCCTTCCTTCCTTCCTTCCTTCCTTCCTTCCTTCCTTCCTTCCTTCCTTTCTCTCTTA